>NW_026712655.1:1456967-2913935 GCF_030625045.1 Achroia grisella | reverse complement strand
GGTATTCATTCTCTTGAGCATGTGACATTACGGAAATGGTGGACTGTTGTGCTATACTGCCACACGCCAGCAGATACTCCGTGCAATTGGCGTACTCCAGCGTAACCAGCACCGTGATTTTTCCTCCTCTTTTGAATATAAATTACATTTATATATTAACTCCAATTTACTCTGTGTTTCACATACTTCACCTTTCTTCTTTTATATTTGTTTTCATATAATCGTTATTCCACTTTGTTGTTAGTAATATTATGTAAGATTAGTATAAAGCACTTCTGAAAAAATGTTGTATGTTTATGACCAGAATATCTCTATCATAAGTACTACTTTATATTTTGTAGGTTTAAGGTAAATACTTACTATTTTTTTCCATTCTATCTGTCTCATGCAATGTGTTATTTACATGTAGTATTTTTCTTTATCATGTACATTTGAAAACTGATTATCTGAAACATAATCTGGAATTTCTTCAAAACTTCCCACTATTTATTATTATCATTCCATAAAATATTGATGGGTCTTGTGGTGGTATACCAGAATATTATTATTATATCAAGAGTTGCATCAACAATTGCAAACGACTTTCCACTATATTCTGTTTTTACACATCTGATATCAGTCCATGTAGTATTAATTGGGTATAACTATAACCATTCTTCATCAAAATTTTCAAAATTATCTCTCTTATCACCTGCTTTAATTCAGTGCTAAAATATTCGGAACGTTTGTCAGACCAGTCTTTGAGCGATCGACATATACCACATATATCACCACAGCGACTCTACGTACTCCAGCAATCGTTAATTATATTAGTTATAGAAATTATATTTTCGACCAAAATTAATTTGTGTCCTATGACTTTTGATTTATTTTTACTGAATCCGCTCCATTTTCTCCGATAATTAATATGCATTAAAACTGGCAATTTTTTATTACTTATATTCAACCGCAATTTAATGCAACATTCTATCAATTTACCTTAATGAATAGGACACCATTCATCAATACACAATACAATGCTTGATGACCCCGCCAAAGACAATTGCAAACTGGACGTTAATACGCAATTTAATGCTTAACGACCCAGCCAACGCAATTTAATGCAACCTGTCCGCCAATACGCAATTTAATGCTTGACGGCCCAGTCAAACGAAATTAAATCCAAAATGACCAGTTCGCAATTTAATGCCTGATGGCCCAGCCAACGCAATTTAATGCAACCTGTCCATCAGTTCGCAATTTAATGCCTGATGGCCCAGCCAACGCAATTTAATGCAATCTGTCCATCAGTTCGCAATTTAATGCCTGATGGCCCAGCCAACGCAATTTAATGCAACCTGTCCGTCAATACGCAATTTAATGCTTGACGGCCCAGTCTACCTTACCTCTGTAGCTCCTTTTTTAGAATATCAATGCTATTGTCACCGTCATTATAACTCCATTGAACTTCTTAATTCATCCTCTTTAAGTATTGGTTATTAGTATTATGCTCATTGTTTTTCTTCCTTTGCTAATTTCTTTAAGGTCATCTGAGCCAATAGTCACTTTATAAGCAAATCATGAACTCCTGCAAAACACCAAATTTTATAATTATAGCACAATTAAACGCCACTCTTATCCATTTAATTTTCACAATATATACATTTATGACTACTAATATTAAACATATTTCAGATTTATTTACTCCACAAGAATGTCCAGTAAATAATTATAATCTAAAGTATAGGAATACTAATAGTATCCTCAGAACTTTTTTATTTTTCCAATAATGTATCGTTAGTAATTGTTACTATCATGCATCATGGTTTACATTATTATCTAGTAATAATAATAATAATTGTGCAGCCATAATATAACGCACCTCATTCACAATAATATACCTCGTATATAACGACTTCCTTGATTTAACTAATTCTTTGTAATCCCTTGGATTTTCCATAGAATCGATGTAAAATATACCTTTACATTGCGACATTATTATTATTTTTTTTTAATTTGGAAAAACACCTCATTCTAAGGAATTTTCTTAACCCAAAACCTTTATATAATGTTCCCACCAATGGTATGACTCTAACTCTACTTACCTATCTCTTATCTCATAAAATGTGATTCATGTCAGGACATGTTTCGACGTACTTTTGTTCGTAGAACAATAATTGTTGTTCGATGGAAAGTAATGTAAAGTTTTGTAAACACTGCTGCTCGTCACTATTGTTAAAGATTCAAGTTGAAATGGCTTAGCAGGTTTTTTTTTTACCTTTTTATAACGAAGTTTAGACCAACGTACCTTCAACATAATAAATCTCAGTTCAACGAATTACTTGATATACCATATATATATATATATTTTTTTTTTCGATTTGTTTTATCGAGGTTGCACTGTAGTACGTATGTAAAAGTTAAAACACGCTAATTTGTCTTTGGCTACCCTGCAATTCGGCCAAAGTATTTAGAGAGCGACCAACACCAGTACTATTACGATAAACAAATACATGTATATATTTTACAAATACTACAATGAAGCAGGTATCATTTCCTATTAGCTATCTCAAAACTCAAAACCACATTAATACACTTATTTCGCGTATCGCGACACTACACAACTCCAGCCGCAACTGGATTAACTGTCAATTAAAAATGACTCCTCATCGCTCCAACATCCCCGTCACATTCATATAAAACAGCTGTCAGCGCTGTCTGCATGTGATCACAAAACAAATTCTAACTCCATTCCACAGCTACTAAATGCGGTACATTAATGCAATTATGGCTATTATTCCTATTATTTATTCAAGCTTCTTTAAATAAAGAATATTCATATTCTGTTCCATGTTCCCGAAACTTCAAAGAATATAAAAACATTTTTTTTTTTCCACTCTAATAACCCCTTCACTCATCCGCATAATGCATTAGGCGAGTAGGTACGTAATTCAGAACTTAATAGTAGTTCTATTTCATGTAACCATTATTGTGCAATTTCTAATTTACTGGTATTTTTAAATTAGAGAGAATCTTAAATATGATTCCATAAAGACATACTCATCACCACTGTACTATACTATAGCTTATTATTAAAAGTTAATCACTGTCATTGCTGTAAAAATAATAGAATAATTCTATATACATAATTAGGTATCCTTTTTCTCGTTCTAGTGTTACTGACTATAGAAACCACACACCGCATACAGAAACAGCACCCCTGTACCTTACATCCGGCCATAACTAGCGACACACTTCCTCGCAATATAATAGTCGGCATCTCAACCTCTTGACTACGTTGTTTTTTGTTTTCTTCAACAAATTCATTAGACACTAAATTCACCAAACCAAAAGATTGCCTTCTAGGTCGCAAGTGTAGATGCGCGCTTCATTTTAACACAAAGCACAAATTGTTAAATATATGCCAGACAAGTAGATAGGCACCTTGCACTACACAACATGTATAGTAGACCCCAACATAATATATCAAACTAATAATTAATCTCCATTTAAAACCTTCCTATGCAGAACAATTGCAATTCCCACCGGCATCCATTGGAATGCTCACTAATAATTATTATTTATAAATTATATAATCCATAAGCCAAATAAAAACATTTTAACCACACTACTTCGCGGCTCTGCTCGAATACCAGAATAAAATAGTCTGCAGGTATTCCGAACAACTCATCCGCATCGAAATGTATGGGACACTGTTACCCAGATACTTCAACACTTGCAATCAATTAAGGCAAATATAAATATTGTCCACCAAGCACTGCTCAAACCGTGTGTGTCACCCCACTTTAGATTTTACTATTGTTGTTTTGTATATAATACCCAACATCAGTACTATAATGCAGGTACAATTGTCAGCTCCCCATCATTTGTAATAATATCGTATCACTCGACAACATCGTAATATTATCCCGTACAAAATGTAATATTAGGTTATCATGTGATCCTTACAGTTAGAAAGAGGAACTTTAGACCACTTCCATTTGCAGCAATACCCTAAAAGAGAATAGTGACATTTGAACACTAGTCACCACATCTGTATAAATACAATAAGGCGGCCCTATTGCCAAAAGTAATTAAAGTGCATCGACACCTAGAAAAGATAAAGCAAAACAAACGTGTCGTCCGCACAGTGCTCTATTTTACTTCATACCCACAGGTCTATTGCATCACATAATATGATGTCCCACTAAACATCTCACCGTCACCGTCCTCTCATGAAACGAACATGCAGCGGCAACTACAATCATTACCGATTTTTTATTTCAACACGGAAATACGGAAGGGGGAATGGGATTGTTAAAATAATCCCACTACTAACAATGTATCACGCCAGAGGGACCTCCACGCGGCTCCCCACAGAAACAATCGCGACAAATTAACACGAACCCACCACGACGGGCCTACCGATCCTATCCCCCCCCCGCTCATTCAACCATACTCCATCAGTGCCACGTCAGCGCAATTTCATTTCATAATGTTGTACTGCACATTATGAAATGAAATTCTTGTCTCGAATAGAAATATAGATATTTTCCATTCAACGCTGGTCCAGTTCCGGAGACAATTAAATTTCCACCGTAAAGAGACAAATTATATTTAACATTGTACCAATTTTCTTTTCTTTAATATAAATAAAATCCTGTTAACATGATAATTCATTGCATTACGTAGTTATATATCATTTTCTATTTAGTTTACTTTTTATTATATAACCTTATCTAGCTATCTAGCGTATATTGAATGCGTCTATATAATTTAGCTCTTAGGCATACATAGTGTTGGATTACAATGCAGTTCTGTACCGAACTACACGCTCCTAATTATATTATTATATTGACTGTAATCTGTTTTGTATGCTAATAAATAAATAAATTATCACACATTAAAAATAATAAATCACGGATATCCGTAAACATATTACTACAATGATTATTAATACGACTATTCCTACCAGCTAGAGACATATACAACTTATAACAGTACAATTTATAATTAGGTACCTACTTACTTGGCGCAAATCGATCGGAAACCGATGTTACCCAGCTATTGTTTTTTCTGTATAGGTCTACATAATTCGCTCCCAGTGCGGCCCCACCATAATCCTTCTAAATTTGTAATTACTCCGTACCCGTAGGTATATGTATATCTTATTAAATGATTTTGTACTTATCTTTATTTATATCCATTTTGCCTCGTCGCCACATATAGTGTTCACTTATTTGTTATTTATGTCTTCTTGTATGTAAGTTGTTATCGACGTAATATCGGCTCGTTAGCCATAGCTCCACGTCTTTAATCCGCGGCGCTTGCGCAGGGAATCCCTTCCCTCTTGCGCACGGCGGTCCGTGTACGCTCGGCTCGAGACGATAGATAATAAACTGCTAGTGTTTCCACATACACTACACATATAATAAAATTTTAATGTGCCTACTTACTTATTAGATATTATAATTTTAATATCTATTTAAAATAAAAGCAATACGATAAGTATATGGTCTGTCTGGTACCTATACCAAATGGATATCAATATGACTGAAACAACAAGGTCAGAAGCTACAAGAGAAATTGACTCGGTGATGATAACGATGCAAATCAATGCGTTTAGTTGAACTTAAGTTCATTTATTAATAACATCATGTTACCACGTCTATATGATACTTATATATTGGTTTAAAACGTATCTCTACCAAAATTATAATAATAGGAATAATATCTCAGGACAATTCATGCAATACCATCAAGTCCTAAGCTTAGGAGCTTGTTATGGGTACTATATTTTTTTGTTGTAAATACATACATAGACAATACCCAGACCCATACAAACAATCACACTCATGAATATAAATATTTATACCGTAGGTATAAAAATTCCAGCTGCGACCATAAGAAGTAAGTCGTTGTGCTAAACCGCTCGATCACCGAGGCCATTAATTATCGGACTATTGTACTTGCAGTTTCTACAAGACTAGACGACAATTTGTGGTAGACGATGGTTTTTTCGAACTATTCTAATTAAAGCAGCACTTCAAACCCGCGAAGCTTAGCCAGCGAAGTTTTTCACAGAAATATCCGCATGAAAAATAAGCTCAGAGTTTCGCTTAAACAGGTTGACTATTTTTTTCCACTTGGCGCTATTTTTTATCGACTACCTATATCGCTGCTCGGGATCGTGGAGTCAAAGTTGTGTTGCGAATGGGATACAATACATAGTGGTGAATTTATGATTAGATATTTTATATGTATTATGTTAGTATGCTTCATTAAGACCAAGATATAGTTAAATATTTTCTACAAGTTCAAAATGACAGCTGTGAAGTGAACTATGAAAATGAATTCAAAAATGCAAATTTATTGAATTTATTGGATGAGTTCTGCATTCTACCAGCCCTACATTGGGTACAGCAAGGCTTGTATTGGTGGCATGCAAAGTACGCCATTGTAAAGTACTTAAAATTATATGTGAAGTTGTAAGTCTCTGTTGCTAGAGCCCAAATAGGATACTGACATATGACTACAAACAAAAGACAAATTAACTTTATATAAGAAGCCATGGCTCGAAACTTTCTAACTGCCTGGACTATTTTAATGGACTATAATATTATAGAATATAAAGCATAAGAAAATACTAGAGAATGTAGGTGTTCCATTATCCAGACGAAATAACTCCTATTTACGAAAAACAATAATTGTGTAATATTGTTAGACCTTACTGTAGCTATCATGCGAAACAAATACATCCAAAAACTATTTAATAAAAACAATTAAATATTACAAACTAATAAACGAAATAGTGAAAAATTACTATGTGGTTAATTTACATGCTGTCGAAGTGGTATCGTGAAATACCTATATTTCAGAAATATCTTTCCAATTCTAAAAGACCATGGCCTGTCTAGAACTGCATTAAGTTCTATACTAGAAACTGCATATGAAGTGCACTAGCAGGTTCCTACCAGATTTGTCTGGGCAGGGAGCGAAACACGAGCGGTTTTTTTTTACGGATGATAATGGAATGGTGCCACCTGCGCTAACGGTTTACGCTGGCGGGGCACCAGTGGAGGATGATAAGATGAACATGAGGTCAGATCAGTTAGCTCATCGTGACAAATTCACCAGGAAATCATCACGATGGTTTCCAGGGGGAACTGCGTGGAGGTCGACCTGACATGGTACATTGCTAGTAATGGGGTTGTGAGTCCACATTACTAACAATCTCCTCCCCCCCAACACGAGCGGTGTAGGTAGGTTTATTCATTATTTATGTTTTCGGCCTAATACTTAATATGTCGGCAAGTAGTGTAGTGTGTAGTGCTAAGTGTTGGTTACACGCGAGTCAAAAGTCCCGGGAACTGCTCAGAATTTTCCTATAGAAGTCAGATAAGGTAATATTTGTTTTGAATTTTGAATTATATAAGGTTTTCTAGATATCTATTACTTTTAATAGGCGCAGTTAAGAGTTCATCCATTCTCTCTTCATGATTTGCTCCAACGACTATTTTGAGCATTTTACTACATAATAGGTAGCTGTTTCTGTTTGGTTTGTAAAATATCCTGTACCAAACTGGATATTAGTATTTATCATGAAAGCCCAGAACTCGTGAAGTAATATTAGGTACTCTTGCTATACATGTAATATATACCCACGTATTTATATTTTTTTATCTTGGCAGATATTAAGGAATCCTACAAACTAATTTTACGTTCATATGACAATTGAGATTTTAATTAGTTAGTTAGTTTAGTTAAATACTTGTTTATTATGTAACAATTTGTCAGCGAATGATTGTAACTAAAATTAGTTACCTCGGTATTGGAGTTTCAGGAAAATGAAATACAATTGTTTTAAACTTTGCATTTATCATAATTGAACATTTATAATGTTTTAATAATAATATGTTCTCACAGGAACAGACATAAAGTATTCTTCAACAAATAAGTAACCAATTAATCAAGTCTCATCTAAAAAGTCATTATGTATTTTATTTATGTATTACCTACATATAGGTAGGTAGGTATTTCGCTGTAAATTATATTACTTAAAAAAAGTGTCGGAATTACTTCAAAACAAATCTATTATCGCTACATATTATTAAACAAATTGACTTCAATGACTACAGTTATCAGATGAAATTGACAATAAGCTTGCATTTGTTTCACATACTAATCTAAATTTAAAATTATGTATTTCAATTAAGCACTAGAAATGCAATTTCATGTAAACATAGATAAATTAATATAACGTTAATAACAAAACCGGTACCTAGGTTCAATAGATGCACGTAAATTGGTTAAGTTGGCCAGCGATCCCTTAATAGACTAAATACCGTCTACACGGAACTAAAATAGGGTCAATATCGGAACAGTCGTATAAAAGAAGATGTAGTGCATGATTGAATCTGAATTGAAATCGGTGAGCATAGTATGTAAAATCGGGCTCGATTTCTCTACACGCAAGGCTGTCTAGGGAGCGATACGCGCACTTTACCTTTGCCTTGAATTTGCCCCGCAATTTAATGTCGTAAAGATCTGTCTACAGCACTTTTTATTGCTTGCCCAATTTACAACATCTAACAAATTAGGTTCAGTACTAAATGAATGCGAAAAGCAAAAGATCAGAATAGTACGCTTTTAATATTAAAAAGTTCATCAATATATTCGTACATTAATAATTGGAACCAATTATTGATTTTGTTTTATAATACGTTTAAACCCAATAACATCATTAATCTCGTAATAATCTCATCTCTATATGTATATTTACTATTCCTCAAGTTTTTCCATTTCAGTTTGATAAAAAGAGCCTTGCGTCTTTTTTTGAAGGTTGGATTTATGCGGTAGGGAGAGTTGAGATTATTTATTTAACTTCATAATATAATAACTTCAATGCACACGATATAAAAGGTGTACTACCTTTTGTATCGTATGCATTGAAGTTAAATATTCTTGGTTTTAACACCATGCAGAATTTTCTACCAGTCAACCATATATAGTGATGAGAATACTTGTGTTATTTTTAAAATATGTAGGGGCATTTTTGATCACTGACATCCAGTAATATATATTATATTCCAGTCTTATCATATTACAAAGCATTATTACTGAATCATTGTTATTTCTGAATAATCAGCGAAATATCATAGGTGTTACCTACTATGGATCCAACCCACATTATGTAAATAATAAAATGAAAGTATCACGCAGTTACAAGCAAATATAGGGGCACAACAACTATAACTTTACTATTTTATTATGTAACATACTTAGGTACATACACGGGACAATAGTTTTCTTCAACAAAATATATTAAAATACTCTAAAACCTTTGCATTAAAAAGACTATGAGACAAATTACTTAAAAATAACAAGATATAGGTACTTAATACTAAAAAACTTATAAAATAAAATACATAAATAAAATTTGAAATTGACAATGAGTAGTTCATTTTCATAATTGATTTCATATTTAATTATACTCTAATTGTATATGTACTAAAAATATCTGGCTATTCCGAACACATCAAGACAGAGAGAGAGATGAAAAAGACGGTGTATGTGTGAGGATAGATAATATATAGATACGAATAAATTATTAAGGTATCTTTTGGATTAAAATCAATACAATGTTTGAATGACTCTAAGTAAGTAGGTATACTACGGTACATTTTGTTATAGTACGATTGTTTCGTAAGTTAAAGTCAATTTTATATTACGTTTTACCTACATAATAGTATGACACGTTAATATGTTTTCTTTGGCAATAAATATCTGATTGTTTTGATTGCTTTATATACATGTCGATCTACATAGAAGACATTCATTTAATTTTTTATGGTAATCAAATATAACACATTTTTAGCTATATATATATATATATATAGGCTTTACATTTGAATGAAGACTGACAACTGGGTACTTTATTAAGTACTAACATTTTCAAAATCGAGATTGATTATTCTTTAATTCAGTTACATATGCATATATATATACTTTAGTTAAATAGGTACTTATAAGTAAGTGAACCAAAAATTGTATAAATATTATAAAAAACAACCTTAGAGATTACTGCGATACATAATCCTGATTTTTTAAAAATAGTTATAACATTATTTTAACATTCAAAAAACAGTCGTGTAATTCGAACAATATTTACGGACTTTGAAAACCTTGCTGTTTTGTTTCATACACAGAATTTGAGCTATGATGTGCTTCATTACTTTATTGTTTCATTATAACATTGTAGTAATGAAAGTAATGAACAAAATAAAAAAGTTTCCATAATGTCTTAGTCACTTATTCCAAGACGTCACCACAGTGTCATTATTTTCAATGAAACTAAAACCTAATTTCGGAACAATCAACATTGAGAACAATGAGTAAACTACCAACTGTGCTTGTCCTGAAATAAGAACAATTAATTAAATTGTATTGATAACCTTGTCATTTGTATCATACAAGTATCGATTGATATTCTCCATTATTTCAAATATAATCAAGGTATATCTCCAATTTAATATTATGAAATTGAAAAAAGAATATTATGTAATGGCAAACCTATCATGTGATCGTATTACCTGTTTCAAATTACTTGCAAGATTGCAAATATAGCGCCCAAATGTACACAGAGTAGCAGTGTTCTAAGTGCTCGTTATACGTTTTAGAAATCAAAACAAACTGAAACCCATATTAATAAAATATCTTAAAACTGACTGACTTTCATAGGAATTTTCAGAAATATGAACATTTGAACGCGATCCATGGATCGCGTTCTTTTACAAGTTTACTACTAATTCCGAGATAGCTCGTAAACTATCTCGTAGTTGGTTGTAAACTTGTTAATAAATAATACATTTATTGAACAAAATTTACAATTATATTCCCAATAAGATCGAGAGTACAAAAATACATATAGCAGGTAATACAGTTATTATAAATGTTGTTGCGTCGCTCTCTATTTATGTAACGATAGATACAAAAGGTGTTTTAGCAAGTGTCTGAATACTTTCACTTTTAATTATAGATGTCTACTTAACTAAGAACGAGAAATGGGTAGATGTGATTTGATTTTTAATAAAAATAACATCTAATCTATGATCTTTGAATATGCAGCAGAGGTTTATGTCAAATAAAAATGCACAACGGCCAATTCGAATAATTACTACTACTATTACACTGACCGCTCTAAGACTGAGAGCCTAAATGATGTGAGATAAAGGTTTGAATTATTTTAAGTCATTTATTTTTATAACGTATATATATCTACAAATAAAATACTACTGGAGACTCTGATGCAAATAGTAATCATCCGTAGTTACAGGTATAATAAAATGAAAATTTTTATCAATACTTTTTATTCTATGGAAAACTATAACTTAGATACACATAAATAGTTAATATTCGTATATATTAAACACATTAGACTGTGTTTTATCAAGTTATAAAAAGAAACTCTACCTACTTACTTATTTACTGTCTTATCAGGAATCTTTTTCAGGTTAGTACCTATATGTAGTGTATTATACAATTTGTTTGATTGGCACTCACATCGTATAAAAAATGTACAAGAATACTGAGATTCGTTGTATTATTAGTGTAATGTAATATAACAAAACTATTTGTTGAAACCGATGTCACATACACAACACGGTATTTTCATTGATAATAACTCTAAAAATAATGATCGAAACAAGTTTAATTGTAACCACAGCCTATCCTTTTAGGATATATATTTATCCTTAAATGATTAAATTGGAAAAATTACTTTATGTTTTTAATCTCTATTTATATACAAAGTAATAACATTGGTAAAATCATATCAATTGTTTACAAATCGACAATATAATTATATGTAGGTATATATAAAGAAGGAAAAATATATTATTTATGGTACTAGACTAAAGGAACACAAAATTCGAACTATATCGGTACAAGATTGTGTAGTACTAGATAGGTATAGAAAAATTAACAACAAAATGTTGTATACATATGCTCTCACCATGCACTAAAAACAAATACAAATAGAGAACAAATGAGAATTTGCTCGTTCTGTAATGTATTCTCCACCTAAGTATACCTTTAAGGTACACCTTTTTCCACGTTGTATTTTTAGACCAAATTATATAATAGATATTAGACCTAGAAATTTTACTGGTAGTTTATTTTATATATACTTTTTTTCTGTAACCACAATTTTTAAGCTACCATTTTTTTATTTGACTTTATTTTTAAACACACGATGCGATTTTCGCTTAACGGATGTTAATGATTTTTTTCACAGTCAATAATATTCAATAAAATAATTAGTTAATACATTTTAATAGGATTAGTAGTTTGGGACTAGATGGTGCTATGTCAAGCTCTTGAATATGTATTCATTATTTATCTATATCTTTATTTAACCTTTATTAAATTTTTGTACAATAGGCGGGCTTAATGCTCTATGAAATTAAAATTAATTTTTAGTTCTCTGCTTGTGTTCTTTTAGTAAAATTTCATCTTTAGATGAATATAATTTATAGGAATCCCTTTAGCGAGCCGATTCATTAATATGCAGATGTGCATGCGAGCCTGGCAGTACGACAGACGAGACGGTCACTGGTGCGGAGGTCAGAGGCAGTCGCGGACGCCCGGCGGACTCTCCTCTCTGTCCTGATCCGTCGCCTCGTTATTATTTTGTTCCTGGTCCCTATTTAATACGAATACGGGTTCGACGTTCTCATCGTCACTATTGAATCTGTAATTATTTAAAGAAAATTATATAAAAGTGCAAAATTAACTAAAAATAAATGTACAAATAAACATATTGGCTTATCAATGCGATAACCATATACTGAATTATTTATTTTACTAATTACAAATATAATATGAAAATAAAATTAATAATATATTATTATTTAATTAACGATCCACAACTATCGTAGTATAACAAAATATAACCTGTCACCTAATATCATTTAGTCAGAAGTTAAATAAGGTTCCTACTATTATATAATAGGTATTATTACTCCTTACAATTACATAAGTTAAAAATGACATGTAGCATACAATGGGGAGATCTACATACATTCAATAATTGGCTATGGATGATAATGGATGATGACGATGACCTAGATTTATGGTTGGAAATGATCATAATAGTGTTGGTTGTCGTATGAATTAAATTTGAAATGTATTGTGAATGACTTACTGATATCTAGGGCCTTCTCCTCTCATTGTACATATGGCATTTGTGAGGGCCTTCACATAATTTTTGGCAAGAGTTAATGTCTCAATCTTGGATAAACTTCTATTATCTTTCTTAACATGAGGTATGACTCGTCGCAAATCCTGAAAAATAAATTTAGACTACATTTTACAGTTTATTTTAGTATATTTATTAATATATAAACTTACATTATTCTTTACTTAAGAATGTTCATTCAAAAATTATTTGAAGTTATTTTTAAAGATTAATTAAATAATATATAATTAAAAGTGCACATGTTAAAATCTAATCAAAGAAATAGTCATATTGTAATTGTAAATAATTACAACTTATAATTGATACTTGCAACGTCTCAATTATAAGTAGAAACGATTTAAAGTTTTTAACGTAATATTAAAATAATTAAATGTATATAATAACAAAAAGTACTCTATGAGTGTACAAAGGTTAAATATTATGGTTTTCGTACGTATTATTGTGGTATTATATAGATACCTATAAAATTATCACCGAAACTTAGTATTTTAGCTAATTATGTACGACAGACCTAACCATTATATAAAATATATCAAGGTACAGTACTACCTAGTTTATCATCATCAGCATCTGATTATTAAATATCAATAATACCTACTTGAGCAATAGCAAAAGTAATAGTGTTATATAGAAAATGAATTATTTTTAAATTCTCTAACGCTAAGAATATTTGGTAGTAATATTTACCTCGAAAGCACGATTCAATGAATGCATACGCATCCGTTCACGTTCATTGCTTTCGAGCCTACGAAGGTTACGTTCTCTAGCGGACACGCCGCAGCGACGGCGCCGTACAGGACCCGAAGAACCGCTAGCGCTTGCTGCTGATGATGACGAACCGGCAACTGCTCGCCGCGGCCGACAAACACGCCTCGCAATCTGTTCGTCACTCCCACTGCCGCTGTCATAAAAATCTGTAAAGATACAGCCAAATTATATTTACAGTCACATGAAAATCACCAGAGGTAGATATTTTCACAGTCGTTTACGTCCCCTGTTTCATGTATGGCGAGAAGCTGCTTGATTTGTAAGCAGCATTTCGGATACATGGAGGCAGGGAAGTTACAAATTAGTCCTTCGACAATCTGGAGGACTAATATGTAGCCCTCGTTCGTTGAAATGGCAACGATACCGTGAGGAAATAACATATTAATGTGATGTCGGTGATGCCGTGTATGGACTAATAGGACTATAAGTTTGTTTTCCATTGCAATTAAGTAAAAATAAGGGATAGGTAGTCAATTATAGAGAATGTGGTCCATTTAATTACAAATTATATTACGAGAATTCATTGTATTAAATGTTTTATGAAATGTTCTTTGCCCATCTACATATGTATACCATCTATTGCGTAGCGTTAAGGTGAAACGTATTCCTAGGCAACGCCCACGAGGCGACGCGACGCCGCGTTAATTATGTATTTTTTATGGATAAGCAACTTTATTCTTAATGCATGGAATTGTACTAATTAGGATTTAATAATTACTATTTTCCCAATTTTTTGGAGCCCCTTTCATAGGTACTTTTTGTGATGTAGTTACCTTTATGATGAATGACCTACCTAGATGAATTTCACAAATACTAAGAAACTATTAAAATTCAAAATCGCGCCAACGTCACAAAGGCTCCGTCATGAAGCGTGGGCAAATGTATCGAGACAAGATGCCACGACACAGAAAAGAAGTGAGATCACCCGATCACTGTTTTGTGCAACAAGTCAGCTGCTCCGCGAAACTCGCCTGTTACGTGACGTGACTGCACGCTTGATAAACTATTTTGCGTAAGAACACGAATGCAGACTTAATCGATTTGAACGCGCGACTTTAGGTGATTTTCGTAACACTCTTATCTGCTTCGTGCCGTTTGGTGGCATCCCATACAATAATGTTATTATAATTAACTCTACTATACTGCACCACGTTTTCAATTTATTCTGCCGTTGTCAACATTGCTTCAGAATTAACATTTATATCTTTCGCTACATTTTTATCTTTAGTATTTGTTATTTTTATGAATAAATAATAAATAACTTTCTGGAATAAATTATCTGTATATTGTTACACAAACGGCATCGTCAATTATGTACATGGAAGGAATCGGCGAACGAGATAGCAACTTTATCTTATGCAATTTAGAGATACGCACCTCCAGCCTGTTCTATTTTATCGGCAATATCCGGTTTGTTGTCATAATACTCGGAAGCTTCATCCTCGTAATACAACACCATCTGATCCGGCGATTCCGCCTGTGAGCCGCCACCCTCAGCACTTGCCCATTGGGGCATCTTGAAAGCTGAAATAAATAATAAAATACGACACAATATAATAAAATAACTATTACATTTTGCTTTGTGTTATGTAGAACAAAAAGGTTCTTTATTTCTTAGTAGTTGTAACACCTATTTTACAAGATTAATTAATTAGTGAAACGGCAATTTAACCGTTGGTACAGAGAATCTTGAATTAAGTTAATTTATTATGAGTAGGTTATATTATGTACTGCAGTTGTATAGTAGATCTCAGCTACCCAATATGTCAGTTCATTAATTACTTAAAACTTTTTGCCATTTAATATTTTTACACATATCTTTATTCATTATTATCTTCATAAATATCATATTTACCTATTCTTTGTCTATACAGTAATTGGCTCTTAAGTTAGATTTTTAATCAACCGACAAAAATACATTCATATAACCAATTTTAATGGTCAACGGTATTAATATTTTTACCTAGATGGTACCTAAAAATAATTATAATCATGGTTATATATTTTTTTCTTTTCACGGGTATCAATTATTCTTAAACGACATAAACTAATCAATGATCTAATTTTAATTTAAGTTTTTTATAGGTAAACTAATTCTAGCTGTTTACGGTCTAAACATGCAATTATAGTAATTTTATATGAGTCTAAATAAATTTTAATATTCTTTAGTTTTACAAACTTCCGTCTTAGCCCAGTACCATAGAGCGAATAATAACACCTACAAACCTACGTCAGTATACGTAAACGTAATTTCATGGTAAGTATTTCACACTTTTCCGTTGCTATCGACTGCGATACGTTATATTGTACACCGTAACAAATGAAAGTTCAACTCCGGCTATATGATACCTATGCAGAACCATAACATTACATGTTAAATTCAGTATATATTTCACATACATTCATACAATTATTATAATTTAGGGATTGGTTTATAAACTTTTATCTAACTTAAAAATTTTTCATAAACGTTATGGCCATTTAATGAGATGATGACGTATTGACGTCTACGCCATAAAAACCCAAGCTAGAAGATAATATAACGACCTTAACTACCTATAACCAGATGTGTTCCCGTAGACAATTCCGTAGACTTGTTGAGTTACGTAATTCTTTTTCTGAGCAATAAGGTTTTACTTGCAAACTATTCTATTTATTTAGTTTGGATCTAGAAGAGGTAATGTAATATTTTTTTGTATTTATACTTTATTTTCATTAGTTATTTTATTAGTTAGTCACACAATTCGTGTGATTAACTTTTAATTCCAACAAAATTAAATGGAATCCTTCAAAAATATAAATTCCCACACAATACTTTTTGTTGTCTTGTTTGTTGTCAGATTTTATCTCTTGGCCTCATGGACGATAGTCATGGTATTAAACCACTAAGCGACAGTGTACCAGTACTAGTTAATAAGTATATACTCAATACCTCTTAATGGTGAACCAAAATTGTGTTCAGGATGCTACCGTACATTTCAACGAGCAATACTGATAGAATTTATAGAACTTTAATTTAAAAAAGAACTATAACAGGTCGCTACTGCATTAATTATATTATATATACCCTTTGTATACAGAATTGCCAGATGATATAGTGTAGTTAGATACCATAATGACAGTGTTGAGAAAATGTAACGTTCAACGGCGGGGATTATCACACGGCGTGGCGCCGGCGGTCTCTAGGCGGCGGGCGTCGATGGCGCCCACGCGACGCCCAGTCGCGCGACAAATGACACTCATGCCTCGAAACACCCTTATGGCACATAATTGAAAAACAGTACAAACCTATTTCATATAGGTAGGCATGAAATATTTATAATTTACTAGCTCAACCGCGCAACTTCGCCAGCATCACATTTACTTAACATTAATAATTTTATTTTGCCCAATTGACATATATCTTTTTTAATATGAGCCTGTGTTATTCTGATGCGTAAGCTATATTACTGTAAAGTGTCAACAAATCCGTTTCGTGCGTGAAAGAGCGTATTTAAAGTATTTGCGTATAATAATCATCCATCTATCCATCCATACTCACAAACTTTCGCGTTTATAATATTAGTAAGATAGTAAAATTAGTTCTTAGCATTTGCGTTGCTATTCGCGAGTACAGGTGAGGCGTCATCTCTCCGTATTCTCTAACTACACTGATACATGTCATCTTTTAAACGACACAAGCACAGCAAGTAGCTTGGAGTCTGAATTAGGCGAGATACACAGACGACCATGTCGTACAAAGTCTACCTCGGTAAAGTTATGACTGCCCAAAGGTATGTAGGTAGACCAAGTTTTGCAAAATTATAAGAAAACATTTGAAACATAGGATACTTGTTGAATTATTAATGTTTTACATTCCGCTTTAGTATTCCACGTACGACAAGTCAGTTCGCCTGCTAGTCAAGTTTCGAATCAGCATGTTGGTCACTTTTGGTTTCATCGTGAACCAGTTTCTAATTTATGCATACGAATTATTGAAAAATATTGATTAGTTATACTACTACTACTACATTAAAAAATTATAACCTAATAGAAACAGAGTGATTTATTACAAACATAACATAGCATTATCACGTTATCCAGGATAGGGTAGTCAGAGACATTATCAATTATCAGCGTCATTGTGAACGCAATACGTGGATTGAATTTAAATGTATATTAAAAAATGTTATTATACCAAATATTAATTAGTGAGGGAGTAAGAACACAGACATACCTATGGTATTCCATTCCCAGGATGTCGTCGTTAAAGATGTATAATGAAAACAAAAAAACATCAGTGTTAGAGACCTAAATTAGGAAATAAAAGTCTGTACTTTCCGCCATCCTTCGCGTGGGATTTAAACGAAATGAAATTACGTTATTATCTATCATTGTACTTATGTATTATTTCCTAAGTAGATAAAGTTGAAACCTATGTAGACGAGCCATATAAAACTACCTACGTAACAGGATAATTAAAGTACTTTATATTATTTCTAATATTATGTTTCCTCTCGCCTTAATTAAGGTTACTTTCTATATATTATATAATATATCATTTTGTATCAACTGTGATATATTTTTATAGATGTGAATACACAAATTTCATATCATATGATTTGCATTTGGCAATGCAATGCAATGCAATTGCAATTATATAATGACTTGTTAACTATATACGAAGACAATTGTGTCAATCTGCCGAGAACAAAGGGGGGGGGGGGGGGGGAGCGTTGGTTATTTCTAATGTTACCTACTGCATTTTCTAATATATTATAAGGCATAAAATTCTCAGATGAGGGGCTAACTCCTTTACATTTCCCTATCACCCGAGTTCAGCAAAATATACAAAATATTTAATAACTTATATTTAGTCCACAATGCATTGCAATCGCGTGCGGCGACCACGTGCAGCCTCGACCGAACACACGCAAAATAAACGGATACAAACAAATATGAACGAAATTACCTATACCTGCGTACTTTTTGCATTGTTTACAATTTTTGAAATCATATGATTTCAAAAATTGTAAACAATAAATGGACGAGTGTTCATAATGTAGACAAATCACATTTTTTATTAATAACTAGTTGAGTAGATCATTATTATATTTATTGCGTTAATAAAATATCAAAATGAATAAAGCATTTATATACTTACAGCCTATTTTAAACATAAATTAGTTAATAACAATAGATAACCTATTTAAAATTATTGGACATTATAAAGTAATTGTTTAACTACTCCCTCTGTAAAAAGTATTCTTATTCTTACAGTTATTGCGTGAAGCTAGAAGAAAAAAGAAAATACTTTATTAGCAAACAATAATGCAAATATATTCATACACATGGTCACATAACTTTAAATTCTAATACTTTTTGAAATAAGAAAACATTGCATAATTGACCCACTGTTATGGTATCCAACCATTATTACAATTTGTATCCCACTACTGGGATACCAGTCCCCTTCACGGCGACAAAAATAAAAACGTTTATTAAAGAACACGATAGTTACTGTCCCATCTAACAAAATTTTATAAACAATGCATTACTTATTATTACGTCTATTGTGGTTATTGTCAGGGTTTTTGTAAATATATAGCTACACATATACATCATTACAAATATACATCCACCGGCCATATTGTTTAAAGTTAAACATAATTATTTGCGTAATAAAATATGCGTCACATTTTCCAAACTTAACACCTGTTCTAATAAATTCATGATATTGTTTTTAAAATATACAATGATCTTTATGCTATGTCATTGATAGTATTTTAAACCAATTTCAAAATAAGGAGGTTCTTAGTTGTTCTAGTTAGTACCTGTTGTATCTCCGTTAAAATTTGCAATAGTTATGCCATAATTATTCATTTAAGGCTGTTTATTTTTGTGCAACAAAATATACTTAACTCAGACAAAATACACTTAGGCTTACTATACAAATTTGTACATACTTATATATTTGTTAAT
Source organism: Achroia grisella (assembly GCF_030625045.1). Taxonomy (NCBI): domain Eukaryota; kingdom Metazoa; phylum Arthropoda; class Insecta; order Lepidoptera; family Pyralidae; genus Achroia; species Achroia grisella. The sequence goes on along the minus strand of NW_026712655.1, from coordinate 2,893,969 downwards.
TATATAATGAAACTGAAAGATATAAAAAAAATATTTTTACTCTATATCTGTAACTATCTTGAGGACAATGCAGAATGCGCCGATAATATAATTTGGTCCAAATATAATTTGGTCATTACAAATACATATTTCTATTGCACATTTTTTCTACTCGTAGTCCGAAAAAATAACAGTCATTTTTATTCTACAATAAAATTCACAGACATCCGATAATAGCGGTTTAAGACATCTGATTTTTGTGGATTTAATTCCTGGACCATGCATTTCTTTTCTATAAATTGTTTACTCGTAGTATAAGAAATATTAAGATCACAATTTTTAATGTTTTAGGTAGAGAACCCAACAAGTGCGTGGTGTGATTCCCACCTTACCAGTTTATTTTAATGACATTGGGCTAATAGCTCACCTTTTAAGATTGTTGGTGGATTACCTTAAGATTGGTAGGTACTTTATGCTTTATATACAACAGGTTTATACAAGCATCTCGATGTTGACATTTGCGTGACATTTCGAACAGTATGTGAGTGACGTGAAACCGGTGCGTGCGCGCAGCTAGAAATATGTCGAGCAAGCTGAATAGTGTAGTCTATAAGTCTATCATAATTGGCATATTATTATGTAAGCCGATAAGTTAACGTTTATAACATCAGTGGGGTTTTATACAGTGTTTTCAGTTTGAAAAGTAAGAAAGACAAATTCAAATCTCGAAATGCATAACTACTAGTCCTTACTAATATCACGAATCCAAAAGTGTGTGTATGCCTTTTCGATACCTTATCAATATAAAATTACTGAACAGATCTTAATCATAATACCAAGATAAATTGTATTACGTCATAAAAGATAGTTTATGTCCGTCACATACACTATCTTTTATCTCAAAAATATCCGGAAGGGATCAAATAAGGAATGAAAAAATGTGCGGAAGTGCCTACAAATGCACCTATTGGAACATATTTGAACATATTGCAGTTTCAGAAAAAGGTAGGTACCTTTTTCTGAAAATGAAATATGTTCGACAATGAACATAATATAAATTAAAATTAATAATTAAATTAAGTTTAATGTTCAATTGAAGATGCTGACACTGACGCGGATGAAGCTGCGAGTTTACATACGAATTATATCTCACGTCAAACGAATAATATTTTATATGACTGGTGTAGCAAAAAAGCTAACGGCTAATGGAAAGTAGAGACCGCCGCCGACAGACACAAGTAATAGGAGAAGGGATTTTTAGTAGTAATGGAGCTCCCAATTGCTACTAAAGTAATGCTACCGATTGTTACTAAACTAAACAACAAAAACTTATTGAGTTAGATCGTATGTTTTTACAGTATTCTTAAAAATTTACTAGGGATGAACTCTACGCATGGAGGACCGTAGTGATTTTTGTGTGTAATAAAATTCCGTCGGCAGTTTTTTCGTGAAAGAGTAATGAACAATGGATGTTCATTCTCAATTTTACAAACTTTCGCTTTAATAATATTAGTAGTACTTCCGAAATTGTAATGAATTGGTACAAATTATTCTATTTTCTTTCATAAAAAATTATAAGTAAGATAAATAGAAAGAACTATTTTAGTTACTTACTGCTACTACCAAATATACAATTAAACTTTCATAACACTTTTATTAAGTCCTATACGAGTATGTATTAGTGCAATTATATAAAAATCATAGTGAGAGGGTTAGACCCAGGGCCTGAGGCGGTGAGCCAGCCGACCTTCGTTCACCATTAGTTCGGACACTTTCACCTAACTTACCACGTTAGCCCACTTACGGTTATCGCTTAGACTATTGTTACAGAGGATTATTGCCTAATATCTTGTAAAGGAATCGCCATGGAATGTAAACAAATCTCCGAGGTTGGGAAGAGACTAATAAAGGGGGCTTGGGGATTAGTGGCCTATGCCCTGATTACTTCTGGTCAAATTCCATGCAATATCTTGTAAAAACCACCGCGGTTAAATTCAAGTGAATGCGTTATGAGGAGCTAATACATCTAACCCCATTACCATACTACTATCTTTCAACGGTACCCAGGTAGTGCATACAATAAATGTGTGGCACAGGCAGTAGCTTTCAATCATAATCCACACAATGTAACTCGAATGTTGCTACTGACATTAAAAAATACAAAATTCACCAAATAAAACGTCTAAGTTTTATTTTATATTTCCTACCATAAATTGAAGGTAAAAATTGGTTTAATGGAATAAATTAATTTAATACAATTAATGGTTAAATAGAATAAGTATTACCTACGTTCTCTGCGAAATTAAATAACCACTGCTATGTCAGAACTATAACGCGATGTACCCATGTACGTACTTTAATCAATGTGTATTAATTTTATTTTAAGTGTGTAAACTGTTTTGAATGTCGCCTGTAATACCAATGTATCAGCTCAGCTGGCTAAACATTTAACAATTATTGTAATTATGCCCATAGCATCGGTTTCTTTTCTTTATTCCAAGGTTCATGTGCAATACAATAACTAGCAATGTTGTGTATATCGAGAAAATCGATACATATCACTAAATAATATTACTGTAAAAGAAATAAAATACAGTTATGAGCAAACAAATATAAAATTCTGGTCACTGATAATAAACAGAGTGACATATTTTAATTAACATTTTAAATTTATTTATTATCATAGTTTATAATATAGAATGAAGACGTACAAAGAACTTAATTCCTCTATTACATGAGGTGGCGTATGTAGAACATTGCTTTTAGAAAAAATAAAATTTTGTAAATATGTTTGACTTTGAACGGGCGATAATAATCAGTCACTAAAGAAAATTATAATTACAAACGACTATTATGTCACGATAATTAGTAAAAAATATTGTAATACGTGATACCAACGTAAATGTTAAGAGAGATTTACTTTAATAATTTTAATACGCAATAAAATCATGAAATAACGCGCTCCGTGGATAAACGTATATTTACCTATAGAAAACTTAATTTGAAATACCATCACGTTTACTCGTATTTAATACCGACATATGTACTTTTTTTATACTACGATGGTGGCAAACAAGTGACAATATATGACTATTATATACATAGTATACTAACTTATTCTTTACAAAAGATATAATACGCAATATTTTTTTAACGTAATAGTCAATACGCAGATGACCTACTGTCTTACCGTTATCACTTTTCCAAAAATTACCAGAACGAGCAGGTTTTTCAGTATTACACTTGTTTACTCTTTCTTAATGTAGTTAATATGGTTTGTTTAAAACTTAACTAAATTTCGATGAGACTTTTTGCATTCATTATTATAAATTTATATTCACTATGCGAGGATTGCAAAGCATCGCTTTTTTAGAGGTAATTTAGAGCTTCCTGTCCTTGCTATTCAGTAAAAGTATACCAAAATATTGAGATAATCAGGCATTTTAGTGGAATAACATAAATAACTAAAATATGTAGGTAGTATAAAATATGCTAAAAGGCGGGACGTCTTGGTTTATATATACCTACAACTGATCATCGTGGTTTTTTAACCACATATGTAAGTACCTAAGGTATGTTAAGAATATTGATTAGGTTAATTTGTTAATAAACATATACCAGTTGTCAGGTTTTGTATATAAATAATGAGATACTTACTTGAGCTATTCTTAACTAATTACCAGAAGGAAGTAAATCCAAGAATACTATGACAAATTTACAAATGATAAACTTTTATTTGCGGCCTTAACTGAAAGTCGGTAATGGTAGCACTTTCGCTTATAAATACTTGTTGCGTCCCGTTCCGTAGCATGTCTTATGCATGGTTTATGCTTCGTAATCTTTTATTTACATTAAATTATTATGTTAGTATTTTCCATTTTTATAAGATCTCCCTGATACACTTATAGTTTTATTAACTTACCGTAAAACTAACCAATACACTGAGACTTATTTCACCATTGAATGAGGTAATATGACTATTCATAAACGTATAAAAATTATAACATTTGCCATTGTGAAGCAACCTATTCTGTAATTGACTTTGTAATGCAATAATTACCTCCCTCCAGAAATCTACGTTTTCTTAATATAATTAGTGCTTCAATAATCACTACATGGATAGAAAAATATAAATCGTTTCATTAAACGAGTCGTACTTCCAGGAAACAATAAAGACGCATCTATCTACAGGTTTCGATAAATAATTGTCACGGCTAGGTAAATCAACTGTGAAACTATACAATTTTTCTAAAAGGATAGTAAAATCATAAATACAATTTTCGATTACTTTATACCTTTCATACAAAAACCGTGCGGTTTGTTTTTCTACAAACAGCTACGTATTTACCTACAACAAATCGTATGACCACCCTCAGTGGCGTTTGTAAGGACAATCTAAAACAATAAATTATTCTACTATCTTCGTTACTTATAATATACAAGGCATTAAAATTAATAAAACAGAATACAGAGCATATCCTAAGCAATTTTAAATGTACCTACTTATAGATATACAGTTATAAAATATTTATCATAATCTAAAGACCACTTCCTCGATAACAATTGGCATAATAGTTTTAGGGTCCTAAAATATTAATATACAGCTGATATCAGAGTAGGTTGAAGATATCATTACATTATTACACGTTGTTTTATACAATAATGGGTAGATTCTGTATTTATTTCATGTTATAATTAGACGGTATAATTTATCAAATATGATGAAATTGCAAATTGCATTAATTTAGTAAATATGATAACTTTTTATTCATGATGTACCTATTTAATACTGTTTTGTGTTGATGTCAATGAAAAGTTAGATATTATACTATTATATTAAATTTCTGACATTCTATGAAGCGAACACATTTTTACCAGACTAAAAGTCAACATGCGATATAAATTAATAATAGATATCTTGATATGTACAAATCTATTGTCATCCGTTACATACACATAGATGCTATGGTATCAACCGTTCTAATGCAACTACTCTATTTTGGTTTAGTATAATTCAGATATACTGTCATAAACTATAGAAATAGTAAAGTTAGCACATTAAGTGACCCTGTCTTGCTTTTGTATAGTTTTATCTACGTGAAGGTGAAATTCTTTAAAAAATATGTTTTGAAAATATATCTATTTACTTTACTGCAGCACTAAAGTATAATATTTTTTCTAATGGGATATTCAATGTCCACTAGATTATAGCCCATCTAAATAGAGTAACAAAAGGAATTAAAACATTTTTACAATTACAAAAATATTGCTAAGAATTTAATACGGAATCATTGTGGCACCTTTAGATATATTATCGTATCGATATGTTTTATTGCCCAAAGTTAACATTGTTATTATATATTATCGGAGCGGAAGGACTTTTGTAACTCCAGCGTTGGACATTGAAACATTTGTAAAATGAGTAGACATTTCTTAAAATCAATAGTTTAAATACAAATATTAAACATTCGTTAATTTCCTATGGTATGCTATGTCCGATTAAACTCTACATTCGTATTTGTCTATTTTTTTATATCTCTATTTTTATTTGTAATACAATAATATATATTTATATCTCTATTTTTTACGGATACAGCAGAATACGATGTCGTGCCTATCCTGTAAAAGCAGTAGGTACATACCTTACGGGTCGAATTACGTTTTCAAGACATCCAGGAACTGCCACTAAACGACTGAACTGATAGTCATCCTTTAGTGACAACTTCAAGTACAAAGAAGAATAATACATATTAAGAGAAAGTAAGTAAAAATACTACGGGAATGAGTTACGGCGCGGAGGAATAACATATCTAACAGTTAATAGTAAATATATAAGTAAACATTACACATATAATTCTATTATATATTTAATATTAACGGACTTCCACGTACATATCCATTTACATATGTATAATATTGATTTATAGCAAGCATAAAACACTATAGATAATATAGTTATCGCGTGATGCAGGCACACTGATATTACCTGTTCACTTCACTACTGTTACGGTTAATATTTTGTTACCGTTGTGTTTATCTAATATTTATTGTCATTTAGTTCTGATGAAATTTAATATAAAACTCTCAATGATAAATTACTATGAAGTGACAGAATCGAAATTGTCTGAACCATCAACATACTATTAGAAAAGGTGGAAAAAAGACAGCCTCTTTTTATTTTCGTCTACTTAAGCACATATAACTATTAAAATTATATAAATATTGAATGTAATATAAAGAAATAATTGTAAACAATAGTTTAAATGAAAATGAACAGCTAAGAATAGCCTGTAATGCCTTGTAGAATGAAAAGTTTCACAACGATAATATTTAAACAACATATAAGATCCCGAAAACGATATTTTTTGTTCTCGGTAAAGTACCTCCTAATATATTGTATAGTACAAATGCAAAGAACTATGATTAAGATTAGGAAAATGGTTGTACATCCCTTGCCTTGCATAGTCTACAGCAGGGTTTCTTAAAGTGGACAACATGAATCCCTAAAGATTCACCATTCGACAATAGGGGGTTCGCTACAAAATTTACGTATTGGTCTCTTGGTGGCAGACACGACGCCTGAGTATCCCGAACTCTCACGCAAAGCGGTGAATTTCCTTTTACTCTTTGCTTCAACATACTTATGAGAGTGTGGGTTTTGAAATCTGGTCATGATAAAAACTAAATACAGAAATCGAGTTGATACCAAGTCAGAAATAAGATCAAATTTGTTCTAAATTACGAGTACCTACTCTTAAAACTGATTCAATTTTGCTATAAGAAACATCCCATCACATTCAAATTAAAAACATACGTTATTTGCCACTCCATTTGTTACCTTTTATTGAAATAAGAACCTTATTTTCTTTAACAGTGAATTATATTTTTCTTGGGGTGAGGAGTTAAGGGGTTCGCTATCATCTGGAAACTTTAAAGGGGTTAGTGGAACCAAAAGATTGAGATAACCTAGTCCATACCCTACGTCTAGTAATAGTCACTACTGTGCATCTATCTGCTCTGATGGTACGAATATACAGCGGAGCACCAGTAGGCGATAGTATTATGAGTAAGAAGTCAGATATTTTAGCTTATTTTGACGAATTTACTTGGAATTACTCATTGAGGAATATCTTCTAGGGTGACCGTGTGGAGGACAACCTGACATGGCACCTGAGTCGCCACTTCTAATTTATAACAATCGTAATAGGTGCACTAATACATTCCCATTCCTAAAGACAATGATAAAATAAAGTACGTTTTTACAAAACGTAGCAAAAACGAAACTTTTAAAAACTAACAAAACAGCAGCAGCGGCAAACTAAGCACAGGCAGATATTCTTACAAGCCCTAACTATTTAGTTATATAGCTACTCAAATACCAATTTTTATTGTTATATGCTGACATACACATATAATATAATATTAAATCAGTAAAGTTATTTAGCAGAGTATCGTACAACCCCTCTCTGATATAAAATACTATAAATTAGTTATTAGGTACTTAGTTTATTTCAATGTGTCGAATAAATAAAACATTAATTAAAGTGTTGAAATAATTAAGACCTCATTAATTTTATGTGGACTAGAAATTAGATATCTAAATGTCAAGGACAAAATGTGTATATAAATTAGGTTAATAATTATATTTATTTACGTAACAATATATTTCTCTAGTTAAAATACTTAATCTATTAGACGTCAAACAGATATTGAGAGTGATATGCAACTATATAATGAATTTGAAGAATAGGATCCAGACTCATCATTCGATATCTGAAAATATCCTATTTACAATCTAACTAAAGAGTTGTTTTAGACAGACAATAAAAAACAAGAAACTTGGCGAACGTAATTGAAACAATAATTTGCCTTTCACTTAGCATTCGAAATTGACACGTAGACTTAATTTCGATTATAATATAGATCAAGTAAACTCACCTTGCGAGGGTTCTGAGATCAAACAAGCACAATATTACACAAGTTTTAATTCACAGTGTTATCATAGTTGAAACGGGATTATGGATGTAGAACGAAAGTGACAGTTTCCGTGTCCGCGAACAGCGAATTTGATTCGAGTAAAAGTGCTAAAGGTAAGAAGCGCGGGGCGCATGCACTCGCGGCGACTACTCGCTTTGGAGTGGAGGCCTAGAGGCTGCCCTGCTCGACTGGCATACAAGTTAGCGCCACCACGTAGCCTCGGTTTCTGCTATCATCACCATTGTTTTTCAAATTAAAAAAAGAAAAATAAGTTTCAGTATAATTTCGGTATAATATATAATAATAGGTTGCTTATTTCCGCCTCTCTATTCACAGTTTCAATCTATACAAACTAGAAAAGAACAGAACTGTATAAAATGAAACCACGAAGGACTTTTTCTTTTCCCATTTAATTATATTATTAATTTACGTACATGCAGTAATTATTTGTGATCACAAAGTATTTTTAAAATATTCATTAATTAGTATTCTAAACGTATAAAATGTCTTAAATTAAAGGGGAAAATTAGTGATAGTGATATTCATTAAGTATTTAATTAGATGTCATTATGCGAATTACAATTCTAAGCCGACCAAAGTGCTCAAAGTAACTTCTCACTTAATTATGTTTAAATATTTTAATTATTTTGTATATTTATGTAACTCTTATGAGTTACATAAATATACAAAATAATTCACTTAGCTGTAGAGTTGGGTATGTCAAGACATCGACATACCACACATACCACATCATACCTTAAGGACTTCAAAAAGAATAAGATAACTAATACTTAACTGTGCCTCCTAAAAGACGTCATTAGTTATAATAAATTTCTGAAATGCAGGAAGACTCATTCAAAATTCTGATGAACTGTGAAATTATGTCACATCTACTGAAATCAATGTAACTTCCTGGACATCCTAAAATTGTCTTCATGTACATTAGAGCAAGTGAGTTATGGTAGAGACTTAATAGTACGATATTATACTAGTCACTAGAAATTATGGTTTATACAAAACCAGAGTAACCCTGAAAAAAATCTTGATAAAAAAAAACTGAAAAACGATCGCTCAACGCTTTGTTACTTATAGTTTTGTTACATATAGATGTAACAAAGCGTTGTATGTAACAAGCCCTGTTTAACATATATAGTTTATAGACACTATATATGTTAAACAGGGCTTGTTTTATTTTTAAATCATCAGCTCTTTTCAAGTTGACAAAGGAATATGAGTAAAAGTCCTAAAAGTTTTTTATCCTAAAGTTCCCTAAATAACCTACCATATTATTAGTTTCTACTATTGGATATTAGACATATCAGTTCTGTAAATATTTCATCAACTGACAGCATGAGGGGGGAAGGGGATTGTTAGTAATGGGCATTGATAACCCCATTGCTAGCAATGTACGATGTCAGGTCGACCTCCACGCGGTTCCCCCTGGAAACCATCGTGCTAAATTCCTGGTGAATTTGTCACGATGTGCTAATTGAGCTGACCTCATGCTCATCTTATCATCCTCCACTGGTGCCCCGCCAGCGTAAACCGTTAGCGCAGGCGGGTGCACCATTCCATTATCAACCCTAAAAAAAAACTGACAGCATGAGGGGGGAAAAGGGGATTGTTAGTAATGTAGATTGATGATCTTATTGCTAGCAATGTACCATGTCAGGTTGACCTCCACGCGGTTCCCCCTGGAAACCATCGTGATAAATTCCTGGTGAATTTGTCACGGCTAACTGACCTCATGTTCATCTTATCATCCTCCACTGGTGCCCCGCCAGCGTAAACCGTTAGCGCAGGCGGGTGCACTATTTCATTGTCATCCATTAAAAACAAAAACTGACAGCATGCGTAACATAAAAGAAAGCGTAAAAAAGCAAGAATACTTATCCATTGTCATTGAGGATATATTGTTTTTAATTAAATTTTCGCTCTACGGGACATTTGCAATTTCTTATAAATATGCACATACATATGTACTCTCGGAGCTTCTAGGCAGTTACCTATTTTGTTTAATGGTTAATGAGGTTATATTCATATATATATAGATTTATATCAGTAAAGTCCTCTATCTTCAACTGATCTACGATATAAAGGTAAAAGTTGAAAAGAGTTCTCACACCACAAAATGTATTCAATATGAAGGCATATACTCGCATCAAAAAAAAATATTTTAATCCTAGTTAACACTGGAATCCGTCCAGGTGCCAACATGAAAATATGCTCCACTCTGAAATTAATTTGTTATTAGATAAAATTGAAGAATCAGTAGATACGTATATGTACCTACTTACATATATATTATTATCGGATATCAGTACTTAAATTTCCGCTTTATTCATTTTGTTTCTTATAGTAAAACAAGTTATAGTTCAGGGTGTAGGCCTCATTAATTTATAGAACATAGTATTAGATATACATGTAACTAAAATAAATTTTAGATGTTATATAATAATGGTAGAATTTAAAATCGTTTTGTAGTCAGTATGTCACCCATGTTTTTCTCAAAGCTTAAGTTTATATTTATATTGTATTTCATCCTAATTCCATGTTAATAAAAAACAATTTTCACGTATTTAGCGACATATTATGTACAGCTAAAGATTAGTTGATACGCAATTTCATTACAATATTTTTACTAGTTCTCTCTTGTTCAGTCGTGCAATTTGTCTCTATTCTGTTTGTCAGGCGTTAGCATCAGATTACCAACGTTTCAATCTAATGTAACTAATTTGTTAATTATCTTTGACTAACGTTATATGCAAAGATTATGTGGGCCTTTCTATCTTTATTTCACATATTTCAGTTGGATATTCAGCTATATTTCGACTAAAGTATGATATGGTAGTGAAGTTGCAGCGTGAATATTAGAAAGGGAAATATGTCCAATATGTTTTCCAAAGTATTGGCATGCAAATATATTTTTGAATATTTTTTAAATCACTATGGTATGGATGGTAAGAGTCCGGACGGTATGAGTTTGATTCCATGGAAGATGGGCCGGGTGCTGGTATGGGATGCAACCTGTGCAGACACGCTGGCCCCATCCCATCTACATGGAACCAAAAACAGCGCTGGTGCGGCATGTGAAGCGGCTAAAAAAGCCAAAACAAGTAAATACAGGGGTCTAGGCTCCGAATATGAATTTGTCCCATTCGGTGTCGAGATCCTTGGTCCGTGGGGTCTTAGCGCTATAAGACTTTTCAAAGAAATGACGAAAAGGTTAGACGACATCACAGAAGACCGAAGAGCTGGCAGCTACCTTAGACAAAGAATTATTCTAGTTATTCAAAGAGGGAACGCTGCCAGTATCTTCGGAACGTTGCCTAAAGGGACGCCTTTTAATAATATATTTTAGTCATCATATTATATTTTTTTAAGTTTTTTATTTTCGGTTCATAGTTGTACAATTAGGTTATGTAAATACTAGTAATAAATGTATTTGTGTACGAATAAAGTAGGCAATAAAGGATCTAGAGATTAATAACAACTTTAAAATATACCAGAGCAGTGTTCTCCATTAGTACAAAAATCGAATTGTTGTAAAAAAATTTGTTTATTAGCAATTTTTTTAAATTTCAGTTCACAGTAGAAGAAGAAAAGAGTCTACTACTCTACTTGCATAGGTCTAACCCATATGAAGTGTTACTCTTAATAATTATTATTTTACCAATAATTTCATTGCTAGTTATTCTTAATACGGCATGGTGGAGATATGATATAAATGATATGATAAAATACCATGTAGATCTTATTTAAAAAATCCATTGTAGTTGAAAGTGTAACCTATATACCTAATAAATAAGGGCTTCTACGATGCCGTAGATGGTTAGTTTCTACTCAATTAACATACTTGAGCGATCTTTTTTCAGTTTTTATATCAAGGGTTTTTTCAGGCTTAATCTGGTTTTGTATAAAACAGAATTTCTAGCGACTAGTATATTAAGTCTTATCGTACTATTAAGTCTCTACCATAACTCACTTGCTCTAATGTGCATGAAGACAATTTTAGATGTTGTATTATTTTTGATATTTTATTATATACTAACTGCGGATGAGCCCGGGGTTTCACCCTCGTTAAATATTAATAAAAAATATAGCCTATTTGTTATTCTGATGCATAAATATTACTGTGAAGTTTCCTCAAAATCCGTTCAGTAGTTTTTGCATGAAAGACTAACAAACATCTATACTAACAAACTTTCGCATTTATAATATTATTAAGATTAAGATATTCTAATGATCATTAAATAGTTCTTTGGTTCTATGGATAAGCAGTTTTTGTTCTCAGAAGCTGTTTACAATCATTTTGATATATCTGTCACATAAATATACTTACGTGTATGTATATTTAAAAGTTTTATTTTTATAAAAAGATGTTTTCGTATTATTGTTGCGCCGAAGCCACAAATTGCTCGTATGCATTTCATTACATCGTCTCAGTCATGAGCGTACCCAGCCATTGTATCAAAAGTGAGGCAGCAGTCCAAAATATAATAGCAAAGTATATCCGCGGTCTTATCCCAATTATTTTTTCATACAAAACGGTAACATCCTATTACTCCTATTGCTCACCTACCAATACCATGAAATCGACTGTCGAGTATGAACTTTCTTACGGATATTAATTAAGTATCGTAGTTAGTACTTAGATAATTTATTTTTTTTAGGTTTCACAGTCAGGGTGGGGCAAGCGTGCCTCAGTGCGTATGCATAAGCTTTTTTACGTTTCCTTAGTTTATTTATGTGTCCTTTAGTTACAATTATTGTTTATCGTAAGTCCTAGCCTAGGAACTTTCTGTCCTTACATTTTGTTACAATATAATTTTCACATTTTATAGTAATATTTTTAACTTTCGTGGAAAACATTTTAAAATGTATTTATTTAGTTTTAGCGTTATTTACAGTCAAGTTATCGTATCTTAGCCATATATATGTTTTCAGTTGAATGTATATGGTCAATGGTCATTGTATAATGAAAACTACTTTTTTCTGCGTTCATAAGGGTGGACAAATAATTCACTTATAAAATGTGTCACCAGTATTTAATTATTTCGTATTTATATGTAAATACTGCTATTCTTACATAACGATAAACCTATAACTTATCGCTACCATACCTAATCTGTACCGACTGAAATATATACTGACTGAACTGACCATACCTATATATGGCAACTTCAGTGATTAATAGGTACCTAAACAATATATTATGTAATATAAATCACATAGTAGATACAGTCGTCTCCATATTAGGTGATACTGTGGGTTATAATAATATTGATCTTGATGGTCTTGTGGTTCAGCAAACCGCTTTACATACAATGGTCGCGGGTTCAATTCTTTACATTTCACACTTCAAATATTTGTATTCATGAAGTAACGATTTTGCCTTTATCTGGGTGTTTTCTATCTGTATTATGTATGTATTTACAAAACAATTATTTAAGTATTTCTATCCGTTGTACCAAAAACGCTTAACTTGCAACAAGATGTCGCTGTTTGAATTGTCGTGGATTACATTACGTTATAGTTTCAGATATAAGTAATTAAATAGTAAATATCAGTATCCCAACAAAGGGGACAAACAACCTTCCCATCACCTGTAGGTAAGTGATTACAGCAATCCATGAGCATCCAGGCGAATTACAAGTTTATTGCTCGCTTTTTAAGAAGGAATAAGCTCTTTTCTTAAAGGTTTCAATATCGTACCGGTTCGAATATACCATTGCTGGAAAGTGATTCCCCATATATCTGGAAAACTCACGGTCTAGAACCGTCATTCATCAAGACGATCAGGATGGTATTTTATTTTTTGGCGTGTGGTGCGATGGTGAAATTCAGCAACTGGTATTAATCCGAACCATTCTTCAATACCTATATGTCCGTGATATATGCGGAAGACAATGAACAGGGATGCACTGTCTCGCCGCAAAGCCTATGTGGCGAGTCTGTCACAAAGAACTCGATCCTTACCATTCAGATAGCCATCTACTCCAGTTATTTATAAAAGTCAATATTATGGATGATGAAAAGTAGAAAGTATCTATATCTATGGGATCGGGTCGAATTAGACTAAAAAGGCTCGGTGTCAACAAATCAAATAACAGTCAATTTCCGAGTTTATAAGCACCTATATGGATGTGCAGTTTTGTTCAGATGGGTATTGTTTTTTACAATGTGGCTCAAACTTAATTAACATACTGCATTGCTTATATGTCGATGTGGACTTTAGTTTTGTTATGAGATATCATTTAGATGGGTCTCTAATTTTACATGATATGTTTTGTACGCACTTAAGGTTTGACAATAATAAAATATTTGAAGTTAACTGGAACAAAACAAGGTTTATTATATAAAATATTTAATAATCAACAACTTAATAAATAATTATCAAACAAATTCTTTGCATCAAAACTGTTTAAATATTACAGTATAGGGGTAAGTGTGCGCAGTAGTGCGGGTAAGTGTACGCCACATGTAACATACAGTAAATATAGTCAGACTCATACGATAAACCAGAAAATAGACATCCTCAACCTAATAATACATAAATTCAAATATTTCCTTTTCAAATTTATGCATTGTTCTTGCCACCAGCTCTTACAGATGCTGTATTGGATCCAGTCTTCATTCGGTGGAAATATGTATTTTTCTCCACACAGTGGGCAAAATAATGCCTGCACATCATTTTATTTATTTTCAGATCAAGTCGTATCTTCTTTTTTGGCAATTTATTCTTCCTCTTGTTTTTTCTTTTTTCCAATTCTACTTTATGTATCAATGATTGACTTTTTGCCTTTCTTTCGCCGATTTTGAATCACAGTCATCCATCCAAGAAATGCCTAAGTTCGGCATTTCTTGGATGATACATCGTCTCTATTCATTCCTTACATGTCGTTTGCTGCGAAATTAATCTTTTAACAGCTTCTAGCTGTTCCTCTGTGACAACACTTCTATTTTATAATCGAGGCATTTTTTATGTATAATTAAACTCTGAAATAACAAATTGCATCATAAATACAAAGCCAAAGCGGAGCGGGGTATTGCGCACACTTACCATCAAAATAAAATTTAACCAGTATTAAAAATCAGGAATGAGTCTCTCAAAGACAAAAATCGCAATAATTCAAGCAAAAAACAATACTCACTTACGGAAACAAAATGGTTCACCGGCGGACAGCACTAAGCCTTTTGTGCGCTAATGAGGAGAGGTGTTATCAGTTCGTACCTATAAACCGTTTTTGAAATACTTCGAGTGCGTACACTTACTCGCTGCGCACACTTGCCCCACGTGACTCTACCTATTTTTTTTTTATTAACGGTATTAAAAAAGTGCAATCGGCAGCGGCAGCACTAATGGTATACGCTGCAGTATGATAACATAAGCATGAGATCAGATCAGTTAGTCTATCGAAACGAATTCAATTCATTAAATTCGAATCCATCGATTCACTATGTTGAGATCGACCTGACATGGCACATTGCTATATAGTAATCATAACCTACTAACTATCCCTTCCACTCTGAACCTATATTCTAGACCATTTACATTATCGAAAAATTAAGAACATTAACAAGTAGGTAGTACCTACTTGTTTATAACCTCGACTCGGATAAAAATTAGTCTATGTGCTTTTCCATCCCAGATACGTTTATGCCAAATTTCATGCCCAGTGAGCCGTTAAGGCGACAAAAGGTGCCAAACAAATTGACTTTCACATTTATAACAAATAATAAGGATTTGAAATTATAGTAAATATAATAATAAATGATATAGATACCTAAGTAATAACTAAAAAGTATAAGTACCTTCACGACTGCTATCCCCGATAGACAGTCAGATTAGACATAAATAAAAATCTATCGAGGCTGGGAGCGATGATATCGTCTTCTCTTGTATTATAACTAGATAGGTAGGGTAGTGTGGGTAATAATTATAACAGTTTAGTAGTGATAGTGCGCTTACAATAACAATATTTTCAATTGTCTTCGATAATAATAATACATCAGTAACAGCTGGAAATCGAAATACAATAATGAATTGCACGTACGCGACACAATGTCACCATGTTACCGTTTCCAGCGTCCAATGAACGTATAGATATTTTAGTAGGTTTTACGTGGCCACGAGTAGCTGAGAGAGGCCGCGACTCGCTGACTTCGTGCAATACCACCAGCTCTCTGGTCTAAGAACATATAGACACGCGCTGGGGAAAGTTAAATATTTATGTAGTAAATATATACGTAACTATTAGATAATCTGATATCATTAATTTATATTAGATAATCTAAGATAATTAATTTATATTAGATATAATAAGGAAGTATTATAGATTTGAGTATTATTATAACTCAATTAATAAAATGGCTATTAAAACAATTTTCTTTTATAAATATAAATACCTGTGTACCGGGTAACAGAGCAAGTATAAAAAAATACTCTGTAGAAAAGGCAGATGATAGATGTGTTATCACTGCAGGCAGTGATTATACTGATTTCTCGCATAAAGGTCCTGTCTCCATAGTAATTATGATATACCAAATTAAATTAACTTCAAACTTACTTTAAATACCTACATGATTATTTGTAATCAAGTCAAGCCGTCAGTCAAGAGCTACAATTTAGTAGCTCCAAACTCTTCTCGCGGATTTAGAGAGCCCTTAGCACTTGTCTTAATTTTCATCCGGTAAAGACATAAACAACAAGATAGAAATAATAGGGGAAAAAGGATATATTATATATTAAGTCGTAGTAATTATGTATACAAAATTTATCATTGCCTCAAATCACATTATGATCTATGGTACTGGTGAGTGGTGGTGAGCTAGATAAAAGCTTCATCATAGTCGGGTTAAAACTGAATTGCCAGACGTTTCCAGGTTGACAGGATATCTCAATTATTAGGCCAAAATTAAATGTCGCGCTATTACGGATGTTACGATCCTGATAAGCATTCTTTAAATTGCATGTTCTACTACAACTGTATATTTTTCAATAAGTTCGCGTCTTTGACCATAATATTTTAGGCCACATGTTCTTCTTCCACAGATATTACTAATTATGTATGTGTCTTTGTATGTCGCGCTTTCAACAACAGAGTGTCGCTTTTTTACTTAGGTAATGCCTATCTAAATCTCGCTTAGCCGAAAAAAATCTGGCATCCCTGGGTTAATCGGTAAAGTGACCCCGCTAATTACAATTGGTAAGACCAGAGTGATGGTCACATTGTCATACATGCTTTACGCGTGTCGAGTGGAGTGGCCATGAAATTGCCGCACGTCGAGGTGTGCTTGTCTATATGACACCCATAATTACGCGTCACGATTCTCAGCAGGAAGGTGGTGACCAAGAAAATGTTAATGACGACAGGTCAATATTACAGATGAGATGGTGTATACGTGTTAAAACTGATTTAAGCAACTATATGCATGAAAATAATGTAATATCACACCATATACTACGTTATATAACAATATCCGAATATGTAGTAAATTTAGGTACTAGTACTCTTCGTCTTCCTTGACTATTGTTTCGGCGTAAACCTAGGAAGTTTCTGAAATTTTTGTATATAACTAAATTATAAAAATAGGTAAGTGTGTGAGTAAACATAAGTTTTTTAAATAATTACCTACTTAATATTTGTTCCCTATTTACTTATGGCTCTCGTGATCGATACAAAATCAAGACGGAGTGCTATTGCTAGTTTTGGAAACTGGTTAAGTCACTACGAGTGATTTATTTTATTATGTAATTATGTCTTCTACTCTTTGATTTTTTTTTAATTTTAATTAATAAAATAATTAACGGCTAAACTTCACTCTCAAAATTTGACATAGGCATCGTAAACTTAGAAAGTATATTTTATTAAAATCTAAATTCAATTAAGATAATTTGTAATCTACTTAATGTTCGTATAAATCAAATTCTTGCCCAAAATATTCATATCTACATATTCTGAGCGCTAGGTATGTACCCATAGTCATAATCATAGATTACTCACTTAAACTGTGATAACATAAGGTGTGATAGATATATATCTATATAGATACTTAATTATTATTGCCGACCGTCATGGTATTTACGTTTTTGAAATAGACTGCATTAAATTCTGGGAATACAAAGAATACCATTTCCATATGTATTTTTAACTATAGATAATGGTCATTATTTAGCAAAGTTATAATATGCCGGTGCCTCTATTTATTGTTAAGCCGTTCCTATATCTGCTAGCAGCGAAGTTTCGATAAAAAAAACAACAACACAGTCACCGAGTTCGGTGTCGTAAAGTAGTTGCCAGTTTTGTTTGGGCTTATACAGTGTTACGTTGCGTTGCTTGGAATTTAATATTGTTTTCGCAACTTTAATTACCTACATCCACGCCATGTCTTACGCGTTTATTATTGTTGTATCCGTGGCGATCACTTTGAAATTATTATTTTTATCTTTTTCCATGTTTTTCACATTTAAAGGGAAACGACCTTCAGAAACAATGGTAAGTACCTCATTCATTCATCCAACTCTATTAATATTTTAACCTAATTGATTCAATTTTCCGAAATATTTCTTTGGTTTACATGTCTTTTAGGCTAACTATAAACAGGTATCTAAAACTAGCCAACCTAATTTGGGTAGGTTAGCTTTTAGGTAGGGTAGGACGCACTTATTGCACAGGCGTATGCAATAAGTGCGTGCACTGCAATTATTTCTCTTCTAAATATAGATATACTTAATATATTTATCTCTACCGGCCCGTTCACATATAGGTAGGTACAATCATCGTTAAAGATTAGTAATCTCGTACGGAAAAAACTTTTTTAGTACCTAATATAGGGACTAAAAATACCTAGAGAAGGCCAGAACTGTAGGTACCATGTCAAATTCCTGCTGAAATCGCAACCATGGGCTAATTGACCTGACAGATTTCATCCACGACCCATCATTATCCCACACCTGACCCTTAATTTAGGCTTAAAAAAATGTGGTACCAACGGTTGAGTGTTTTAGGCAGCATCTAAACCTGACCAATCGATATAAGTATCAACGAAATCCAGTAAGATATCACATAACAACAGTAGCACACATCACATAGCAGTGGTCAGTTGAAATATATGTGAATACTGGTACTTACATATATACTATTAGAAATACTTACCTAAATACATTTTTGTAAATACTTGCATAATAGTTATACCTACCTAGAAACTACAAATGGTCAAGACTAATTCAAACAATCACAATTATGAACACAAATATATGTATCTAGGAAGGAATCAAACCTGCGACCATGAAATGAGATGACGATGATAAGCGGTATAAGTTCAAGTTCAAACACTAGGATTTTCAACACAATAGGAGCGCTGTCATTTTCACAACTTGCAAATAGAAATACATACCGATTTCAGATACCTAATTATTATTTTATCTTGAATCTAATCTCAATATCGATTGAATTCACTCCAGTTTTATACGGTACGGTACTCTAGTAATGCAAACAAGAATACCTACCGAATAAATCGATTACAATGTTGTTTAGTTCATTCTACACATATCCACTTAATACTGAACTCAATTGCACTTACATTTAACAGAAAAGAATAAACACTAATGTACACTATCGTATATTGTTTCAAACTTTCTGATATATAACATAAAAATTAATATATAAAAAAAAATATATTCATGTTATACGTAGGTATATTTAGTTTTTTAATTTTAAATATACATTTTAATATCGCCACCGTATTAGTTATTGTATATTGTATATTATAGTATATTGAGTCGTTGGTAACCAATTACTTTGATGAATTGAATGTAGGTATGTAACGTATATCCTGAAGCTATACCTAAGTGCCTAAGTTAATTTAATTATTATTCACATGAACTTAACTTTTTTATTTATGAACTAAACAAAAAAGCGTTAAATTGGAATGCAGATTCAGCCAAGGATAATGAGATCTTGCCTGTCGCACTTTGAAACGAATGCATGAATGAACATTACATTTTTAAGATTTGAATAAATATTTTGTGTTATATAAATAAAACATAGTACTACCACTCAAGCGTAAAATGCTAAGTTGTTCTTTATACTTATTCACGAACAACATTGCTTGTTGCAGCCCGATCAGGAGACTACGAGAACTAAGTCTATGGCGATATCTTGGAGGCAAATACCACGGATGTTGTTACCCAAATCATTATACTGCAATGATGTCAATAGTAGTAATACATATACTAATAAATTATGATTAACATAAACCTATTCTGCTGTATCAGTAGGTATATCTACATTCCTACATATATTTTGTTATTCTTACACAACTGAGAATATTTGTCATTGTAGCTATTGACGCGAATTTTAGTTGAGAAATTAGAAAAAAAAATCTAGTTTATGTGAAAAAAATACATCTAGTTATGGGGCCAATACACCATTCAAAATTAGTGTATTAAGCATAAAAAATAGTCGAACATAAACTATTTGAATTTGGTTGATAATTATGATATTGGTTGGCCAACCTACTATATCGATCTTTACTGAAACGAAAAAAAATCAATAATATAGCTAGCAGTGGTGAATTTCGTCACAATAAAAAAAATATTTCGAATTGTTTTATTGTTTATAAGCATTATTCTAATTATAATTATAATTTTAAGGAATATCAAAAACTAATATTATAAAGAAGACATGACGTGGCCAAGCTACCAGCAACAATTCAAGATACATTTTTTTTTGTTTTCCTACATGGTTATTGAAGAAATTTATCGCAACAATATATATTTTATTTTTTAATTAAATATGATAATAAAGACACTAATAACATTAGGCAAATATATGGTTTATTGTCAGCTGTGAATTTTTACATATTATGTAATATATGACTGTAGAAAAACCTTAAATATATTAAATATTTCATACCTATAAAATGTAATCTACTTTAATAGATTATATACAATATTATACATTATTTACATAATAAGTTGTATTATTTGGTTCACTAAATTATTTTTCTACTATAATTAGGAGAGTATGTCTTTGTATGGATATTGAGCTAGTTATTATTTAAAATCTTCAACTAACAGAAAACTCATTTCTCTAACAGCTGATGGCCATGTAACAGTCTTTTTTTGTAAATCAAGTTTTAAATTTTTATTTTTATACTGAAGAGCTTTTTTCACAAAAAATCTGTTAAATTCATGGACATGTGGATGACTAGTATACTCTGATATGCACATCCATTTGCAATCTTTGATTTCTCTTGAAGAAGGAATTATTTCTTCAGAGAGCGCTCTCATTGTTAACAGCACATAAATATCAGAATTGCCATACATCATGTTGTGTGTATGTCTGAATGTCACCAATGATATAAAAGCAGCATCCACTCCAGTTTCTTCTTTTACTTCTCTTACGGCTGCCTCTGCTATGTCTTCACCTACAACATAAATGTATTTCACTATACATAATTATATTTTTATAAATGTTTCAGTGCCAACTATTTGAACTTTTGATATTACAAGTATTGTATTTTTGGTACCCAAATTATTAAGATAATTTGTTAAGATTTCTTACTTCATCAACATCCTCATAATTTTTACTTCAATATTTTTTCATAAGAAAAAAGATAGTAATTAACTACAACTTTTTCAATTCTCGATACAATATAGATATTAAACACATAAACATACTTGTTCTATAAAAATAAGCTTTAGAAATGTGCACAAATGCACATATTTCTCTCTGCTCTCTCTTGCTCTCATAAAACTTAAGGACATCGAAAGGAATATTAATATATATATATTCTTAAATAAACATTATTGTGACCTAAATTTAACATAAATGTAATAGAATGCATATCACAAATATACCTCTTTCAACATAGCCGCCAGGAAGTTTCCAGTGTGGATATTCATAATAATTCTCTGATATTGCAAGAATCTGGTCTCTATCATTGAAAACCATTGCACCCACACCTAAATTTGTGTGAGCTGGTGGTGGCAGATTTGGCACAAACTCCGCTGACAACCATTTGTACATCATCACAAAGTCATCTCTGGCATGGTGAAAAGTAAATCCTTTCTAAGAATGTGAAGCCTTTATTAAAAATAAATTATCAGTAATTAATCACAATATTATTATGTAATAATAATAACAAAATAATTATTTATATTTTACTTACATTTGCTAGTATGGGTACTTGGTATGAATCCTTTATGTTTATTCTGAACCATATACATCTTTTTTTTTCTGCATTCCATTTCGTGAGTGATTCTATGATAAATATACATTAGATGTTTGAAAGTTATTCAAGTGAAGTGACTCATTAATAAATTTTGATGAAATTAGTTTCAAACTGTACTATAAAAATCTTGAATAAAACTACCAATTTTAATTTGCTTTGTTAAATTCGACTTATTAATCAAATTCTTTGAATAAAATATTATTTATTTTGAAGGGATATTAATCTACTTACCATGAAGCTTCTCAGCAAAGACATGTTGCTGACATGTTTCTTTGTTAGAGTCAACGATTACACCATTAAACTTGTCCACTTCACCAATAAAAGTAACTTGCCGTGGTTGATTAGAATATTTACAAGACCTGAAATTTATATACTATTTAAAATATAAAAGTAGTTAGCTGGTAATAAGAAATAAACTATTATACAATTACTTCTCTATGTTCGCAAGCACTTATATTTATTCAGGCCCTAAACATCATTATTTCAATCATTCACAGTTTACTAGCGAACTACTAGTTTATCCCATAGTAGTAGAGCCATATCGAGTGGTGAAATGAATGTGGCTGATCACCACTGTCCATGTATATCATATGGTCGCTCTAAATAGCTAGGAGTCGCCACTGCGAACCCAATGTTTCATTACTTAATTTAAAAAGTACACTTGCACCTAATGATTTAATATAAATCGAAACCTTACCTGGATATACAGGGTCTATATCTATTAAACAAATTAAGAATATTAAACATTTTCAGATTTTCAAACAATGCAACTAAATTGGAAACTAATTTTACAAATAAAAAAACAAAAGGGTTTTAATTCTTTAAAAAAGTAATATGTTATTACATTTATAATAAAACAAAATGTAAATATAAAATAGAGTTGTAAAATTTGCAAATTGAACTTTGATTAAGGTAAGAGCACAGATCCGTTGTAGACGTAAAGACACAGAGACTTAACTAGTCTTTGGTCTACACTGTCTGACATTGTCATTATTTGATATTTCGGCAGGGTATAGCACATTGTCATTTTCTATTTGCAATTTGTTCAAGTTTTGATCATTGAATTTCGCCAAACAATATATTATGTATTTCCGTATTTTATTCAATTAATATTTTCTGATAATAATTCTTATTATTATATATAATACACTGACAATAAAATAAGTATATATCTACAATTAAGTAATAACGGATTAAGTTTTAAGTTTACTTCTGAAGAAAATAAATCTTTAAATATAGTTTTAAATTACACTTTATAAAATGAGTGTAAAGACATTTAATGGCAAATTAGATAGATACAATGGTGTCACAGTAGATTCTGAAATTGAAAAATGTGATTGCGAGAAATTTTCAAACCAACTTTGTGGTAAGTATTTTGATATAAAATACTTAGTAATAATGTCATCGTATCTTAGAAGATACGACAAGGTTATGGATCAAGATTACTTTAAATTTTTATCTTTACATAGTATAAAAAGAAGTCACTTCCGCTGTGTGCTTAGATCTATAACGCAATGGATTTTAATGTAGTTTTAGCTATAGATAGAGTGATTTAAGAGGGAGTTTTTTTATGTATAATTCAAGTGTGAAACCGCGGCGGGTTGTTAATATAAATAAACATGGCCAGATATCACATGTTCTCACATATGTAAAATAGGATAATATAATATACATTAAATTTTGAAACTGGTGTTATGCTAATGTATATGGCAGAGGGTGATAAACTTTTGTATTTATGATGATTGTTTCATAAATCTGCATTCTCTTATTGCTGTTTTACCAGAAAGGATATAGAACCAGAGGTCAATTTAGATTTGGTTTGTCTAAAATAATGTAATAAGCATATATTGGGACTTCACATTTTATTTAAAACTCCAGTCACATTAGTACAAAAAAGTTAATAGAAACCCTATACATAGCTTATATGCTGTATATTTAGTGCATATCCCTTTATAGATAGACATCTATGCCCTACTGTGTGTTATTAAGTAATGTATTGGTATGTTAGTTTTATCCAGTGATAAGCTAAAAATCTGTGACTTACTATTGAAATTCACTATCTAAACTCTAATACATATCTATTACTAATATTTTATTACTAAGTTATTGCACAATTATCACCCTCCAAGTTATAAACCATGAAAAGTAATAATAGTAACCTAGGACAGTTCACAAAATGCCATATAGTCCCAAGCTAAGCATAGGTTGTGTTATGGGTACTAAACAACAGATTGAAATATTTATCTCTTTTACCCATGGTAACAAAATCACTAACATCATTTTGGTGGAAGCCATTCAAATTAAAAGAGAAAGAAGAAATAATTAAAAACTTTTTATTGGAAATGATACATTAAATTATTCAGAGCATAAGCAATAAAAACAATCATTCTCATGAATACAAACTTTTTTTATAATAAAACATTCAATTTATATGACATCCTGCAATCATAAGAAATTGTATTCCTCACTGCCGGCCCTTTGAGGCTGTAATATGAAATTGTAATATTTTATAAATGTAAATATTAACTGAAATGTAAAGAAATATATTGTACTGTACCAGCTAAACCTGCAAACATAGTTTTGCCATATAAATTAAAATTGCTTTTAAAAAATAGTGGTTGATGGTAGAATGGTGAAATTTGTCTCTTATGAGGTTGTATGTATTTTTAATACCACATTATAAAAATGTTAAAATATAAAATTTGTCGAAAAAGTATTAAAAAAGTTTTTGGGGTAACCCACCCTTAACACTTAGGGGTAAATAAACCTATTCTTAGACCTACTGAATATACATATAAAATTTCATCAAAGTTGGTCAAGTCTTATTTACACTTAGTTAAAATTAATAAAATTCAATTACAGCATCACTTCAGAAATGGTCTGAAGAAAAAAGGAGATGCATTTGGTTCAGAGTTTATATAAAGGATGCTGCATGGGTTCCTCTGCTAGCTAAGGTAATATTTTACCACATAATATTTTTTAATATCATGATATTTTTAGTGAAGAGAATTCAATCCTTATGTTAGCATGTATATATTTTACTTATGTATTGTTTCCAATACATTCTGCATGTTTGTGTCCCTGCTGTTTGACCCTATTGTCATTATTGTATATGACTGTACCCAGCTGGCCCTGCAGAAGAATTTTTGTACCAGGAGAAAGTTTTTTTAAAATAATAATTGCTTAAATATGATAAGACACACAATTGTAGGTGGAAAATTATATCTCAGAATCACATGTTGCCATATATGTTAGCATATGTTATAATAGCAATAATAATAATAATATTATTTTATGGGTGTATACTGGGAATAACTGTTTTGTGTTTATTAACATGTTTTTGGCATTATGTTACAAATGTAAGATATTAATAGTTATAAATATGTATTTCTTTACAGGAGGGTTTTGACTTCCACCACTCTAGGAACAGTTTTGTGATGATGTATAAGTGGTTACCCACTGACAGTACATCTAATCTCCCTCCAGCCTGTCACACAAACATAGGAGTTGGTGGAATAGTATTCAATGACAAAAATCAAATATTAGCTGTTACTGAAATGCACACTGAATTTCTACATTGGAAACTTCCAGGTGGCTATGTCGAAAGAGGTAATATTATATGTAGAATTGCCAATAGTAAAAAAAATTGTAATATATGTGAACTTTTAAAATTATATTACATATTTCTTTTGATTCGTGGTAACAATTTTGAAAGATCCTATTTTCAGATCCAAATTAAATGTCCCGCGCAAAATAGGCCCCTTCTCATTAAGGGTATCTTTGATTTTCTATTATTTTTAGATCCCTTATTCCTGTTTCACAGGTACAGATTATATGTGTATGGCATACTCTGTAAAAAGGAGAATCCTGGTTTTAACTCATTAAATTCCACTTTGCATGATTAAAAACTGCTGAGGCTGCAAAACATATTTGTTCATGTAGGTTTGCAAAAAATCACTTGCATTGATTTATACAAATTGCTATGGGCAGCGGTTCATAACAAAGCAATTTGCAGTATCCCGTTCGTCAGATAGTAGGCACCACGCAGTTTATGATAGTCGTATCACTAGTCTCGTAATCCCTACGTTGATCATAATTGTTGATCGTAATCATAGTTTGTTATATCCTACCTACGCACTTAGTAATGAATAGCGTTAACTGTGAAATAGGTCGTAGTGGAACATTTTATCAATATCTAAAATTGTTAGAGTATCTTACAAACTTATTACGTTGAAAGAATATTTTGTTTTATAATATAAATTCACATAAATTCAGAGAATCCTATCTTGTCCCAATTTAAGCAAAGCTTGTACTACGGTTACTAAACAACCGATAAATAGAAGCAAATACTTACATAATAAACTTAGAAAACAACCAGTGCAAACAATCATACTAGTGAGGACTAATATTTATACGGTGCGAGGAATCGAACTCGGAGCAGCTCTAACTGCTAGACCATTGAGGCTATTCCCGTTATGTTTAACCTTGCTATAGCTCAATCCTAAAGGATACTTACGATTTCATGAGGTTTCTACTTTTCTTATACCATTGGACAAACAGGTTGACAGGTCCATGTAATATAAATGGCGAACGTTGCCTCTATACATGAACAGCACTACGCACATAACGCTATCATGTGACTCATACTACTAATGCATTGCTATTTCAGAACACTAAGATGTCATACCTCTTATCCTGTAATTTCACTGTCTTATCTCACCCTTCAATCGATAGACAAATTGCGTTATAGACCTTGGTATGATCACATCATAGGTACAACCCCCAATGCGTTTCTGAGTAGCAAAAAATAAAGTATGTTTAATCGAAAATACCATATGTATATCTTTTTTAGCAACTAGTATAAAGTAACAATATGGCGAAATTTTTACAGGCGAAGACTTAAAAGATGCTGCTATAAGAGAAGTAAAAGAGGAAACAGGCATTGACTCCGTTTTTGAAACATTGGTGACATTTAGACATGCTCACGACATGATGTTTGAAAATTCAGATATATATGCAGTAGTGTGTTTAAAGGCAACCTCTGACATTATAACAAAGTCCGATATAGAAATTAAAGACTGTAAATGGATGGACATAGAAGAGTTTTTGAATGATCCACATGTACATGACTTTAATCGCTTCTTAGTAAGACAAGCTATGGATTTAAAACAAAGAAAACTTAAATTGAACTTAAATAAAAGTACACTAAAAATAAATAAATGGTCAAAAGAAATGACTTCGCTTGTTTTAGAAGATTTTTAAAATTACAAACCTACCTGTAATGTACTGTAAAAAATCTTTTATTTAATTATTATTGAATAATGACAAAGTTTTTAGACAATGACGATATTCCATAAACACAGATATTGTAGGTAAATACTAGTACAAATTATTGATTATGATTTTGGCAGAGGTGGTATGCAGTTATATTTATAAGAGGTAGAACAAGCTAGTCGTAGATAGGGGTAACTATTTTTAGTACATTAAAAATTTAAAATTTTTCTATAATTATATGTATAGCAAATATCCTAGAATCAATTATGCAGCGTTTTAATGTTTATTTAGAGGTGTCATAATTTAAAATTCTTGAAATTTTGGAACCCCAAAAGACTTCCGATTACAATAGCCACAAAATTAATATACGATTAGATATTATTTCAAGAATTTTAAATTTGAATTCCTCTATAAGGAATGCCCAATAACTACTAACCATTCCGTACAATAGTAATACAGTAGACAGCAAGGGGGTTAAAATAGCCAATTTAAAGAAACTACTCTTATTGGATTCATTATAATATTCGTATTATAATTAATCCAATAAATCCTTACGAATTTTGCACTCAGAGCGCACTATTGCATTTATTTATTGAGTTTCATTGGTAGGATTTACAAATGGAATCTTCATTAATCGGATAAAGGTGTCATTGAATGTTATATTTATAGTACCTATTTGATCCAAGTGTGACTTTAATTTTGGAAATAAATATGTTATTACCAATTTCAATTGTGATGTATTTATTTATATTAGAAATTAAATAATTATGTTATCTTGCCTGATATTCTCAGAAATACAATGTGTATAAAATATTAAATTGAGAATTTAATATATTTACTTACGGAAAAAAGTGTTCTCTTTTCAATACCTAATCACACACTTGGGAACAACGCATCATGTTGCCGCGCAGCTGCGGTTTCAACATTGCAAATACCAGCTTGTATGAAAAACATATAACAAATGGACGTCAACTCTGCACGGTGATGAGATACCATAGCAAGGTTTCATTAATTGAAATTATAGAGGTCTAATGGCGAAATTACAATTCTTTTGAAGCATCGAAAAATCCTGCCAAATTTAGACTTAAAAATTAGTGGGAATGAATGAATGATAAGCTAGTTTAGTGCCGCTGTTTACTTTGCGTTGAGGAAACCTATCGTACTTAGTCGTCTGATACAGGATACACTCCAAATTTAATAACTTTCCGAACGCTGATTCTTATATAGATCATTTAACAATCAGCATTCCTAAATTTATTATATCTGATATAATAAGAAAGAGGTCAAGAAAAAAATAATACACAGGTGGTTACACTTAAGAACATTCAATGTTTTTAGTTACGATGACAGGCTGATAAGATCGCGGTCTCAGCTACTTAATGAAAGCAAAGTATAGATTAATATTTTTTTTATTTTTCAATATAATCCACAACCCTTAAGTGCAATACTTACAGTTTCTTACTATGAAAACAGTGTCTTAGTACTTATGAAAATTTTGTTTGTTTTTCTTCAAAATGTTTTTCTGCCTCCTTCATCTCATTTTGATATAAACCCCTTACCCATTTCTAAAATTTGAATTAAGGAATCAATGAGTCACTGGGTGCAAGTTCTGGACTGAAGAGACGTTCATCAATTTCTCGAATCTCGTAGCTTTTCTCGCAACCCAACTTTATCGTGCAGTACTCCGTGCTCTATTTCCTTTTCATATCACTTTTGTACCACTGTGTTATGTATGTCCCAGTAAAATAGCGTAGTAATGGCCGTTCACTGTACTCCCTTTAGACTATATACACTTGCAAGGAATCACCGTCAGTAGTCAACTTATGATACATCGCTAAATACCTGGGATAAGGTTAGATAAGCCAACAACTTATTAGCCTCTTGGACGTTGTCTAGATTTTAAACTGAAAAGATAATGTGACTGTGAATGTGACCGTGTAGGTAAATGTACCTATAGTGGCCGGTTATATGAAATAGGTGTTTTTATTAATAATTTTAAAAGTAATGACTGAGTAAGAGATTATTCTGTAATTACAAAGTTTTACTATTGTATATTAAATTAAAACAAGTACGATTAAAACGTTTTATTACTATGAACTTGTTCCATAATACCAAATAACTTTGTTCAATACTAACAATTGTGCTTTATTAAACAAAATTATTTCATTACATAGAATGTACTATTTTATTTTTAAAGTTTTACAATAGTTACTACGAAGAATTGCATTTACATATATGCAGATAATGTTATTATTACTCTAACACAAATAGCGAAAGGTTGCACTATTGTCAAAGAATGGAGGGGTAATGTTTTTAGCCAAAATTGGTTATATTAGTTTTAACAGTCATTTTTACAAATAATTAGTTTAAGAACGTTTAGAAAATGACATTATAAAATAAATATAGCGTCTAGAAACTGTAAACTAAGAAATTAGACTTTGACAAATTTAACTGTAAAATAGGACTATAACTTCTTTTATGAATATATACTTTTTTCTATTTTTTTTACAATGAATAATTTATTATTTCAAATCAATCTTAAACTTAATGTAGTAACATAATAGAAGTTTTTTTTTAATTTGCCAATTGTAATGGTATTGATGATGCAATTAAATAGAGAAGCGCTGCATTTGTATGGTGTATGCTATAAATTCATTTTGACAAATTGATAGTAGATAGTCCTGTGCCAATGCAAACATTTTAGTAAGATAACTCAGACAATCAGTCATAATAAAATCATAAAGTGAAAAGATAACCATAGGTAGAGCTGATCTCTATTTGAAACCACCTTACGAACTTTCTCATGAACTTCTTGTCAAATGGAAAAAATCTTGAACCACAAAAGATGTCATAATATGTATACATTATGTATTGGAACTGTATATTATTATGAAGAATCTATCTACTAAGTTCGTATTTTTTAATCTCAAACATGTAACTGCAGTACTACATCATATTTATTGGTATTGAACTTTGAGCTTTCCTGAACACACTGACAATTTGTAATTAGGGGAACTAAAACAAGCTCTACACAATATCATAATAGGATTTGATTTGTATAACCAGTCAAATATAAACCTCTTGTTGAGGGAGTAATATTAATGGACTAGTTTATTACAGGTCACACAAAATAAGAACTATTCTGACTGTGTCATAACAGTGTTTGCTTTGGATATACATTTTACATATGCCAGTATATTCTAACAATCTACTAAATAATAGCGCAGCAGCGCAGGCGACATCAATATACATCTATAATAAACTTTCAATTAATGTAAATCCCTATGTTTAATAATTGCATGTTAAAGATGATAAGTGAGTTACAATAACACTAAAATACCATCAACTCAAATAGTAAATAAGTCAGTAGTCAATATCCATCTATAAAATTTAGGTGCCCATGGTTCGTAAAAATATTCTCTATCTGTAATTCATGCAGTGTTAAAAATAAATAAAATTGTATAATATAATAAAGATTAATATATTATTATGATTAATATACTTATTGAAAAAATAGGATTACTAAAACTGAATGTTTGAATGAAAACAGCTTGGGCTGATATGTAGATGGAAACATATACAATCCTATATAATAACAATTTATAGAAATTATTTCAATCTAAGTCAGGAACTGTATTGCGGCCATATTCTCCCTCTTCGTCAGAACTATCAATATCACCAATTATAGATTTGATGAGACCCCCGAACACAGAATTTGAATTTCTACCAGCTGATGGAACTTCTATTCCAAACCAAATACGCCCAATGTTGTCTAAATACAAGGAGTAGTTTGGGTCTCTTTTTAAAGTTATTGCATACCAAATCCGTAGTATTTTAAATTGATTTGCTTGTTTCCTGAAAATAATGTGTTTTTAATATAAATTATTTTTTATGTCTACTATGTTTCAATAAAAATAATATCATATTCAGATCATGAAAAAAGCCACTTGAATCACATTATTAAAGCAACCAGCATATGCAACTACTCAAGAGCACCAGCTTTCAAATTAAAAAAAAAACCCATATCATAATTTCTATCCATTGTATTTAAAGTATAATTTATTATTAATCAAAATCATAGCACTGTTGGATCTGCTTGACCATCAGCAAGCCAACTAACCATTTCTAAAAGTTCTATTTCTGGTTCATAATAAAAAAGTATATATAATACACTTACTGTTCAATAGCTCGCAATAGAAACCAGAGGAAATTCAATAATGGCAATATATATGGTGGACCACTATCATTTCTTATAGTAGGATGTGATGCTGTATATTCATCAAATGTTTCTATAGCCATTTGAATATTTCTTAGGCAAAGAAATCGCAATACAGCTTGTGCTATAAATAGGTCTATCTCAGATTTGAGGCCTCTCTTTGTGTGGAGTTCTATAAGCATACTAGCATATGCAGCTCCATCATTTGAATGTAAAAAGTGTTTATGGGCAGCAATATATTTCTTTTCTGCCCAGCATATTTCAGCTATTTTCTGAAATTAAACATTTTTGCTGTTAAAATTAAGTCAACAATGTATTTTGAAAACTACCTATATTTCTTAACATACAGTTTATGGTGGTATCATAAAAGAAAGTAAAATTTATAATGACTTTATTTATGTAAGTGTAATATACTAATTATTTGTTGACTGTCTATTTCATTTACATAACAATTATTACCGACCTCACATAACTATCACCTATATATATGAACAGCACTGTACTTATGTGTTATCATTCCAGAGGACTAAGATATCATAACTCATATCCTATATTTTCACTGTTTAATAGCACCCTACAACCAAAACAACATACTAAGCAAACTGCTTGGAGGCTGAAATATGAGACTAGAGGTTTTTTACAATCTAGCACAGGTAAGTGCAGCAGTTCCTTTGGTCACTTTGCCATCATTTAACCATTGCATATTCAATATCAAATACCTATTGTTTTCACTACAATATTAACACACAAAGTCTCTAATATTCTATTTTTTAATAATCCATATATAATTATAAATGTTGATTACATTCATTATATATCTATATAGACTATAGCAGAATAAAACTTATTTGATCACAAGTTAGTACAGTACAAGTAATTATTATATATAACATGTCTTACCTTATGAAGTAAGGGATGACCCTTCTTATTTGAATCCATTGACCACTTAACTGCATTTGCCAAATAAGTTTCTCGTTCTGGTATAGATGAACTCATCATTTCAAACAGATTTGCTATTTTTTCGATCCATTCTTCGGATGGTTTTGTTTCTGACGTACTTAGAACGTTGATTAGCAATATTGCCAAATCTGCGCCGCTACCTTGTTGTTCATGTTGCAAAAGAACCGTTGAGCCTTCATACAATAAATTTAATAATTCCGGATATTTTTTTTGGGTCAAATATCTGAAACATATATTTATAAATAAATCAATAGTGTCTCTTGCACAGCAAGATCTAGAATTGTCTATTCGATCTTATACGACACATTCACTATAAATATTTTCACCTGAAATATAGCGTTCTATACATTTGATGTGCTTCATAATATTGGCCAGAATTCACAGAAGCTTCAAGCTTATCTAAAACTCTCATTACACCCCTTTCTCCACGGGTAGCCATAATGATTTTACAAGAGAATATCTTTAAATTCCTATACACTTCTATAATTTACGCCATCCATAGCCACATTTTTACGAAATGTCAAATCTGTCTGCTCATCATACAGTAGAGATGTTGTTAAAGAAAAAGCATAAACTTAAGTCTGCTTTTAAAGCAGTATTTAAGCCATAATGTGTCGTTTAAAACTAATTTTATTTAGTTTGACTGACAAATACAGATGTTGCTTTCTTTGTTATGCAATGCGTTATAGATGTCTGTCAGTATTCTTACAATTTTGTTATTTTATATAGTGCTCGACACAAAGTCTTTACATGTTTTTCAGATATTTCATGTTGCAGTGTTTGTGTGGTAACTTTTGCAAATTGAAATATGTAATAAAATCAATAAGACAGTGACATTTATATGCTTCAATATTCCATATTATTAGCTAATTACATTTAATATGGACATAAACAAAGCATTAAACAATTAAAGAAACTGATTATTTTTAACGTCATAGTAATATCTTAAGCATGCTTTGCATAATATGTTTTGTGTTCGTATGATTAATCGATTAGAATTTATACATCGGTAAAGAAAACATCTTTACCGATGGAATCAAAATAATATAGTACGCAGGTCAAAGCGATATGAGGCAACTCATTTCTCAATAATTTCGGTCGATGATTGCGATTGAAAGCAGAACACTAAAAGACTATGATTGAAAACATAAGCAGCGCTACCGTTACCAACTCATTAGATGGGTCACTTGTGCGATGAAGTGTACCTCAAGAATCTATTCTTAGTCCATTTTTATTCCTAGTGTACATTAATATTTTTCCGTTTACCATACAGCTGCGGTATAATAGGTATATTTGCAAATGATACTTCATTGATTTTTGAAGTTGATATAATAACTAATAATTATTATGAAGTAAGCAGTGTTTTGCCACGTCTCTTGTACTGGTTTATAACTAACAACGTTATGTTAAACATTAAGAAGTTGGTCTTCAGCCGCTCCATAAGTCCTTCCGCGGGTTTGGAGTGCCATATACACTCGCCACCTATCGTCCAGTGAAGCTGTAAAGACCTGCTGCAGCCAACAGCATTAGGGTAGTCCTAATAATAAATAGAAGCTAATAAAACAAAATATTTTAATTTTTTTCTCACAAAAAGTCCATTTCAAACATAAAATTTTACTTTAGGTATTGTTAGACATAGGCATATATTTATATATATGCCAATTTATCTCATTATGTACTTATGTATATAATGAAATAAATTGGCATTTAAAAAAAATATTTTAGTTTCTTACCAGTTCTTTTCAATTGTATTGTACATTGGACTGGACAGTAGAGAGAAAATATTATTTACCTACAAAAAAAAACTTGTCGTTCTCAAGGGGCTTGACGTTCGTAAAGTGGAGAGGAATGGGATTGTTAGTACTGTGGACTAATGATCCCATTGCTAGCAATGTACCATGTCAGGTAGACCTCCACGCGGTTCCCCCTGGAAACCATCGTGATAAATTCCCAGTGAATTCTTCTTCATGTTCGTTCCATCATCCTCCACTGGGGCCCCGCCAACATAAACAATTAACGCAAGCGGGTGAACCATTCCATTATCCTCTAAAAAAAAGTGGCTAAAGTGAATTAATTTATGATTTTGAGTTATTATTGTTTTGAATTATACAGGAGAAAGGTAAGGCTTACAAACAAAAAAGGTAGTTTGGAATGTTACAAAATTACTGTAAAGGGAAAATCGATCTAGTTTCCAGTTTCATCATAAACTTGAGAAAAGGAAGAGATAAGAGAGAATAAATAAAGAAAAGATAATGTCACTATTAAGCAACGAATATGTTATTACAGATACATAATATTTAAATATTACAAATATTTATTTTTACCAGCTATTTTATTCCGATATTATTCTTACACCTCCACCCGAAACAATCTTTAAAACATTTTCCTTGTGTCTAAACATATTTCAAGTAGACAACCTTCCATATAGAAAAAGTAAGTACCTAGAACCCACGATGTATTGGGCAATGGTAAACATCGGTAAATAATGAATGCCACGAGGATTTACGCAGGTGTAAAGAAAAGACATTGTTCTGGGACGGCGCCCCTAGGGAGGGTTTTATTTTATTCATAGACGAGAATTTCGTATCTCGATGTGGGTACGTGAGAAGCTGTCTAAAGTTGACCCTACAGGTATGTATACCTATAATTATATACAAATATTCTATAAAAGAACATCAAACAAATAATATACGTATAGTCAAAATAGACCATTTTAGCATTAATATTCTCAATTCTTTTACTCTAATTGAATGTTTAGGACAATTAAAAAAAAATGTATGGTAACGTACAAAGACATATCTAAAAAATATTGAATTATTAGTCTTTGTAGTATCATAGAACCCAAATACGCAGTTATTTTTATTTTAAGGTAGGTACTTTGAAGATCAGATCAAGAACATATGTTCATACTAATTGCTACCTATATATTATGTTCAACGTTCGTCGACATCTTTGTAGAACATATGAATATACCTACCTACCTACGTAAAAGAATTATACATATATATAGATACGTAGGTATAATTATCATGTTGACACCTACTTACATCAAAATTATTGTTTAAAACAGAGATCTTTCATCTTTAGCCGCGCACATTCTAACTTATCTCCGCGGGGTCGTATTTAATTAAAACTCTGTTTAGGAGCGGAAATAATATTAATATTACCTTCCCACGGGATAATTGATATATTTTAATAGAATAAATTTCATTTAATTTTGGTGTTCCGTAAGACAAATCTACTTATAAAAAGTAAAAGGGTTAAACAAATAATTTTACAGTTTGTGCAAATTGTATCCCCGGTACTAATAATTATTTGTGATTATGACCTCCATTTTAAGTTAAATATTCTAAAATGTCTTCTCAGAGTCTATAAATATTAATTGTACATTAATTAATGAAAAATATTTTTTTTATTTGTTTCAGATAACAAACAATTACAATTTCGGAATATATAAGCAATAGGTGCATCCTCTCTGCTATTCTGTTATAACATTTATCTGTAAAGTATTACAACACAAAAGTAAACGACGACAATAGAATCTAATGTAAGTTTAAAATTGTACCCTACTGATAAACTTATTCAATAGGTATTAAAATTTGAAAAACCAATAATAAAAATTTATTGACCTTCACTATTCCTTCAAATCTAAACATATACCAAAAATTCTTTTATAATAAGAAATATGTAGTCCTTAATCACTGGAAATTTTGTTGTAGATACCCGACTGCAGTTAGAGGACAAAGAGATTCTAAGACCTATATCAAAAGCTAATAGACAGATTTTCGTTTTTGATATAATATTAGTATGGTTTATTAATATTTCTGTAATTGACAATACAAGTGTTGGTAATGTTATAATCGTGAAAGCGGGTCGAACTGTCCATTTTTATTTCATTTTCAAGTCTAAACAGCTAAACGACCTTAGAGTTCGAAGTGAAGATAGAATACCTACATTGCATACGTATGTATGCAATGTAGGTATTCTATCTTCTATCCTATCCTATAAATAGGCTATACATGTCCCCGTTTAAGATCTAGTAGACTATATATACCTACATATATAATATACAACAGTACCTACAAAAATAACTAGAGATCTGAAGTTTTTCTAACATTCGTTGGACTTTGTGGTGACAAATAAGCGCAAAATGTGTTGTATCAAAGTTTCTAAACAGTACATGGTACAGTTAGCCAAGTTATTATTAGATACGTATCCTAACTTTCATATTATATTTTGGAACAACGACGTGCAAAATATATATCAAAGAGAATAAATAGAAGTGACGATCTTGTGTCACAAGGCTTGTGACAAGATTTGAAAACTTATTAAAACATTAATTTATATTATCAAACTTTCGCGTTCCTACGGGAAATATTAGATTAATAAATAACTAAATGATTATAATTCCAAATAAATAATGAAACACCTTATTATCCGATTCGGTCCGATCTCTTTTTATTATTATTGTTTTATTTCAATTATTCCGACTCCGATAACAACTTATACTTAGTATATTCAGTTGTCATTTAGGACACTCCTTCTCACTCCCAGTGCCGTTCCTACCTATTTCATTTATATTAGATCAATAGTCTTCTTTCATTAGATGTTTTTACGCGCAGCCATCAAAATTTTATTAGCTGAAATTGATTATTTACAGGGATTTAAAGAATTTACGAGCCCGAATCCCTGTCATCTTTGCCTGAATAGGTAGATTTCAAAAAGTCACGAAGCGTTCCACAACCTTATCAACGTGCAACTTATATTTATTTCAAAATTTATAATCTGTAATCAAACAAAAATCTTTTAAACTAAATATCTTCTTTCTTATGATATTACAATTCGTTCTGTACAGAATTCAGTGTAAACACTAAATGAAATATTGGGCCAGGGCCCTATTTGCTACTTATACTAAGTTCTGTAAATCGGTAGTCGGTATAGGTTATATAAAACCCCTATTCATAATGACCATGCTTTACTTGTATCCATTTAAAATATGTTAATTTAGTAATATGTTTGCGTAATTTACCCCAATTTGTATGGATCTTTAATATTTATTTCCGTCTTTATTCACTAATTTGTTTATATATGATTAAATACTGATAGGTGATAATTTTAATACCCGGAAATGGGATGGATTAATACCCGGGGGGAAAAGGGATTGAAAGTAATGTGGACTGATGACCTTATTGCTAGCAATGTACCATGTCAGGTTGACCTTCACGCGGTTCCCTCTGAAAACGTAATAAATTCGAAAGAATTTATCACGATGAGCTAACTGACCTGACCTTATGCTCATCTTATCATCCTCCACTGGTGACCCGCCAGCGAAAACCGTTAGTGCAGGAGGGTGAACCATACCATTATCATCCATTAAAAAATAAAATAAAAATGACAGTCACATGAAAAGAGCTTATAAATACCACAAAATACAATAAATGTAGTGTTATACCATATAATATGTAGCAGTACATCTTATTGTTCTTTGTACAATCTTTCTCAGTAGTGGGGATATCGAAAGCACAACTCTCTGATGTACCTACTTAGCTACTATATAGCATGTTTCGCAAAACACTGATTAGTGTTAATTGTCTGGACATTGCAGTAGAATATAAATAAAATATAATCTAAAATAGGAAATACTAATAATGCTAATATACATAAATTTCCTTCGCTACAAAGCGGGCAACTCAAGAAAGCTTAGTACATCTAGATATATTTGAATATAATAATGTACGTAATAATGTTAGGTACATTATTATATTTGTCAAAATTCATTAAAAAGTTAGTAAATTCTTATCATCATCATTATAATTATCGTAACTCAATTTGCTTAAAACTTTAAAACGGATTTTGAAGCGGTTTTTATTAATAAATAGAGTGATTCTAGAGGAAAGTTTACATATATAATATATGTAATGTACACCCGCGGACGGGGCGAGTAGCTAGTTAAATATATGCATTTAAAAAAAAAACTAAAAACTATAAATTGTAACCTTTAAACAGTACCTACTTGTTTACTTTTCGAATGTACCTGAAACTCTACAAAGGATTTTAACTTAGGATTTAAGTATAACTCATGACCGGGTATTTGAACTCCAAACTGTCTTTTACATAATTCTAACTTAGTAGTAGAAGTGCATGGTATGGCTATATAATATCTATCAAATGAAGTTATATTTTATCAAAATAAATAAACTAATCTTTTTATCTAGCTATCTACGTAATAGAGTTGCGTCGTTGCGTTTTGTGTATTTGATGCCGATTCGATACTAAACACTAGTAGAACTTAAATTTTATTTCATATCCAGGTCAATTATTGTAATACACTTATATTAATTTGAGTAAATGAATATACTACCTTACTATTTTATTGAAATTTATATTAGGTATCTAATGTAAAATTTTCATGTTTTATTATAACTCCATACTCCTCCTTGAAGTACCTATTTGTAAAATAGGTCTGTACGTATTAATCCAAATTAATTCCTTAAATAGGTATCCTAGTGGTTTAGCCACTGAAATTGATGAAACAGAAGTTGGTACTCTCGCAGACGGCTTTATATAAAGTTTAAAGTTATAAATAACCAACATATTCTATCCAAATTAAACAGGACTTCCCGTTGAAATGAACAAAAATGAAATTTGGAACTCTCTTGTACTAAAATAAAACACGAGCTTATTGTTAACCGTATAGAATTTCTCTTGGGATTTGTATTGTTACGATATTCTCCGTCACTGATGTCGATTCTAGTTTGCAAGGGAACATGAATAATGTCCGACGTCTGCGTTTGTTTAAGTGTGAATGGGAGCCAATAAACCTCTGGGGTCGTATTTACGTTAGCAATAGTAATAATCAGAGATTTGATCAAAATAAGAAAAGAGATTTTCTATATACCTATGCTAGATAAGGTCTTTGTGAATGTCTATATTCAATTTTATATGCCGTTGGGTATGTATTGCTTATTCTAAATAAATTTCAGTGTAACAATTAATTTTAGTTAGGTACAACATTTTACAACTTATTTTATTTTTAGTAAGTATTCCTATAAGTTAAAAATATATTTTATTTGTTACTATTTTTTATAAGTATAATATAAGTCAGTAAAGTATGTATTATATTACCATTTTTATTAGGGTCATTAGGTTGTCTGATTGTGAGACAAATTATAAATAATAAAAATAAGTAGAGAGATCCTCAAATGACATTATAAAACTAATCAATAAATGTAAATTAAATAGATTAATGAAATATCTAAATGTAATCAGTAACTATATAGTTGTATACCCTCCCATACATAATTGCGTCCCCGCGTATCTTATTGATACAAAACGATATAGACCATAAGGAAATATTGGTTTAATTCAACTAAAACACTAGTAAGATATATATGTTGAAATGTTACAATACGACAAGACAATAGAATACAAATCATAGTATTAAAAGAGCTTCTATGCTACCACATTAATCTAAAGAAACACACAAAGAAACATTTCACAATTTGTAAAGAAAATGAGAATTCACTTATTTAAATAATATAGATTGCACAATATTTGTAATTTCAAAGTACAGTAAGTAGATCTTGTATCTACTTACTTTATTCTTTATTATTCTTTAATTCTTTAAATTCTTTAATTCTTTAATGAATCCCAAATTATCTTAATTGTGAGCATATTACTAACTACTACTCAAGTATAATACTCAATAACATTATACTCGTGTATATGAATAAATAAAAAAGTATACATCACTGTATCATACTAAAAAAGTTACTTATAATTTACATTACCAACCCGCCTACTGTATAAACACACTATCATGGCTCATAAGTAGGTATTAAAAAAAGAAACCACGTAATAAAAATATCATGTACTAATATTGAAGAGTAATACGGGTATATACAAAAAATAAATTGACATGATGAAGCTACTGCAACCTCTGATGTTTGGATAACTAAATAATGTCGTCAAGGTATATAATTGTGTGGAGGGATTAACAGGGCAAAGAGCCGCATGATTTACTTTCGCCATCCGTCAGCATTAGAACAAATTCACACTGCCACGACCCTTGAAAACGTTAAAGAAGATTATACCTCCAACAGCTTTCGAAATCGCGTTTGTAAGAGCAATCTTTTCACACGAATGTTCCAGCCAACATTTATAAATCTTTGCTGTTTATTTAAATATTTTCTGAACAGTTGGGATTTAAGTATAATCGCATATTTATGATCGCATAATAACGCATATGGTTTAGGAATTAGCAACATGAGAATGATTTACTTTTGATATAGGAATAAGTTATTCACAAATATATAATAAAAGTCGTTTTAAAGATAAGTTTTATATATTCATTTAAAAATACTTCTAACCTTTTGTGTAAATTATAAGCATACAATACTAATCCAGATCTTAGGTAGGTATATAGCGAAAACTTTTCTGTTCAGTTTAATAAACAACAAAACGCCGTAGTGGGAGAGCTTTAATTTATTCCATAAAGTATCATAAAAATTGTATAAATATGCTATAAGTAAGACAGTTTTGGACACTGACCTCTGAACGTAGGTATCAAAAACACCAACAGTCGCGACAGAACTGCTAATGTTCACTGAATATGTAGCATGTTTCCAGCGCTTAGCATAATGAGTGGTAGTGGCAACCTACTTGCATTTACTTGTCCAGTTTCAAACAAGAATTAGGCCCACTCAATATAATGTTACTCATAGTATATTTACAATTTCTCGGGTCGCATCCCGAAGGGGTAATTACGCGACCTACACACGACTAATTGGTAAACACAATGAGATATTGTCTTAGAAGTATTATACATACCCCTATAATGGTAGTAGTATAATTTAATTATATAAAAATATATTCAGTAAGCGCAATATAATCTCTAATATTTATTGTAAATGCCGTGATATGACAAAAGTAGTAATAAAGTTATTTTAACACCAGCTAATTCAATTACCCTAAAACTGTTTTTAAAGTAGAATATCATTTTAATTAAAAAATATAGTATATACACAGAATCACATATAAAACATTCCAGAGGACTAAGATGTTATACCTATGTACACTGGAATTTAACTGCCATATCTAACTCTTCCACACACTCTACACTTACATAGCCTACAAAGCAAACTTATTGGTGGCAGAAATAGGAACGGAATAGAGGGGAAACACGTAAAAGACTTTGTAGAAAGTCTACGTCACTCCTAACAATTTTTATATAGTACTAAATAAAAACTACGTAAGCGATTATTTTGAGATGACCTGTATTATGTTTAAAACGATCTAGTGCGACATATGGTGCAGATTTTAGCCAGTCTCAATTTTTAGCTGGCTCGTATGCCCGAGCTAAAATACATATATTACACATATAGCTGTGTATACGTACGATATATTGAGATTGGTATACTTAAACCGAATAGCTCAATACATTCAGTTCCCCACATAGAACCGTTTTGTACATATATTTGATGACACCGAGGGTATAGGATTGGAGGAATAAATCTGGTTAGTTTAGCTGGTACATTAAAACTAAGTTTAGTAAGTAACAATATAAAGCTAACCCCCGCAACTTCGTCTGCATCACATTTTCCCTGTTTTTACGAGATTTTCTTTGCTGCTCCGCTCTTATTGCTATTATATGCCTGACTGATATTATACACATATACTTACCTCCTCGATAAAAGTGCTATGCAAAATAATGTATTCTTCAATTCGAAGCATTAATTCCTAAAATTAGCGTAAACAAATTCTTTGGCTCTATATTTTATATAGATAGGAAAGATATTTTTAAATCTTTCACCTCTAGACTGCTTCACTATCAACATGTAATATTGGAAAAGATATAAACATTACCGCAACTTTGCATATATTCATAGGTATGATAATGTTGAAAAAATTTACCATACGTTATCTAGAATTAGCCACTTTACACGTTATTCCCAGTCTCCAAGTTAATGCGTGGTGAACCCGTGTTAATTAAGAACAAACTAATAGGAAAATACAGATATCAAGGGCGGAACCAACTTTCTTACTTATAATTTGTTGCCTGCTCTGGATTAAGATAAGTTTTATTGTTGGTAACTACAGAACATAGGTGAGATAGGACACGCAGTTAACCATTATTTTTTATGAACACTTTTTTTAACTAGTAATGCCCGCGACTTCATACATTTGTAAATTGCTATCTATTGATAGATTGAGAAATTATCGTCAACAGTTTAAATACGAATTTTCAAGTATTGTGGTTACATTAGCCAGGACGAAATCTTTTTTGAGCGCCTAATTATCGAAGATTCTGTTGAGGGCAGACATTCTCGGGGTCGATCACCAACGATGGACTCATATTATAAAATCGGCTACACAGCAGTCTATTATTATATCTATTATATTGTACAATGTTCTTACACAGCCAAAAACTGTAGCAGATGGAGGCAAATTGCGAAGAGTTCTGTCGCCAAGGAACACAACGAAGAGATACCATCATAAAAGCCACGATCACTCTGCCAAGAGTAAACGACTGAAGAAGAAAATCTATTGATGGTCATTAAATGACAACATTAATCGTGATATATTGAAATTTCTACAATATAAATTATTATCATTGTCGCGTACAAGCAGCAACAAAACGCAACGCAAAGGGAGCGATTTTGTGGAGTGTGATTGGAGTGCACACCCATCCAATTTAAAATACGCAACGTAACGTACAGACTTTAAAAATCTATTCGATCGATCTAACATATATTTGTTCATTCATCCATAATTTGTAATCAATAGTATATTTACCATTAAATTTAAGATAGTAAGCAAATTCTATCATTTTCTACAACCCGTAATCTGCTGAAGCCAACATTCGAGTCGCGTAATAACTAACACATAAACAGACCTCATCTCATAATTTCTTTGTTTTGAGTTAGTCCGCCAGTCGTTGCATCTATCATATAAATTAAAAAAAAGAACTTAAAAATATTAACAGTAATTTTTATTTTTCGTAAAGCAATATTCTAAATAGCATATTATATGTTTATACATTTAGGGCTACACATTATACACCTTATGCTATAATAGAATATACAATTACACACACAAATCTGTTTAGACACATAGATAATACAACATATATACGATATATGTATGTTGTATTACCTATTTAAAGAACTTAATTTTTATAATATTTATATTATTTTATACTAAAGAGATTTTACTATTTTATTTATCATTATCATCATCATTATAGTATAAAACAAAGTCGCTGTCTGTCCCTATGTATGCTTAATTCTTTAAAATTACGCAACGGATTATGAATAGATTTTTTAATATATAGAGTGATTCAAGAGAAAGGTTTATATGTATAATACACGTACACCTGTGCGAAGTTGGGCCGAGTAGCTAGTATTTAATATAAGAATAACCGAGTTAATCTGTAATTAGCGGTTGTAGGTACTTAATTTTAATTCCCCTTCACTTATTTAATTAATGAACTATAATCTAAGGAGACTGAATATAACTAGGAAATTTAATATATAATAAGCAGATACGAGATAGTATTTAATTTTATTCAAATTTATTTTATCTATTTAGGTCCCTTTTTCCTTTCGTCTTTATAACACCACTTTAGATGATTACCTCTCGCTCCAGACATGAAATAACTTCTTGACTAGTATATAATGGTAAGAGTTATACAATATATATTAGTTTATTTGTCAATCAATTACACAGAATATGGATTGTTTACAATATTTGAAATCACATAAATGTATTTCCTTTGTGTCTATGTTTGTAGAAGCCTATTATTAACGATAAACAAACCACGAAAATAAATAATGCTTTTCTACAAAGCCATCTATTAAGTAATAAAAGTGTATTAAAAACGAATAAAAAAATACTGATTTTATGTTTTAAGATTTCATAAGCCTATATATTGACTCACATTGATAAATGTACTAATATAATGTATAATAAGTATAGTAATAACATATTCTCTGAAAATATGTCTCTTTCATCTTAATTTCTGTAGTCCTTGTTACGACTTACCTTAACGTTACCTTAACACTTGAATAGTCAAACAGATTTTTTTTTGGATCGTCACAATTTTATCAAAATAAAATATAGTATAATATTATTATACATAAATATTATAAATATTACTGTCACTAATATTTTATTACTCGTAGATAAGGTTTAAGCAATACTACTACTGTCATGTAATAGGTTAAATTAGATAAGATTTATGAGACCCAAAACCATTTAGTTCCAACGCTGTATTTTCAAACCCACACGATATTCGTGAAAGCTTGACTTTTGCTCTTCGCTGATAGATCTTCAAAGTTACCAATTTAAACT
The DNA here is from genome assembly GCF_030625045.1 of Achroia grisella. Taxonomy (NCBI): domain Eukaryota; kingdom Metazoa; phylum Arthropoda; class Insecta; order Lepidoptera; family Pyralidae; genus Achroia; species Achroia grisella. Next base: position 2,848,971 of record NW_026712655.1, on the reverse strand, counting down.
TTGTTGATCTTATCTACAATGTTAAGTTGATTACAATTTAATCTTCCTTCAATCATCCGTTATTCGTCATTAATAATACTTTATTCAATGAGTATCTATATATATTTAAATAATATATTTTTATTCTTACACTGTGTGGATCCATATTAGACATACCAAGAACATTACAAGTACTTATTATATTTAGAAATATCGAATATTAATAGTAACTCATAGATTTAAAGTAACTAAGCATTGAAATACACATGTATATATTTATAATAGTGTCTATTCAATCACTCAGTTTCAACGTATTGAAGTCATAAGTTGAATAATAACATAGGTATATTTGTACTACAAAATTAATTGTCAATCACGATATAATTAATTTATATGGCACAAAAATCTGAGTACATAAAGGTATAGGTTTCAGATTTTTAACTCTATCAATTAAAGAAGATTCCAGATTTGATCCGTTTTGGAAAGAAATAACGTGTAACAATAAAAATATCATTAAACTGAGAATATTTTCCTTTTCGCGGTTGATAATAATAACTCACAATATGAATGTCGTAACCACATTTCCACAAAAGTGAAGGCACGTTAATTAAGCAAAATAACACGTTAATACATACAAACGAACCTACTGCGTATTACGTGCTTGACATCCGTAATTGTCATTTCATTGAATAAGTATAGCGATGTATCCTATCATATTTGTAATTAAATATGTACAGCATACTGCCATGCAACTAACGCCACCATACTTGATTCTACTAAAATGTTAGTGAAAAATTCTACATTCGGTAGTTCATAAGTATTCGCTCAATTTTATACTGATTCTACATGTAATTCGCGGCTATGATCCGCTTAAGTACGCAGAAAACTTCACGTGTGCAAAGTACCAATTTGGCTTTGCGAATATAGTTTATTTATTTAAACACTTTAAAAAGGCGCAATTAACTTCTTGAATAATGGCGTATCCATTAATAAAATAAATTAATTGGTAAAAAATGTGACTCTTTAAAATTACAAAACAAAAACCAGATTAATTGTAACTTAATTAATTAATATCATTCAATTTATACAATAAAATTGATCTAGTGAAGTTAACAAATTTGACTCATTTATTGTTAACAGTAAACCTGGCAAGTGGGTTATTGATAATATCTTAGTGTATATTTATTAATAATATTAGTGTTTAGCATTAGTGAATTAAGACTATCGTTTGCCATACCTGTTTGTAAATGTGTAAAATACTAACATAATAAGTGTTCTGGAGTAATCACAGCGGATTTTCGGGAATAATGAAATTAAAGACGCAGAGTAACTTGTACGACTTCTATATTTTTAACTTAATAAAAACTACAAAATTGTATAAGCACAAATTGCAAAAGTGTAATATTTGCGTAAATAAAATAAGTAGGCGCTTTGACTTCACAACAATAAGTAAATAGGTATTTTGGACCTGAAAGACGAGTGTAATAAACATATGTTTTATTATTTACCCGGCATTTAAATAATATGTATGTCTAATACAGAGAACTTTCAGAAAGAAGCTCTATCAATATTAAATCTATATTAATTTCTCATGTTTTAAATGATAACGTTTAGTTTTTTATACACTTAGAAGAGTATATTCTTGGAATAAAAATTTAATGCAATTCTTTAAGTGACTTATGGTGAGATGTTACCTGGTCTCTTGATTATTTTGAGCTACCGTAATTTATGGACTCTACCTAATTATATATATATATATAAATTATCCAAAAACTAATACTTACATCATTATAAGGAGATTATATAGGACTATATAGTTAAGGCAATGTAATCTATGAGCTACACGCACTGAGGGCATATCAAGCAAAAACAGAGTATTCGGTACCTCACAAAAACAAAGAACCTCTGTTAACCTTTTGGAGCTTGTATGATATATTATTTATTGTTATTAGTTTTGGTCTAATTCTCCTTGTATTACATCATACTATTATTATAATATATTTTTTATAATGGGTATACCATACTTACCATATATAGCTTCAAAAGAAACCTGAATACAATTAGGCAGTGTATTTATCATTATTGCCTAGTTAAGTTAATAAGGGAGGATTAATTTTAATACAGGTAATTATTTGCTTTTAGTATTATTTTTATTGGTATCTAAATATAACACAGACTTAGTATTAACTGTATTTATAATGCATTTATTTCTCTTCGATTGAGAAAGTCAAATAAATACACTTCAGTTGCACTACACTACACTTGCATTCTATGCATCGTAATAAAAATTAACATGGACATATAAGATAGATTAATTATTTTTATTCAGTTAGAGCTAATATTACGCATACTATATTTAAATGTTAATAATGGAAAAATAAGGATTTGTGTTTAACTGTAAAATTACAAATTTAACTTAAAACAATTGATACATTAAATAACGAAACTAGATATTACATTACACAAAATATATGCGAAAATATTATCCAGCAAGTTACGCAAAATATCACAGGTAATGGCAGCTTTTAAGGCTCGAATCCATTTGGCATATTAATAAATTTCCCCATTCCGTTTGTGCAAATGGCTGTCAATAGGAGTTGCCTAAAGACATTCACTCGACATGGATATGTGGTAAATGGGATCTAACTAGAATTATGTTAAGTGACTTATGAATGCATTCGGTCTGTACCTATTATCAGCCCATCCATCCATATAGCTATTATGGGTTCATTCTGTATAGTAACTATTATCAGGCTTTGTGTCTCAATTTGAACTAAATACTCGTCTTTCAATATAATAATAGTAATGCAATAGGAATAGGTACATCATGCACAAATAATATTCTATGATATACCTTTAATTAAAGTAATTTTGTAGCAGGATACTTTTTTATATACTTGAAAAGCTAACAAGCTAACAGCCTACCCGATGGTAAGTGGCACATGAACGGTATTGTATGTATGTAAATCACGTTATTATGTACCGCTCGCGATACCCACAAAGCGCTGGCATTCCGTGGGACTGAAATATTCTGCGTCTTATCCTGTTTATTTAATTGCCTTATCTCAATCGCCCTTTAATTAAACCACATCTTATAAAGAAAACTGCTTGGTGAAGTGCTGAAGTAGGTAAGATCAAGCCTTTTTTGTAAAGTCGACCTTTGTCATAACAACAATTTTTCTTTTTTTTTCTTTTTAATGAATTATCAAAGTGCACCACCTTATTATCTCTGATTAATGCGACGGTTGACTGGTAAAGAATGCCAACAGGCATTAAGTCCACATGTATACATTTTTGTGTACAAAGAATAAATAAAACAATAACATCGCCAACTAGGATGATATACTACTAATATGTAGGTACTAAGGAACTACACTATTAAGCACCTAGAAGATCACGATTTATTGAGCGATCGTCAATATGGCTTTCGCCATAATCGCTCAACTGGTGATCTTTTAGTGTATCTCACACACCGCTGGGCTCTTGCCATCGAGAGCAAAGGTGAGGCGTTGAAATGGCGAAGGTATTCGATCGGGTTTGGCATCAAGGTCTTCTATCGAAATTGCCCTCATACGGAATACCAGAGGGATTATGCAAATGGGTCGCTAGTTTTTTGTCTGGCAGATGCATCAAAACCGTGGTCGACGATAGTTACTCCGATAGCATGGACATTAACGCTGGCGTCCCGCAAGGCTCTGTTCTCCCCCCGACACTGTTTTTGCTGCATATTAATGATTTGAATAGCAATAGCATAGCAATGAATGTCAACCGTAGTTACGGTTGACATTCATTGCTATGCGGATGACAGTACTGGAGACGCGTTTTACACGAACTTAGTTCAATTGAACCCTACCAAGACACAAGCCTGCGCGTTCACCGCTAAGAAAACCCCTTTTCCTGTGGCTCCGCAATTCCAGAACACGTCCATTACCATCTCTAAGAGCATTGGGATTCTCGGTGTCGACATCTCTAGCACAGTTGAGTTCCATAGTCACCTCGAAGAAAAGGTCAAGCTGGCATCCAAAAAGCTCGGTGTGCTGAATAGAGCGAGGCGGTACTTCACTGCGAACCAGAGACTTCTATTGTATAAGTCGCAAGTTCGGCCGCACATGGAGTACTGCTCTCATCTTTGGGCAGGAGCACCTGGATGCCAACTCGGTCCTTTTGACTCGGTTCAGAGACGTGCCATGAGAATTGTCGATGATCCCAATCTCTCAAACGGTATCTAACCACTTAGCTTGAGGCAAGACTTCGCATCGCTTTGTGTGTTCTACCGAATATACAACGGACTGTGTTCTGATGAATTGTTTGACATAATGCCAACGGCTACCTTTTACCATCGCACCGCTGGCCATCGACAGAGAATTCATCCCCACACGCTGGAACCTAAGTGGTCTCGGACAGTGCGGTTTTAGAGGAGCTTCCTCCCGCGTACACTTAGATTGTGGAATGAACTACCTGCCGAGGTTTTCTCGAGAGACTTCAGCAAGGGGTTTTTCAAGAATGTGATACCCCTGGTGTTTCAGGCGTCCATAGGCTACGGTAACCGTTTACCATCAGATAGACTGTATGCTTGTTTGCCCCCTAAGTGGTATAAAATAAAAAATAAAAAAAGCAATTTAAGTCACACTGTATGGCGCTACATGTGCGGAACAGCAACTAAAAAACTATATTTGGTGATAGGCCAATCACACAGTTTTTTTTCTCTGTTATATTTTGTTCTTTGATCTCTAGGTATAGAAACTTTGATTTTTTTATAATTTATAAGTATGGTACTTAACAAACAATTGATGCATTATTTTACTTTTTGCAAGTCATACTAATATAATAAACGTGAAAATTTGTGGTTTATATTTTCATATTTGTGTTCACACTAAAAAAAGCAAAGATCTTTTCATTATAATGTAAATTCGAAATATAATCGGATGCTTAACCGGTGGGTATGTTTTGACAAGTTCGTTGACTGTGAAACAATTGAGTAGTCAAAGCTGAATAAATTTTATATTGAGGTTCAAAGGTTGGCATGGGTCCAGTGTGTTGAGTCGAGCGTGCCCGTCGCAGCCGTCTGCGCGCCTACTAGCAGCTTATTTTATAACCTGCTCCATCGACCGCGCCACCACTTAGGCACATTTATCTAGCCACGACTTTATTTACACATACGAAATTAGTAAGTATTGAAAATTACGAGATGACGTACATTTTAATAAAAAATATCAATTTTTTATTTATTTTCTTTCTTCTTAAGTAATTGGAAAAGGAAACAAGCTGACGAATCATCTAACAGTAAACAGTACACTCACTTAGATACATGAACACCACCACGGACATAACGTTATCATGTGATATTATACCAGTCATGCGTTGCCATTCCAGAGAGATGTCATGCCTCATATCTTGTAATTTCACTGTCTAATCTGCATCCTACAATCGAAACATAGCAAATATGGAGGTACCCACGCAGAGTTTTTTTACAATCTACCTCTGGTATTTATAAATATGACAATGTATGAAAATTTACATAAGTACACAAAAAATAAATTGTAAATCACAAATTGTTTTTTAATGGATGATGATGGCGAGTAGATGATTAAGTCAAGACAATTATGACGAATTCACTAAATAATTAACCACGCATGTTTCCAGAGGGTTAATGAGAAGATCCAATTGACATGATACATTGCTAAAAAGGGGTTACTAGTTGCCATTATTATTATAAAAATCGAAAGGAATAAAGAAAGACTGAGCATCACACTATATCTAGTTTGATGGCTTTTGAAAATTTTATTTATAAAGCCTTAGCCTTCTTGCAAATCATAGTATAATATCGAAACATTTTTCCCCTGTATCCTTTGTTTATACATCGTACATTATTATGTTCTATTTATAAGGTACTCCGTTAACAATAAATCGACATCTGTTGATTGTGCGTCGACGTGTTCCCGTAATAATATCGGCGGTAGATGGTTATTGGCATCAAAACTATACGGAAATTGTTTTTGTTCTATGTCAACAAGTAGGTATAAGAGTATCATTGTATGTTATATTCATGGGTATTTGGACTAACTATTTATATTGACTGCATGAGATAATACTGAATGGAATTGTAATTAGATATCCTTATAAAATCGAACCAATAATTGAGAGCAATTCTAACCATTACATTAATTAAAAACATCTTTGGGTATTTACATATATAAACTCCATTTCCGTCTTTAAACAGTATTAATGGGGCATTATTGTGCGGGAATTTCAATAGAAAAACTAAATGAAGAGGAAATTACTGTGAAAGGACTCGTATACTTTTGGAGTAATTTAATTAACTTTAAAGACTAATCAGGCTATAATTATACAACTACTTCAATAAAATTAGAGCCCCTTATCAAATAATTATAAGAAGAAAAGTCTTTAATAATTTATAGCCCACTTTCAACAACTTACGAATTAATCGAACCTTTTAATTATAATATCTTCATATAAACTTTCAACACCGCTTTTACGTTATTTGAAGCTAATTTTGAGTTAAATATTTTATGACGGTATAGTCGACGTGATAAAATAATTTGACAATATGCATGTACAAGATTGTAGGTTCTAATAATAGTATTCAGTCAGTCTAGACAGAGCGCGATTTAATACATACATCTACATGTGCTGTAGACTGTAGTATAATTATGTGGCTTCTATAGCGCAAAACCTATTTACTCCCCTTCCTGTAGGGTTTGAACCCTGAGTGAAATCCAAATAATATAGAAAGTATCTACATGAATCTCACAACATAGTTCAATAGTCCGATCTACAAAAAAATGTTTGTGGTCTCATAATCATAGCACAAATCTTGTACCCACTATTGAGTAGATACTAGATACTGGGGTAATATATTATATTTATTGTGGATTGATTTCCCACAAGGATTTTTAAAAACCTTTCTTACACGTGGAAGTTAAAGAAAAAATATTATTTTTAGATATTAAGGCTCTAACCTTTGCTTAGGATTATAAAGACTTTTCCTTAAAGAAGAGAATCAATAGAAATCACGTGAAAATTTCCATCTCTATTGTAATACAAGATTGTATTTATATTATATCTCCGGGAAGATACAATAAAAACATCATATAATTAGGCAAGGATATGTAGATTTGACGCCTCAAGGGTTCATGTCGTCCCCACGTTCTTTTGATAAAATCGTTAGGGTACATAATGGGTACATGAATTATGTTGTGGTTACTGGTTAATAAAATGTTGCTAGTATAGAGATAGAAAAAAATATAGCCAGAATAAAAACACATTATTTAATAAGATATATAGAATTAGCTTATTATTCATTCATATGGATATTTTTGGATCGTGCCACTACGGATAGGTATATATTGTTTTTATACGATTTTGATATCCGAGTTAGCTCTGATACTGAACCTGTGAACTGGAACTGTAATATCTAATCTAGTAGGTGAGTATAGTTTAAAATACTAAGAGTAAAGCTCTTTCATTCTTAATTTTAACTATTGTAGACGAAAGCTTGTTAATGAATAGTTATTGTTTAGAAATTTCTGTACCATTGACAAATTGACGATTGCTTTTGAGCTTATTTTAATTTAATACCTATTATTGTAATTAAAGGAGTGCAGACGGGCTGCAAGGGTGCAAGCGAGCAGCGCTTGATGCGCGGGCGGGTCGTGCGGGGGCGCGAGGGTGCAGGTGCACCTGGGCGGCGGCCGGCGGCCCCACGTGCCCGGGCCCGGCGCCTCCGCTCAGTCGCTAGCGAGCCGCCGCCGCTGCCGCCGTCGAGCCGTCGAGCCGCCGCCGCCGCCCGGCCCGCGCCCGCCGTCGCGCCGACAGCGACAGGTGGCGCCTACGCCCGCCGCCCGCCGTACGCCGCACGCCGCCTGCGCGCTCCGTTCTCGAGCCCGCCTCCAGCCTCGACCCGCTCACTAACTTAACATGTTAAAATGTATACGGCCGGCTTTAACATGAAACTTTAATAATAAGATAGTTCATAAATCTTTGTGCGGTACCAATCTGTTTTGTAGCTTTAAAATGACCAGTTGATCTAGTGCCGAAGATAGATATGGATTTAGAAAGAGTGCCATATACTTTTGGATTTTAAATTATTGATACCAGCAATCACTCGTGAGTATATCATTTCATATTTAATTAATTATAAAACCTTAATTATTAGCCTAGATAAGAGAATATAACATGTATCTAATTAAAGACAGCAAGTTAGTAAGAAAAGTAAAGCCTAAAATCTGACTGATAAAATTTGTTTTTGATAGTTTACGACCATTGTATTAATTTTATGGTACCTACAAGTAGCCCATTAAACTCTTAAATATAGATAAATCGAGCCACTTTCTTAAAATCCGTTGTTAAGTTTAAGCTACATATTGCACACAAATAAATTTATTACTTAATATCTGAACACCCAGGTGAAGCAGAATGAATAACACGTAAACGTCAACGTATTCCTTTCATTAGTACAAAAAACCGAAAAAAGATAAAAATTTCTTTGACGCAAACATCTTTGTGTATCAAAGATAATATAATATTAAACAAACAATTCTGGAGCCATACCAAAAGAATACGTATAACAACAATTATTTTAGACATACAGAATAATAATCTCTACATTTTTATACACTTCAATTAACATATATGCAATTACGGTATTTACATTTCAAATATAAGCATGACTGTTAATGAGTAGAAGCACAAAGTTTATTTCACATTTAATTATTAAGACTTAGACGTAACATCCGCACACGAAACAGCCTTTGTATAAAATATAAATATGCTCTGTCTACGGAGCGGAAAGTACGGATTAAATTAACAAGGAACTGTATGAAAATGATTGTAAACTTGTGTAAGTAAACTTGTACACATGAACGTTCAAATGACACTAAACATAATGTATTATTTATTAGCCTATTACAAAATAACTGACGGAAGCCATTGCTTGTAAGATTACCACTCTACATCCGGGTTTTCCGGATACATGGGCCTTTTAGAGCATCCGAACAAGCTTCCGCTATCGTTCATTCATTCTCATACAGTTTTAATCGTTATCTATATATACTCTTACAGTACAAGTATGTACATAACTTCATATCAACAAATATATACTTTAACGCAGTTAATGAAATTATAACAAATTCAGCAACGAGTAATTAATATATTACTACTTGGAACCTTATTCCAATTTGACGAACTAAGACTAGCAAGCAACAAAAATGTTTTGAAAAATTTTTATACACCTCTAATAACAATATTGTAGGCTCTTGGTTTTCCGGTTCTTCGGATTGCTCTATATTTCCAAACGTTTATCCCCGGTCTTTTATTGAAAATCCCAGACCGAAATAGAGACTTAATATTTACCCTAAATTTGCCTTTAGGAAATAAATATTTAAATTTACAAATTGTATTGCTACAAAAATCAATTCAGTGTTAGTTTTTCATATTTTTCAGTGGCAATTCTAATTCACATTCAGCCACTTTTGAGTCATTCAATCAGCCTTGACGCGAGTCAAATCAAGCCCATCATTAAAATCTTGTTATGAGTCCATTATTCACCTTTTTGAGTACCACAAAGAAACTATTCACAAAATAAATAAATAAATGAATTAACAGGAAAGTCATTGGAAAGTAACATTTGGTCCGAAAAAATGATAACCTATGTTTTTTCAATTCTCTGTGTAATATTCTTTCGAGTGACTTCACTTCAGTGAATAACAAATCAGATAATATAATAAAGTTAGAGTTTATGTCATATAATACTATATACTCATAATTTAACCAAACTACTCAAGTATTTCATAATATACATATTAATGTAGTCTTTATGAAATGATAGATGAATAATAAATAGTTTTGATATTTTTTTTATTAATACCGATATCTTCATTAATTAGAACGCGTTATTGAGACTTTTCTAATCTTTTTTAGGTTTATGTCATAATAATAATAAAATTCATACTATTATCAAGTATAATCTACTACAAAATAAATTCAAGGAAGATAAGGAATTATCTAGTTTTACTAAAAGCAAGACATATTTCTTACAATTTATATTTTTAGGCCTTGTTTGTGTTCAGTATAAATTTCGCAATGAAAAAATAGAGTACCGGTCGGCCTTCACTAAAGGGAAATGTTTTACGAGAAAATATTCTCGTAGCAGCATACTCGTAGAGGTTTCAGACTTTAATGCTGAATCACATTCAATATTTGTGACTAAAACAACAGCCGCTTTAACGCGAGCGACGCATATTTTAGAGAACAGATTACCGAGACATTTTATGCATCATTTACTTTCTATTTTCGATCGAAATTGTTTTGAAGAAGTCTCTTTACCTTAAACCTTCATAATCATGATGACAATAAACTAACTCGAGGTTCTAAATAGAGTTTGCCAGTTGCTGAAATTAGTATCTTGAATATATTTTTCATGTTACTTCTTTAAATTATATGTTGCAAAGATTAAAACCATTTGTTAATTGATAAAAAAAAATACAGATGTTTAAAAATAAATTGTAAGTAATAATGAAATGAAATGAAATGAAATGAAATTTTATTGCATAAAATGTGGTACATTGGCAGTGGTATTTTGAATATTATTATATTCTTCGCACATTTAGTCATTTCTGACATGCAACAGACAATTGTCAATTGAAATATTGTCATTATACATTGCTCATCATTACATACATATATTATTATAATTTATTTATTTATTAGTATTAGTCACTTTTTCACCATTTGTGAAAGGTATTCGTTTATATTATAAAAGCAGTTAGATAACAACCAATTATACAAATTTTTTTTTCTTTGCTTTTATTTAATTGTTTTAACTAAATGGCAACTTGTTAAATATTATTATGGCCATTGGATAACAATTAGAGCTTGCTAGCGTTGACTTTATCAACGGATAATATAATTTATTAGGACGCCTCCTTGTGTACTTGGTCTCAAAATCATTAGATGTTTTAAATAATTCAGGATGCGATTTAATAAATAGGCACAGTTCGTAAATGTACATAGAGAGCAATATTAACAGTTTTAATTTTTGAAATAACGGTTTGCAACTTGTTATTGGTGAAACATCAAATATGGCTCGTATACATTTCTTCTGGGAAAGAAAAGCTCTACTTAATACTACCAAATTTCCCCATAAAACTAAACCGTATCTTAATTTAGAGGCAACGTAACTGTGGTATACTAGAATAGCGGTTTTTGTTCCTGCTATTTTTGCTATTCGCCATATTGCATATGAGAATATTTAATTGAATACATAGATTATCAATGTGGGTTTTCCAAGTGCAGTTTTTATCCAAAGCAATTCCTAAGAACGTTAAAGCATTTGTTTCATTAATCGTTTGTCCCTGACACGTAATGTTTAGATTTCGGCAACTATTGCCAAGATGATTTTGAAATTGTATTGCATATGTGTGACAAAATAAATGTAAATAACTGCAACGGCTTACTCTCAACACGACCGTTACTTATAATAATGTAATATTATTGAAATAGAATGGTATATAATAATGTTTTCATTAAAAGTAATCAGATATTAGAATAGGGACTTTAGGTATGTACATATTACACATGATATGACGGGAAAATCGACGCCATCTCGAATCGTATTTTCTGTTAGCTAATAAAGGGAACAAAATAACCTGGGAATGAACAGCAAAGTCCCTTAAGAACTATCAAACACAATGCTACGGTTTTCATCCCGCCTGCTGGCTATACTATTTGCTTCGTAGCGACTATACTCTACGCTAACTCTATACGTAGTGAACTGACATCAGCACGAAAATTCGATGATACGGGTTGAGAATAAAAAAATTATGTTAACCTTTGTATATACCTACTGAAATATATATTTTTAAAAGTAATTTTTGTTTAAATTCTGAACTGTCCATTTCCATAATTTATATAAATAAATGTATGTATAGTTTCAGTTTCATAGAACTAAATATATTAATATAAATAGAAGATATGGGTGTCATTCAAACCTGAAAATACTTACTACATAGAAAAAAGAAAGAAAATTTTATACCCTTTACCTTTACTACTCGTATTTTAGTTCGAATTTATAGTCTGGATTATAACAATTCAATATTAAAAAAAATATCGTAGGTGCTACAGTTTCCTTTGACTATTATTTGTGTAATTAATGTAAGAGTAGAAAATGTGATTCGTACCTTTTAGGCGTGTTCGTTACCTTGTTGTTACGTATTTAAAAGGCATTACCTTTTTATTGCCAGCTATAAAAATTCCATTCTGACGAAGTATCGAGCGCAGCTAATAGTTTATGAATTATAAAATGGAAGTGGTAAAATATTAAAAAGCAAACACCTTTAGAAAATTTTCACTACTGTCTGAATTGTAAAGATAGAAACCGCTAAAATATTATGTAATGTATTATTCACGGTTTGAGACTTCTAAATAACATTGTGCATATTGAATTCAAATATAACACTAACATAACTAAGATTAATGATCATACGGAACTATATTTCACACTCTCTTGAGGAGTGAGAAAAGACCGTCCATAAATTGGAGTCGATGGTTATGAGTTCGCAAGTGCGTGACATCTATTGTTGTGTCGCGAACTCACCCCTCCATCATTCATCATAGTGTCGCAAATTTTATTGCAACCTTTTACTTTATTTCTTTTTTCTTGAGAACAATAGCCCTTAATTTACTTTTGTAATGCAAGAAGCTGTATAAAGCACTTGCTATTTAGTATGATATGCATAATCAACATGCATTTAATAATATATAATGTTAAAAACGTTGACTTAATGTTAAAAATTTACTGAGAATTAAACTGACTAACTGAAACGGTGTAGTGACGGAACCTATGTAACAGAAACAGGTAATATACTTAGGTATACATGTACTATGTACCTACAAATATAATATTTTCTTAGTAATATAGATGTACCTACTAATAAGAAGTTATTAAACAAGTCTAATATACATGTTGCTTTTGTCCTTAACATCGATAATATTTACATATAGATATTGAATATTTCCCTCAAATATTGTACATTGTACTATAATTACCTAAAAAGAATGTAGGATTTTCTACTATGTTGCATGATAGCTTATCCCTTTCTATACCAAATTATATTTTATTATTTTAACCATGAATAAGAATTTGTTGTTGTGTTATTAGCAATCGCTTATTTTTTGTACAACCAAATCTGCAAATATTTTGTTCACTATTTCAATTCCATTAACGCCATAAAATATTTGTTTGCTACACAACAATCACACTGTAGAATCTACATTACCGTTTTTATAACGTAACATGTAAAGCAACGGAGATAAAATGTGAACAGTAGATTTCACGGTTTTAATCCTAAACACCACAGAACTAACATATTATAACTATCATAAAAAACCCTTGTTTGCGGAGTAATTAAATCACCTATAGGCGGAATCTCCAAATAACATTTAAAGGGATATTTTGGCAAACATGACCCATGTCAAGAATCCCGACAATTCCGAGCCGGTGGAACAGGGTACGTTCTCGATATTTTAGCGACACCTCGCCTCCGATCCAGCCGGCTAGACATACAATTTAATTGTACCCTGGCAATAACTATTAAGTATGACCCACCTGTTGTTCCACCTCTGTTTCCTCAGACATTTTCACCCTTGTCGTAGATGACAGTGAGTTAATATTCCAAGGACTCACACTATGGTTTGTCCCTGAAGTACCAAAAGTGCTCTCCTTTGGTTGTTGTGTTTTAAATATAATATATATGTATATTAAAAGGAGATAACAACAAAACATACATATTCATGTACATAAATTACAATTAAAAAATACTTGTTCGAATAATAAGACTTTTGAGGACATTATTATATGAGTATATATAATGTAATAAGCACAGATAAGATAAGTAAGAATAACCAATAACCTTTAAAAAAATGATAATTTATCATTCGCTAGGAATATACATGACTGCTTACCGATTTTGTAAGTCCATAATTTAACGAAATTCTAATATAGGTACTCTAATATGTCCATAAAAGTAGAAAACGAGAGACTCTTTAGAAATAGACATTAGGAATAGCGAAAATAAATATGATGATTTATGAATTATTTATTGTTATTACAAAGCTGTATGTCTAATGGAAAACATCTATGGGATAAGTAAGTACTCCCAGAGCATTGGAAAGTTTACAAAATAAGAATTGTTTGTGCCGTTTCAAGTAAACAGATCAGTAGATACCACCATCGCTGGTAGTAGTAACACATAAAACATTATAATGTTCCTTGTTAGAGCCTATATGCATTGTTTTCCACTTTTCATACGTTATGAGTATATTCTGGTTTAAAATATCTTCCGAATATAATGAAAACAACAATATAATAAAATGGCCATAACCGTCTTTGCTATTTCCTCATTTGCCATTATTGGCCATTATCACAATGTTTAAAGAAATTATGGAGGATACACTAAATAAGTAACAAGAACTGTTTCATATGAGGTTACAGCTGTGAAAGTGGCCAAGTAGGAGCTGCAAATAACAAATTCAAACCCTCCAGAATGACAGTTGAATAGCAAGGTTGGTATCAGATGGATTTAGCAATTCATGGAGTAGTTCTCTTTCCTTGTTTATTCCAGCTATCCGGCTCTGGAATTATGGGGACTTATTTTAAAATTTAAAGCGCTTGCTACTGTACTGTATCGCCTTTTGCTTATTTAGCAGGTGCATGTACTTGTACTTCTGCTATAACAAAGCAGGTTCTCTTTTCTGCTCTCCATAAGAAGAATAAAAACAGATGTCATTATTATTGTTACTTTTTGAGAATAATTAAATTTAGTAGATAAGGACGATCGCTTGTTAAAAGACGTATAGTTTTGAATATAAATGTGATCTTTAATGAGTTTACATATTTAGGTTATTGTCCAAATATTAGAAAAAATTGATTACATAAATTGATTGATTGATATAGTATATATTCCTTATCATTTATTTTTGTCATTAATAACAGAGATGGTTACTTGTTTTACGAGCTTTAATCGCGAGATGTGTTTCTTTGTTTTGATTGATCGATTTGTTTCAATTTTAGTTATGCAGTTGCTTTATCTTTTTATCAGGTACTTTCTAAAAAGCCGTGTTATAAGTGAACTTTTATTACAGTACAGTACAATAGAAAATTGTAATTTATATTTTATATCATAGTTATTAATACATATCCCGTTCACACTTTTTAGATGTTTTTACCGTAGGGTCACATTTTGAGTAAATTTATTTATTTATGAGAATGTGTATATATAGCAGAGTCTTTGTAAAGTATTATACCTACCTACCACTGTACAGAACTTAAGTATAATTTATATAAATGCCTGATTGATAAGGGTCGCTTGGGTCCATTTAGTTGTTCTATTATTTACTGCTTTATATGTATCTATAGTAATGTCTGTAGTAAGTACGTACCTGTTTACTACAACTTAAAACTTTTCCTCAAAACATTATAAAGTGATCTTTTGCCTATTTCCCTATTTGGGATTAGACCTCGTGATGCTTCTATATCTTAACAGTTTTACGTCATCTCAGGTTTAGCACCTGAGATGACGTAAAACTATAGTCGAAAGAATCTGTCCCGCTTGCGTTCGACAATGACCATCACTTGTCTGGTTATATGATCTTCATGACGATGCGTCACTTCTCCAACTAATCATAAAATAATTTTATTATGAAGTACTGTACTCAAAATTACTGTGCTATGAGTAGGTAGGCACCTATCGAAGGCAGGATGGATGAAATACTCGTTTTGTTTTTTATTATGATTTCATTATGTGTATGTAATCTATTTCTACACTTTGTTTCATTAAAGGGTAATGAACGTATTCAATTATTTTTCTAGTAAAATATTATCGAATCACATATGCTAATTATATCTTATTAAAATGACTATATTTTAACGTAGTGATTGAAATATATGGAATCAAATAAATTTAAAAAGATTTGATTAGAAATAAATTCACTACGATTCATATTAAAGTATTTATACTTCATAAACAAGGTTCCTTAAACAGATGAAAACTCCTAGCCTCTTATATGGTATAGAAATTTCTACTTTAAAATACTAATATGAAATATACCGACAAACCCCTTACTTCAAATTTATTACTACATATAAGAAAGACCAGTATAGTACAAAAGAAACATTTTCTTTATGGTTTATTTTCGCCTCTTCTTTCAGTTATGACAATAAAACACCCACGCTATAGCCCCATTTATGCTCTACAAATATGTAGCCATGTGCCTTACTCTATGTGTGCTTTTCTCGAGCAAATTGTTTTTATATCCTGACAATGTTTCTGGACGACCTTTTCATATTTTAAATATCTACGTATTCTTTGACATACTATGGTACATAAGAAACTTAATATAAACAAATATGTATTGAGTGGAGGTTAATATAGACAGTCTGATATCTCTTCAATAAGCAGATGTATTATTTTATTTTACTTTTACCAAACAAGCTAACATCTTACCTGATGCAAAGTGTCAATATATCTATTCTTATGATACGACACAACGACAACATGTGATGTCCTTGATTACCCCTCATTGCTATTCCGGAAAACAAATGTGTCATACCGCCGTACCCAGTAATTTCACTGCCATATCTCAACCTGCAACATACCAAACCAAGCATACCAAGCAGACGATTTTGTACGACGTCTAATTCGGTAACGATACGAATTAATGAATTGTATCTAAATAGTATTTGTTTGATGATATTGCGACAGGTCGGGACAGAGGGTAATCACCAAAGCTGTGTACGAGAGGAGTCTGGCGGCATGGCGCGGCGATGACGGGGCCGGCGCCGCGCGGCATGCCTTGCTGACATGGCACGCAGCCGCTCCGCCCTCCTTTCGCTGGCAGCTCTCGCAGCACTCGCCGGTACTGTTTATTTATTTATTTTACAATGTCTGGCATTCTCTACCAGTCAACTGTCACGAATTTTTTATAATATCTTTAAGGCAAGAACTGTTACGTATTAGTATATTTTTTTACAGAATATGCTATTTGAGAATATTTAATATGAGAGTTGACGTCAGGCAGGCGGCCGGTCATAAAAAAAACTGAAGCCAAAACCATTCTCTCGTAATATGACTCTATTAAATATGATTTAACATGTATGTAGCCCAAAAAAGCTTAAAAAAATCTGCTGACATTTCAGCAGATTTTTTTAAGCTTTTTTTTTTTTCACCGCCCATTGGCGGTGAAATAATTTGTTTCAAACTAAACTTTTAAATTGGAATAGCATTGATCAAGATGTTCCTGTTTGGTTATAGGGTTAACATTCTACACGAGATGATATAATCCAATGGTAATCAAATGTTATTCTTCATTTATTTAAGCGGATAAAGATTTGAATTTATTGACCATAAACAGGATTGTTATGTCGTATAACAGCAGAACAACATCTCATAATCATTACTAAAGTTAGCTTTTTGTTTTAGTTAGTTAGTTAAGAAAAATTGTAAATAAACTGGTGATTTAACCGGTGTTATACTTGTGGACAGAAAGCAATAAAATTCTATTGGTATTATCAAAATACAAATATATCTAAAACAGCAACCAATATGGTATTGTTTGACCTGAATGAAGAATTGCCTATTATAAATTTAGAGGCTATGAGTTGTTATTTCAAACATTTTGGTCGATTGAATCTTTGTTAAAGTGCGTGTTTATCGCTGCATATTCAAAGTATTACAGTTATTGTTGTGGAGCCCGTAAAACAAAAGGATGTGATTTATTCAAAACCTATTGTGTTTGTATCAATAGAGCCGGATATTTTACCTTCTTCTACTACCTGTTTTGTTATTAATTCATATTAATTTTTAGTAAGTTAATATAATTTTCTTTGTTCACCCAAAATATTTAGGTAATGTTTTGGAGTAAATATAAATTTGTAGAACAAATAATTAAACATTAGAAATTTGAACCAGACTTTATATTTCGTTAGAAATTTTTTGAAATTATTTTATTCGGAATAGTCTAATGTAATGCAAATTTCTATTTTCTTAAGGTTTGTATTTCTGGACAGACAAGTACGTCCTGTGTTTTTAATTTGCATTTTATAAGACACGAAAATATCGATTACTGATATGGAATAACCAAAATACCGTTACCCATTCCGAAAATTAAGTATTATTGATATACTATTTCGTATTCTGAACTCATATAATTACTTATCGCTAATACGCGCGAGTTTACCAACTTTAACCAAAACACTAAAGACACCACGGCTATGCCAGCTTAGTATCAATTAGAATAACACACTAGTAAAACATAACTTCCACCTCTATTAGGTACCTACTATGTTTCCGCTATACCATAAATAAGACCGCAGAGTAGGACGGAGACTTTAATGGAACTTTGTATCTACACAACTGCTGGAAATTAAACTTCGGTGTATATTTAAGCTAAACTCTTTATTTACTAATAAATTACCTACTTCAAAGTTGGAATAGCTTTCAAGTATTTAATACGTGACACACAAACTGTTTCATTAAACTCGAAACGACTGTTTTTATTCTAAATCAACATCTGTATTTTATTCCATAACATTTTGTTATTAAAAACAACATTCAGTATCATGTTGTAGGATAACAATGATATGCAAATTGAAGTAAATTAGAAACTCATTCTCTTATGTTTATGCGATGAAATTAATGTTCACAAATTTGATTTGAATTAAAATAAACTATTTAAATGCGCCCGCGTGATAAATGTTCATCGTTTCATGAAAACACAAGCGCTTTACAATGAAAATAATAGATGTCAGTCCAACTGTTCCCTATCAACACATCGTACATTTTATTCTATAGTATGATATTATAACAGACTGAAAGGTATTTTATAATCTAAATGCACTGTCTTTTCTTTCATTTTCTTACATTCTATTACTACTATGGTTTCTGACTTTTATGATGGGAGTCATTATTAGTTTAATAATAGTTGTGAATAGAAAATAATAATTTACAAGACAGTTGAAGTAATGTTGAACAAAGAATACTAAATATCATATTACATTTAGCACTGCAAAATTTTCCGAATGCACAAATTATTCCGAGTACATAAGTACAAAAATATACTACGAATACAATGACGCGGAAAAATTCACAGTGCGAATAAGCTTTTATACTGAAGCCGGGTTAAAAGGCTCATTTTGACAGATGTCAAATTAAAGTAAAATACTCCACGTAATTTATCGTTGCCTTTCTTCCAAATCATAATTTATGCTGTTATCAAAACAGCCTTTTAATGACTCATGGTAGCTAATTTGTCGTTTAAACTGCACTGAAAATTTATATCGTGGGATATTTATCTGCACGAATTATTAAACGTAAACGTAAACAATGTAACGTTGTATTAAATAAGAACGATGATAATAAACCCGTGATACAGGTTCAGTCACCAGTTCTCGCTTGTTCTACTCATGAAAGCATTAATATATGACATATATTATGTAATCAATAGTTACTAGTCACGACAATATTATTATTATAAACACAAATAAACAATACCGATTGGAAAATGAATAAGCAAAATCTGTTTACTTTTGATAAGCTGACATAGTTAGTAATGAAATAATACACATTTACTACATTAGAGATGTAACAAAATTGTGATATAACTATTTAGTACTGAGAGTGCTTTCATTAATAATAATATACATAAAAAGACACAATATCGATGATTTAGTTATACATACAATTAAGTAAATTTAGATCTTACCACATTTGATAAATTTTTCAAACAAATAATACGTGGTAAAATTCCGCATTATTCCTAATTGTATGTATTATGAGAATGACCGAGTAAAATCTAAAACAATATATCACGACTTAGTTTATGGTGATTTCCAAAGAAAAGTAGATTTCATTTTCAAACTAACCTACAAGTGTATGCGCAGGGTGTTGTGTGTGTGCGCCGCAAGGCAGTGTGCAGGGCGGCGTGCAGGGCGGCGCGCACGTCCCGCCCGGGGTGCCGCACTCGACCGCGCCGCCCGCTGGTGTCGGAGGAGTACGCAGGTACGAAATATTTATCATATAATAATTAAACACTGTTTTTTATACCACTAATTTTGATCTAAGTTTCGATCAATAGTACAAAAGAATAGAATTAGTGATATAAGTATTATTCATAATTTAAGTATATACAATACAATATGCAATGAAATTAAAAATAACATCTCACCTATATTGACATTAACTGAAATTACAGTTACTTTTATTAAAAAAAAACTTAATAAGTTATTTAAATTTTTACCAAAATAAATCAAAATAAGAACTCACATACATGAGGCGTTATACACTCATATTTTTAACCAGTTATAGTAGCAATCTTGATCAAAGCACTGAATTGTTTATTACCTGATATCAGGTCGTAGTGTCAACCGATGATGGTAAGCGGTTACAACAGCTTGTAACAAATGCAGAAGTTTTGCATGCTCGTGTATTTACCGCACCCCACTAAGGAGTTAATTGTTGTAATCTGTGCAGATGAAGATTCCTCTAAAACTGTACTGTAAGCGATAATTTTAGTTTTATTTTAACATGTTGGTGTGAACTTACTTTTAACGATTAACACTGGAATGGCGAAGATAGCTATTAAACTATTCATCAAAGTACTGAACCTATTATTCTCTACAGCTAGTATAATGTACTGTACATTATACTAGCTGTAGAGTATGCAGAGGAAGTTATATACGAGTATATGTAGCAAATATATTTGTTATAATAATATCTAACTAAAACCAATAGACGTAAGTAAGGTTTACTCACCATCAAACTGAACAACTTTTCACAAAAGCATTATAGCCGTTTGCCTGAAATCAATACTTAGTGATCTTTATCCGCTAGCTGGAATATCACTGAGAGATGTTCATGAAGAGGTCTGTCGTCTGTTGTTTGCTCTATTGAATGTAATAAATAAAGACGAAAAAAGCTTGTAGACAACTATACTTATGTATGTCTCTACATTTATGTATGTCTATATATTTATATATTTATGTATGTCTATTGATACTTATAGTTAATATCATTAGAACAATATTTTAATATCTCCTCTTTTCGTACACGTATGTATGACTATTCTATTTAATACACGATCCTATAACATTTTCTAGGTTTGCTGGAAGAAATCTCTTTTTAGAGATAAGCTCGCCCTTGTACATTACATTTATTCTGTATAATTTTATTTATTATGTGTGTGTGTACAATAAAGAATAAAGAATATACTTATGATATATGATATATGATAATGAAAGTAAAAAAAGATGCACGAAGTCGTCGATCGTTTGCTGTGACGATTTTTCTTAACACTCTTGTCACATAAAAGATTCTATATTTTTCTATAACCGACTATCCAAGAAATTAAAGGCATTCGAAGATAGCAAAAATTAGATTCTTTCATATTAAAGTGCCTTCTCTAAATCCTTCTAATATAATATGAGTGAGAGTGAGTCATGCTCTACAAATTATGTTTATTATATTTTTTCAGAAATAATTGGAACTGATTATAAAACTATGAAATATTAATTCCCGTAGGAGTATTACGCCAAATCTCATTCTAAAATTATTGTATAGTGAGTATGTGTAGCAGTACCTACTTATCGTCGAACAATTCCAGTACTTATGTTTATAGTAATATACATTATACATATTTGCAATATTACTAATAATAAATATTTTAAGATTTGAAGGTTTTTATAATTGTATCACAGAAAAACAGAAAATGTTAATATTTATTAGTTATAGGTACTAGTATTAATGGCAACTAAATAACTATTATTTGTTTAATTTTTTATAGATTTATAAAGACAACAGCAAACAGACTTTATAAAGACCAGCAATCCTTTTCAACCATAAATTCTTTCATTACCGTACCATGAAAGATGTGTTATACCAAATTTAGTTATTAGCTAAAATATTTTAAAGCCTAACATGTCCCAAGTGTCATTAGTAGGTCCAGCAGGTAGATAAATAGTAAGTAGGGTAGGTAATCGATGCTTGCCGGGCTTGGAAATAGGCCTGGCTTGTTCTAAATTTTATAAAATATTACATGTATCTTTGTTGTTTTCACGATATTCCGATTTGTATCAATCATTACATTATTTTAATACTGCTCTCTTTTAAGAGCTCTATTATTATGCTAATATGTCTTTGAATATTACCTTATGTATTCACATTTTATTATCCGCAACGAAACGGCTGCGACGAGACAATGTAAGTAACTTACCGCCTAGAAAATGTAATTACAGAAAGTTTTTTATACTTTAGGAGGCAACAGAATTGATTTAAATAAAATCATCGATTATTACCGATGAAAACCGTATATTAATATATATCTATAATACCGCTGCATGATAATATTAGGCAATTAAATTTATTTGCACGTTTCGATCACCAGTACTGTAGTATATAAGTAGGTTAGCGCGAAATATGAAATTTTAATAGGTACATAATCATTTAAGAGAGATAGAAGCCAAGTACCTATATATTCGTTCAAATATTTTCTTACAGAATTAATATATTTCTAAAAAATAATTTAGGTTTACTTTCTTTAAAAACAGTTGACTTATATAACTAAGTTAACAAAGTAGAATATATTATAGCACTTTATTTATTAATATGTTTTGCGAAATTGAATTGTTTCACATTTTTTCATTTTATAAAAGCAACTAAGCAATATAGGCTGAATATCATTCATGACTGTATACGTGTGTTTTATAGTTTTACTAATGTATAAAAAATATTCTGTAATTTATAATGTACAATATCGTTTAATACGCTTTAGAATTTTTCATAACATGTCACGGTAGAGCTGCATTCGCATGATACACGTATTTAGATTTTATGCACGATACGCAATCTAAAGAGATATCCCAAGGACGGAAAAACGCAACAATTCAATTTCGCTTTTTTGCTATCATCAACGTCCAATTTGTATGGACATCATGCTTCGGCATTGGAAGTTTTGGCATCACGCCAGATTTGCAATCGTAACACCTTCAGTAATTTTATTGTTTTATTACAAGATATGGTGTGACTTTTTCTTATTGTAGTAATAGTAAAAGATAAATTATAATGCCTAATGGAATGTATATCCAGCTATAATTATAAAAACCTTTATTATCTATGTATTTCTAAAGTGAGCGTATTTGTACACAGATTCAGTCAGTATTCCAGAGGGCGAGGATACCGAGACTGGCGTACACGTGGGGACCCAACACTCATCAACTCACTCTGGCGCAGTCGGCAGCCACTCGGCATTCGGAAGCAGCTAGGTAATATCCCGTCAAACTGTGGACGATGTTACAAAGTAACCTTTTTAACCTATTGAATGTATAATTAATTGTTGGAACACAGGAAACGCAGAAGTGTACATAGTACTAGCTCTGCTGATAGGCTTCGTGACAGTAGTGGTAGGGTGCTGGCTGTCAGACAACTGCTGGTCGCCGGAGCCGGAGGACGCGCTGGCGGGCGGCTGACCCGTGGCGGCGGGCGCGTGCACGCACGTGTAGCGCCCGCCGTCCGCGGCGCCGGACAGGGACAGTCCGTCGGGGGCGGGTTCCTTGTCGCCGGTGCTGCCGCCGCCGGCGCCGCCGCACGCACGCGCGCCCGCCTTCCTGCACGCCGCACGACACCTCTGCCGTGGCACTTGCCTCCGCTTACCGTGTGACAGGAGACACGACCCTCCAGTTTTTTGACCGGAGCCCCTGCACCTCTCCTGTCATGTTCATGAAAAAACTAACGGGAATCATATTTCCACAATAGCTAACGGTGGAATTTGCGATAACGAATTGATCGCATAAACGAAACATAATTCCGCTTTAAAATATCGTGCAGACGTAGTACATAGAATGTGGAAAGTGTTCTCGTATTGTGAAAACAGTGACAAAGTGCAGGTAATTTTTCAACTGAACTAGAGAGCAAGAGCTTCGAATTACATTTTTATGTACCTATTTAAAATAATTATTGTAATGTAAACTGTATTGTAATTGTATTAAAGGTACTACGTGATGTACCAAGCGCTCGGGATTAGTAAAGTAGCGGATTCACTACACCATTATCGGATCTGTCATCGTAGGGTACGCTTTTAGAGGTCTTTCTAATTTGAATTCATCTGATGTAACCTTATCCGATACGTGGTGCGGCTGTATTTTCCCTTTCTATGTACCACTCAACTATTATTTCTAAAAGTATGTGCCTTGAAACGCTTTCCTCGACTTGACTTGTAGTATAGAGCGTGTTTCGAAACATTTAGAAGAAATATCTTCTCTCTGTCTGTATGATTACGTACGGACAAGTAACCCCATAAGTGCAATACACATCATGACCGTGCCTTTACCGTTCTATAGACTTTGAGAGGGACGTAATTAACAATAGGTTTTTAAAATACGCTTTCCTCGATGGAGGATCACCTACCAACGATTACTTTTGTATTTTTGTAAAAGGTCCAGCTTGGTTTATTATGTTCTTTAATTATTAAGACGCAGTTAATAGTACGTATAATAGAGGAGAGTGAATTAGGACCAAAAAGTCTTTCAATGAAATGCGTCAATTGGATAAATCTTTACGAAATTACCATCACAATAGGATAAGATACAACTGAGTGTAACAACGACATGAATTCATGACTAATGTAGAGTTTCGATACTTTTTTGGCAATTTTGTATACATACTTACATAATATAATTGTACCTTTGTGTATTGCAATTTATTGGTATAAAATACCTACATAGGTATATTCTATAGCTTCTTATATCTACGCTTATGTCCACCAAATAAAAATTTTATATGTTTAGAATCATAATGCTAGATGGCCTAAATAGACGAGAGACTATAAGCATGAAAATGGTCCAAATACTACGAGTACGAAGTAGAAGTATTTCACCAGTAGTTTTAATATCAAAAGTACACGTCATCTCATCGTCATTTACATTATAATATTATATAAAAGGCCGTGCTAAAATCCCCGAAGGGTCTCTCGTCTAGTTTGGCGTTATACTTGCAATCATATAAATGTATTAAATAACAGAAGGTGTTCTACTTGTGTTATACATTTATATATATTTAATAAAATATTACATTATAATCCCGCAACCTAAAATGTTGTATGATCTAATCAATGTTGGTTAACTTAGAATAATATATATACTTATTACAATTATATTTATTTATTGACAATCTAAAATTCCAAACAAATACTTACTTAAAACAATTTACAGTACTTCCCACATTGTACCAAAACAAAGCCTGCCTAATGTAAGATATATCAATCCATCCACATATATATATGTGACACAAACTGTTTTTTCCAGTCCATTTCCATTATAAGTTGCATGATACCTACTCACGCTAAATTAACGGCAATCTTTGTATAGTATATGCACATACGATCGATCGACGAGTAGATCTATTATAGAATACAGTAATTAAAATTTAAACAAGACATTAGAAATGCTTCGATATTCAAATCTCATTGCAGATATAACATAAGCTTTTAGTACTTTTAGATTTTACCAATGTCTCAAAAAGCGCACGAAGTATTGTTTAGTGTTTACTAATAGGAATGAAGTTTAGTCTAAGAATACCTAATTCCGAGTTAAGTTTTATACTGTGCCATATAAGACATTGAATTTTGAATGACTATGTAATCTCTAATTTGTTGTATTCTAATAATGCAAGGTTTATAATGCATTTACCGAGTATATCCTTGTCTCTACAGTTTTAAAATGTATGTATCTACGTTACAGTTGTACTATGGATAAGTATATAATAGATATACATGAATCAATTTGACGCTAGAGCCCTTTATAAGTCGCATTTTCTTCGAATTACAAGCGAAGACATCGGTCGGCGACCTGGCTCAAGTGTGACAGAAAGGTTATTTATGTTAAGATAACATAGTATAGATATACACGCTATAAAAACGAATGATGTAACAGCAAAATGAAGAAATTCTTTGTTATGCGAATATTTTAATGTATACCTAGTCAATATTTGTCGTGTTTCTATTATATTATTATGTAAATAAAGTAAACATTATCGAATGCTCATGTTTAGTTGTCTCAAGTATCTATTTATACGATGTATATTTTGCACGAATATATGTTGACTTATTTTAAATATTATAAAATATTCATCATAGAATTAAGGAACCCGACTGAATAGTCAACATTTTTAAGCATTGTAAAAATGGACGTTAGTGTAGTAAAATGTAGATAAACATTTTATTCGAGCGAACAGCAAAGATATTGACATGGAGTCTGCCGTGTTCATTCGCTTACAAATATTCCATTATCTGTTTTTATAATATATTTGTGTATGTGGATAATTGTTAATAATCACGTCATAAATTATGTGGAACGCAGGCTCTATGTCTGATGAATGTTTATATCTATTTTCTTCTTTCATTAAATTCTTCTATTACAGTTAATTGAATATTTCAAGTCCTTTTAATTTAATAATGACTAATTTAATATTTGTATTCTAATTTCGTTATAATCTAGTCATATCCTACGTCATTATAAATGTACCTATTTTTCTATGGACGTGTATTTTAACTCCTGATGTATACTTAATATTGTCAAAATATAGTTACTTATTGTAAATTACACAGCATAAATTTACGTTACGGTCCATAATATGTGAATCTTGTAAGAACTATTTACCTCTCTTTACTATAATTATATATCGTATATTTGTCGTATGAAAAAAATAATTTTCTTTATGTTTTCATGTTTAATGGTCTGGTTGGCTTGGCTGAATTAGGAATTGAGAGAACTCATAAGCTCAAGATAATACTTAGCGATAACATATACATTATTGTATGTCATCATTTGTCATGAATAAATTCAAATAAATGTAATAACATAGAACGGTTCTTATTGATATTAAGTCAATCCTTTAGTTACCTCAACTACTGAAGAAGTTATGGTTACATTTTAAAATTACTGTGCAAATATAAACTAATACAATCAAATTCTAATTTAATATAGTATGTAGACTACACCTAAGTACTACTTAATGTGAATACAAAAAAAACATGTGTCAATTTGGAATAGCAACCAAGGCAATTACTAATCATTTTTCAACAATATAAATACCTACTCTAACTCCATGGCATACAAATGGTGGCTGGTCGGATATTGTAGTAAAAAAATTGTTCACAATTACTCAACTACATAAGATATTCAAGAAGCGAAGTCTGACTCTTACAATGCTTTCAACATAATATTTAAAAGTTTCAAAAGTCAGTTCTTTCAGTTCTATATTCGAGATTTCTATTATATATATATATATATATTTGAGGTTCAGAGTAAAACTAGTCATAGCCTGTGTAAATAGATAATTATAAAATATTGTTACTAGTTTTACTTTAAAATTGTAATAGTCTATATAAATAGAAATCTCGAATTTTGAACTAAATTAGCTACATAATTACCTTTACATACATATATGTGCTTGCAATAGTAAACAGTTACAGTAAGGATGAACGTAATCCTCATGATTATACACAGGTTTTTTAATTTATTTTTATACACTCGTATAGCATGGTGTTTTAAAATGCAAACTGTATCCTAAGAAGTTATAGGACATGATCTGCGCAACGTCGACGAGACTCGGCGATGACACAAAAAGGCTTTCTCGTCAGACACCACACTGCATAGGTACATATACGTATGTACTCGTACTACACTCATCTGCGTTATTAAAAGAACTGTCACTGTTTGTACAGCAATCGACTCGAGACTCTCGTCTTTAAGGGGATGGAAAGAGAAACCATACGATACAAATCGTATAGCTACAGTAAATGTATTATAACCGTCCTTTTATTGCCCATGAGGCAATAAATTTATATTGATAGATATAAGGGTCAATGGAAGCCGTTGCCCAGCTATAATTTTAGGCCTACACACTAAAATTCCATTAATATTATCACATTTTCAGTGCTGTGATGTGATGGTAAGTATCTATTGACTGTGATTATTTAAAAATTGAAATTGATAATCTGAAGATCATTCATTATCACAAAATACTAAAATCTTGAAATACGGAGTTTGTACACTTTAGACATGTATTGGGTCAACATAAGTATTATATATTAAAAATGACTTAGTGTAAAGTTGCGTTCAAAATACAGTGTAACCTCTGAGGTTACTCCAATGTCCATGATGTTTGTATAGGATCTGAATACATTGAGCGTCATTTCAGTTAAGTATCCGAGTCAAATACAAACGACTTAAAAATTACATTTGTACAAAATGAAAATTTTATTATATTTCTAATATTATTTAAAGTTACATTTGCATATTAAATTTCTCTACAAAATTCAATAACGACATTACTATCTCTAAACATGCCATTATTACGAATTGTATCTTAATACACTTAAATGAACACTTGCTTAATTTCGGGTCGGAAACTTTGCTTCTAATCTTACATGTACAAAGGTGTAACAATTGAGAATTATGGTTACGTATAAAAAACAATAATTTTAGATAATACTATCACATCATATTTCCTAGTCTTTCATGCAACCAAATCTTAGGTTATTTACACATATGTTATATAAGAATGAAAATTTTATCGTAAAAATACTAGATTTCTTCTTTGAGCCTCAAGCTCTCGACTCAATAGCACTAACGAGAAATGAAAATGTTATACAAATGCGGCGTCAAGTGGCTGTCGACTAAACGACTTTTTTTCTTTAATAAAACTGTTAAGGCAATTTAACATCTATACACAACCACGAAACTGTTTTATACTACTTCATTACCTCAGCATAACGAGGTGTGCTACGCAGTTACTATAATATTATACCTTTTTATTTATATTATTACAGACCAACGCCCTACATTACATATTTTTGTAGAAGATAGGTCTATAAACGCCGGAAATAATAAAAATATTTTTAATGTGTGATACAATTTGCTCTATAAATAAACAGCTGTCTTGATTTGGTTTATAGAGCTTCAGAAATTACAACTTAGCGATCTTCGCAATATTAGCATAGAATTCTCTCGAGGAAAAATATTAGAAAACATACGAAAATTTATTTAATTCATAATTTCCAACCGCTATTTTTCCAGCGACTATTTTTTGTTCTTCTGTCATATAAATAAAATGAGAAACAAAAGTTTTTGAGGACTAACGTAATAAATTCCTCTTCCTTTTTCATAACAAATTGTGAAAATCGATTGTACTGTAAACATCGGTTAAAACTGTAATACGATACGTATGTAATAACAGACCTATTATTGGTATATAAAATGTCTTTCTATAGAAATTCTTTCGTTGCCCTTAACGCCACTGAACCAGCGCAACGTTAAATCGTAGAGGGCGGAGTGTAATCTCGACCGGAGATAGGGTTGCGCTAACCTTTAAACATTTGGCCTCGTAACATGAAGTCAAGAATCTAATAAAATCTCATATATTAGCTCAATTTAGCTCTCTAAGCTCGTACATCATCGCATTTCACAGGTATTTGTACAAGAATGAAAATGTCCTCGTAGAAAGACCAAAAATCTATAGAAAAGCATACTCGTACGGGATTTTTTGTTGGCAGTTGGCATCCCTGGCCGGAGCTAAGCTATAAACGCGATGGCCCGTATCGACGCGCTATATCCGTCTGGTATCGGCTTCGGAACATCTAGGTAACACGTACTTATACACCACGCTCACTGGACAGCTTTTAGCTTTCCGCTATTTCAGTTCTGATCTATTTATTCTCTGATAAAATGAATTTAATCAGAACAGTTATTCGGATTAATTTCCTAGTATTTTATGTACACATTTAGCGAGTGATATTATGCTATCGTACTTTTTTTAATGTTTATGTCTATTAATATATTGCACGTTTTTTTAGCTATTAGTTACTGAGATGTGTATATATATTTATTTTATCATAGATCCAGATTCTGTGTATGATTGTTCAAGTTTACATAGGCTGAAAATTATTATTGTAAATCTTACTTAAATGGTAGGTATAATTTAAATATATATCAGAATATAATATATTCATTTTAGTTTATAGTCCAAATATTTCAAATAAAAATAAAATATCTCCTTAAGCAGAATATTTTTTTTATTTTAAAATCTATACGAACCAAGGCTCTAAATTGTTGCCTAAAAGTTACTTCAACCTAATAGGTTAGGTAATTGTGACCTGGATAACGGATAAGACGTGCTTAGGTTTATGATTATCGCATCATTTTTTTAGAAGAACTCACATTATTCTGGTTGAATATATTAAAATCGGTATCTGCATAAATATTTTTGTAGTTTCCTTCTTTTTCTCTATATCATAGTTACTACTATTTTATCAGATTCTTCATGAGTTCAGAATTGAATACTTAAACACATTATTATGCATGCTTCTCTGCAAAATAAAAAAGCAGATAGTAGCAACAGTAGGTACCGGATGGCGTCCGACAATAAAGTTACATCGTAACAAATTCTTAGTCAGAGAGTTCAGGCCAAGAATTCGCTAGTGTTCAGTCCATGTTGAAAATGTAAATTATTTGTATTGTACGCTCATAAAATATTCGTGAGGCTGTCCATCCTCTGTAATTTTAATCCGTAAGACCAGCTGCGAAACTCTGATTTTACTTAACGTAGGATAATAAGGTCACAAAGTGTTTTTTAATAATGAGCAATGAAATTTTATATATTTACTTAATTAAGTAAGTAAATATATGTACGTATATATACGTAACAATATTCTTAAGTTATTATGTTTAGTACTAGCACAGATAATATAATGTACTAGTTTATGATGACTAAATCCTTAAATCGCTCCACTAAGGTTTCATATTCCCTCTTTATGACAATGACTATGAACAGTTATTTAATTAGTCCGCCATAACATCAGACTTAACAAAAACTTTTTACATAAACACATAATCAAAGCTAATTGTAGCAAAAGAGTATTAAATTATACATCCTACTTAGATACAATTTTATTATCGAGTGAACGAGAGAAGCGGAGAAATTCAGATAAGGTAATATCTCATTTAAATGCCTTGTCGAGTCTCATGAATTTTAGTTTGATGGATGTTATTCTTTCACCTTTTGCCGTTTAACCTCACTTATTACGTGAGATACGTTTATGTGTATAATATTAACCTAAAAATATACTATAATCAAATCAATTAAATTCAGGTATATTTATGGATTTTATGTTCTTTTAGATTTAATAGTTCACTACCCGTATTCCTCGAAAGTTTATGAGAACATATTTATATTATATTGAGAATATATTTCTGACAATCTTTTCAGTAAAATCAAAACAGAAAAAAATCAAATTAAGCCTTGAAAAATCGGTAGGTAGCGTGAGATATTGAATTCAAATACTTATAACGAATTAAGGACATATTAAATGTGTCGTTCTCCACAACGTCCACGGTCAACAGCATGTAAGACTACATCGGAAATAACAATCAGTAGAATCTATATGTTTAAAGGTTATTCTTAATTGTAACCAAATGTAAAAGTAAATGCTAACTACATAACCAAAAGCTAATATTTCAGATTGATATACTACTATTCATGTAAGAAACAACTTGTCAAATGGAGTGTTCAAATATGAAACTCATTTTTTAATATAATATCATAACGACATTTACGTGACCCGTTTATTACATAGGAATTTTTCCATACCTATTAAATTTGTTCATTGAGAAGAAAAACCGTTTAATAATTAGTGAGTATCATTTTATTATACTAATTTCGACCAATACTGTAATATATTCAATGTTATATTATGTTACTATATATATTATAATAAATTTGTATCTTTTACCACAAAATAAATAATAATAATTTAGATTCAATGGGTCTTCCTATAACCAACAATTATTGTAGTCTCTACGTAGCCGTAAGCCTACGGCGTAGGCCGTAGACGGTTGCAACACAATCAATATTATATGCAATCTTCTCATCTAAAACTTTAATAAAATAAAAACAATGCTATAAATTAGGTTTATTTCCTGTTAGCTTACATGTGGAATATGTAATGTACACATTAGTTTTCAATAGAAAAATTAGACCGGTCGTCGATTACATAGTCAATAGTTTTAATATATTGTAATATATATATATATAATGCAATGAAATAATGTAAAATGCTATAAATACATACAAATTTGCACATGACAGTTAACAATGACTTGTTCCTGTTATTATGTAATGAATTATTGTGGTATTAAAATCGCGAGATTGAATTTCAGATGCGCAACTTTGAAAGAAACGAGTTTATATACCTACTTAAATAATTTTATAATATCAACTTTGATGTTTCAATCATTAATTTAAAGGGAGTCAATTAAGTTTACAAATTCCAAACGTACAATTAAAATACTCCACAAACAGTTTAACTTTTGATAGACATATTTCAGAATTTAGTACTGGCTTCCACAGTAGCCTGGTGTAAAATAATCGTTTAGAGACTTTCAATTACACGCAGTATTTATTCGAGTTGTAAAAGTGTAGTATCCAGCTATTTAACCAGAAGGACATTTTACTAATGTATTTCCAATAAATCTATAAATATAAATAAAATTGGAGTGTCTGTTTGTAATATTGAAATAACAATTTTTTACTGCATGCATTTGAATATAAATATGGCACATACACCAAAAACCACTTCTTAAAATTTTTGTCTGTCTGTCTGTCAGTCTGTTTGTTCCGGCTAATCTCTGAAATGGCTGAACCGATTTCAACGAAACTTTTTTTGGCAGGTAGCTGATGTAATAGGGAGTAACTTAGACTACTTTAAATTTAGAAAAATAAAATTAAATTCCACGCGGACGAAGTCGAGGGAACAGTCTACAATAAAATCGACATAAAGTAACTACCTCTACAATTTTTGTCTAACGTCCATTTTTAAACTTAAGTTGTTATTTCTTTAATTTTTCATTTCAATATATAATATATGATCATGTGTATGTAGTGCAATTAAAATCTAATTTATTGTCACATTAACAGAAGAACTCTAAAATGAGAGGTTGAGCTTCCGGACAAACATGCTGTTCATAATAACTTACTATAGTTAAAATAAATTCACAATACATATTTTGATCCTCATCCAAGATTTTTTCATTTGGACATATTTGACCCTATTGAAATAGGTACGATAAAAACCAAAGGTGCTAAAAAAATATCTAAGTACCAATGTGAAAAATGTAACTTATACGAATTTTATATTTTGCAGACGGTTTCAGTTACAAAATACCTACAATTATTATACGTCGAAAACTATTTTTATGATGAAACTCCAAAATACTAAACCAATTATAAATACAGAAACAAACTCTCTGAGGTACAAAACACTTCACTCAACTGTCAAATCCTGGTTGCACACGCTTTCACATTGTTTACTCCAAATCTCCGAATATTCCACGTATCACTAGCGGCGTTCCTACTAGCGACTAGCGAAGCGTAGGTATACAACGTAAACATGAATTATGTTTTAACTAAGTACCTACTACAAAATGCCCTTGCCACAACTTTCCAGTCTTAAGCTACTAATTAGCAATAATCTCTTTTCCAGATTTAGCACGTCTTTGTTAACACTTATTTATTTAAAATTATATGAACATCGTTGGTTATTATATTTTTTACATTGCAATATTTCTATGTACTTTTCACAGATGGACTATAATACTTCATCATTATAGATAGACTAAGCGAACACTTAGTGTAAATTGAGGGCTCTTTTTCATTTATGTTGTACTTGTAAAAGGATGACGGAAACAGGCGTGGCCGCCTGCGCTAAGGATAGGGCAACTCGTGGCCTGGTTAAATTCATTATTCAGCAGAATTGCGAGTATAACTCATCGCTTCGGGCAGCCTGGGCTACGCCATTACCTACATTACTGCTGATCTGATTCAGTGCTCACCTGGCAAAGTATTGCAAGCCATCATCAATATTTATATACCTGCATGCACGTACGGCCATTTTACCATGTTACTCGCATAGATTTTTATTTTCTTTTTTAAAGAGCGAAACAAAATTTTTCATGGACAAAAATGCTGTTACGTCCAAAAAATAGTATGAAAATTTTTAATTTAGAGTGCAACTATGATGCTCTTTAAATTAAAATTATAAACCTGTAGAGAAGTAATATTATTATAAAAATACATTATATATATTTTTTTCTTAAATGCATCTAAAAATATGGATAAAGGGTAAGTACACCTGAGACTCACTACAGCCATATTAGTTCTACTATATGTCTCACATACATAGGTATACTGCGTAAAGTAAGTGAACTCTAATTGTAGCAACTTTGCAAATTTGACCCTTGAATGCAGCTATACCAAGCAAAATAAAACTTTTTAATAAAATAACTTTGGGTCATTTGTCTCACCTTTTGAAATAACAATAACATTTTGTTGGACTTTTGGTTTCGCGATTCAACATACCCAGAAAGTTTTAAATAGCGTACTTTGGTAAAGTTTCCAATTCTTCTAAAAATGAAAAGAAGTTGATAATGATTTGCTCGACCAGCGTAGCGTTAGGAAAGGTCGTTTTCGACACTATAACAGATTTCATTGTCTGTTGAAATGTACAATTGAATTCTATTTCAAATGGAAATTCATAGCAACAAAATTACCTAATCTAAAAACCAGTATTGATTTGTCACTTTCTATCACAAATCTAATAAATCATTACCGAAGCATATTTATATATATGTTAAAGAGAATATTTGTATTAAATATCTTAATACATAATTAGTAGATAATAATAAGAACAAACATAACTCTTTATAACGAGCAGGTAACAAATTTAGAATAAAAAAGCATCTTAAAAAATGGATTAGAAAAGGCGGTCTTATCGCTGCAGTCTCTTACTAATAAATTGAGATAACTGCTCCAATTAGCATTTAGAATGTAGTGATAGGTATAGATAGTGATATCGTATACAAATCATTATTTATAAAGAACCTGATTTCAAATGTTCACAATACTTGCGTATAATTAAATAATATGAGGAATATTGTATATTGTGGATAAATTTTACCCTTTTTGTTTTTTCACCACTTCGGGTTAATTGTATTGGCCCTACATATTTAATATGAGGAAGCGGACCCCACAACCGCGACTATAGCTCGGTAAATTTACGCACGATCAAACTCCGTTATTCTATTTGAAACAGTAACTTGATTTAATTTAAATACCAGCAGTTGACTCCTACACAAAATTTGCCCTACATTCATAAACTATGAGTAAGTATACATAATATATGTAATTGGACTATAAATATCGGAGACCTTTTTTATGTAACTGTAATGTATCTAAGTGTAAAGCGTAGCCAACGAATATAAATACATAAACAGCACGATGGACTTCTCATCGCTATGCGTTGCTATTTTAGAGAACTAAGGATACTAAGAACTAAAACGTCACGCCTCTATATAATTTCACTGGTATATCTCACCCTTCAGACAAAACACTTCCCACAAAGCAACAGAGGTATCAACGCAGACGAATTTATATAAAGTCTACCTTGGTAATACTATCACGGTAATAACTTATCATGGCATTTTTATTTTTATTTTTATTTAAGTGTATATAGATACATCGATATATTAAACTGTTATATTTCAACTTTTATTTTGTAGGTACCTATTATCCTTTAAGCGATGAGCGGCTACAAGCATTAAAATGTCAGATTGCTAACAAATGTCAGATTTACACACAAGGCACGAATAATGTTGCTCTTTTCAGTAGAAAAAATGTCTGCAAACATCTCGTATTCATCAACAAAACTGCATATTATGTGCTCCTCTCCTATTCACATTCCAGGCAAAATTGTTGATATACATATTTCTCACAATGTGTATGTAACTGTTAAAATTGTAATTTCCTAAAACACTACATGTATTTTTATACTACATATCCATTAATCTAATTGTTACATTGAACTTTATGTTTATGACCTATATGTTGACCACCATATTATAGTTAACATAATACAGAAATTATATGAAAAATGGCTAAACTTACCTATTTCTATTTCTTGTTTATATATATTATATTGCTTGTTTTTTTAACTACTACTACTACTACCTTACTATAGTTTAGTTAATTTAATTAAAAAAACAAAATATTTTTAGCACCTGCCTGCGCTAACGGAATGCATGGCAAAATACCCTTCAGACAAAACACTATCACACAAAACATGGTGTGCAAGGTGGAGGAGGTCAACCCATTGCTAACAATACATTTCAACCCATTGCTAACAATACATTTCAACCCATTGCTAACAATACATTTCCCTAGTAAAATTTTAAATATGTACTTATTATTACTTTTATTATTACAGAACAGCTAAAAAAAAACTAAATCGCCATGATACTATCTACTCTCACTGCTACTCGAATCTACGAATATATGTAGATATGTATTGAACTAACATATCACAGACAACAAAAGATGAGCTTTGGCTCATTCAACTTATCATCAATAAATTGGCATTTTTATTTTTCAGATATTTTTATTTAAGTTTTTGTATATAGATACATTTTTTTTAAATTAAAAATTCATCGATATATTAAACTGTTATATTTCAACTTTTATTTTGTAGGTACCTATTATCCTTTAAGCGATGAGCTGCTACAAACATTAAAATGTCAGATTGCTAACATTTACACACACGAAGGCACGAATAATGTTGCTCTTTTCAGTAGAAAAAATGTCTGCAAACATCTCGTATTCATCAACAAAACTGCATATTATGTGCTCTCTCTCCTATTCAATGGTTTCATTCCGATATTTTATGTTTTTGCAAAATTGTTGATATATAAAATTCATATTATTACAAAATCGTTATATTTAACAATTGTGTGGAATCATATAAACAATCTTATATTTAATCGGTGTTTATATATTAGTAACTTGTTAAAATTGATAATTTCCACCTAAAGTGACTAAAAACATTTTTTTCTCTGGCATAACATATTTTTATAAAACATTTGTAAGGTTTTACTACATATCCATTAATCTAATTGTTACATTGAACTTTATGTTTATGACCTATATGTTGACCACCATATTATAATTAACATAATACAGAAATTATATGAAAAATGGCTAAACTTACCTATTTCTATTTCTTGTTTATATATATTATATTGCTTGTTTTTTTAATTACTATAGTTTAGTTAATTTAATTAAAAAATCAAAATGTTTTTAGCTCCTGCCTGCGCTAACGGAATGCATGGCAAAATACTATTCACATGTGTTGAAGAAAAGATTTTCGTCGGTTTAAGAAAACTCAGATTTGCAGTCAATCCATCGAGGAAAAATATTCGAATATCGAAATTCCTTCTTATAAATTAGTTAGTGAATTTATCACTAGCACTTAACCATCATGGTGTGCAAGGTGGAGGAGGTGCTTTAATATCGGACTTGATGAAATTTATTGTTAGCAACTCATTGCTAACAATACATTTCCCTAGTAAAATTTTAAATATGTACTTATTATTACTTTTATTATTACAGAACAGCTAAAAAAAAACTAAATCGCCATGATACTATCTACTCTCACTGCTACTCGAATCTACGAATATATGTAGATATGTATTGAACTGTTGCTCGGTGCAGATATTTTTGCGGATCACAGACAACAAAAGATGATTTGGTTGGCTATTACTAGGAAAGACTTTTATCAGGCGTCAGATTCAAGCAGACGTTGACTAAAAGAAATCGCAGTCAATAAATTGGCATGGAAAGGACAAGAATGGGTTCTAGTTCGATATTCAGATATTTAACTTAAATCGTAGATACATATTACATTTTTTATGTTTGACTATCTTCAGAGTGGTCATATGTCATTGGTACCCACTTCAGAAAAGCGTCGCGGAAAATATTATATCCCGCATCACTGTGTTGTACGGCCTGACAGTCCCACCACCCAATTGCGTGTGGTATTTGATCAAATAACCATATGAAGATAACATTTTTTTTAATTATAATAAATTAAAAATTCATCCATATTAACAAATTTTCGTGTTTATAATTTTTTTATAACATTACATACGGTCGATGACAAACGATCGAAGCATGCGGATCAGCTGATGGGGCTAAACAAACCTGAGCTGGACGATGTACTGACGCTGCCTATCGTTTAGATGAACAACCCACTGAAGGTTCTCGGAAAATGGGATCCATCCCATGATGTATTCGTCTTTCATGTAAAACCTCTTAATAAAATGTGCACTAAACGATCAATTCTGAGTGAGGTTGTCGGGTGTTTGATCCTTTGGGATTTCTTTCTTTTCAAAAAATTTTAATTCAACAACTTTGGGTGGCTCTTTTCTTGAAGGAATTATCAATATCGTATCGATCACGCCGTGTCATATGAAACGGATACCATTGCTGGACGGTTACTGATTCCGTGTACACACGTTTTTTGTATGCTCCAAGGCTCGCGTAGCTCCTTTAAAGTGGTTGAATGCGGCAGTATTATTGGTGAATTTGCTCAAATTCGTGGAAGAGGCATATGCTCCGCGTATTAAACTCTATGGAGTGATTCGACTGTCGTTCTCTCTTGAGATCACATTCATCAAAGACAACTTTTGTTGCAAACCGAGTTAGTCACATACAAGGCATTGCAACGATTGAATGGTGGCGTCATGTTCCTACAAATGATAACCCTGCAGATATTTGGTACAACTTTCATGGTGGGCGGGGCCCACGTCCACACACCGAGTGACGTATTTGTTAAGGAAACAAATGACAGTACGGTGTTGAAACTCAGCACATCTGGATCCTTTTTTTGATTTACTCAATAATCTCGATGCAATAGTCGATATTCCACTATATTACGAAAATCTGAATTTTCTTCGGATTCAGTCTTGACTAGTGAAGAACGGTACAAATCACTTTATATTCTAGTAAAATACGTTCAATATATGAACTAGAAAGAATAGGTCAATCATTACCAAAGTCGCGTAAACTCAATGTATTTATCGATGACCAGGATGTACTCAGGGTGGGCGGCAGGATCTCTCGTTCAGGGCTTGAGTATGAACAAAAGCATCCGGCGTTATTATCATCGAATCCCTTCACATCTAAATTAATACAATCGTTTATTTGATTATTTAATACCAATTTTGGATTATATCTTATAAGACGCTCCAAATGTCTTAATTGTTATCGGTTACTTTATGAATGCGGTCAAAAACTGGGAGCTAAAATAGACAAGGCTTATCTTTGTTTATTTGGTATTGTACATTTAGAGACCGTTTCCAGTCTTTCTACAGACGGATTTATTGCTACTTTACGTCGTTTCGTTGCTCGGAGAGGCAGATGTTCCACAATACACGCAGATTGTGGTACAAAC
Source organism: Achroia grisella (assembly GCF_030625045.1). NCBI lineage: Eukaryota > Metazoa > Arthropoda > Insecta > Lepidoptera > Pyralidae > Achroia > Achroia grisella. The sequence goes on along the minus strand of NW_026712655.1, from coordinate 2,809,593 downwards.
TTTATCGGTGCTCGTAATCAACTCGTGTCTCTCACTGAAATCGCGTCTAAGACAGAACGGATCTGCGCCTCATTTCGGATATAATTCAAATACGCAAGCGAGTTGTAGGCCGACATTCGAGAACTAGCTACCGTCTCAGTCCTCTCGCGGCCTTTGTATCCTATGAGTTCAGATCCCAATGATTACCAAGTCTTAACACCAGGACATTTTTTAACTCTGACATCTGTTCCAGATGTGGATGTAACTATTTTAGCCTTGATTCAGTCGTTCCAACGATCGTTTTGGAATCGATGGAGAAACGAATATCTCCACTCGTTAAATTTGCGGGCTAAATGGACAAAAGAGTCGAAGCCACTAGAATTGAACTCAATGGTCATTATCAAAGATGATAATCATCCACCTTTACATTGGCAAATAGGGAGAGTTGTAGAATATCAGATGGTCTGCCAAGGATAAGGATAATTTGATCAAGAGACCTTTGGTCTTCACATCCGTTTTAATATTTATTATTTATATTTAGCCATCGTAGTTTTACATCGTAGGTATAGTATAGCATTGTGAAGTTCATCTGTATTTCTAATAATAGTTTTTTTTTTATTAGTATCGTTTATGTGTATATTTTTATTTAAAGAAATATCGATAATTATGTACCGTCCCAATCATAAATTGTGCATTTTTTATTCGCTTACCGCGCGTAATGTTTGGAACAATCGTATATGCGGTGAACCCACGCATGCACTTTTACAATTCTGTAAATCGTAATTACCGAATAACCAGGATAAATCCAGGAGAATACTCTTCGAAGCATCTCGTTGAAATTAAGGTGGAACCAGAACGTCGCACAAGACTCCATCCAAGTAAGTGCACGTATCCTTCTTATTTATTGTGATCGCTCCTGCAGTGATACAGTTCAGTGACACAAACGGTGTCTGCTACAAATGAAGTTTTTTTTTAAATATTGGTACACATTACACCTATAGGAAAGGTCTCTAACAAATTAGATAAAATTAGTAAGTAAAACTTCGATAACATTTAACTTTACAAGTGGATGTATGTGACTTGATTCTCTTTTTGATATACACTATTTGATAAAAAGAAGTTGCTACACGGTATGGGTAATAAAAGTTTAGTTGGTGGAATTTTTCTTATACTCTCATTGCGTCGAATACAGACCCGAGCACGTAGTTATGAAGTAGTATGTAGTTATGGACGTTACGGTGCACCTCGAACTACTAATGAGAAAGTACATTGTTGGGGGAACTTACTCCCAGTTCCTAACATAACAAATATCCTACTTCACTATAAAAACGTTTCGCATATTGCCCCTATTGTATTATTTACAATACTAATTCTACTCGTATGTATAAATTTCTATAATAGAGAATTCAAACCGTTTGTTGCTTCGTCCCACAGTGGAGGTTTAATAAAATTCATAAAAACATCTTAACTGATTATTTGACGTTTTATACAGAAAGTTGATATGGCATCTGACTTCATATGAGAAATAAAAATGAAGGCACGTAGTATTTTTTTTTTAAATATTATTTGTGAATTAATAAATATTTCGAACAAGTGGTTATATAAACATTCATCAATAATTAATGTTTAAAATTACTGTTTACAGATTGTTAATTTAATGTAAAATAAAAATAAAATATCTACATGTTTTTATTTTGTTAATACCAATATGTAAACGCATATTATACAGGTACCATACATATTTTTTCATATTTGGTACTGAACATACCGAAACCGAACAGCGACCCATAATTATATAGTGCAATTATACTTCTAGTGAATTCAGTACGTTACACAATTAATCGCAGTGGTACGTTGTATGTCTGCGAATTAAATAAACGTTTAACTAGTGTATTCTTGGCTCCTTTATAATTCTCATAAATATTCAAGAGGCTCAGTATGCGGCGGGTATTCATGCATGCCATCACACGCATCACACACGTTTTATAACAAGGGTGAGTCTGGTTGTCTATAGCAATATCGTACACCGCTATGATGTTTGACAGCTTTACGAGCTGCATTAAACTGAGAGACGATTCGATCGGTAACCGACAGTCTATTTTCGTCCTACATTTATATAGAGACGAATTAAGCCAACATACATGATCTAAAAAGAATGGTAAATTGTTACTTATCGCCAACATTAAATTGATTATGGTAACCATAATTTGTGTGCCTTTACTTCATCCCTTTTCAACCTGTGACCTGAGCGTTGTGACCTGCATGTTTATACATATCTTAATTTATACAAATGGCTACTATTATAATATTTACGTTTTAGAAAGAACTATATAATGTATGAACGGTTGTTTGAAATTTTGTTTTAACTAGTAAATTAAACAAATTTAAATGTAATGTGACATACCAAAGAAAAAGCCTTATTTATTTACAAATGTGAAATTTGTACATATTTTTTATCCATAAATGTCAAATCTATTTATGCTAATTTACTGAAGTAGGAAGATAAACAACAACCAATAGAATACATTCAATTTTCTTTTACGTTCATATTGAGCAAGTACCGTAAATGAAAAGAATCCCCGTGGTTTCAACAGAAATACTACACAAAGGATTCTGAATCGTAAGTTTAATATTTGCGTAACAATTTCGTAGTGTTATATAGGCGTACGTTTCTCGGAACATGTAACTGTACGAATTTCTTTTTATCAACTCGTAACCATCATATTCCCCCTCGAATGACTAACTGGTATAGTGAATGAGCCAATGAAATCTTACATAACCATCTTTGAATCTTTCTATACTGTTCTGTCTCTTTCATGTTATAAGTATACTTATAAAGAAATCTAAAGTTAGATATACTTCTAAAAGTCGAGATAATATAATAAAATTATGAATACAGTGATTTTCTGTAACAAATGTAAAAAAAATATTATGTGTATGTACTCTGTACTGGCTCTTCCTTCGCCGCCGAGATTTACAGGAATTTGTAGTAGGTATATACTTATATGGACACGGATTATCTCTGCCCGCACGCAATATTGACATTCCCTTTTGTACTCCCAACAAAACATAATCGGACATCGTACTTCTCATTAGCCGTTCACGTTTTTGCTCACAAAGTTAGCGGCTCACCGTTTTCTTGTACATATTTGTGCAATAAAAAACGTGGATCCAATTCCATTTTCTTAGTAAAAATTCAACATAGACAAAAGTAAATAACGTAGTAGTGTGAGTTTGCATTTATGTAGCGGAATAGCAGGCAACCGCAGTTCCGTACCTCTGCATCCCGTACTCTTGTTTGCATTTTGCATGAGAAACATTGTTAATATTACTGTTCCAAAACAATGCTATGCAAATGTGTAAGCAACTGTCTAAAAACAAATCAATACACAGTAATTGTTTATTAATTTACTTTATTGTTGTAAATGAAAAGCAAATATTGAAACAAAATTATTTCATATACCTAATTGTATTAATGAGTCTTGTGGATATGTACCTACTTTGATTAAATGAATTCAAATATTATCATTTTCATAATATTACTAACTCTTTCCTGTTACTATGTCTGCTATTTATACCGTTTGTAAGAACATGTTTTATATATTGTTATCGTATATATTTGTTCTAAACTTTTACACATTTAATAATAATAGTTTCTTACTAAAATTCAAATTATATTTCGTTATTTTTAATTAAAATTAAAAAACTTATATATTTATAATAACTAACTCTATAAAAATGTAACAAATATAAATAACATTGATATTGTTATAAGAATAATGTACCCTACTTAAAAATGGACGACGCTTTTAGGAAATGTCAGTTCCCATGCGCCTAAACGTTTATTTATGAACGGAAGTACCACCGTTACTTAATATGCGTAACTAAATATCATAATTGCTTAAAGATGACTTACTTTAGGTACTATTTATTCTTACAGATATTATGAATGTAAAAGTGAGTACTTTGTTACCCCAAGCAGTCGCCATGATTATGATGTTTAACAAATAATTTAATTCGTTCAAAATCGTTTACCAAATATCATAAAAATCATTATTGGTTATAGTGTATACTTGAACTTTACGCGATCAACTTTACTTTTTTATACCACAATGGTGATAAACAAGCATACGACCTATCTAATATTAAACCGCTACTAAAGGTAGTGGACACCTGAACCTTAAGTTAAAAAAAAATAAAACAAACAGAGAGTTATTATATGTAAAGAAAAGAAGATGCCTTTTGTTTTAACCGAGTTTTTCATGGAAATGAAATGTAAAGTATAATATAGCAATAAATATTCAGATTTCGTTGAATGATATAGCTCGACAACTAATGAGACAGGTGGCATTTTCTCCCGTTTAGCTTTTTAAGAGGTCGATGTTGAGCGAAGGGAAGGGGAATGACGTAGGAACGAGCTACCTCATTAGAGTTATCGGTCTATAAGTCACAAGTTTATCTTTATCTTTATGTTTATTTACGACAATATTTATAGCTCATTCCCATCGCTATTCAAACCAAGTTTCGGTAGTTTATTATAAATAACATAATATATAATGTTTAGGTATGTAATGTTTGTGATAGTTACTTTCCAATCTGAATTAATCTTCTTTATTATTTTTGCCTTTGAATCCATAAAAATTGTATCGGAGTTGATATGCTTAGAGCTGGCATATTTTTAATAAAATAAGTATGATTGTTAGATATTCCTCGAATTACGAAACATCTCTCGTAATTATTTATCTAATCTTTCAGACATTTTTCCTTCTGCCGTTGAAGTCCTATAAAATAATAAAATATCTAAAGAACATGGATAAGTTACAATAAACTTAGGGAAGTAATGTTTGGGGACTCGCAACACGTGAAATTCCATTGCGAGTCAACACGCATTATTTTTCAATTTTCCTCAACAAAACCAAATGTAAATAAGCAAAGGCACAAGCAGAGAGAGCAATTAATTGGTAAATATTTTGTAAACAAGGAAGGGACAAAAATATAGACTTTATATTACTTGGTACTTACATACGAGTAATACAAAGAAATGTAATAGTTTGTTTAAATCCATTTAAAAAAAAAGAAGGTTCTCCATTAGACAGTAACTATCTATATGTATATTTTGTATCGTCCTAATGCATAATTACACAATTGCTACTTTTGCTAATTTTACACAGTAAAAATTACTCCGTTGTCTATATCTGCTAAATTTGGTGAAAGTAGATTTTTTAGTAGAATGAAATACCTAACAAATAGATTACTATAGGTACTTCTCAAAGTAATCATTATTAAATGATTACTTTGAGAATTATTAATTTAATATTAATTAAGTAAAATAAAATAAAGTAAAATAATATATATATATATAAAATATATACATATACGTATAGAAAAGAATATGCTTACAAGGATTTTCACTATAAGTGTATTTTTTAGTATTATGAATTATTATAGAGTGAATAGAAAATCATCCTAATAATATAGTCACGGTAATATTGAAGCCCATCACGTTCCTAACATAAATAGGGTTTTGAATTCTGTTCAACCCACAATATAGCTACATGCAATGTGTACCATTTTATTATGAGTACAACTGACTAAAAAATTTGTAAATATTTAAATAACTCTTATATTTATATTCATTAATTTTATTGTATAACAAATAAAAGTTAATAAATTGAATGACAACCTAAATCTTATCGAATGGAAGCACACTAAGTGCTTCCATTCGATATATAAAGAATGACAGGAACTGAAAAAGAGACTAAAATAAAACTGTTATGGTGTAAGTTCATGATTATAGATCATCATAAATTTTCTTTTCTTATATTTTCAACTAAATTAAATAAGGGAGTGGTTCTATTATATATATGTGTCTCTATATTAGCAGGTGGTATTGAAGTTTCCTTTATAATCCTGCGTTATAATTATGCTTTCTTAGGGGCAAAGAGGATGGTGCATAGCAGTGAGTGACACCATTGCTAAGAAAATACTGTGTTGGGTCGACCTCCACACCCCCTGAAACATTTGTGGTTAATTCCTGATGAATTTGTTGTGATGGGCTATCTGATCTGAAATCATACTTTCTCCAATGTTGCCTCGCCAGCGTATACCATTAGAGCAGGCAGGTGCAACATTCCATAACAAAATAAGATAATATTGGAATTTTAATGTTAAATTTATATCTGGTCCCTGTAGATAGAATTCAGAATAAAAAACTTATAATTAAAAAAATAGTGATATTTGTGTCTTCTAATGTTCATTGAATTTTTGCTGTTGACACGTTGTGAACCTTTACCAAATATATGTACATATTTATATATATATTTATTTACACTGCGGATCTTATTCATCTAACTCAATCACACAACAATCCAAAGGATGTAGAGGAGGGTTATCACATTGTATTTTATAGTCTGTCAGTATTACATCATACTATTTAAATAATTTTACTACTTTGTGTTGTTACAAAGTCACGATTCTTATTTGAGGCCATCTGAATGCACTGGAGACGCCAGGTTCGTTATTCTAACTTTTTAATTAACTGCTTTATTTGTCGTTGACGTTTTGTACATTACTCCCACTAATGTTTAAATGACTACATAGTATGATAATATAAAGTACCTAAACGAGACTTCAAAAATTTCTGTTTTTGTATTAAGCAAAGAAATACGGTTCTAGGCATAATTCACATAGGATAGACATACCCAGGATATCAAACATATAACTTTGGAGAACTTGTCAATATGAAGATTTTATACCGCAGAGACACACATGCTCAAGTTTGTATTACAAATAAGACATGAAACAGACAAAAGTAAGAAAAGAAAGTTTTCTCAACTACCCATTCAGATAAAACTTGTGGTGTTTGTGACTCAGAGTTGCCGAATCTTGTTTAATCATATTTATAAGGTGTGAGATAAAATTAACAAAATATATAAGAATATTGTCATAATAATGTAAATTACATATTATAATATCAATTGCCTGGTCAAAAACAGGATCATACCATTTATTAAAAGAAGACTTATTTTTTTCCTTATTTCCCCTTACCAAGAAACTTACAACTAATAAAATTAAATTTTATAAAGAATAGGTACCTACTGACCGAGAATCGAAGAAAGTTTGGTAGCTTCTTCAGTTCATATTTTTAAGAAAGTTTGTAATCATTGTATTAATACGTGAAGCAAAAACTTTGTACCCCTTCTTACAAAAACTGTAAGGACGAAGTAGTATGTAATTTCGCAATATTGTACTTTATATATTGAAGAAATGTAGATAGTCAATTTATTTTTAAAAGAATACGCATAAAAGATACATTAAATCAATAAAAAAAACGTGACACATACACAATACCACGTATTTAACACACACATATAGTCTGGCAAAACAACCTTAGTAATGTTTAAACTTACAGCAACAATTTTATATAGAAATCCTGAATTCTAATGATGCGAGATGTCCAAGATTCAAAGCGTGATGAATATGCAACGTCAAAATCAAAATTATTTTTGAACAATTATATTGTACGATTGCATCACCGAAATTAAAGAAATTGTAACAAACGAATAGTGGTCAGTTGATGGAGGGCCAAAGGGCGAGCTGGCGCCAGACAGTGAAGGCCTACAAATGGAATAATTAATCTATCATGATGCGTGTTATTGTGCGCACATCGTAGGTAGATATCTACGTATACTTATTATTGTACTTGTTCAATAGGTAGGTAGTGAATAAATATTACAGTATTTTTGTTTATATGGTACATTTCAGATATTGTGTGCAACAAAATTTACTATTTATGGAGAACAGAGAAGACAACAAATTTTAACAAAAAATTGCTGGCGATTTTAGGTTGGGAAGTGGGTGGAGATATATTTTAAGGGTAAAAATGGTTTATAACGATTTTGGGCAAAACTGCAGTCGGTTAATTGAATTATTCACACAATTTTTGAGGTTATGTGAATAAAGTGTAAATATAAAAATTTTAGATCTTCCACAACTTTGCCATGTAACTTTTTTATTAGGACTTGTAGTTTTGCCGGAAATAGGGATAAACCATTTTTTAACCTTAAAAATACACACACTTAGGCTTCTGCACAGGTCTAATGAATCAAACATCAATAGTAAAGACAACAACAATAGTAAAGACCTAACACATTATATATGTGTGTGTGCGTATATTTTATAGTGCATATGTTTAAACCTTCCTTACTTACTTTAACACTCATTTTCATTATATAAAGAAAATTATACAGATTTGACAACTGACTTTGCCTGACTTCTACATGATATTCATACATAAATACGCAATACAACAAGCTCGCGAAAACTAAAACAAGCAAAGAGAGGAAATTCTGCTCTCAAAGCATGATCGTAATATCTATCACTAAGTGCTTTTCTACGCTATATTTGTACAACCCTAGGGCATACAAATAAGGAAATACATCAAAGGAAGGCCGTTTCACAGTCCGTTGTAGTTCATACTAACACTACCTACACGATACTACGCCCCTAATAGTCCGTATGCGGTGACATTTAGAGGAATTAAAATGTTATGTTTCCATACCCTGTAATTTCACTGCCATATGGCATCTAACCGAAACACGGCTCACAGCAACTTTACAGCTAGCTGAAATGGGGAGACAAAGATAACCACCTGACGACTTTGTACAAATTAAAAAGTAAGCTTACGGTATTACTAATACAAATCCTGCCAAGTCGACCTCCACGTGGCCTCTTTATATAACCGTCACGATCGATTTGTTATAAATTCGCTACGATAGGCCTGACTCATCTGGTTCATACTCGACCTATATCCATACCATACCTTTATCATCCATTATAAACGAGCTCAACATTGTTATCATCATAATAACCCATTGTAAGGGACGAGTCTCTTTGTCAGTAACATCATGAAGCAATATTTTTTGTTGTCGTCAATTAGTCAAAAAACAGATCTTCAGTAATGAAATTAATCAGCGACGGCGTCTGCATAAATTGGATCGGAACCAACTGTCGCCAACTTCCTTCAACTTCAGACTGTTATACCCGAGTGAAATCTTGGTCCCAATAATATAATATTTACTCAATATAGCCCTAATAGATGATATAAATAAATATATATATATATTGTAAACTCTAACATGTAAACGTCATTATCTAATAATAGATCAGGGTAGATGTTCATTCTAACTTGTTAGACTAATATACAATATTTGTTACTATAAATTTAGAAGACTTTAGCACAAATTTTGGATCAACAATAAATTTCATACCACTTCTTTTTATGTAGTCCTTTCTGTTATATATCTTAACTACAGTTTCATATTATAGACGTTTTTAAATATATAAACATGAATATACAACCAATCAAATATCAAACACATACCTAATAGATATATGTGTACGCTAAATCGCGTCTTGTAACATTTAACATCTGTTTATGAGAAAAGTACTAAGTAGTTGAATTTATGCAAAATAGTAGGTACCAAAGCACAGTGGTTAGAAATTCAAATAAAGACACCCCTATACAATTTGTAGTTGAAGGCAAATTCAAACAACATTACAGCGGGTGTGCGGTTCGTTCTCCACTAGTTTTCGTTTGCGCAATCAGGAAATTAAATAAAGTTCACTATACGAACGGCGACATCTCCCTAGTTACTTATCGCTAACCCAAATCGCTTATCGAGTTCTAACTTAAAAAACATGTAAATCTTTAAATTAATATATTACAAAAATTGTTTCAATCTTACTACTGCATAGAACACTATTTCTGAACTTTGATTTGATATCTTCCAGTTATTTTCTAATTAACAATAACAATTGATGCCCTCTCTTACTCTCAGAGTTGTAAGATACAACTAAACAAGTAAAGCTTAAATACTACTTTATACTACATCGATGCAAGAGAAGAAAACTCTATAAAAAACCCGACTCAACGAGCTAACTGATCAGCGTGGCACTAATTAAGCGTAGCTCGTGGTTAAATCCTGCCCTTATATATTATATATTCGTTCCCAGTAGTAAGACGCACAGGATAGAAATGTCAACGGTACGAGGATCCTCGAACAAATACGATATATTTGGCCTTCGGTACGTGGACATTATCTTACAACTTTGTACAAAATTAGGGCTACGAAAATCTGATAAAATAATATGTGCTGTCTAGCTAAATTGAGCTAATGTACAATATTTTATTAGATTTTATTTTATTTCTTGGTCCGAGACTAGAGACGAGAGAAGTGATTTATGATTAACCCTAGCTAAAATTTTGTTATGATAAAAATTATTAAGCTTAAGAAAAAATATTTATCTATACGGGCTGATTATGGCTGTACTTTTTACTTTCATGTCTATTAAAAATTACGCTGTATTTTCGGAATCTGTAATAAAAAAGCTAGCTCTATATTTACCGATCGATGTAAAAAAATAGTATCTTAGCAATTTTAATAACCTAATCCCATTTATTTTATATGTAATGCTAACTCGTCTATATATAAATCTTAATAACTACTTATGAGTATAGAATGAATTCTTAGCATTAATCGATTTCCAAGTACTGCAAAGAGGTACATTTGATAGCGATTAAGTATTAGATCCATTCTTACAATATACTACGCCATGCTATACCATAAAGAAACAGTCGTGGTTAAAAGTAATTCTTGACGAGTTTCCTGTAATGTATTTATTACATAATGATCATGCTCAATCTTACAACATTCACAATTCCACCATCATCCGTAAGCAAAATTAGAATGATACTTATTGATTCAATTTTAATACTACATTATCGAAAATTAGCATCAATAATGCAATAATAAAACTTTTATTTATTTTAGTCTGCAACTTTAATTGAATATTGGCATTCTATAGAAACTGCATTTCCAGTACAAATGAATGTGTCCCACACGTCAACAACCCGTGCTCCAGTGGATATACCTATAGGACCATGCTTGTGGTACGAAAAGCGACTGACTGTCAGAACGGCGCGACGCACGCCGCCATGCACCGACTCTACATGCATTATCAGTAAAACCAAGGTACTCGTAAAGGTAATATGAAATTGTAAAACTTCTAACTGTATCCAAGCATGGTTTCTATCGACGTGGCTACCTTTAAAATAATACACTCGCATTTTATTTATCATACTACGTTTTAGTTCTGTAGATACTCATATATAATGTACTATACATTCTCTGTAGCCGCTGAAAGACATTTTTTCATCGTACGTAACATTTTCTTGGCAAACGGAGTGATTACCTTGTTCTTAATAATTTATTTGAGCTTCTACCAAGTAACACAAAGGCCAGCGTTATCTCTTGAATAAAACATTGTCTCTCTAGAACTGCGAGCAAATAGCTATAGGTTTTGTTTACACTTTCAGCGAGGTTCAGCAAAATCGTCATGCACCCAAGTGTATTCTATTGGTAGATATATTTACAACTATGTATACATAAGCATGTTTCAAACAACATATTCCTATATTTAATTATTAATCAGAATTGAATTCATTTTTAATATATTTATTTAAATAATAGAATGTATACTCAAACAGCATTCAAAGTCTGATGGATAAAAGATAAAACACAAGTCATTTTATTATTTTTATTCACCAGTATGATCTTAAACCTATTGTTATTCCGTCAAACCCCTTGTTATCACAAAACTTTGATAGAACGAGCGAAAGCAAGTTATATTTGATAAATAGCGTAAAGAGCCCGAGAAGGGTGGGCCCCGCGGCTGCCCCAACGTCCCGATTTATGGCCTATCTATCCATGCTATGGTTGCTAAGATAAGTCTCTATTTGCAATCCATCTTGTCTTTAGTAAACCCGGTTCATGTAGCCACAGTTTAGCTCTTCGTCTTATTTTAGCCAGGTAGTGTTTAAAAGCGATTAACACATAATTTATCGAAATTTTCCATTATATTTTAAACCTAAACTTTGTTTTACATAGTGTAATTACTACTAACTAAAAATAATAAACTCCCGTCTTTCTTGAAAAACTAGTATAAGATTAACAATTTACAACAGATTACAAAGGGATTATGAAAATCAATTAAAATACACGATAATAAAGTTGTATTGACACAGTTCAACGTTTGAAAATAAAATTTAGAATTGCGTTGATTTGGCTAAATGTATTTCTGTGACTTCTCAGAGATTATTTATTTTGTGACAATAACGTAAAATATCCATTTTTTATTCAATACAAATGAATGTTGTTTATTCAAAGAAAATGAAAATAATACCTATCTGTTTAAAAATATTGCGCAATAACTACCATTAACAAGTAACAACAACTTATCCAGAATAAAGTTAAGTAAGTAAAAGCTAAGTTTAGCACATTTGCACCAGTCGATACTCACGTCGACTTACTAATTGATCTGTCATCCTGTAGTCTCTAATTGAATGCTCAATCATAGTGATTGCTGATCATATAGGTAAGTATAAGATAGAAAAACGAAAATAGTTTTGCATTTATTCGCTACATAATATTTGTATGACCCTATATGTTTATAACTTATTGTCACTATAATCCGGTCGTCATTTCATATTGCGATTGGGTCGAAGGAGAATCCAATTTTTCAAATAGTTCAATACACAGCTTTTGTTTTTCATTCATGGCCAAGTCATCGAGCCTCTATATAGTACTTGTAATTAACTTTACTTCTAAAATAAGTTAATTACCTATTTTTTATGATACTAGTAATATAGTTGTTACTACTATGACATTCTTAAAACTGAGATTTACAAATATACGAAAATTATAAACGATTTTTTTTTTAATTCTGAGATTGATCATTAGCAAATACAGAAGTGAAATATTTTATTACTACCAATTTTCTATTAAAATTACTATTTTGACAACTTAATCGTAAATGGTAAACTCCACTAATATACATAAACAGCACCACGGTTTGTGTGACGTAATCATGTGATGCCCTTGACATCTCTTATGCGCTGCTGTTCCGAAAACTCAGATGTTATGCCTGGAGCCCTATGGCAAGGTGATAAGGCAATAATATATAAGGAAATACCTTATCATCGAACCTTCCGCCAAAACAGCTTATAAAGCAAGCTATTTGGTGACAGAATAAGTGAGACTTAGGTAAGTAGAGTGAGGTAGACTGTTTAAATATATATATATATATATATAATTAACTATACATTTTAATTCGGTAATATAATTTGTGAATAATGTTTTTTGGAAACATATATTTATTTATTTCAGGCTACTAATTATACTTTATAGAATAAACATCAAACTAATACAAGATTAAATAACATACATATAAAATAAATGTCACTAAGATAGGATAAACAAACAGTATAATAGATTTCTGTATTATGTATATATATAAGTAAAATAATTTCAACCTTCGGATATGTTGATAGTAAGTTTATTGTTTAGCGAAAATATAATAAATTTACGAAAACGCTAGGTTCGTATTAAGTATGTATATATATTTACGTAATAAACACAGAAAATAATAAAAGTCTAAGCTCGCACTGCAAACATGATTCGTTTTGTAAGAACTCCTACGAGACAACGACAATTCGAGCGTACAATCAATGAAGGCCGCCGTCCGAGATGCCGAGATCTGTGTCGACTTTTACGAGGCGTTGGGAACACGTGCCTTTGTCGAAATATAAGCATTAGCTGAAACAAAGGTATGAACAAACGGTCACGTACCTACGTAACCACATTTGTCTTATACGAATACCGCAGATAAATCTGTAAACGTTACATATATGTATATGTACCATTTTGACGTGACACGAATAATGTGGAAAGGATTATTCCATAATAAACATTGTATTACGTATATACGTCCTTAGCCAATAAATAAACAATCTTGCTTGTCACATATTAGTATAATTATGAAAAGGGCTGGTCAATATTTACTAATTAAAATTTAATAAAGCGCTTTTTCATATAATTAATGTATCTAATAAGTAAACTAGGAATTATTTATTTTGTTTAAAAGCACACATAGAAATACTTATATTATTTATAAATATGGGCATAATATGTACAGAAAACGCCCAGACCGATATTATGCAAAGAATCGAACCGGCGACCATCGGAAGTAAGGTGGTGTGATGAACCACTAGACTACCGAGGTCGTCAATGGCAAGATAAGAAAATCAGAAACATTTATATTAATAATAAACAGATCCCTTCAGGTTGACAACGTAAACACTAAATTGTCTCAGCATGGTGACTTTCATATCTCCCAAATATACCAGAACTCTATAAGTTAGAATCTAACCCACTGTATTTCACTAATTCTTTCTATTTCATATGTGATGCATCATAAATTTACGCACATTAATTCCTTCTAGTAGGTTAAGTAAAAAAAGAAATGAAGAAAAATTCATTATACTAGAATATATTTTTATGTACAGAATGGTGAACAAAATGACAGTAACCCACTCGATAGTATCTGTCTAGATCGTACCGTAAATAAGTAGTTTTACGTACAACCATTCCCATGTACTCAGAACAATAAAAAGAAATTTAGTACTAGCTAGGTACCTTATCTATAATGGGTATTATCTTCTACTAATAACACTGTATTGGAAAACATCATAAAACAAAAGCACCGTTGATTATGGATTGTAGAATATGCCTATGTATCTACAATACACTAATATCCTTCTATATAGGTAGGCTAGTAGCTATTACCTTCTCTTGCTGTGCTTAATAATACATCACCGCGTTCGTAAATGTTAGACCCTTAATTAATTTTGCAAGTAGTATGGCGGAAATTCATAAATCAATGTCAATATAAGACCGCCTATTATAAAAGCGTTACATATATTAATTAAAATCAATAATTTATCTTCAAAAATACTATGATAATGGAAAGTAAATATTTCAAAAGGTAATTATTTTATTCAGTAATTATTTTCCATTTTCAATATTCTTTCGCCCAAAAAATACGGGCTCGTTCCGCAAATTTAATTCATTGTTCAAATATTTGACTATTCAAATATTGATACAGAGTTTGGGTATTGATTAAAATCATATGCTTATTTAAAGAGATATTTAAGTATCTGTCTGTTAGTATCTACAAATATTTTGTTGAAGAATCTTAGAAAACCACTTATTTAAGGAAGGAAAGGAATGATATATCTAGCAGATATATCATTCCTTACTGCTTACAAACAAACACATTTCTGTAATTAGTACAAATAGGTTTACAAATTATTTTTTCAGATGGTTCCTCTAGCTAAAGAAAAAAAATGTTTTTATACTTTACAAAATCTCAACGTCATCAGAATCAATTGCAGTTAATGTTTGTAAAGTATTTCTATAAGCGCTTTAAAATATTACAATACAATAAGAGAAAAGTGTTGATTAAATGATTGTGTATAATTATACTCTGCATGCCCAAATTCAAGGACAAACGTTCACTTCAATCGTTATCCTATAGAACATCGATAGAATGTCTAGTTCAGACATTCTGTTTCAATATTCTATAGTCTAAAGTCGGAGTTTTGTTAAAGTGTCGTCTCCAATAAACCTCAATAGTTCGGCGCTCTACTCAGCTTACGGTAGCCAGCTGGAATTTTGGCAGATTTATTATAGAAATAACTATAGTACATAGTTCATCGAACTTGTGTACTACTTTTCTGGCGTGAAGTACTACTTTACCTTAAACAGGATATCAAGTTTCTAAGGAGGATATTGAGGTTCGAATGGAGTTTTGCTCCAATTTAACGATTTAAATTAAGGTTTGTGGTCATGTTTAAGATGTTAAAATCTATTAATAAACAGAACTACATATAATAAAACAAAGTCGCTGTCGCTGTCTGTCCGTCCGTATGTATGGTTAAATCTTTAAAACTACGCAACGGATTTTGAAGCGGACTTTTTTTAATAGATAGAGTGATTGAGGAGGAATGTTTATATATATATGTACACCCGTGGGAAACCGGGGTAGGTAGCTAGTTACGAATATTTAATTTAAAATGGGAAACCAAATATAACAGTAAATTTCAAAGCAACGGTAAATGGACATGTCAACCTATGTCGTAGCATCTGGCATGGTTATAGATAGTAATTTCAAACGTTTGAAACCCGCGCATGCGATAGTAGCCGACAGAGAGTAAATTCCCGGGTGTAGTCAGCCCCGGGCCATCCGGGAAGTAATATAGGCAACAGATACAGGCGCTCGCTCGTTATAGGTATACCGTATACACCATAAAACGACGCGGTTGACGGTAGCTGCCGCTAAATATTTTCCATTGAACTTACATATTTCAATATTTCATTTAAACATCGGTAATGTGTAAATAAAATATTCACCAGCACACAAGGTTCCTATATCCGATATCGTTACCGCAGTGCTGTTATTTACCTAACAACTCTTAAAACGTCTAATTCTTCAAATATATTACTTACCTCCGCTTAGATGCCCTGTTCAGATCATAAAATTAATCCTATCGTAATGTATTGGCCTTTTAGTGTGCAATGTGGTGTCATTTAACGATCATTCATCATTCGCCACAATCAGTCAGTCAATTCTAAGATGTGAAGAAAATGCATAGAGCATTGTAGAACCATTCTACATTAGATTGATGGTAAGGCCTTCACAGCGTCCTTTCCAGTGAAATATGTTCAGCAAAGGGCGATGGATATTGAAGTACAATCTATGTGGCCTCGTTAACAAAGTTCATACACATTTCATTGTAAACGAATAGAAAAAAACCAACCAACCAATAACCAAGTAGCGTTATTCTCCATTTTGATTTAATTTCTGTTGATATTTTGTTAGATTTTTGTTGAAATCTGTGGATATTTTTTTTAATTCCAATTTTTATAAATACTCTTCGTATATATAAAAATAGGAACTATTGACCTCATTAATAACAATGGTCCAATATTTGTTCGACCTCCATGCGGACCTCCTGGAAACCATCGTAGGCCTTATATTCTTATCTTCAATTCCATCTTTCAAATCAGTAAAAGATGAGACAAGTGTAAGAGAGGACTTTTTTTATGTGGTTGTATATTGGATCTCCTTTCAATACTGCGGTTGCGCTATCGGTGTACCCTCGCTAGATTTAGGAATGAAACTTATATTAATAATTTTATTACATTTTTACTGAGCCGACGGCAGCGCAATCATACTTAGACAGTATAAAACTTTGAGTGACTGACGGTCGGTGGTTAGTAGTACCACCGAGCATCAGTCATTCAAAGTTGGTTTATATCTGATTAAATTTTTTTAATTCGGTGATGATATTTTGTATATGTGCTATAAACGTATTTGTTGTATTCCTTACTTTTAATTTCTTCTAGGCTATAGGGGTCTTATATTTAACATTCAGCATGCGGTTTCATGATCGTGTCTGGTTGTAGCAAACCTGTCGCAATCTTTAACAAGGTGGAACATAGTTTGTGGAGTAGTGTTGTCGCACGGGCAAGTGATACTATTAATTATTTTGAAGCGGTGAAGGTATTGTTTGTGATATCCATGCCCGGTTAAAAATTGCGTGAAGTGGAAGTTAGTAGGAAAAACTTTTATTACATTCAAGAGACTATTGTGATCTGTGCACCATTTCTGGATGTATAGGCTATAATTGGGGTTTTCATAAAGAACAACAGAGTCAGAAGTACAAATCATCCGGAAATGCTGTTTTACGTAGCTTAATGGAAACTTGTAAAATACAGGAGCCGTGCGAGCGGTAGCTGCAGACCCTGCAGCATGAATTCCATCTTTTCAATCAGTAAAAATTGAGACAGGTGTAATTGAGGCCTGCATTATTTTGTATTATTCATTAAAAAAATACCTACCACAATAAACATATCTCTATGAACTTAAACCGCTTCATACTTGTTGTTACTACAAAGGCTGGGTAAGACACGAAAGGGTTTTATAATAATAAACAAGAGCACTTTGTCTAAGCGTAGAGTTAAACACTACAACTTTGTTGTTAAACCGTTAAATAAGATGATCTTTATAGAAATTTAATGTTTTTAATAAAACAATTATTTTTTATAATTACATGTAACACTTATTTAAAGTTATTTAACGACTATATCTATTGTTGCATAAAGTCTATTTCTCCGATTACTTCTTCTAAACCACCAATTAATTAACTTCATATTGTCATTAACATTTCTCGAATTTCTTTAATAATATGTCTTATATACTGTGTACTCGTGTAAACCAGGTACGGCTCGCTGAGATAATAATAATAATTAATATAAACATAGTCTAAACTGAGTAATAGAAAGTAGTATGGACTCAAACTGTTTTAGTGCCATATAAGCAGGTAGGGGTTCCAATTTAACTATCAGATGACACTTCCTATACAAAGTTGAAATTGATGACACCATCGTACAATGCCTAGCTTACAGCACTACTTGGGCACACAGCAGTGGATCGGTAAGTTTTCACTTTTCTTGTGAAGAAAACAACTTAAATTTTTTTATCACTATTCTTAATGTGCATTTCGTCTTTCTACTTTAGCTGAGAACAACTGGCAAGAGCCTCAATTAATTAGTATTTTTTCTGTTGTAATTATTTTCTGCAGTCTGCAGTCCTTCATATAACGTTCGATATGATTTCCATAACAGAGATTTACGAAGTTTTGACTTTGTAATTCATAAAACTGTAAATTGAAAACTGTTGAGCAGTTTGGTTCTTAATCTAAGCTTATTGTGTTTGTATTTCATATTTAATACAACTATACACTATTACCAATATATTTTAAATATATAGTAGGTACCCATATAACTAATTTATACACAAACATTAACTAACAACTATACGAACCTACATATACATAAGTACTTAAAGTCTGGAATCCTATGGAATATTTATTGGCTTGTGTACGTAATAATATTTAAGATTCTTAAAACAAATTATATATTCCACATTCGAACCTCACCCTTATGCATGAATTGCACTTCATCGTCATGGACTGTAGCCAACATACTTGGCTCCAAGCCACGCAACAGAGCAGAACGGTCTAATTGACTTCTAGCCTCTTATTACTCTCTTAACTAGGGTTAATAATGTTATAACTGTTGAATAAGTAAACAATAATAAATAAAACAAAAATATGTATGTGTACGTAACCTCTTGTAAAGACAGTAAAGTTATCTTCTGAACTTCCATTATGACAGACCAACAGTCTCCGACGTAAATTTCAAGTGGAAAAGTGCACTTTACTCTTCATTATCGCAGCTATTTCTTGCGACAGAAACAAAGCCAACACTACACTACACTAAAGTAAAAATCTAAATTGACACGTTCATTTCTTGTGTTCTTTCATTTAAAGCTTTATTTTAATAGTTGGTCAATACTTTGCAATAAATATGGATTCATGATTTTTTTTCTGCTTGAATCACAGAGATTGGTCAAGTTAATTCTTAAGTATACTATATTTGTTTAGCATATGTTGTTTGGTAATTATTTTTATGCTTCTTCTTGCAATCAATAGAAATTACTTTAATAAAAAATATAATGATTGGTTCCTACTCTAATTTTTGTGTTTCCGAATGTATATTATAAATAATAACTGGTAACGAATATTCCGTTTATATGATCCCTATTTGCACTAGTTTAACTAAAGAGGATATCTAATATTTATTTTTCTTTATATTCAATATCATCTCTATCTCCTAATTGAAGAACATATATCTTTATATAAACTCCCAAAACATACCATTAACGTTGCCACTTACTCATAAATGAAGTTGTAAGATATAAATTGTTTATTACTTATCTTCATTATAATGTTTGTTCCCGGATCGTCTCCTAGAAAATCTGTCACTGTCAGTCATTAATGATGTTGTGAGTTGTGAAATTACAAATTAATGAATGTCGTTTAACAATTCACTTTGTGATAAATCTATCATCGTCGTAGGTATTATTGCGCTCAATATTCAATGTAATATTATGCCATTTGACATAATATTTAATATTTATAAATAAATAAATTTATAATAAATTCGTGGGTGCTCTTAACCTTGCGTATTTTATATAAGTATTTTTAATAATAATGATATATATATTTTATAATAACCCAGCACAATTCACACAATGACACAATTCCGAGTTAAGCAAAGCTTGTGGTATGGGTACTAGACAACTGATATACTTAAATACTTTTTTTATAAAAATACATACATAACATACATAAAAAACTGCTAGACCGATACAAACAGTCATAGTCATGAATACAAATACTTGCACCGTACGAAGAAATGATGTCACGACCGTCGCTAGTAAACCGCTAGAACACTGAGGCCGTCGATTCAGTTGTCATATTTTAAAGTATACCAATGTCTTTCTTTAACAATGTGGATTTAATAGTAATAGGGACCAGTGACCACATTGCTAGCATATGTGGTCGATCTTCTCATCATCTTTCCTAGAAACCACAGCGGATATACATATAAATACATGAATCAAATTAATTACAAATACTTTTGACTATTATATCTAACAATTTTAGTACATATATTTTTTTCTGTTCAGACTCCTTCGATTAGTTCAGTACCTACTTATTTTAACACGAGATAAGCTTTGTAAATTGTATTCACCATACTCGTATGCTATATTTACTCGAACCCATAATAAAGTTCAGTGAGTAAGTTATGACACCGAAAATAAATTTATGTTTGATCGGGGAGTTCGCAAAGTCGATACAAGAGTTTTGTAACCTTTTTAGATCAATCTTTTACAGCAAAACATTATACAGGTAGGTGTGCTAAAAGTTATGTCCCTTCCAAATCATCAAACTCTAGGTGTCGAAGCACAAAATGATAAAATGAAATTGACATAATCTTAAATCCAATATGATTGATGAATCTTGGGAATCATAACAAGGTAACTAAGATTTTAATGTAGGTGCTCTAATTTCATTTATGATATCATGATGAGTCATGATTATGATGACGAGATTCTAAGTACAAGCAAAACATTATTATAATTATTTTTATAAGTCTTCCTGCATATAAAGACATGTCATTATTTATTTAAATACAATTGTAATACCCAACAAGTTGGTTTCATATATGTTCATGTATTAATATCGTACTAACACTTACACTAAATAAATTATATTAACTAATTCACTAGGACTCATTAGAAACATGACACATCCAATTTTACTACACCACACCTAATAATTAAGTATACCTATTACCTACTTACACAAACAAATCAACTTTGACGTCCTTAATAGTCCAACATGTTACTCGGTGTTAATTAATTTTCGGGTTTCATTCTCGGTTGATCAAATTTAGCAAATAAAGTTTTACTGGATACTGGAATGAGTGGAGCACTAAGACTTTTCATTATCTGGTTTTCTCATATTGCAAGATTTTCTTTTTTTCTGAGTAAGATAATTTGATTCCCTACTAGATTAGAAATAAGGTATAGGTGCTTGCTTGGTTTGATGTTTATTGACTATTTCATTTATGTTCTTACTGAATCTAACTATATGTCGTTAATATTATATATTTTGCATTTATGATTTCGCCAGGGAGTTCCTAACTATGTATTAGTTTTCTAAAATTATTTATAAATTATTATCAGACAATAAAAAAAAGATGAAGTAATCGGTTTAGTTCTTACTATGTTACAGCATGATAAATTAAGAAATATATATTAAATTAATTAATATTAATAAAAATGCATAAGTAGGCAGGTTAAGCTTCTATTTAGTGTGTATATCCCTCAGTGTTCTATAAAAAATATAAAACCAAGTTAGTTTCATTCTATTTTTACTTTTAGCACCTAATATTATTATTTGATATCCAACATACCAAAACTAATTATCTGTAGGTTTTATTACCTAATTTTAAGAAGAGTGGGTAATGTAGGTACGGCCAAATATAGAACATCTGTATATATTGAGTGGGTTATTAGTTCCCATAATTAGTCATTAGGTCTGGTTAGTAGAACAATGTTTACTTTTATCGATTTTACTAAGACTATGTAATATTATGTTATCTGTGCTAAGACATACACTGCCACTATCTCCGTTTGCTTATATATACAATGACAAATATTCACCACTTGCATGTCCGCTATGTCTTTCAACAAATAAATACTAAATTATTTTGGTCAATGCATCAGCTACAAAAATGTTACACTATAAATATATATCAAAATACCAGCAAATAAATGTCGCATAATAAGAAATAGTCTTTAGAATCTGTAGTGATATTTGTAAGAAATTAAATGAAAGTTTCCAAAGGAAATTTTATCCATATATTCTTATTAAAGGTAGAGTGACAAGTATAAATATATTATTAATATAGGTAGGTACCATATATACATACCGACAATGGTATGTAATTTTAATATGTTCTATGTTGATATTTTTTCACCTAAAAGTACCCTCTTATTGAAAGAATAATAAACGTATTAAATGCAAATTAAAATTGAACAATGCAGGTATATATATTCTGGTGGTGTAATAGCAGAAAGGGGAAGATTCTAAAGGTTTGATCTTTATTTAATTGCTTGATTTTACTGATTTGGATCATTACCTACTATTTATATTTTTATTATTTATTATACAACAATACAACGTGTACAAAATTAGACCTCAATGCGATATAGTCATTGCGAAACATTATAACAACATTAGATAGTGTTTTACATTATTATAACATTATTATATTTTCCACAATATGTAGGTACAGCTCTCCCTGCAGGACATCGTAGCCGTGGAGAAGGTATTCAGTGAAGCCGTCGTAGAAACACTAATAGTACTGCAAACTCATGATCATTAACATTCATTCACACATTAACAGCATTAAGGCCCAGATTCGGTGTGTAGCTTAGTTTTATATTTTTATATATGATAATTGAATGATGCTTTCGCTAACGGTATATGCTAACGAGGCACCAATGGAGAATAATATGATGAGCAAAGATCAGGACAATTAGTCCATTTTAATGAATTCACCACGGATTAACCATTATAGTTTTCAGAAGGAACCGCATGGAGGTTGCAAAGAATGGGGCGACCAATCTACATTATCAGCAATCTCCTCCCTGCCTTGATGATGGCTGTATAATGTTTACTACCGTAGCCATCATGTTCTGGATAGAACTCACAGTTTTAAGTCCGTTTTAGCCACGCTCTTGCTATAATACCTATAGTTAACAATAGAACACAGAGATACTCAGTAGATCTACTTATTACTATTTATTAATAAAAAAATTAAAATTAATATAAAAATGTAAATTAAAATTTTAAAATTATTTTCAGTGTACCAAATAAACAATTTTCTTTCTTTCTTTCTTTCATTCTTTATTTAACAAATCCTAGGTACTGCATGTAAATGGGGCGCATCATTTACTGGGCATCAGTTCCCATCCATAGTGTACAAACTTACCTACGTCCTAAAAATAATTTCTAAGTGCTTTAACTATACTGAAACGGAAATATTTATGAAGGAATCTATTTTCATGAATTGTGCGATAGCTAGGTAAGGCCGCAAATGCATTTTCTCAAATACAGGTGTCGATTTTTGGATCATTGCCAGAAAACCAAAGCAATATTGCACCTCCCTAATTGTATCTAGTTTCGTATTCCCTACTAAACCAAATATTCTTTCATAATGCATTTATATTCTTTGCTACTACCTACACCTACTTAATTGAAAATTACAGTGAGATATAGAGTAATAGTATTATTTTGCCTATTATCATTTTGCGGTGCCTTACTATATATCTTTTTGTACTTTTGTTTCATTTATTTTAGTCGCTAAGAAAATAAGGAACCATAGCATAGCTATGTTTCCTTTTAAAGATTGAAATATAGCATAATGACATTTTAGTTCCCGGAATAGCAATACAAGACGCAACCTACCCTTGACCTTCGTAATAGGTACAGATCACATACTTACTAATTACTTTTGTTAGCTGTTGTTAATAATCAAATAAACAAAAACATATTTTAGTGAATAGATAATATTTGTTTTCCATAATCGAATATAACAGGATCACGTTGTATGCCGGATTACGCCATTTTTTTCTATGCGACCAATGCGAGATCGAATAAAAGAAATTAGTATTTAATATGAAAAAGGATAATATATCTACCTACATATGCTATATAAATTAACTAACTCACCCGCGCAACATCATCCGTATCACAATTACTTGACATTCATCATTATATTTCTCCCAATTTAGATAATATTTTTTTAATATAGCCTATATATTATTCTGATGTATTAACTACATTACTGAAAAGTTTTATCAAAATCCGTTCAGCAATTTTTGCGTGAAAGAGTAACAAACATCCAGTTATCCATCCATACTCAAAAACTTTCGCGTTAATAATATTAGCGCAGATAACGTAATATTACATAGTAAGATTAGAACACAAAATTATATTAAACACTTTTAAAAAAATTACGGCTACAGCAAGTTTGCGAGTGTGGATACATTGATGGATGGATGTTTGTCTTTCGCGCAAAAACTACTGAATAGCTTTCTAATTAAACTTTACAGTAATATTAACATACATGTAGGCTATAAATTTCACACGGTTGAAACAGCGGGCACAGCTAATAACAATATAAAATCTGAGTATTGAGGTCCGATTCGTACGTAGTACGTATCCTGACTGCGTTGCATGGTTCTTTCATCAGCGGCGGGCGGCGAGTAGGTACAATGCCTGTAAAAACTTGGGTGATGGACAATTCTATAAACCCTCAATAGTACTTACTTACGATAGGTGTAGATTTTGGATTGGTAAATATGCAGGTAAGGAAAAGGAGTGAAATAGGGATGACACATGGACTGAAGTAAATTCACGCTTCACCGTGGGTGCAGTGCTGCAACGTCTTGGATTACCAATCGAGCGGTTATATGTATATGAAAGCCACTATTATATTAATACTGTGTGTTTCTTTGTAGCAACAACACCAGGAAAGAGGAAGTTAACACATGAAACAATTCCTGGCTATTTGCAGATATGTATATTGCATTGTAAGAATATTTACAGATGGCGACCCTAAAAGATTTGTACAAAATAATTAATTTCCATAAATTAATAAAATAGAATAGAGATTCAGTCCACAATAATATATTCGACGATAATCAACAAGGTAGGGAACAGTATTGGCGTACGATGTACGTACATTAGGCACCTATCCCTAACAGTGATGCCATCAATAGTTCCAAAAACCGATTGAAGTATAAAAAGAAAACAAGAACTGCTATAGATCAAGCGATCTAAAAATAAAAAAAGGTCATCAGAATTCAGACTTCTTTTTCGGAGAGATTTATCAAAAACTGAATTTTGTAGAATTTCTAGACAAACATTTGGCAACACTGCGCAAATATCCAGAGCCGAATAATATAAAAAAAACTTTGTTTAAAACTTTCACGTGTGTTATAGTTACAACTTGGTTACAACCTACAAATTATTTATATACTTAATTAATTTACAATGGTTTCAATAAAACAAATTCGTCCCAAGGACAGGCTAAACAAGGGTAGTGCAAAACTAAAATCTAAAGTTGAAAAACGTAAATTGAAAACAAAAATTGCTAGTGAAATAGAGCCTTTAAATAAGAAGAATTTGATAACTACACAGCCTGAAACACAAACAATAAAGAAGACTAAATACATAATGCCATCAAAAAGTATTACTGGTGATCTTATAGAGCAGTGTTTAATAGCCTTAGAACAATTGAAGATGACTAGTAAGAAGAAAAACGCAATATTCGATGAAGAAACACAAATATTTGCCGAAATAAACTGTATAAAAATCCAGAATTCCAAAGGCAATATTAAAATGTATGTCATTCTAATAGTAACTATACTTTAGTTTAGTGAAATAAACTCTATAGGTTATTAATTTATTTATAAAGGCAAAATAAGTTTGATTCATAATCAGGTATTATGTCTAACTAATTAAAATACTTGTTTTATTCCAATTGTTCTATAGTTGTTTTAACTACATTAACGCAACTTATATCAGTTGCAAACTAACTGTCAATGAAGCAGCCTTTGTTTACCAGAAAATTATGTTAAAACCCACTTAACTATATTGATAAAGTGTACAAAACGCGAAATATTAAATAACGTACTTTTATACTTTTCAGTGTCCTGCCGCACAGTACTTGTTTTTCAACCAATGAGATTTGTCTTGTGACACCAGATTTAAAAAAAGGAAAGAGGCATGATCATGAGCCAACTATAGACCGTTGGGAAGACATATTGAGAAATGCCAATGTTACAGCAGTAAGCTTTACTATTTGTAATTAATATTGTTTGTTGACAATAGTACTAATTGAAAAGCTATATCAAAATTATAACAAAATCTTCATGTAATTTTATGGAACATTAAAAATATCTAAACAAAATATGGACAAAATAGAGAAATTTTTAGTTTGTTTAAATTTATCTACATTTTATTTATTTATTTTGTGACAATACAAATTGCCATTAAAAGAAATTGAAACTAGTGTATAGTTTCAATTTCTTTTAATGGCAATTTGTATAATAAATCAGTATTGGGGTCTCAAGAATTACAAAGTATAGTTTAAAATTCAGACTTTAGTATATATATATATATATATATATATATAATTTTTAATTTAATTGTAACTAATAAGTATCATGTTCATGTATAATTCTTAATTACAGGTGAAAACCATACTTCCAGTAAGGCAGTTAGCAGTTGAATATGATCAGTATGAATTAAAACGAAGACTATTAACACAGCATGACTTCATCATGGTTGACACTAGAGTCTTAAGTCATGTATCCCACCTTTTAGGGAAAATCTTTTTCAAAAAACATAATATGATCATACCTGTCAGATTAAATGAGAATGGTAATATTAAGAAAGATATTGATATTGGTTTAAGAACAGCCATGCTTCGATTGAATCTTGGAGCTACATCAACAATTGTTGTTGGGCACACAGGCATGCCCAGAGAACAGATAAAAGAAAATGTCATTTCTTTAGTACAACAATTGAAAACAAAATATCCTGGAGGAGATGCTAATATAAGATCACTTGCTCTGAAGCTTCCATTGTCATTGTCATTGCCTTTATATATAACACTAAGTAAGTAATCTATGTAAATTAGATAAACTTTATTTAAGTTAAACAGGCTAACAGCTGGTCTGTTCTGAAAACTAATTGGATTTGATGATTTAGAATTTATTGTATAATAATAAATAATAACCCTGAAAAATTAACACAGCACCATCTAGTAGAGCTAAGCAGAGCTTGTATTATGCTTGTAAGTACATAAAAGATATACATAGGAATTACTCAGATTAATACAAATCATACTTATGAATGCAAATGTTTGCACTATGCAAGTAATCAAACTTGTGAAAACTGGAAGTGGTTTGCTGAATCAGCTTAAGTATGCTGTGTACAGTAACGCACATATTGTTCTTAGTTGATTTGAAAGCATAAATATTGTCTTCTTGTCCTACAACAAAATTCAAGTATCATCTAAGCTAAAGATGGTAGTGTTAGTAGAAAATATTTCGAATTCACATCTTTTCTTGCTTTTGAACTCTGAGCATACATAGAATTTTGCAATTTATACTTAACCCTATCTCACAAAGAAACAAATCAATCATATTTTTTTTTCTACAGGACCGTCCAGCGTGATTAATGCACCAAAACTTGTACACAAGAAACCAAAACATTTTGCTACAGTTGAGGATGAACTTTCTACTATTCCAGACAGCACAGTCAAAGTGGCACCTGATGGCACTGTGCATGTAAAAAGACCACATAAAAGGTGAATGAAAGAATATTTATTTATGTATTCCCAAAATTGGAAAAAATCATGCATATAATTAATGCATAAGCTACTATTATGTTTGCTGCTTTTATTGCAAAATAAAAATCTATTTTTCAACAACATAATATCACTCATCATTGCCATTTATTTTAAGGCAACATCATAACTTCAGCACCTACATAGTTGTAATGTTGCCCTAAATATCTAAAGGAACCTTTCTCAACAAAGGGCCAAATGGAATTAAGTTTTTTTTACCGGGTGCACATAAAGTAATAATTATTAATAATTTACAAAACTATTTCTAATAAATATAATAAAAAAATTACAAATTAATGCAAAATAAAAGCTAGCCCAGCCGCCGTGATTTCGTATTGTATGTGTGAACAAGTCGCCTACAAGTAACTCGTTAGAAAAAACTGTTTCTGTTTAGTATGTGCTGCCCTTTTATTATTATATATAATTAATTTTATAACAATATAGGGATGGGAGAAACTCATAAGTTAAATTAAATTTTAGAAATGGTTTTCGGGCGGACCTCATAAACATATTTAAGCAGCCGTATGTTGCAAAGGGTGTGATTTATAACAAAATAGTAATAAGATCATTAATGGGATGTTTTTTTGATTATCACACAATTAAGAAATTCAAATCGATCAAATTAAATAGCAAAATTAATATTCAACCTACTACACTGCATCTTATAAGCAGGGTATGTGTTAGGTTATTTGTGTTTTTTATTTATGTTGTTATTATTATAAATCATTAAAATTTACTATATCAAAGGGCCCAGCTGGCCCATTAGCTTAAAAGTGGTGTATAATTGCACCATAGCTATTAATGATGTCTTATTCCTTAATTTCACTTAATAAATACAATGCTTGTGTATTTGAATTGATTTCTACTTTTTAGAGACACTATTAAAAGTGTATGTTCCTGTTAATTATTTTTTCTATAATATTAAATTCTAAACTGTATATAATTTTAAATATTTTTCTTTTAGCAAATCTCAAGATACTAATGAAGTTGAAGAAAATGATGAACAAGAGGAATCTGACAATGACAGTGAATAGTCTAAAGTTAGATTTTTTAATCATACAAAACAAAGATATAATAAACATTTTTATTGTATTGTGTACAAATAAAGAATAATAAACAGAAGTGAACATTAATTTTATTCTCAACATTAGTCATAACTCTGTGAGCACATTTCCTCCTGATTTATATTTGGTACCACCATGTTCATAGAGCTAGAATAATAGTGGATTGATTTTTCAAAGGCCACACCTTTTGAAATTTCTTGAAATTTTTCACTGAACTATTATGTAACTCGACAATGTGAGGCTCCTTTTTCACTATTAGTTCTTTCTTAATTGTCACAATAATAGAACCTATATCAAGGTTACTCATTTTTTCATCTAAATCATCAGTTATTTCTTGTTTTAATTTACGAATGTTAATAGTAGATGTTGAATTCATATTGTTCTTTCGTAATTCTTCAAGCTTACATCCTCTCAATGCTGATATATCTACATCATCATATATCATACTTATTTTTTTTATAGGAGTATCAAGATCTGCTTCATCATCTGAATTACTATGTTTGTGACTTGTCTTGAAAATACTATTATTTGAAATATTACCATGTGAGGGCTTTTTTTCTTCAATGAATTGAAATAACTCATCCTCATTATCATCTCTCATATCTTGCTTCCTTTTAACTGCTTTTAGAAGATTAAGTTTTTTTGGTGGGCTTTTATTAGCAGGTGCAATGAAATTGAAAAGATCATCATCTTTGTTGTCAACCTTAGTAGTAGCAAGTTTTTTATGTGGATTTATGTCTTGTCCATTTATATCTCCACAATTTTTTCTTTTATTACTATTTTCAATAGTTCCACTTTCGGTAGCTAATTTTTTTGATGCATTACCATAATTTTCGTCACCATCAATACTCAGTCTTCTTTTTGAAAAGTTGCCGTGGTAGTTTTCAGAAGTCAAACTTTCATTTATTACTACATGTTCTTTTTTAGTTTCTGTCTTATTTAGTTCCTGTGATTCCAGTGCTAGCACCTTAGCAGGTTGCTGAATTTCATTTGATTTCTGTTTTATTATTTCAGATGAAAAATTGAAACATGGATTGCAATACTTCTCAATTGAACAGTATAATATAGCTAGGCCAATTTCTGCATCAGCAATAACTCTTTTGCCCTTGCTGTTTAGATAATCTATGACATCATTTAACATTTTAACCTCAGTACTCGTAGGATTACACTGAATTACAATAACATCTTGTTCACATAGCATAGACTTTGTCATCTTTGAATCACTTAGTAAAAGTGGAGTTCCAGCACTTTTAATTAACACCAATTTATACATCTCAAATTGTTTTCTTGAGAAAAATACAATTTTCTTCCCATCAAATAATATTTTTCTACTATCATTAGGTAGAAATGATACAATATCTTTATTAAGTGTTGACTCCACAATCTGTGGGCTAAAATTGTTTGGATTGGGCATTGATGTATTGGCATTGATTGCTTCCAAGCACTTATTCCAATATTCTGTGGTAACAATGAGGGACCCTTGTACTAATGCTAATACAACTTTTATAGTCAAAGTTAATGCAGGCATAGTTAAATACATGCAAGAATCATCCCATTCGCTTTTTATAATACCTCCTACTTTACTGACACATAATTTTAAAGTCTGAAGGTGCTCTCCTTTTAATGTAGATGTGCAAGTAATAAAATTTACTTCATTAACTTGCCACTTATTATCCAGTTTTCCAAACTTAACTACATCTTTGCGTTGCAGTTTAATGAGCGAATTGTTATCAATTTTCTCACAAGAATTATTCACGTAGGTTCCATACCTGGACCCAAGGTCTTGCAAATATAATCCGTTGCTAGTACTGGACAAAGTAGCGTGTTTCCTACTGATTGAAGCATCATCAGGTATGGCAAAATGATCCACATTTCTACCTATTGTTACTTCCTTGTTAGGTAGAATATAAATGACCCTATGGTCAACTTCAGAGGTTAAATACCACATTTTAATATTAAACAAAAAATATATAAGAAATTAATAGCGAAAAACGCTTAGAAATCTATTTATTTACTTAGGATCATAATTTCTCACATAGACACATTTATCACAACAGAAACACAATAATACTTTACTCGTAAGTTTTGTTCGAAAAAAACGAAAATGCCATAAAACTAAAGGAATTTTATTTTTGTGTAAAATAGGATTAAGGATGTCCTGATTCTTGAGTAAATACGAGTATGTACTCGATACTTTTATTTCGATACCAAGTACTTTATAAATCGAATCAATTTTAATATATATATTTTGAATATAGAACTTGATACCTTATTCAGGTATCAGGTTCAATTCAAGTATTATATATACTACAAATACGTTCAAAGTGCGCAATTGACATAAAATCAAATAGGACTCGATACTTGAATAACAAAGCTATAGTTAAAAGTATCGATACTTATCTGAGTTTTTTTATTTTGGACACAAATTTGAGTTTACCTATGTTGCCAGTATTTCAGATTCTTAAATTTTTGTGACGTTACCGGATAATTATATTTATAGTTTGTTTTTTAATCCCGGAGACTAAATTGACAGATGCAAATGTCAAATTTTCAAATAATGTTACCACCTATAGCAGAGTACCGATAGCAGCTGCAGTAGACGATAGCGATTTGCTTAATCGGACACTCTTTTTAACATAGTAGTTTTAAAGATTTAAATGACGTTCCTACAAAAGAATTTTAAAATTTATGTTTTTCTATAAATGTCGTTACATTATACGTATAAAAATACATTTTTGACGTTTCCGTACAAATAGTATTTTTTACAGTATTAAGCTACACTCTAACATTTTCATAACATCTAAACATTTTATAGAGATATATGTTTTATGATAATCTATAAGAAGGTCATTTATTTAAAAAAAAAACAATTAGTCTTTAGTTTAGTGAAAAATAAAAAAAACTATTATGATACAACAGCAAATTCATTAATGCCTATACTTAATTATTTTTATAATACGTTTGAAATAAACACCCACACATTATTTCTGAATAACCTATAAAAATAATTAATTTCCGATTGTGCGCAAACCTATTTAAAAAATGCAAAAACCTGGCAACTTCGGAAATATCAAATTTGTCTCCGGGATTAAAAAGCTTACTTTAATAATGATTTTTATAGGTTCCTCAGATATAATGCGTGGATGATTTTTATTTAAAACGCTTCATTACTAAAATAATGGTATATAGATATTAATACATAAAGTTATAATTAATATTTTTCTACTTTCATTAAGTAGAAATGATACAATATATTTATTAAATGTTGACTCCACAATCTGTGGGCCAAAATTATTTGGATTTTGACATATTGGCGTGATACCTTAGCAGACACCTTGCAAGAGATGACATCCAAATATAATACCGTTGGCCGATTTTAAGAGCGCTGTATATATGTAGTGAGCAAGGGTTCAGAGGTGTACAAAGCCGTGAAGAGATTGGAGATAAAAATATCATCAAATTCGTTCAGTAGTTTTTGCGAGAAACAGTAACAAACATAGATACTTGCAAACATTCGCTTTTGTAATATAATTAAGATACAGGTATTTAAAATTTAAAAATCTGTATTTTGGGAACTAGTGTCATACTTGGGGGTTTGTTTTTTTTATTTTATTTTTTTATATGTATTTTTCGATTAAATTAATTATATTCTATCTAATACACTCTGTCAATGTCAATTATTTCCATATGGCAGTATGAGCTGAGTTCTTTTGCTATCCCTGAGACGGGATAAACCGAATTAAAAAAAAATGTTTCCATAGAAACCAAAGTTGTGAGATTTGATGTTGTATTTAAAAGTTTAATAAAATGCTTTTATGTGTTTCACTTATAAAATGCAATCAATGAATTGGTATCTAAATTCTGATAAATTTATACGAGTTGAAAAGAACTTTATCGAAACATAAGTTCCAAGAAAGAATAGTCGTGTAAAAAGACTATTTTTTAATAAAAATATTATTACAATAACTAAATTAAAATAGTTACCAATACTATGAATAATATTTTTTTTTTGAACAGTACAAATACTGCAAGAGGCATAAATCTAAATAGATTTATCATTTAATAACATTTTGTACTGTGTTAAAACATGACTCTGTACATTGACACTAAGTTAAATTTTATTGATAATAGTGTAATATCAACAGTGGGATCATGGCATCCCTCTATGCCCCTTCTAGCCATAGGCTCTTACAACCAAGAAAAAGGAGGATTTGTAACAATATTTCATGAAAATGTAAGTGTTTAATAGCATTACATTTTTCCTTTTCATTACAATGTAATGCTATTCATTACATTTTTCCATAAGGGAATTAGAATGTTCAATAACAGTGTTCTTTATTGTCATTAATTTGAAAACAAAATTTGAATTTGAATTTGAAATTTGAATATCAGTGCGACTTTTTGTTTTTCTTTTTTTTTTAACCTATACATGTATTCCAAGAACAAGTAAATAATAATTACAAAACTGTTTACCTTACATAATTGAAACATTAATTTTATTAAACACATAAAATTCTGTATTATTCAGATATAACTGCATTTTTTTCATAATTTAACTTTATTAATTTAATATATGTTTTTGTTTTGTTATGGTTTTACCTTCCTCCCACCAAATACTGGTAGGAGTGTCCCAGGGTTAGTTTGAGATCAGTATTGTATACCATCTACCCTTGAGACGTATCATAACACGAGAGTGTAACCACAGCTACATAAGCTGATGACACTTGACAGTTGTAGCTTGCAACTAAGCAAAATGGCCTTAATCTTATCAACTGGTGGCTCAATAAATGAATGGCGGCAGCCAATGCATCCAAATCACTTCATGTATCAGTCAGCGATCAGGAAACTACCCCATAGTAATAGTATAATATTGAAACCAATTTGGTCATACAGCATTCAATTATGGGGTACAGTTGCTCCAATAGAAGCATAATACAAGGTGCTTAAAATAGTATCTTAAAATAGCTTATAAATTTTCCTAGGTGTGCAAAACATCTGAGGTTTATGAGTATCTCAATATAAACACAATAGCTGAAGAGATAAAACACTGCTGCTCCAACTACAACACATGGCTAGTAAATAATCCCAATGTACTGTCCAACCATATGATAGTCTGATAACATATGTCATCTTATAATGCATAGGCTACAAACTCCTTGACTACTCAGGACTACCTAAAGAGACAATGATTCTATAGGGAATCACACTCTACCTGTGACATAACTTTTATCACATCTTTTCAAAGAGTCTTCGACTGATTGCAAGAGGGACTATAGAAAAAACTAAACACATTTTCATGTGCATTTAGTGAACTGTTGAAATTTTATATTATTTATATAGATATTAAAATCATAACTTCACATTTAATAATAATAGTTTTTCCTTTCCCCTCAATACTTTATGTGAAAATATAATTACTGTTTTTGAACATTCTTTTACTACTTGGTTTGCTTGAGGTTGATTGTAAAAAGAGTGAAATAGATGAGACTAAGATAGATGCAGATGTAGATATGCGTACCTTAGTCTCGCTCAAAGACATCTCTTTAAAAAATTAAGTTAAGCCAGCTATACCCACGACTATGTCTGCGTGGAATTTAACTTTATTTTCCTAAAATAAATGTAGCCTAAGGTACTCCTCTCCTTATTATATCAGCTACCTGCCAATAAAAGTCCTGTCAAAATCAATGTCAGGCATTTCACAGACTAGCTAGAACAAACAGACAGACAGACAATAATTGTATAAAATGTTATGTTGATGTATGTACCATATTTATATTCATATGCATATAGTAAAAAACGGTTATTTTAATATTACAAACAGACACTCAAATTTTATTTATATGTACCAAGCTGCTTTACACATCCCTCTTTCATGCGGGAATCGGCTTTCACACACGCTTTCATACATGCTCATGGACACACTACAGTTATATTATTTCACCACCAACATATTTTAAGAAGTCAGCACAATTAGTTTAATTATATTTTCAGGGACTTCCTTTGGAAGGCTGTGAATGGCCTATACTGTTGTCTAATCAAGTGACAGCCCTTGCTTGGCATCCTACTAGAAAATTATTAGTAGTAGGTTGGGATGGAGGCGAATTATATATTTGGTTGGAATACTCATGGGCACGATTGGAAGCACCTCATAATGCTGCTCTTACCACAGTGGCATTCAGTATTGGAGGTGGACGTCTCCTGGCATCTGACACTGCGGGCTCTCTATCTGGATGGCAATCGGCTTCTGGAGCTCCTCTAACTTCCTTTCATCACCAATTAGGTGATGTGATAACTCATGTTACATTCTGTTCTCCTCGTCCCAACAGCGAGTCCTCAATTAGAGGGCTTGCTCGAGCAGCAGTTGGTGGAGATGAAAATGCTCTAGATGCTTTAGCAGCTTGGCGTCCCCGCACTACAGCTAGAATGAGGGAAGGCAGCCAACCTGATAACCATGCTTGTTATGCTGCTCAAGATAATGGTGTAATTTTGTATATTGACCATACAGGCGCATGTTCTGAAGTTCTTAATGCTTCTGGAAATATTATATTTATGGGTGTTATCAGCAACATATACCTCCTCGTCGCATGGGAATCAGGTGGCGCTCTTAGCCTAACTAGGTTATTTACAGCTGATGATGGGTCTCTAACAACAGATACTCACGTAAGAATGACAGCAAGAAATGGCCAATGCATTGTTCTGGCTGGGAATTACAATGTAGCTGTTATAACTGGAGACAATTTAATCCGTGTATGGGATAGTGAAACTGGAGATAATGACGCCTTGCCAAATGAAAAAGAAGAAATTGCCCCAGGCGATATATTTACAAGTATTAATTATTGCAATTTAAGTGATACGCTCTGTTGTGGGACATCTCAGGGACATCTATATCTATGGCGACGTGATCACAGAAACCAATGGAAACTCATAAGTAGCACAACTATTAAAGGAACAGTAAAAGAAGTTAGTTGGGGTTCTGAGGGATTGATGAACCCTTTATTGCATGTAAATTGTATAACTAGTGCATATATACTTCGTGAACAACCTGTTTCATGGGGATATTCCCCAAATGTGTGGATTGTACAAAAATCTGCTAATGAATTAGCTGTCTGTAATAAAAATGATTTTACAGCTAGTATTAATGCATCAATCACAGTAAGAGCGTTTGCTTATAAAGATCAATATGTAGCTTTAGGGGATGGTAAAGAAGTACAGGTAATATAACTTATAACTTTAAAACAAGCTCTGTACTTTTTTTAATTAATTGTCAATAAATAAAATTATTATATAATTTACAGATATGGATGTGCAGCAAAGACAATGAAATAAATTTTTCTCTTATAAGAACGTTTTCCTGGAAGACGGATGTTCTTATTATCTACAATGACATTCTTGTCGGAGTCGTTAATCCTCACATTGAATGTTATACAATAACAGGTAACAGTTTAGGTATCCTGCCTAGTACAGAAGGGGAAGGCGAACCAATTGGAATCACAAATACTAATAAGTTTGTTGTCATCGCAACAATGGATGGAACACTTAAATTAGCAGAGATAACCAAGAAAGGACTACGATTGCCATATCCTCCAAAAAATTGCTACCAAATGATTGAAGACTTTGGAGAGGTGATGAGAGCATCGGTGAACTCCACTGGGCGATATATTTGTTTAAGTGTTGCTAATGCTGGATTAGCCCCTGATCCTAGACTTTATTTGTGGGATGTAGCTAATGATATTATATCAAATATTCTCGTTAGCAATGATAACTCATTACCGCCTTATCAAAGTGTTCCTTTAGCTATACTATGGGACAGTAATGATCCTAGACTCGTTGCTGTTCACATGAGGTCAGCAGATTTAGATAGCATCCATTTGTTTATCTGTCATGAAGGCAAACTTAATGAATATAAAAATTGGTGCTCTTCTTCAGAAGAATATTATATGACAGATTTTGTACTATGTTCTTTATATGCTCCGCATTTAGTTATACTGTCACAACAAAACCTTAAAAAAATATTAATGCGTGAATTTGAAGATGTGCCTGACTATGATCCTTTAAATATTAGACAAGTATTAGATTTTCTTTATTACATGACTACGGGTCATTTAGAAAAAGCGGTTGTATTAGGTTCCAGCATCTCAGGTGGGAAAAGTACTGTTATTTGGGACAGCTTAGCAAAAGAATGTGTATCACGCAAAAGACCTGATGTCGGGGCAGTGTGCTTAGGTAAAATGGGTAATATTAAAGGTGCACTTATGATGCGTAAAGCGATGAGCGATGACGACATCGATGATACTTGTAAAATAGGCGTACTTGCTGTTAATCTTGGCATGATACATGAAGCAGAGAATTTATTCCGAAAAGCAGAAAGGCCAGATTTAGTAACGCGCCTGATATCGTCTAAAGAAGGAGGATTAAACGAAATAACAAATGGAGCAGACGAAGGGGAGAATATCTTACTTATTAAGAGTGCTCAACATAAATTGGCAAAAGTTCTTTGGTCTAACGGGGAGTCCGCCGCAGCTTTGAAGCTATTTGAAGCTGCAGGCACTCTTGTACCCCATGTACCGCGAAACCTAATAGTCCAAGGTCAAGCTCCCGTATTAGCACAATATGTAGCCAAGTCGAATGATATTAGTTTGATAACGTGGTGGGGACATTACCTTGAAAGTGTTGGTGATCTTGATGGTGCATTGGAGGCATACGCTCGCGCAAATGATTTTGGAGAACAGACTAGATTATTATGTCACATGGATAGAATAGACGAAGCTGAAAAAATATGCCATATGAATTCTTCTTCTTTATATCAAATGGCACGCTATCTAGAGATGCAACCAGATAAAACCGAGAATGCCGTTAAGGTGACTATACAACTTTTAACGTTAAAACTAGAAAAGTATTCGTATTTAGAAATACTATTTTACATTACTCAATACACCTACTAATAATACAAATATTTATTTTAGATGTACATAAAATGTGGTGCAGTGTCTTCAGCGATCCGTGTCGCAGCTGAGGCAAGCGCTTGGAATCTTGTTTGGCGTGCAGGTTCTATATCCTCAACACATGCCCTTCATGCGGCCTCAATATTAGAAAATGGTGGTCGAAATGAACAAGCAATTGCTTTGTATCAAAAAGCAGGTAAACTACTACATTGCCTATTATACAATTAATTATTTTATGTTTGATCGTTCACATCCGTAAATGTAAAATTGTCATCAGTAACAAACAAATATATCGTTGCAAGACAAGAAAACTTTGAATAATGTTACTACCGGTGATAAATATTTAAGCAAATCATCCTATATTAAAGATTTCCGAACAATTACTGTTTTTTGTAAATATATACATAATATACATAGAAAACACTCAGGTCGATACAAACAATCATATACATGTTTATTTTATTTTTATAGGAAAACCACACATGGCTTTGAAATTGGCTATAAGTAGCGGCGATACGAATGCTATGATTGCAGCGGTGGAATCGTTGGGTGATCGTGTTGACCCAGAAGTTGCGCACACCCTTGCTACACATCTCAAGAATTCAGACCATCATTCACACGCCGCTGCTTTGTTAGCAACGGCTGGAAAAGTTAGTATAATATAGTTAATAATAACAACCCTAGAGAATTTGTTAATTCTTCGTTCGCGTTCGCAATCTAAAACAGCTAATATAAATGCTTTTTAGATTTTTTGTAAATATATACATAATATACATAGAAAACACTCAGGTCGATACAAACAATCATATACATGAATACAAATGTTTGCACCGTGCGAGGAATTGAAACCGTGAAAACCGAAAAACATCGGAAGTAAAGCCATGTGCTAAACCACTAGACCACCCAGGCTGTCGAATATTATTTCCATTTTATTTTTCAACTTAACTGTTATGATGATCCAACTGACCTATTTACACACAACTTAATGTTGTTACGTTAACAACATCTCAAGATATAAACAAAAATATTTATATTAAGGTTAGAAATATCTAATGATTTTCTTTGACAGTATGAGGAAGCATTGGAAATAGTGGAACAATCATCAGCACCGTTATCTGAGGAGCTGAGTGAACGGCTGGCGGCACCGGCTGGCACCAGTGGCCGTGATGCACTACTACGTCGGTTGGCAGACGTGCTTGGAACGCGAGGACTCTATCAACAGGCTGCCAAACGCCTCGCTCATGCAGGAGACAAGGTATGTATTCCGATTTTAATTCCTAAAATGACATTCTTATATCAATATATTGAAATTTTATTTATTTGTTTGGTAAAAGCCTCACAATATCAACAAAACTAACGAAACAATTGAAGACATAAATAACGTTATTTCTGAAAACATGTAATTACAGACTCTTATGATTGTTAGTTCGGAATGATATCGAGATGAGAAGAATGACTATCTTATTTTTAATTCTATAATGCATTCATTTGAAAGTGCTACAATATCTTTACGTTCTTTCCCTTTAATGTTATTTTTTAATAAAATAATTGAACGACGTCTTCTATTAAGAAGGGCCAGATATAAATTTAAAAATATAGTTCCAGTAGTTCTCCGATACATATTTTCTACTACAAGTCTCTGAAGTCAATAAAGTCAAAGGATTTCGTAGAATAAATTTTGAATAATTTAATATTAAATGCCCGTGTAACCAAAAAACATTTTCCAAAGAATTAAAAATGAACTGATGAAAAGTTCGATACTTTAAAATCGAATTGTGTGCAGTTAAAAATTGTAAGCTGTCCTGTTTATTGAAACTTGAAACCAAACCCGTAATTTCAATTTAAAAGAGACGCTCGTTGTTAGAATTAGAAACAATATTGGTTTCAAAATTCGAAATGATAAATATTAAAACAAAAATACAGGCGGGTGCTATGCGGTGGTTGATGCGGTCGGGTGATGCGGATCGCATCGCAGTATTTGCGGCGGCAACTCGCGATCGCGGCGCGCAGCTGATGGCAGCTGATTTCCTGCGACGACGTGCGGATTGGCGCGCACGACCAGACCTGGCTCGCCATATCCTGCATTTCTACACCAGAGCCCGCGCCTACGGGAAACTCGCGGCCTTCTACGCAGATTGCGCCAAGATGGAAGTCGACGAGTACGATGTAAGATCCACTTTTCTTTATTATATTTTTACTTTACATTAACTCGCTATAAAAAGTTATATTTACTACCACTTAATCATAGATTAACATAACGCAATGTATATATGTATGTAAACTGTTATATATTAACTTAATATAAATGTATATAGTATTACAGCTAGGTGGTCTGTTATATGGTGATATTATCATTTATACTGTGTACGTTGTAGCATGCTACGGTTTTTTTTTATAGATGATAATGGAATGGTGTACCAGCCGGCGCTAACGTTTTACGCTGGTAGGGCACCAGTGGAGGATGATGAGTATGAGGTCAGGTCAGTTAGCCCATTGTGACAAATTCACCAAGAATTTATCACAATGGTTTCCAAGGGGAACCGCGTGGAGGTCAATCTGACATGGTACATTGCTAGCAATTAGATCATACGTACATATTACTAGCAACCCCCTTTCCCCCAGCATGCTACAGTTAACAGTTACTAATTTTACATTTAACAATTGCTACATTTAAGTTGATACAATTATTAATGATTTAATATTTTACTAATGTGGTACAGCTGAAATACTAAGTCATAATTCGTAAATCGCGAATGAAAATGAAATGAAAATGTCACCTGCACCGTTCTACAGCACATATGGTGTAATAAGGTTCTGATCATATTTAAATTAATTTAATCATTTACAGAACTATGAAAAAGCACTGGAATCTCTTAAGGAAGCTGCAAAATGCTTAGCAAAATCATCTGATCCTGAATCAGGTGATAAATATATTTCTTTGTATATATATATATATATATATAAATATGATGTTGGTGCAATGTAATACAATGGATAGCCGACTGCGCTATAATGTAATTTGGAGGACGTCGTGGTAATGTGGGCCTGACATTACTGGACTACTATTTCCTATTTATAGCAATCCGCTCACACTCATGTATCTTTACTTCAGATTCTTTATATAGATTATTCAAAAATAATTAATTAATAATATCTTCAAACCAGAACCTTACGGAATAAGCAGAGACTACTGCCAGTTTGTCTTTATTTTGTTTAAATTCGTTAATAAACGAAATTAATTTTATAGGAGCGCAAACCGTCGCAATTCAAGAACAAAGTACATTCGTTAAGCGTTACTTGGATGTTAAGAAAACATTAGAAGCTGGTGAAATTAATACTGGTAAATTATTTACTCTTAATAGTTTAGTTAAATAATAATCCCATCAAAAACATAAATGTGAAATGATAGCCGAGTTTAATATTATGATATATGCCTTGATTGTTGACTTCTACGACAAAAGAGATGAGATCTAAATGGGTGCCAAGTTCAATGGTCTGTCCTGAAATGTATTTATAACAATATAAAATATCATTTCTTCTTATAACTTAGGATAATATACTGTAGCCTAAGTTCTAACTTGGCCAGTTCTCATATACCAATTATTACTTTCGATTGCTAGTTACTACTAATATTAAAATAGGAACCGACAAGTAACATGTTTAGAACTTTCAAAGGCTACAGTATATTTCGTATATGAAAACTAGCCCAGTGAAGTAACAATTTTTTCCTTTATATTCACCTAACTACCTATCTGCATGCCAAATTTGAGCTTCCTAGGTCATCTGGAAGTGGGTTATAATTTTTATCTATAGTTGATCAGTGATAAAAATGACGATTTTTGGACATTAATATCTAAATAACCGTTTGAGATATGTTTATGAAATTTGGAACACATATTTATCTCGCAAGTCTCAATATATGAACCAAATTTGACAGGTTTGTGTGAAAGAGTTTTTGAGTTATGAGGGGGTCAAAAGTGGCTCCAAATGGTTCATGTAAATATACACACGGTGCTGCTTGCCAGTTTACTTGAAACTCGGCTTGACACGCTACTAAACTATGTTAGACGCAGTAATTAGACCGATTTCTGTAATCTTAAAATAAATTTTGTATTAAAATTACAAAATTTATTTTAAGACTGTCTTTGTGAAAATGGTTTTATTTCACGAATAGTGTTTTCGGTTTTCCATTACGGCTAACCTGTTTATGTGTGTGTATCATGTTTTCAGGTGTGACAAGTGGACAACAGTTACTTCGCGCGGTGTCCGGCCGATCTGGGCTCGTCACTGAGGTGAAAGTGTTAATGTTACTTCTACAGTTTGCTGTGAATCATCCAGAATTAATTCGTGAGTTTAATTATTGAACGATACGTTTAATACCTAGTTGGATTTTGAATTATTCTAGTTATTATGAAACTTACGTGTTTCATATTCACTATTTATATTGTTAACCGGGTCTTAAAATAATTTTATGGTAAATATTTTAAGACGTAAGTATTTACGTCGCTCGACGTATCGATTAGGTTGGACTAAACGTCGTGTGGTAATCCTATAATTACATGTAATGGAAATTAAGTTTTGATTTCTTACGCGTAGCAACTAATGTTATATTGCAAATATTTTTTGTTTCAGGATTTAAAGAACAATTAAAAGTATTACAAAAACATCCTGAAGAAGAAAATATTTCTACAGATTCTCCTGAACAAAGTATAGAAGAAATAATTTAAAATAATGATGGAAATATCGGTACAGCCAATAGATTTCCAGATTCAATAGATGTCTTGTGAATGTCGCACAATTTTTATTAGAACTATTTTTATGTTACAATCTTGTCTGATAAATTTAATATACTTATAGTTAATAACAATAGTAAAAACACAATTATACAAAACGATTTATATACCTACCTAATTCATTTATACCCACTATCAACGCCGAACCTTTGGCTTCGCATACGTTCCACCGAATGTTTCTACAACAGATACAGTCAGCTGCCGACGTACCGTATCTATTTGTAAACTAATAAATGTAATTTATGTTAAAAATATTTTTAGTTCTTTATTTTATTACATTTATTATGTCTTAATCAAAATAAGTAATTTTCGCGACTGTTATTTGTGTTGTACCTACTCTGATAGCAAATAATATATCAACCGTCTTTTCAATTAATATTGTTTATTGGATGACAGGTGTTATTATGAATATCGAAATTGCGACCCTCGGTTCTAAGTCATGGTATGATAGTAAACCATTAAGCCACGGTGTTTTCCAATTGGAACAGAAGTAATGGCCAAATTCACAGTAGGTACTCTGGACCTTTTCATAATATTAGAAGGGTTACAATGTTAAAACGTACAGCGATCACTATTATAGGATTCTATTTAGGAGTTTTTTTCTTAAAAACTATGTTTCGGTAAGGATTAGGAAAAGGCAATAATGTAGCCACCAGTAATGCGTTTCGCATCTCTTGTGAATTCATGTCCTTCTGACTCAAGTCAGTAAAGGCAATAGTCTGGTCAACCACTAGGTCTATAAATATTTTTCCTGCTTATAAGAGGTCTTGTTTTTCTTTTACAAGGGTTTATTATTTTTCAAACGATCTAAAGAGCCAAAGAGTTTTGAACTAGTTCGTACTGCTCTTCTTTGAGAACGCTCTACCCAACTTTGATCGCGAACTACATAGGTCTACTGGCAACACGCATCAGCTGTCATGTCAACTTCTGTCAAGTTTGTTTAGATAAGAGGTTATAAATGTTATAATAATAATGGATAAATTAATAAATCCCATTAATTGTCTAAAAAAATATTCATTAATCTCTACTAAATTATATCAAAGGTATATTTTATCGATTAACTTGTTTTTGGCATTCATATTTATCAAATATAGTGTTACTTCATATTGTTTCCTTTTTAGAATTATAATCAAAAGACCTAGCAGTTCAGATTCCAAAATACCAGATGCAACGAGAATTAG
The DNA here is from genome assembly GCF_030625045.1 of Achroia grisella. NCBI lineage: Eukaryota > Metazoa > Arthropoda > Insecta > Lepidoptera > Pyralidae > Achroia > Achroia grisella. The sequence continues at coordinate 2,765,834 of NW_026712655.1, read as the reverse complement.
GAACTTCAGTATCGTAGCTCATGTTGACCATGGCAAGAGCACCTTAGCTGATAGATTACTGGAGATAACTGGTGTCATAAAACCTGGAACAGAACATGCTCAAATTTTAGATCAGTTACAAGTATGTTAATTCATAACTTCATACATATTGTGGTATTGGACTATTTTGTTATTATCAATTATTTAGTTATGTTTGTAAATTACATATATTATGACAAAAACTATTGTACTATCCATCATGAATTAGTAGAGATACTTCACCTATTATAAAATATCAATCAGAGTTCTTCAGCCTTTGAACAACAAATTACTTAGTGTCTAAATTTATAAGTAAGATCTGTAGATTTATATTATGTTATTGTTTTTAGGTAGAAAGAGAAAGAGGAATTACTGTAAAAGCTGTTACAGCATCACTAAATTACACATACAATGGTGAACAATATTTATTGAATCTTATAGATACACCAGGCCATGTGGATTTTGCCAATGAGGTATGTAAGATATGTTTCCTTAAATAATTTTATATTTTGTTTACAACTTTATATTTAATTAGTGTTAAATTTATAAACACAAAACTCTAATTAAGTTATTTTTTGTATGCCATACTAATATTACAATTATTTAATTCAATAAGTTCAACAATGTAGGCCTATTTTTTATTGAAGATTAACATATATATAGTAATAAATTTTGTGTCCATGTTCACACCGGCAATATCAGTATCATAAAAGCATCTATAATTCACTCCCTTTGGCAAGTATTCTTACTAGTTTAAGTGAGTAGTAATACTGGGCAAAGGGTGTGAATAAAGAAAGTAGTGCTTTCATAAGATGGAAATTTCAAATATACCATTTTTCTTTTTTTCTGAAGTTTTGGAGTGAAAATGAGAATTTTTTTGTTTAGAATTCATGGTATGGTAGCTTCACTCATAATTCTTCATTTTTAATAGGTTGTTAGAAGTGTAACTGCATGTCAGGGAGTAATCATGTTGGTAGATGCCAATGAGGGTGTACAAGCACAGACAGTTGCAGTCCATTCTCTTGCCAAAAGGAACAATTTATATATAATACCCACCTTAAACAAAGTGGACTTACCTAGAGCTAATCCTGATAAGGTTAAAACACAATTAAAGACTGTTTTTGGCATAGATCCTGATACAGTTTTGAGTATATCAGCAAAAAAGGGGTGGGGTGTTGAAGAATTGTTACAAAGTGTAATCAAGAGAATTCCACCACCAGTTGTTAAATTGGATGATCCTTTTAAAGCACACATAATTGATACATGGCATGACAAATATAGAGGTGTACTATGTTTGGCATACATCCATTCGGGTAAGGTACAATTAGGGCAAACAGTGAAGTGGAGGTTGGGATCTAAACAACAGATTGTTAAATACTTAGCACTATTACGACCCCATGAAGAACCTATAGAGGAAGCAGGAGCTGGTCAAGTTATAATGGTAGGTAAGTGATGTATTAACAAATAGTCTTAGGTATATAGTGCAATTTATTTATTTCATAATATTACTAATAAAAATTAAAACACTGTCTATCAACGATATTCTAAAAATTAAATTTACATTCTGGTGATTCTACACATTTTGTATAATACAAGTGAACCCACTTGACATTGGTAATTACAGGCTCATTAGTTTATTAACAACAACTTACAAACTCTTCTCGTCAATTATTTTTAGCAGAATAGCACCAGAAATTAATAAAAATCAATCCATAAAACAAGCAGGATTTCGGCCAAATTACTCGACAATTGATCATATACATACTATGGAACAAATAATCGAAAAATACAAGGAGTTTAATAAACCAATATACATAGCATTTGTGGATTATACCAAAGCATTTGACAGCTTAATACATTCATCTATATGGAAAGCATTAAGAAGTAATAACATAAGCGAAAAATACATAAACATTATAAAGAACATTTACTCCAAAAGTACAAGTAGAGTCAAATTAGGTAAAGAATTCCCAATTGAAAAAAGTGAGAAACAAGGAGATCCTCTCTCTCCTAAATTGTCCATAGCGGTACTTGAGCAAATTTTTACAAATATTAATTGGGGAAACAAAGGAATACTGAATAAAAGGCTAACCCATTTAAGGTTCTCAGACGATATAGCTCTTTTTAGTGAAACGGCCACAGACTTAAACAAAATGCTAAATAATTTAGATGCAGAGAGTAGAAGCATAGGTCTTCATATGAATTCTTCAAAAACAAAAATTATGACTAACAGCTACAAACAAACAATCAAAATAGATGGAATAGAAATAGAATATGTGGATGACTATGTGTATTTGGGTAAAATGGTTTCCTTTGACCCCAATAGTAACGAAAATGAAATTGACTGAAGGATAAATATAACATGGAAGAAATACTGGGCACAGAAAGAAATTCTAAAAGGGAACTACAACTTGAAAATGAAAAAGATAATAATGGATTCCTGCATCCTGCCAAGCTTAACTTATGCAAGCCAAACATGGGTATATACGGAAAAATTAAAAAACAAAGTCTTGTCCTGTCAGCACGCAATGGAAAGAAGTGTACTAAAGCTACGCAGAATACATAAAATAAGGAACACAGTCATTCGCGGTAAAACAAAAATAAAAGATGCACTTCAACATGGCCTAAGACAGAAATGGAAATGGGCAGGTCACGTAGCTAGGTACAAAGACAAAAGGTGGATTTACCAACTAACAAAGTGGCGGGGACCGACAGGAAAAAGGCGAGTAGGTCGACAGAGAAAGAGATGGTCTGATGACATTAAAGAAGTGGCCGGGGAAAACTGGATGAGCGTGGCTGTGAATAGAGGGAAATGGAACAAGTTGGAGGAGGCTTTTACCCACATGGGACCATATACATATATAAAGAAAATAAATTAATCCTAACTTAAAATATTAGTTATAATTGTAATATATGGACAATAAAGCTTTAATAATAATAATAATAATAATAGCCGGCCAGCCGACCGGCCCCACCACCTGGCCGGTCCGACCCCTTGCCATCGACATCAGCTGGCTTGGCACCGGCAGGGCCGTCACAGGCCCAGCAATCGGCGCCCGCCACTGGTGGTACACGTCGCATGAGATGGTCGAGAGCCATGAACGAAGACCTCATGCGAGCGTTCTACAGGGCTACAGGGACAGAAACAGGCAGAACAGGATACAGGGCAGTAATGCACCGCGAGTTTCTGCGTCTTTTACCGGAGCTAATCGTCTCGGAACAGAACCTAGCCGATAGAGTTCGGTACATACAGCGCTCTGGTATGTTTAGCGCGACCGAACTCGAACGATTGCGAAGTGAAGTTGTTCCAGAAGCAGACCCTACGACCATGGAGCAACCCATCTCAGACGTGCTACCTAACGTAGAGATGGTTGCCGAAAGGCCTTCAGAAGCGGATGCGGACGGAACAACTTCCCAGGATATAGAGCATATGAGGAGCATACTAGAAGAGGCGATTCTAGAGATCCGAAGAACTCCCCTCGAAGAGAGACCGAAGCTTCCCCGGATACATCCAAATGTGGCGACGCGGGATGCCATTGAGGCCGCAAATGGACTGCTGCCTCAATACCTTGAGGGCAGCGGTGGCCTGGGAGAGACGAGTTCAATCCTGTTTGGCGCTGCGTTGGCAGTATGCCGATATACCGGCGCAAAAATGCCCCGGGCTGGACGTAATATCCAAAGGGATAATGCGAAACCAGCCTGGAAAAGAAGGATTGAGCGACGGATCACCCAGGCCAGGGTCCTCATTGGCAGACTGCTCTGCTTCAGGGAGGGCAATACACGCCCGAGAATTATGCGCTCCGTAAAAAAGGCCTTTGCTGGGACAGGTGTACGTCTGTTCCAGCCGGACTTCGGACAAAAACTTACGGAGCGTATAGATGACCTGAAGCAAAAGGTCGCTGCATGGGGGAAGCGACTCCGACGGTACTCTGAGAGGGTCGAGAGGTATCAACAGAATCGTCTCTTTACGAGTGATCAACGGAAGTTTTATAGAAACTTGGAGCGCCCAAAACTACAGCCCACAGGACAAAGACCCGAGACAGCCAATTTCGTCGCCTTCTGGCGACAGCTGTGGTCTGAACCTGTGGAACATGAGGAGGGCGCATGGATGCACGGTGTTGAGGAAGCATGTGCTCGAATAACGCCGATGAACGTCATTACCATTACGGAGGAAGACGTGGTTGCTGCGATCTGTCGGGTTCCGAACTGGAAAAGTCCGGGAATCGACGGATTGCAGCACTACTGGTTAAAGGCGTTCTCGGCCAGCCATGTGACCTTAGCCATGCAATTCTTTTTTTTTTTCAAGCCATTTCAAATTCGAAAACCCGAAGTCCTGGGTACCTCTCAGCGGGAGGCCGTATGGAAAGAGAAGGAGTTGCACGGAAGGTTCTTCAAAGCCCTTCACGGGCCGTACGTCAACACGAAGACCTCCGTGCACTGGCTACAGTTCGGTGATCTCTTCGGAGAGACCGAGGGTTTTGTCTGTGCAATACAGGATCAGGTGGTTAAGACGAACAATTACCGAAAGCACATTCTGAAGGATGGCACTGAGGACATCTGTCGGGCATGTCGCCATCCCGGAGAGTCACTCAGACATGTGCTTTCGGGTTGTTCAGCTCTTGCCAACACTGAGTACTTGCACAGACACAACCAGGTAGCCAAAATACTCCATCAAGAACTAGCTCTGAAGTACGGCCTCGCGAATGAGAGGTTGCCGTACTATAAGTACGAGCCCCAGCCGATCCTCGAAAGCGACAGCGTCAAGCTCTACTGGGACCGATCCATCATCACGGACAGGACCGTTCTTGCGAACAAACCTGATATCGTGGTGATGGATCGGGCACTTTCGAGGGTGTTTTTGGTGGACATCACCATACCGCATGACGAGAACCTCGTGAAAGCCGAAACTGAGAAAAAGAGAAAGTATCTCGACCTGGCTCACGAGGTGACCGAAATGTGGGGGGTGATGTCCACCGAAATCATTCCAATCGTTATGTCGGTGAACGGTCTTATCCCAACCAGTCTGGAACAACATCTCAGACGGTAGGGATTCCGGGGCGGCTCACTCCCGGGAAAGATGCAGAAAGCGGTGCTGTTAGATTCTGCCCGCATTGTACGCCGGTTTCTCTCCCTGGGGCCCTGAACCCCGGCCGACTGTGCTTCTGCCGGGGGTATGTTGCCATCTCCTCTCCTTAAGAGGGGAGATGAGAATTTTTGGAAAAAAAAATAATAATAATAAAAGTGAACCCATCTGATGGAATATTTTCCATTCATATTGGTTAACTTCTTTAGAAGAGGTGATAAACACATATATATATATGTATATATATATATATATACAGAAAAATTATATTATTTAGTACCCATAACACAAGTTTTGCTTAACTTGGGACTAAATGGCGTGGAGTGAATTCTCCTGGATATGATTATTATAATATGTATATTAAGATTGTTGTAACTAAAAATTGTGAAAAAATCATCTGACACTTAATATGATAATTGAACATGTTTTAGGTTGTGGCCCAAAAGGTGGAGGATCGGTTGGAGACCAACTTTTATCAACAGACTATTCAGTCAGTGGAGAAGACGTAACATTAGCCCCAGTGCGACATATGGTATATGCTGGAGTTTTTCCTGCTGATCAATCACAACATACCCAACTTAGTGATGCAATAAAAAAATTATCTTTAAATGATTCTGCAGTCTCAATCACACCAGATAGTAGGTAAAGTAAAGAAAATATCAAAAGGTGTATTTTTTATGTATTTTATTGGAATAGTGATTACTATATGGTAGTACTGATGAAGGATGCCAATGACATCATAGACACCAATGGAGGATAGATATAGTATGATGATGAAGTCAGGTCACTTAATGTGACTAATGTGTTATGTTGACAAATTCACCAAAATGAAACTGAATAATTTTACATGGTAGTGTTTTAAAAATAAAAACTATACTTTTCAGTCCTGCTTTGGGACAGGGATGGAGAATTGGATTTTTGGGATTGCTACACCTTGATGTGTTTACACAGAGATTATTACAAGAATATAAAGCTGAAGCTATACTTACTGCACCATCTGTCCCTTATAAAATAAAGTAAGTTCAGATCACTTTTATTTTTTCAAATTATTTTTAATGTGACTACTAAAATACATTTGATTTATGAATTCCAGAGTTATGGGAACCAAAATAATAAGACAATACAAAGGTGAAGAAGTGATAATTACAAATCCTTTACAATTACCCGATGTCAAAAACATAGCGGAATATTTCGAACCATTTGTGATAGGTCTGTTTCTACTTTATATATTTTGTGCTATAATTTTTATAATAAGAGACATATTAATAATTTAAAGATGTTAGGTATTTACATTACCGATATTAACAACCAAAGTGAAATTTTACCATGTAACTTACTCAATGGCATTTTACATAGACATAATGTGATGTATTCCGGCATTTTGACCATACAATAGACCATATATATGTATGTTATTTCAGGTACTATAATAACACCAGTAGAATATATCGGATCCATAACTTCATTGTGTATAGACAGACGTGGCACTCCGCTGCCGTCGCATGCTGTTGATGATAAAATGACTATGATGCAATACATATTACCGTTGTCTGAAGTGGTTGTTGATTTTCATGACACTCTCAAAAGCATCACTTCAGGATTTGCCAGTTTCGACTATCAAGATTATGGCTTTCATCCTAGCGTGTTAGTCAGGGTACGTTAATATAAATCGACCCTTTTTGTCTTTATGATCATTGTATTATCTCATTTTCTCTACGATTTTCAGTCACAAAAGTGAACTAAAGCCAGGACAATTAAAGCAGCGCAACCTAAGCATCTAATAGATATGCAGATTTTTTTCTGGCTACATAATCTTATATACAGAAAGCAACCACACCAATAAAAACAACTATACTCATGAATACAAATGTTTGTATCTCTTTTGAAGAGAACTCGCGGCTATCAGAAGAAAAGCTGTGTGTTAAACGCCTAGTCTATTAAATGTGAAATAATAATCAACAATAAAGTTTTAGTCACTGTAAATAATTTTCAAATTTGTAATCGCTTTGTAATCATTATAACATAATTAACAGTCGATAATGTTTGAATTTTTAACAGATGGATATTTTGCTAAATGGAACATTAGTTGAAGAGTTATCCACTATTGTACATGTTAGCCGTTTGGAATATAATGCTAGAAGATTAGCTGAGAAGTTAAAAGAAATGATACCACGACAAATGGTGCAGGTAATTTTATTTATCTCTTTGCCTTTTGATACCATGGATATTTTTATTGCGTAAAATGGCTAAACCCCGGTCACGCCGACAAATCCCTGATTAAAATTATACATTGAAATAAAAAAATGCTAGTTATGTTTGCTCGATGCCTTAACTTCCAAAGCTGATGTTGTTTTTATCACGAATTTATATTATCTAAATCGAAATTTTATATAAGGTCGCCATCCAAGCTGTAGTAGGAGGGAAAGTTTACGCAAGGGAAACTATAAAGGCGTACAGAAAAGATGTCACAGCAAAATTAGTAAGTATAAACAATGCACAATTAAAAAAAATCTTTTTGGTTCCGTTCTCAACACATAAGATACCTATGCACTCTTTATGTTATGAGATGAAGCATTTTCTATTATGTAGACTAACTATCAGATAGCGTGCTCGCTTGAATTAAGTCGCACAAAAAAACTTGTTAACGTAAACTTGATAACAGCATTGTAGAGAACATTTTGAAAGCATTGTTTTGTTACTGCATGTGCATTTTGACTCACGTTTGGTTGACAGATCATACATAGTTGAGTTTTGTAATCTTCATTCCACTTCCATTCATCCTCACAAATTTCCATGTTTATAACATTATAACAGTAAGTTTCTGTATACATATATAATATTTATATCAATAATTTTTTTTCTCAGTATGGCGGTGATGTGACTCGCCGAAAGAAGTTGCTAAAACAACAAGCAGAAGGAAAGAAAAAAATGCGAAGTGTTGCTAACATTAATATACCTAGAAATACTTTTATAGACGTGTTAAAGAAATAATAATAAACGATACTTAATAGATAACTGGCCTTTAATATCATACATTTGCTAAGAAATCCTATGATATTAAGGAGCAAATAACGTTATTGCTTAAAATATATGTCTATATAGGGTTCAACTAAATCAAAATTATAAAAACTTAGAAAAATAGAATTGTTTATTAAAAATGTTTATCTATAATAGGGTCATTTTCATGGCTAACAATATAAAACTACGTAATTTCAAAAGCAATTAATATATAATTCTTAGGTCAGATTATGTAACATTACATTCAATGTCGAAAATATAAAGGAATGATTACATTATGATCCTTCACAGTGCTATGATTAATAATTCGTAGGTTTACTATCACTTTACATAGTCTTCTCTATTCAAAATAAGTATATAATATAAGGGCAGCTGAGAATGAAATGTAAAAACTTAAGACTACGGAAACGGAACTACTTAATTCTATGATTCAAATTTTCAGCTAACTGAAAAGTACAGGTGCGTGTGTATTAATGGGCCTTTTAATAGAAAAAAAAATAGAACCGATGTAATAGAGATTATACTCGTACTATTGTAGCATGGCGCCGTTAACTAAAAATTTATTTTATTTAGAAAGGTTTACTAAATAAATTGCTTGAGAGAAAATGCATAGCATTGACTGGATCTTTAATTACATTACTCGACACAGCAGACTAATTTTTGACGAAACTATGTAGAAATCAAATCGTTAAGGTGATTTCATGGCATTTGCTCGTTGTTGGCATTATCTATCGTTAGCAAATATTTGAGTATTTAATATATCATATTAAAATATCATTTGACGTCAATGGTGGTTTGATTTCGATAGCGTCGCGTCAAAGCTCAGTCTGATGCTTTTTTACAGTAAAGATGCTAAAATATTAACTGCCACTAGCACCATTTTACAATGAGCGGAGCATAAGCTTTACGACGAAATAGCTTTTCTTTATAGATATATTAACAGTAACAGGAACTTTTTAATTTGTTCCTACTTTAAAGTTTGTAAATTAAACATCTGAAATCGACAAATTGCGATATCTACACTACACAACCATTAAAAATGTGATTAAAACTGACATTTTAGGTTGAAATTTTTACTCACGAACATCAGTAAGTCTTTGGCTAATTTTTGCAATAGATATAATATCCTCTCATACTAAACAAATAATTTAACAGAAATAATTAGTTATAATTTATGAATAAATATGCAATATCTGTCTTGAAGAGATGTAGAATTTCATCACATCACAAAGTAGTTAAATTATAGGCCGTGTATCCATTTACTTATTTAACACAAAATATTTCGATATTATTGTTTAAATAAATTATGTTGTTTCAAATTTCAAAAAATTCAAAATCATCATGTGGTTCATTACTTTATGATATCAATCAATTCTGCGATCTGGTCATGACGTATCTACATCTGTGTATACTTTTATTTACATATAGGTACATTTAGTAAGAAGTTATTATTATTAGTACCTAATATTTTTAGCCTCATACGGATTGTGGATATTCATTGTAATAGTGAATTTCATCATTTTTATTTCATTTATGAGGTGCAGGTTTAATAGACCGTCGAAAAATAAAATTGTTAGTTATCAGTTGACTTTTTACTACAGTGGACCTCAAATTCGTTTCAAGTGATTAAAATAGCCTGAATAATTAATGGATATGTTCAATGATATTCATATGATACCAAATTATTGAGATGACTATAGTTTCGTGTAAGTCATTGTCAAAAATCACACGTTTGTTTTGCTGACTTCACGAAAACCACACATGGAGAAAATTAATAATATCTAACAATAACTAATACCAACAATCAGTTTACAAATATTCAGCCCACGCTAAATTAATTAATTATACCAACATACTAGATTTACCAGAGCTAAAACAATAAAGAAGTAGTGATAACAATATGTATAAACAAAACTTTTGAGACTCACTTACAGCCATTAATTCAGGATTGTATAAAGATTACGATACCAGTCCAGTTTTCACTAAAAGAGTACAAGTTTCATTTTGACCAACATTACATAGATTTATCGTCTTAGTTAAGAGTTGAGTTGTTTACCTACGAGTAATTTTCTCACTGATTATTTGTCAATTATACCTTCCAATTGCAACATACAAATGATGAAATGGTCATAGCATACCGATATGATCTAAAGACATCCTTGCGTCATCAATGTTTAAATCGACAGAAAGTGGTTATTTGAAACATGTTTTTATATACATGATATCTTGGTCTTTCTCTGTCTACACTTTAGATCCTAGTCTCGATTCCAAACTTGTAGGATCCCATATCGATCAGTGGTCTCTTACGGCGCGTTACTCTGAGATTAATCAAGTTAGTGGTAAATAATTTTATATTACTGTTTGAGAAATGACATCATCACATTTATATGAAGATAATTATTTATCGCATTCTCATAATGAAGTTGCTTGTGCAGGGTATAATTTCAATATTATTAGATTATACGTACCAGATGGAAATGGATTTACAAAAATCATCCCTGAAAACAGTACATCAGCGAGAAAATCATCCGTGAGAATTATCATTTAAAAATTAGGTTATCTCAATTCTTTATACATATCAAAGTACAGCTAGTTTCATATAGATTGTATCGCCAAAGACGAACTTGAGTTTTATTGTTATTCAATATTATAAGTGTAAACATTATAAAATCTTAAGAACACGCATATCTCTATACTAAAATAAATGTCTTGTTATTGCACTTCAACTTGGAAGATACAGTACAATAAGATTTGTTTGTTGAAAACAATATCTGATAATAAAAAATTTAGATAAAATAAAACTTGCTGCCAATGTTCTGTCAATTAAAACTTTGCTGCCAATTTATTGTCGCATAATATTATTAAAGCCGATTGTACTTATTCAAAACAATCAGTTGATGGACAACTGATAAATTATAGTTTTAATTTTGTTAATAATGAGACTCTGAAATCATTGTGCAACAATGGTCGGCATTATCTTTAAGATTTACTTACGAAAGTACGTTTCAACACAGATAATATAATATTACATGTTTCAATAAACGATCATGTAAAAAATACGATATGTTATTTACTAAAATGTTTACATACGTAAATCTGGTGTAAGTCTATTACGCAAGGTACTTGCATCAGTAAAACTTACATAAAAATGTAAAGGCAGCCGAAGAAATAATTATTTTATATATACCTACTAAATTACTAAATTTGCTGTATCACATTTAATCAACATAATTTTTAAAATTGTTAAAACATAAAAATTACATTATAACTACATACAACATTGACTATAGTGCATTTCATTTTACACAAATCATTGTAGAAGAACAGTAAATCTATGTTAGCAGGTATTAAATAAATATCACTTGCCCAATTCATATTAAGGGGTATCTCATAATTACATAACGCTTTAATAAATTGGCTATCATTCATTATAATAAGAATAGATAGAATGTCACAGCATAATGCCAGTCAGTTTTTTATAAGAAATTAATGCACCACTTTCTAAGTAATGACTAACTTCTTTGTAGTCATATCCATAGCTTAATTATTACATTTTATCTATCCTCAGAAGTTTCCAGAAATTGGGCGTATACATCTCTGGTGCACTCTCCTTTCTCGTTAAATTTGTATTTGTAATAAGAACCATCAGCGCATATAACTGCAACAATACAAAATCAGGTACTGAAATATTTTTTTAAATTATATTAGGATATTATACTAATTTGCTAACATAAAGAACTTTAAAATAACCCATCATTAGAGAAGTCAATTATAATATCTGAAACGCAAATGGGAAGTGTAAAGGAAATGCCAATTAGAAATAAATTTTAATATATACTACAATAAAACTCCTGAAACCAGAAAAATTAAGAAAATAAATATAACATCTAAATATATAATATTTTAAATTACTCAGTATCATAATATAGTGGTAAACAGCTATCTGTATGTTTATATGATTATGTTGAACGATAAAGGTACTTACCAATAATAGAACTTTTGTCAACTCCAAATGCACAGATGCAAGGTGGCCCATTGGGAATAGTAAATTTGCAGAAACTCCAATTGCTAGAGAAGTATTTTGGTAAGAAGTTGACTGTGGCCAGACTAGATTGCTTGTTGAGTTTCTCATCCTCAAGACTGAACACATGCACTGTACCATGATCGGACGTTACACATAAGTTAGTACTCGTATGGTTAAAATTTATGCAGTAAATAGTTGCCTGAAAGTAACATAATATTTTTTAGTATTTTATCCTGTAATGTATGTATGTAAGTAAATATTAGAACTGTATGATATGAGTAATAATATGTTAAATTCTAAATAAGTTTGTTAAATCATCAGGTAACACCTGCTGAAACAATTTAATTGAAATTTTATGCATTTGTGTTAGATACTACTTTTCATACGCTATCATATACACAACTAGCGTCCCGCCCAAGACACCTCAACGAATTATATAAGTAAACCTTCAGAAATTACTCTGTTGATGAATGAAAACAGAATTAACAGCTCGCCCATTTTTTTATGTAATCATTTTTGAGATTTTCGAGCTAACATACAGACAGACGCGGCAAGGAATTTTACTTTATCATATGTATTTTGTTGGCATCTCTCACTTCCTCGCACTGCTAGTATAGCCACGTTATACAGACATATGAGCTCATACATATAAGCATATGAGCTCAGTAGTCAAGCTGTATTGCTTGTTTGTGATACAACTTAATGTGTACAATGCCGGGAAAGGGTATCAGGGATAGTAATGCGGATTGATGACCTCATTGTACCATATCAATTTGACCTTCACGCGATTCAACCTGATATGGTACAATGAGGAAACCATCATGATAAATTCCTGGTGAATTTGTCACGATGGGCTCATCTTGTTATCCTCCACTGATGTCCCGTCAGCGTAAACCGTTAGTGCACACGGGTGCAACATGAGATTTATATATATATTTACTTATTGCACTATTCAAAATATTTGTACAATTAGCAAGTTTAGTTTACCAACTAACCTTTTGGATAAAAACAGATCAGAATAGAAATGATAAAGGCAAACTTTTGGTATTTACTTTGAGATTCATCATCATCATCATCATCTTCATCGCAGCCCGTAAAACGTCCACTGCTGGACATAGGCCTCTCCCAAAGATCTCCACGACGATCGGTCCTGCGCTGCTCGCATCCAATGCCTTCCAGCGATTTTGACCAGATCATCGGTCCACCTTGCTGGCTGCGTCTTCCAGTCCGTGGTCGCCACTCGACTTTGCTGCTCCAACGGCCATCTGTCCTACGAGCTATGTGCCCATTGCCACTTCAGAGTCGCAATTCTTCGGGCTATAAATGGTTACTCTGGTTCTTCTGCGGATCTCCTCATTTCTGATTCGATCACGCAGAGTAACTCCGAGCATAGCCCTGTCTATTGCCCTCTGAGTGACTCTGAGCTTGTTCATGGGGCCAATAGTTAGCGACCACGTCTCTGTGCCGTAAGTCATCACTGGCAACACACATTGGTCGTAAACCTTCATCTTGAGACACTGCGGAAATTTGGACGAAAAGATATATCGCAGCTTCCCGAACGCTGCCCCCCATCCGGGTTAGATTCGACGCTTGCCCTCTTTCTCGAAATTGGATCTACCTAGCTGGATAGTTTGGCCTAAGTATACGTAATGATCAACAGTTTCGAGTGTAGAATCTCCGATTTTTACGGGAGCAGGTACGGCATGGGTGTTTGATTTTCGTCTTGTCCATGTTCATCTAAGATTTTACTCCTTGAGGTGTCAGACAAGGCGATGTCATATCGCCAAAGCTGTTTGCCGACGATGAACGAAGACCTCAGTAGAGTCTGAGACTCTACTGAGATCTTCGAGCATTTTGCTAAGGTCTTCCAGGGTCTCAACCATGACCACTATATCGTCGGCAAATCGAAAGTGATTGATGTACTCGCCGTTAATGTTGATGCCCAGCCCGCTCCAGTCCAGAAGCTTGAAGACATCTTCCAACGCAGCGGTAAATAGCTTTGGCGATATGACATCACCTTGTCTGACACCTCGCTGCAGTTGGATAGGCTTCGAATTCTGGTCATGGAGGCGAACTGTCATAGTGGCGTTTTCATACAAACATTTCAACGCTTCGATATATCGATAGTCAATTTGGCACCGCTGGAGAGACTGTAGCACAGCCCACGTCTCGATCGAAACAAAGGCTTTTTCATAGTCCACAAACGCCAAGCAAAGTGGCAGGTTGTATTCTTCGGTCTTCTAAATTACCCGCCGCAGCATATGAATGTGTCTATGGTACTGAAGCCTTTTCGGAACCCGGCTAGCTCGGGAGGCTAGAAGTCGTCAAACCTGCGCGCGAGACGATTCGTGATGACTCTCGAAAACAACTTATAACCATGGCTCAGCAGTGTTACGGGTCTGAAATTCTTCAGAAGCGATTTGTCTCCCTTCTTGAAGAACAGAACCACCACATCCCTTTGCCATGCTTGAGGCGTCCTGCCCTCGAGGATGACGGAGTTGAATAGCTTCTGGAGGATTCGCAAAACAGGTCTACCACCAGCCCTCAGAAGCACAGCAGTAACACTATCATCGCCCGGCGCCTTGTTGTTTTTAAGTTGTTTAAGAGCCATACCAATCTCTTACAGGCTGAAGTCCGGGATATTTTCGGTATAATGTCGGGTTAATTTGGCTCTAGGGTCTTTCGCCGTATTGTTAACAGGTGCCCGTGTTGTCGTGTATCCATAGAACTTCTTAATTTCCCTCAAAAGTTCGGGTTTAGATACGTCTTAAGTCGCGTCAGCTGGCTCTGTCCGGCAGCCAGATCCCTGTTAAAGACTTTTGAACCCTTGTTTTTCTCAATAGCCTCCTTTACACAATTTGTGTTAAAATGGGCACGAGTCAAGGACTTAGAGATCTGCCTGCTAAGTTGCCGATACTGGGAAGCGTCAGTCGGAGACTGTAGGACCATACTTCCTTTCATCCATCAGTTTGAGGGTAGAGATAAATATTTTTCCGGTTCTTTCTGCGCGGCGGGTTTTGAGGTGCTTAGACCCAGCCGCACGGACAGTTTCCACGAACCTGTTGTTGTAATCGTCCACGTCAATGCAGTCACCAAGGCATTCGAAACGGTTTTGCAATTCTAGCTGAAAACTTTCGGGGTTTTGGATCTGTATAGGTGTAGGGCGGAGCGTAGATTTCATCAGTCGGGATCGTTCGAGTTACAGATTCAGTTTCAATGTGTCTCTTACCATCCGGTGATCGCTTCCAATTTTGACGGCATTGATCACAGAGACATCTTTGAAAATCTGTCTTCTCGTTGACAAGATGAAATCTATCTCGTTTTTTGTGGCACCCATCCATGGGTGTGTTAGTCCATTTCCGCTGTTCCCGCTTCCTGAAGGAGTTCATCATAAAGAGGCTCTCCTTCTTCATGAAGTCGGCCAGCATTTGACCTCGGAAGTTCCGATCACCGATACCAAATTGCCCCACTCTCAGCTCATCACCGCTTCGTTTGCCCAATTTTGCGTTAAAGTCCCCCATGATAACGTTAAAATGAGTCTTTGTACTATGTATGGCTCTGGAGATATCCTCATACATAGCCTCAACCTCATCGTAGAAGTGCGTCGAAGTTGGAGCGTACACTTGGATGACCTTCAACGAATACCGTTTGGTAATTCTGAGTATCAGGTACGCTACCCTAGTTGACACGCTCTCGACCTTGATAACATTATTCAAAAGGGACTTGTGGACGAGGAACCCGACACCGCCTTGGGACAGTTGATCGCCCTCCCGGAAGTAAAGCAGATTGCCGGATTTCAGGACTATCGAGTCCTCTCCCTTTCATCGGACTTCAGATAATCCCACGTGCCAGTGCAATCTGCTCAACTTTTCCTCCAGTTCAGTTAACTTTTCGTCGGTCCGCAGTGTTTGAACGTTGTATGTTGCCAGAGCCAGTGGTCGTCGTTTGTGGTAGCCTGATCTTACCCGGAGATTCGTCGCACCCCCTGCCCCGCCGTTTCCATGACCGCTACCATGGTCAAAACTAGCGGGGCCGCCGGAGACTGTGGGCCGGGGCCTTGGGTGTAAATCCATTTGGGGAATATCGTGCTATTCTTACGGATCATATGGCAATGACGCCGCACACGAACTAGCGAGAATAGGATCTGGCATGGTGGTTGCAGGCCCCCTCCCGCTTATGCCAATACCCTTCTCGCAACTTCGCACCTGGATTCCCCAGAGATCCACCGAAATACAAAACCAAAGATGGAACCTAACCACTGATTGCAAACAATCTAAAGTGGCAATTCCAAAAACGAACCATCGATTAACAACACGCCTACTTAATCTAAATAGGCATAACCTTAAAATAATGATAGGGACAATAACGGGCCATTGTTCCTTAAACAAACACTTATACAAAATTGATGCTACAGATAGTCCCCTTTGTCGGGGCTGCTTTAAAGCTGAAGAAACGGCGGCTCACGTAAACCTGGAGTGCACGGCAGTGGCCCAACAACGAAAACAAATCCTCGGAACGGTGAGGTCGCTCCGTGAAGCCTGTGAAGACACCAGGAGTCTTCTGCGCTTTTGGGAGGAGCTTGGCTGGCTACTTTAGTAGTCTGGCTCTGCACGCACAACGGCCCGAATGAGAGGCTAATTGCGGAGACTGGAGTCCAACATACAATACAATACAATGCTATTTAATGCTTACGGTGACACCACACACACAATTGACACAATTGACACTTTGAGATTAGGCTTGTTCTATCGTAATTACTATTTGTTTGTATTTCTATTCTTTATCATTTCTTATTATTAATTGTAGTTAAAGTTGTTACTGGATATTTTCATGTCTTCAATAATTGGAATATACTTCATTAACATTTATGATTTGTAAAATTCATAATAATATAAATCACTCACTTGGTTAGCACCTCGCCTGAGTTCAGCTAATTTTTGACCAGTGGCTGTGTCAAACACTCTAATAAGTGTGCCCTTTGTAGAAGCTGTAGCCAACCTCGTCCCGCCAACGTTTAAGGCCAAACAACTTAATGGTGCTTCATGTGCACTTATAAGGTGCCCATCTGGAGTAGCGCTTGTGCCTGTTTGAGTGCTCAATTCTACTAACTGTAAAATTAAACAATGCATCTTAAAACTGATTGTTACCAAAAGGAAATTTCGTATTGAGTCATCTGCATTAGTACTACCTATACTTTATCTTATAAAATCAATATTTAGCATGACATAAGCTAAATATTGATTTTATAAGATTGACAGTGAAGTTACTGGGTATGACAAATATACCTTTTGGCAAAACAGGTGTCATGGGTGTCTCCTTATACTGTAATATCTATGATATGGTTTATAACCATCCATATCTTATTCTTATTATTAGATGATCTATCAACTTATTTTCCTTGACAAGTCATAAACATAAAAATAGTAAGTTTGTGGGTTAAAAAGTTGGATTAATTTCCAGTCATATTTAATAATAAAATTAATAGAATTATAATTAAAAAAACTTTACCTGCACATGTCCACATTTGCGGCTCGGATAAGCAAGTAATGCATTGTTACTGTTTGGGCAGACTACACATAATCCACGAGGGTTAAGGCATGTCTCAAACACATGCAGTAATTGCGGCTGTGCCGTAAATGTGTACACCTTAATGAGATTTTCTAAAAATAACATATCACATATAAAATTAGTTAGTAGTATTCTAGAAAATGTAAATAAAGTGATTGACTCAGCAACCAAAAAATCACCTATGTGTTCCAGTCTCACGTATTTGAGCCAACAAGCAGTAGATTTGTTTCAGTTAAGGTTGAGACAGTAAAAGACAATCAAATTATAAGAGGCATGACATTTTGTCTTCTGGAATGACTATGCATAATAATGGTATCATGTCCATCATATGTTAATGGTATATACATACTGTAGTGTGTGAGTATATGTGATGTTTACCAATTACCAGTTGGCTTGTTTAACATTCCAATAACATTAAAATACCAAGAAATATGTGTTGTACTGTTTTTTTGTCACTACATTGTTAGCAAACAGATTGCCAGTATCCTATATCTTAGAAAGTGGTAATTTAATATAATACACTAATATGTTGCTTCTATGCTATGCTTATTCAATAAAATATGCCTAAAAATCAATTCAATTTGTCATGTCTTATTCATATTTCATATCTGTATAGGATTCTAAGCAAAAGGGTTAAAAACTAAAATGCCACATAAAGTTATAATAGTGCCGAGATACATAATAAGAAGTATCAGTCATTATTCTAATTTGAACAATAGGTATTTAGGTTGTTTTAATAATCCTAAATATTAAGAAAATAATATCATATTTAAAGAATAATAATAATAATAATGTTTATATATATTGAAGTTATCAAGATCAGCACTAAATTATTATATCATACCAATATTCTTATCTCAGTTTAGATTGTATTTTGCATAGATTTATTATCGAAATATTTAAAGGACAAAAGCATACATAGATACCATCGATCTGATAAAAAAATTACAATTCACACTACATCCACATCATGTTTCCATGTCATATCACATGGAGGTATATATTGTGAGGTATATATAAAAATGGATATCATATGTGTATCCATTTTTATAATGGACAGGATAAAGATATGTATCTACCAAATTTGTAACAAATTATAAAATTAATTGGTACTTTGTTCAGTTAAATTGAATTCAGTAATTAATACATATAATTTGTTTTGACTACCCTCAAATTTGCTATAAATAAAATTCAAAATATTAGTTGATAAAAAATGTAACAGATATTTTTCCATGATGAGATATAACAAAGATTAGTAATATAAATACCTAAAACAACAACAATGCGATCTCTTCTCAATTTCACAGCTTTAACAGGATTGTTAAAGTCTAGTGATATAGCTGAATCTTTTTTCAAATCATCCCATATTATCACCCTGTTAGGCGGGTAAACTGGTGTCGCACCACCACCGACTAAAGCCATATAATTGCATCTAAACAACATTTCCACGTAAGATAGTCCACCATCGGAGAAATTCTGGCGTTCTTTTTCTTTTAGTGGGTCACTGTTGAATACACGAAATCCATTCTCCGTTCCGCAAGCGAAACAACCTAAACAATTAGAAAGAAGAAATAAAATATCTGTGGGAAAAACTATAGTTAAATGCGCCTATCTTTATTTACCTTGATCTTGGTTAAATCCTACATATAAAAGTCCATTTCCAAAATTGTTATCGTCTGATAAATTCATTTTAAAAGAATGCTAATGGTAATGGTTTATTACAAAACTATTGCACGTCAAAATAAGAATACAAAAGATAATACAATTTAGTCTAGCATAGCACGTAGCAGAATACAAGAAAACAAAACAATTAACACAGATCACAGAGAGTATGTCTACTAGAATCCAGATTAATAAATAACAATGGATGTTCTAGTAATCCCATTCCATTAATATAATAAGTACAAAAGTTTGTTTGTCTGAACGTTCTTTACTTGGCGCAAAAACTATTGGACGGAAATAAATTAAATTTTATATACATATGACTTTTTTTATCTTATTTAACCCGGCATTGGGATCACGTATTTTTAATTTTACAAATGAGATATGTAGTTTTTCGAAGCCGTGAAATTATTAAAAAATAAATATAATTATTATTAGCGTCCGACCAAAATTTCGGTTCTGGCTAAAACTGGCCGAAACTTTTGCCGATTTCGAAACTGATTTTCGAAGTTGTCGTGCACGCTCGCTTACGCCATGAAATTACAAAAAGGATTGATAAAACTATAATGGATCTCATAATTGTGGACATGCTGCCTCATACTTCGGTGGAAGATGTGAAAAAAAAATAAAAATAACATTAATGTTTTTTTTTATATACTACATTAAATGAATGATTACAACAAACTTAATATACCTACTCCGTTTCCATTTCACGTCCTTATTAATGACGAATAATGGGTAAAATGCACGAAATTTCAGTATTTTAAGGAATTTTATACTTGATCATGTGAGATTCGGTTTAGGCAGAAACTGAAGCCTCGGTCGAATATTCGGTTTCGGTTGCGCCCGGAAAATTAGTTTCAGTCGGACTCTAATTATTATTATTGTCAAAAGAAAAACCGGACCAAAAAATATCTTTTCTTGACACTCAACATGGCTGTATGATATAGATCCTTCTGTCTATCATGAGCATAAACAGAACAAAAAAAAAACTTTATTTATTTCTGTCAAATGTTCTTTGCTTGTTCTGATATTATATATATTAAATTATTATTCCTGGATTAAAGTTTCCAGAATAGGTAGTGATTAGAAATAAAGTAAAGTTTGTGTGGAAAATAAAGTATAAAGTATAAAAAACATACATTCTACGAAATAAAAATATAAAATAATTAGTACATCAATCACAAAGGCGACTATATATATCTTAATAAATTGCAAAGTTCTTAGTATTAAACACTATGTTGAAGCCTAAAGCTTTGACTCAAGTTTTAAGTCAAGCGAATACTGGAGGCGTAGAAAATACACTGTATTTAATCTTCAATTAATTTATATTTTAATAGTGTTGTCAAATTTATATGCATTTATTGATGCTAAATATTTACATTTTAGGTTACTTAATCATCAAGGTGCACTACTAGCTTATTCAGGCTATAATGACAAAGACGCAAGAGTTACTGCTGCGATCGCAAGTAATGTGTGGTCAGCTTATGAAAAACAGGGATGCAATGTATTCAAAGAAGACAAATTGCATTTTATATTTGTAGACTGTTTAAATGGCAAAATAGCTATAACACAAGTGGCCAGTTTACTATTATGTTTATATGCTAAAGAAACAGTTGGCTTTGGTATATTAAAAGAGAAGATTAATGCCTTAGCACAATATTTAGAAGGACCTCTCAAGCAGGTTGCAAGTTCATGATTAATGTACATTATTATTGGAAACCTCAGTTGAAAACTTTAAAATAATATATAGCCATGGTCTGAAATTCTAATAATTTATTGGGAATAAATTGTTGATTCGGAATAAAGTATATTTCATTTTAATTAATTTGTAACATAAAATAATTTTTAAGTGTTATAACTGAAAACTAGTAATTCTTATGTAGTAGCAGATTATTCCATCTACATTATGGTTAGTGATATAGTCTAGAAATCAAATAGACCTGTTTAAAAATGCATTTTGAATAATGTCAACAATTTCACTAAAACACTAAGCCATACCTGCATATATATTTGAAGTATTCTAGTGTTTCATTTAAGAAATCTTTAGCCTTATTATTGATGTAGTTCACTACACCAATAACAAGGCTAAAGATTTATTAATAAGTTTTTTTTTTCGGACTACTCTAATGTTGTTGGTTGTATCTGGCCTTTACAGTTTCACCGGACGTTAGGGGCGAGTGCAGATAGCACTCCAAACCCGCGGAAGGACTTATGGAGCGGCTGAAGGCCAACTCCTGCCTGACAGATACGACTTTAGTCTGAGGGCACCACTAGGTGTTCGAACCTCAGCTCAGGCCGTCGTAATTTTGATCCCTGTTTGAATTGGACGGGGGATTTATCGGAGGGGAAATAATAGTATAGAATATACATCATGCCATTTCTATTAAGATATAATGAAATACATTATTATATTAATTTATGGAATGGTAAATCAGATTATTATTTTAGACTAGCTGTTCCTGCGACTTCGTCCGCATGATATTTAACTTAATTTTTCTGAATTTAAAGTAGCCTAAGTTACTCCTTATTACATCAGGTACCTGCCAAAAAAAGTGCCGTCAAAATCGGTCCACTAATTTCAGAGATTAACCGGAACAAACAGACAGACAGACAAAAATTGTGTGTATGTATCATATTTATATTCATATGCATGTAGTAAAAAACGGTTATTTCAATATTACAGACACTGCAATTTTATTTATATGTATAGATTAATGGTTTAAATGTGTTTGAATTTTACAGACAAAAATGTAGATTTTATATGTGGTACCAATCGATTTTATATAAGGTATGGTATCAACCATCCAGATAGGATCAGAGGATATGTAATATATACCATATCTACTAAACGTTGTAATGCCGACATCCAAATACCATAATATCCTTGTATATTTTTATTTGGAATAAATTAGAACACAAATTCAAAGCAAAAGAGAAATAAAACATTGCTTCAGAAATATTAAATATATAATATTAATACAAAACAACTGCAACAGTTGCATATTATATAGTTTTGTTACAAATTCTGTAATATATCTACTACAAGGTTATCGCATTTTCTTTTGTTTAATTAAGTAATTTCGAAATGCAATTTGTTTGTCTTTGAATGACCTTTTGGTTTTGCCTTTAGCTTTATGTCTAACCATTTGGAAGTTCTTGGTTTTTCTTTTTTCTCTATTTGTTTTTGAGCAATTAATGTTTTTTCTACGATCTTTATAACCATACTTATCTCTTTCTTCTCTTCCTTTCATAACAGTTTCAAGTCTAGCATTTTTATCATGTTTCCTCTTTTTATGAATATTTTCTATTGCTGACAGTTGTACAAGTTCTCCATTTTCATCAGTTTCTTCTTCAATACCACTCTTTCGTTTGATACCCTTAACCTGTTTTTTTACTTGAGCTGCTTCAATACGCTTGAAATCTTCATCAGTAAATATTGTTTCCATTGCTATTTCACGAGCTTGCTTTGTTTTTTCCTCTTTTTCTTGAGTTTTGGCCTGTTTCGCTTTTAGTATTTTTCTGGGTTTCAAAGGTGAAGATTGACTATCTTCAACATTGGTACTATCTTGCTCCTCATTGCATTCTTCCTCATCATTATCCTGCTCATTATTACTTTCTTCTTCTTCATCAACACTATCTTCACTGTCAGTGGGTATTTCTATTTCAGAATCTGATGAAGCAACATCAATCCAATCCTCACTATCTGAATCAACACCTTTATTTTGTTTCTTAGTATTTTTCTTCTTATCTTCTTTGACTAATGATTTCTTCTCAAGTAATATTTCAGAACCTGGTATGTGACTTTCAATTTTCATTTCACCATATTTTTTAGATTTCACCTCTAAAGATGCCTCTGTTGGTCTACCTCTATCTTTCTTATGTAGAAGGTTGGGCATTGACTGCCTGTACAGTTGTATTAGAGATCTTGCAGCCATCATTACTGATTTTTCTTTGTAACTCTTGTATTGAACTAAATCTCTCAGTAAATCTTCATCTATAGCAAGAGGGCAACGGGAACAAATCTCTCGTACTGCATTCAAGCCTACAGCCATAACATCAGTTGAATTTCTTTCAGTAATGAAGTTATTCGCAATTGCTTTCATAACTGGTTCAATTACATCTGGTGGTAGCAGTTCATGTGAAGCTTGAGCAGCAAATTGTAAAATACGAGTCACCTCCCTTTGATGCGGCATGAGTAAACGAGCAATAAATGGATAATAGTTAAATAAAAACAGGTTGTGTAATCCAATCAACCTAGACACAACATCTAACATCATTAATTTAACTTCAAACCTCTCATTTGAAGATTCCAATTGTTTAAACAACTTTTCAGAAAATCCTTGTGGGTTATTTATAAGGTGAAGTGCTGAAAAGTTGAATGAAGGAGCCTTTTGCTTTTTCTTTTTCATTTTCTTTGCTACCTTTTTTACTTTCTCTACCATCTTCTCCCTTTTGCGAGTTTTTTTATTAAATTTATTAGATATCATTGTATCCCTTGGGTCTATCTCATCATCACTGTCAGAATCCTGTTTTTCTTCTTCATCTTTACCCAAAAAAAACTTTAATGATGCGACCATTACTTTAGTCACTTTGGAGAAACATCCAATGTCTGCAATTATATTAACTGTTTTATGATCATTCCAAATATTTTTCTGATAAAGTTCTACCAAAATATCTAGAGAAAGTTTAGCTGCTTTCGCATCTGAGGCTTGCAGCATGGAAAAAATGAAATTTTGTAATGTTGAATTAAATTTCATATCTTTGTTTTTCATATTAATATTTTTAATATCAGTAATTATGTGTGTTTTCAGGAAGTCCCTTAAAAATTTATCTTGACACTTTAACAGTTGGAAAAATAATTCCAATAAATCAAATGGTGTAATAAAGTTTTTGTTCCTTAATAAAATTAAACATTTACACAATGATAGTCTGATATCATTATGCATTACTGTATTGTGCGTTTTCAAAATGTCTACAATTTTTTGTGGAAACAATTTCATTTCGTTCAAGTAACACTGTGATACTTGAGCTAAAAACATAGCTTGTTCTTCCAATTTCTTACTGTATTGAGTGGGATTTAAGTTAAAAATTTCTAACGTTGTATCAAAATGGGCAACTTGCTGGTGAAATTCTTCTTTGTAGGAATCAGGATCCCTTTTTATTAAATTTTGTAACTGTGTTAAATTGTTAGGTAACTGATTATTATGACGAACCATGGTGAACCACAAAATAAATTGGTAATTCGTAAAATGCTTAATGATTATGCGATAAATACAGAATAATAGTGTCTTACTATGCTATATAGTACACTCTATCAGTGTCTATTTAGAAAACAACGTAACAAATATAATCGACGATTTTCAGAATTATATTATATTTGTATTACAAATCATGTTGGATTAGATAACCTATAAGACACACGGACAAGGTAATCACGGTAAACAGAGTATGTAAAGCAATGCAGACTATGCAGAGTATTGCAGAGCAACTTCCTGTAAAGCTGGTATAGTTTTTTTTTCATTTTGTGGCTTGGCACGTTGGTGCATTTGCCAAAGACAAAATAAGTAACTTGTTTACGAATTAAATAAATTTAGGATACGGAATTTGGTATAGATCAAAAGGGTTCATTGGTAGTAAAAGGTGAGGAATAGGATAAATTACAAATATAAAAATCTACAGAAATAAGCTAACATATTCTGATATGACTTAGATGACAATATATAAATATAAATTATTGTTATATCAACCGACGTTAAGGGATCCAAAGAATTAACATACTTAAGCTAGTGTTGATTAACCCGAAAAATAAGCCGGGCTAATGGGGTTTCTCCCGAGGTATCATCCTTGGAAGGTGCAGATAAGTCAAATCAGTTAGAAGGTTTATCATGTGTTACACGGTATATATATGTATATATATATATATATATATATATATATATATATATGAATGTGGTACAGCTGAAATACTAAGTCAAAATGTGTAAATCGCGGCAACTTTTAAGAGTGAAACGAAACGTTAATCGAATTGTCACCCGCACCATAACACGTACTCGTTATAAATATTGTCTCATCCAGTTAGAATTCTCTACGTCTATGTACACAAATACCATAGAAAACCAATCACCATAGACGAAAACGCAAAACTGAAAAATGTTGATCTGTCATTGTATTCTTGTTGACTGTGTACAGCCACGTCATTTTTGCTTTGAATGAAAAAGTGTACGCAGACTAAAATCTCTTTAAATAATAAATCATGAATATATTTCGTTTATGTGGTGATTTATCTCACCTATTAGCTGTAATAATATTATTGCTTAAAATCTGGAAAACAAGATCATGTGCAGGTGATTTAGCTGCTTACATAGTTCGTCTTGCCGGCATGAGGATATATTTTACTTTTGGAAGTGTAACATTATGTTTAATTGTTTTCAGGCATTTCTGGGAAATCTCAGATACTTTTCTCCGTAGTGTATACCACGAGATATGTGGATTTATTGACGACATTCATTTCACCTTATAACACAGTAATGAAGGTGGTCTTCATTGTTGCTTCCTACGCAACTGTTTATTTGATGTATGTTAAGTTCAAAGCAACATATGACCACAATCACGATACCTTCAGGATTGAATTCCTGTTGATACCATCGCTTATTCTGGCATTACTTATACATCACGAGTTCACAGTTATGGAGGTTAGTTTGATTGATCTAGTCCCTAATATGTCAACATTATTATTATTGCGACCCAAATAATTAAGTTTAGTAAAAAAATATTGTCATTCAATCACTTCAGTAATCATTGTCAATCAACATGTTAACATAAGTATTATATTTGATTTAGTTACAGCATGCTGACTTGATGAAAGCTAATTGATGTGTAATTGAAATACATGACATATATTAGATTGTATTTACTCTTATCATCATTGTTGGTTTATTTCACACATAATGTTCATTTTTCTGTATCTTTACTGATTAGTAAATTATTGACAGTTTTATTAGATATATTGTAATAATAAACAAATAAACATTAAGAAGTCACACAGTCCCACGATAAGCAGAGCTTGTGTTATGGGTACTAGAGAACTGATACAAATACTTAGATTTTTTTTAAATAATAAATATAAATGTTTGTAAGGAATTGAACTCGCAACCATCAGAACTAACTGCAAGAAACAAATTCGCTGAATTAAGTGTAATGCTGTGGAAATTTTATTTTTGCCATTGTAAATATTTTAAATCACAGGTATTATGGACATTTTCTATTTACCTTGAAGCAGTGGCCATCTTACCTCAACTGTTCTTAGTGTCCAAGACAGGAGAGGCAGAAAGCATCACATCCCATTACTTGTTTGCTCTGGGCATGTATAGAACACTTTATTTATTCAATTGGGTGAGTTAACAACAGTAAATATTTTTTGTACACATTTCTGTTTCTTTAATTAATAAATGAGATGGCACCTCACAGGATGTGCCTTATCTCTTAACAGTCCCTAACACCACAGAATTTTATTATATCTGCTGGAAGGGCTGACTGTAGATGAAAAACACAAAAATCTATATTATCCATAACTTTATTGCCTGATTGCATCTCAACAATTCCAAATACAAAAATCACATTGCCATTCATTTTTAAGGCATAGGCATTAACTCTAAAGAATTTTCAATTGAGATATTCATGTATCACCTTTTTGTTACCTGAATTGTAACTTAGCATAAGTAGTAGGTAAGGTAGTCCTAAATACAATGCATTATATCTTGTAACAGAACAGCAATCTTTTCATTATTTATTTAAACAAGTTTTAAAATCTATACTATATTTTGAAATGTTTAAATGTATGTATACTTTAACATATTGTTATTTGCCATGCCATGCCTTAACTCTAGAAATATTACTTCTTAGCTCAGTTACTACTTAGCATTATGATACAATTATAAAGATATAAATTCAAAGATAAGTTTTTTGCACTGTTATTATAGTGCCAGTCATGTTATATTACCTAAATTTAGATACTTTGTAGTTATTACAAATCAATAAGAATAGAATGATGAATAAAACTTTGTAGTTGAATATTTGCATTATGTGGTCTGTTTTTATTTTTACTTGATGTCAAAATGCAGGATGTTCTACAGTTAACATGCTATACCTGTCTACATAAGTATGTTTTTTTAATATACATTCACACATAATTTTTTGCAAAGTACTATGAGAACTATTTATCACAATCAAACTTAATTATGCTGATTTTTCATACATATCTTTTGGTACAATTTCCATTTGACAGAAAGATAAAAGAAATAGGAGTGTTGTCAGTTAACACACTGAATTTTTAATTAATTTTATTACTAGATATTATGATTTTTATGATTTTCTTATTACATAGACATGCAAGTTAGTCCTATTTGACATTAAATAAAATTTTAAATACTATACACCTTTACTAAAGGTGGTACACATAATAGATCTAATGTTGTCATCACATGGTGCAGTTTAAAATTATACTGATGATGGTGGAACATCTTAATATTCTGAAAGAACTTCTTAACATTTCACAGTACCTACTTATATCTTATAAGAATATTAATTACTCATACTATATATATATCTTATAAGTATATTAGGTAGAATACCATTCATAAACTAAAATGTTTTTAGGCGGACAACTTATTTTTTTTTTAATATTATACTTTACATTTACAGGTATACCGCTATGTCTTTGAGGGACATTATGAGTTGATTGCCATTATAGCTGGAATTGTGCAGACTGTACTATACTGTGATTTCTTCTATCTCTACATTACAAAAGGTAAGTTTGTTAACATACATCTATATATAATAGGTAAAATTACATTAAAATCCATAGTTGTATTTTTTTTGTAAGTATACAATACTTAACATATACATATAGAGGAAAAAAATAATGATGGATAAGATAATGAATGGAAAAATTAGAGGAAGTAGGAAAGTGGCGCCGGGGTCAGAGAGGTTAAAAAACGTTTGTTGTGGACGGGCATGTAATGCATAGGAATGATGTTCATACTTAAGGTTAATGTGGATGGTTATAAGGGCAGAGGAAGACCGAAAAAGAGATGGATGGACTGTGTGAAAGATGATATAGTAAGAAAGGGATTAAATAACGAGATGACTGCGAACAGAGATAAACATATTATGCTACTCCAAATAAATGGGGATAAGGAAGAAGCAGATGATGATATAGGAAAATAATATTTCTGTAATTTCTTGTAGAATAAACAAAAATTGTATGTTTTGTATTGTTATGAATAAGCCATAAAGTATTTTTAAGTATTTTTAAGCAATAAAGTATTTTTTTTTCTAGTTCTCAAAGGAAAGAAGTTGCAGCTGCCAGCTTAAGTTCTATCCAGTGTTGGGATGGCAGGTGATTTGAAGAAGAAAAAAAACAATTTGACAAAAATATCTGTGAAGGTGTTTTATAATTAGCAAATAAATAACCTAAGATCTAGTTGTACATAAAATGTCTGTGTACACTTGTGAAAATGTTGATTACTAAACGCAGTTATGTGTGATGATGAATTATTAATGTAACCTAACCATGTACTATATTAGTTTATAGCACAATATTAATAACGACAAACCAATGATTAAATAAATATTAGATAAATACATCCAAATGATATCTGTTTATAAATAGCCTTTGATCTATTCTTCATATGGGAAAATATGTTATATCTACATTAGAAGTCTAGTACTAGAGACTAGTGATATGTTTTCCCTAAAGTTAATATATTTTTTCGTATTTCCGATAAGATAAATTTTTAAACTAGTACTAAGTTTGTCATAGATTTTCAAAAATACATTAACTTAACATGTCTATTATTATTAGACATACATTTCTAGTTTATTTTGCTTTGATAGCCGAATTATTGACTAATATACTGTTATCTCCTTAAGTTATATGAATCATTATTATGATATCAAAAGCAATAACGTATGGCAGCCCTACTTTTATATAACCATTCATTTATTAACTTTAATATTTTATATTATAATTTAACGTCCACATAAACTGAAATGTTGAAATAAGAAAATTTTATTGTTTTGTTTTCTTTATAATAAAATATAAGTTTACACGTAAATTAGTATTATCTATTTTATGAGAATGCATTTGTGTGGTAATTGGTATGCTTCTACAGCATTTATCATACAATGTATGGGATGTCTTCTACTTAACATTCCTTCCATACATTGTCACACAACAGTAAATAATATTGTCATATAAGAAATACGTTCTAATTTGTAATGTAAGCCAATGAAAGCTATCACAGATGTGTAGGTATCGCCCTTTGGTAAGTCATTTTATAATATTTTCCTACTATGTAAAAATTCCTTACATAGTATCGTCAATCCTGCTCTTATGTAGAACAGTGTTGGCGCAGGTTAACTGAATTTACTGATTACATTGTATGCGAGGATTGTACAAGTCTTCAACAATTATTGTCTCTAATTTTGATATTGCTATCGTTAATATTATTTGTATTCATGAACTATTATTGTACAAGTGTCAAATTATAACAAAAGCAATGTTTTTTTTTCATTAAAATAGAGATGGAACGATATTTGTAAGAACTGTATGTAATAAATATCTTGCAATAAGTATTCCTGAATAAATAAATTTGAGAAGTGTATCATTTTTAAATCTATAATATAGAACCTTATCATCATAAGTTATGATGGGTGTAATTATCGTCAACACAAATTGAATTCACTTAGTAACAACTTATTATTACTTACCAGCAACTTATTGCGGATTTTAACGTAGATGGGCACTATGGTAAAATCTGCGATATAAGTTACTAAGTTATTAGAAATTTCTCCTGTTTTTGCTAGACTCCGCGACGCAGTTGTTGAATGTGGTTATATATATATATATGTATGTATATCTTTGTATTTTTTTATATATTTCGCGATTGACTTGTATTTTTAGGTTTTTATTAAAAGTTATTTTTTTCGTGAAACGTTTGGATATTGTCTTATTGATTGTGTGTAGCGCAGTCGAGTACATGATTCCATATTTATCCATTAATTAAAACATCGCCGTACTTAGAGAATGTTGGTAGGGCACCATACTTATATAGTTTTATTATAGAGGAAAAAAATAAAAATTGTGATGTTCACTATGGCTTAATTTTCTTTATTCATCTTCTATTTACACAACAATGATGCATATGAATCAAAATCGGCAACATGAATTTGTTCCTGAAATAACAAAAAAAGATTGAATTAAACATCCAAGATGAAAGTAATTCAAATAATAAGAATGTTATCGAATGACTACTTACCTGTAACATAGTACTGCTGTTCATTAAGCGAAATATTCCATTTTTTAGAGTGTTATCGTTTAGGATAGCTGTATAAACTACACCCATCTGTAAGTTTTCCTGTATCTGTAAAACAAATAAAGTTTCAACAAGCTTGTACATCGAATATAACAAAAAATATGTATCTTTATTTATAAACTTTATTGCACTGTGATTTTACTGAAAAGTATTACCTTTAAATAGACTTGTACAATAGGCGTTGCTATCACTAAGCTAACAAACATCCATCCATACTCACAAACTTTCGCGTTTATAATATTAATAATACGATATGGGCAAAATATAATGGTGAGACTGATTGAAACTTACATTTTACAGAAATTCAGTCCAACTCACAACTATCAATAAGTGATATATGATATATGATAATGATATGTGATATATGATATCATATCAATAAGTGACCTGAACTGAAGTTAGCCATAAGTCACTATAAGAATAATAGAAATGTTAATTTGAAAAAAAGTTCGGTCAAATTTACTGCACTGCAATAAGAATCGGACTATAAAAAGAAATAAATATATTAGTCATACTTGTGATTCTGTTGACAGTGAAAAATTTGGTATCCAAGTAGATATTTTTTTCTTTTGTAGTCTAAAATTGAGTAGTTCTGATAGTTCTTGTAGCGTTTGTTTATGTTCGGTATCTGCAATTGTATGACAAAATAAATATCAAATATAATAAGTACAGTGGATCCGCGCTAATCCAGGCCCCCTTGTAATCCGAAATGGTCTGTGATTTATTATTGAATATTTTTTTGACAATCTTCGCTAATACATGATTGAACAAGTTTAAACTTGTAAATCACCACGGTTGTACTCGACGCGTAGGGTATTGCTTTGATTATGATTGCTTAGTTTGAATTTGACTAAGTAGTCCATCACATGTAAGTACATGTGATGGAGATAGCAGTGCAGTATAGCATGTGTTCATTGTTTACTGTTTATTCACATGTATACATATTAGTAGAAGCGAAAACACAAAACACTGACAATTAAAGAAAATGATATTTTAGACCGCCTAAATCGAAACTAATCTTTTAGTAGTTGACATACATAATGAAGTATGATTTATATTTCAAAGTGCATATACATACATACATATATAACATAGAATCTTATCACAGGATCTGTAATTTGTCGGATTATAAGATACTCTTTTGTAAAAAATTCCGGACTATATATATCCGGGACCCTTAGGCAGCACTATAATCCGACAAATTCGATGGTCCGACACTGCCCTACAAAACGTTTGTCGGATAACCGGGGGTCCACTGTATGTAATTTTGCAGTTGTAACATGTACTTATAATTATAATAAACTATACCTTTACAATTAATAGCAAATGAAATTTTATAAGGCGCCATGTTTTTGTGTAGCTTTAAATAGTTTGTTTTATTCTGTCCACTTAATCCATCTAATAATAAAATAAATAGAGCTTTTTCTAAATATAATGTGCAACTGAGACAACATGAATTTGGTATCTGAAATGTGATGAAATATAGTAAAATATAATAAATAAACGTTAGTTGTAGACATCATCTACTTTTATATAAACTAAATTTGTACTGTTAGGATGTATTGATTTTAGAACTTTTTAGGAAGAATATTGTGCCCCTTTGTATATTTATCTGATGTTGATAGATAAATTAGAGCTAAAACTAGCTTACGAGCTATTCTAACTATTACTCATATGTGTCATTGGAAACAGATAACACAGGAAAGTAGTAAATGACAAAAGAAAAGGATTACACTAGTATTTGGATATATCTTGATAGTTTCTACAATTGTATTGCCCGGTGTAAATTGAGCTAAGACTTCCACGTCTGCTGTATTTTCTCCAAACTTGATATCACTTACAGAAAATAAACTGGGTGTTGTTGTAATCTGTAACATTATTGTTATTTGTTATTAGTTTTTTTACTTACATCTATTTTAGAAAGATGCAAGGAGTATTTAAAGGCTATTCTACTGACTTTTAAGATCATAAATTGTTATATAATTAATAATATAGTATTGGTTTCAGTCTATCAATATAAAACATTACTCAAATACTAAATTTATCAGTTTATGTTAGAGCAATTCAATGTTTCTACACAAATTATAATGGTGTAATTTCACTGTCAGAGACATTTTCATTTCCTCACATTTGAGTATATTTGTAAGGTTACCAAGATCATTTCATAATTACATTTTGACTCCCTTTAGGACTTAGTACTGTTACTGTTATGGAAAAAAACTATAAAATACAAAAATATATAGGTATGTAAATTTGTTTTATACTTACAGAACTCCACCAAAATTTTCTATATCTTTGCCACTGTGTAAAATATTGCATCACATTCTCTTGTGGTATTATTAATTTGAAATTAAATTCTGATTGTGTATTTAGAGTAAAGCTATTCAAATTATGTTCTACTAAAGTGTCTGTATTATAATTAATGTGATTATGGGAAAGAATCCCAAATGGTAAGGTTTGATTCTTTTGGTTTTGAACTAAGTTCTCATTTATAAATACAGGCATGTGTTTCTGTGTTTTGGTGTTAATATACTTAAGCCAATGCAGACTAATATTTGACATCAATATTATACAAGGTTTTTTAAAAATATATTTAACATTATGTTCTGTTGATTGTATAACTTTAAAAAACATAGGCATATTAAGAATTCTATGCATTTCAGTTTTCATTTTTTTGAGCCTGTTTTATCTCTTTAACTTTGATGTCTTGCAGTGGTATGTTTCCTGGTGGGGCAACAAAATAATCATCCTCTGTTACACATGCATTTTTCAAAATGTCTTTTTGGCAGTTTCCTTGGGTAACTTTATCTATCCGCAAATTAAGATTTCTGAAACAGGATTTAAAATTGTCATGCTTCAGTAAGTTAATAACAAAGTATTCACCTTTATTTTAAATATTGTCCAATATGTAAAGTGTGCAGTTATTTATTACAAAAACTGATTTATATCTTTAATTTTAATATACAAAGTCCTTAAATATCATAGTACAGAGAAGTTCATATCTTAGCACTAAAGTGTTTTCATTATAAGAAAAAAACTTACTCTTCTTCTAGAACAGAGTACATAGGTTGCACATTATCTGTGTTTATGTGAAGAATTTTATTAGCAAATGCAATAGAATCTTCTAATACTTTAATTCCATCCGCTGTATCGCATTTTACCAAAGAAAGTCTTTCCAAGAGTCCGAGTGTGTTTTGGTCTATTACTACCTTTTTGTTTTCGCACTTTTCCAAAGAATTTACAGGACCTATTGGCACTTTATCTCCAAAGTTTCTAGACAATGTTTGTATATATTTTATTTTACTATATGAAGATAACAGGGAAGGAAATTTAAATTTCATTGCAAAAAACGTAATTAAGAATGAAATTAATTCAATAGTTTAGAATGCAAATAGCGAAAGTAATAAAATATATTAATCCTTTACTGATTTTACTGAATTCAATGTTCTGTGCTATAAAAATACAGAGTACTGAATAACCAATTGTCATTGTCAATTTATAAACAAAAAAATATATATACGAATTCTCTCTGTGAAAATGTCTTTTTCTTTTGGCACTGGGTCTCTGTTGTATGTCACTTACAGTAGATAACAAAGAAGACGAGTAAATAAGTAGGAACGAAAAGGAACTCAGGAGAAGATTCAAGTCTTGTTTAGATAGAAAATAGAACTACATGGTATCTGTTAAATGCTGCACACAGAATCTAGTCTCCAACAAAAAGTGGTTCGTAGGTCACCATTTAAAATTCTAATATATCGAAGACCGGCAGGGGTACAGTTTTTTTATATAAAGAATTTTGTCGTTATTTAATATACTTTCAAAAAGTGAAATTTAAAAATAAAAGTGGCTAATGAACAAGTATCCAAGCCAGAAACCGATTAAATAAAAAAAAATATAACCTAAAAATCAAAATAATTTTATACTTAGTTAAACCAAAATAAATAAATTCATGGGACTATTTTTAATTTAAAATACTGTGCGCATATTAAATCTAGGTATATCCTTATAAATAATTATATTGTACTTCTAGATATTAATATTTTATTTTATTTGCTCTCTATTTAACCACTTTTGATTATTTTTAATAATAATTGTTAATTGTATTTTATAAAATTATATGTACATTTGAGATTTTACGAATATCATATTCGTTATTTATTGAATTCAGATTTTATATTTTCAGAAATTATGAAGAAATATGCCCGTAATCAGTTGTATGACAGATTACACAAAGGAGGTGTATTAGTATGTATTGGATTAACCATTTATGGCTCGGTTATGCTTGCTGACCATTTCTATAAATACTTCAAATATGTTCGACCTCAAATACAAGCAGCAAAATTAGCGACAGAGCAAGAGTTATTAGCGGAAGGGTCTTCAGATAAAATTTTGTTGAAAGAATAGGTAGCTAGTAGTTGTTAGGTAGTTTATTTTAGTAGCTTTATTTCAGTGTAACGGTAATTTGTACTACAAAAACCTTCAAGAAAATGATCATAAAACAAATTTTATTAAGCTTTTTTTAATATTATTTCCATTAACATATGTAAGTTATTACATAGTTGTTATTTAAGCAATCTGTGTATCTCATTGATAATGATTAATATGCATATAAGTACATAAGCTTTGTATAATATTTCAGTTGGAAATTAAGTATGTAATATCTGGTGCAACACCTATGATAATGTACTGTAGTATGATAATTTATTGATAAATAATTTATTCTGCAATTGTTCTTTTATTTTAGGATTATTCTTTTATTTAGTTCTATTACATTTTCAAATGGATAATTGATGAATTAAACTGTAATATATTTGACAAATTGTAAACTAAAATTGTTATGTTAATATTTGTATATGCATCATCTGCTTCTTCTTTTATTTAAGGTTGGCATATAAATATTATATACATTATTTATACAAATATAAATAGTAATATATTAAAATTATTGTTATCTATAATATAACTAGTGATTTGATGGAAGCTTTGCATAGGTGACTATGGCAGAATTTTAAATATGTAAATATAAAAGATAGACCAGTCCTAGATATAATATAGCACTTGTATTAATCTATGTGTTAATCTCAACTATTAAGCCTCTTTATAATAATGCCAATCACCCAAATTAAGTAGTTTATTATGATCATAAGATTTATTCTTGGGTGAAATCTAATTAATTTTTAAACTAAGAAAATATTAATCATCTTAATGTCTAATAGGTATTTATTTCAAAATATATTTTCTCAAACTTCCATCAGCAACTTTCACATTCTGTAGTCCACCAGCATACCTATTTTTTTTTATAGCATAGAGGTTGCAGCACATCTGATGGTAAGTGATTACCGCCGCATATGAGCACACCAACCTGGACTTCAGGGGAATTGCAAGTGCATTTTCAGCCTTTTTAGAAACAAGTATTATTTTGTCTGAAGCTTTCAATATTGTTTCGATTCGATCGTGGTTCGACCATTGCTGGAAGGTGATCCCATAATTTGGTTATGCATGGGAAAAAGTTAAGAATGCCAGATGAATTCGCCACCATATATTTATTTATGTAGGTCTATTACAGAATCTGTGTTGGCGCAAAATGTTAGGAATATCATGGACGGAGCGTCGCACTAATGCATCTGTTTTGGAACAACTGGATATCAGAACCCGTCTCTCTACTGTGTGCTTCCAGCGTCTGCTAACTTTTTTCGGCCACGTAGCCCGCCGAAAACCAGATAATTTTGAAAAAAATATAATGTTGGGCCACGTGGACGGTAGAAGGGGCAGAGGTAGGGCACC
The DNA here is from genome assembly GCF_030625045.1 of Achroia grisella. Classification (NCBI taxonomy): domain Eukaryota; kingdom Metazoa; phylum Arthropoda; class Insecta; order Lepidoptera; family Pyralidae; genus Achroia; species Achroia grisella. The sequence goes on along the minus strand of NW_026712655.1, from coordinate 2,729,299 downwards.
TGCACGTTGGACTGATCCTGTACGAGAAGCAGTCAAACATATACAGTCGGCGGTCCATTTAGCACAGGATAGAAATGCCTGGAGAGTATTGGTTGGAAGGAGCATTCCTGGTGGTCACGACCCTCAGTCTTGAGGAACCGACAAAGAAGAAGAAGAAGAAGAAGAAGAATTACAGAATCTTATGATATCAAATCTACCGTCAGTTCGGAATGATTTCAAGATGAAAAGAACTGACAAGAAACTCCGCTCGTTTATTTAAAAAAATAAATTTACCTGTATGTTTAGAATATTACAGATTTATTTTAAAATTCAAATTTGGGAGAATAGAGTGACCTCCAGTATATGCTATTGCAAAATCATAGTCTAAACAGTGTTCATAACCCAAACAGACAAGTATGACGAATGAGCCAGCCATCATTGCATTCAACCATGTTAGAGGGAGCACATTGGCCCGGCCCACTATGCCGCCCTAAGTTTGAACTTTGTAGCGAGCATGACCGTTTAATGTTACTCCTCCTCCTCCTATTTATAGTATTTACAGTATATGCTGTAACAATCTCAATTTTCTCCCATTAAAATATTTAAATTACAACATGTCAGTACTAAATTTCAAGAGAGCGTAGCTCTTAAATTATAAATGAATGAAGTACTAAATTTATAATAAGTTTGATTTTTTGTTTGTTGGTAACAATTTATTGCACAGTAAATACATTTAAATTAACAAAAGTATAATAATCTTAAAAAAAATTTAAGATGTTTATCTGATGTTTAATTATCGTCTATAAATATAGCAATGGGCTACTCTCCTTATAAACCATTCCTAACAATTCCATTTAGATAAAAAATACCTACTAATTTGTATATTTTACAAATAGGTGTTATTGTATATTTTAATTAAATACCTACATTTACTACTACCCACCTTGAGGAAGTTGTTTCGTTTTATACAATTCTATCATGAAACTAAACAACCACACAACTTGTGATCTAACACTTGGTTATTTTTGTTTTTATTATTATATTGTAGACAATAATATAATATCCCTGAACAATTCACATAGCGCCATCTAGTCCTGGGTATTAGATAGCTGATATAAATATTTAGATACATTTTTTACATATAATATACAATATTCATAGAAATCACCCAGATCAATTAAACCATCATACTCATGAATACAAATGTTTATACCGTGCGAGGAATCGAACCCGCGACCATCGGAAGTAAAGCAGTGTGCTAAACCGCTAGACCATCGAGGACGGCAATATTGTAGATAATTCTTTAGAGAGTACACTGAAGAATAGGTAAGTACCTACCGAACTATCCGTCTCTCTACGTGACTATCGATCATTTAGTACTTTTACTTAATATATAAAAAATATTAGGTTGTTCGGAAAGTAATTTCGTTTTTTCCTGACAGAGGATTTAATTTAATTTTTGCAATCAACTTCACACTTCAGCCGTATAATTTTATATGCTTTGAGAGCTCATATTGCAAGGCTTGTGTGTGAAAATTTTCAATTAATTCTATGCGGTAGTTTTTGGTTGGTACCTTTTTAAAAATAGAGAGCGATAAGCAGCATTTTCGACATATTTTACTGTTTTACTACAGAAAGGGGAAAAATGCTATTGAATTTATGACCACTTGAAAGGCCTATAAAGGTTATAAGTGTTTTTAATAGATATGCCTATAATCCAACCTTGATTGTTGATAACGAAGTGATAAAATATCTTCATGATATTGACAACGGTATTATCGTATCCTAGTTATTGCACATTCATCAATGAACACTATTTTTTATAAATCATTACAGTGACTATTAGTAATCAATAATGTCGGAAAAAGTACACTTGGTAAAATTTAATAATGGCTTAAATTGTCCTATTTTAGGACTGGGAACATGGCAGGTAAGGAATTTATAATACATAATTTTTGAAACATTTGAATTTACAAAAAAGTTTGGTTGTAACCCAACCTACAACAGTGAATCACTATCCTACAGCCGTGTGACTAGTGAATATGAGTTTGTTGGTTTTAGTCTTTACGAACAATTTTGCGGTGAAACTGGCATCAATCGAAAGTTCTGTCAGACACTACTACTTCAGAGAATTGAATTTCTTCTATTTTCAGGCAATACGCGGCGAAGAAAACAAGGTCTACCAAGCAGTTTGTGATGCTATTGACTTAGGCTATCGGCATATTGATGGGGCACATTTGTACGGAAACGAGAAGGAGGTAGGGCAAGCGATTAAGGAAAAGATTAGTCAAGGCGTCGTGAAAAGGTAACGAATAGTAGGTAGAATATATTACTCATAATAGGTACATATATATAACTAATAAGATTTTATTAGTATAAAATCTTATTAGTTATATATTTAAAAAAAATATAACACGTACATTTTGTACCTTTTTATAAAGTAGGTAGATATTATCCTAACATCATTATATAACACTAGCAACATGTAAAAAAAACCGGGTCATTAAATATACCTACTTAATATACTTATCGATTTATTTGGTTTCGTGTTGATTACGTATCACAAAACTTAAATACCTACGGTGTACGAAGTCGTTAGCAGCATGGCAGTGCAGGCAGGCTACGGGGTACATGGTTACCATGCGAGTCTTATGATTATGTCTGAGGCGCTATTTATTTCTATATAGGTAGACAACGGTAGTCACTGTGTCGGTACGGTAGTCATCATAATGGACAGGCTTCTTTTAGGATGTTTTTTATTTAAGTTTTTTAAAAAATATACCTTCTAAAACTTACTATACCTACATGTACATTATAAAATACCGACGAAATACGAAAATAATAGTTACAATTTCTAACATCGTAAGTTTTCACACATTCTAATAAACATAGATACCTATTTGCTTATGCTTAATAGGGCAATATGTAACAAAACAACCCAGGTAGTTGGAGATTTGGGAGCTACTAAATATTTGTTTCTCGCTTTATCTACAGGGAAAACCTTTTTGTAACTTCCAAACTATGGAATACATTTCATAGTCCGGATTGGGTTGAGACGGCAGTGAAACTTTCTTTGTCCGATCTCGGACTCGAATATCTCGACTTATATCTCATACATTGGCCAATGGCGTACAAGGTAATAACAAAATAAATCCCTGAATATAATAGAAGGCAAATAATATTCATGTGTAAAATATTATATTACGCGTGCTCATTGTTTTTTAGGAAGGCTATGATTTAACACCTGTTGATGAAAATGGTAAAACAATATTTTCCGACGTAGATTACGTCGATACATGGAAATCAATGGAAAAATTAGTAGAAAAAGGTTTAGTGAAGAGTATTGGAGTCAGTAACTTTAGTCCAAAACAAATCGACCGTGTTTTGAAAGTGGCCAAGATTAAACCCGTTACAAACCAGGTAGGAAATATTATACTTACTATTAATTAATTTGATATTTTTATATTGATATTATATAATATACTCACTCATAATTATTTAGTATATACTTCTTAGTATAATTTTTTAATGTATGGTATGCACCATCCTCCTTCCCTAACGGTATACGTTAGCTGGGAACCAATGGAGAATGATGGAATGAGCGTGAGGTAAGGTCAGTGGCGAATTCACCAGAAAACTATAATGGTGTTCAGGGAAACCGAGGGGAGTTTGACCTGGTGAACATTACTAGCACAGTATCCGCTAGTTCGCATTATTAACAATACCTTCCGTATAACTACAGGTGTAATTAAACCGTATTATATTTTTTACAGGTGGAAATACATCCTTATTTATATCAACAGAAATTATATGATTTTTGTAAAATGAGGGATATAGTCTTAACAGCATACAGTCCACTGGGTAGCCCTCAGCGTCCGTGGGCGCAAAGCAAGGATCCTAATGTTTTGGATGATCCTGTTGTAAAGAATATAGCTGTAAAGTATGGAAAAACTCCCGCTCAGGTTCTTATCAGGTATGATTGCATTGCTTTTAATGTTTTTAGCCATTTTTTTTATTTCTAAATCTTCAACCTTTTATCCTTAATAATATTATAAATGTGAAAGTAGAGATGTTTGTTACGCTTTTACGCAAAACTACTGAACCCATCATCATGAAATTTTGTACACATGTTCTTGGAGGTATTAGAATGAACACAGGATACTTTTTATTAAAGAAAACAAATATTTTTCATTCAAGGCGAGTGAAGCTGCGGGTAAAAGCTAGGATTATATATTTTAGCTGAACAAATTTTTTAAATGATCTATAGATATGATTTTATAAATTACACTTTGAACTCGGTCCTTACGCTTCGAACTTTGTCCTCTCCGGCCGGAGTAGATTTAGTTCACTCTGAATCATACTTGTCGGAAGGTACGTCGAGTATGACAAGTACCAAATCAGTAATAAACGATCTTTAGTAGTGAAGACTGCAATTAAATAATTTCTTCATAAAGCTTGTAATACTCGTAATTATAGTTTGTCAGACGTAGGCACAACAGCAATCATATATGTAGGTATTTAGAAAATACACAATTTAAATTACAGAATAGCTGTTGATCGTGGTATAATGATTGTACCAAAATCTGCAAACCAGAAACGTCTCGCTGAAAATTTCGATATATGGGATTTTAAACTGACCAATGATGATATAAAAGAGATTAGCAGACTAGATCGGAACTTCCGCGTCATACCACACGATCAGTAAGTTGAAACATATTAATTTTCCCTTTCATTGAGTTAAGAGTTTTTATTATTTTATGATGTATAAAATTTTCACATTAATGGTTTTAGAACTCCATGCCAGAATTTAATTAATGTACTGATAGTGTGAACCGACAAGCTGCGGCAAATGTATTGTAGTCTCGAGAAGCCTTTTGGATGAATTAGAAATAATTGTCGCGAAAGGCAAAAACATAATGTGTTTATTGAATTTTGGTATATATTTCAGTTATAAAAATAAAAGTAAAACGAAAGGCCTAGAGAATAGAGTGACTATTGGTTCAGACTTTTTAAAAAATACATAGCGTTCCTAAGTGAAATGATAAAATAATCTTTATGTTTACCCCATTATTATGATTTTGCTCTATGTGCCCAAATTTTACAAGTGCAAGCCGGCTAATGTAGACATACGAAAGTTACACGCCCCGTGCACTATAAGGAATCTGTCCAATGCAAACCCGTTTGTTTATAAAACGGGTACAAATATATAAAATATTTCAATATTATGGTAAAATCTTTGACTAATGTAATGCAATTGTATTATATTTCAATTGTACTATTAATAAAATATATTTAGTTCACCTCATAATCATATATATATTTAATAAATAAGCTCAGTTTATACCTCTTCTTAAACTAACATTAAACATACTTTTATATTCGTACGTACTAATAATATTATAAAGATGTAAAATGTAATTTCTATTATTCTAATACATTATTTTGCTTGATCCATTTTATAAAAGGATTTACAAATCACAGTTTACGACTTGTGCCTTTGATACAATCCGAAAGAGAAATACCCTGTATACTCATTTGATATTTTTTCCGTTCGCAGTGGCCGGGAGCACAAAGATTATCCATTTTCCCAAGAGTAATAAATGAAGAAATAATAGATGCCTACCAGTTAAAAAAATGTGTATTAATACTCCATATATAATATATTATAAGAACAAGTAATATAATGACTAATATTGTACCTACCTAACTCACTAGCCTATAGGTAAATCTTCGCAATTTTCTTCTATATAGTTAATGGTATTAGAATTTAATATTTATTACTTCTTTATTACTTCTAAATATTAAAATTGTAGGTAATTTTCAGTATGTGTTTTATATTATTTTAGAGATCATATAGAGTTTCAACTGAGTTATAGGACTACATAAAATTTATAATAATAATAATATTATTTTATATTATAGTCGTATTCGTACCTCATATTTAATTTTCTCCATATATTGAAATGTATAGATTACTTAAATATCGGGATATCGAGAACTCAGCAAATAAATATAAAACGTGGTAAGATCCCGTGATTTTTACAAATTATACGTACAGATTACTTAAATTACGTTATCACTGTTATTCACTCTTACAGTCTCGTAGACTAGGCATCAAATAAGTCCAAGAGATAATAAACATATACTATTAAAATTTAAAACATTTTTTTATAAATTTTCTGAATATGAAACATTAAAATTAACGAAAATACCACTACAGATAATTCTGTACTAGATGGCGCTATATTAATACATAGCGTCATCTAGTACAACGGTAATATTTTGATTTTTTTTGTAAATAGATACATAATCTACACAGAAAACGCTCAGACCAAGACAAATAATCATACTAATAAATACAAATGTTTGCACTGTGCGAGGAATTGAACCCGCGACCATCAGAAGTAAAGCGGTGTGCTAAACCGCTAGATCACCGAGGTCGTCAAAAATCTTACATGTCTTTAAATTCGAAAACCTTCTTATGTAGTAGGAAGGTTAGTACTTTATCTTTAAAGAAGAGATTATTTTGTCTGGTATAAGCAAATCCATTTTGGTAATAGGCCATCCTATTACACATTTTTGTCTGAAGTTGAAATGAAAGAACTTGAAAAGAAATGTAATTTTACAAATTGTATATCACGGCGCGATCCCCTCAAGGCCCTTTCATTTAGAGCACTTATATACATTTTTTACTTCATACCTTCTTACTTCAACTTGTGTGACAAATACACTGACTTGATATATATTATTAATCTCAAATATAATAATAAAATATAATCATTGTTAACTGTTATGTTATTACAAATTTGTATGTAGTTATAGCATTCCACATTATTGTATTGCATTATATATATATCATACTGATATTATAAAGAGGAAAAGTTTGTCTGTTTGTATTTAATATGTCCTCAAGATATAGTATTTTAAATAAAACGTGCTATGTAGCTTGTATCACTTTATATAAAGAAGATATTGTACCTACCTACATTAATACACTTTATTAATCAACAAAGTATAAAAGTAAGTACCCACATCTATATATGACATACCTCCCCACTAAGATAGTTTAATCACTTTGTAATTAAGTATAACATAATTAAACATATTAATATTAAGAATAAACAATATCTACCAATAGTATAACTGAAACAATGATCACTTATATATAAAACACATTTAGGATAAATACAGATTGTCTATATGATCTTGTGGCCTTTGATATGGAGTTCTGGAATGTACATTTAACTTAGTTCTAATTTTCCCTGGAATTGGCAATGTTGATTCCGAAGAAGGAGGGATACCCAAAATCTCAGCCCATTTCTCGGCATCTGGTATTTCAATAATTGTCTCTGACTCTTGACTACTATTTTCCTGGTGCTCATGTTGGTAATTCGTACCACTTCTGTATGTGCTATTAGAGTCTTTATTTGCCTCTGACGTTATATCAGTAATCCCTTCTTCCCCTTTCTCTAGCCTTGGTTTATATTTAATCAACTGATCAATATGCCGATTAACTGCTACACCTTCCTCTGTTTCAAGTTTGTAATTGGAAGGCCCACTTTTCTGCAAGACTTTGCCTGGTAACCATTTAGGGCCCTGATTGCTATAATTTCTGAACATTACATTTTGTCCCACAGTAGTTTCTCTGCCTGCTATCTGTTTATTGTTGTCAATTTGTATTTCTGTTCTTTTATGTTTCAGATTATCTGGATGTATAGTATCTAACAATATGCGCAACTGTCTATTCATTAATAGTTCTGCGGGGTTTTATTGGTTCCTGTACATGGAGTAACCCGCAAACCAATAAATTCGAAATTTTGATATCCCAAGATAAATCATTCATTTTCTTTAGTTTATCTTTGACTGTCTGTACCATCTGTTCTGCTAATCCGTTGGTCGCCGGATGGTAAGGTGCTGTAGTTACCTGACGAATTCTATTGGCCTGCAAAAAATACTTCATATCTCCTGATACAAACGATGTACCATTATCCGATACTAAAACTTCACATAGACCCTGAGTTACAAAGGTCGTTCTCAGCAATCGTATTACCGTGGCTGTTGTTGTATTATATACCATGAATACTTCAGGCCATCGGGAATATGCGTCGACTATAATTAAAAAATATTTGTTGTGATACGGTCCAAAAAAAAGTATTTTGTATTGCGAAATCGATGTGGATTCTTGACCAAGGTCTCGAAGGTGTAATCCATTCATGTGTAGTCTTAGGAGGCATATGTCGATTTTCCAAGCACTTAACACAACCACCAACTAGAAGTTCTATGTCCTCATTTAGTCCAGGCCACCAAACGTAGCTTCTAGCCAGTGCTTTCGTTTGAACTATACCTGTATGTGTTTTATGTAGTATTTGGAGCGTTGCTCGACGAAGAGTGTGAGGTACTACGACGCGGCATCCCAGAAGTATGCAATTTTCTTGCAGTGACAGTTCTGTGCGATGTAACCAGAATGGTCGTAAATCAGCGTCGGTTTCTTTTGCAGGCCATCCCCTTTGTATGTAATAAATAACATTAGATAAGATTTTATCCCGATTTGTCTCTCTAGCTATATCTTCTGCGTCAAATGGAAAATCTTCTGGAGCTTCAGCCATTAACAAAACCTCACCAATATGTGTTTGAGGTTCACTTTGTACTGGTTGTGGCTTATATTTTATCTCATAGTTATGAGATGTCAAGGCTATGGCAATTCTCGTCAACCGTGGTGAAATCATATTAGGCATTGGCTTCTTCGGATCAAATATACCAAGCAATGGTTTGTGGTCTGTTATTATACAGAATTGTCTTCCTGTGAGATAGTTATGAAACTTTTTTATGCCAAACATAATTGAAGCGGCTTCTTTGTCAAGCTGTGAATAACGCCGTTCATGAGAATGTAAGGTTCTAGATGCCATAGCTATAGGAAATTCGTTATTATCTGTTACATATGACAATACAGCTCCTACACCATATTCTGAACTATCACAAGTAAGTGTTATAGGTTTAGCTACGTCATAATGTACTAACGTTAAATCAAATGTCAATAATCGCTTTGCCGTCTCAAATGAATTTTGTTCCCGTTCAGTCCAATGCCATTCTTGCCGGGTATCCAGCAAACGATGTAAAGGCTCCAATAAAGTGGCTTTATGAGGTATGAACCTCTCATAAAAATTATAAAGACCAAGAAAAGCTTGTAATTCTCGTTTGTTTTTAGGTTCAAGAGTATTTGCAATAGATTCAACCTTACTTGGTGCAGGATGGATGCCATTCTCATCAATTACAAAGCCTAGAAACTCCACTCTTTCTTGGCCGAATTTGCATTTGTTTTTATTTAGACGTAGTGCTGCACGTTCAATTCTTCCTAGTACTTCGTTAAATCGTTCTTGCATTTCCAGCAAAGTATGACCCCCGATTATTATGTCATCAATTAGAACAGCGATACCTGCGATACCACCCAGTAAAGATGTCATCAAACGTTGAAAAATTCCGGGGCATGCTTTAACACCGAAGGCCAGGCGATGTACAGTGTAAAGGCCCTTGCAAGTATTCAAAGTAAGGAGTTTTCAAGTCTTCTCATCTACCATAACCTGGGTATACGCCCGATCTAAATCTAAGGTGGTGAAAAATTTACAACCAGCAACTGCAGCAAATACTTTATTCGCTGTAGGCATAGGATAGGTATCAGATTCAGTTGCCTCATTTACGGTGCTGCGATAATCTCCACACAACCTTATCTCCCCTGACTTTTTTTTATTATTGGCACTACCGGTGTAGCCCAATCTGAGAAAGACGTTTGGCGTAATACTCCTTCACTTTCTAATCTAGCAATCTCAATTTCAACCCTTTGTTTTATAGCGAATGGCACCGGACGAGCTTTAAGGAACTTTGGAGTTGCTCCTTGTTTCACATGTATAGTCACAGGCTGTCCACGGTAGGTACCGAGTCCATTTTTGAAAACTTCCTTATGTTTAGATAGGATTGCATATATTGCTTTGATATCCGTATTTGCTACAAAATTAATTTTCATTGTAAAGTTAAAAGCAGCAAGCCAGTCTCGACCAAGCAGGTTTGGTCCATTCCCCTTGGCCACAATAACACACAAATTTTGTGAGACATCCTTATAACATACAGGCAGTGTTACTTGACCGAGTATTTGGACCGGTGTGTCTGTCCATGTTCGTAATGACAATGTGCTAGGGCGCAGTACGGCTTGTGGCATCTGTGTGCAAAGTTGCTCCTTTATTATAGAATAGCTTGCTCCTGTATCCAATTGCATACAGACTGGCACTCCAGCCAGTGAAACTATCACCTCATAAGGCGACATGCGACTCACACTTGACATACAGTAAATTCCATTCAAACAGTCATCTGATTCTTCAGCGAAATTAACAGTATTAGTTTTGCATTTCTTTTTACTAATGCAAATCTTCTCAAGGTGACCCTTCTTCTTACAGTAGCTACAAATGGCATTTAAAAATCTGCATTGTCCATTGTGCCGGTTACCCCATCGGTAGCAAAAACGAATGGAAGCTCTTGACTGGACAGCGTTAATATCTATCGGTGCTGAACCCATCGGTCTCGGGCTGTGATGTTTATTTAGAATAGTTTCTATTTCCAAAAATGTCACTTCACTCGCTTTTCTAGGTGTAATTAATGCTAGTAACGTTTCAAACACTCGTGATCCACACACAGTAAAGAAATTTGCTCGTTTAGACGAATCTGTAATGACGCCATTTGTCTCGAAACAAATTTTTAGCCGGTCAAAATATATGTCCCAATTGTCCGTTTGAGGATTAAACTCATCGAATTTCACAGCTTTTGTGTCCATTTTAGTACTTTTACACTACGTCGCCACTAATATGTCCTCAAGATATAGTATTTTAAATAAAACGTGCTATGTAGCTTCTATCACTTTATGTAAAGAAGATATTGTACCTACCTACATTAATACACTTTATTAATCAACAAAGTATAAAAGTAAGTACCCACATCTATATATGACATTTACATTTTTAAGTTTTAAGTGTGTGAATACAAACCACCAATTAGCACTAATTCAATTAAATACTCAAATAGAAAAAATATTGAATGTATAACCAACTGGTTAAATAATTAATAAGAGGAAATCAGTCGTAGTGACTAGAGCAGACCAGTCCCTACAAGCAGTACCCGTTCCCGAGTATGACGGATGAGCCAGCCATCACTGCGCTCGACCATATTTTAGGGAGCCCAATGACCCCACCACGCCGCCACAAGTCTGGACATTTTAGTGTTTGGGATACAAAGAATATAAACATTAAAATCTCCACACACAATAATTTTTTTACTGCTATTAAATACTTTTTTTAAAATATCCTCCATCACCTCTTCAAATACATTGTAATCACTATTAGGAGGCCTGTAAACACATATAAGTATATAATTATCTAGTTCTATACATGAGATTTCTGTACAACATTCAATAGAAAGTCTAATAATGTCAGCACGTTCCTTTACTTTAATATTATTTCTTGCAATTATCATAGACCCACCTCTGTTAACTGACTTTCTATTGAAGCAGCTGACAACATTATAATTATTTAAACTGAACATCATATTGCTTTCTTTAAGCCAATGTTCAGTGAAACAGATAATGTCAATATTGTATTTTTCCAAAAATAATTGTATAATTAACTCACTGCCGGGAAAACTTTGTATATTCTGATGAACAATTACCAATTCCAATTCCAATTGCTTTCCCTTTGTCGCCCTTTGTAGTCTCGTAGTTTACACGAAATCTAAACAAGTTTGCATTTGTATTTTTTTTAATAAATTCAATTTCTTGTATATTTATATATAGTAAGTAATACTAAGTAGATAAGCGTGGCATGTGAAAATGTTATTTAAATTCCAGCAAGTATATTTACTGCCTCAAATAATATAATAATGTACCTACTTTTTCCCAAACTGGAGCGAAAGTTAAATTAGATGCACTCGAGTTTTCGATAACTGACGGCCAGTCACGGTAAACTTCATCTACTACGAGGATTTCCTTAAACGAGGCTAGCGTTTTAATGTCAAGGGTCGTCCATATTTTTCGATTCTCGTAAAGATGTCATAAAGTTTCCCTTCGAAGGTAGATAAGAAAGTTATATGGATGGCGCGACCCTTACGGCCGCATCTAACTCTCACTATCCATCACAGGTAATTGCAGCACTTCCTTCAGTGTTCACAAGAAGCATAAATGGGATGACCTGCACGTGACCAGCCCTATCTCGCCATTTATTACAACCTCACCTGTTTTCTGCTAAAGATATTAGACACGATACTACCGACACTTCGTGAGTGTACGTAATTGATTGAAAATTCGTGAAAGCTGATAAATATGGAATAAATTAATAATTTCATATATATGTAGAAAATACGTAATCATATTCTGATTAAGTAACGCAGCATTGACCAAATAAGTAATTGGAATTAAGGAGTTTGCTTACTTGAACACGTCATTAAATTAAAGCTATTATTTTTTCTTCAATTTGGTTATAATTTAATTTAGGCTATAATTTAAAATGATATCATGTAAATTGAGCGACATATAATAATAAGTGTGATGCAGACGAAGTCACGCGCGTCCGCTATTTAATGTAAAACAGTAAACTTTGAAATTATTTTAAGTACCTACATATAAATAAGTAGATAGTTTCTTACTTAGATCATTTTGCATTAACTAGAAGGTATGGGTGAAATAGGTTAGTTTGTGTTACAAACAATAAATCAATATGGAGTCGCAGGCAAAAGATTAACCGTACTAATATAATAAACGCGAAAATTTGTGAGTATGGAAAGCATAGATAGATGGATGGTTGTTTGTTACTTTTTCACACAAAAATTACTGAAGGGATTTTGATGAAACCTTATAAAAACATAGTTTATACATCAGAATAACACATAGGCTACAACTTAAAAACATATTATGTAAATTGCGCGAAATATAATGATAAATGTCAAGCAAGTGATTACACTCGCAGATGGAGTTGTGCGGGTCAGCTAGTAAACTTTAATGTTAGGTACTATATTGGCAATAGGGTTGAAAGTTTCAAGTGCCCGGAATATTAATAAAGATACTTTTAAAATATAATGTTATCTGTACTTTTAACCAACTTTAATGCTTTGTACATTTTAATATATGGACATATTTTATTATCATCAAAAAGATGAAACCATAAAGCATCTAATGAAATGTATTATAATGAAATTTTATGATGTTATAAAATGAACGGAGTAGGTAACTACGGATTAATTAATTTTCTCCGCATTATCGAGGAAAGGTTGCAAAACAAATAGAATCCTTATCCGTCTAATAAATGTGAAAGTGACTTTATTTATAACCTATTGTTGGCGTGTAACTAAATTACAAGTACGGAATTAGCAGATAGGTACTTTAGATGGGTAGGACTCTTTAGTCATACTTGATGCATTAAGTCGTGGGTAATACCGATAGGCTTTATTAATTCGTTGACATATTTGCGTATTTTATTACTACAGATAAATATTAAATACACTTGAATTTTCATGCTAACATAGGTAAGATTATATTATAGGCATTGTCACTTTTACATTTCCTAAGGTAAAAGGAAGTACGAATTTACGATCGTGGTTCCTGAGAGGCTCCTTTGCAGTGACTCAAATTCAGGTATGTGAATTTATAAATAGCATTAGATAGATACTAGCTGAGAGAATGTAAATGTGTACCTATTACCCACGTTTCTATTTCAAGGACTTTATTGTGAATGTAAATTATATTGCTAAGCCCACTTTCAAACAATGGCGCTAATCTACCGTGCTTTGTAGTGGTCAGGGCGTCGGGCGGTAAGGGCGGTGTGCGCGGCCCGTCCGCTGGCCTAGGTTGGCGTGATTATAAATTCAATGCTCCATTATTCACAATTGGCTTCCATTGACAGCTGGCTTGATAATTCGTTAAGTCCTAACTGTGACCACTGTGTGCACAAGATAACGCTAAAATAGAATTCAACAAATATAGAGTTACGAACTGTGCATTTCCATGGTGCGAAGACCTCGTTGTTTGCTATCATAATCATGTTGTTGTTTGTTTATTCCGCAACTTTGTCAAGTAATTAATCTTGTTAGTGATTACTTTGAATAATTGGATCGAGTTAGTAAACTGCTCACCGAAAATATAATTTGATAAATAACGTACGAATTAAAAACGTAAAATATAAGTACATAAGGATCTACGCATTATATGTATATAGATCAGTGGCACGAAATATGGAGGCAGTCGTGCCGTCACCCGTGTAGAGACTCGTTAGTGAATCCGGTTACTGTTCTCGTTCAAAGTTTGTGTGCTCTCTCTTCTGCCTGACGGATGTCCAACATCCTGATTTTCTGTATGCCAATTTTGTGACTTTTCTCGACAAAATTTCTGATGTTTGCTTTTAAAAATTAACCAAAGAGCCGACGAATCGTGAAGATTTGTAATACAATTCGAAAGCAGAAAAATATAAACTTAGTCGAAATGTCAAGAAAAATTTTTTAAATACTTTTTGTCTCCTTAGGATACGATAGGTGTTAGGTATAAAGAAATTGAATAAGTAATAATCAAATAACAGGAGAGATGGACATTCAGAGAACTGTGGCAATTACGAGTGATGGATCGTTGAAGTTCTCCCGGACAGAAATGACCCATTGCTTTAATATCGTCTTGTTTCTTTCCTAGGGCCCTTTGGCAATTTGTCACCAAGAGTTTTCGTCGGAATAAGGAAATCTTACGCTTTTATACAAATTACAGTTATAACTAGTTTCCTTTTGTGGTAAGTTTTTTGCATGTAATATAATTTGGACGGTATGAAACATTTATTATATTATCTAAGTACTTCTATTATTTTATATTATATCTTATTAACATTATACCTAAACGTGAAAGTTTGTGAGTTTGGATAGATGTTTGTTACTCTTTCTAGGAAAAACTACTAAACGGATTTTAATGAAACTGTACAGCAATATAGTTTATACATCTGAATAATATATAGACTATATTTAGTGAAACCGCGGTCACAGCTAGTACCTACATATCCTTGACCTATCTGCTAATAAGATCTTAAAATTTTTAATTAGATGCGTAATTTGAAGATTTGTGTGTCTAGTCTAATATATAAATATACTTTTGCGTTGTTGCCACAGTTATATTATAGCTTAACTATTATGCTTTATAACTATTTTATATATTTTTTAATATTAATATTTATATCTATGTTTTTATGTTATGCTAAGACTGGGCAATGTGCCCAGTATGGCATAGAGGATAGAGGGCCGTTAGGGCAGTAATGGCGACCGCGGTGCGGAAGATGCGGTGTGGAAAGGCCTTTAACAAGGTGGATCGACGATCTGCTCAAGATCGCTGGAAAGCGTTGATGCTAGCAGTGCAGGACCGATCGTCGTGGAGGTCTTTTGGGGAGATCTTTGTTCACCAGTGGACGTCTTCCGGGCTGAAAATAATACTGGGCAAAGGTTATCTAAATTTGCTTCTAGTGTTCAGGTCCAGGTCCACACTTCATCGTTTCCTAGGTCAATCAGAATCATCCTGTAAACCTGTAAGCACCCATTTAGTAGAAGTAACAGCGTGGCTATTTTCTGACTTACCTATATTATACCAATTTGAGAGAAAAATTGTAATAGAATACGCAAATAAAAATTACTATATACATTATTACATAATATACTAATATGGAAACAAGCGGTATTATTAAAAAGAATAATGTTTGTGGTTGTAAAGGGTAAGTTGTACGGAAGGTTTCGCTAGTCTCGCCATCCATCTTACCCGCCCTGGATTACCTGCGTCGAATCAACCGAATGTGATTAACGGAATCACTCATGCCCTTATAAAATGCTTGTGCCACTATGCTACGGATATTAAGTCATGGTTATTATTTGGATATTCTCAGTCTAGCGTGATTTTTGTGTGCCAGTTATATGTAGTTCAATGGGTTAAAATATCATAGTTTCTTTTCTTGCTCTTCACTTCCTACTTAATAGATTTTTCATTGCTATTTCAGTGACGTAATAATACGTTAGAAATGATTATTATTAAATCACCGCAAAGAACTTGAATATGAACTAAGATTTATCAGGACGTCAGGAAACGCTGAAACAGCGGGCGACGCGACGTGACAAGCTCCCGTTAATTTCTTACTCTCGAGCTTCTAAACTGTTAAAAGAGTAAGGTAATTAAGTATGATGGATATTCGGAGTTTATCGCGGGTGGCAGCGAGGCGGGCCACTCGCAACTTTCTTATCGTTCTTTGGGCGAACTTTACGGCGATGTCTTTGTGGAGCTTGTAAATATTGCGTGCGAGTTTCAGACTGCGAGCCTACGTATTCACTTGTGTCGACTTTACCGTTACATGTGATAAGGAATATCACTTCCATCCCATAGATATGTGCAATTGGGACTTGTCGTGAAGAATAATCTTTTAAAATATAAACAGTGTTAGTTCTATGTCATTTATAACAAAAATGTTGTTTGATGTTTTGATTTTTTTACGAATATTTATAATGGATATAACAGTTATATATGACCTATTTAAAAAAACAATCATCTGAAGAAAGATACGTATAAAAGATATGGCATAGTATTTTATAATATATACAGAACAGCAAGTATCTGAATATTTAGAATCAGCAATCTGAACGTGGAGTTGTTGTTTTAGTTAGGCACAGTCTCTCTCTATTTACTACACGTTTACTCTTACTTAAATTTAGGTCGAAATTTAGTATTGTTAAATAATTAGTTAGGTATGTAATTTATCTATGAGGTTATTATGCTTCTATTAAAGATATGAGAGGCAAATGTAAGGTACACCGTTATGATATCTTAGTCTCCAGAATTTACAACAGTTGAAGTTTAGGTAATAGATAAATTTGCAAGTTGCAATTCAAACATGAAGATCATGTTATTCTATTGAAATTTGATATTTACGTATGAAAGATCTTAACTCTATCGGATGATAAAATACTTGAAAAGTGGGTTGTATTACAAAGAAATTATAAGAAATTCGAGCGAACAAAAGGTGACGTACTAACGGATGAACAATAACATGAAGATAGCTAAGTTCATACTGTAACACAAGAAGTGTTTCTAAAATGGAATTATATTTTGTCATGACAACATATTAAGTATTTTTCAATATTGCGTTACAATAATATCATATTGCGATATTCAGTTTCCTTGTTCCCTTTTGTAAGGATTTTCATGACATTCTCAGAAAGGGGTAACATCGTGAATACGTTCTACGTACATTTCTAGTATTGCCGGAAGGCGACCCTTGTCAAGGAAGATTTGTAAACGAAAAAGCCTCTAATTTGGGTTTGTGTTTTGACAAGTCATCTAGAGGTAGAGTCTTTGACGTTTCGCCGTAAGGGGACTTTATTGTCTGTTCCAATTTATGAGTTATTGAAATTTGATGCATAATAAATATGTACCTAATTTTATGTTACGATAACACGAAGGAGCTAAAGGTATTAAAGTGCAGGGGAGGAGTTTACATCAATTTAGTTTATTACCATCTAATGCGGGAAGTGGTGCAACAATGCTCTAGATTGTAAGTATCTTCAATAGCAACTTTGATACTTCAAAGACTGTACAAACGAGTTTAACTACTACAAAAATTCATTGTTTAAATAAACTTAATATAAGCAATTTTTAATATTATATTCGTTTAGTTCTACCACTCACTGGGAACGCTGACTACAAGTGGTAATGAGCAAGAAATTTGCGTATCGTTAGGTATTTAATTCATTTTGAACTTGTATCGGTGTTTATAGCATCTAGGTTCCTGTTACATATTTTTGCAATATAGAATTAAAAAAATGTAAATATTTAATGTTTATAATAAATTTGACATCTAATAGTATATAAATTATTTATGTAAATAGTAATTTTCTCCATAGAAGTTACAGAGTAATATTAAAATAGATTTCAATAAATATAATAAGGTCAATATTACACAATAATAGACCCATACAAAAGGGACAATAGGGTTTGTCGTCGGTCATCAGTATGATATAAAATTGGCCGTATCCGGCCGCAGTTTACCCCTAGTCGATTTCCATTGGCCTCGTATCTTGATCAGGTGACACAACAAAGCATAAAAAGCCAAATTGTACATCTTTTTTCAGTTAACAAATCCGCCGTGACGAGGGTACGCTGTTATTTTTTTCTGGAAAAGAAATAAGAAAGATAGCGACTCCTGCTAGATCACGTTCACGATCTCGATTTCTTTGATTATGCTTATAAAAAAGTAGTTTTCAAACTAACGGGATAAAATATATCTATATCTGTGTCTAAAAAAATAGATAAACGTTAGTTTATCCCTTTTTTTTTATTGTTTCCCATAGCTTTTTCGACTACCCCATGTAGGATAATAGTATTGAAGATACGGTACAGTCTTTACAGTTATAAAATTTTTAACATGTTATGTAACAATGTGATAATAATTTGTAAATTAGGAATTGGGTGCATGAATAAAAATCAGTTATTAATAATTTATCTGTTAAATATTTTATAAATATTTAGGTCTATTTATATAATTCTGTGACTAGACTCTCATGGTGTTGTTCATGTAAGTATATAGTTGGGCCGTCAACGTTTCTGGTATTCTAGTTACATTAAAAAAAATACAATCCCAATACAAATAGTATTTACTACTATAAACTATTTAAAAGAAAAAGTTGAAGGCCCGCCTGATAGTAAGTGATAATCGTCCCTTCTGTATATAAACATTCATATAAATACATTTACCTATGGCAGCTTACCTTCGTACCTTGTAAATTCTCACCCTTCAGATCCAAAATAGGTATTATAGCAAATTGTTTGGCGGTGAATAAATGAGGATTTCTCCGTCGGTGAATTTTTATTGTAATAATTACTGATAAGGACTATAACAGGATAGCAGAGAGGGTGGATTGCTTCCTCTTATTTGTAGATCGTTTTGTTCCAATTTGTAGCTTTAAATTTTAACATAAATAGCAATTGTAATAGTTCATTATTTGAGACAAATAAAGATGATGATTATAAGATAAATAAATACAGTTAAATAAAAGTTTTCAATAAAAATAGTTATAAAACAAGATTCACATAGAACAATATTGTTGTACCCTATTGTAACGTTTCCATGTTATGTCACCTAATTAGCAGACAGAGTTGGAAGGGTATGACCACCGGCACCGACTACCGTCATTGTGGTTCGGGGGATGCTCTTACTACACCTGTACTTGTTTAAATTGATTTATGTACCTTTCTCAACAAACCGTAATGTAAATTAATTTGCAAATAAAAAAAACGTAATTTTAATTTATATGGTAAATGTGAAATGAAACTTACATTATTTAATTCATAATAATAGCAAGAAGTTATGAACCATCATATCTGTCTTTTTATTTTTTCAATAGCAAATGGTGATGTACTCGTAGATAAAGAAGATTTTATAAAAAAGTCGGGTGATATCATTTAACGGCTAATGATGTATTAACCAGCGGAAAGTACAAATTCGTTTTAATAAAAGATTCTTTGTCTATTTTTTATTTCTAATCAAATTTAGTGGAGGGATTTGTACTACTGTCTACGTATTCGTATACCCAAAGTTAGATGAAATTGAGTATTACTTGAAGTGACAACCGTGGTGATCACGGTACTTTAATTTCTTTAATAGTTGTATATTCGATTGTCGAGCATACATTTTTATGTATTTAAATTTATGTGCGTGATTGCATATTGTGTATATTGTTGATGTTTATAAGCATGTATTAAAAAAAGAGGTCAGAGTTCTAGTATCCATTGTACAAGTCTGTGTAATGAGTTATCCAGGATCAAGAAAATATTAAACTATAATAACAAAATGGGATCATGAACCACAAAATCTATTTTCATAATATCTTAAATTTACTCGTTATTTTCAGCTTGCGGCAGTAATTTATTTATTATTTTCGACACGCTTTGTGACGAATAGGACCCTAATAATGAACAGCATTAAATTCGTGGAGTTGCAAAATGCTGATATATTTAATAAAGGGCTGGCCCCGCTCAAACAAAGGGTTAAATGAACAAGCACAGTAAAAAATGTCATGTTATGTCGTAAAGGGATTCTACGTTGTGACTTTTGTCGTATGATTATAATTACGGACTGAGTCGGGAATGCATATCTCTAGTGCAGATAACTTCCTTCACAAAGGCGGAGGATTATTGTATCATAAATGTTCAAAATTGGCGACAGTTCAGTCGGAGAAAAGCAAAAGAGAAAAGTACGAATCCCAGCTTATATGTAGGTACGTCAGATTGTGTGACCGACTTCAATTTCAGAGTATTTTATTGTGTTCAATATTCTTCTTGTTTACCCTCGTAATTATTGCAAACTAAACGAATTTTTGGATTCTTTTTTTTTGTTACGATGTACTAATATTTTATTTCAACTTGATTTTGTTGTCCAATAAAATATTATTAATTAGTGACTTTGCACGGGTGTACAGTGTATCTTCTTATACAATTTATGTTCGTTACCTAAGAATTACATGTATATATGTAAATAAACTTGTTGGAGGAAATTATCTAAATATTACTAAAATCCATTGAAGTAGATAGACGACTACAGCCAACTTGCTTTATACTTTTGTGGAAGACAATAATAAAAATATTTACTTTATTGTCTGAAATATTGTAAAAAGCTTGTGGAGGAATAGAATTTTAGTATGCTAAAGCATCTTGTATGTGCAACGAAGGCGGTTTAGAAGCTGCTGACATCAGGAGAGGCCTTCCTTACATTATTACTAGCAGCACAAATGAGAAATATTAGTAGTAACTTAATATTATTCGGTTTGTTTATGTGTTCAAATAATGTAGGCTCCTTTAAATACAATATTAGTGATTATCCCTCATTCAGAAAGTACTTGCACTTAAATGTAGGTTTTCTAATATTAATAAAGTACCTACTATCACGTATCAGTGAAAGCATTTAAAAATAAAGCAGTTATACAATAATATTGCAATAAAAATTCATTATTATTTGTTACTAATTATTAATTTACTAAACTATAATTATTAATTACTATTAAATTAATTATTTTGTTACAAAAACAATATGTATCTAAGAAGACAGCAGATAATATTCTTAGGAGGATACCTAAATAAAAAAACCCATAGAATTGAATGACCTAAAGAATTATTAAATAATACATTGAATTCATACTGAATCGAATATTGCAATTAGTACTAATATATTTTCGTAGGCTCATATATGGGTTATAGTACGTGGTCTGTGTTATTTATTGGCTACTTAGCTTCAGTATTGTAGGGATTTAGAGTGATCGTATGGATTTTATTACTCTAAGTATTAACTAATGTCTTACTCAATCTTCAATTCAGACTTTCCCTTGCATTACACGTGCAAGCATGGATTGTCAGTAGTAGGGATTAGTGGCATGTGAGGGTTATTTCTTGATAAATTAGTCAGGATGAACTAATTCTAGTTATTATGGTAACCTAAAGAATCTACTAGATAGATAGGACATTATCCTTTACCGGTGCCTCGTCACCGTTTATCTGCGCAGGAGGATGTTCTATATTCACCCATTAATAAAGTAGTATTTAGTAGGTTTTTTGAATTTTCGAACATTATCTATTTAAAATTAACATTGAATAGTTCTGATCCCTTATACTAGATGGCACCACTCGTCATTCTGCGACATTATAGAGAGAGAGACTTGATTACTTCAAAGCTTAAATATTTAGATAGTTATTTTAAATAGTTAATATGTATTGATTATAGTGATTGTAGTTTGTTTAACGTAACAGTGAAAGTATTTAACATTGATATACACAATCGATTTCAAATTTGAAGGGCGCTCAATTTCTCTTTTGGTATCTACCTATTTACTAATTATCATCGCGTGTGCTGTCGCTGATGATGATGTGATTGACCGTTAATAGTCGTATCACGTTCGAGTCAGTAATTTTACATTATTACACGTTGTTATAATATAATCGGAGTCATAGCTGTTGTTATGTGGTTGCTGTTGTATTGTACTTGATAAAGCCATAATAGCTACTACTATTTCAATATTTATGTAAATACATTGCTTATTTTAATATATTCTAATAATAATGATAATTCAGGACAATTCACTCAGCGTTATACATATAGTCCCAACATTAACATAGCTCGTGTACTAGATAACTGATAGAAATACTTAGATATTATTTTTTTAAAAATATAAACTTAAAATACTCAGACCAATACAAAGAACCGTACTTATGAATATTAATTATTAATTAATTTATTAATTATAAGTTTGTACTGTGCGAGGAATCGAAACCGCGACCGATAGTGTTCGGAAGTACCTAAGCAGTATGCTAGACCACTGAGACCATCAAATATGTAATAAATAATAAATATATTCTTATAGTAAATTTAATGATTGTTTGATTTTAAAAACTATGATGTTGAAAATAAAATATTAATGAACGTCATAATGGTAATATGTGTCTGCTTCCGTAATGAATGAATGATGACTTCCTATTTGCTATTGCTTTTGCTGTGTTAATATCAAGGTCTAATGACTATTTCAATTATCGACAAAATGTAGGAACGGAAAATTAATAATATGTTCGTCATTTCACACCGCGGCCATGACACCGTTGTGACATTTTAAATGGACAATTTGTAACTTCACTGCTCCCCTCCAATATAGATTGAAATGTTAGTATAAAATTATTTCTTACCTCAGCCTTGTTGAATACCGCTCCCAGATATATCCTTTAATATTTAATCTATTCTATTTAAGACCATTCTGCATATTTCTATACTGCTAACAAGTATCATTATATTATCAGATACTATTTCAGTCGTATATGTATATGTATTATATATACTTTTCTTACAGTATTGCTGTTCGCAGCCAATTTCAAGCGAGGAAAAGAGTAAGTGTTGGTCAAACCGTTAATGTTTTTCTCGCTATATCATTACCTAGGTATCCTTTATCACCACCACTCATATTTATTGTTTAAAAATACTATATCAATACAATCCATAATTTTTTTCTTTCTATAGTAGGTATAGTACAAATTTCTAATGGATAAAAACTTCCACATACTAAAAAGTAAATCAATAATACAGAAACGAAAATAATGTACATTATTCTGAAGCCATAGATAATACTGTATAAATGTAAATATCATCAACTAAATCTTATCTTATTCGACGGGATTTTGTTTTCATCCTAATTCGATTCGAAAAGTTACCCCACTGTTCTCATTCTCAAACGAGATCGTATCGTACAAACATGATGGCATTTCGTGGCATCCCTCGCGTACCAAATTCAATTAGTTTATTGATTGATTACACTAACTAATGTACTTTCAGTGTGTAACAAAAGAACAGACACGTTTCCGGATGTGTTGTATAAAGCTGGCTTTATTGAATCAACGTTGAATGTAACTTGCTTGTTTTATTATAGAAGTAATGTGGTTATAAGATGTAATAAACATAGATTGTGTTATATATTCTTTTGGTGACTGCACAGCAGTTGTCTTAATTTGTTTCAACCGCTAATGAAAAAACAGCAATGTTAAAATAATTGTTAACTTTCTGAAATTTTACTTGTAGTAGATATTCAACAACAATTTAAAAAGACGAATAAAATTGGTTATGTCCTTCTTAAGTCATGCCGTGACCAAGGCAAATAGAGATTCATTTTTATATATAAAAATAGATAAAGGCTAATTCTACCTATAATATTACTGTTATTAACCTTTTTCATATTCTAGCTATTTTGGATCTTTTGCTTAATTTAAGTTGAGTATAGTGAGTATATATTTACTTAACTTAATCTATGCACAGTACATGTGTATTACGTTTTAACTATAGTTTTACATTTCATTACCATATACTTGCTTGTAACTTGAAACAAGCTGTTATTAACTATCTATCTAAAAGAGAAGGTTGCTTCACCTTTATGTAAATTGAGTGCCTTTCTAATTTTTAAGTAGTTTTATATATCCTAATCTGTATTATATGCACATAACTAATGGAAATAATGCAGGAGATGTATATCTAGGTCGAAAATAGTACCGAGTAGGGACAGGGTCGATACTGTAACGGGATGTAATAATTTGATTTTTTTTGTACAAGTGTGCATTTATTTTAGTACACACCTATACTAAAAATACTTTTTTTTATACTAGTATAAAATAGTAATATAAGTATAAGTATATAATGATTATACTAGTATAAAAAAAACTATTTATTAATAAGGAATTTAGATTAATTTCAGTAAAATTGTAACAAACGTGACGTACAACATTCTAATTCTAATTTGGACTATTATTATTTTACAAATTGTAATTGAAATCTATGTAAGATACGAACTCATATACACATATATATATATATATATGTAGGTGTTTAATGTTTGTAAAATTTGGAGGGGGTATAAAAATGTATTTTCATATCTAGGTAAATATATATATATATATATATATATATATATATATATATATATATCTACATATGGTGAGCGATAACCTCGTCAGTTACAATGTGTTGAATTGTTGACACGACGACAAATACAACTCTGTTCAACCTGTCGCAGATTACTTATAGGGTTTAATGCGCAATGTGCGTGTTCTGCTGTCGCGCACGATGTTACTAAATTACGCACCAATTTATTTTCCGTAAGTAGACCTTGTATATCTTAGTATAAATCATGCTTAATTCAGGAGGAGGTATGTTTAACAGAATTTCATGGCTATGATATTAGTCGGACTATGTGAAAAGTAGCTAACTTTTTCCGATGACAAACAATTTATTCATGCGCTAGGTAACCACTTTGAAAATTTTATGCAAGTTTACAAGAATTTTTTTATAAGAAAACTTTTTGGTTGATTCATTAAAGACGTAATCGTCGAACTTTGATACTTGTGACTGGGATGAGTTTTTTTGTGATTTAACTAAGAAAATAAACTTAAGATGAAGTGAGAATGATACTTTGACATATAATTCAAATTTTTATTAGTTCCTATTCAGAGCGGTCGCTGTGTGTAATGTACTTACCTGTTAATTTAATTCTATGGACGTTAATAAAGTTTATATTATAATAAAATTGATTAAATCATGTTTAACACTCTATCAAGAAAGTTTATAGTATAAGATAAATGCTTTGGTATTTACTGCATAAATTTACTATGTTGAAAATTAAAATATATATTTATATAAAGTTATATATTTATAAATATAAATCATCGTAATAAAGATCTTTATTACGATGATGAATTAATAAAAAAAATACGTGTGTAATAAAATAAAATAGGATCCAGTTGACTTGCAAAATACTTCGACTAAGCAAAGGATTGACTCTACATCATGGCTTTGCAAATTACCGCCCTCGCTGCTTTAGATAATATTATTCAAACAACTAAATCCTACACTATTAAACTACTAAGGATTACTATTAATCACGTCAAGATGTTTACCCTTATCCCACGTCAGTTCAGCGGAATTATCTAAGTCGAGATAAATAGGAGCGTCGCTTACTCGCGCTATTCACTCTCACTTGAGCGCTATTTCAAAATCTCTTCTTCGTAATAGGGTTAGAATAGACCTGAATAATCTTGTCTATAAGGGAATCAATTTATAACTGATCAATGCAAATCGGCCGATCTTTAGACTACGCGGAGCATCTTCACTCATTAACTTGGGACGCAGATCGAGCCGATTGAACAAACTCTCATTTCATACTTCCTTTAAGATGTCAATTTGCAACAAAACTTGAGGAAATTTGTACTAGAATATGAAAACAGCGATAAATCCTTTTTAGTTTAAGGAATTTTATGTTTATTTGTGACATGAATTAGTAAATAATATTAATAAACAAATTTTAAGTTTTTTAGGGAACTAAGAAAAGTAGTAATTGTATATAGTAGACCATTGTATTCTAGATAATTAGATAATACCTATATGGTATGCAATGGATTAGTAAATATATAAATTCCATGGATAAGTCTGTTGTCGTCCCTAATGCACTAGCAGTCTTGAGATAAAACACATTAATGATTCGTCTGTCAAATAATACTATAAACATGTTGCTGTCTCACGATATATTTAGTAGAATTCTGTTTACAAAATTTGGTAAATTATCAACTCCAATGTGGCGTGATATAAGAGAATTAACAAAAACGGCTACGGCTGAAAATTATTTTCGAGGTAAAATGTGCAGTGTTTTCTACCTCGATCAGATATTGCAGATCCAAGCTGTTCCTGACGCGCATTGTGCTGCGGTGAACTCTGTAAATTGCTTTTCGTGACGATAAAATATTTTAATCTGATTGGTGGTTTGTAACCAATTAATTGCGGATTTAATTTTAATGCGAAAACTAAAATTCAACTTTTATGTTAAAACCACTTATTCATGAAGATGAAAAGCATATCATGAGCATTTATCACCAAAGTTAATGTTGAAGAACAATAAAATATTTTTTTTCTTTAATAAAATAAAATTAAGTTATTTTACCATCCATCCATACTAATATAAACTTTACTATCTTTACATTCGCCCCAGTGAAGTCTGTGATTTACCAAATCTCATACCATCGCCGCTATAATATTTTTTTCTGCAGCGACTTTAGTCATTAGTACATTTTGCCGTAGCGTAAAATACACCTAATAGTAAAAAGTTTATCTTGTAACTATATAGTGAACAGGTGCAAAATGGTATTTGGGGCATTTACCTGCTTAGAATAAGTAAGTGCGTGATTCATCTGTGTGGGCGATAAAGGAAACCAGGGAGTTGTAGAATATATATATATATTGTATATGTTAATATTATAAAGAAACACTACTAACTAGGGCCAGGAAGGGAAACCGAAAAAGAACAATAGATAGTAGTGACAATTTAGAAGATAATTTTGGTATTCGAAATATAAAACATAAAATAGTTATAACCAAATAAGTGGCCTGTATTCCACATATTGCCCACCCCGTTAGGCTCGATACTAACAATAAATCATGGAACACAGGCATATAAAAAAAGTAGCAAAAATATTTACACACTTAGTTTAACAAGTTTGCGTACAGGACGCCTAAGCATCCCCCCAGCTGTTGCTACGTCCGCTACGCGAACTATTTCATCGCGTCCTGGATATACGGCGACTACACGGCCTTTGGGCCACACTCCACGAGCCATGTTTCCATCAGCAATCAGCACAATGTCACCAACAGCTAAATTTGTATATCGCTGCTGAGAGTTCCGCGTTGTACGTGGCGCTAGCTTTGGTACATACTCTTTCAGCCATCTTGACCAAAAATGGTCAGCTAGTCGAACAGCTTTACGCCAGTGCGATCTGCCAAGTAACACTCCGTCATCTAATGTGGTGGGGCCGGGAAGACCAGATGAGTGCCCAAGGAGGAAGTGATTCGGCGTGAGGGCAGGTCCCTCTCCTGCTTCGACCGATATGTGGGTTAATGGGCGCGAATTGATGACGTGTTCTATCTCTGCTAAGAACGTGATAAGAGTTTCTTCTTTAAAGGATTTACTCTTGACAACCGCTGCAAGAGCTCTTTAACAGACTGAACTAGCCTTTCCCAACAACCGCCCATGAATGGAGAAAGGGGGGAATAAAGTTCCATTCTATACCACGAGATGTCGCGTAATCTGCTACCTCTGCATGATTCATGGCTCTCCACATCGTTCTTATCTCTCGACTAGCTCCAACAAATGCCGTGCCGTTATCAGAAAAGATCTTGCTTGGTACTCCGCGGCGTGACATGAAACGTCTAAGTGCCATAATAGCAGCATCTGCACTCAAATTGCCAACAATTTCCAGATGTACTGCTCTGACGGAGAGACAGGTAAATAGCGCAACATATCGCTTTTCGCGTCTCCTTCCGATTGTTACCTCCATAGGTCCGAAATAGTCAAGGCCAGTGTTCAGAAACGGACGTTGATGGTGTTCTAGTCTGCATACCGGTAAATCTCCTTCAGGTGGAATCGAGATTGAAGCCTTTTTTATGCGGCATGCTTGACATCTAGCAGCAATTGAGCGAACAGTTGGTCGTAAATGAAGAATCCAATACCTCTGTCTCAATTCGTTCACAACCGTCTCATTATATCCATGACAAGCCCAGATGTGGTAATATATATAAGTATATATTTCGTTATCCATCTAAAATAGGAGGACACTTAACTTCGTCGCAGAGATATATATATATCCTTCCATCAAGGCGTAGTAGTCCATCCGAACTAAGCTTTATCGAGAGATTTCCAATTCTACTGGATTTAGGAAGTGGCTCATCACGATGTAAAGCTGCAATTTCGAGACTAAAAGACTCCGCCTGGCTTTGCCGTAATAAATGGAGCTCTGCTGACTTCATGTCTTTAAAAAGAAGCGGACGTAGTGTACCCCTATTAGTAAAACGACATCTATTATTAGAAAATACATTATTTGACTTACTTTCTATAAGTAGGCGTAGAAATTGGTGAGCTCTGGCTGTGGCTCGTAAGTCGCAGCCAGTTGCTAAAGTTTTTAGAATTTGGAATAATATTAAAATAGGGCCGAGAGTCTGCCAAAACTGTCTGATGACACTTCAGATCCTGGCCAGCGACGGGGTCAGCAGCGGGCTCTACTGGCCATTCAAAACCACACTTACTGTGAACATCTACAATATCCCTAGCAAGACAAGCGGCAGTATCAACATCGTCTACACTACCCAGAAAATCGTCCATGTAATGATCTTCAATGATAGCTCTCGCTGCTTCAGGAAACAGCTTCTCGTAATCTCTAGCATTTTTATTTTTAACATAAATGGCGGTGAAAGGAGACGAAGCTGCACCAAAAATAAGAGACGACATCCTAAACTCACGAACCTGCCCGTCCGGTCCATCTGGTCGCCACAAGTAGCGTTGACAGTTGCGATCGGCTTCACGAATTTTAATTTGAGGAAACATTTCTCTAATATCTCCTGTCAAAGCTACTTGTCCCTCTCTAAATCTTATGAGGATACCTACCAATGACTGAAGTAAGTCTGGACCTGGCAATAGTAACGAGTTTAAACTAACACCGCTGCTCTTAGCAGATGCGTCGTGAACAATTCTCAACTTGCCCGGTTTATTGGGATTTGTCACACCGAAATGTGGCAAATACCAAAGCCTAGAATTTGAGAGAATACCGTCATCAACCACACATTCCTCAGCATATCCTTTTTCAACGTAAGCCTCAATATTTTGTTTGTACAATAATTGATAATTAGGATCCCGTTTGAATCCTTTGTTTAAACCATTCAACCTAGACAGGGCGTGATGATAACTATTGGGCATAACTACTGAATCCTCACGCCAAGGTAAACCAACCTCAAATCGACCATTTGGAAGACGTGTTATTGTATTTTCCAAAATACGAATGGCTCTCGACTCCGAAGTGGTATAAGGCTCGCGTGATTTTAAACCGATAGAATCTAACTTATAGTAATCCCTAATTAAAATATCAAGGTCGTTGTCTACCTCAGAAAATACACAATGATTAATGAATTGAACAGGCGTAGTAATCTTGGATGATAATCCGTATAGTACCCACCCCAGAGGCGTGTGAGTGGCTACCGGCTGGGAACGAGTACCTATACGATTCTCTCTAGCAATCAGTAAATGCCAGTCGCTCAATCCTATGAGAACTTTTGGCTTAGCATTAGAATACGAGAGAACGTCGACAAGATCATGCAAATGTTCTAAAACTAACTCACTAGTGTCAACCGATTGTGATGCTAACTTTAAATTAGGTACAGTACGGGCTTTCTTAATCGTATGTATCTCCGAGCAGTGTTTACCCTTAATATTAAAATCTACTAAGCTGGTGGTGACGTTACGTGTACCAACTACCGTCGTAATGTTCATACTCTCTTCCGTACCACTGAGACCTAACTGCTTCGCTAAGTCAGCATCGATCATTGAGACCGAAGACCCATCATCTAAAAGTGCAAAAGTTTCAATATTGGAAATCGGACCATACAAAATAACAGGTAAAATTTTCAAAAGTATCCGATCTCTTTGCTTTTGTTTATTTGAAAAAGAAATTATATTATTACTACTAGTACTCGGAACTATTTTATCAGAAGAAAAATTCAAATTATCATTCTGACAAATGACAGCATCAATATTTGTATTATGTGAAAACGAATTTTCCGATTTATTTTCAACATGTAAAAATTTATGATGATTTTGATTACAAATATCGCACTGTTTAGCTCTACAAAATTTCCAGCTGTGCTTACCTTTTTTCAGACATCTCGGACAGAGTTTTTCCTTCTTTACACAACTGAGACGGTCATCAACTGAGAGTGCTATGAATTTAAAACAAGTCTTAATGCTATGTGGGCCAGAACAAAATGCACAAGAAATGAGTTTGGACAAATTATTATTTATTTGAAGGGGCACAGACGCAGTGGTAGTATTTGCCCATGTTTGCCTTGAGGGTGCATTCCGGTACGAAGCCTGCACACAATCCGTGCGCGGGGCCGCAGACATGGATGTCGCCCTCGTCCTCTCCGCATGAGACGTGATGTTAACTGCCTCACACGGCAGTCCAAAGCGTGCTTGTTTACTAGCCTCCTGCAATAAAAATTCAGCAAGCAACTCGAGTTGTGGTTGACCGGGTGTGTAGTGAATTGTGGCAAAATCACACCACTTACTGTATAATAAAGGTGTTAATTTGGAAATGACATTATGTAATAATTCCGGTGAATAAATGTATTCTCGTTGACATAATAAATTCATTACTTCTACACAGCTTTTTACTTTTGTAGATAGAATAAAAATATCACTAGGGTTTCTACCAAGTTTAGGGATAGCTTTAATTGCTGCTATCTCTGATAGAACAATCTGCTCAGGTCGAGCAAAACGAAGCTCGAGGACTTGTAGTACATCCTCAGGACATGAAGAGGTAAGTAAAAGTACTGACACTGCTTCTCGAGCTACACCGCGTAATGAGTTACGCAGCCTGGCCATATTTTCGGCAGGCGTATAGGACGATTTCGTATCGTCATATATTTTTTTGTATAGTAGCCACTCATTCACGTTACCACTGAATGTGGTAAGGTCTACGGGTGAAGGCCTACTATTTTTATTAGCTAGAGTAAAAATGGCATCTGCCAAGCGGGACAGTTCACTCACCTGTACTGTTTGGACCTGTTGTAAGTTGCGATGGACATTGCCATCGCGACACTCACTCACCGGCATCCCTGAATAGCATCCTTGACCGTACTCCGAGCCAGGTAACTGCCGCAGCTTGGACGCTGGAGGTCCTCCTGCTAGCCTACCCCTCGACGACGATACAAGTGCTGCATCATTCAGAATCCCAAACTCTTCGCGATGAGCAAACGATTCAGGCGGGTCAAATTCTTGATCGGGCGGTAATGGCACTGAGAGCGCTTCCCGCACCGACTCCGCTGAATGTCTTGGCACAACACTTTCACAACTCATAGCACTAGGTTCCACAATGCTTCTACGAAACCCTCCCAGGCCCTCAGCCTGGCATTCCCTCATCGCCGCCTTCGATCTTGTGATCATGTTGTAATTTAGATAATTAAAATTTAGAAAAAAATATGTCGCTGAATTCAAAACGAGAAGGACCAAAATATGTGGGCGATAAAGGAAACCAGGGAGTTGTAGAATATATATATATATTGTATATGTTAATATTATAAAGAAACACTACTAACTAGGGCCAGGAAGGGAAACCGAAAAAGAACAATAGATAGTAGTGACAATTTAGAAGATAATTTTGGTATTCGAAATATAAAACATAAAATAGTTATAACCAAATAAGTGGCCTGTATTCCACAATCTGTTTACGGCATTATATTCGTAACATTGTCATGAAATCATATTACAGTATTGAAAATAATTATTGGCACTTTGAATAATAATTTGTAATGGTCGTCTACATTTTAAAACTTTAATAATATTGCTATACACTTTATTACCAAAGGGACCACAATAAATCAACTTTAAAAATTGTGAAAGAAGGAAGTGACGTTTCACTCAACAATGGTAAATATAGCTTGATGTCGAGACGCTTTTAACAAAACGCTGGCTGTTCATTTAAAGAGTCGTCTAACTCTTAAGTGAAGTTTGTCTTTGAAGTTCATGTTTGCCAGTATGACGCTCGAAGTTCGAATGCACTTTGCTACTATGCTATTGGATTTATACCTAATTATAGCCGGATATTAATTAAATTCTATTTGAAGTATGCTTAATTTAATGAAGTCTAATTCAGAATTAGTATCCCCGCTACATCTTCTTTTAATTAATCACCACGTTAATTACAACAGGAACGATATTAGTCGAGGGTTCCGCGCTTATGTTCCGAGTGGACGCCGCGGAGATAAGGCACAAAGTGTTGTTTTTAAGGATCGGGTTTTAATTTACCGAGAGTAATTGTTGCTTTAGTAGCTGCATTTCGCGCTGAAAAAGATAAAGAAAATAAACAAAGGTCTTGTTATTTCCCCGCGAAAGCCTTTCGTGACGAGGGTCGCTCGACGTTATTCAGCATCGAAACGAAATGAGGGATAAAAACTAAATTAAATGCTAATTGGAAGATTCAACAGTGGCTTGGCAACGAATCTAATGACTCTAAGTACCCATATCAGACAGGTACACACTGGCCATTTTATTAGTCGAAACTTTGTACTAGTTTCTTAATACTTTTATAAACATATAATACATATATCTCAAGATTCCTAATAATGAACAACATAATCATTTGCAAATAAACTAAAACCTTAGATGACAGACTTATTTTTTATAGAGGTGGAATTGTAGATGTTGATGATGTAAGATGAATGATGTAGATGTCCCAGGTGTATGATAGAGCTACTAAAAATATTATTCTTTAGTACTTAGTATAAAACAAAGTCGCTGTCGCTGTCTGTCCGTCCTAATATATGCTTAAATCTTTTATAGTATACGCAACTGATTTTGAAGCGGTTTTTTTAATAGATGGAGTGATTCAAGAGGAAAGTTTATAAGCATAATACATGCGTAATATTGTAGAGAAACACAGATAAATTTAAAGGTTTCTAATGTCGTAAATCAATACATTTTTTTGCGCTTACATTTCAAACGCCACCCGTGCGAAGCTGGGGCGGGTCGTTAGTTAAAATAATGTTGAATTTTATTTTTACTGATGACAATGGATATTGATGGTTAATAATTAACAATAGTAATTGTGTATATTGTACTGCTATAGAAAGAAATTTAAAAAAGGTAATGTAGTGTGGTAAATCATTACCAAATCCAAGAAAAACTAGGCCTAGTGTACGTATAACGTGTACTGTGTATGTGTACTGAAGTTTGAAATATATGCATTTGAGAGCACGCCAACGACACAAAACACGAAATAGGCACGCACTGACACCTATCAATTATTTCGGACAATTATCATTAGGTTTTTTAAAAGTCTACGCTAAAAAGTAGTTAATTAAGATTTGCATTCAATATTGTCTGCTTGCATTGACCTGTCAGTGAGTATACACCAGTATATATCTACTTTTATTATATCATCATAATAATACAACTCAGACCATTTAAAGATTTCTTAGATTGGCCCGATAATTATTGTTAATGATTATTTTACTTAAAAATATAAACCAATTTGTATAGTTATGTCTTAATATATGTAAGATTTGATTTTACGAAGGTTCAGTAATATCTAATTGGTAATAACGTAAAAATGAATACAGTTAGCAGGCAAATACGTAGCTGAACCTTTCCGTTCATGTAATAACTGGTAGCTGAGAGGAGTTTTTCCCGTTTATTGGGTCGTTAGGATATAATTTCATCTCGTGTTTATGACGCCATAAAAAGTTTGCAGCGCTGATACAACCACTGTCAATTACCGGCCCTCGTCTCCCTTGTGACTCTTCGATTTAGAAATTTACCTGTTACTTTACCCTTCCTGTGTAATTTATTGAAAATATGAATCGGTATGATATTTAATAACAAAACTTTTATGGTGCCAGTTGTCGTAGATGTAAGCAGTATATTAATTGAAAGTTTTGTATTTAGTAAACACGTTTTATTTAATTGCAACCACAAAACATTTATTATTCGTCGTATAATATGATAATTAACAGTACTCAAAATAAAGCCATTAAATAATAAAATAATTTTATTACAGGATTATTACTCCCTCTCAAAACTGTTTTCGATTTGTGACGTGTCGATTGCATAATCTGAAGATGAATTTAGTTAACAATTTACTAGTTGTATATAAATTTACGGGTATTTTCTAAAACATTTAAAAATTACAAATTTTAATACATGGATACACTTATTTTGCGTTGATGGTTACTAAAATGAATATGATAAAATTTTGGATATTATTATTAAGACATTTTGTTTTTGCTATTATTTTAATTTTGTTTTGTAATGTAGTAATAATAAATATTTTTTTCGAATAGGTCAAGTCATTTCAGAGCATAGGTTGAATAGTCGATGTAATCAAACAAACAATCAAATCTTTCGTCTAAGTAACGCCGGCTATACTAATATTATAAAGACGAAAGATTTTCGTCTTTATAATATTAGTATAGCCGGCGTTACTTTATATTACTATTATTGACATGGTATCGCGGATTTAATTTATAGATATTGATGTCCTTTATAAAACTGAGTGCATCATTTTGCTCTATTGTCAATAAGTTCAGCAGCGTAAGGATTTTTTTGTTATTTTTTTCACATGTTGGGGTATGTTATCGAAGGTATCTAATGGTAAATTAATTTTTAAAATCGATCCAGAGCCTATTCAATGCCAAGAAACAAACAATCAAATCTTTCCATTTATAATATAAAAAATAAAGCAATCACTACCAATAAAAGAGCAAAACAATAACTACACGCAATCACGAGGAATACTACGAAAATACTTTAGTAGGTACATGATGACATTATTGACAACTACTTTCACTGTGACAAAGTAGAAAAGGCTTCAAATCATTGAGAATGTTGACACTAAACAAAAACTTTAGAAGTATATGAAGAACGAGGATTTGTTCCTTTAGTTTATGTCACTACAAATTTTAAACCTTCAGGGGCATTAAATACATGAATATTTTATTCTAATGTTACGGTAGTACGGTAGTTTGTCTGGCTGTTTATCTATCTATTTATTGGCTTTTCACGACTAAATGGCTAAAAGGTGAAAGGCGTGAAGATAGATTGTATACCGAGGACGGATATAGGTTATCAATTATCTGGTAAAACAAACGAAGTCTCTAGTAGTAACAAGTATTTAATATGTTAAAACTAACACTATGTTTACAGTTTATTTACTCACAGCTTTAGATTTTTTATGTAACATACATTTGAGTACAAATTGTATAATTTATTTTGATACTGTCTCGAAAACGTTAAATAAAATTTATTGAATGCGTGCATAATGACATAAGGGGCGAGACGTGTCCTCTTCTATACCAAAGCAATACCTTTGCGATTATAAGATTGATGATCGTATTCTCATTGTATGCCAGACACACGTAAGGCTGACGTTGACAAAAATATTAAAGATTTAATTTATTAATAAGTGGAGCTATTAAAACACTTGCGATAACGCCACATAGGTATATATAGGTACGTAAGTAAACATAATACGTATTCAGAACTTTTACAGATCTTATGTTATTATGAAATTTACAAATCGAATCTGAAAACTACTTGTATAACAAGCAATTTGCACATTTCTCTGTAAATTTCCCTGCAGATCTAAATGTGAAAATTTTATATTTTACTTCTCAATAATTTTATTACAATAACATATGAAATAAGGAGTATAAAGTATGTATGAGTATAGCTATAGAATAAAATAAATTATTTAGATGGTATTTTACATACAAATGAAAAAATTAAGTGGCTCTCTAGGTAGGTATTAGAAATATCCAATGGTCGTGATTCCGGAATTGAACGTGAAAGGAATTTTGAAATAGAAAATTCCAGTGAAACAGAGGTTGGTAGGTTCGTATAAATTAATTTCGTTCTGACCCGCGTATTAATATTCAGAACACTCTCAAAGTTCGCTCTAACTGCGAGCGGAAATACTCGAATTTATTAATTTTACCGCCGTTTCTTCCCTTGAGGGTGTACTAACATGTCATCACTTTAAATATTTGATTTTTAGGATTCCCCGAAGTGAAACATAGGAACATTAGTGTGATCCACTTGTTAATTTCGGTGGTGGTTATAATATATATCATTTACATCTATATTCATAACGTGCCTGTAAATTCATTAGTGATTTACAATAATTATAACTCATCTATATGAACTGAATATCTGTAAAAATACAGGCTTAAAAGAAGAAATGAGTATCTTTTAGTTTTAATTCTTTTTTATAATGTTCATTGTCACTACCTATTGTATTTGTGTCTCCAAGTAACTTGCTTTTTTTAATTAATTTACACAAAAATATTATGAATAGTTATCGATTTTTATTTATATTTACAGATATTTCCTTAATTCTTAGGAATAGTAGTCATAATTATCATGGTATTACAATATATTTTATGATATATGTGGTACTGTGCATTGGGTTCTATTTGCATCTGTTAAAAATGTATATTATAGAATAGACATTAATTAATATTAGCAACCGCATCCTAGACTAAAAAAAATCATGCTAGAAATCAAAATTATGTTAAACCTTAAGCATTACATGTAGTGTTCTATAAAGAACTAATTTTGTTTTAGAATCAAATAAAGGTTCATTATGTATCCTTGTACCTAAGCGATATTGCTTTTTATGTTGTCTCTTATTTCTTTCACTTTTCTGTGGAATGTGTATCTACATTTATTACTTTACCGTTCCCTTATAAGTCATCACATGTATATATGTATATTCATCAGTACACAAATTTCTCACATAGTTAATATTAATAGTATCCAAAGGTACACAAAAAAGGGTTACAAGTTGTTACCTTAATTTAGAATGTTTAGAAATAGTCTAGTTTTTTATATTGATAATACTTTTATCAATACAAAAAAATAGACTATAGACTCAGTTAGTAGTAACTGTATATTGAATAGATACTGATGATAACTGTATATTAATAAATGAGTAACTATTAGTTACTTATTTATTATGTATTTAAGGATATTAAGCACATTTTATAAAAATTCTGTTAATAGGTTGCTATTAAAACTTATGTATTGCTTACTTCAATTTTAATTAAAGTTATGTTTGTAGAATGTCAATATGTAGGTAGGTACATGTTATTATTATTACAATGTTAATATTATCAACTAGTAAATATTGCGTATAGTATAGATTCTAAAGTAATTTTTCCATTAGCTCTAATAAAGTCCGATCGAAGTACTTTAATGTAAAATTGAATTATAGTATTAAATTGCATCAAAATATTAATAATTCTATTTGCAATACAATAGATATGTAGGTACCTACCTACAAAAGATACAGGGTACATTTAGTTATAGGCAAGATATTGCGTAATATGCACACGAATGTACAATTGAGGAAAATTGTCTCCATTCCTTTTGAAAGTCGGTTGATAACTGGGATTCACACTTGAACGAGGCTAGTAACAAAGACGTCGCGTAAATAAACTATGACAAATATTTATGTTACAGTGAGGAATACTTTTGTGGATAAAAATATGGCGCGTAATGGATAAAGAATATTCATTTTACGTTTCTTTTCTTTGAAAGCTTTGTATAACGATAAAATGCTCGGATTTCTGTAAAAAGAACGGTTAGACGACAAGCAGGAGACACGCTTGTCCGACCTTCGATGTCATACTTATGCCTATAAATAGAAGGCATTTTATTATGTAGTATTCTATTCTACGTAAATAGAAAGTAATATTTACGTATCTAAAAACATCTAATCATATAATACAAATTATTATCTTAGGGAACAATTTACAGTACCTGCTTTCATTTAAGGATATACTAATAATAATAATTCTGTTATACAAAATAATTACAGCACAAACTCAGATATTAATATATACCTATAGACTTGGCAGGGCTTGGATTAGGACTACATGGTAGTTTTGTAATAAATACCACAGATAATGTTCTATTATTTTAATTAAATATATTTAATTTAGTCATTTTCATATCAATTTAGTTGTGATTTCTATTCGGGAGAAACGCTTTAATGGGGGTATAAGCGTTAGGGAAACGCGACGGAGAAAATATCCTGTATTTACCCGAACGCAGTATTACGAGTTTTAAGCTTGCTGCATAATCCTTCCTTTACCGACGTGTATTATGAAAACCATTATGGTATTCGGTAAAGGACCTTGGGTGTGAACGCGAGTTTATTTTCAAGTCAAAAAATGCTGGCAGAAAAACAGTTTCCATTTGTGAGCAGCAGGTGTCCCTTTCAATCCCATCGTCAGCGGATTAGTCTATTGTATATCGTATAAATCTCCGTAAGACGAAAGGTGTAGTGCTTACCTCATTCTTTTTCGACATGACAAAATCTCGACGCGGGCCTGTCTTTTATAATAATAATCATTGAAAATAATCTTTTCTTTGGAATCTAATCTCCGGAGATATTGCAGGTGTCAGCTAGAATTGTGAATCTGTGATACAATTATGGTGGTAGTAATTTGTAATGTTAACAAGTTAGTGCTGGCAGATGTCATTAGTAAATTATGTTTATCCGACAGGACGCAGCTGTAGATGGGTGGTATTTAATCCCCCTCATACGGTGTTACGAACTTAGTGGAATACACTGTCAAAGGGAAATATGAATAATGACTGGAGTTTTACAGTCCTATTGGCGACAGTAGCGACTAAATGTGAATACACCCACGCAGGTAAGTAATGTTATTATCCCGTTAAATGTTTGCTCTACCTTGTCAACCGATTGTTAAAGCCCGTTTGGTGGTGGTGGACTTTTTCTATCATAAAGTATGACTATATTATCCACAATTATATAAAAAAAATCTAAAATATTTTCAATTCATGAGGCGTTTGTATTCTCATATTAGGACACATGTATTTAATATAATGTGATGGCAAGTAATTGCCACAAATCATAGAGAGTATGGCAACCCCTTACAGTCTTCAGATATGATATGAGATATTACTTTAAACATTTTACCAATTTACTTGGAATGCGTATTACGCAGTCGATATAGATAGAAGAATAGATCAAAAGTACGGATGATGCGACGCGACCTCCATAACTCGGTCGCAGGTGTGATGAATTCCCGGATTAAAGACGGCTCTAACAAATTTCGTACATAATATATTACAGTTACTGAACTCCCTTTTCGTAACATTAAACTTCTTAATAATTTACAAAGTAATACTCAAACAGTATCTGTTGGAAACAGGAAAATAAATAAACCTTTTTAAATTAGCACTTAAATTGCACACGCGTCGTGAGATTTCAGTTTTGGTTCGTTTTATTCGAACCTAATTAGCCGAATTCCTAATTTAATTAACGTAAATGCATAGAACGGAACAGAGACCCAGTATATCGAATTTTTATGGGCAAGAGAGAGTAAGAATAGTGTTGAAATGTACAGAAAACCATATCGAGTAGATCTATTGGTATCTAGAGACACGCAACGTTTTTAATCAAAAGGGAAAGGGGATCCAAGACACGAATATTAGGACAGCGTTCACAACGTGATAGCATGAAATTAATATTTCTACTAGAGGTAGGTTTCCTAAGATATTTCCTATAATATTGTTATAATTTAGGTATATCTATATAATTTTAAATATATTTTCCTAATAATCATTACTTTATATATTATACGTATTATATAACTTGCTTGGGAGTAAAATAATTAGCTTACATTACATCTGACTTAGCATTTCCTTGTATATCATTTCAGTAAAACCCTATTGACTAAATTAGATTAGAGATGTAAATATCATAAAGACAATAAAGTTATGGTTTGGACAGGCACGTCCGGCTATCACCTTAACTCTATTTAGGGATCACAATACTTTTGGGCTGAAATTAAAGAATTTTATTCGAAATTTTATGAACTACTCCGAATTACCAAAATTCACGTCTTAGGAAAATCTCAGGACATCATAATCACATAAATCCAAAAATGCTACTGAACTTGAATCACGACTTCAGTTCCATAAACAGTTTGTAGCAGAGAAAAGACAAACAGAGCCGGGATGTGACGAAGAAATCAGAAGATGTAGACAAAGTAAAATTATTTTTACAACAAGATGAAAATGGCAGCTGTAACGTGCAAAATTGAAATTCTACATTAACTTACCTTGCCTTGCAAATCACTCTCAGACCAAAGTAATTTAGTAAGATGGGGGAAAATCTCTGAAAAATCCTGCCATACATACGGTATAGCAATGCTCGTATATATGTGGGATGCAAGATGTTCCTAGCCCCTATCGAGGACCGCCTTGCATTCTTGGCTCCAAATTATACGTAAGGCTGTGAGTCTTTCAGTACCTAGAGCCTAAAAAGGATTGAATTGCAATGGGTTCTATTTATCTAAAGCTGCACTAGCAGGCTCCTACCAGGTTTGGCTGGGCAGGGAGAGAAACATCGGCGGTATTCATGAATATTGAAACCTTTAAACCTCATAATTTGGCTGTCATCCACCATGGCTAGTTAATACTCCTGTAATAATAACAACTATAGGGCGCGCGCGGATGTCTAGTCTCTTAATAAATCCTGGTAATGTTTGGAAGTCATCCCCGTATCTCATGTCTATTATTTGTCGAAGGTGGAAGTCATCTAAGGCAGACTTATATTTTCTATTCGCTAATTTTAAACTTTGTTTTTATTCGTAATTCACGTGACCGTGTTTTTAATAAGAAAGGTATGAAAAATGTTTTTAGATTCAATTTTAGATCAATTTGTTATTTGTGAATAGTTTTGTTTAGGAATTCAATTTCCACTTCTTGAGTAACCTTATGTAAAGACAGGTGGTGATAAGGTAGACGAATAGTCATAAAAATGTTTATACTGCCTGTAAGACATGACATATATTCTGCTCATAAACATACTTGGTAGTAATTTAAATACTGCCAAGTATATTTCTGAGCAGAAAGAACACAAAACATTGTGATTGATGTTGTATGTTAATAATAATAATAAAATTTAAGACAGTAAAAGTTCCGACAATTTTAGTAAAGTACGGTAAGATACTGTAATCATTATAACATAACAATTTACTCCTATTAATTTATTTTATTATGAAAAATTAATTGAAAAGAAAAGGGTAGAGTGTCCTTGTAGCTTGTGACCATCGATTATGTGTCATACTTGAATTATGAGCGTTTAAATCATGGTTAATGGTGAATACGCATATTCTCGTACCAAATTTATTGGCTGATAGTA
Source organism: Achroia grisella (assembly GCF_030625045.1). Lineage (NCBI taxonomy): Eukaryota > Metazoa > Arthropoda > Insecta > Lepidoptera > Pyralidae > Achroia > Achroia grisella. The sequence goes on along the minus strand of NW_026712655.1, from coordinate 2,687,943 downwards.
AAATATATAAAAAGCTCACTATAAAAGTTGGTTTAATACCTTCTTTATGGAGTCATGTCGCAATATTTGGAAATGATACTGTTTAAAATGGAATTTCTAAAGTAACTCGATCGTTATGTTATATAGGATATCAGAGTCTGATTTACAGAGTTGTGTTGTAGACGTTTAGTAATAAATAATTGTTTATAGTACTTACCAGTACACAGGATAGAGATATTCTAATTTAAACAAATATGTGTGATAGACGGTAGGGTGAGCATGACGTCAGAGCAGTTAACTTATTGTGACAGTTTTGCCGTAGTTCATCGATCGTTTATCGCGGTTTCCAGGAGTACCACGTGGACGTCAACTTGATATGGTATATTGCTAGCAATGGGGTCACTAGTACCCATTACTAACAATCCGCTTCCCTATCATTTATGGCTTATTATATTAGTTCTATCCGTGACTCATGCATGGAATATTGACCGGATTAAAACGCAGCCTAAAATTTCTAACTTACTGCTTTCGTTTATGCCAATCTTCATGTTCACAATATCAATAAACTTGTATGTAAAAGTATTCTTTTATATAATTCGATTCGCAAACCACTTGACGACTCATCTGATAGTTAGTATTACGAACATCACGTAGCTATATACAGTAAAGTTTCATCAAAATTAGTTCAGTAGTTTTTGCGTGAAAGAGTAACAACCATCCATACTCGCAAACTTTTGCGGTTATAATATTACTAGCTGTGCCCGAAACCGCGGGCACACCGGCCTTAAATTTCAATATAAAATATAGCCTATGTGTTATTCTGATGTATAAGCTATATATTACCGTAAAGTTTCATCTAAATTTGTTCTGCAGGTTTTGCGTAAAAGACATTCGCGTTTATAATATTAATAATGATTATGTTATATTAAGATTAAGATGTAATTTACAATTTCATATATCTTTTATACAATATTTATTTAAAATTGTGTTAAATTGTCTTGTACTAAATAGAGAACCTGTAAGCCAAAGAATATTTATTTATGCTTTATGTACATTTGTAGTATTAGAGTATTGGTTATTATTGACCAAAGCTTATGAATGTCTCCAGACCTTCCCTCCAAACTTTCATTTCACCCAGCTTCTCACGGGTCATTCATACTCCAAATCATACCTCGAACGGTTCGGGATCACCTCGGACGACAGATGCATCTGCTACGATAGAGCATCATCGTTGCAGGGGCATCTGTCGTCCAAACATGGAGCAAACTATGGAGCATCTCATTAAGGTGTGCCCGAGGTTTGGTCCCACGAGGCTCGACCATGAGACGGCCTGTAGCATGGTTCGGGTCTCAGAACCATTCCATCTCCCATCCATCATCAAACATCAATCAACCATCGACACTTTCACATCACACATATCATACATCATTCACAACCTCAAACATTTTAATCAAACATAATCATCATCACCAACACTCCCATACCACCATAATCAACATTCTCATACCATCATCATCTCCATACTATCATCATCTCCATACCATCATCATAAAAACCACCAACATCTTCATTGTTTTGTTATTTTGTCTCTTGTTATTTATTTTGTTTTGTTTTGTTCTTCTATTTTTGTTTTATATTGTTCTGTTTGTTGTTCCTTCATCTTCTCTATTATATTAATAATATTATATTTATAAAAATGTATATATTTCAATAACGATATTCAAATTACACTTCTATTAAAACCATAATTTTGTAAATCCATTTAAACTCTGCTGAAGCGAGCGTAAACCACAGGCGCAAACGCTATTGCACGCATTGAGTACACCAAAGAGATTCTCAGTCTTAAAAAAAAACCATTATCATTGGCACGTCATAGACAACACAGGTATGTTAGCTAATTTTATAGGTAGATTAATAATTACCCATGTCAATAATTTTTGGAATAGATGTTCATAAACATAATGTATTCTTATTATTGTAGTTAGCTACAATAATAAGAATACATTATACATTACGAATGAAAATAATCGTTAAAAAAATATTATAAAAGTAAAATAGTATAATCTAAGTTTAAAACAATAACGCGCGTCCTAATTTGTACTTTAATTTAGGGAATGAATATACGCATGTGTTTACTTCTTTTTTACATTTTTATACATTACAATATTTTTACACTTATTTAGAACGATATTTCCAATAAAGAGACATCATGTAATATCTCAGGTATTAAATGAGAAGCGCTAGATAGAAAATAGCGAGGAAATGGCAATTTTCCTCCGTAGTAATTCGTTTCAGACACGCCATTTTTCCATTATCCAATATCAATATTGTTTTGTCTTCATCGCTCAGAAATAAAGCTCTAAGACCATACTAATGGTAGCATTGCATGTCCTATGACCTATGGAAAAAATAATTGTAGATATATAACAGATTCTTTGCTTCACATATTTCTATGTATGCTATAAAACTATAATAATATTAAACAGCAGAGTGAAATTCGTCACTATATTTTTATTATAGTATTATTTAAGGAACTGTACTAACCACACTTTATAGCATTCTTCATATGTAAGATTCGTCAAGGCTCCTTTTTTTAATACCTAAATACCTAATGTATAGAATTTATGATTTTACAAGATGTACAGTGGTGTGTAATATTTTGAGGGATGGTTGATGACTTTGATACGACTTGTCATACGGGAATGGAAAACTGCTACTGACTTGTAAAAAAGGTGACGGAAAATAGTAATTATTGCATAGTCATGGATAAGTTTAAGTAAAAATTAAGGGTCTTTAAAATTTCTAAACAGAAACACTCTAGATTTATTTTATAATAATCCTATATATTGATTTGTAAACACAAAAAAGAACAAATAGCTTAAGATAATAAAGTTTTTATTTATCTTACCTACTTACCTCATTTGCTTGAAACAATTTACAATGCAAAGGTAGCATCTTTGCCATTGTAAATCCAATGTTTTGTGTTTATATCTATGTGTGTACTTGCGGAGAAACTCTACGAAATGGGGACTTGTTAATATTTAAAGTTTGATATGGTAATGGGAGAACAGAGGTACGGCACGTGGTACGTGTGAGGTTACACGTGAGATACTTATAAACACACAAAGCCACATTGCTAGTTTCCATGAAATTAGTTTAAGCAATTGCAAATCTTATTATAGTGTTATAAAGGTTATATTAGTGATTCCTTTTGACATCGGTAGGTACGCCTGATCGTGTTGTAGTGTTATGCCTAAACAAAGTAAAGCTTTATCATGTTACTACGTTACCGCGTTCCAAGATTAATGCTCGCCTAATGAATCAGCTCCCGTGACAAATCAGTACGCGATAATGGATAGGGCTTTGTGAGCTCTGCCTAGCCCAAAAAGCTGTCTTGCTACTGTTCTAACGGTGTAGTATTGGTGAAAAGTATTTTTTTGCGAACAATACCAAAATATTCGTCTTTATGTTGATGTAGTAAATGGATGATGTGTAACAAAGGAGATTCTTACTTCTTTTGTACGTCTGAGTGGTGGTAATTTGATACTTAGCATCATAATATTTAGTTATATTTGATTATATTTACGGGGAGAATTCTGTCAGATTTTAAACATGAATTTATTTGAAATATTATATACCTAGGAGTTTCATTTATCAAATTATTATAAACTAGCTATTTACTAACCACGACTTCCACTGCTTTTTTAAGATAAAAATAAATAGTAAAAGATAGTCTACGCGCGTCTTAGTGATACAACAAAATCTTCAGATTTTTAATTTAGATTCCCTCAAATGTTTAATGGTAAAAAGGCGAACAGACAGACACACTTTCGGTTTTTTAATATTAGTATGTATATTATAAAATAGTGAAATTGTATAACATTTATAACGCTCCGTGTCTAATTGAATGAGATGGTTAATAGAAACTGTAGCTATATGCCTATACGTACAGCAACTTTGAAATTAAATGCTTGTCGACCACAACCAAACTCCATTTAGTTGTAAAGTGACTTGTAATTATCTAATACAGTAGATACCATAGCAGCAATATCTCGATAAATTGGAGAACTGAACGTGACAGGCTATCAGCCTTAAAATACGAGTACGCTTACTAATATTGTTGCCTAAATCTTCAATTCTCTGATATCTGAATAGCTTGCTATTTATAAGATAACAGTAATGAATGAATTCAATTTTGTATAATGACAACGTATACGGTCGATTTTTTTGTAATCTAATCTTATATATTTTCATGACCTTGGTGAGATATTTTTTAGCATGTTGTGGGACCATCGTATGGTCAAATCATCATCAAAACGATACACATTTTAAAAGAAATGTGTTCATATATTACCTGTACAACGTCAGCTTAAATTTGAACCCTATTTCGGATATAGTAAATGTTTTGTTTTATTTAAGAATATTATATACTTTTCCTAAAATTATTGTCTGTTCCTTCTTCAAGTAATGATTACCTATATAAATTTATGAACATTATGTATTTAATATCTGCTTCATTATTTTATTATTATTCAGATAACCAGTAGGTATTTTCAATTAACAATAGATAAGAAAAATGTCATTTCAGACAGCCAGAGCTAAGTCTATCAGTTTCTGTGATTTGATGTGGGTAAATTAAATTTGCTCTGTAAGACACTTCATTTAAAGGATAGGATTACAATGGAAATAATAGAGTTAGTCAGGTGGGTGTCAGCTAAAAATTCTTTGTATTATTATGTCGATACTAATCTTCATTTATTCAAACTCTATTGAAGTAATGATTCTGGATTAGTTATTTTGTCTGTCGTCTACGTGTTTATTGGAGACTATCATCACTTTCCATTATGTAGGCATCCGTTGGTTGGCATTCCAGTTAGACACATAAATAAACATAATAATGATGAACAACATTATTATATTGCTCGATTTTTTTGTGATGAATCTGCTTTCTGAAGGAGGTTTCTGATAAAATAAAAAAAATATAACATATTGAACTGTTTATATTAAGTTTATTTGAATAATTGGCTCAATTGCATAAAAATAGAATAAAATATATACAAAATTATATACATATATGTATATATATATATATATAAATATATATATATATATATGATTACTTTGAATTGATAAAATAAGTTAAGTGTTGGTTGCATTAGTATAAAGACATAAAAATAAAAACTATTAAAGAAACATACATATAATATTTTGCACGTCTACACATATAATGGATTCTGTAACATATGTGAACTCCTGGCAAATAAACGTTACAATTTAGTAATTCACTGACTGAGGTCCTGCAAACTTGTTAAGGAATGCGAATTACAAAAAATATAAAAAACGGTTAGTAGGTTACTAGGTACCTATTCACAATTAATGAAGACAATTCGCCAGGGAGGACAAAATCAATCAATAATCCCGGCTCGTTACCAAATTGTGACGTGTCCCGGACACGACCTCGATAAATACTCATGGGATCAACTTTATGGGAGGTTCTCATTAACAAGTAGGTGTGTTAGTTGGTTCAACGTCAAATTATTACATTAATTTTAAAATTAAAATATGTTTGTTTTCATTAAAACTGTTTCTATTTCCGTACAAACGTAAAAACTAGCTATATCCTTGCCCATCCACCCATGTTATTTATTAAGGTGTTTCACGGAAATAATATTACTTAGAATTCTTTAAAGTTATCATAATACACTTTAAATTAATCACTATAACATATTAAGACTGAATAATGGTCTAATCACAAATACACCTATTCACTATATAATGCATAGTTTCAGTATTTCCGTTACGTAAAAGCCTTCAAGGCTATATATAATACGTAATGTTGTTATATTTAAAAATCACCATATGTTTAGAGCAATGAGATAAAATCTGCCATTAGTAGACCAGTGACGAAATACGCAGCAAATCCCATTTATAGCACCATTATTATGTGATTTGTTTGCAATGTCTCCTATTGTATCTTAAAGTAAGGCCTGTACATTTCATTCGTATTTTTCCCGGAGCATTAGAGAGGGGGTAGCAGATTACATAATATAAGGCGATTTGCTGTTGTTATTTCCATTGGCATTTCCTTGTCAAACATAAAGTAGTTGGTATTATTTGCGTTCTCCTTCAATTTTATTGATTATATAATACAATAAGTAATTGAAATAATGGGGTCTTTTTATCTATAATTTTTATAGGCATAGCAATAGTTTTGACAAAATTTGTATTCGCTTTGGACTAAGAAAAGGATTAACGAATGTATGAGAACGTTTACTTTGTTTATACATTAGATCAGCCTTTTCAAGGGAAACCAGTGCCGATGCTAGTCTAATTTAGCACTCAATCAGACAACATTAATATGTCTAAAACATGTGAAGGGTATTGTAACAATATATAGGAATTCGATGATTATTCTGAAAATGATAATATTTGGCAACTACAATTCTCTGGTTTTATACGTTATAAATTCATTTATATCACCATTGTAGTAATGTGTATATGAAACTCTTTCATATTCTATGTACACGAATTAGGATATAGGTACACTAGATCCGCTTTGTAATTTACATATATACCTACCGTTATTAAAATAAATAAAATAATCATAGATTAATAAATAGAGCTTAAGACATAAAGTGCAAGTTAAAACTATTTTATATTAATGTATATTATGAATATTATATTATAGTATTATGCATTCTGGGTTCTTTTGTACTTTATTGAATTTTGATAAGTGAAGTAAATAATGGAATATTAATAAGAAATATCTAATATACAAATACATTGTGGTGTTTTTGTATTTAGTGTAATAGACTCAACACGGCGGTTAACAAATACTACATTAAGCAATTTGCTTTGGTTGATGGATTTCTGTTCCTTTATTTTAATAACTACCACTAATCAGGTTCATATGAAATGAATATGATGAGAAAATGAATATGTTCAATTTAAGAACGTAACCCAAAATTTTATTGTCAATAATTCCTAAAGTCAACGTACTTTAATTTGTTATTGCATAACTAATATTTATTGAAATAAATTCCTTAGAAACATAATTTGAAAGATTCTATTCAAGGACACAAAATATCTACTTACGTACTTGGTTCAAGTTTTCGGTAGATGTTTTAGGCTCTGTGTTTTCATTTAATGAAAAGGGCAAATCAAAAGTTTTTCAATCACATTTATGTGAATTCTATCTAATTTAATCATAAAGTAGGCATTCCATGAAAGGAATTAAGATCACTGAACTTAAATCTCTCCACTATGGTATGTTCATTAATTACGTTTTTTTTATTTGACAATATCCTCGTATTGGTAAACACATTACTTGCATTGGTATATACTCAAACGTATATGAAATAATTATATATATTACGAATTCGTTATATAAGCTATTACAGAAAAATATTGAAGCTATTTCGATCAAGTTATAGAATACAACTCTATGTTTATAATTATAATTAAAATAAATTATAAATCTTCGTTTAACTTACATTTTTCGTCCGACAACATTTTTTATTCATATTTTATAGAACTTGTTTCATAAAATCAAAAACAGTTTCCACTATGCACAGTACAGATAAACGTTCTGTATATTTGTTTCAGAGGCGATTAGGATTGCACTATTGAATGCGAGCTTTGTGAACTTTTCAATCGATGTAAATCAATAGGCATTTTCAATTTTGGATGAAACTTTGCAGTTTATGTAAAGCTGTTAGCAGTTTATAAATACCTAGCTCAACGAGCCTTTTCGTATTTCCCTTACAAATATTCGCTTCGGAGTTATTTCGATTCTATAATAATTTGTACGACTCGCTGCCCACGGTGCGCCAGTTGGTTCCATCGTTTTGTAATGTTTCTGTTATATTTTTGAATAGAAATGTTGTTACAAATTTTACTAACAACCTGTCGGAGATTTGCTTGTATCGGTAATCTATAGGGTGATTTTTGACGGCATTGGATTAGAATTATATCTATACGGCATTGCATTCGAATTTAATCTAATAAAATAGATTTTAGAATAGATTTTTAAACTCTTGTAAATTAATGTAGCAAATACAGCATTGTAAATTTAATTTTGATAATGGACACACTTAAATAAACGTCATCATATACTAATCCCTAAATTGCGGTGTTAACCTAAAACAGTAGTAGTGAGTAAATTTTTGCTCCATATCGTTATTTATAACCACAGATAAAACAATGTTATATATTGATTACACTCTATGTATGTTTAACAGACGATTGTTAATGGTTGAATGATTAAATGTAACACAGTAATACCGAAGTCGAAATTAGTCCATAGAGTGTATTTTTCATAACTGAGATTATTCAAATTGATGTTCACTTATTTATAATTGATAAGATGTATTTATTTAAGGTTCATAAAATTAAATAATTGCTTATAATATATACAATGAAAAGCGCCACAAAGCGTCATAAACGCGTTTGATCATATAATCTAAACATATAGTCGAAACATATAGATATATTTTTCAAATGTACGAGCATTCAAACATTCAAGCCACGGGAGTATACGAGTAGAATAAAGGGCGATACACAGTTGGATTCCTCTGCCGTTTAATTTATTATGTAGCCCTTTACCGAGGGAGCAATTATCAAGTTAAAGACATTGGAATTATTTGGTTGGATCGTGGAAACATAGTGGGAATATTGTATATACATTTAGCCAATTGTAAAATTACAAGGTGTGACATAGTTTTAAAATGTTTCGATGAATTTGCGTTCTCATGACGACCTTTACAAATTCTAAGTGTCAGTCTTGGAGAAGGTCCAAAGCACCGGATGGTCAAGGCGAAATATAATAAGGCGTTATACTTTGTTTGTTGTTATACTTTGCATTCATTGAAATACTATTAATACGTAATACTATTGGTTTTGTATTGATTTGTGTAGTACATTTACATAGGCGGAAGAATCCCAGGTGTTAGAATTGTAATGTTACTATTCATCTTCTACATATACATAATTATATTCATTATTATAGCCAGTTAATAATATCTAGATGTAAAATTGTGATATATGTGATGTCACAATTTTACGTCTGGATATTAATATATGTATGGTGGTGGAATGTCATAATTGTTGCCAGCTGTAATAAGAACGAGGAGAAACGTTTCTTTAATAAAAAAAAAATAAAGTAACAAAAGTTTTTAAAATTTTTATTTATTTGTACGATTGTACACGTATAATGCATAAATTACTACCTGGAATTTAATGCATTTTTAAACGCGATGTGCTAATATATTGTTATAAATTTAACTTAAAATATAGGCTTTATTTTGCCACATCAAAATATCTTATTTCATACGAAGCAAGGGCAGGATGCTAGTTACTTCGTGAGTTAAGTACTTTTTATTGTAAGGAGTAACAATTTTAATTTCGTAAAGACTTACAAATATTGATATTTAGGCACTTAATATACATATAGATAGTATATATACTACGTCTAAGTCACCTAATGCGTGTCAGTATCTGCCAGCTTTAAGATCTCAATTTAATCTCCGGCCATTAAAAATAAAGCAGTAACCAGCAATGGGCTGGCTAATTTAAAATTCTATAAAAGTTATACGTTTTTCATAAAACTCTTAGAGAAATCACTTGCGGCGAGTAATTTAAAAGTCTCCATTTTGAATTTTCCTCCCGTAAAAATATCGTATAATCTTTTGAAACAAAAAGAGCTATCGGAGGTTGGGCACCTCAGCACCTGGTGTCGACGGTGCTCGCCGCAACCGCCGCCGTCGGTTGCAGCAAGAGAAAAATTCCAAAGCAGCCGCAGATGGGATTCAGTTATTCAAAGCTTTCTTTCCGAACATTCCGGTTGGAGCGTTTGTACTGTGACAAAGCTTTTCGTTGCCTTTTTCTGCTTTGATACCCTTATGGCGCAGCTTCTTATCTCGATTTTTATGCTACGTGATTTTGGTTCGTCTTTAGAGTAGTTTCTATTAACCAAGGCTGTGTGTTTAAATAGGTATTTAAATTTCTGTATGTATTCATGCATAGTGGTTGCTAAGTATTTGACATATGTTCTTAGTTAGTTTTAAATACCAGAGAAGTATGAAATACCTATAAAAGATACAGTGCTGAATTATTCTTATTGAGTTAATCTTTATAATGTTTTCTACATAGTATTTATGACATAACTAATATCAATTAGTAAAATAAACTCTTTTCATTACAAATAAAAAGAAATAATTGAAGATCAACATGATTATTGAAAAATGAGAAAGTTATTCTTAACTTTAACTCGTGATGGGTATAAAATTAAGAAGAAGAATCTCAACTCGACGAGTTTTTGGTATATCTAAACCGATTTTTATTAACTGTTATTTTTAAACTCGTATTAATTTAGCGTATTAGAGTAGCACTATGACAGGACTATGTACTATTATCTAAAATATATCACAAATCAACAAAAAGGTACACACCTATTTTTTTCATTCGACTTTATAGCATGCTTAGTTATTATAGTTAGTTAAGGGATGCCGTAAGTACTAATTCGAAATATATGTATATAAGTTAAACCTGCTTGTCAATGCCAATCATTTCAAACTTTTTATATTTTTTTTATTTTTAATTACACATATTATTAATTAGTACTAAAATTCGTTGATTCACGCCGATGAAATTACTAGTTATAGCTATAATTGATGTGAATAGTAGGCATAATTCTGTTAAATTCTACATAAGTTCCTATGTAGATTACCTATAATGAGAATTCGTTAAATGTCGCCGTATCGTATACATTCATTTTGAGAGCACAATTTGCTTGTGGGGCATTGTTAACGAGCGGGTAAAGCGGCACACTATGGCCACGTTAATGAGAACGTAATAGGTGTTCACGGAACGGTGCGATCTGAAACAGTGTTCCCTTCCTCGCCCTCTATTAGCACGCGTTTAATGTTAGCTGGCAAATACACCGGATTACATTTAGATTCGGGTAATTTTAAAGTTATATGTGTTTCGCGTTATGGGACGCGAGGGGCGAGTAAATGTTACCAATGGCCCTTATAATACTTTTAATTTTCATGTGTAATTTATTCTAATTTATAACTTTATGCTGTTGTGGTTGTAAACTGACAAAACCGAGTTTTCAGTACTTACATTGAACATTTTTTTAATCGATCGGGTACTCTTGTGTCTTATAACATTTTTTTAACGGATTCAAGTTGGCTTTTGGGGACATAATTTATAAAAAATATGAAATTGATGTGTCTGTTTGTATTTGACGCCCTCGGTGGTCTAGCACACCGCTTTACGTCCGATGGTCTCGGGTTCGATTCCTCGCACGTCACAAACATTTGTATTCATGAGTAAGATTGTTTGTATCGGTCTGGGTGTTTTCTATGTATAATATGTATGTATTTGCAAAAAAATATTTATGTATATGTATCAGTTATCTAGTACCCATAACAAAAGCTTTAGCTAGCTTAACTTGGGTCTAGATGGCGCTGTGTAAATTGTCTTGAGGTTATTATTATTATTATTTTCAAATTAACAGATTTTCACTCTACGCACATAATACGATATTAAAAACTTTAATATTATATCTTTTGTCTGTCTGTCTGGTTGATGTTGCTAATCTCTGAAATGGCTGGACCAATTTTGAAGGGACTTTCAACAGATAGCTAAGGTTTTAAGCAGTAACTATAAGGCTATTTTTATTTTATAAATTAATTTTATTTTAATATAAAGTTACAATCCACGCTCATGCGGAAAGGTAGTCTTAAATAGGTTATCAACTATCCATCTTAGTATATCATAGTACCCCTTATTTAATTGCAAGTTTGTACTTATTTCGAATTAGTAGCATACATACATACATATGTGAAACAAAGCAATCATGCCAATTTGCTATTGTCAAAGCAAACGCAACCACACAATGTAAACAAAGTATGTACCCAAAGCATCGTATATGCTCACATAGCAGGTGTATTATATTTCCCTGTGGCGTAGCTTTGAGCTCGTTGGTATGCAACGCTGATGATGTGTAAATGTTATGTGAATGTGGCACATTTGTCGGGCAGCAAGTGAGTATTACTAGTAGTACATCAAAATGTCAAAAGTAATAGTCGTATTTCCGAAGAGACTTTGAGAACCAAATGACGGTACCTATTACACAGAGGGTGAAATAAAAATTAGGTACTTGTCGTTGTATTTTGAGCATAGAGTGTATGCAGTAAATTAGTAAAATACTCGATTATGTTGATTTGTCTATTGAAAAAATAACTAATAGGAAGTTTATCTAGTTACTAAATTATTACAATTAAACATATTATTTTTAACAATTACAGACGTAGTTATAAATACGGCATCATTCTATATTTTAATCTAAAAAAAATTACCTTCTACTATCGCAAATCTCGTGTAAATTTAAATAGAAATTAAAATAATCTTTATTCAAATAAAGATAATGTTTTAACACTTTTAAGTAGCCATATAATAATTTATTTATTTTACCGCTCATTCGGAAAGCAGATTCATCACATGAAGAAAGAGAAATAAACTTGCTAATTACTTTTATAAATAAATGTTGTTCAGCATTACAAATGCAAGACTTTGTGTGAGTACAAATTGCTAATACTAAGATTGACAAAATATATAAGTCAACTATTATAGCTACTTCAGTAAACAAATAATTTGAAATTATTTTTATGAAACAAAAATTAATTATTCAAATTATATTCCTAATGGGCATGATCTCTTTAATCTTGAACGTTGATTTTATTTCTAATCTCACTGTTATATATAATTTATATTAAATAATAATAATAATATATAATTATATTTAATATAAATGATTTTTTTTCATAATTTCAATAATCAGAATAAAAAGAAGCCTTTTATTATATTAGCTTTAGATATAATAACAGATACTTTGTATTTAAGTAAATTCATTGAAAGTAACAATCAAATAAAAATACATATAGATGTAGAATTTATAGATATCGTTAGTGATTTTAGCTTCCAGTTCGTCCAAAGCTTTTTGATCTCGTTAAACCGCAATCCCGAATCACTGGAGAGAGTATTATTGCAAACCACTGCAATATCATATTATACCCAGATCAATTGCAGTTTCGCCGGACGTAATTAAACGCGTTCATTTAGGTACAACTGAGCAATCGATGATAACTTAGTTTCAGTGGAAAAGCAGTAATTTCTTTATAAGTGTTATGAAGCATGTAGTGTTGTAACCTCACGAGAATAAGATAAGTATGTACGGAAAGCGTTACCCCTTTTATTGACGTAAGTATACAAATAAAGATACGTGTCTCCTGGTACGGAAATATTTCAATCGCGAGTGTGTAACGAGATCCCACGTGGAGCGCCGCGGGCTTGCAAACAGGTTGCGATGGAACCTATCGAAAACCTCAAGATTCTCACCTCACATACACCTTACACGAAGGCAATAAGGATGGCATTAGCACAAAACAATATACAAATATGTACTTTACTCACTAACCGCGGAAAGGAAATAAAATTTTCCCCCACGGTGTGATATTTACCTTATCTCTCGCATTTACGCCTGTAATTAGATTTAATTTATGTCAGCAGGAGACTACGGATGTGAAGCAGTTTAACTAAATAATCGCGTTTTAATTACATAAAAGTTTATGGTTTTTATCTGACGTTCCTTAATTTATTTATATGTAAAGTCTTTCATATCTACATCTATCTTGAAAATCTATTTATTATTATACATATATAAGCGTAGACAACAAATATGTAAATATCCATTAAGCTTTCTTTCTGGTTATGTCATTAATTACTTGTCACTTACTTTTATTTATTTGAAAAATAAACCGAACGAAATTGTAGGAATCCAATTATATAATTTAGTATTTAGAAGATGCAACAGTCTTTATGTTATAATATGTATTTTTATAGCACAATCCAAGAATGCCAAAGGTAATTACATCAAACTCTTGATTCCACAAACCTGAACTGAATTGTATTACGAAAGATTGTTCTAATAGGTATGTTTGTGGTTTTGAATAGTATGCCAGTTTTTGGCTATCATATTTTAACATAAATCTTACGCAAATAATACACTATCTATTTATTATTGCATCTCAACCGGTTCATTTCTTGTGTATGAAAAACCTAGTGTCAGGTTTACGTTACGTTTTTAAACGATGTTATAAAAAATCGATTTTTTAGAACATCGTTTAAATATCATAAGTGATTCATTTTACTAATTGATGATATGGTTTAATAGAAATTAAAAAGTTTACTTACAATTTTATTTAACTATTGTATAAAATATGGATTTTAAAGTAGGTTTCTGCTAAAAATAGTACACAAAACAGTTTACACTATCTAAACTCTTGCTATAGAAATACATACCGCTTACGTACGTTTTTATGGTCAATAGTGTTAATGCGTGATAAAAGAAAAAGGGGCATTGGTTCTGGTCACATATTGACACCAATACCATAATAGTTCATAAAATAAAAATAACTGCTATGTTTGTACATTTGTAGTGAATGGTGTAAGCATATTTTATGATAAAATAAAACGAAAGTGGTTAAACAGATCCAGGTTTACTCGACTGATAAAAAAAATAGAACTATTATAACAGAACTCGACCAATATCTAACAGAATATAGATTAAGACGAACTGTACACTAATTAAATAATTCTAATAAATATTCAATAATTTGTGGTAAGACAAGTTAAGGAAATATTTTGTTATTATAGTATAAGAAGCAACAATTCCGATTGTAGCTTCTTATACTTTAATGGTAATTCAATGATTAACTCCATCGGTGCAGGAGAGGTAATATTCGAAACGATAAACTATGTGTAAGTATGGGATCTAATAACAGACTTAGCCATAAATTAAGGTACTGATAAGCATGGTATCTAACATTAGGTTAATGTTATCAAACAAAGCTTTGTTAACTAAGCTTAATAATTTATTCATATGTTTATTTATTTATTCATTTGCATTCCATAGTGTTACAATAATGGTTGACATAATATTATTATATTATTATAAGAGCACCATGGACCCTGATGGGTGCAGCAAGCTGCAATGAGATTCAGTGGCGTTAACAGAATTTAATTATTTTATTTATTATTTTTCTAATCGGTCTGTATACATTATTATTATAGACTGACTTTATAGTTTATCTGTCAAATATTCGTTGACATTATAATAACATTTTTTTATTAGTAATTTTTTTAGGTTATCTATAAATATATTTTTTTTTTATATTTTTCAAATCTTCCGGTAGTTTATTATATATTTTTATCCACATTGCCAGAGGACCAGATGAGTGCAAACTAAGTTTGGAGTCTGGAAGCATATAATTCTGTTTAATATCTACTCTTTTTTTGTATAAATCAGGGTATTTGCGAACAAATTTACATAGTTCCAATATATAAATACATGGAAGAGTTAGTATTTGATTATTGATGAAATGACTTTTACAGCTATCTCTTTGTTTTATGTTTACAATTATTCTTAATAGTTTTTTTTTGAGAGTAAACACGCTTGACCAGTCACTGCTATTTCCCCACAAAATAGTACCGTAGTTGAGGTGTGAATAACCACATATGACGCATAATGTGGTAATAGCTGTCTTTATGTCTGTAGTTTTTTTGATCTCACGAAGCGCATAGACGAATTTTGATATTTTATTATTTAGTTTTTTAATATGGGATTTCCAGTTTATATTAGAGTCTATAACGAAACCAAGTAACCACATCTCTTTTACAATTTTTATATTTATATTATTAAAATGTTTGTATAATCTCAATGCACAAAATACCACCTTATGGCGAATTCAACGTCTTATGGCTTAATTTCTGTTTATTGTATGTAGAAATTATCTGCACTGACCTCAAATAATGAGATGGAACAAATGATGTGAAGATTGTTATATGTAGAAATTATTTATTACTCTTTGTAACTGGGCTTTTGTTTCCCAAAGTTAAAAAGAAATAAAAATAATTTGTATGTTGATATCCTGATATTGTATAATGAAATAAGCATTCGTCGTGCTCGGTCTCCGAACTCATAATTTATTTACAATAATAATTATAATGAAAAAAGAATTGTAAACAATTGTATGGCGGCTGTCGGTTCTGTTTTCGCTTCGGTACGCTTTGTTTGAGGAGTATCTACTGGGCTCGTATTTTTTATTTCCTTTTTATAAAGACGCCATAAAAGTGGGTTGGTACCTCTACAGATAAGGAAGTTATACGGGCTCCTCGCGGCTTGAGCTGAAGCAATCCATCTCGCGTAATTGCATTATATTCGGAGTGCGTGGCTCGAACGCCCGGAAGGAACTGCTAGTTATGATTTCTTTCCAATATCGACACTTTCCTGGAGATATTTTTTTATTTAGAAACTACTTGGTTATGTCTTTGAGATTGTGTAATTGAATATATTAAGAAAAATTAGTAATCCATAGATAAATAAACGAAATATAGTAACAATAATATATACTGGAGTTGCAACACTGGTATATAATAATAATATAAAAAAAAAATATCACTATCTATGCTAATATTGTAAAGACAAAATTTAAATTACAATAAGATATTACAAATAATGAAGATGCTTGATTAATTTTAAAAATTACATTAGCTCTTACTTTTGTATTATCAATATTAAGTTTTATATTGTTTTAATAATACTGTAAAATATAAATGTAATTTTATCACAATTAAATATTAAATTTTAACCTATGACGCGGCTTATACACGTAAATCTTAGTTATCCGTGTTGCTTGTATTTTAAATTAAGAAAGCAGTTAATACTTCTTTTAAAAATTCAGTTACATAATTTTTTGAAGTAGGTACTTATCAATATCAGATAAACAAAAAAATAACATATAACCGAATTATTTACCTCACAAACGCAGATCTAAATCTTAAAGTATAGTTTCTTTTTGTACTTTTTCAATGATGGCTATACGGGAATAAAACTCGTGTTAAAACTTTAATTCAGTTCGGGATAGACTTGCACATTCTACTTTACGATCAAGGTTGTACTTTTAGTTCGTTAGTTCGCAACTTGGAAGCCGGAACGCCACGTTCTTGCAGACTCGCACGATCAGTCGGCAGACCGTAGCATGTGGGTCTTGGAAAAAGAACCAAGGACTCGATGAAGAAAATAGTTATATTGAACTCTAGGTCGCAAGTATACATCTATAGGATTCAAGTAAGTCAGAAATCAGGATTGTACGTCACACACAAAAATTGGATTGAGATTCTACTAGTGACGTATTTCATATATTCCTTGTGGATTACTTCTCATAAAAGCAAATATATTATATATTTTGTGTTATTACAGGTAAAACAGAGGATGTTATAAATTCTTAACAGGTTTTGGTTGATTTATTAAGAAAGAAAGAAAACTATAGGGTCTAATTTTATTTCTTGTAATTGAAGTATTAAGTATATTTCTGTCCGACGTACCGTCTAATTTGAATAACAATTCAATACAAGGACATTAGGGATTGTGGTAGCCCTATACAATGCTTACGAATTTCACCGGAATAATTCTGTTTTGCCAAATGTCCGCGTCCTAGTTTGATATTTCACGACACAGATAATGTATAAATTTATTGCTAGGTTAAATGTACATTACAGGGAGGGCTATAATTAACTTAGTTCGGATTTCTGTTTATAATTCAGTGGATATTTCAGTTGAAATCATTTGATAACTGAATGGTCGCTGAATTATATAACAGGTATCTCATACAATAAAATACGTATTATAGGTGTATTTTTTTTCTTTATGGCTTATTTTTTATCTACAATACAAATACTATGGCTCGCTTTTCAAAGGATTATGATGATAATGAAGTATTATTAATATACATATAATGTATATTAATAATACTTCATTAAATATGCTAAACAAGAACATCGTTGGACTTATTAGACTAAAATTTTGGGCTTTGCTTAACTGTAATATAAAATCGTCATTAAATTGACGACTTGCACTGTAGCATATTTTTTTTAAAAACCATGCCTTTTTATTATGCTGCGAGGTTTTAAAAAAATATATGCTATATATAACTACACAAATATCCTTACAAATGAAAATATAAAATCGGAGTTGCCAGGTGTACCTATGAATGGAAAATGAAATTTAAATACGACGATTGATAAGTGAAATTAATTATTACCATTTCGTAACTCACAAAATTACAGGCGGCTATATTGTTTGTACGAGTAAAAGGTGAACTTGAAAAGTTTATTGTCCGGTGCTTTGCGTGGAAGGTCGAGCACCTAATATATTTTAAGAGGCCGCTCCACCTAAACTCGTCACACCGTTAACCACATATTGACAAACATTTTAGGAAGGGTCGGCTCCCGATGCTGTTAAGACAAAAGGACAAATTTGGGTTAATTAAATTCCAGTGTCGGGCTTTCGAAGCTCAATGTCTCAAGGCACTCGTCACGGCTTCTTGAACAAAGTAAAGTCTTATCACCGCGCTAGTTGGCTTGCAACCCTCCTTCCCCATGCCATCCTCCCTGGCCCCTCACACCTTCGTCGAAGATTAATGCGCGTCTAATGAATCAGCTACCGTGACAAATCAGACCTTGGTAATGGATAAAACCTTCCTGATCTTGTGGCCACAATAAATTAGCCAGCCTGTTAAATTTTTTATTCCACCATTTCGCCTTACTTCTTACTTTAGGAGTGTAAACGATTTGGCGGTAATGTTCTGGTATATACTACTATAGAATATGGTGTGTTGTAAAAGTTGAGATTAGGCACTACATGACGCTTAGCTTTTGTATGATGCTAATGTAGTGAGTAAAACTTGTTGATAAATTCTCTATTCGATTTAGGTCTAATCAAAATATTAGGTAATTAGTTTATTACAAATTATTATCTGATTTATTACTTAAAAAATTAATACATTTAAGTTTAAGTTAAAGAAGAAATGCCGGGTGCCATAAGAGTATTTCAAAATTATGTTATACAAGTCAAATACACATATACTTTAAGAATCTGTATTATGTAATATTTATATTTTATGTACCTAATATTTAGATTTTTTTAATCGACCATGTTTTTCTTATTTGTTATAGTATTATTTTTTCTCTCGACTTCGAGGCATCTTATTTAATATTGAACATGTATATTATTGTATATGTATATACAGCGGGGCTTTTCTTGTATAGAACCCTAAACCAAGTCAACATTATTATATTGAGATGCGGTTATCATAAATTGTTAGTAGATTAAAATCGTAGAAATTGACTATACCTTCGTCAATGCCTTGCCGCCGGTTGTTTGGGGGAGAAAACAGGTGAAGTTGACATTTGGATGTCCTCCACTGAAGGCGGGTTGCTTTCACTTAAAGTACCTGATTGATTTCAGTAGAGCATTATTAGGAACTTCACTTTACCAAATACAACTTTCGTAAACAATTGATAACGTAATATTAACAGATCTTGTTTTCAAATTTTGTAATCAATTTCTAAAGAAACTTTTTATTTGTGTGCTTTCATACTTATTTTATTATTATTATATATATTTTATTATTATATAGATATACGTATTCTTTGTTGTAAATTCATTCTAGTTTATTGTGGTATTATTGTATGCTTCAATTAGTGGTATTATATGGATCCTTATGAAGTTGGCACGAAAAGAGCCAGTATATTACTTACTCTGTAAATTCATTACTTCATGAAATTTACAAGAAGTTTCAAAAAACCATGTGATGAATTATTTCCTCTTTTCTTTGAGGTTGTTACAATGGAAGTACAGAGAAATCTCTAATAATATTAAATTTTATCCGGTTTTTAATCACATATACGGAATTCATGTAATATAGGTATTAGGATTTCCTCAGTCAGTTTTTATAACTAGTATATCTAGTTACAATAATAGACTAAGAATAGTAATCTAAATAAATTTGTATTGTAACAACCCCAGCCTACACTAACCGTGTGTAAATGTTACCCCAGATATCCTGAAATAAATTATTATATAAAGAAAACAAACTAATCTGTTGTTTATTGTACAGTATAACACGACACTGTAAGTTTAATGCCCCCTTTCAATACAAATTGTACATAATATTATACTGAAACTAGAACAGCCTGTATATTATGAGAAAACATTCAATAGAAATATTATCTGGAAAATTTTAATTATATCTTCCTTAATAATTTCAGTTGAATGAGTTTATTCACGAATCTTAAGGTAAAATCAAAGTCAAGTGAGATCTATATTGTATCTATTTTGTATGAGAATCGACTTATATTATTTTTTTTTATACATAAAGAAATCGTAATTATGCTATATAATATATTTTTGCACATAGAAAAAGTAAGACATAATTCTAATGATATTATTACTTCATGCAATTACTTTTCTATTATTCTTTCTATTTCTATTTGTAATGATTTCTGCCTTTCTTTCTTTCTTTCTACATTTAGAGTGGAGTAGATACACAATAGCTTTTAATATTAACTATACATAAATATATATATGTTATTTCAACTTAACAAGTAGTAATTATACAAATTCTGGTTTCTAACGTTCGTGTATTTTATTGTAATATGCCTTTTACTGCGATACGCTCAAGGCGGAAACTTCCGACCAAGACAAAACTAATCAATGGAGTACTGCTTAAAGGGCCCAATATTATTGAATTGTGAATTAAACATGACCCAGAAAGAATTCTCTCCAATCTCGTTATTAATAGAAAATGGTTGCTTTTTTACAAAGCGCTTTTTTGGAAATTTTCAATAAAGTACGCACGAATGAGATTATTTCCATACCATTAGATTACTGTTTCTGCTATCCTGTTACGGATTTTTCCTTTGTCAAGTCACTTTGTTCTCGTCTCTTAGATGACTACCAGAAGTATTTGTTTAATACACATCTATTAATTATTTATCTTATACTTTATTTGTATTTTCCAATCGAATCAAACGTATTATATTTTTTCAGAGACTTAGGTCTATTATTTCATGTCATCTACCCATCGTTTTCATCCTACATGTGATGCTTGATTGTATTTATGTATCGAAAAAAGTCTGGAATAAATGATTGATTAACAGATTTTCTTATAGTATAGAGAAAGAACAAATTCAAATTCAAATACATTTATTCCCATAGGGACCACACTTTTGTTTCTGTCCTGTTTGCCTAGCTACTTCAGTTGAAAAGACCTTGCTTGAAACTCGACTGGTACATTTTATTATGTTATTATTTCTTTGTATTATATTTGTTTAATAAGTCATTTTAATGTTAATACATATTTTTTATTACGATAAAAATGGGTATTGACAAGGATTTTGTGGATCAACTTAGAACAAAACTAGAAACATATCTAGGCATTAGTATAATTTTTCACACAATGATTGAAATAAAATTTGAATATTGAAAAGAAAAACCACAGTCTGTTTCACGGGTAAAATAACAACCCTGAGGAGCGTTGGATCCACTGCGGTATGGAGCGTTGAGGTTCTGTATAAAGTCACTCGTGGCTACCTGATTCCATCTGATCCCTTATAATTACTATAACATTTTAATTCCGGAAAGCAAATTAAAGTTTAGTAAACCAGCAGACATGTAATATTATTAGCTGTCATTTTATTTTGTTGTTGGAAATTAACTTAACTTTGAGAATAGCTTATATTAAATTTAAGTAAAAACATCTAATTCAATTACAAAACTGTAAACATTAGAATATTTGTTGTTACTTGAGTAAGCAAAGCTGAGTTGAGTATGAAAACCCCACGTGAGAAAAACTACAAATACCCTGGTATGCGTTGTCATTCCTTAGGATTAAGATGTTATGCCAGCGTATTCTATAATTTCACTCATGGTTACAACCAATACAGGAACAGGAAAAATATATATACGTGCTGACTAATTTTTAAATTAAGTATGTTCTAATTACGTATTTGCGTAGTTAAAACTCAGAAAGGTGTTTACTTGGTAGTCGTTAAATGATATGTGAGTTTTGGCTGCAAGAATATTTTAGCCATACGCTTGTAATTTGTGCATCACGTCGATTTGACGGTAGTACAGCCACATTTCAGACACAGAATTAAATACTCGTATTATAGTACTCTGACATTTCTTCTATTACATGCTTTTGTTTTGCATTAAAACTAAAATGTTATTAGTTTTAATATGAAAAAGAACAATTTAATAACAATAATAGTGGCAATGAAGCACAAGGTTTGCTTGATGTTAAGTAGATCTCGAAGTCTGTGGACGCTAGCAATATCAATATCATATACACGCACGTGTATCCTCGGGAGTAAGTTGTATGTATGTAAGTATGGTACTGACTAAACGTTAACTAGAGAAAATCCTCTAAAATCGCTCACAACTATTTACGTTCCATAATATGGTCCTTTATACATATAAGTTGTAATGACATATTTGTCTGGAAGCATATAGAGTTTCAATCTATATTTGTGAACATGCGAACAAACGGCGGGAAGGGTATGAAAACAATTTCAATGTTATTGGTAGAAAGCTTTTCTGAAGAAAATTGCTATTTAAGGTTCTTTTATGTATCGGTTTGAAGAAATTGCTATAATAGATGTCGCATAAGGTATAGTAGATAAATATATACAATATACATAATATTAAATGTGTTTTATGTAGGCTTTAAATTAAAGTACCCCTTTTAGGCTTATGTTGCAAAGTAATTGCGGATAACCAACCGCAACTGTTGTACTGTGTAATCCTGTGGGTTCAACATATATTTTTAGTAGGTACAGGTATTTAACTTCTTCAAAATTAATACTTATAACGAATTTTAACAATATGTACATACTTACTGCATTAGGAAATTCTAAAAGAATATTATTTAGATAACTATAAGCGTTTAGTTGTTTGCTTAATGACAAACTGTGTGACAAAACAGTTACTTAAGTAATGTATTTTTTCATCTCAATAGAATCCAAAAGAGTTCTGGAACAAGTAGACAGATAAGACATCTATTGATCTTCCGATTTATATCTAGTCTAAAGGTTCAGTCAAGTGAAGTGAAAATGGGCCGGCCAAGTACCTCGAAGAATTGATAAGCAATGTGGTCGAATAGAAATGCCGTGTCAATGATACCGTACGAAACAAACTGACGATTAAGAAATGTTGTTTGAACTTTCAAAAGAATGTATATTGGTACTTTAAAAGGAATCAAAATTATATATTTTATAAAATCTTTATTATCTATTTATTATAGATAACAGTTAAAAATATAATTTTGACTGGATAGAAGTTGAGTATGTACGTACGTAAATTGTTAGTTATAGCGGGAATTTTTCTGTTTATTAATTTTATTCGAAACTTGATTCAAATGGGAAGTAGTCAGATGGGCTATAGAAATGTTTTGTACTTAATTTTCGTGAAAAAATCTAAAGTAACGTGAACCCAAAACATGATTAGTCATTGAACGCTTATTTCGTGATGGTTTTGCCCTGTCGATTTTCACGAAATCTGAATTAACGAGTTTCTGTAAAAATGGACGGAAATGTTTTTACGATATTTCCATTTATTTTGTAGAATAAAAACATGCCTATTTATAATTTTATCATGTTGCTTTCTTTGTACGTTTAAGGTTGAGAATTATAAATTAAAAATTATATTATTAAATATATTGGAATACGTAATTTCGGTTAATTTCCATTTTCAATTACGAGGGAAAAATAAATGATTGTTATAAGAAAATACTTCGTATATTTATTTATGTATCTTAATGTTTCGATTTCAAATATTATAAAGTTGTCACAAAATACATTATTCATGGGTAAGTACAGAAAAAAACTTAAGCTGTGTACCTAAAGCTTAAGTTTTTTTCAGGCCTAACACTGCATTGTACCTAATAGTAAAAGTGCTACCATTATCAAAATTATGTAGTTGGTATTACTAACTTGCTACATAAGCCAGGTTTTTAAGTTTTGTGTAAAAATACTTTGTTTTATTATTATTCGCATGCTTGCTTATGTTATACACATCTTCAACAGAAGATTAATTTATAAATACTTTTTATCTTTTTATGTGTCGTTCACTCCAAATATGTTACTCTAAGCAGCTTCAGTTTTAATTACGATTAAAAATAAGAAAATATTACATCTGAATTTGGAATCTGTAAATATATTATGAATGTTCATGGCTGCCGATACTATACTTTTTATATATGTAGTTTTATTACATTTTATAATTTTACATATTTTTCAAACATATAAATGATATGAAGTACTGAATGTGAGTTTCATTCCCAACATTAATTATGTTTTCCTATTTTCGCACCAATTGGTTGTCAAATATTTTGTGATATTAAAATGTATGGTAAAGAGAACAGAATCACTGTGATTGTATTACACAAAGAAGGTAGTGAGCCAAATACAATTTTTTAAACTCTCCATCCGCTTGATATTAGACAAATATTTGTGTACTGGGCGACAAGTGATAGGTATAATGAAAACTCCTCTGTTTGTGACAGCAAAAGATTTGACCATTCAAGCAGTGTTCGTATAAAAATGGCAATCCAATCAGTAAGGGAAAGAATTCGAAGAAATCCTGTTAGAAATCAAAAGATTCTATTTCGCAAAATAAAGATAATGCCTAGAACCATGACCCATACTTTAAAAGCGATTTAGGAATAAGCTTATAAAAGCTGCACTGGCTGATAATAAAAAAAAAAGATTTAAATTTAATAAAATAATAGGGTGATAAAATCAGAACAACTACTTAAGTGGTATGCAAAGTGAGGTACACAGAATTTGTTTTTTACAGATGAGAAAAATTTTCTATTAAGCAAAACTTTAGCAAACACAATAACCGTGTTTATGCTCGAAGATCTAAAAAAGCTTCCTAATTTGTCAACAGAGTACAACGTGGATATTATCCCACTGCTGTGATGGTTTGATAGGGTGTTAGCTATGAAGAAGTGATTGAGTCATAGTTTTGAGAAATAAATATTAAAATATCGACACGAGTGTATCAGGATACCATTCTTGAGATGGTGGTTAAATCCTATAATAACACCATATTCTATAAACAAGAATGCTTCTTTCAGCAAAACTCAGCGCCTGGTCATAAACCTCGGTCCACCTTAGATTGGTTGGAAACGAAATACCGGATTTCATCGAAGTTGAAGGCTGGTCGTCATCTATTAGATCAGATCTTAATACGCCGGATTATGATTTATGGTCAGTTTTAGAGTATATGTAAATAATAAAAGAAAAAAAAAGATTTTTTCTTGTAACAATATTTATAGCAAGACTAAGATATATTTCGCATATAACTATTATTATATAATATTTTTGTTAGCAATCCTTCTTGGATTTTCAGAATTCAATTCGCTGTCTTAAATTTAATAGAAATATTTATCACAATAGAAATATTTTTGACATTGAAAATAGATAGTGCTGTTATAATTATATTATAAATAAGGTAGTTAACAGACAACACATGGGGTACATCTTAACTGGCACGAGGCCAAGATCACACAGACACTCAAGCCAGTTTAGAAAAGTTTTTAAAGTTGTTTTCCAAATTGTTTCTAACGAGCACCGAACCCTGAATCTAATTTACGCCAAGTAACGTGGCAAACACTTGTTACGGAGTTGTGTAACATGGAAGAAGAAATCTCTATTCACTTCACATGCTTACATTAAAGAGTTTCAATTTTAGTAAGTGAAAATGCTGAGGCGAGATAAAGAATTTGCTACAAGTTGAGGGTCGGCAAACTCCTGGGGGCTAATTACATTGTTACATGACAAAACTTTTGGGTCGACCAAAAGTTTCTTTACGTTCCTTATACAGGCTTACGCTCTGCTGAGACCAATAAAATCACCTCTGCATCAGAGCACATACGAAGCTATTGAACGACCGAATTAAGTTAAGTACATTCTCTTATCATGATATATTTATAACATAGAATTGTTTATAACATAACATATTTATATCATGTTTAATAAAACGGTAGAAATATTTTTTTGGTTTTCAGACCAGGACCACTGGGGGGAATAGGATTGTAAGTAATACAGGAGTAGATGCTTTATTGATAATGACATGTAATGTCGGGTTGACCATTAGACAGTTAATACCAGCTAAATAACATCTACATTCAACATTCAGTATAAAATATCAAAAATCTGTACATAATTAGATTCCGATTGAAATTGATTTATTTACAAATGCAATATATTAAAATTTATGTTAATAAATTTATGCAATATACGATAAACATAAAAAAAATATTCAGGTGTTTAATTCTAAAAAGGTCTCGATATCGGAAGGTTCCTGGAAAATTTAATTTAATCGAAATCAATTTTAATTTTCAATCTTATTAACATAAACGTCATTAACATAGCTAATACCAGGGACACTGGGCTTACCTTCTGCTGCGTTGGATTCCAATATGATTTCCTTAGTGTGATCAAGTCGAGAGCACAGTGACAGTATATATTAATACGCGAAGTAAAGACTTTGTAACCCTTTTTATGAAAATTGCGTGAGCAGAGAGGGAGACAGAGAAGGAATCCAGATAAAAATATTATTTTTAAAATTATGTATAAAAATGTATGTAATAATAAAAAACATACACTGATATACACACACGCAGACTCTTTTTTTAATTGTTAAGTCTGTGGTCAAATAGAGAATAGACTAATATTGTTTGTCATTAATATTATTTGTCTATAGTCTAACTGAATGTTAAATTAACTATGGTCGAAATTCGACTACTGAGTGACCACTAATTAAATACTCTGGATGAATGGATTATATTGATTTTAATTTTATAGTAGGTAAATAATGTTTGATTATAACAATAAATTAATATTCGTGTCGAAAAGCAAGGGCTACAGATAACAATGAGCTTTAATCTACTATTACCGCTCAGGATCGGTGTATTGTGGTTAGTTACCAACCAAAGTCTCAGATTTATTAAGCTACTTATAAATCCTCGGACTTAAATTACTTTAATGACTGTTAACGAGTAGAAATACCCTCGTATAGACGGCTTATCTTGTGAAGCAGTTAAATGCTGGTCTTTATGGGCATGTCTTGATATTGCAAAATAGGATCTCATACCGTTGTTTTAAACGAACCATAACAGGACTTGTCTTGTTTAGGCCCTGAATTTAATACATCTCTCGTGGTGATTCCATTATATTAATTAACTTTTTACTAGCGGATTATATAATTAATAACCTTTTATTACCAACACCTGCAGATTCTTTTTCTCATTAGATTTATATTAAATTGTTATTTTTAATATATAACATAGTATTGAAAATGAAAAGAATAAGGATTGAATGAATCTTAAAAAGTTTGTTTTCTGGATCTATTGAACCGATTTCGAAAATTCTCTTATCAATAGAAACCTCTATGTACGGCAAAATGTGACACAGACGAAGATGCGCCACGACAGATGATAAAATAGTTCACTAGTTTTAGTATAAAATGCTAAGTTAAATCAAATTTAGGGATTTAGGATTAATTTTTAGTGCATAGTTCAATAATAATTTACTATATTTAACACTATATGTTTGAGTGACAAAATATTGAAATTGTTGAATGTTTTTAAAATTATAAGATCACGTCCAAATGCAATTCTTATAATTTTATATCTAACAAAAATGAAAAATTGCATCATCATTAGCAATATTTTTCTAAAATATAGTTCCAAGAAAGAATGTATTGTTTCTTGACAAGAGTATAACTATGTGTCAAACACATTATGTTCGCTAAGTACGTATTATTACAGAGCACACCGGTTTCACACCGCCATTTAATATTGATACTCTTTAGGCATACACTGAAAGTTTTCAACTTCTTAATATTTGATCTTAATTAAAGTTTGCTACATACACTGTAGGAAATCTCGCACAAGATTAATCCTCTAGAGTTACTAAAGCTCTCGGAGCCCAAGTTGTAAGGTTGTTAGCAATAGTGGCCTCGACGCATGTTTATTTCAGAGATTGCGAGGGTGTAACTTGAGACTGTTTGCCAGTTTTGAGGGCGGCGGCAAACACCGCCTCTCGCGTATACACTACAACTTAACGAGCCAACTCATGCTCATCGGGGAATTTCGTGTTTTCTGATGTAAGTGCTGTTAAAATTGTGTCAATATAACTTTGAAAAGTAGGAACATTGAATAATATTTATCTTTAATACTGTTACATGAGGGATAATAGGAGTGGAAGAGAAAAGTTGGTGTACAATACGCTTTTGAACGAGTTTGTTATCTCGAAGCGGAGGCGGCAGCAGCGTCGAAGTCGGGCTGTAGACAGTTGCGGCATATTATATCACTTTGGTTTCGTGCACCTGAATACACATGCGATGTTCACTCTCTCACGGATATTGGGTAGACGAGGGAACAGTTAAACTGCACACTTTCCTTACAAAGCGGAAAGTTTGCGTCCAACTAAATGTATACAGTCGCTCCGTTTGTGCGTTCAGTCGGGCTTTACATTTGTTACGGGATAAACTTTAAACTGCTTATACAGGTTGTATGGAATGGATTTCCTTTTGAGTTTATTTCATTCAGATGAACCACATGGAAACTTTTTTATATTAGTAGCAAACAAACTGATTATGAGCATTATCACGAAATTATAGATAATATTTCGAATGTACATATACATTTAAATGTAAATCGAAACTGCGTGTACCATACGTGCCAATTATTGGTCATAAATTAGTCTCTGTATCTATCTCTGACTGAGTTAGGCTTTCCTAACTCAGTCCCGCCAACCTTTGATTTGGAATTTCTACCTAAATTGCGTGTAAAAAGAAATGTACAGTTTATAAAAACAGCAATATTATCTTTTTTAACTTCAATTATTTTTATGAATTACTTTACGTCACCAAAATATACATTAAAATATATGAGATCGACTCACTACCCCTGTATTTATTTACCTGTATGCAGGTATAAGTTTTTTACTGCTAGTAGTGCTTATTTGTAAAATTAGGCATCTAAATTATATTATTTAGCCTTAAGAATAAATCACTAGTAAATGTTATTTCAGCCGGCTTTGTTAAATTAAATTAAAGCAAGATAAAAGCTTTATAACTCAAACGAGTGTACATTATTTTCCGCGTCATTCAGATGTCTGTATCGCGTCACGACGGAGCTATTTTGCTTTATAATCCCCCAGCGAAGAATTTCATATTTCACCAGCGTATAAGTAGCGTATTATCTCGTGTCAGACAGGTGTCGCTTGCGTCGGCTCCCTAAATTCATCTCTGTGCCAGGTGCACACAAACGACGTCTCTAATCCGACCCTGACACCTCACTCGTCCCGTCCGCCGTATGAACTGCGATCCTAAATACGAAACCTTATGATAATATCGCAAACGATGTCTACCTACGTTTACTTGTGCATGTATATATGACAGACTTATTAATACGTTTTAATTAATAATATTATACCCAGAGAAACGAGCATAATATAAGTATCTATAGTTTCTGGTTTACTGTTTAAATAAATATTCTCAAACGTCTAAAATGTTTTATTAAATTGGAAAATAGCAATAAACTTTCTTAATATCCCTATATCATATTAACTTCATTTATAGTTTAAATTAATGACGATTATAAAAATGAGAAGTTCTTGCAAGTTATATTGAATTTTAATATAAAGAGCACCTACAATCCCAAATGTTTTTAACATTTATTCAGCCTCTGAGGTATATATATGGATGGTATAGATAACAGATGATTATACCACTGTGATTATATTCTGTATAATACAGGAATCAACCTCTTTGCTCGGCTGAATGAAGCTGTGATTCCTTTGAAATGTGGCGTGGAATTGGAAAATGAGTATTCTACATTATGGATATTAATTTTATTTAAATTAAAATTATTTCTATAAAAAATGTATCCATGAAATTGACATTGTGAATACAGCCTGCTAATATCTATTTTATAATAGTTGGCCAACATGACGCGTTTTAAATTGTATGAAGCTCGATTGCTTTTAAGTAAGCGTATGAATAAAACTTCATAAACTAACAATTTTAGATAAGAGTAACAACAAAAAAATTCATAGTAGTTACACAAAAAACATAAACGCTTGACCAGGTATCTACATAGTTAAGTAATATGTAATGTAACTTCATAATAAAAGCACAATATACAACTCAAATAAGAATTTCTGAATTCCCCCGTCAAACAGCAATTGGAAACAATGGCTTCCTGTTGAAATATTGTCAATACTCACTTTGTCAACGGGTGAATAAAAACTCACAATTGCAGTACTTCAGAAATGTTATCTTGGCAGAGATTTATCACCTTTATTTGTTAACGTGTTAGGTACTCGGTATATGTAAAATTATGTGATATTACTAATATATTAACACTACGTTTTATAAGAGTTGGCGCCGTTGAAAATACTTTTAATACTGAATTTATGTAACAACCTGTAATACTTCTAAAATAAAAGAGTATGCACAGCTGCACACAAAAATTGTTTTGTTTTAAATGAGCATATGCGGACAAAATAAATAAATGCAAATCATTGCTTGCAAGTACCTATATGCTGCAATTAAAAAGTAACAGAAATAAACACAGATTCATACAATAATTATTTTGTTCCTACTGATGATGCTTACCATCATTCATCATTCATCATTTGACGACGTCAAATGATACCATGATTTGACTGACGTTAAATAAAAATCCACCCTACTTAGAAATATTAACGAGACCATAAAAGCAGTTACTTCAAATTGAATTACTCAGTAATTTTATAGAAGTAATTAGGTTTAAAAGATTGATCACAACAAAGAATTTGTAGAAGTGTTGATTATTTTGATATTTAACTAAAACAAAATCTAATACAAATGCGAAAATTACTTCATTTAGTTGATATTATTTTGTTTGTGTCTCGTTATAATTAAATATTTTGAACGAAATTATGAGACTAGAAATAACATTATTTATTGCTTATAATAATTAACGTTTACTTTGTACCTATAAGGGTATATTATTATACCGTTCTGCTGAGTTCGCGTGGAATTTAAATAATATCCAAAAAATGTATGAGCTTTGAGGTACGTCGAAAATTACCCTTAGAATCCCGGGATAACTAGAAGGTTGTCTGTAAGATATATAGGTGACCTTTTGCACTTAACTACGAACAGTAATGTTATTATTAAATAATTATATTTCTTTAATTTAATTTAATATACTTCAAAACTTTTATGCCCACACCGGAACCTATTTTCGGTAGATGTAGACTTAGAAAATAGAATAGTTTAAAACATTATAAGATTATAGAAATCATTAAAGAATATTTATAAACTTATAAACATTGTTAAAGGTGCAAACAAATCTGTCTACACGCTTTCTTAGTCTCTTTTTACATAAACCGTCACCACTGTCACTGTCACCTTGTTAATAATTATTACTTGTTTAACATTTTAATAAACTACTCTGATCAACATAAGTGGATTCGTGATTTATTTATGTGAGTAATGTGAGATAAAAAGAAGAATGAATTTACTAAATCAGTTCCTAATTCTATTATCGAACTATTTATTATTTTGTTAGAGAAACAAAATGAAGGAGTTTTATAATCTTTAATAATCTTATAACGCTAAATGTGTTGATATAGTACTCGAGAACTCGAGAACGAAAATGTGGAATTCATAAAATGAAGCAAACAAAATGTAAAACCACATTTCTTTTTTTACATGGCGTTATCTTGAAGGATAAAAAGGAAGATTTCCGAAAGCAATTGCACTAGGGCGGTCGCTATCGTGTAAGAGATCGATCTTCGCTTGTTTTATGACTTTATTCGAATAAGCAAGAAATAATGTAATTGCAACTTTATGTATATGACTAGAATATGTCCTTAGAAAGATAAAACTCTATCTGTTATTCGATAGTGACAATTTGGTTTGAGTTTATTGAAGAGTTTTATAATCTTTACTAATGTTATATAAAATCATACCTACTTGCAAAAATAACTGGTAGCTTCGGTTGATAAAATGTAGCAAGAACCTAAATTGAACCTTAATATTTAAAAAAGTGGATATACTTAGCATTTCCTATGTGTAGGTATACCTGAAGATGACTCTTTAGACCACATATACCGGACGCTCGATTTATTACCCGCTAACGGCATGCAGCTCAACCGGAGGTTCCGGAGAAGGCCTAAGTTCAGGTTTTATGATCCGATAAATTGTATTTTTGTATAATACTAACGTAGGTTGTGTTTTCTAGGTTTAGTGAGTTTATAATGCGTTAGTTTGCTTCCTATGTAAATTATTAGGTATTTTATATCTAAATGAATATTTTTCATAACTAATTTCAAACCTATACCTCTTAATTATTTTACAGAAGTAGATTTTATAATGAGTCGTCAGCGTGGCTAACTCAGCCTCATCTGTATCAGCCACCAAATAGCTTGTCTATTTGTATAAATAACGTATATGAAACGAAAAACTACTTGCGAGTTATTTCTAATTACGAATCTATTTCTTTCACTTCCACTGTCATATTCCATTCCATTTTTAGTATATGTATAGTAAATGACAAATAACAGAAATATTCAAGATTATTAGAGACACTTTGTTAGTTTTTCCTCAGCTCCTAATTGGATTAGAGTAATTCCACTGGTTCAGATTTGTTGTAACAAATGAGCCTCCAGATAAAAGATGTCTTCTCGGGCAGATTGTATTTCGATCATTTATTGATTCTATTTACGTAGAATAGATGCCCTGGAGATTAATTTCCGTATATTCGGTTCTTATTTATTAACCCACTTCAAATGAGATAGTACACATTTTGTCCTTACATTTTTATGTAGGTGCTATTATTATGATAATTCTAACTTTGATGAATATTTTTGAATTAAAGTAAAGTGTAAAGGTAAAGTTCGACTTACAATGAGGATTCTGAAAAAGTAATATAAATATTTTTTATAATAATATTAATGCCTAATCAAACGTATTCCTGATGGCCTTGGTACCGTTTATGTTTTATTGCGTTCTATCCTCTGGAGAGAGAGGCCATTGTGTCTTGTTATTCCAGTTATATAAAAAACTAATTAAACGGTACCCATTGGATGTTAGGCGTCAATGCGGCTTAAATAGTTCTGTTTGTGTTAGAGATTCCGGTCCTTTTCGAAAGTCTATCTTAGAAACCTAAACTAACACTACTCTAATAGTGTCTACCTCATCCACGCGTACAACTTCAACTTTAGTTGGACTGAAGTTATTTAATTTCATCGTATAACAATGAAAACCCATTTAATCTCTTGACAAATGAAAGGCGTCTATGTATTAGATTTTATAGGAATTCGTTCACAGTAAATATTTTTTGGTGTAGAATGTTAAAGGCAGGGTTTTCATATTTTTATTAGCTATTTCCTCTTATATTATACAACGTGGTAGCATACATGTACGGTAGAATAATAATAGAAAAGTTGTCGTTAGATCAGGGAGTGAGTTGAGTGGTTCAGCGCTTTTCTTTTGAACAATAGAAAGAATTACGGAAAATGAGAGTCATCGGTTGTTCATTTCGTTCTATTTACGCACCATCAGGTTTTACTGGAGGCGAAGGAGCCTCTATTATGTGGCCGGAAGTTTGGACAACTACCTAATTGTTTGTATGCTATCCATTTATTATTCTTTATTAGTCGTATCATTCGATTATAATAACGATATCATAAAGAAGATATGCCATATATCACAAGCAAATGTACAAGTTATTGAACTGGTACATTTGTTATGCTATTATTATTATTATTATTGTATTACGTTATAAATGTCTGTGTCGTTACATTACATTTGTAATGAGTTAAAAGGAACTTTTTTCTGATAAATAAAAACTTATTTGTACTTTTATTTTTAGAGTTTGTTTGTCAGAACTTAATAAGTTTTGAATTTTCAGTTTGTTTATTTCCTTGACAGTTTTATTCATTTCTATTGTGTCGAAAGCAAATAAATTATGAAACTCAAGAATTCAAAGCAGTTTCAAGAGAATTTCTTAGAAGAAAGTTCAAGCATTATATTTTATGTTCACAAAACATTAAAGGTAATAGAACAATAGAAACGTAATATGAACCTATTTAATATTGAATTCAATATCGTTCAAAGAAATAAAGATAGTCATATTGTCTACATGACAGTAAATTTTTTTGCATGCTAAAAATACTTAATTATGTAATGTTTGTATCTATAAGAGTTGTGACAGCACCAGACTCTCTTCAAACTACGCCTTTTATGTAACAATATAAATTGACAGTTCTGTAGTGCAATATCTGGAATAAAATTCATATTCAAAATAACATGGAAAGAAAATAAATTAAATTAATAAAGAATCAATTACACTCATCATAAATTTTATGAACCAATTTGACTTAAAAACAGATGAACAGTTTGTTACAATGTTGTGATAGACGTCATTAGTATGAGCTTCAATTTAGTTAAGTAAATTATTTTCTTAATTGCAATAATCATTCAATATTAATGAAAAAAATATTAGAAAGTTCTGGGTTTGTTTATTATTCTCTTAATTCGTCTAATAATTATTATATTTAATTGTAGAGAGTAGCGGTCGTGACTCCTCATTACATAGTATAAAATAATGTCGCTGTCGCTGTCTGTCCGTCCCTATGTATGCTTAAATCTTTAAAACTTCGCAATTTAGTAGATAGAGTAATTCAAGAGGAAGGTTTATATATATAATAATAAATTTACACCAGGGCGAAACTGGGGCGAGTAGCTAGTTATTGATAAAAATAATAGCTCCTGGCTAATATGCCCAAATAATAATTTGATATTATTATATTCCTTGTAACGAATTATCTATAGCTATATAGCTATAGTGGTTTCAGGCGGTGGCTTCAGGCATTTAGTTAAAATTGAGGTACAACCACAATTTTAACTTTTTATTAATATTGAGCTAAAATGTGTACATGTATGTAATGTACACATTTTAGCTCAATATTAATAAAAAGTCGAAGTCAAAGAATATATGGATTATTAGGTACTAGTGGTCGCACAGTTGTCGAATATCAATATAATAAAAAAATACAACCAGGTCTTTGAATCAGCAATAACAAAAAGAATACTTAAAATATATAAAATTATATAAATAAATATAGGGTATAAAATTTTCGCTTCACGTATTAATATAATTAATATTTATAAGTTTTATAATACTCCGAATTAGATATTATCATATTTCTAAAGATTAATTAAATAAAATTTTAATAGTTGTTTTGAGTACTAACGATTTTATTCCAACTTATGAAATGTTTCGTAGACGTCGTTTCATTACTTCAAATATTCGTATTCTGTGCAGCGACTTTCAAAGTAGCTTTTATCTTGTTTCATATATGTTAATTAATTAATTTAAATATACTTAGTCATCACTTATAACTTATGTATAAAGTTTTGCATAATTACTTTTCGTTAAAGAAGATTGTAAAAAAAGTAGTTGTACCCGCGACTTTGTGTGCACATTTGCAGATCTCTTTGTAGATGATAACCAAACAACAGTTGATAACATCAACAAATAAAGATTCTATATACGACGCCATCTGTTATCTTTACATAATATAAAACAAAGTCGTCGCCGCTGTCTGTTCGCTTATATGTTTTAAGTTACGCAACTTATTTTAATGCATTTTTCAACTATATAAAGTAATTCTAGAGATTATGTAGAATTAAGATGTCACGCCTCCTATTTTGTAATTTCGGTGCCTGATCACACCCTATAACAGAAACAGCGCTTAGTAAGATAGCAAATTGACGACTGTAACATGTGAGACTAAGGTACCCAGAAGACTTTCCACAGTCTACCTCCAGTGAAATATATAACGATGACTGGATTTTTTATCGAATTTGATGATAAAATCGCCGATATAAACAAGTTAAATACCTTATAAAAAAAATATACAATCTAAAACGACCTATTTTGTTTTTCGTCTGTAAATACAGACAATAAAATAAATATTGATTGTAATGCGAGGCATATTATATTTTTATTTCAATTATCTTTGTTATGGACAACTTCAGGGTCGTATCATAAAATTCAGTTGTCAGAGTATAACATTAAGAAAATTGCATGGAACCCTGGGAGGCAATAAGCAATTGAAATCGTTTGCTATGAGTACGGACAATTACTTTCGGGCTCGGAGACGATTCTTCTTTCAATTCACATTTCTTTATTCGTATCGAAATGATTATTGTGGATAGTAAGGACTATTCATCTAAAAATATATAAAATTCCACTTCTAATTTTTATAATTGAAAGCCTCAGTGCCTTAGCGGTTTAGAACACCGCTTTGCATCTCGCGGGTTCTATACAAACATTCGTATTCATGAATATGAACAATCATTCGTCGGTTTGGGAATTTATATCAGTCTAGTACCTATAACACAAGCTCTATTTTCTTTGGGACGAGATGGCACTGTGTGAATTGTTTAGGGGGCTTTTACAATATTGTATTAATTTCACTGATAATATAGTTATTAAATATAATACAATAAATGTATATTAATATATATGTTTAAATATTGAATTTTTGTGAGATATATGTTGTATAACGGCATACATCGCATCACTTCTATCGCATACTTTGATTATACTATTTGAAATCGATGTGATTTACTCTTACGTTGGAGTATAAAATAAATATATCTAATTGCATTATGATTGTACTACGGAATACTCCAATAAAACTGCGTTTAGATATCGTGATGTGAGCTCTGTCAATCTGGTATTTTTGTAATATATTAGCATATCTCTAATTAGGTAATACAAATCTAATGAACTCATTCAATATTAAATGTGTCAAGTCATTTAAAAGGCCGAGAAATATTATCTTCCTTTCTTCGACAGTCCAGTAATTAAAAGTGGAATGGAACATATACTAACTATATTATATCTATATATAGAACCCACATAAGTCATGTTAGGGTAAGTAGGGGTATTTTAAAATGTCAACGATCGTGGTGAAACCTCGACATTCAGAGCATTCATCTTTGCGGTGTGTTTTATGGGCCCAACGTGAGAGCTGGCAAGCCTTTATTCAGGCACAATAATGACGTCACGATATTCGCACTAGGAACAGTGGTTCAAATAAAATTGTATAGGTAAACTTATGAATATATTTTACATAATTGCGTTTATTTGAATAGATAGTATTTTGAACCAAATAGCGAAAGGAAGAAAGAAATCAATTATGCTAAATTTTGTGTAGTTTCACATAAATTGTATATGGTATTTTACGTTATTTAACTTTGTTGTGATTGAACGGATTTTGTTGATATGTATAGAGTACTATTCTTCCACGTTGGCTCCATATTTTTAACAATTATTACTATTCAATTAATTCACTATTAGTGTTTCAATAATGATATTTGGTCTTGTTAAATACGTTGTAGTAAACTATCCATATTTACATAGATACACCTATATGTATGTATAGAAAGTACTTACCTACTGTTCCGCAGATCACATTTATCCAGCGCTGTAAGACAATTTAAAATTCCGACATCCAGCATAACTTGCGTATGAATTGCTCAAATTTCACGGCTTATTGTAACCCATGAATGCTATTTGCGTCCATAAAAAATGAACGAGTCACCCAAATAAATGAAGCAGCATTCTGTTTCTATTCTTATGAAAATTTATGATAGTTTATTATATTGAATGGCATCGGTAACTGTAGTGGGGTACCTTTGTTGCTGATTCAGCCAACGTATGTGGAATGTAATTGAAGCGTGCCAGTCGAGCCTCCTCCGGAGGGATTTCCTAGTAGTCAATAGTTACATACAGTACCTACATGGGAACACGCACGCGCAACTACAGATAACATGTGTTTGACAAATAGATACTACTATTTACTATAAACCTTGATTTACAATACCACTCGATGACCAAGTGAATAACGCCTCACTTACAGAGTGAGTTCTAATTTTGAATTAGTTTATTTTAATTCTAAAATTAACATGGAATGTGGGTTCAATACAAGAGAATGCGGCAGG
Organism: Achroia grisella; assembly: GCF_030625045.1. Classification (NCBI taxonomy): domain Eukaryota; kingdom Metazoa; phylum Arthropoda; class Insecta; order Lepidoptera; family Pyralidae; genus Achroia; species Achroia grisella. Next base: position 2,649,974 of record NW_026712655.1, on the reverse strand, counting down.
TACTTTGTATTGAATTTTTGTTTGTGTACAGAAGAATAGGTAAATAGAAAAACTTAATTTATTTAGAAATATTATATATCACGTTATTTCTTTTATTTCTATATAAATAATGAATAATTCTTATTATTTAGTATGTTTTGTACAGAATAGAATAGAAAACAATGTAGTTATTATTTAAAATTGAAATAACATGGAAATATTAAATTTTTTAATTTCTTTTTATTTTGCGTGACGTTATCTACAAGGTAATATGGATCGAAGACATGCATAATAGATATGAGTATCTATGAGGACTATGGAGTTATAATTGGGGAATGTATGTTGCAGTGTAGTTGCAAACAGTACGAGCGTGCACAATTACATTTCATGTATGAAGCATTATCTTATGGTGTGTAGTATTTGCTTATAAAAGTTTTAGTAGATGACATAATCTGGGCAAGAAAATAAGCGTTAGTGAATTCGAAAATAATTTAGGCTACAAATAACATACTTACATGTTTCAATAAAGAAACAAGAAAACTCTTGTAAGTAATACTGCAGCCTTTTCTAATAATATATTTTGTTATACTTTTATTACATGACTTCTAATATTTCTATTTTACTATATATTGTGTTACGTATCTTATTCAAATGTTAATGGATTTTGATCAGTTCTTTCCATGTTCCATGTTTACTCTGTATTTGCTGTTAAATCAAATGTAGAACATAGGTATAGCATTATAATAAATTTATAAAATAATTGTACATTATTACAGTACACCTCGTTATATTAAAGCATTGATTCTAAAGCCACGAGAAATAGGTAAGACAAGGGATATCTCCACGGAATAGGATTTCTCGCTCGAATACTCTCCGACTGGCGAAAAACTTTGCTCTTATAAAAACCACAACCGAATAGGTAAGTTGTAGCGTTTTCTTCCAGCGGTAAGAAGATTTCCAGGTTCAAAATCAGTCAGTGATCTTTAGTAATTTCCATGATAATAACATATTATAAATATTTTTATACAATTTCATACTTCAGTACATATTATTTTGTAAATACTACTACATAATTCAGTATTTTCCTTAAAAATTAGTTCAAACACAATGAAATGAAATAGTATATATGTATGTATGTAGGGCAAAATCATAACAAAAACACTGTGTTATTGACAACCATTCTTAAAGCAATTTAAATAATCATAATCGTGAATATATTTGTTATTTATTAAATTTATCGTTTTATTTAAATTTATATTCCCGTTCACAATGTATCGATATTTTTAAATTAAACCTTTTATATAACGATAAACTTACCCTAATCATATTATCATTAATTAGCTCGTCCGTTCTCATTATAAATTAACTATTCTATGGGGAAAAGCGGTTTAATGGGTATTAAATTGGTCAAGGCAGTTTCTTTCTTTCTTTTATTTTGCCCGTAAAATATAGACAGGACTATAATTAAAAGATTGTTCAAAGTCAGTAAAAAATAATACTTTTAAATGTTCTTCCTTGTATAACAATAGCTGTAATTTTTTAAAGAACATATTTAAAAAATAATACTGCATAGTTTCATTTAGTTTAATAATTTCAATACAAAGATAAAATAAACAAATAATAATTCTGGACAATTCACACAATGCCATCTATTCCAAAGCTAAGCAGAGCTGGTGTTAAGATCTAGACAATTGTTCAATATATTTTAATATGTTTTTTTACATTTATAACCTTTTTTGTTGCGTAAATTGTCAACTGCCTAAATAACAGCACACATATATTAACTTCATGTCAAATCTCTTAAAAAGTAGGGTTTCTAAATATAAAATTATTTTCTTCGAGTTAAATTTGTATTAATTTCTATGTAGGTACTTATTTGTATTTCAATTTGAAGAGACTTCTTCCAAGAATGATACGATTATAAAACAAAAGACATTGAATAAGATTATTGAAAATCATGATTATGTCTTTTGGCGATAGTTGTTTTTCCTGCAATTCACATTATCTATTTCGAATATTCCGCTTTAAGTTTTTATAAACGGAAATACTCAAAACCATATCGCACGGTATTCGGTCTCATATGAGTTCCTAATATAGATAGACTGCTATTTGACTATAAATACGAGTATACCACAGTAGGTATTTATATAAATCCCGTTCGGTTTATATTCGGTGGTTATGGGAATATCGACGCGTTAATGGTAGATACTATAACATTGTTTATTGTATCTATAACCTATCATATATAGTCGATAACAACAAATATTGGGGATGTTCGAAAACTACATAAAGTGAAAATAAATTCCTGGGTCAACGCTCGCGCCACTCTACAGATCATAACAGGGTTTTCTAAATGGGAAATAGTTTGTTAATCGAATGAATTTCATTTAAATATTTCAGTTTTGTTTTTGTTTTATTACAAATACCTTGTCTCTATTTTAGAAGTTCATAGAAGCGTAACATTTTATTTATTTTCAGGCAGTTATTTTCAGCGTTTGATTTAGACAGTGACAAAATATAATAAAACATTATTGTGAAATAACTAATTACAGGTAAATATTTGCAGAAGTTTCGTAATATTAGAAATTGTAACAACTGCACTAAGAACGTAAATTGTGGGCTTAAAGTCTAAGTTCTGTAAAGATACATTTTTATATCAACAATAGTCAATCTCATTTGGAATTTCTTCACGCAATTTTGCATGCTGACTCAACAAATTAAGTCAAGCTTCAAAGTGAGTTTATTGTTGTTCTCCAATAAATTCATATTGACTTACCTAGCTCCCTTATTTTCCCAATTCGATGCAATTGAATCAATATTGTTTTGTTACTTTTGTCAATCCAGTTTCTATTTTTTTTTAAATAATATATTTATTGTAGTCCTTAATTGATCCCTAGTTTTGTTTCCGATCGTCCAGCGAGTTTGTTGTTAAGCTCAAAACTTTACCACGGTATTTTATATGAAAATGTTTAAATTTCTGAAATACTAGTTTTAATATACTTATGAATTTCAAGTTAAATGTAGGTATAACAAAGTACTTGTATGCAAAACTGTATAAGTTTGTTCGCATTGCGTTTGTTTGCATTAAATTATTATTGATATGTTTACCAGAGATATACTTTGTATAAAGTTGTCTACGTGCACACTGATTACCAGAGATGGACACAAATTCTTCTATGTGCCCACTGCTGTCTCACCTATTTCAGCGGTTAACATCGAGTTATAATTATAAAATACTTTAATGTTTTATTTTAGCAAAGTCATTTACACTCTTAGGATTAATTAAATTGGTATTCTCATACGTAGACAATATGAAAATAAAACGATTAATAGTTTTTTTCAGAATATCATCATCATCATCATTGCCTTGCCTTTATCCCATTATTTGGGGTCGGCGCTCTTCCCGTTCCCGTCGGCGTTTTCTCTCTATCGGTCGTCATATCTGAATATACTCTTCTTTATTCTACTTCGTTTATTCATAAATAATAATATTCTCAGGACAATTCACACAACGTCATCTAGACCCAAGTTAAGCTATCTAAAGTTAGTGTTATGGGTACTAGATTACTGATACTAATACATAGATATATATATTTTCGTAAATAGATACATATTATACCTACATAGAAAATACCCAGACCAACATAAACAATCATACTCGTGGATACAAATGTTTGTACCGTGCGAGAAATCAAACCTGCGAGGATCTGTAGTAAGGCGGTATGTTAAACCGCTAGACACCAAGGCCGTCAAATATATGAATAAACTCGTATATGAAATATATGTAGTTTACCGTAATTTACCTCCACATATCCGAAATATTCTCCACGTTTGTAATAAGGAAAACTACAAACGTTTTCAATACAAAGAATCGTGTTCCTCCTACAATACTTTCCTTAAGATTTGAGTTTATTGAATAGAGAGTGGCTACGTCACGTCGCGGCATCACTATAAATGTCTATTTGAGTAAATATGGTTGGCATATTACATACACTCGTATACGTAATATTGTCTACAAGACGTTTTAGTACAAAGGGACTTGTTACAAAGTCGTCTGTGTAGAGTACCTGTGACCGAGGTGTGTTCTGATTTGAACGGGCTGTGACTGTGATGTTACATGTTATTTTCTATCTCCTACATGTCACTGCTATATGACACTAGTATATAACACTCTAAAAGAAACGCCCACTTGCCATTGAGGAAAAATAGAATAGAATACAGGATTCGGAAACATAACACCTTATTCCTTAGGAAAGGCAAACTATATATTTGATGTACTACAGATATCACTTTGATTTTTGTGATGTCTCTAATATTACTAAGATTATAGACGGGACGATTTCTACTTTACCGAATGATTGGTAGAAAAAAAAATTATATGACTATTCCAACGATTGATTCAAAATTTAAATCAATAAAGATTATTTCTATATTTAATATGCGGTCAGTTAGATACATTATCATACTGATTTCATTGATATCAAAGATTTACATATATTATATATATTTTCTGTTTGAGAAGTAACTTTTGCATATTAAGTACGTAATCCAGTAAGAAAAAAATGATATTTTAGATATGTATGTATGTATAATACTTATAGGTAAAGTATATGCTTTATTTTAATTGTAGAAGTAAACTTGTTGGTATATATTATACTGCAGGTGTAAAGGGTTCTAATTAATATGTTTAAAAGGCAGTTTATTTAAAATATTGAGTTAGTAATATCAGTACCCAGTAACTTTACTGCCTTATCTTTCTACCTAAAGTTGATAAATAATATATTTGCTGTCACTTCTGCCTATGCCTTCAACTCTAACATAACATATAATCATATAATATTAAAGTCACTTATGTTTGCTTAAATTGGAATTTTTACAGTCTATTTGATATTCTTAAAGCATGTAATATAAAAATGTGTCTACCTCGTAAGGTAATTAGAATTCAGAAATATAAACCATTACTAAAAAATAGATTAATATAATATTAATAATAGTTATACTGCATCCGAGATCATAATAGTTATTATTTTATGTTAAAATGTAAAACAAGTAAAAATTATAAATTGATATAGAATATGGAAATTGTGGAGATATAAATACAGTATATAAAGTTATGATAGATTTAAAAGTAAAGATTCACATATTGGAAGTTGAAATTCTTGGATTTGGTCAGATTGTCCTAGTTTCTAAATTAAAGTTACAGTTGAACTATAAATTGTGCAGAGTGCGAGAATGTTGATCCCTGCTTGAGTACGGCTCTTCTTAAGAGATCAGATCAAATCTCTATATAGTACCTAATGTTCGTGTTATTTAATCCGTATGTGATTAACAACTACCCCCGCCTGTCTCCAAAGAGATATATCATGATTTGTAATTACGAATAACACAGATGTTCCCTTAATAAATGACACCTAATTGCCTGTTAATGTGTAAATATGTGTAATTTTGTGTGCCATATTATTACCTTTTCCTTACCTTTGTAACAAGTTGATTATTCTATGTGGGTGTACAACTTTGTAAAGGTCAAAAGAAACTTCTGGTTCTTGGTTGAATAGATCCTTAATTAGTAGATGCTTATTAGGTGAGGTTGAGGAAATTTTAAAATGATTTGTGGGAATGATAATATTGATGTACATATGTATATCATACTAATTAATTCCCACATCAAAATCTTCTTTTGATGCTAGTTAATGTTTCATTTTATATACCGTACCTAGTTATGTATTTGGTACTACATAATTATTGGTAATTTTGGGACTATTTTCGCTCTCAATAAATAGGTACTTATAGCAATAATTACTAATATAAAATTATTTCTCTTATAATATTTATTTTGGTATATTTCAGATACAATTAATACAAATAATAAACCCTGACTAAGACCGACTTCCACGCCGGTCGCCGCTGTCTGGAAATTATTGTAATAAAAGTTCCTGATGAATTCGCTCCAATCTGATACTTCATTCATCCGAGATCATTCTATCATCCTCAGCTAGGGCTCCGTCAGAGTATACTATTATCGTAGACGTTTATATATATATATACAAAAGTACTTTCAAGAATTTATTTTTGGTAAAAAACGTAACAGATGAAACACTCATCCCTATTCAGTTCTAATATTTGAGTTCATATTATTTTTTTCATAGCCTTGTGTATAACTAGTACCTACTTGTAATGTCTAGACATGTCCCATAAACATACACATCGCAAGCTTTTAACGTAATTAAATGCCTATTGTTTGTCTATTTATATTTACAATGCTATTTAATTGGCAACCTGTCCCATCTGAATAATTACACCGAAAACCCCGATGTAATGTTAAAAGCATGTAGTTACCTCGTAAGTAATTTAGGTACGTTGTTTTAATTAAGTAAGTGACATAAATAAATAATAGAAACGTAGGTTTGTGCGGTAGGCATTCAAGCATAAGCTTACTTGGGAAAAGATGTCGACTGTGTACGTACTTCCCAAGTTAATTGCAACCATCGCAATGATTTATGTATATCTGTCACATATTCTCTCCGTATGCTATATGAACTGCGAATAACTTTTCTATCTTTGTAGAGAGCTTAGAGAACCAGACGGCGGCACTATGGGCAGTAATTTTAATATGAAAGTCCAATTCATATGTACTTTTACTTGTTCGTCATTCAATAATCGTCACCCATTTATTAATATACTTATTAATAAATGGGTGATGATTATTGAATGACGAACAAGTACATACACTACCTACTGAACCATGGTAAGGCATTACCCGACATGAATACTGGTACGTATTCATGAAATTTATACAATTTAGTACCTACTATAATGGAAATGTTATAGTCATACATCTATATTTTCAAGTTGAAATAGCTTCCAAGCTGCTTGGTGGTAGAAATAGAAAAGATAGATGCATGTATCCGGGCAGACGGATTTATACCATATGTCAATGATCAAATTGTATTTAAGCATTTTGAGGATTAGCAATTTAAATGTTTTTAAACCAAATTAATTCATTTTTAATAACTTCTGTTTGACGAATATTTATTAAAACTCTCTAGATCAAAAATAGGTACAAAGTAATAGAACTGTACAACACATTTATTTATTACATTAATTTTAATAATAAGTATACACATATATACAAAACACGAGGGGAATTAACCCTTCATATCAGGCAAGGTGACCTAGCTGTATAAACAACTACTTACAGAACATTGCCAATGTAATGGATCACGATATTTTACAATAATAATGAAAGTACCGAATTATTAAGAATACAATTTATCATAACATAGTTAAAAATAATAGGTATGATACTTACTATGTTTAACTCTTAATAGTAGGTTATATATAGTCGCACAAAAAAAAAGTAGAAAACTTTTTCTACATCATTGTTAATTTTTTATGCGCATTTCTACGGAAAAAATATTTAATTAGATATACGAAATGTGCGGAACATGGTAGAGTCGTGTTAAGAATCTGAGCTAATCATGTATATAAGCAACTAGTACCATATGGACGTTAGCTTGTTTTTCATTCTAGTTTTATAAAACACCTTTGTTTGAAGCCAGTTGAAATTAAAATACCTGCATTAACCTACAACTGAACATTAATTAACACATAAGTGAATAGTAATTAACTTATATATTTGAATAGTTACCAATCATATTCGAATAATTTGCAAACAACAAATTAGTAAACGACCACATTCATTTTATTACTTTATTATTCATATAAACACGGCTAATAGAAGTTAATTCCCTTTACATTGCGTATTGATTTTTTATGTACATTTATTCTATTCAGAGTCTATTTCACACAAAAACTTTTGCAGAGAAAACATATGAAATTATAGTTTAATATGAAATTATAATAGCCCAATATGAATTTTATTATAAAAATAATTTTATTTATTTTCTTAACTCATTGGGGGAATTCGTTCAGTTTCATAAATATTTACTACTATTATAATATTTTCAGTTTTGCTAATATTTTACAACGTTGTTAATCTCTCTCTGGCATCGTTATTCTTGAGGTCCAAGGTAATTTAAAGTCTAAATTAGATGATACTACTTTCAGTACACCAAAAATGTCTTTTTCGCTTCGTGTATAGTAACTTTGCCTAGATATATGGGCAACGCACGAAGGCTAAACGTTTTGAGGTCAATTAAATTAATTCCACTGCATTTGTAACAACTGAAATAACTGGCATCGATAGGTATCAAAGCTAGTGCGGAAATTAAATGTAACTATTCAGCCTTAACGTTTTGATTTATACAAATGGTTTACTGAACCATTTCATATTCATGTTTATTATAAGGATTATTTTAACATATACCTATATGGCTATAATAATCCTTGTAAAAACATGACAGGGACTTGTTGTTTTGTTTAACCGACTTCAGAAAGATTTTTATTATTAGATTTTCATAAGTTTTATTATAATATAATTTTTGTAAGTTAGGAAAAACAATATTATAAAGTTTACTTCTTCTCAAGTCTAGTTTATTTTGTCATATTTAATGGTCCACCATTAAATCCATTGTATTATGATATTAAAACTTAAAATGTACATACTGCAATTTTACTGAACAAAAATTTTTGTAAAATATCCTATATAATATAATGTAATTGATCACATACATGTAACTCAAATTAGTGTTAGAATTTATGTAACATATGTCGTTTGTGCACGTTAATATTAAAAACGGCTTTGTCGATTTAGGTGCGGTCACTAATCTATTATTAGAAGCTGTATTTAAAAGAATTATAGTAAGTATTATTAAATAAATGTAAAAGTTTGTTTTATGATATATTATATATATATATATATATATCATATGTTTATAAAATTCAATATCGTGAGCTCAGTTAATATTAAATAATTAATATAGTAAAATACAATGAATACAATCGTGATATTTATTTATTTTCAGTTCTTATACGGAGATTACGGAGGACGCTCCAGCAAACATTTGGTGATGAAATCACAAAGCAAATTATATTACAGCGGCATGTACAGTTGAAATCACAAAGTCCCGCTCCAGCTAAACGGTGTCTTGAAAATTATTAAAGGCGTGATGAAACATTTCTTGATATTCATGTATGAGCAATTTCATTGAAGCCGGAATTGAAAATGCAGATAATATTTTGGAAAAATATTTACTTCTGTACAATATTTACATAGGACATACAAAATAATTACAATTCACAATGTCAACGAAACCTACCAAGAAACAATAGCATGAGATAAAAACAAATTGTTATAGAGTGGTAAATTAGAAAGAAAACAAAAAGTATAGGTATTCTTTAGATTTTACGTGACCTTACAAGATAACACGTACCTTATAGAAATACTTTATTAAATTAGACATAAAATTACTATCGATATCTAATAGGTTTACTTACCTACATATTTTAATCGTTTAATTAATTGTATGGTGTACAAAATTCTATTCAACTACAGTCTGTTCGAATTGTAAAAGTTCTTTAAAAGTAGACCTTGTGAATAAAACATTTATGTACAAGTTTGCAATATTACCTAAGTATTATACAATTATTCGATATATAGTAATGGGTATCATCTGAGCAATAAAGTCCAAAATGCTGCGACAAGAGTATAAACGACGTCTGTATAATTCGGTTGAGCGTCGCTTGAGAGCGCACTGGCGTGACACTCGGCCTCGTCTGCTCGCAACTGCAACAGAGGCACCCGCCTGCCGAGTTGGTCCTTACAGGTAGCACTTCGGACCGCGCGTCTTAGTTCCGTGCCTGCCTCATTTTCTTGCAGCCACCGACGTAACCAAGCACCAAGCCATGCTAATTCGCATTCACAGTGTAGAGGGTTGCCAGTTAATATTAATCCACCTGAATATAATTACAATTATGTACTTATAGATACTACATATATACGATTAGGCACTCTACGAAAATGATTAAAGACTCTATTAAGAATTTTATTTTATAGTGAAATTATTAAGATTAGATTAATTATTTATTTAAGTATTTTTTTTAAATCAGAAGTTGAAAGAATACTTTATTTAAAAGCGTAATGCGAACAGTTGATAGAATGTATGAAAATATGAACGAAATATAAGTTAAAAACCAAACTCATATAAATGTATTACATTATGGAAATTTGGCTTTGGTTCAGTAATGAACAGTCGGTACTCTGAGTATATTTAACTGTACAGTGAACTATTTTGATTGATTAAACCATGATTAAACCAGAAGAGGTCATACAATTTATCATCATTACATTATAGTTTCCACGTCATAAACTAATAACATAATGCATAAAAAGGACAATGGTTTAAAGATAAATATCATTTATAATAACAATGACTTTTAAGGTTTCCAAGCAGGGTTTTTAAAAAATTAAGTAATTTTAGATTAATATTCGCTTCTTCCAATGGATAGAAATTCGTTTCGTTTCTGTCCATTGGAAGAAGAAAGAACTAAATTGTTATTTTTAATAGGGTACTGAAAATATAAAAATATTTTACGTACCCGAAAGCAATTTTGTAGCTACATGGCTCCAACTGGTGAAGTTTGGATAGAATATAGCTGGATTAAGTGACGTAATTTGATTATAACTTAAGTCGATCCCCAATTGTGGTACTTGTCCGAGGTGTTTCATAAACGCTGTTGGTAGTTTTGTCAAAGATGTTGCTGTTATCCTTATAAATATCTCTTGACCACTTGCAAAAGGTTCAAACGCTTCATCAGTTATTCTCTTTAGGTTTGCACCTCTTATTTCTAAATAGCGAATGTTTCTTGCATCTATTCCGTGAAGTTGGGTGTCCATGATATCGTCTGTCCATTGAATCACTATTTTGTATAAAGATGGAAGTGATAATGTGATGTTGGATAAACGGAAAGTTGAATGATTTATTGTAGACCACGACTGAATATGCAGAGCTCGCAAAGATATTAGGGGACGGAAGGAATCTTGGTCAACTATGTCTAAGTATTTAAGTCCATTTAAATTTAAATGAGATAAGTTGCTCAACCATTTGAAACTATTTGGCGTAATTCTTACTATAGGATTGTATGAAATATCGAGTACGTTTAAATTATTCAAATGATACCACATTTTTGGCACTAAAGAGGTAATACGATTATGACTAATGTCTAAATGGCGAAGATTCACTAGCCGCTTCACGTCAGTCTCTTTAAAACTGTTAATGTAATTTGAAGTTAAATTGAGACTAGTTAAGTTTGTCAAAGGTAGATAAGGCACTGACTTTAAACTTACATTTGCAAGATTCAAATGCCTCAAGTTGGGTAGGTTGTGAAACAACTCCTTAAAGTTTGCTTTTATAGAGTTTGAGCTAAGGTCCAGTAAACGTAAACCTCCAAGACTTGAAAAAGTGTTATCCGATAACACAGTCAACAAATTGGAACCTAAGTTTAAATTTAATAGGAATTGCGTATTGCGAAATATATTACTGTCTAAATATTCTATATGGTTGTTAGATAAATCCAAGTATCTTAGAGTGAATCCTATTTGGGATAGGGCAGTGACAGGAAACAAAGATATATCATTATAACTTAAATCCAAATGTTCTATAATAGTATTTTTAAATACGTCTCTGGGTAAAAGCCTTATATTATTGTGATCTAATTTGAGATATCTTAATTTATTCAAATTATAAAATTGTTCGACGGATAATTGAGATATGACATTGAAAGAAAGATCTAAAATCTGAAGCGACAGCAGATCTGAAAAAGATTTTCTTTTTACTGTGTTTATATTATTTTTATGTAAATCTAATATCTCTAAATTTATAGCATCCCCAAAAGCTTCGCTAGAAATATGAAAAAGTTTATTATGAGATAATATAATATGTCGTATGGAAGATTCCACAGCAACAAATAAATTATTTGGCACTTCATGCAATTCATTGTATGAACCATCAAATATATTTACGGAAATCACGGATTCTCCGTCGATAAGTCTTAAGTGATTTCTGCTTATATTGAGCGTGAATGTTACATCTGCATGCGAAACATTGTAGAACGAGTTAAGTGATAAATACGTAAAGTTATTTCCTTGGAGCTCCAATATTTCCAGTTTTGGTAAATTAGCAAAGGTCTCAGTTTCCATCGAATCGATTATGTTACCCGCAAGAGATAAATATCTCAAGTTGGGTAAGTTTGTGAAACTGTGCTTAGTTAAGTTATTGATTCGGTTATATGATAAATCTAAGTTTCTTAAGTCGGGCATATAAGAAAATATGCGACTGTGTATTGAACTTAAAAAATTATAAGCAATTCTTATATTACTTAAAGGTAGGGAAATATTTTGATAGTCGTCACCCAAAATAATGTCTATAATACGATTATAATCTAAATTTAAATACTTTAAGTACGGAAACGTTGTAAGATCTGATAATTTAAGGATATGAAAATCATTATTATCAAACGAGAGCCAACTGAGATTTTCTAAACCCTCTTCAATTTCAAAGGGAAAATAGCTACTACATAGAGTCGAAGACGATTCTAATACATGCAAAGAGCTAGAAACATTTGAGAACGACTGTGGGTGTATGTAGTATAAATCATTGAAGCTCAAATTAATCTCTTTAACTGGCATGGTTGGCGGAAAAACGTTCTTATAAATCTGTGCAATCCTGTTACCTCTTAAGTTGATAGTCCCAAGGGAAGTGGACCAGTCTAGAAATTCGTTGGGTAACAAATTAGATATCCTGTTGTAGCTTAAGTCAAGATAACGAATGGATCCCGGTTCCAGCGTTTGTAGTGCAGAGGGTATTGAAGTTAAAAAGTTGCCCGCAAGTGAGAGCGTCTGAATTCGAGCGGGGAGAGGGGGTGACTCCTCCAACTGGTTGTAAGCTAAAGATAAATGGCGTAGTCGTATGACCTGAGCCAAAGTGTCCGGCAAGTGGGACAATTTGTTGTGTTCCACTTCTAGATGCTCGAGTGAATTTTTTAATAACAAGAATACTTCTCGGTAAATAGAAGACAGTTTGTTGTACGAAATAGACAGCCGTTCGACTCTATTATTTGTGAACACCAATCGTGGGATGAAAGTTAATTCATTAAGGTCTAGAATAATTTGTCTAATTTGAACTTCTTGGAGCACAAGTATCTCCGAAGAATCATTAATTTTGTTATTACTTAAGTCTAACTTTTCAATCTTTTTATTTTTAGTATTAGAACAAGAATAATTACTGCTGAATCTAACTAAATTATGACGCAAATGAACGGATTGTAATCTGGGAAGGTTATGAAGTAAATCACAGGATAGTTCATGAAGGAAGTTATTTGATAACTTTAGGATTGACAATGTGGTTGGCAATGAATCTGCGCTAATGCTTCGTAAGTGATTTCCTTCTAAATCTAACTGTAATAAGTGATATAAAGTAGTCAGTGCTTGTGATTTCAAATGTGTTATTTGATTATTACTTAATGACAGACTTGTTAAAGTTTCTTCTAAGTGATGCCATCGAATTTCAGGTCCAAGCTGAGCAATATTGTTGCTAAAATAAAGAAAAATAAATTATTTCAATTCAGTGAGTGAAACTTAAATAGAGTTTAGATTGGATACTTACTTCTGTAGATTTAACCAGTTTAAAACTTTTAAGTCTCTCAATCCTTGCTGTGGTATGTCAGTAAATTCATTATATCCAAGATCTAGAGAGGCTAACGTAATAGCCATTGAGCTGGAATAAAATAATCATCATTACTATACTTTTATATGAAGATACTAAAGACATATCTAATAAATGAATATGTACCTAAATGCGTGAAGTTCGATGTAATGTAATTTGTTAGCTACTAAAACTAAAGTCTGTAGACGTAATCCATCCAGAGCACTTTCTGATATAATTTCCAAATTTGACATACTGATGTCTAGATGTTGGAGTTCTATGCGCGGCCATTCTGAAAAATTAAACTTATTAGGTACTAAATTTTGTAAAGGAAATTTAAATGAAAATAATTAAGGTAATAAATATTCTATTATTCAAAAATTGCATTGCCATTAGGAATATTAATGACAGGTTATTTGAGAACCTATGTCTGTAATGAATTAGGTACTATTTATTAAATATATCCAAATGTGTAAATTTATCTATATCTACTTTTTATTATTTTATATATGAGGTAATAAACATAAAACATATCGGGGAAATTTCAATTTAACAGAGTTTTCCAGTAGAACATCACGTAAAATTTTCACACCGTATTTCCATACGTGCATGTTACGTGCATGTAATATTCTGACTATAATCGAATTAGTTGCAAGCGTTCGTGTTCGATTACGATAAAAAAACACTCTATTATAATAAAAAGGTATGTCAGATTTTTAACGAACTCTTTGATACGTATAAAACAAAGTTAAAAATACACGATTTCCACGAAAGTGTTTAAAGAAACATCAAACTAAGCGAAATAGATAACAGGTCAGCGCAGTTTAGTAATTACTTTGTTGGAAAACAACTTCAGCTCTGTTTTCACAAGGCGTAAAAACTACTAGCTATTCTTTCTGACATAAAATTAGATTGGTATTTTTCATCGTTTTATGTACATACTGATGTAGCAAAATACTTTGACGTTACACAAAACGATGAAAAATACTAATGTTTGCGTTTATGTCCATAGATTTTTTCTGTGTTTTATTATTCGTCATGGAATAACGTTTTTTCGTAAATCGGCAGTTCAATATGTATATTCTATCGTCGAGGAAAAATGTATGTTGCATATTTTACAAGTAAGCACTGCTTTATTACTACTATTAGTGTATAGATTTACTGAGGTGACTGGAGTTAAATCTAATTACTTAAAAAAGAGTTTTGTTAGAAAAATTGTTTTGTTTCAAGCAAGGTAGACTTGTGTATGTGAACATTGTGTATCATGAGAGTTTCATTCGTATTACTCTGGCGACTTTACATAATCTTTACATTTGCGATTAAAACCGTAAATAGGTACAAAACTAAAGAAATTTATGCATGTATGTTCCTATTAAATGACATTTTTTAATTTATAAAAGGAAATCTAAAATGGTAGGTTTGTATTCACTTTAAATCACGCTTTATTTAAATTATGTATATTTAAAGTGGGTTATCATTTAAATTGTGTGTATTCTAAGAGTATAACTAATTAATTGTATTAAATATGTATTTTACATAATATCAGCAATTCATATCGCCGGGTGTATCCAGTAAGTAGGTAACACTTCGCAATAACAATTTGCTTGTTAGTATAATGCGACACTCGTCTCATGGATTGATATTGTTCTGATTGAAATAAAATTTTAGATATTCTAAGTATGATAATTACATAGAGTTATAAAAGGTTGGGGGGTACTCTTACAATAAGAAAGACTGTGGATATAATTATAGAATATTGACAATTAGATGACCTGAAAATATAAATCGTTTAAGATCCTTTTACGAATCCGAAAGTGGTCATTTTACACCCTCCTATTACATTACAAAAGGGAAAGTAAGGAAAAAAATAATTCTACTGTAGAGATAAGACGGCGTAATTCCACACCGGTGAATCTACATCCCTATACAAAAATTGAATTTTATTTCTTGAATGTTAGCACAAAATAAAAATATATTCTTCTATGAATAAGATGACGTATAATGTAGGTTCTGATGTTATACAAAAACTATGTTTCCATTTCATGGAGACTGAAATATTGTTTTTATAACGGTCTAGTATGAAGTTTGATATAGGATAGGCACTTAGGCATCCCACGGCTGTGGATTTAATACATTCTATATCAGTATTCAGTCAATTCAAACCGCTATAACGTTGCGTTTATACCAAGTTATAAGAGTATTGTAACATAGTTATGCAGTCTAGTGTAGTTCCGCGTATAGAGTAAAAATTGTTTTTTAGATACAAGAAAAACATATTTGTTCCTCTTTAGAACAAATATAGTTTTCTTGTTTACTATTATTTTTATTTTGTACCTATACTAATTATATGAAATATAGTCACATTTAAAATATGAGGTAGGTCTATTATATAAACTACAACAAAAATATTATGTTGCCAACATTTTAACTGGAAATGTATTTTGGCTTAATATTAGATACTAGTGCTTTACATACGGAATAATATGTTTCGAGGATTGTGATGAAACTTCTTGTATCAGAGATTGTTTATAGTCACTATTAAATAATTAATACCACAGGTAGAAACACAAAGAGCAATGCGTGAACATTACCATTTCATGTCAGACACAGACGGCACCGGTGCCATGTATACATCCCCAGGCGAGTTCACAGAGTTAATATTACAACTAGTTATTTAAGGTACTACAAAACGATATTTTTTTATTTGTACATTTATGGAATATCGTAACTTTCTCACAAGTTGATATCAGTTCTGATTATTATTTTAGTTATAGGTAGCTCTCGTATTGGTTCTAGAAATGTGTTAATTTGATACGATTGAAGTCGTTACGTCGTAAAAGAAATACTTTAAGTAAACAATCTGTTGTCTATTATATATATGTTTTATAAAATAGTAATAAACAAAGTCGCTGTTTACGTTCTGTTTCTCCAGTTACATTACAATGATATCTTGTCATGATTTTAATTCGCTTTCACTTTTAGAATTAATATTCTTCTTCTGAAAGTTTTATTATAAATTTAATGCATGTAGTTTATCGATCTCCATCACATATATTGCTAATTCGTGTGAAACAAAAAAAAATATATATTTTAAAATATATTTTTTCAAACTCAAAATAAATAACTGTGTCTAATAAGACAGTCAATTTTCTACCTGGAAACCTGTGGAATGGTACAGCGATGCAGGACATATGTGCTGCACGGCATGAGCACAGTGGGCTGCCGGCGCAGGGCTCCAGCCGTTCTGGCGCCAACGCACCCACCAGCAGGCACGCCACCAGCGCCGCCTTCTGCAGCGCCCACCGCGCGCATCCATCGCCCAACACCATCACTGCAACGGTAAAGAGTTACGAATTTCCAAATGCGCTTCACAACTGTATTGCATGCTCGCGAACACGAGACAGATAACTATGTTTATCTGAATAATCAGGTTTATGAGTACAGTGTCTACAATATGACATACCACTGCTGTCATATGTCTAATACGTCTTTATTCATATCCGTCAATACCTAAACAGTGACAAATAACTATGTCTCTTCAATATCTAACGCGTAAAGTTCTTTGAATATTCTAAACAAATTTAATATAATATAATTCTTTTTTTCTTTTTCTCTCTCTATGCTGAATAGAATGGAACAGAATTTGTTGATCTCTATTTAATAACATATAATAATAATCACAGTTTTCAATGCGACAATGTTGTTCAGTAGATATCTCATTCAATATTAAATTTTAATTTCCGAGAATAATATTATGTAAATAGTATATTAATATAAGTATTTATAGTTTATTGATATTGTATATTAATCACATTTTCAATAATTATTCGAAAAATAGTGTTATCCAATGAGGTAGTTATTAAGTGTACCTAGCCTATGCACTAGGAGTTACCTAATGCTAAGCTACCTAATACATTTTAAAACCAGTTAGCGTGCATTACGCTAGCTGCTTTTAAAATGTTTTAAACGTTGATATTAGTGACCAATTATGAGTGAAATGAAGTACGTCTACAATTAACGAAAGAATGATATTGAGTGAGGCGACGGGCGACGCTATAGTATATAATTTTATATTTGCCATTGAAGACATATGTAAATAGAGATGAAATAAATAAATAATATAACTAAAGCAATCGTTATCATGGGCACATACATATATCTGTAAGCAGCTTTAAGTAGAAGAAAGAAAGAAATATTGCGTCTGTCTACCAAGAGATCTATTCATACATATTTTCTTTCCAACTGTACTTGAAATGAAATATATCTCCCAGATGAATAATATTGTTAACAGGAAAATGGTTTGAATGTGCCATGCTGTGTGACTACTGTTCACAAAAAAGTATTACACTCAAGCGTTATTGCAAAAAATACGTTAAACTTTAAATAATATAGGTATCTTTAATGAACTCTCATATATCTTTTTTCTTAGTGTTTTAACGTTACTAACAGTGTAATTATGTATGTTTAGTATTACAAAATACTATGACTAGTCTCGCCATAAATACTGTTACATAAAAACTTTTCTTTTTTGAACTTAATGTACTCAATATACTAATTATATTAATTAACTTAATATTCTAATTATTTTGAATTTGTAACACGTATTCGACTCTTCTACTATTTTAAAAACTTCTTCTGATTTTGCACCATTTCACATATTTTTTCGTTTTCATTATTAAATTACAATCGGTCATATTCCAGATACTTCAAAAGCTTGGTATCAGCCGTATGTTCGTGTTCGTATATTGTACTATCAATAGATACAACAACATCAACACTAGAAATAATCGGGGCGGCCGCGTGCTGTCAGAACTACAAAGGCTGTTAATGCTGTCAGAATTCGTTGAAACCCAATTGAAGGAAGCAAAAAATCTTATCTTAGCGAGAAATGAAGATTCCCGCTAGGATTCTGTCACGTATTATAAAACAATATCTGGAGCTCGATCTATATACAGGACATGCCCTAACAATCTTTACAATTAAAGAGAGTGGATCGAAAACTTGTGTCGCGATACGCAGGCGAAAGGCACAGGAATATCCTCTTTACCGATTAAAAAATACTTAACGTGCGAACACAATTTCAAAGCTATGGTTTATGGGGCGTATCTTATCAAGTAGTTACAAAACTACATTTTTGTGATAAAGGAGTGAAAACTTCAGCTAAAGTGTATTAAGATGCAGTTTTGGATCATGTTGTGAAACCTCTCAGCAATACATTTTTTAAAAATATACCGTGGACTTTCCAGTTGGACAAGCCCAGAATTCAGCTGTTTAGACTTCAAATTATGGTCAGTTTTAGTGAACATGACCTGCACTAAAAATCTTTGGAGCAAGCAGCGGCAAAAGTTTACTTGGAAACAGTGCGTAAATTCATAGATTCGTGGCCAAATAGATTAAAGGCTATATCAAAGCCAAAGGTGGCCATTACGAAGAGAATATTTTATTTGCTCATTTTTTTTTTTTTTCTCTCGTTTGTTGTTTATATTGTATTTTTGTTACATTGCACTGAATAAAATATTTTTCTTTCTTTCTTTCTTTCTTCTTTTTTTTGTTGAGTCTTTAATAAATATGTAAGTATAAATTTTAATAATATTACATTACTTCAATACAATAAATCTCATTTTCATTTGCAACAGAAGTTATGTATGGACTAGGAATATATTGCATGAGTGACAAAAATAATCAATAATAACTAATGGTAATAATACTGTATGTATCTAAAATACAAAAATATAAACTACATTAGTGTCATCCGACTTTGTTAATGTTGCTTTGTGTTTAATGTACTATAGGTACACTTAGTTTATTTATATGCCAATAACTCTGTATGTGTTTGCGTAATAAATGTATTTGTATGTAAAATTAATTGAATCTGGATATTTTATTAAAACTTGATACAAAAGTTTAAAAGGTAACGTTCAAATTTTATATAGCATTTTTTAGCAGAGTGAATAATATACATTTTTAAAGGTATTTATAAACCAAATTTAAGTATTAACGCTTAGGTACTAAGACAGAAATATTAATATATAAAAATGAAAAGTATCTAAATGAACCAAGATTTTTTTTATCCATATTTAATTTTAAATACTTTGACGAGCATGATTCTAATTGAAAATCTTTAAAGAGTTTTTCACCACCATTCTTGTGAATTTCAAACAGTTAAATTATCATAATAATACTGATTGAAAATTTAAATAATGACATAAATGGAACACAACACCTACGGATTGTTCATATATATTAAGAGATAGATACCTACCGTGACTTTATTCTTATATTTGTTTTTTACATTATAAAAAATAATAAATTATATTATTAACAATTTAAATTAAATAATAATTATTAAAATTTAATAACGTTACAAAGTTGTACATATCACGGAATACACAAATGTATACACAAGTATAGTTAAAAATGCATTCACGTTAAGTATCTTTTTTATAAAGTTAGAAAGAAAAACAACGAAAACACTTTAATTTGTATTTTATGATACAAATCGCAAATATCTATCTTAAATTAATTTAAACTTAGCTAGTTATTTTAGTCATAACTGTAAACTAAAATAGAGGTACAAAATGGTTATACGCTATACTAAACGTTTTGAATTGCTACTTTAGCCGACAGTCCATGTCTTCGTACATGTCTTGTCTTTGTACCTTATTAATTTCAATTCAAACTTAAAAAGATTTTCTATTCGACCACTAAAAAATAGACATTTTGGTGGTATTAATGGTGTATAGACATACAGGTAACAGTTATTAGGGTAAAAGATGAATAAGTATTAATATTATAATAACTAAGTAATATAAATAGTGCACATAATAAATAATATAATAAAAAAACTGAGTTCATAATCCATTTAGTATGAATATCAAATATTCATGTTCATTAAATGTACTAATTTGTTTTTATCAATACTACTGCAATAAACAATACCATAGCTACTTTGTAAAATAATGTAAAATTGTATTAGAAATAAAATCATATCTCATTTAACTTATACTCGTACATACATTTTAAACTTATTTTTATACTAGAAATGAAGTACAGTACAGTAGGTATATATGTACAATTTAAATGAAAGAATGAATAGTTGAAATGGACCGAAAATCTGGGTTATCTGAACGTTTTATACGTAAATCAGATTTACCATATCGAATTTGTATTGGTCCATAAGTAAACGTGGGGAATATATATTCAATTTAGTCATGGCGAGGACCGTTATATATTCTGTGGCATGATCATTATTCATGACATAACGCCGGTTTCTGTGTGAATTTTTATCTACTGCATTTCTGTTTTACGCAGTAATTGAAGCATTAGGCACCAGGAATGGAAATATGAAAAGGATGAAAAAAATAAACGAAGTAAAAAAAGAAATTAAAAGATGAAAGAGACCGTAACGAAAAGCTCACGACGAAAAAAAGTGAGAAATTATTTTAAGACATTTGAAGCAGTAATAAGTGGCACAAAAGTTTTCTCAGAGATTTTCACGTTAAATGGTAATCTGGGAAATTTCCAAGTGCCGCAATCGGATTAAGCGTCACCTTAAATTGTATTTGTAAAACCGTTATTATTTACTGTTTAAAAATATTTTTCTATTACAGTCCATTTTACTTTTAAAAATTAAGGTACATTATAAATAATAATAGCAAATTATTTCATATCAATCCAAATGAATATAATAAATATTTTTAGTAATTTTTACTTAACAGACTTTTAACAGTTTTGTAACAATAAAGAGAAGATGCCAATCTACTACAAAGTCTATTAGACATATTATTATGCAGAAAATAATTAAAATTAAGTTTCTGTATTGTATCGAGAATTTCATTAATATGAAGTGAAATAAAATGTCACTGAACTAGTAGGTAACAATGTTCTATGATCAGATCTGTCATTAACCTAGATTTATAAAGCTATATACATAGGTTTCATGTTATGTTTATCTTTTTTTGGAAATATACTTATAAAAAAAAATTTATTTTATTGTACGACGAGAATATATTTAGATACTTAATCTTGCTATTAGAGAACCAATAGCTGTTAAAGAAAACAGTTATACTATAATACAAGTAAAATACGTTGTATGCGATCAGTGTATTGTTCGTACTCACTTTAATTATATACAGCTTTTTAATGATATTTCATTATACATCGTCATTTTAATACGCACTGCCAAAGAGTGGAACACATTTCTAGCGTTCGTGTTCACGGAGAAATACAATCCCGGACTCTTCAAGTCTATGGTGAATAGATATCTTCTGGTAAGCGCGCAACATCCTAGGTTTAACCATCATTTCCCATCAGATGAGGTAAGACCGAGCGCAAACCCATTAATAATAATAAAAAAATACATAAAATTTTCTTTTGTGAAGAGATTTTTAAAATATTAACAATATTACAAACATTATTAATATGATAATAATAATTATAAAAGTAAGTTTGTCTGTTATGTCTTGTCTATTAACAAGTGTAGTTATGAAATGTCGTATAATCTCAATCGTCTGTATATCGTAGTGCTTGTGGTGGAGAAGGTATACAGATTACTTCAAGACGTAAGTTGTGAGTAAAGTACAATATAAATAGTTGCCCAAAAATATTTCTTTTGTACTCAATATATCGAAAAATATACATGTATTTTACCAGGCACACGGTAATAATTTATGTATCGTGACATCTTTACTACGTATTGACATTACAATCTCATAAAATATGTTGACAGCATAGGATTAACGATAAATTTGATTTTATATTATCTTTACATGATTTTCTTATAGTGGTTTCGTTATTTGTTGGTAATCTATTGAAAGAAATATCAGAAATATCCTCAAGACACATTTCAACGTAAAAAATTATATAAGCATATAAAATGTGATAATAATAATAATAATAATCCTGAATAATTCAGATAGTACTATATAGTCCCAAGTTACGCGGAGTTTGTCTTATAGTAGTAGACAAACAGACCGAAATACTATCATATATGTTTTTGTAATTACATACATAATATACGTAGAAAACAATCATACCAATATAAACAACCATATTCATAAAAAATATTTGCATCGTGTGAGGACTCGAACCTGTGACCACAGGAAGTAAGAGGGTATGCTAAACAGCTAAACCACTGAGGCTTTAGTGATATATAATAATATACAATTTTGTCAACAATCCAAAATAATCTTCTAGTTAAGACCACGTAAATAGTAACAATTACGGTTAAATTACAATGACACATACCAGTATTTTAAAGTCGGTTGAAAAATACAATAAATATTTATTTTTTATCTGCAAAACGCTTCTTATATTGTTATCTTTCAAGAAAATAATATACATGTAATTATGCTTGAAAGGCCGTGGAATAATTTATTAAGAGATAAGGTTTGATTGGTAGAAACTTTCGTACATTATGATTTTTTGTTTATGAATTATATATCATGTTCAGACAATATTACTAGTTTTCTAATGCTTTATTTCTAATAATGATAAATGATTATACTCTTTGGCAGCATCATTATCACTACGAAGTATAAAATAAAGTTTGTTTCCCCATCTGTTTGTTTTTTTTAACAAATTGTATTTTTGGTATAATGTTTAAATTATTTTTGTAGGACTAAAAAAGCAATTAGTTGCTGTAGTAACATGTTATTTATATATAATTATATTGATACAAAATTAATCATCAAATTAATACTAAAGTAACGAAGGTATTGCGTAACTTTACATATAAAAAGATAGTGAAATGAATATTTTTTTTAGAATTTCAATTCCCTTTTAATTTGAATCAGATAAAAAATATATTTTAATTTAATTACATGTGCACATACAATTTAACAACATTCCATAGATTAACCAAATGTAACTGAATGTACATGTATCGCAAATCGCAATGTTGGCAATAAAGTTTCCCGCTCAGCATTACAACTCACCACATCTGTTTAAATGCTACAAAGCTTGTTTTCAGTGGAGCCCTCGATCAACATTTATATAAGAAACAAATAAAAAGAGATACCAAAACCAGACGTTCTTCTTCAGTGCTTTAATTACTGCAGGATTACAACGCTACAAAGTAGAGTCATTTATCTGCGGTTTCAGTGGAGATTTTCATCGTCTTGTAGATAGTTCTTTACACATCTACTACTTATTTATCTATGGAGTCCTAGTTTGCGAGTAAATGAAAATGAAAGCGGTTTGTCTAGTGACAGTCTGCATTGAAAAGTTTACCAATTATCTAAGTAGCTCTGTGTCACCTATGTCAGCCATTAAACAGCTTGCTTTGTATGCTGTATATCGATTGTAGGGTCAGATTAGGTAGAGAAATTACTAATGAATTCCTCCGGATAGCAACGTGTGAGTGGTATCACGGGTATTATTTGAAATTTTAATTGTAAGTACCTATAAATATAAAAATGTATGCCGATTTATTTGTACTTATAAAAAAATGAGACTGAAGACATTAGGGGTAACTTGTTTCCTGGTTCAAAGATAGTGGTGAATTTCTATGTTATTAAAGCTATAAAGTACAATATTTTTGTAAAATTAAAAGATAAAAAAACTGTTTCAGTATTTAAAAACAATTTAATGTTGTCTAAACAAAAACGTTTTAATATTTGTCATTTTTATTAATAAAATAAAATTAATATTCCAACACATTTATATTATTGTATTATGAATAAATAAATAACTACAACTGAGAGAAATGTCCTCTCTTAGAATTCTGTTATAATACTAATATTATGCACAAAACTATTTATCCTTATGATTTTCCCCGTACATTAATGTATTAAGAACAAACAGAATTTTGTTGTCCACATGCTCTTGTCGTGTAAGATGTTTATTTCTCGTATTAGAGTTTTAATTCTTATATTTTATATACCGATATAAATATACATTATTAGTTTAAAGTGGAAATAATGAAAATGCTTGCGCCTACTCAACAAATACAACATTCTGTCAAAATAAAACGAGATGTGAACAACGTAGTTATAGCAAAACTATTTACTACCTACAAAAAATTTTGTGACATAAATTATTATAAAGGTTATATACAACTTTTATATTTAAACTACGCCACGCCAGCAATAGTGGAAACCCTCTTCAGGAAAAGACAGCTAAACTTTTATTAAACGAGACCGTTTCGAATCATATAAGATCGTTTCTACTTTTTTGAACCGACTTTAAAAATGGAAAGTTCCAAACTCGATTATATTTTACATAATTATACGCTAAATACATGAAGTTACAAGCTGATTAAGTAAAATACTTACAGCTAAATTTAAATATTAACAACTTTTAATAATCTTATTGGAAAACCGATTTCAAACTTTATTGTCATCGTAAGGAAAGGTCCGTTCAGCTGTTTAGTTGTGAAAAGACAATATTATATTTAGAATTTCTGATAGACCGACAATATAAAACAGATAGACAGATATACACATTTTCACTTCTATAAAATTTATGTGGATATAATTGGTCTAATCTTACTTAAATGTAATATTAATAAACATAATATTAATATTAGTAAGATCAAAAAAGGTAATTTTGATCTTACTAATATTAATATTATGTTATCTGTATCTGTAGTTAACGGATTATGATGAAACTTTACAATAATATAACTTATCATAAGTATAACACATAGGCTATAAATTCTACGCAGGTGAAATCGCGGGCGGGTTACCTTTTACTAATTGTTAGTTTGTTCATCTGTACAAACTTTTATCCTCTTTTTCATCCCATTCTAGGTGATTTTAATCCTTCTGCTCCTACCTTTCTAGACCCGTTTAGCGTTTAGGTGGTCGTGAAAAGACAAGGAACCACACATTCTCATTTATGATATACATTATATAGACTATTACAAAATACCAATAACATTTCCTTTGTCCTAAATGAAGACTAATCACAACATAAATTGTAATTTATAAGGTCAAAGAATGTTATTTTTCTCTATATTAGTAAAAGTACCTGTATTTGTATATAGCTACAAAGTATATACCTAAGTATATTGGATTTATTTACAAGAAACTCAATTAGTGTAAACATTTGTACATGGGTGATTGCTACGTACCAGTCAATAATTTGCTGAGAGATAATAATAGCGTTTTGTGTTAATTCTGACCTTTGATTATTTGTATAATCCCTCGATTTATTTGACCGACCCAGTTCTGTTTTGGGCAGTTCTCCAAATAGGCACTATTACATTACAGTATCATTTAGATTTTGCGTTCCACCAACAAAAAAAAATGTGCAAGATATTTGTTCAATCTTATGATAGTGTTATTGCGAGTAATTCTAACTAAAGTAGCGGTTATTATAATGGCGTCATAAAAAGAACGGTAAAATTTTGATGAATGGCCTGTTACTGTTACTCTGTTCATCACAAATCTTAATCGTAAGTACACATAAAACTGATATATTGTTATTAGAATTATATTTTGTTTTAGTAGTTAGGTATCTGCAATCAGTACTGGTACTATAAGCAGGTGAGATGTTGGTAGTAGGCGTGGGAGGAACTCTATCCTTTAACAAGGTCCCCTTGTTTCAGCTAGCTAGAAATCTTTCATCCAGCACAAAGATATTTGATCTTTTTAATCTTTTTGCTCGGTTGTTGGCTAGAAGCTTCTGAGCTAGTTCGTTTGGGTGACTAACAAGGGGGGCCTTATATTTGGTGCTTGATTTCCCTATTTCTTCTCTGATTGTGGCGATGTTGGCATAGTGATGAACCTCAGAGTTGGTGATGAACCATGGAGCTTTTAAGATGCACTTTAGGATGCAGTTTTGACATCTTTGGAGAATTTCGATATTCGAGTGGCAGGGGCTTCCCCATAACTGAATGCCATATGTCCAGATTGGTTTGAGGGCAACCTTGTATATAAGAAGTTTGTTCTCCATGACCAGAGATGACCTCCTGCCAAGTAGGAAATCCAGATTTCTGAATTTTATATTTATTTCATCTCGTTTTGCCTTTATGTGTTTCTTCCAGGTGAGTCGACGATCTAGGCGAAGTCCAAGATACTTGACAGAGTCAACGTGTGGGAGGGGTTCGTGGCCCAGGGTGACCGCTGGACAGTTGCCTTGCCGCAGAGAGAAAGTTATCTGTAGTGACTTTGAGACACTAGGCTTGATTATCCATGCTTTAAGCCAACTGTCAATCTTGTCTAGGTGATTTTGTAGGAAAGCGGAGGCGGCTTCTGGTTTGGTGTGACTGGCCAATATAGCGGTGTCGTTCGCGTAAGTGGCTGTGGTAACTTGAGTATATAGTATGAGAGAATACTAATACCTTATAACAATAATAGTTTTTCTCATATATCTTCCATATATAGACAACAATAAGTTATATTTGAATTATTGTATGTATAGATTAATTAATAAACAAGTAATTTAGTATCACACAATTATAAATTACTATTTAAAACAAGGTCTGTGAACCTACTAATAAATCTATTAATAAATAATAAACCTATTAATAAATCTCTAATCAGACATTTCTTATACTGTGTTTAACCTTTGCTTTTTTTTTTACTGAGTGTTGAAAAAAGTTTTGTAATGCTAGATATAGAATATCAAAGGGACCTAAATTACAGAGAGCAACCTATCGACTATCGTTACAAAGTGTCCCTTCTGGCCTCAAGTTTTACAACAAATATATTTTCTTTCATCAAAAACCGATTCGTTGGATACAAAACCAAATATGGGAAGAACACGAATGCAAAGATTACCAATAACTGATACAGAATTGCTGACAAGACGGTACCTATGAACATGTTATAAAAAAACAATCGAATTGAAATTCTCCTCGTTTTTAGAGTCAATAGAAATGTAACATTGTAGATATAATGTAACTTTTCGAAGGAACTGTCATTATCTCGTTTTACCACTTTCAAACTATAATTTCAAGTAATTTACTAAAACAAGATTTTTTATTCGATAATGCTTTTAGTCAGTTAGCAATCTATGGAAGGTGATCTGATGATTATTTTTGACTGCAACAAAACCATAATTAAAGTCGACATTTAATAGGCATAGGCATGCATTTTAATAGGCATGGTAATTCTTATGTTTGTGTAACACAACACAAATAGGTAGAATCAGGTAGAATCACCTATATGACTTTTGTAAATGTTCATTATTTTATTTTTATAAATGTTATTAACTATTGACTATAAAATACATTCAATCAATCATTTAAAAACAAATCAATTATTTAAATTTTTATATTTATGTAAATATGTCATTTGTTGAATAAATACTTGTGCTTCCTTGTTGATGGGAATTTATTGGAGTAAGCAACTACTCGCGAGGTTTGGAGCTACGCTCATGTATGTATGTTCTTTGATGCGAGTTTCTTTAATCGCAAATTCTATATAGAACATCATTTCTCGGAACGATATCTCGAATAATTCAGCCAGTTTCGTAACTCCGAGAATAATCCGAAGTTGGATTGTTTACGAGTATATTTTCAATTGACTTTAAAATAGCAGAGGCTCAGAATTCGACTGTTTTATGTATAGAATATATGTTAGAAGATATCCTCGGCGCTAAGTACAAGATTGATTTTATTTTTAACTTATTCAAGTATCTATACTAATATTATAAATTTGAAATAGTGTCTGCCTGTTTATTTGTCACCAATGAAATTTTACATGTAGATAGATTGTATCAGGAAGACATAGGCTATCTTATATCTAAAAAAAATGCAGACAAAATCACGGGTAACTGTACGAGTACCGTATAAATACTATTACAATTGAAGTGTCCAACTGACAACAAGAGACAGATTTTCCAAGATATCACGTATCTTATGAGACATGTTTGTTGCAAGTTAATTTCAATAACACTTTTTCAAAAAATTTATTAAATATAGACAAAAACTGTGTTATTTAAACTAGATAATAAAATTAGGTAGATCTAGCGATCACACAAAGTTAGCTTGGCAATAAATGGTAAGAAAGCAGATACGAATTGTTTCATTAAATAAAATGCATTCTCCGTCGTATCTGGCAAGTAAACAACATTCTATTCACGCGTGATTCCTAGAATTTTACCATATGTTGTATAGATAATTAATGATTGAATCTATCGATCCAGAATAAATTGTAAATACCGACAGTAGCGCGCAGGATCACCGCATTACTTACTGAATGAGGCAACCTTCCGAACGTAAGTCTAGTGATTCGTAGCGATTAAGAAATCTCAAAAATTTTAACTCACGGAGCTTAAATTTGTAAGTTTAACTAAGATGCAAATTTCTGAAATTCCAGCACAAATAGAATGACGGTTTTCATATGAATAATCCCGTAAAATATGATATAATCGCTAATATCATAAGGCATTCCTTTGGGGACGTGTATATTGAATATTTTCAACCTAAATATTTTGTAGGCGATGTTCAGGTGTTACATTGATAACGACAATATTACAATGTCATGCCTAATAAATTATTGATGTATTATGTAACTGACGCGATAGTGATAAACAAGTTAGTTTAAATATGATCAAAATTGCCTAATCATAAATTTCATACAGATTTATTAAGTTTTATATTGCATCTAATTAGTAACGACTAATCAAATGTTATAAAAAAAGCAATTTGTTATCACACGTATTTGATAAAATTTTACCAACATATATGTAGTCTGTTACAGGTAGACAAAGCCTATTTTAATATTACACGACTGTTTAAGGCAAATAGACCGACATACCAACCGTATTAATAATTTCGTCTTTGGAGACAGAGCTACTAACAAAGTCAACGCCGCCTAGTTAAAGTTGGGCAAAGTTTGCAAATAAATAAAACAATTTGGCATCGCCCAGCATTTGTTCAGTAGAGCGGACTGTACTATTATAAATTGAGTATATCCCTTTAATAAATGATACGAATGAATTATTTTGACGGCCTTATATGAAGTCGATTAGATCTAACTTTGTGTTGTAATAAAATTACCGAATGTATTAAATTTATGAACTAAAAATCCAATTGACGAAATTACAATAAGTTATGACATGTAATGACATTATGAAATCGTGATTGATGTGTAAACTAAAAATATTTCTACCTTTTAGAAGGTACAATTCATGTTGTATATCTTTTGGAAACTGTGATAATTGTTTCCTACAATTGAATTATTCGTTAACCGGACTAGCATATATAGCATAGCATTACCATATATACCTACAATATTCAATTTATATACGTCAGTTATGAAAGTAATTGATTGGACAAAGGATAATGGGCAGAGTATTGCTGAGAATTCAGAATCAAAAATCGTACATGAACTAAGAAAAAATCAGGGTTTCAACTAGTGGGTAGGTATCATAATGTAAAAGCTTGTTTATACTTAGACGTCAATATATTAATGTTGTTTTTGGACAGTATACTTACATTCCTTCGTCAAAATTGTTTAATTGGATGGGTTGATTAAGAACACAATACGGATAGATTCAGAATAATTTTTTGAGGACATTAAGCACTCATATCTCTGATAGAATCGGCAGTCAGCAAGGTTATGCAATATAGAGTGCTGTACGCAATCCTTAAATTGGCATGTTAACTTTAGCATTAATAGCGGTCAGTTTTGATTGTTGAGGTAGACAACAGTTATTAAGTTAAATCTGCTTCCATGCAGCTTAAAAACTTTATATATTAGGTTAATCTTAAGCGACCCATAGTTGAATCTCAGTTTAACATCTGATCTTCTGGATAGTTTAGTTCATGATACGTCCGTATTCAATGGAATTTATCAAAAAGGGATTAATATATTACTGTATTCTTATTCTAAAAATACCTTATATTTTTAACGCTTCTTATCGGGTTGAAGAGTTTTATTGCAAATAATGTACTATCATATTAGTTTTTTCTATGCAAAGAAAGTGATCGATGAGAATATTAGGTCGGTATGCATACTCAACACAATTTATGTGTGGAGCAACTTTGACTAAGAGGTCAGTTGATGACCCCAAATCGGTTGAGAATATTTAGAATAATATTACTACAAATTTTTACATCTAAATTATCTTAGAGTTTGAATATTAAACTAATAAAACCAATGTGTATAGTTCAAGTAATTCATTATTAAACAGAAATAATTGTAAATTGTAAGTCAGATATGCCAGCTCAACTTATGGAGCTAACTTTTCAACAGCTTATGAAGAAGGCTGTGGTAGTTAATATTGACATCCTTTATGTGATACAAGTCGACGGTATAGCTTATGTTAAGTGGTAATCGTCATCGTTATTATATGACATCCGTTTATAGCACTCATATGTTGCAATTCCAAAGAACTAAAATGTCATGGCTATATATTCTATAATTTTAAACAAACACTATATAACAAAGAAGCTAACAAGTAAATTGAGTTAGTCGTAGACATTTTTTATTTAAAACAATTAATAATTTTAAAACAATAGGGAAGAATGGTAATTGAGTAGTAACAATACAGAGTGACTCTCAATTAGATAAGCAATAGAATCCAATGTCTTTCCAGGAATCGTTGGTAGTCTACGATAGTAATAGTATTCTACGGATGTGGTCAATATTCAGGAATAAACTGCGTGAACAGTGACTGAAATTTAAGATCATTTCCACATGGTTAAATAACCGAAAAAAGCTTGGTCTACATCTTAGTTATTTATATATATAAAAACAAATACTTCCGTAAGTCATTCCAGCGGTTTCGTAAGTATTTTTGTCACGCATTACTTCAATATATAGGCATTCTTTGTGACGTTAATATTCACGAAATTCAGTTTCTCGAATTCGTAACATGTGAAGTGAATTTTGCGAGTCAATTGCGATTTGCGACCCACATTGGGTGAAATAGTGAAGAATTTTATATAAGACAGCAACGTGCTTTGGTATACATACAACAACAACAAAATCGGGAAGGGGTAGGCAGACAAATTATATAGTGGTTGATTTTTATGTAATGTTGAATAAAATCAAATATAATGTTAGTTTTTATGAAATAGTTTTATTTGCTTTACATCCTACGGCGGGTTCGATTTTTCGCATAATGTGAACAATTATAAGAATGATTCAAGTCAAGTTTTCTATGTAAATTATATATTTAAAAATAAATGTATATAAGTATTTCTATCAGTTATCTAGTACCAATAACACAAGCCTTGTTTAGCTTGGGACTTGATGACACAGTGTGAATTGTCCGGTGTTGTTATTTATTTGTGAGAATAATGAATTTTTTAGCACCGTACTAGTAATTTCACTGTGCTTATGCTTATGTTTATTTTTCCGCACATATCTAGCCGCAAATACCTGAAGTTAAGTAATAAAAATGTAAATATAATAAAATTGAATAAATAACGATTACTTAACCACATTTATGCCTTATCGACAAACGCGTCTTGTTTGAACATCCTTTTTCGCCACGGTTTTGATCAAAGAAACAGCGACGACAGATCCCTAGATAATTGAAATAGGTTGTTAATGGAAAACTAACATTGTTGAATATTACTACGTTTCTGAAGAATGGAGACCAGAATTATATTTGATTGAAAATGGTGTGCCACTAGTATTTGTAGGACTGTAAGATATACAGTTACTAGGAATGTTAAATAATATTTTCGGAATTAATTTTAATTGTTCTTAATAAATTTATGTTACAATACTTAGTAGGCATTATTATCAAATATTTTATATTTTGTAAGCAGTGACTTAATTGTATGAAGCCGCTAGGTTAATACAACATTTGTGAGTATAGATAACACTAATAATACCTATATTATATTAGTTAGTTATTTATATTGGATTAAAGAGAACATGCTCTAACCATATAATTGAGAAAATAACAGCTTTAAGTAATGTAATTAGTAGCACGAATAGTATAGATGTAGAGCTACGGCGTAGCACGGGCGCGTAGCCGTTTAATATACTGTTCTTTCTAATAGAAATAAGAATAACTAAATATAAAAATTTTGTAATTGTTATAATAATAACTAATTTTACATATTTTTATATTAACTCTGTTATCTGTTTTCTGTGTAAAATCTTGATGTTTAATAAATTAAATATAAATAATGTTAATTTAAATTAACAACTAGATTATGCAATTTCCAAATCTATATGTAATTAGCTAATTAATTTAGTGTGTAGTATTTCACAATACTACACATACATATTTAATAAAAACAGGTCGATTGTATTACAAATAAATATTTAAATTACGTTATTTCAACGAGTAAATTCAATGACGGAGTGAAAGATGTTTTGAAATTTATTAAAAATGTGGCAACAGAATGTAATATTTTCCTTTAATTTATTACGAAATTAAAAGAAAACATATATTGTTGCTTTTTATAAATGTGTAGGTTTCTTAATATAAGCAAAAGAAAATCTATTATAGATAAAATATAAAATCATAAGATCCGTTTATATAAGCCTATTTAAAACTTTTATACTTAAATAATTTATATATTGTGTAACAAAATTAATTAAATGAATTATTACTTACGAATTGCTAATTATCAATAATCACATCTCATAATCACGAAACAAATCCAGTAAAGTTTGGCTACTAGTTACTAGAAGTTAGTCAAGATAATCATTACATCAGTCACTTTTGGTCTGTTTCACTAAATGGTGTCGCGAGTTATTGTACATTGTAAAGTTGAGCGTACTATTCGGAGGTTGAACCGAAGGCCAGACGGGCGTCGACGCGACTAGTACCTTCGGAGTCTGATACCGGACTGCCGCTCAGTAGGCTGCAGTGGGCGGGCTCACCTTCCAGGTACCAGCTACTTACTCGTCCCTAAATTTTAAATAAAAATATTTACCTCCATGCTTACACTAAAAATGTTCCATTTTTGAGATCCAAGAATTACAACACGGGCTTTTTTATAAATTGTTTTTATTTCAGAAGAAATATTGTTATATTTTTTTATTATCACAAGGGCGGATGAATTTTGTTTCATTGAGACAATATTTAATTTTAAATATGGCGATATGACATTGTTTGGAGCAGAGTAATATTTTATATTCTATAGTTAATTTCGCTTGTACAATCTTTAGTTGTTTGATGAAAAAAGAGGTACCTAATACATATTATATTTACGTCTATAATTTGTATTGTTTTTATAAGATATGAAGTAAAAGTAAAATAATAATAAAGGCACAATAGAAGTCGGCCAAACGTGAATACTTCCAACTCTCGGAATGAGTTTCAAATCTCGAAATTAGGGTATGATTTTTTTATTATAATAATTTTTTGGTGAATTACTCATATCAAGAAAACTTAAATAGAACTATATTTTTTCCATTTCTATTATTAAGGAAGATTGTAGAGATATAAAAAAAATAAAAACATAATTTGATGTTTCTGTAGTAGGTAAGCTCTATAATAAAGTTATATAAATTGTTATAAAATTACCGCATAATAATGAATATTCTTTTTAGAATGTTAATCCTAAATGGTAAACACATACCTACTAGTAGAAAATATAACAATTTCAGTAGCATTAAAGGGTAACTTAAAAATTACTGGTTATGTCTTATATAGAGGACCTTTTAAAAGACTTATTAAAATCGGTTTAGGAAGAAACAAATTCAGAGGTAACACATAAAAATCTTATTACCAACCTCTTTTTTGAAGTCCGTAGAAAAGTATTTGTAGCTACACAATGATGAACACTGATACAATATAAGTAAATAATCTTGATTTGGCTATGATTCTCAGAGAGCAAGTAAATTTCATAATTTTTGTACTATTAAGGGCGCTTCAGTTAGTGCTGTTTTTATTTTTCTGTTGATTTTGTTTGGTCCAGAAAGTTTCGACATGTACAATCAGTAGATAGAATAATTAGTTATATTTACAATGTATATGCTATGTACAACGGCCCAGGTGAGAGACTGATTGCGGAAAATGGACCCCAACTTACATTACAATCGGTTCAATGATTTAAGTAGACAAAAAATACTGTATACATAAGTACCTACAACAATTGTAAAGAATAATCGTTAAAAGAGGTTCGACTTTTAAATTTTAATGTTGCAACTAATAGGCATTCATTCATTCTATTTTTTTTATATTAAGATAAGTCCATTTTAGCGGGATATAAATTTGTTTCACGTTCACGAGTATACTATAGTCTACAAATTTACCTTATCTAATGCTGGTGTATTATTTTATAAGTAGCCTTGAACTTTACATTTTCAATGAATTCAATGAAATTAAATGTATTGATATAATTCTTAAAAGTGCCAGCAATTACTATATGAACAAAGCAATAAACATTAATAACTTATATTGCTTTTTGAGAGCTGTGTCGATAATTATGATTAATTTTACCATCGCTGCAATGCGTGGGTGTATCCTAATTGTAGTTGACACATGATATTTCATGTTGTAACAGCCATATGTAGGGTTGTTATAAAATTATATGTACTTAGGTATTTTACATTATATTTTTATATTAAAAAAAGAAAGGGAATTGGCAATTCCACGGTCCACGACCAATACAATGCCTACAGTACTAAAAAATAGAGAAACTATCAGCTAAAAATTTAAAATTGTATTTGTTCATATATAATAAATACAATTTTAAATTATTAGCCTAGTAAATATTGATGTTTTACTACTTAACTTTTTAAAACCTCCATGTTTACTAGGCAACCCTAGCAGCACGCAGTAAGAAGTATATTGCCTTCAGTTTGTAGCTCTGAATGCGTCTAGACGATATTGTTTTATAAGGGAGGGGTTCTCAATGAAACTAAAGTTGAGTACAGCCGTAAATTAATGAGGAGTCAACTTACCTGAAATCTTGTAATTTATTTACTTATTTTTCAATGGTTAGTATTGAAAACACTACTTGTTTTTAATGTTCAAAATCATGAATTAAACTTAAAGGGTTTACATATTCAGGACTTACAATTATAGAATTATGATAAGAAAATTAAAAAGAGATTAAAATTTAGTTATATAATAATTATCATAGCAATCAAACAATGTTTAAACATAGCACGTTCGTCTTGGTAATCTCAGCCTGTATTGACTTAATACGAAATTGATTATATAAAATAATAATAGGATATTTACAACAAAGAACTATAACTTCAGTTATTGAAAGAACTTTACATATATATCAATGTATAGTCAAATACATACGTCTTATTTCATTACATTGGGTCGATATATATACTCAAATATGTATCTCTCGCATCATAACGAGTTCGTATCAAAACACAAAATAATCTATAATTCCACAACGTTGCAAAAGTTATCTTCATCATCATAATTTAGCATCTGTTGGTCCAGTATTGAACATATGCCTCCCCTAACGCCCTCCAATTTGCCCTATTTCCGATCTCCCAGATCCACTGCCAAAGTTATATAATTATATAAATATCTATAGCTATATTTGTAAAGTTATGTTTATGCATGATTCATTAACTACTAGCTAGAACAATTATTTTAATTAATAAAGAAAATGAGATCTTTAGTCTTCTTGCTAAAAGAATGTAAAAAAATGATCAACTAAATGTGAATATTTTTTTAGAAGGAGTATTAGGAGTATTATAAAGTGATTTGTGTTTTCTGAATCATATTTTAATTAAATATAAATCACAAATCTTGTATTATAAATATAACGAAATAAGGAATGTATATATATGGGAATTGGTTTTTATTTGTATAGAAGATATTGGAGTGTCTACAAGATTTACTGCAGCAAATAGTCGCAACAAAGAGAGCTCTCTATAAAAAGTAGTGTGGCAAGCGGCAAGACACAGAACGCTCGGAATAAAGTGCACGTAATTGTCAAGGTGAGTGTAGTAGGCGGCCGCAATTATTTACCGGGGAGACATAAGGGAATGAAGAGTTCTTGAGGCCAAGCCAAGTGCGCGCCGCGGCACACTCCGACCGCCGTGCACCACAATCGTGTTGAGAACTGAAACTACTTATGTTCACAAGCCTTTACAGTATATGAATACGTACAGGAGGTATTTTGTGAAATTGAAAAGAAAGATTATGTTCATTACAAAGAAAAGTTCAGGTCATTGACATGGCAGTGTAGTGGTTTCATAGACAGTATACAATTGTTGCAGTTTGGGTGTTCGAACTTTAGTTACGATAACGTTCATGAACATAATAATGGTTGTAGCTTCACTGTTTCATATAGTCACTATTTATGTAAAATTATAAGTCTATAATATTATTATAAATGTGAAAGTCTATCTAAGTATATGTCTGATTGTTAATTTTTCATAACAAAATGTCTGAACGGATTTTAATGAAATTTTATATAGAGTTATCTATATACTTAGGTTATTGTCATGAAGTCACAATCATAATAGTAATAACAATAATAACCCTGGATAATCCACACAGTGCCTCTTGGCATCCTCCATCTGGTCTAAGCTAAGCAGAGATTGATGCACTAATAAAAAACATATTGAAATATTTGAATATGTTTTTTTCTAAATACATACATATGTATATTATATATGGAAAACACCCAGACCAATACTGTTCAAAAATGTAGGTAGAAATGTCTCCCGCGTGTGTCGGCTCGGTAAAGAGTTCTAGTAGGTACCCAAATTTTGTTTTATTTCGCCTACCCTCTTTTTTCCTCCTTTTTTCCCTACCATGACGTGGACTGTTGCAAAGAACTCTTTACCGAGCCGACACACGCGCGAGACTTTTCTAACCTAAAAGTAATAATCGTGTTATAAACCTAACGAGTGCAAGTTTCTGAACAGTGATATAGTGCTATTACCTATTTGGACTCTGATACGAGCTGAACAAAGTGATATAGTGCTATTACTCCCTGGACCCTGATACGAGCTGAAGATCAAAACCGAAAAACCTCGGCACATCGAAAAAGTATGACGACTTTATCCCTCACACGCTTCCACATTTATTCTCAAAATCTTTGGTAGCAGAGCTTTTCTTAACAAATACAAACAATCATACTCACGAATAAATATTTGTATCGTTCGAGAAATCAAATCGTTCACCATCGAAAGTCAGGCAGTGCTAAAACGCTAAACCACTGAGGCCGTCTATAGTAATTTATGCATGGTAAGGTTTCCCATAAAAAACCTTTAATACATACGCACCACTTCACAAACTTGGTTTCCACAAAGGACGAAAAAATATGATATATTACGACTCTTAAAGTTATGTTTTTGCTCCATTATGTAGAAACGATACCTTTTATATTGAAGACAAATCGGCTCGGAACGAATGAGAAGTATGATGTATATGCCCTTCAATTTTATAGATTTATAGAAAATATTTGAGCAAATAATAAAAAATATATATTAATAATCTAACCCACAAAAAAAGTTTCATCGTTCTAGTTCAAAAATGTTTCCATACATAATTTGATAAGTTTCAAATCTTTAATCTTTAAAATGAAGATACTTCCATACATACCATACAAACATTATTCTTTCATTTATAACCCTTTTTCTTGTTTTTTTAATGCTACTTATATTAGTGTCATCATGTATCAATGATAAGATGTCGCTATACTGTAACCATTTATGGCTGAGTCCTGTGGCGGTAGGTACTGATATTTTCTCTTGACCCTTGCCTCTCTTGACTCCCCTTTTGACCCTTACAACCCATTTTCGTTAATTATATTTAATCAATACGCAAAAAAATAAGATTGAAGCTTAAACTTTTAAAAAATTCCTCTTTCAGTCTCTTATAACCCTTTTTAGCATTAAAAAGTAACCTATGTCCTATCTCAAGATCTAGACTTTAAATTTCATTTAAATCATTCAGAAGTTTTGTTTTAAGACAGACAGACAGAGTCACTTTCACTTTCATAATATTAGTAAGGTATTTATTAAATAAACTGACCCAAAAAAGCGTAAGAAAAAAGCTTCATCGTTCTAGCTTCAAATATGACGAATTTCCATAAAAACTTTTATCTGCTATTTTATTTTACCCCTTGAATGGTGACAATGTGATATTTACAAATTTAAATGTCATATTTATTTATATTTAATAAACAGTTTAAACATTTCTTTAAATTCTTTTGAAAATTGGTGGTCCAGTTGGCCAATAACATAATAAAATTTTGTTAAATCAAAATAATAGATGTGATATTCTAAATTGCAAACTATCCCTCTATTTGCGCGAACAACTCTACTGGCCAGAATGGAGAAACGCGTATTCCGAACCTGAATAGCTCGGATGGAACGGTAGATGTTGTTTCTTCCAAGGAAATGTTGTTCATATGTATTGACAACATTTTTAATATTATATGTTGTTTTATTCTTCAAAAATATTAATAATATGTTCTTACGCTCTTGTCCAAGAGCAGGGTCATCAGTTATAAGCTATACCAGGATTATATTTATGTATTTATAAAATAAAATTGCAGAGCTAACGTTTATTCATTTAAATTCATTCAACTTGACAAT
This sequence comes from Achroia grisella, assembly GCF_030625045.1. Taxonomy (NCBI): domain Eukaryota; kingdom Metazoa; phylum Arthropoda; class Insecta; order Lepidoptera; family Pyralidae; genus Achroia; species Achroia grisella. Next base: position 2,611,003 of record NW_026712655.1, on the reverse strand, counting down.
AATCAGTTGCGCGAGCCGCTCGCGCTCTTATACAAATGACATATATATTTATTTATGACATATGAGCGTTAATAAGTCGCATCTAGTACAATACTGGTGTAATTCAGAAGTTAAAATTTAAAATAGACTTAATAACACAATTATAAAGTAGACTTTCCAAATATATTTTTTAGTTAAGCCATTATTATAATAAGTGTGTATTCAACCGGATAACCTTGCATTACAATTTTCAACCCCTTACAACCCTTTTTTCGCATTAAAAAGTAGCCTATGTCCTTCCTCGGCGTCTAGACTATATGGGTACCAAATTTCATTTAAATCAAGTAGTTTTGGCGTGAACAGACAGACAGACAGACAGACAGACAGACAGAGTTACTTTCGCATTTATAATATTAGTAAGGATTAGCAGAGACAATACAAGTTACTTATGTGTACAAATTTGATATTATTTCTGATGCTTCATAACCGATTATTCTTTATTTAAGATTAGGCTTTGCTTGAATTTTCTCAACATTCTGAGCTTAGGTGAGTTCTGTGAAAGTTTATAGACTAGGAATGTTAGTAATGGGTACAGTTACGACATGTTAAAAAAGAAAGACAGTTTAAAAAAAATAATGTTAAGTAGAAAAGCGTGTCTTAGGTGAAGATCGGTCACAGGCTAACTTTTCATTTGGGTGGCATATTACTAGTAATATACCCGGTTATTAGACCTCTACGCGGTCTCCTATCGAAATCGTGGTTTACTCATGGTAAATTGTTCATTATGGGATAACGGATCCGACATCATTTTTCATACTATCATCATAAAAAAAACAGGGAAACAATTTCTCAAATCAATGCAGTCGTTGAGTTTATTTTCCTTATAAGAAAATCCGCTCTTTCTTTCTCCATATTATTTTAGTATAGATAAAAAAACATATTTAACAATAATAAGGTAGGTACGCTATATATATTAGGTTTAAATTTAGTATGGACGCAGTACAAACGTAGTTATCTCATCGTTTACAAAGGAACACAATAAAATAGAAATGTGTATCCAACATATGAAGTATCCAATTATATTGTTAGGACTTATTTAGTAATGCTTTGTTGTTGTCTAAATTACCTGTCTGGTTACGACATAAAAATAAGCTAATATTTCTGTAATAAGCACTGACCGCTATCGTTTTTCCTAAATATTACATACTATGAATATATAATCTAAGAATGTTATAAAAAAAATATTATTTTTAATAAAAATGTATTTATATAACCCATTATAATTTTCATTCTGCTATAGAAAGTTTCAATTATATTACTACATACTACCTACACTTACACCCTACAATTGTACCCGACGTACTAATAATGCAAATTTACGAAACTTGTGACACTGTTTCCAAAGATAAGCCTAAAATAGTATCTAGTTTGATCTGTATTAATATACAGTACTTAATAGTAGATATCATATCTACAGAACCCCGGTATTGTAGAGAGTCACAAGAAATTTCCGTTGTTAGCGTGGAAACAATCATGATTTTTAATAATACTAAAGTTCCAAAAACTATCATTATACTTAATGTTTCCTAAAGGCTTTCACTTAAAAGCTATGTATCTAAATAAAATATTTTATTACGAGGTCAACTTTCTGAACTATTGCTGTTAAATATTTATGATTTATAACCTGCGTTTAGGTAGTAGAGTGTGTCAGAAAAGGCAGAAAAAATTACAATATTCTTCCGGAATAGTAACGTATGAGCGGTATTACGTAAGTCACATGATAACGTGATGAGAGTACTAGTATTCATGTTATATACGTGAACTCGTAGTAGTACGCTCATCACGTTATACCAACACATAAATACGACGTGCGATAATTACCAATTAACATCAGGTGGACCGTCAGTTATTAGCTATTTCAGTTACATATATAATGTAAAACATATATATATATATATATAAATTTAAAAAATATTTACGATGGTTTTGTACTAATAATATTAAACTTACAACCATAATATTCTAATATTCTTCAGACAGACATGTTTTTATTATAAATCACCTTGGTTTATAAAAAACAAGTCTGTCTGAAGTCAGAAAAATACTTATTACATTAAGGTCCATTAATCTTGTTACTTATTAACAATCAATGTAAATTCTCTAACAGATTACTCATGAAACAGCGGCCATTATAATAGTAGACCGCTAAAAGCTGTTCGAAATTCCGTAAAATTATAATAAGAGAAAATTTTATGGTAAGTGCCTTGTAGTAACTACTACGACTTTTTACATAAAAAAAATTACAAACAGTACTTGGGGAGCTTTCATTACTTCAAGTTCATTCTAGTAGCGGAAAATTTTAATTTCGCCTCGGGCGTAAAAGCTGTGCAGCGGAAAGATAATAGCGGTTCTTAAAATAAAGCCTTTGTGTCATTATTCTGTGACATAATGCCACCGTTGGCGGGCTTGGCAAAATGTTTGTTTACCAACCTGTGATCTGAACTGACCCATCCTGTTTTATTAACACTGAAGGTAAACCCTGTAGAAGCGAGAAAGGTTTTTGTGAAATACTCTTTGACATAATTGCAATACACTTGCGATAGATATGAGTTTTAACATTACATAAGTATATATTCTTACACTGCTATAATTCAAAATGGAGCAATAAAACATTTCATTATTTATTTCTATCACAAATCGGCTGCTTTGCAAAATACTTTGGTTGAAGAGTGGCATACAGCAGATTACAGGATATGGAGGCATAATTCCTCTGGATTAGCCACACGTAAGTAGTACTACGCGAGTCGCGTGATAAAGTAATATTCGTGCTGCAGTTCACGGACCTACATATATATGACAATTACCACTTACCATCAGGGTTGCCGTTAGCTTGTTTGCATACCAGAAAATAGGTAGTTGCTATTATGATGACTGCATATATGTATACTGTTCTTGGCACAAGACTAGTCTATATACTTGTTCGACTCAGCCGTATTTCACCGAGGATTGAATTCAACGTGGCGTGGAGTGAGTCAATGTGTTTTTCATCACAACTGGAAGGGAATGGCTGTTCCCATAAGATTTATATACTGATTTGCTTTGAATACTTAAATAATGACCATTTTATTATCTATCTATCTATTTTAAAAGTAATTGCATAATTTTACAAGTTGGAGGAATTGGAGGAATAAAAATGTTCGTAATTATGTTTTCGCAACTTTGTTTTTCAGATAATAAATAATGTTATGCAGTCTATCGTGACTTCAAATTTCATTAAGATCCGTATATCCGTCTAATTATAATAGACACAAATAGACAGACAGACATAGTTTATGTCCATATTATATAATTAATATAACGATGATATTAATATATTAGTATGATATAGAGTTTTAAAACTGTATAAATAATAAATGAAAGGTTCTAGTAATACTTATATACGCTTGAAAATTCATAAAAACGTTGTATTTAAAAAAGCGTTAGGGATTGTTTACCTATATATATATACAACACAAGAATTTCACTTAAAATCTGACTCATTTCATTTACGGCATAGATATTGCATTATTAATATGAACAGGTACTTGTTCATAATTCAAACATTGTTTCTTTATATACTTCGTCAATATCTCAATTCGCAGCAACCCAAGTTTCACGATCTTGGATATACGCTATTTTTACATGCTATTTTTATGACTTTCGTATCAAGAAAGTAGGTTATAAACATCGACGTGATATGACTACGTCGCTGGTTGCTTGGGAAATAGGAAATAACATCCGTATTCCTAGAAATTCCATCAAATATCTAAACAGAAACTACCACTTATTATTGTCAGCTATCGAAAACAACATTGTACCTACTTATAAAACAAAACGAAAAATTATTTTTGTAAAAATATTATTTTTAAACAAAATTACATAACTCAATTACGTGTTAGTAAATTAGGCAATATTTTTAGATATCCGTATAGTACCTAAATTATAATTTTTTGCAATTTATTAAAAAAAAAATACTATTGTTTTTACAACTTTTAAATTCTCAGATGATTATTTCTTCTAATAATTTTTTTAGATTCTTGAATATGTTATACAGAAGAATTTTATTTAATGTTTTTAATAAATTTGGGTGCTGATTTTATAATTAACTGCAGTCATTTCGAAACTAGGACGGATTATGTAATATATGAAGGTTTAATAGAATTCAATAGTACATTGCGTTGAGCCGTGTAATGACATAAGATTGAGATAAGGGACTAAAACCATATTGTTCTGTTTTCACCCAGGCTGCGGACAGCGGGCGTGCCACGCACAAAAAGCACTTTTTTATGTATGTAAATTTACCTGTCGGGTTTTTATACCTACGTAAAAATGTTTGCTCCCGTGAAAGCGACGATATTTGCAACGTAAGCGACATAGTTGCGGCGGAGGGTTCATACCTACTTAGAACATTGGATTGTAATGGATGTAACGTTACACAATGTATTGTGGTCCCGGGTCGAGACAGATGTGTGTTTCGAGTTTCGGCTTATATTATTGATGTCTTTGTTCTTCAGTGATGCTCCTGTCTACAGCGGTGGGAATATTAGTTTGGATCCGAAGGTTTTTGCCACAACAATGTGTGTAGGTGTCTTTGTTATGCATTATTTCGAGACTAAAGAATTTTTTTCATAGTTTACACCTACGAACTGTTATGAACGCCCTTTATGTAAATAAGGTCGTATACCATATATGTAAGGTTAGTGTTGTGTGAAATAGTTGATTATTCTGAAGCTTTTAGCTTATGGTAGACATGAAATACGTGCACCGGGGTTCGTGGCTAGTAAAGGTATACACTATGAGCATAAATATTATTTACCTATTACACTTAAATCAATAAATAACCTTAGACAATTAACACAGCGCCATCTAGTCCCACGGTAAGCAGAGCTTGTATTGTGGTACTAGATAACTGAAAATACTAAATACTTAAATATTTGTTTTGTAAATACATACATAATATAAATACACAACACCCCGACCGATAATAACAATCACACTCATGAATACAAATGTTTGAGTAGTGCGAGGAATCGAACCCGCGACCGTCAGACGTAAAGCTGTGTGCTGTACCGTTAGAACACCGAGGCCGATAAATGTAACACTAAACTAGTCATGCGGCTAGTATTAATATCGAAGAGCTTTTTCGATTCGATATTTTCCAATGAAAAGTGAAGATAAAAGTAACGGTAGAGATTATTTCGTTTCCGTTTCGTATCACTCGCATCTGTTACCTTGCTTCTATAAAATTGCTCATTGTCACGTCGCAGGGATAAAAGTCAATATTCCAGTTATATTTTAGATGTTATGTTTTCGAGACTTTTTGGAGAATCTGAATTGAAATGAGAGGGGAATAATTTGACAATTTTCATTGAATTTTTTACTACTTTTGATTATACTGTGAGTTCAGGCTGTTCCTTTAAAATGGATATTTTAAAGGAACAGCGGAGCGGAGGGATTTCTTTACGATGAACTAACATTTCATTGATTTACTGCTTTGAAGAAATATTATTTTGTTTTTTTTTAATTAAGTACCTACTATTTAAGGTTTATATATAATTCAGTTTGCTTTTATCCAATTAGCATTAAGAACATTTGGATTGAATTCCTTGATCTATATTGATTGAGTATTGTGTCTGCTTTGACCAATGCTGCTTACAATACATGAGACATTCTGTATAGAAACAAAACAATTTTTTTTTATAAGCAAACGATAAATTGAAATTAATGTTAAGTTAATAATAACTTTTGGCATATTTCATATGGATGTTTTGTCTACTGTTTACCATTTCATCTTGTTCTTTTAGATAAGATAGTAGTGTGATAATAAAAATGGATTATAATTATCAATCAATTTATTTTTTAGACTATTAAAATCAGTTACAAAGAATTATTTTCAATCCATCAATTTAACAAAATGAATGAATACTTTATGATGTCGTATCTGTTAATAAGACATGCTAATAGCAGACAAGTGATCTGACCGTGATATATAGACTTTCACCTATAGACGTTGCCTGTTTTCTTTTTTATACCATTTCGTCGGATTAATATTCCTTAAAAAATGACAGTATTACTCGTATTTTCGGCGGCAAAACGCTAGGAATCTGCCAAATGTTCAGAAGAATAGTAGCGATTACATACATATATATCGCAAGTCAACATAATAATAACAACTTTATAACAGAAGTAACACAAACCATATTTGATTATATGCTATTTCGGAGATCGTGATCGTATTCAAGTAAATGACAAGGGATTATATGTATATCTTCTATTTATGATTTTAGCTTCTGTACATGAATAATAATGTGCTTAGTTTAAACAGTACTGTACTCAAAGGTAGAGGGATTCATAGTAGTTACAGGTAACTTAGGTATTTCACATACACTATTATGACTTACATAATTGAGCTTTTCCATGAGCTTGAACTATTGATTATAGATATTTACCGGTAATTAGCTATTGCATACAACTAAGTAAATATAATAAATATATTGGGTTTTTATATTCTTTATGACAATCCAATTGTACGACAAACAAACTGTCCTGACTGTGAGTACGGTGAGTACTAACCATAATCTATGTACATGATCATCAGCATGGATATCACCGTAACACGGATTCATGTAACCGTGATCAAGCCGTTCCGAAGGTCTAAGTCATTATTCCTTAATATCACGCAACTTCTCTGCCTTACTCCACTCTTCAACTGGAACATAGAATATAAAATAATCTGCTTGACGGTTAAAATAGGTGAGACTGAGGTGCCTACGAGTTTTATAAAGTCTACTTCAGTAGACAAGATTCTATCAATACGCTGATATCTCTTAACAACAAGTTATGTGAAAAGTAAAGAAAAGCTCTTCCGTTGAATTGTCATTTTATATTTCAATGTTTATAAAACATAAACATACGACCTGATCTGCTTAATAATACGTAAGTAGTCGTAGTAGAGACTTGCACAATTTAACTCTGCAGATAAGTAATAATGAATTACTGAGAGTATTGCAAAATGTGCAATGCTGAAATCTGATTAATGTGTACCTAAATTATATTTCGACAACGTCATTTGTACGGAGTTGCGTTATATTTAATGTAATTAACATCTTGATTGCGAAACTAATTAATCTAAATTGTTAATTACATACAAATTATTCAGTTTTATTAATACGTAAAACATAGCACAACTTAATTAGTAAGTGTAATGTTTACTCGGATCCGCGCTCGTGTAATCTGTCCCACGGATTTTGCAAAATTCTTTCCCCTTCAATAATTTCCTTTATTATATAAGTAAACTATGAACTAGATATTATAGAGTTACTACATAGTCTCTAAATATATCGTATAAAAACATTGACATATAGTTATTAAATAATGCAACATCTTCACACAAATCTCTATTTGTCCTCCTATATGAGTAGACATGTAGAAACTGCATTAAGGTATTAGGTTTCCCATATGAATTACTTATTCTATATTTTAATGAATAATCAACATTCGAGTGTAGTAAATTGATCTCTTTTCATCGCAATATTAGTCATTCTCTTATATCTTCCTACCTCAATAGAAAGTTGCCCTTACTAATATTTACGAATCCATTAAAATTTTCAGTAAGTAATATTACATTAAGTAAATGGACTAAATAATAGCATGCTTCTTGTAAGGTCAATTATTAAAAATCGTCAGTTTAATAATTGACCTTTCAATAAAAATGACATAGGTCACCCCACTTTTATACAGACTAATAAATTACAAGTAAAGTCTGATCTAATTATATTATCAATGGAAAATAATAACTTTTTTGTCTCCCATAGAGAGACTGACAATTCTTGTAAGTCGATACAGCAATATTCATAAGAGTCTATATATTTAGTGATATAGACTCTTGTATAACAAGATCAATGTCTGTCAATATTAAGTACTATTACTTTGCCAGTAAATGCAAAGGGTGCATGAAATATGGACGTAGACAAAGCAATAAATTTTCAATATCTCCAAGTGCTATTTGGTATATAAAGGAATATTGAGCAACAGTGTCTGAAAATAGAGTTACGAGTTACCTACTGTACAGTTTTTCCTCTTTCCTGTAGTAAAATTTAAGCTTCTAGTGGATTAACTGAATAAAAAACTAGTACTACATTGAAAAGAAGGCATTTTGTGATCTGCGCTATAAGTTCAACTTCTGTGTACCATATATCTTATATTTTACAATAAAAATTAACTAAATTATTGCTATATGAGTAACGTACTATATATAGGCATGTTACGTTCTCCATGGATATCCAATAAATCGTTTAATAAACTTTAGATTATAAATGGGAACCTACTTCAGTAGTAATAATATTTTAATAATTTTTAAGTATAGGCAAACTTCAAATAAAACCCTACATAGTTGATCGATTTTCGTTAGGCTACATCCCGCTTTTATCGAGGTATGCGAGACATATAGAAGATGGTTAATGAATGATTATGTTATGATTATGGATACGCGTGGTAGCTAAGAAAATATTTTAATGTTATTTATTCAGGCATTTATTATAATTTATATAGAGAAACAACAATCTATTTCACAAATAATATATATAATTTATAATATAGTGGCAATTACAGAATTCAAAGAAATATCCAAATCATGTATGAAATATATTTATGATATCATTATTTTATTTATCAGTAAGTAGAAAATGAGAGGAATATTATGTTGTATCAAAATAAGGCGTTTTAGTGTGCGTGTTTTTATAGTAATACATGACATGTGGGTAGACATTTCTCTGATATATGTTTTATGTAAAGTATTACGAGAATACTATACTGATCTCATGTACCTGTAAATTCTCCGAACATATGGGGATTTAGATATAGTGAACATATTCATGAGGTAAAATATATATGTTTCTTGGTGTGTGATTTAAATTTGATGATCTCGTTAGTGGAAACTGATAATCGTCGTCAATAAAAGTGAACAGTATTGCATACAAAAGGCATAGTCTTCTACTGCACATTTATTTTTACAGATATTGCTAGAGAATCTATATACTATCACCACGTACCCAGTAATTGCCATATTCACTACCACAGAAAATACAAGCCTGCTGTTCGGTGACAGAATGAACTATTTCCACACGAGATTATAACATTGCAAGAGGGAAGGAGAATAAGGTCGCCCATGAACCTGCTACAAGAAAGTTCTTGTGCCTACGATGAAGTGGAACCCTAATTAAAACGTGAGCAATAAACTTAAAGGAATGTAGAGGTCATTTATCTGAAATCACGTCGCGTTAAGTTTCTAAGATTTATACATGTGTAAAAAACTTAAAGGTTTAAGTGGAGTATCTTGTGAGCTCTTGAACTTCGAGAGTGTTCTCTTGAGAAAGTGGAACCTTGGGGTTTTTGTGTGGTACCGCCAGTATCTGAGGTCGGAACGGGGTCAAGCGGCGCGGCTGCACCGAACCCGCTCGATGCTTGCAGAGCAGTCGTTGTTCTCAAAATAACAGGCAGCCGGTGTGCTATATTTGAAGTGTCTCACTACTTGAATAATTTATAAGCCAAGCTCGTCTCGGGCGCACTACATTTCAGAGCTGCGATATCGGCGTGCTTCTTGAGATAACAGGTGAGTTAGGAGTAGTTCAGGAACGAAACAGGAAAAAGGAAATTAAAATAACTAATTGAAGGACTGAGTTGAATTCTAATTAGGTAGTATTTCTGTTTAATATTACCTGTTCGAATGGTATATTATTTATAATTTACTGGTATTTTAGTTTTTATAATAGTCATCGTGCAACACTAACATGCAATGTATCTACGGTATTATAACATTAAATATGTACTATGTCCAGGTCAGTTGCCTGGCTAAGGCAACTGACCTGCCTGCCTGGCTAATAAGGCTTTTTTATCGTGTGTCAAAATTTTTAGAACACTGTCCCACCGCAGTAGGGGAGATCTCGTCTACCCCTCCGGCGGGGTATGTCTGAGATTCTTACTCATCTAAAAAACTACACACACTGCGCTATTGCCGGACTCATGAGATCGCGTTAGCATAAAGAAGAAAAGCGGTTCTGGAAGCGTCGGTCCCCCTGTAGATGGTGTAGGGCAATCTCCATCTCGTTGTTAGGACGACCCATTTGGCCCTACTCAATAGTACAAGTCCGTGGGTACACGCGCACGCCTCCGGGGCTATTTGATTGGGGCGCTGCCTCCAATATAAGCCTATCTTAAATGAATAACTTAATATATATATTATAACTTTTGAATATCTTGCAACAAATTAAAATTCTTCAACCTTAAATCATGTTGTTTTATAACAAATCCTTATTAAACTATTGTGGCGTAAAACTATATCCAGCAGTTTGGATGAATGGCTAAAAAAAGTAGTACTGATGCTGAAATGAGATATTTAAATAGCTTTCTGGAATGGAATTGTTCGTAATGAAAACAGGTGACCCTATTGTTAGCAATATTCATGCTCATATTGCGTAATTTGGTACTTGATGACACTATGTGCTTTGTTCTAGAATATTTAATATTATTGTTAAATAGGTCTTATTAAGTCGAATTAAATTTATGTTTATTTTTCTATTTAGAGTTTAAAAATAAAGATGTATTAAAATTCGTAATTTGAGCGTTAAAAAGATATCTCGAGAATGTTTATAAGACGTAATTACTTGATAATGAGCTAATTGTATTGAAAATTAGCAACGACTAAAGTTAGTATTAAATGTCTCAGCGGGATCCATTCTCGACGACAACTTTGTTACTTTGAGTTTCTTCTAATTGTATTATATTTTTTTCATTCAACTATTTAAGTAACTAATTATTTCATTCATTTTCGAACGTCTTCACAAAGAAGAAGGTTAAATATTTGTCCTCAAAATAGTCACTAATATTGAGCTAAATTTGATGTTTCGCTTTTATTCCATAGGGTATATCTTGATATACTGATATGGGAGTATTCCCATATCAGTAATTTACCATGGTATTTGTTTATATATAAAGTTGATAGGTTTTGAGATCCTATAGCAAATATGACAATAATTCTATAAAGGATGATCATACAAACAATAATATGCATTGCAGACATGGAGTCTGGAGTTCATCGTAAACTCATATGGAGTTTACGATGAACTCCATAAAGTGATTCAAGCACGATCAGTATTATATCAATATATATATACATATATCAAGCATAGATAAAATAATACTGTACTATATATAAATCTTATTATAATTAACAATCAATTTTACCGTCTTTTAAAACAAAATAGCAATGAGTATTAAATCAATATCACATTGAAATAACGGGATGTAAATTGAAATTGTGCACGTTGAACAATAAGTTAGTAGAAGTGGGCCATCCATTTGCTTGAGCATCTTCCCTGTTACATTTCCAATAATATTTTTCTATTCTTACAGGACATATTTTTCAATAAGCTCATTTTTTAGATGAATTCGTTTTTAGATGAAGAAATAAACGTACATATGATATTTACAGATTTTTTTCTTTTCATTGGAATCTTAAAACAAGCTAATGGCTTATCTGATGGTAAGTGTTAACCGCCGACTATATCCTCGTACATAAACACCACGTTTACACCACGGATATATGCCATCATGCCCGTGACATCACTCCTACGTTGCATTCCAAAAGAGATGAGAAGAAGTCCCTTACGAGCTATGCATCTATATCTCCTAATTTCACTGTCTTTGCACTTTATCTTACCCTTCAACCAGAAAAAATATATAAAGCAAGTTGGTAGATGGTATGTGTATTTGATAATTGAACACAAATGCAAATAATTTCAACCAGATTATACTATTTTAAAACAATGAAATGTTAGTAATTCACTTAATGCTAAACTGTTATTGTACTGCTGTGTATACGTGCCAGTTTAAAAATATTTAATTTTACAATAATAGCTAAGCTTTTTGAAGTACTTAGTTTTACTATGTAATTGAAAAAGGTACTCTCAAACGTAATTACACGAGGGTAACACGTAGGTACTACGTATGCGTGCATAATATACGCATAATAATAATTAGATGTTTGCGTGACGGCTACAATTACAACTTTCTATATAAACGGTGTAGAAAGCAAGCCACTAAGGGTTTACAGTAATTGTCGAAATATGTCGCTTTCACTGTATACAATAGCTGTGAAGCCCTTCTCTTACAAGGAACAGTATCTTAAATTAATTTATCAGAAAGCAAAAAGGTTTAAGCAACATTTTTAGGGTTTCTTACTTCACAAAATATAGCAATTATAGAGAGTTTTACGTTTCTGTCTGTTAATTAAAGTCTTTACTTCATCATGCTGAGAATTTCAGTCTTTTATCATGTAACATCACAAGAAAGGGCCAAAAAGATACTAATACGAAAATTTATATAATCTATTATTATGTAGGTGTATTATAGTACATAGTAATATAAATAAAGCAAGTTATATAAGATGTCTGTTATTTATTGAGGAACAAAATTAAGCCGGAATCAGTGTTATGGATGTATGAAAACGACAAGTTCAACTCACAGTTAACACAAATACAGTTAGATCAATTAAAATACAATTAATCGAAGTAGAATATAATACACAAAACATAGGTTAATAATTTAACACTATGGAACAACAGTAGAAGGTTATTGTTATTATTAAGGAAGATTCAGGGTTTATTTATAAGCAAAACGGAATCAGCGTGTATTTCGCGTAATAGATAACTCTCTATGTGTAACTTTGAAATATGTGCATGCGGTGTCTGCTGTATAGGTGCGTGCGCAACCAAATTCTACACAGTCTACTGCAATGAATGACAACTGTACTGTACTGATTGGTATTCGACTACGGCGTAACCGGATACGCATCTACGCTGCAGCCAGAGCTCATCTACGACGTAGACTTTTCTCACTGACTTACAAGTATACTTTTATCTTAGGAAACAATTATCTTAGGATATTTAATTTAAAAAATCTCTATTATTGTATTGACTGAAAACCTCTGTTGTGTTACAATTTAATATTCAATGTATTAATTCATAAATGAATATTTACACAGCTTGAAAACAGTGCATATATATTCAATTAATCCTTAACGATGTTACTTAAGATGCTGTATTTAGATTTGTTATGCAAATAATAATTATCAAAAAGGCCCCTCATTACGTATTCAAAGAGGCCAGTCAGCTTGAAGTATAGACTCCCACGCTTTATTTACGTAAAAGCAGGATTACGGTCCAACTCGCGACACCCGACTCACTATTTAATTCACTCGCTATTCAAACAGTTTATCTCCCCGAAAGTCAGCGGATGTTACAGATATTATGACTAGCTTGTAGATTTAGTATATTTAAACTACAATGGATATTATTTATTTTATGTTAAAAGACCATTGTGGAAAGCAAGTTAGAAAGTATACGTATTTTAAAAATTTGAATATTAATTGAGTGAGAAAACAACGCATTGTGAAAATAATAAATGAAATATTCTCCTGAAGCATCCTTTATCCATCAAGAAACTTTCTATGAAGCTGAAAAGGTAGAATGTAAATAAATAGATGATATGGGCGAGGTAACCACATTCACGAAGAAGGTGAACGTTCAGTGATGATGATATTCTTCCTCATTATAGTAAAACCTTTGGTTTTATTATATTGTTACATCCATGGTGTACATATTTCTTTAGACATGTTTAGATAGTCCTGTGAAAAAAATAGACATATTTTTCTTTAACGCTTTTGTATTTTATAGCATTAATAGATGTAGTCGACTGCGTTGACATCTAAGTATATATACATAAAATCACGAAGATAAGTTTTACGCATTCATTTCAACATTTACATACATATGTTAAAATATATAAAACCAGGATCCGGGACCAGAACGTGAATCATAACATAAATCAATATCAATTTGAAAAATGAGTTTAAATCTGAAATGAAATTCAGGTGAAGACTACTCTCAGGTCTTAAGTAGGTGAATTTAAAATTTAAATATCACTGAATTCGACTTGCATTACTATTTAAATTTAGGTATTTCCCACCCAATATATAGCATTTGGTATTCTGAGTTGTGCAAGAATAATAATCAAGTTTTCAATTCGAAGGAGTGCTAATTTATTTGCATAGTTAATTATTTACGGTGTGAACTTCAATTTTAGTTGACAACAAACATCACGTGATGTGCCAGGACCATTAGAGAGGGCTGCGAGTTAAAGGATATTATGTACGAGTACCTACGTTCATATTTGTTACGGTGTCGCGGCGACTGTGAGTGTAGAGCCGGCAATACATCTTGCTTCTGAGACGCCGCGTTGCTCTCTCCGCTGTTACGCTATGAATATACATTAGTCATTATACAATTTACACTCATATTTCGTGAGAAACGCGATAACGTACAAGATATTACCTTCTGAGGACCTGCTACTTCATGCTTTGTAAAATGTTAAGGTTTTACCTATTCATTCATTCGCTTAATTGATTCGCAAAGAAGGAAGATAAATAAATTTAGCTTGTCCGATTTGAAAAGTCTCAAGTTTCTTTTATGGCTTTTCCGTTCGCGTCAGAGGCTTTTTTCGTTTCCACCTTTTTACTTAAAAGTTATAAAAACTTTTAACTAATTAAATTAATATTCGTAGACCGTTGATTAAGTAGCTCTGGAATGCTTTTAACGTCAATGTAGCTAAAGAAAATTTTGAAAGGAGGAAATAATTTGAATATTTTGGGAAAATATTACTTTCAGTTTTGATTATTGCGGATATTTGAATAAGTAACGAGAGTGGCGCTGGAATTGTTAAAACAATCACAAAGGACCTCAGGAGATGACAATTTTATTAATTATTATCGTTGTTTTAAATATTTATGGGGTTAAATTGTTTTTTAAGTAGCAATGAAAGTAAGGTATTGTTTCATTAAAAACATTGTGAAAGTTTTTATTTTTCAATTAAGTAATTTGCATTGAGTTGTTAAAATTTCCGTTACAAATCTTGACTGTCTAAGTAAAACCAGTCATGAAAGTATTATAAATAATTCATGACTTATAAAAATTTTTCGTTTCTGCATTATAAATATTCCCAGCATTCGAAAGTCAATAGTCTTTAGTATTTACTATTTTGTTTTCCTGCAATAATAAATGTGACCGATAATCCTTTTATTATTATATTTGTCTTAGTAGTCAAAGTTGTAATTTACACTTTTATATAACAATTTTAATATAATATATCTGGACATATCAGGAGATAAAAAGATAGGATATCACAACTCGTTCCTCAGTTTTCTGTTATAAAAAGAGCTGTAAAGTGTATAGTTTTCATACAAATTATTCTTATAAAAATTGTTTAGTATAGTTATTCATCAATACATATAACTAATCTTTACTTTAACTATAGCAACTGATGTAATATATTGCTTTCTATAGAATTCACAAATCAGCGTCTAACAACACAATAGTTTCATTACAAGTTTTCTTATAAAAGGTTTATTATATATTATGCTTTAATAGACATTAATAGTCCCATTATCACATCATTCAGCTATTATCACACGTACTAAGGAAGTATCGTAAAAAGGTAACTTTTATCTTGGCATCGTCTAAACTGACTAGAACGAAGGCGAATTGACGACAGACACGAAACAGTGCTAGTTATTGCACATTAGGGGCGGGCGGTGGAGTTGCCGAGCTTTCTCGACATTAACACAGCCGTTCCAACTTCCTCTGGGTCTCCGCGACTCAACGGGCCGGGACTACTGTACTTAAGAGTCTAATTAGCCGTAAATTGCATTCAAAATTGGGCTTTTGGTCGAGAATTGAGTTTTGAATGTCTAATTTTGTAGAATAAAGGCGAATTCTATGGCAATTTATGTGTCAATCTGTATTGTCGTGAAACGGCGAAACAGTCGACGTTACAGCCATTCGGCGATATCATTACTCAGCTCGCCGCGCCGCCGTTACGTTGCTCAAAAGCGTTAATCATGATTTTAATTGAGCTATGGAATAACACAAGCAGAGTAAATATACAAAATTATTTCAAATATAATAAACACGAATTTCGTTTGCAAAATATTTAGTTACTTCTAGGAAATAATTAAAATTTAGCACATGCATCCAAAATTTTATGACAGTTTAATAAATATGCTGCTATGTATGTTTGGAAATTACAATGTACTCGTACGCTATTTCAAAATACTATACAAAATAGAAAACTTATTTTGATGAGTAATACAAATTTGCAGTAGAACAGATATTTTCTAAAAATATTATATCCAAATGTTATATTTTAAGCAAACACGAGTATTGTTCGATATTAACATTAACCATTTGAATTGATTGGTTTAAAGATATATTTCACATTAATTACAATGGTCTTGGGGGATATATACGATATTTTAATAAGCAGGTACAAATTCCGAACACGAATTTGATTTCGATTATTATATATCGAGTAGATGTACCTACATATCTAAAGATAGATCCATTACACTTCAGTACCTCATATAATTATGTCAACTAACGATGTCTCAGCGGTATTAAAAACATTTCTGATAGTCCATAAACTACATATACAGGTAGATTAAATATTAAATCAGAATATGAGGTAATCTATACCAATTAGGGATTCGCATGCTATAAACCTGCCGACCCTGAGCGCAAAACAGACATTACGAGTTATTCCTGAATACTTTGATAGTTTTATGAAGGTGTGCAATATGTACAACTATCTGTATTTTTAATCCCTTTATATTGTAACGTGAATATTTGTTAATTCAACTTGTTACTTATATACCATTATTAGCACTGGTTATTGGGGTATAAATCAGTTTCTTATTGTCACAGGAAAGACAAACAAATAAGATTAGCAGATTTGAAGATGGGTAGGCAAAGTCCTCCTGTTAGACAGAGTCCGCAGTTAAGATCCGCCATATCGAAGACGAACTCACCGAAACAAGGCTATAACCACGTAATGGGATAAGAAGAGAGTCATTTATCCAAAAAAGTCTTGAACCGTAACACCAGCCCAAAGACGAGGAAGACCCCTACTGACAGTCTTGGTTGTCTATATCAACCTAAAGAAAACCTAAAGAAACGACTCGACTACCCAGGACAGATGTGCCTGGCGAAGAAGGACTAGGAGAGCCAACCCCAAATGAAATGGAAAAAGACTAGGCAGATAGAGAGCAAGAGAGAGAGAGAGAGAAGGGCAAACAAACTGGCGGAACTCTTTACGGTAAGTAGTAATATATTATATATATATATGATACGATCAGTATTTCGGAATTCACGTCATCATGTGACGCCAATGTCTACTCCTGCGTTGCTATATTATGCATGACTAAGATGTTACTGCTCTGTACCCTATAATTCCACTGCCAGGCTTCTACCCAAACTCAGCTTAAAAAGCAAGCTGCTTAGATTGGTACGACTAACTTCTTTGTACAAAGTCGACCTTTGACAAATTGTGTGTTCGTCATTTATTTTTGTCATATATAATGCTTCATAATTTATTAAGTTGATATTAATAGTTTAAATATATATAATATAAATTTAATTTATAATAATATATAATATATTAATCTCTAACAAATTAATGTCAATCAAGTTAATCTCCAATTAATTATAGTAATCATGTCACTTTACTTAAATGGTAATTAAAGTACGATTTTGATTTAAGCCGTCCGTTATGGTTTGTGGTTCAACTAGTAATACTCTCTTCGTATGAAATAATTCCTGTGAAATCTCTATAACGAACTCCACTACAATGTTTTAGGGTATAAATACCTTAATAGATATTTTCACTATGTAAAATGGCAACTTCAACCAATAACATAATTGACTTGAAAATTGTACTGTGGATATTAGGTACAACACGTTATACATACAATCAGTTAATTTGTGAGAGATATAATACCGTAATCGCCACAAACTGCAGAGTATAATATTATTGCTGACGACTATAGCGTTATACCCCGATATCTAACAATTTAACTATTAGAATAATATCGTACTATTCAAATTAAATGGACTCCATAATTTACATATGAGTAAGCTTTTCTGCTTGTCGGTATACTATTACAAAAATAATTATGTATCGAAAAATAACAAACATCATCAGATGTTTGTTACAATTTGATAAATAATTAATTTTGAAAATTATTTTTAACAATTACGCATCATTATAAGCTATACGTATAACTTTAATAGTGATAAAACATAAAAAAATAAAAAATATTTGGTCTAAAACAATTCAATGCTGTTTCTTAGCTGATAATAGAGGCGAGATTAGTTAGTTTATAGACTGGAAATTAGTTAATTACATTTAGTTGCCACAGAAAAGTTACGAGTCAGTCAGATAAATAGAAATAATGTAGAAAAAATAAATTGGCATAATCTTTCACTCGAGGAAACATAGCGATGATAAAATTTTTTGTCTATTATAGATAGAACAGTATTTGCCAACCACAAAAGCGTGTAAATAAGATTTAAGCAAACACTGGGTCTAAACAAACAACGTCTTGTACAAACGGGACCTATCATTATTTATTTGTCTACTCGGTATCGGTAATACAAAATATACAAGCTATTTTAAGTCAAAAATATTACATTATAATTTGATACGTTGTTGGTTGTTAATAAATGAGTAATTTATTATTGTTGTTAATAATAGTTAATTAGTAGCTTTACATATAATATAGAAAAAATATTATTTGCGATCGCAAAAAGTCATTAAATATTTCATAAAAATAAAATTTTCCATTTTGAAAAAAGAACATCGATATTGTTTTTTTTTGTTTTGTATGCGGCATCATATGGGTGTGTGTACTAAGTGCGAAAAAGTAATAAATTAATTTATTATTATAACAATATGTGGAATATTTTTCTACTAACAAACATATTTAATTTATTTTACTCAAATTTTATAATATTTATAGAAGTCATGCATGGTGTTTGTTATTACATATCAATTTTAAGAATATACGTCTAGTTTAGTTAGTTTAAATACCTATTTAAAGGGACATAACTTAATTTATTGTTTCTAATTGTAAATTACATATACGTAAGAGAAATACTTCTTTTTTAATAATCTTCATTATTCTACCCAATGCAAAATTCTATCTAATTGTAATTATCCACCTAATTTGTTCAGTCCTTTATAGAATACTAGTTGATCCATGTCCACTTCATTAGGGCGTAAACATTGTTACTTATGATGAAATTATGCGTGCTAAATAAAATTTCATTGCTTTTATTTAGATAAAATTAGCACATCAATTTTACAACAAATGAACGCGTTGTATATGAAAAACATCTAATAAAAGCATCAATAAATAGATTTTTCGAGTTAATATATAGCTTATAATATTCATAAATAACATTTCAATATCAGTTCAGAGATTCCTCCATATAACCTCTCACACTCGTAAACATTACCTATTTTTAAAAAATTACTGTATAGATTTAGAAACAAAGAGCCTCGTATATTAAAAAAAACTTTCACCTTTGTTATATTGTTAAGGTATTCACCGTAAAAATAGTTTCTGATTCAGTCGTAATAATAGAATTGACCTTTGAGAACTTTTATTAAAATTAAAAGCATTAGAGTAAAATACTTTAGTAGGTGAGTCTTATTTTTTTGTAACTGGAATAATGATCCAACCGACAACCTAAATGTGGTAACCAAAGCCTACTTAGGAATATAAATAGCAATATAGATTTCACATTATCATATGGCGCTTGTGGTAACTGTGATACGATGCTATTTGTGAGGATCAAGTTGTTATACCGTCCGTACCTTCTCGTATCTCGTTCTGCAAACCGAGACTTACCACAAAGCAAGCTGCTTGCATGCTGAAATAGGTGAGTCGCAGGTTTTCACATATACCACATTATACCTCGGTCTATCTATGTGAAATTAATTTCATTCTAGTGTAATAAATAAATAAGCCAGTAGCCTCGTATTGTATCACAACACAAACTTGAATGATTACACGTGCGAGCGTTGTTTCTTGAATATTAACACAGTTTTGAACTCCTTAATAGAAGATCATGGATTATGAACGAGTAATGCATAACAAATTTTATTGTGCAATGTTCAACGTTATATACAAAATACATATTCAGAATCGAATTTGTTATAAGCAACTAGCGTAATGTAAATTTTCTCTGTTTATTGACAATATTATAACCAAAAAATTGCGTAAAGGATTTTAAATAAATGAAGTCAGCGATATACTAATATATGTATATAGAACTATAATAAAGATAATACAATATATTGTCTGAGTACCTACATATATTTTTTTTCATATAACTTGCACTACCTTTTCTTATGCTTTCTAGATTCTATTTATGATGATTGATCAGTCAGAGTGAATTAAGAAATTATATTGAACTCAGTATGAAGTACCTACGTTATAATATAATCGACATCTTTTAAAGGCAAACTTTTTAACAGCTGATAAGGACGGCCTTTATATTCTGTAAAAAAAGTTTTGCTATTAATCAGCCATGCTGAGTTGTCTTTATTAAATCCAACTTCATATCTAAAGCTGTTAATGCTTAGAAATTTAATTATTTATAAAGACATCTTAATGTTTTTATGATGTTTATGAACAAAAATAAAGACGTCTTATAAAATAAAGAGTAACTGATACATGCCATTGTACTATATCTGTGAATTTACAATAACACATTTGTTATAACGTCTATACTATATTATTATTATTAGCCTTTCTATACATGTTAAATGATACTTGTATAAATTGTGAACAGTTAATGGCCTGGTACACGATCCTCATTATACTTAAATGAGTTTACACAACCGACGCTATCGCCGGAGTCCCGATGGACATTTTGTAAGTGCGCTTAGCATATAACGGATAGTCTATAGACACCTTCAAGGTCCATTAGCAGGTATACTACGTACATAAAATATGTTAATGACGGATAAGAAGTTACTGAAAAATTATTTATTTTCCCAGCGATTTCTACACCGAAGCGCGGTACAACGTAAACAAAACACAAAGGAAATTGTTTTTCGTCACACAAAAAGAAAGTAAAACGCTTGAAAGTTGAGAGTTAATTTATTTCGAAGTTGTTTCCCAGTAATTTGTTGTGGCTGCGTCCTCGGGGAAGACCGACGGCGCACACTGTTGTTAGGTACGCAAACTTTTTCGTACTCCGAAATTTGACTTTGCTACTTGTGAAGTCGTGTTAGGTGGTCTCAAGCAGTGTACTTGGCATTCTATTAAACTACGTTCAGGTATTACCTACCATACAGCTCATTAGCGTCACACTTCGTGAAAACGTATACGATGATGACATAAAATAATTATATTGGAAAAATATAAACAATTTAAGAAAAGTTTGCGATTACACTAATATAAGCTTACGTAATAACAACAAACTGGTTTTACCTAAGTGCTGTTTGACGAAAGTTAGCAATTCGTTTTATGGAAAGTTATATAACAAACTGCCAGTCTGTCCTCAATCTGCCAGAAAAAATATTAAAATATCTACAACCCTAAAACATTTTGTTTGTAAAAAAGCTAAATTATAAAACTGAATAGTTTATAAATGATAAAAATGTTTTTATAGACAAATTCTAACGTAAAATTCATAGCACTGACAATGTTTTAATACAACATCTATTTAAAAGAGCAACACACAAGTTTCCTGGTCGTTCTTCTTGTGATGAGCCTGCATCTTAATAAGTGGTAGAATCAATTAAATGTGACTATTCAAAAGTGCTTTTATTACGTATATCTGAGTAAATATTAGTTAATCAGATAAAATGAATATGAATACATAAAATATTCTCATGTCCATTAACAACATAAGAAGTTGGAGGAAAGAAAAAGAATTACATAATACAACCTCCGGGATCGAAAATGACGAAGTGACGCTGTGAATTAATTCAGAAGAGTGCTCCTAGAAATACCTGAGATGGATTAATGTTCGCTTGTTTCCTTGAAAGTTATAATACTAAATATTACTTCTCCGAGCACAAATTGACGCTCATGTAGGTATAATTAGTAGCTTATTATGATAAAGGGGTTCGCGTGTATCTGACACGATATTTGTAATTTTCCTCTTCAATGTTTCTCGTCATCGCCGAGTAAGAATTTATTTAAGAGAAATTTATATTCCTTATTTACGAAATGAGCAGCTCGCGAAGCCCTTTCGACTCGATTTAATTCATAATTTGATCTCCTTGTATCCATAACGAGGAAGGAGGTAACTCATTAAATGAATTTGTAATTCTGGCTGTATTTTATTTTAATTCTTCTAGCTATTTTATTTATCTTTATCAATATTCTATACCAATAAAAAAATATAAAGGCTTTTCTTGCTTGTCTATTTATAATATATACTGCAATCAGTACGCCCGGAAATTAATAATAAATCCTTTCTTTTTTTATTCTTAGTGGAATATGCCGCCTACGTTGTTGAAACAATTTATAAAATACAAACTATGCTTAACTTTAACTCCTACTTCTACTGTATTAAAAAGTTTTGAGCTTCTTGTGATAGAATATTGTGTTACGGACGTAACTATATAAGCTTATGATTATTAGTTTACTTATCGAATAAATCTAGTTTATACTTACCAGATCTCTCATAATTCTAATTTCTGTATATAGTACATTTTTTTTAAATTAGTGGTAAGTAATAATAATAATAAATAACTCTGGACAATTAACACAGCCCCATCTATTCCCACAGTAAGCAGAGCTTGTGTTACGGGTACTAGTGATTAAATAACTGATATAAGTACATAGATTTTTATTATAAATACATACATAATATAACATAAAAAACACCAGGTAAATATAATATAGACAATCATACTTATGAATACAAATGTTTGCACCGTGCGAGGAATCGAACCCGCGACTATCGGAAGTAAAGCGGTGTGCTAAACCGTCTTCGAACTGGAAAGCGCCACGGACATCACATTATCATATAGCGATAGCACATTATCACCTCATGTGATTCTATCCAAGCTACTGCATCCGATAAAGACAGAGTTGATTTTGTTTGACCACCACCAGAACAGTTTCAATTGCCGTAGTAATACTCTCAAATAGTGGCATTTAAATAAAATGTATATGAACGATTAGTGCTTATATTGTGCTTGCATCCTTAATTTTAGATTAATTTGTAGTTACAATATGGTAAAAATATTATTTCTGATGGTTGCTTTATTTAAACTACTGTAATGTAATAAAGTTTTCTTAGATTACTTACTACAATTACTACGTATTACTTACGTACTTCGTCTTAGATCGCTATGTACTAGAATAATCAACTAATTCATCCGCTATTGAAATTGAAATATATGAAAACGTAGCGGTTTTTGTATTGTTTGCCGCATGCATTCTTATGTGAAATGTGAATACTATAACCATTAGATGGCAATTGTGAATGACGAGGTCTGGTGTTTTGAATCATGCTCACTGAAATGTCCAGACTTGTGGCGGCGTGGTGGGCCGGGTCATTGGGCTCCCTAAAATATGGTCGAGCGCAGTGGTGGCTGGCTCATCCGTCATTCTCGTGAACGGGTGCTGCTTGTGTGGACTGGTCTGCTCTAATCACTATGACTTATTTTTTAAACTCTTATTAATTGTTTAACCAGTTGTTGTATATTGAATGTTTTTTCTATTTTATTATTTCATTGAATTAGTGCTAATCGGTGGTTTGTATTCACACACTTAAACTTAAATTGTAAGTAAGAATAAATTATTTAAAAGAGCAACACACAAGTTTCTTGCTTGTTCTTCTTGTGATGAGACAGCATTCCGAATGAGCGGTAGATTAAAAAAAAAAATGTTATGACTATTCAAAAGTGCTTCAATGTAAGTTTATTTGAATAAATGATTTTCTATTCTATTCTATTCTATTCTGAAATGATATGCTAATCGCTTTCGCTTTTTTAGTTTTGATAAAGTATTTCATAATGTTATTTCCTGCTTACCGTGTTCGTATTTATTCTTTTTATACAGTAGGTAATGTTATCATTACAGTCGTTCGGCAATATTATAGTTGGCATCTTTCCAGGAACAATATTGCTATCTTTGCGCTATACTAAAACAAAAAGAAAAGCTCAGAAAACTATGGTTTAAGAAGTTGCCGTAATTGGACCGGTTTAATGAAAGAACCTTGTTAAATTTTATTACTTTGATGTATTTTACAAAATATTTGTTTAAAATAATGCACAGTTAGTTATACTTTTATATAATTAAATATGTAATATTACTAACAAGATTGCTTTAAAAGAGCGTAGACAGTGGTATTGCCTAAAAGTCGTCCGCGTTCTCTGTATTTCAGCTGCCAAGCAGCTTGCTTTATAAGCTGTTTCGTTTGATGGCTGAGATAGGTTAGTGAAGTTACACTATAAGAAGCATATATGACATGTTAGTCCTCTGGAATTTGAACGCATGAGCGGCGACACTTGATAATGTGATAACCTTAATGGTGTTCTTGTAGGCAACAGGTGACTCTTACCATCAGGAACCTCTACCTTGTTTGAAATTTCTGATACATAAAAAAGAATTTTATTATACAAATGTATTTCATTATGTTATTATCATAGTTTGTTTATTTTAGTTATATATATTATTTAACTTATTGTTTGTTTTTGTTTTTGTTTTTGTATCATGAGCACTGAATATTTTTTTCCTTCTTTCTTTTTAACTAACCTAATTCAGTGATTCTTTTAAGTTTGTAATTTGTTTCTGAAATCCTATTTATGGAAAAATAAACAACATTTGTTTTCGCTGTATGTGCGCATAATAAATTCATGTACTTAGATATCATTTCTATAGTGCCAATCTATATAGAATCGTCGCGTTTCTGGTAGAGCCGGTGCCAACCTGGCCAATGGGCCAATTCAGTTAAAACAATCCCGCGATTTATTTGCGCTGCAGGCGTTCGCTTTGATAAATATGACCAATAAAGGAAAACAAAATGTCCACTTGATAAATTATTAAGGTTTCCGTAAATTATCTTCTTTGTTTTTAAGCTTTTTTTCTTTAACATTAATACACCTGAAAATTATTAATGAGATAACCTTGTCATTGGTTTTTTTATACATGAAAACTTCAGAATAAAAATATCCATGAACTTTGAAAATGGTAAATGTAAAAAGGTGACAATGTATTAGTATAGAACTATTTGAATATTAATGTAGAATATTTAGGAAAATCTTTCGTACATCATTCGAATAATTAACAATTATATTGTACTTTTAAAATGCACAGTTTTACTAGAATAGACAAATATGTCTACTTACAAGCTATTTACTAGAGGAATAGTACTTATATCTTAAGTTGTTATAATAATGAAATAAGAAATGATTAGAATTTTTAGTATACTGAATTTAATTGTAACGCCACGGAATGTTCAAGAAGAAGTGAAGAAATGAAATTAAAGTAAAACAAAACAATATCGATATTCCATGCGTGACGTTCCAAATACGAATTTTATAATTTTATTTAAATGCTGGCTATTAACGATCGTAAACACAAGCTTTTATGGAGATTTTCTTGTCAGACGCCTAAGTCGTAGAAGCAAAGAAATACCAATATTCTTGTTGTTGACTACAAATATAATGAACCTGGTAAGTGGTGCGTTGTGGTAGTGCTTGTTGTATGTGTGGGTGAGGTCCAGGAAATGTGACAATAACTCTACAGTTACTCGACAAAACCCCTTCGCGATTTCAATTATGCCACTTGTGCTGATAAGTAAGTCTATCTTCAGTAGTGATCTTAAGCCTGATGGAAATATCTCTAACGATTCCATATTTCCTCGTCTTCTTCAGATAACCCCATTGTATTTAGTGTCGTTCACTTAGAAAACATAAAGAATCTGATTCAATAACCTAGGTTCAACTGTTTTTAAATATAATTTATACTCGAACTAAATATATACAAAATTTAAAACAATACGTATATTTCATGGTATTTTGAATTAATATGTTAGATATAAGTGGTCGTAAACTTATTTCAAAAACATTAAATTATTAAAACAATAACAGTAATAATATTGTATAATTATTTTCATACGCTTACTCAAGCATGAACATGTTCAAATTTAATATTGTAAAATTAGTGTGCGAGGGCACCAAAGGTTTGGGTAAGTTAATATTCCTGAACTTTGTTTTCAGTTATACAAATAGCAGGAACCTACGCGAAATTAAATTAAACATGAGGAGGGACGCGTGGATTGCTACGTATTCACTGTTAAGGCTAAAATCTGTTGTCATTAAATGTATTGCGTTTCAAATGGTTGAAAGTCGCTAAACTAATAATTATAACCCAGGATAATTCACATACATCTAATCCTAAACATAGCAGAGCTGTGCTATGGATTGCTACTACACAATAGACAATAAATAGAAAAAATTCAATACATTTTGTATTGTAATTAAACCTGTAGTACTACTTAAAATTTAAATTAGTCTCAAAAGTTACGGAATGACACAGTACAATATTTTTTTTATAATTGTCATTAAAGTTCATAAAGTGACAATGATAAACAGATTATTTATCCTGGATCAACTTCACCAGAATTGTTGTAGCTAGTTTATGAAAGTCGACACGACTTTGATGTATAGGGGCACGTTACCGCATTGGCTGGACCTTGAATATT
The DNA here is from genome assembly GCF_030625045.1 of Achroia grisella. Taxonomy (NCBI): domain Eukaryota; kingdom Metazoa; phylum Arthropoda; class Insecta; order Lepidoptera; family Pyralidae; genus Achroia; species Achroia grisella. The sequence continues at coordinate 2,584,361 of NW_026712655.1, read as the reverse complement.
TACGAGGTGGAAGACGAGGATCAAGCGCGCCATCGTGGGCGCCCTGCCACATTATTCACGAATAACCTTTTACAATGCATGTGACGGACTCCGGTTACATAGAACAAGAGTTTAAGGCCAAAATAATGATGAGGAAATATCATTATTTTAGCCTTAAACTCTTGTTGTATGTGTATGTACAATTTTATTTAGTAATGTTATTTTTTAGTTTTGGAAACTATTTCGACTGCTACTTTATTAACTGATATTTATAACAGGTTGATATTGTTGAAAATTATTTATTACATTGTGAGAAATATTGGATATAAATATTTCTCACAATGTAATAAATAAAGAGTTATTATCCTGACTTCATGTTCAATTTATAAGTAGCACTTTATACTTCAGTCATTGCTGGTAGTTCCTGGTTACTTTCTACAAGACCCTATGATTAAATGATTACCCTATAATTGATTGATGTAAAGTCTACATTCATGGGGTACACTTTTGGTAGTTTGGAAAATAAATGTAGGCTTTTACATCAAGTTATCTTTCTTTTGCACTAATATAGTTTTGCTTTGTTTTCCTAGTCACTATTTCAACCTCAATTATCTTACCACATACAGGAAATGTAAATGTATGCTGTGCCTATTGTAATTCCCTCAACACACGGAGAAACACTTCAATTAATGTAACCACATAATTGATGTAAATACGTAAGTAGATTTTAAAACCCCAACAGAAATTAATAAATCTACGTTTAGGTTAACGAAGTTGAGTAAAGCTTATTTATATTTCGTATAGGGTTGGGTGGAATACAATTAATCATTTGTATAGGTAGATAGCACTTTATTATATGCATGAATTTGTTTCATACAAAAATAATAACGAACTTATCAGTCTTGTTATTTTAGGAAGGACTATCAGATGCGTTGGTCGGCTCTCGAAATTCGCTATATTTGTACAAAGTTAATGTTATCTTTGAATTTAAATGTGAATTAACTTACTTTCATAAAACTCTGACCACATACCCGCATAAGTGGGCATTTAAATTCCACGCATGTGTAAACGGTTTACTGATTTGATTTTCGCTTGCGCTGGAAGATATATAAATTTTGTAATATATATAGATATCCTGAAAGTTACATATTTATAGTTTGATTTTAAAATTACATATATACTACTTATACCTATGTGATTGTGTAGTTAAGTAAATTTATATATAAAATTAGAGCATCGTGGTCTAGTATTAATTCCGCCGACTTACAGACTAAAATTAGTTAGTTAAAATCTGAATAATTCTGCTGATGAAAACGTCGAAAATAGTCAAAATTAATACGTCAGGGGCGAAATGTGTGGCCATACCATTTTAGTATAAAATAAAATGTCCTACTAACACTATAAACGCGAAAGTTTATGAGTATGGACTCAGGGATTAATATTTGTTAAACTTTCATGCAAATTGTACTGAACGGATTTTAATGAAATTTTGCAGTGATATAGCAATACATCAGAATAATACAGAGGCTATAAATAAAGAGATTTTATATAAACTAATCAAGTCAGTATGATGCATACGAAGTTGCGCAGATCAGCTAGTAGGTACTTCAATACTTCTTAAAGGCCTTTCTTGCTATAGAGATTTTCTTTTTGTTTTACTGTAAGCTGTAAGCTGTATTAAAATTTATTGTACCAATAAAATAAAATAAATTAAATGAGGTTTCATGGTAGGATTCTATTCCTAGTATCAAGATTATTACATAAATCGTCGCAATTAAAAATAATGATGTCCTGGAAATTGAATTTTATTATCGACTTTGATTCTATATACTATCGATATAGTTAATATTATTCTTGATTTATTTTGCAAGAAGTATTTTCATAGCGTTCATTTTTCATTCGATAAACGATGGAGATTTTTCTAGAGCACCTCGTTCATAAAGTTTCGAGTTTGTTAGTCTTCAAATAAGTTTGTGTACTTTCATAACTTATGAAACTATTCTAAAGCATAGTTATTTCTTTGCAATTCTGTACTTAGTTTTGAGTACATGGAATTGGCTTGAAATATCTACATTTCAAAGTATTATATAGAATAATTAGAATATGTTAATGTATATTAAAAAGACGATATGTATACTTTACATAAGTATCCGGCCGACCACGTGTGGCTCGCTCTCGAGAGCGATAACTTTCGGAGGATTCAATCAAATCAGTTAAATGTAGCTGTAAATTGGGCAGTTCCACTTGAGTGATATTGAGTAATGGTCGCCGCTTCGATATTGATGGCCAGTCCGGGGATGCGAGCCGTATCTCTCTACTGACGTGTTAATTTGTCAAAACCCGATGTCATAAAGAAAAAGTTAGGAAATTCACACGTACGCTTTTGATGACTCGATTATGATAACGATCTATCGATTAGGCGCGTATTGTTTCAAAGTATATTATTACTACAACGTCGAAAACTGAAATTCCCCAGTTGCTCGCGTTTCCATAGAAAATTGTTTTATATCACGCGGTCCCAAGGCAGCCTTAGCTCTCTCTGGTAATACAAGCAGCTGCTTAAAAGCCAAGGTGTGTTTAACGCTGATGGTCATGGTTCAGCGTTGTATTGTTGGAAAAATTACGTTTATATTGTAGTAAAATATATTCTGTTTAAGCTCACAGCAGTAATACATCCTCGTAAGCAGCCAAAACAAGGATTTGTGTTTTCTTAAGTCGTGTAAAAGCTAAAGATAACAGGTCACGCGCGCACGTCTGTCGTTACCCTCGGCTCTTACATTTTATTACATCCCATTACCTGGGATTAAGTCAGCATGCATCGCGCGGATTCTGTTTCATGTTGGTAACTCTGACACTAATGTCACCCGCCACTTATAAACTGCCAGGTTAATTTTAAAATACGTTACCCCGCATGTGACCTTGCAAAATCATAAAGCCAGGCGGAATCCATTAACATCTCATTAGGCATATGACATTACCAAATGGAATTCTACGTTTGTAGCACGGAGCTATGTTGACAGCACATGTAAGTATCTCTTTGTAAAAAATATAAATTATTTTACTTAAATTCTAGACGCAAAAAGAGTTTTCATTATTAAATAATAACAATAATCTCTTAATAGAATTATGAAAGAAGAAAAAATTTAATATTAAGCTATGTATAATATTAAACTTATCCTTAGTTTTTATACTGCGTATGTTCCATAATCAAAAATTAAAATACCATATCGATGCAACTCTGTGTATGAAAAGCTGTACAGTGGAGAACCTTCACTATACGGTTATCTAAAAGATTATAGCTATTCGTAACGTAGAATCAATTACAGATAAAAGTATTTCCCAACAGATACAAAAACTTTCAGGAAACAACATATACCTACCTTCTTTGAAACAGCACCGCCTTGCAACCATTTCGGTTCCAAAACTGTGATGGTTAACTTCCTGTCGATGACGAGTATTGAGTTTGTAAAAAGTAGCATTAGGTGTCATATCAAAACCATTCGAACAACACAGTGCTTTATAGAATCGTTAGAAAGCGCAAAAAGAGGGAAATTATTCTCTCAAACTCGATACGGTAAGTGAGCGTGAGATTGTCGACAATCCTCAAAGCTCGTCTTTGAATTGGCGAAATGGTTCAACTTGATATCCCGCACTTCGGTTGAAAATTTAACTCGATATAAGAAGCTTTTGGTACCTATAAGTCAGATCCGATCTCATTATTACTGAGATCTTTTAGAACTGAACTAAATAGGTAGATAACGACATTTTTATTTTTATTGTTCTGCTTGATGATTTAGTAAAATTTGTATCTTCTCATCACCTAAAATACATTGTAATTGTCTTTTTGTCTGTAGCCAATATTTATAAATACAAACAAGTTAAAGAAAAAGTTAAAGTCGTGTCGCATCAGCTAAAAAGACTGATAGAAGATCGTGGAAGGTGGCGGGAGCTCCACCGAGAAGAGCACAGCTCTTAAATTATGAATGAATGAATGAATGCAAGTCATAGTTTTATATCATTGTCCCTACCATGACCATACGGCTAGCTACTTCAGATAACGAGAATTGGAAAAAAATTCAACTGCTTTATTTTTATTGCTATTTTTTTTTTTATTAGATTCTTTTTTAATAAACCACCTCTCTATCATGCATATAAACAATAAAAATAATTATTTAAATCAGTCAATATTAATATTTTTAAATTTTTACAATATTAAAGTACTGCATTTTGTATATATATGAATATGAACATTATATTAAAATACCTGTAACAATATACAAATTTTAATTATTATAGGTATGCAATATGTAAATAAAGACATATTACTAAAAGCTTTTATTTTTGTATACATATATTCGGACTGTATTATAAAACCTGACGAAGTACCCTTTTATACTAGAAATTATACCTATTGTAAAACTTTATGAATATGGAATTGAAATAGATCTAGTTGGAAAGTTGGCTGCAGTTATTTTACTATAATATTTTATCTGAAAAATAAGTATTATATGTATATTATTCAACAAATACTATTTTATTCATAACAGAGTAAACATTTGTATTAGTAACCAATGAAATGGTTATTTATTTATTTATATGTAGTACTCACCATTACAGGAAAATACCAAGTAATAAACGTATGCAATACTTACATTAATAATAATAATAATCAAAATAACAATAAGGTCATAAAATAAAACAAAAATCAAAAAATCTAAAATAAAAAGAATAACAGCAACTATTTAAATTACAATGTTATTAATAATCTAGAAATATACTAACAATACTACTGTGACTCCACAAAATTCGTTACCGCTCTGTGAAACTCTGTGGCAGTACAATTAAATATGTCAAGTGGAAAAATTGTAGATAACTCATTAAGCAGACGCAGTCCTCTTGGGAGTGGTGCATGATTAGCATGTAAGGTTCAACACATATATGTTATGAAGTTTACACCGAAGATACGTCAATATGTGATACTTAAGTTAATACTAATCTAGTGCCAGTGGTATAAACTTAGAATAAGATCGAATTCAACAAAAATAATCTACGTGTGGCGAAAAGTTTGTAACCATATTTACGAGAAATCCGCAGACGGAAGAGTATGAAACTTAGCTCCATTAGGATTGCAGGATTATTTTTATAATAATGCTTAAAAATGCATTAAATGAATAATACAAATATTACACATACTACCAGGCACATGATACACACACATTTAAATAAACTTCGACCTTAACAATAAAACCGTAATGACGTTGAAATGTAAAATTAATAAATTATGGTCGAATTTCAACTACCAAATAAAATGTATTACCATATCCGCCTTACCTATAATGTGAATATATAGGTAAATAAAATAATTCCAAACATGATGAGTGATAATAATCATCGTGTATAACTTTGCTGCAAATTAAGTGATTGTAGATTTAATTAAAACTTATGCAACCCATGTTTTAAATTTATAACATATATTCATTTAATATATATCTTTATATATTAAAGAAATAATCGTAGTAGGGCTTCGAAACCCAGAATAAGTAAATCTGTGGTAAGTTTGAAATTGTTGGCAACAAAATGTGTGTGTCATCAGAGTAGAGCAGTAAATCTAATGCCGCTTACAGACTTACGGGATTAAACATAGAAGGTAAGTACTTGAACTCGCAATATGGGTCCGCCCGGTGATTTCATAATCAACTGCCGACTGTAATATAATTTCCCGGTCTGCGCTAATGAACGTGTATTTTGTTTCATCCGTCTGTATAACGTAAAACGTGCGATGTTAAAATCAACATTTCATTTGGCCTGAGTACACCCGGCCGACTCGCTGGCTCCCGCTTCAAATTTATGTCAATTAATATTTTTCCTTTTCGTTCTCCAGTATAAAAATATCATTCACAGCGCGTTGTACCTGTGCTTAGTACATTATGTAGAAGCCTAATAAATATTACAAAGCATTTTAAATGTCACGACCCTTAGGTATTGGTATCGGCATGTTGTCGTAGTATTTTATAAAGTTTACAATCCTTGTAATATTATAAACGTCAAAGTTTGTGGGGATAGATTGATTTTTATTACTTTTTCACGCAAAAGTTACTTGACGGACTTGAATGAGATTGTATATATACATATATTATATTCTAGATGGACACAAAGAATATTTTTTATTGCTTTTTACCTGAATTCACCCGGATATGCCGCAGGATATTGCTAGTACTCAACTGTAATAGACCTTAAAAATTTATTCATGTCCTTCCCTAAATATTACTTATCTTAACTCAACTAAAGTTTGAGCTATTAAGTTGTATATGTTACAATGCTGAGCTTCATATCACCAAGTGCATAATTTATTTTACTTTATCAAAAAGCAGTAAGTGGGGTCTCATGATTAGAAGAAATAAACTACGAGGCAGGATTGCCAGCATTAAAACATTTAGCCCAGTGCGAAATAAGAAACTGATAAAATCTCGTATCAATTTGGTTCAGTTCTCAGTGATTTAGTACATCACCGTTTTTTGAGCGATTTTCGAAAATCAAAATCTGGTACAAACTAGTGAGGATGTTAATGTCTTCCTATCGAAGACCACTAATCGCCTATTTGTATGAGTTTTTTTTTTTTCTCCGGACTACTCTAATGCTGTTGGCCGTAGCTGGCCTTTACAGCTTCACCGGACGTTATGGGGCGAGTGCAGATGGCACTCCAAACCCGCGGAAGGACTTATGGAGCGGCTGAAGGCTAACTCCTGCCTGACAGATACGACTTTAGTCTGAGGGCACCACTTGGGGTTCGAACCTCGGCTCAGGCCGTCGTAATTTCGATCCCCGTTTGAATTGGACGGGGGATCGATCGGAGGGGCGCCCGGGGGCGCCGGTGTATTTTTATGAGGATGCTCGTATATTTGGGATTCCTGCGACGAATACTTCCACGGAGAACGTGATATATGTTAACTTCATAGTATGTATTACAACGAGGTCAATTTATCCCATTATTAAGAATACTGCGAATATTTAAATTTCAAATTTAGAACGATATTTTGTTAACTCGTGTATTTTACGAAAATGTAGGCGATAATTTTCAATGGTACACAATACAAAGATTTATTGTAGGTACTGAAATAATCTATATATCCCTGAAAACTCGTATCTACAATGGGTGATACGTTTTATTTATTTTATTGGGTGTAAACAAGCGGGGCGGTTGAAGCGGGTTTTGTCAAAGAGTCGCCGAGATAAATCGCGCGGCTACGTGTTGCGGGAACTATTTCGATGTATCACGAACACGTATCCAATAGAAACGCTGCAGACACGTTGCGTGAGGCTATTTTCCTTCCTCGACGCCCTCATAAATTTACTCTTTATAAATTAGATAAAACGCAATCTAAAATCACAGGTACCTGCGCAGAGTTTGGCCAGTTTGCACGCCATTTCATATATCACTAGCAACCCGCCCTGTTTTTGCACAGGTTCAATAAATACATAAATAATAAATAAATAAATCTGGATAATTAACACAGCTCCATCTAGTCGCACGGTAAGCAGTAAGTAATGAGTACTAGACATCTAATTTAAATACATACATAATATACAATAATTGTAGCGATATCTATTATTTTTGCATTATGGTGCATGTTATACGCTAATAATATACACAACTATAACAATAAGCTCTATATTTATATAATTTTAGATTGAGTATAATAAAACTTCTACATCATACATATATTTTAGGATCAAAGAACGTAATATAAGATATGCTTCGATTTTCTTTGAAGGTGTTGTTTATAACACAGTAATATGACAAAAAAGAAAATACGATTCTTACAACGTGTCATATGAAGTCCCCTTCACGGTCCTCATTCAAACATCACAATCGTTAGTAATCCGTCACTTTCTTATCTAAATGTACAATATAGTTAAGTATTATTTAAGGAAGACATCAAGAAACATTTATGGAGATAATGTGCCTTCGAAGATTAAAATTAGTATTCCATAAATCTGACTCATTATTGACTAATCTTAGGTATATGCTAGTTTCCAAATATAAAAATCTCAATTTCACTATATTGTCATTTATTTTATTAGAACACAAGCCTTATGTCTTCTTGGTGTCCAACAGTATCTGATCCATTACAGCTATCCCTACGTATATGTTAATTTTGTAGACATTTGTAGAATTTTATTATTGTGGCAAATCATTTTGTCTATTTGTGTGTCACGCATTTAGATCTTTTTTAATTAAACTTCCAATTATAGCCTGGCTATCGTTACTTTTTTTGGGCAATATTATTATTATTGGGCTTAATATTATTTTGTTTAGAAAATACAATTATCTAAAACATCAACTAGTACTCAAAGGACAAACAAAACAAAAAAAAGCTATGAATACCTTTGTAGAGAATAAAAATCAGTTTTTTATATTACAATACAAAGTAAACAAATATCTTTGTTGCCTTGGTTGAATAATAACGAAGAGCTCGTTGGGATAAACAAGGTAGAGCAGAGCACAAAGTTTCTTTAGACTTTCGTAAAATATTTAAACATGAACATCATGTGGGATCATTAGTCATACTGACTTTTTGACTGACGTATTTAACCTGCAATATGAAATAAGTAGGTAATTTATTAAACTATATGCTACCCACGACTTCGTCTGTACAAATTTTCATTCCCTATTTCAGCCCTTATCCTATACCTATGCCTTCTTCATAATACAATCTGTCCAGATATCAAATTTCATTAAGATTCGTTTAGTAATTAAGTCGTGAATAGGTGATAAATAGACAGGTTTTATAACAGTAATATATATAGGAATATACTTATGATCAAACATGTATACTATCATACTGAGTTGCAGTGTTCAGAACTAACACCATGAACAGTTGAGTTTGAACAAAAGATTCCATATCGTCAAATCATAAAATGACATCTCCGAGTTACGCAATAAAGAGAATAGGATAGAGGCTGTCACTGCCGCAGGCTGGAAAGGTACCTACTAACTGTATGATAAGTCGAAACTACTTATATATTACATGGTAACATGTTGTAACTTTCCTCGTATAATGCTTATGTATACTTAATACTCTAAATTGTCTTTTACTTTTATAATTTATAGTAAGACTAGCTGCTTCCCAAGACGTCCGTCGTCTGCTTTTTTTGATGTAAAAGATAGAAGACAGAAGTCTGTATCTGTCCGAGTGATACAGTCTATCTTAACATGAAATTTATTAGGAGTTATTATGTATTATAAAAAAAATACAGATAGTAAGGAAAACTTTCAAATTTGTAATATTAGTATAGCATTATGGATATATAAAGATTTGCACAGCATATCATAATTATAGTAATTACTGGTAAAAATAGAGGGCGAAACATTCGCTAAAAATGATTACAATATAGCCTTAAGCCACGCAAAATGTGAAACTGTTCGTTGACCTTAATAAAAAAAATAAAAAAAAGAATACGCAACGTATTTATAGACCGATTTGAGTGCCACATATTACCAGAATAATTGTATTAGGCTTCCCAGATGAGTGACACAAACGCTACTATACATATGACAGTGACAGTAACAGTGTGACAATGACTATATTGGCCATCTATCTAGTTACAGGAGTATCTTTTATCATGTATAGATCTATCTATAGCTATAATAACAAATAGAGACTGTTCTCTATTTGTTATTCTAATCTTGCAACTATATGGTTTAGTACAGTTAAATAACGGCGAGTGCATAAAATATTTTTTGTCTCATGAGAACAAAATCTCACGTTATACATGTTTTGTTGGAGTACTACTCATGTGGATAACCTTACCCCCTCATTTCGTCCAGAATCGGAGTTTACCCGCCAACAATAAAATAGAAATTACAGTCCAGTACCCATGACTTACCAATATATTAGGACATTACGAGACTTTCTGTGAAGAAACATAGACTCTGCTCTATAATGAAGTGTATTGATTGTCGATATACCTCTATATACTCCTACTTAACCTACTCCTACTTCCTATAAATAAAATGTTAGTTAAAACAAGTATAAAGTACGTGTCTATGGAACTTTTACTCTATTCAAATCTGTAGATTATTCAAATAATACAAAAATAATATAATCATCCTTGTTTGAAATAGTTGAATTCATATTATATGGTAAGTATTCTATCAAAGGTTCAGACGAGAGTTCAAAATTATCTTTGTTATTTGACTGTTTAAATGAATTATGACTGCACCTACACAAACGTTAGTTGAGTTAAAGAATTAGTAATACCTATGTATCAATAATATCCAGTTGGCAGCAGAACAATGGCCTCAAGAAAGGCACCAAAACAATTTTTCAACCAAACTATCTACGATAAAGCACGCATCAATTTATCAGAACAGCAATTAATGAAGAAAGAACACAAAATCAATCAAACTGACAACAACCTAAATAACAAAGTGTGTAGGTGTAGACATATCTTTATTAACTTAAGCAACTATTTTGAAATACTATTAGCAATCAGTTAATTTTTATCGACTAACCTCCATCAAATAAATATAGTTAATAAATAAATAATTATTAGTTAATAGGTATTTATTCTCTTAATTAGACATTACCATAACTACAGAGAAAATAATATTACATACTTTAACTAAAGTATTATATAGTAGATACGTAGTATATTACCATAAAATCTCATTTTAGAATTAATATTCAAATGTAATGATACTTTATATTTTAATAACCTAAATTATATCTAAAGTCATTAAAACACATGCATAAAATTATTTAAAATATTTAATATAATCCGTTACAAACTTTATTCCACATGTTAATTGAAGGGTTCTAAATAGTAGACCCTTTTATATTAATGTGAACAATATAATATTACTAGTATCTGTGCTATTATAAACTAATAAAGTTATATATTTTATTCCTCAATATATCAAATTGAAGAAGTTAAAAATTTATATAGGACTAATATATGTATGAAAGTTATTTTTGGCGAAGTTCGTGGTAGATTGAATAGTAGGTGGTAGCTTTAATGTTTGTATAATATACATATATTATACAATTAATCTAACAAGAGCAGTTTGCTTTATGCTTGATAAGAATAAATTCAGAAAAAGTACATATATCATAAAAAAATGTTCATTTACAATATATGAATATAACGATATATAATATAACGAAGCTATTGTGCAATATACAAAAATTCATGCTTTTTGAAGTTCGCTGGAATTATCGGTATTTATATTGGCTTCGCTAATATTTATATGGGAATTTTGTAATTTAAATAAAAAAATATTTAATCTGTGTATATATTTATAGTACCTTACAAATTAGTTACTATCAGAGTTTCACTGTATTCAAAAGCATAAAGACATAGTTGACGTCAATGTCTCTTGATAATTTACTTTATCTTGCTTGCAACAAAAATAGTGGTAGAAAAAAACTCAAGTCTAAAATGGATGAGAAAATCAACGAAGCAGTGCTTCTAAAATTATCTATACGTGAGTAACATAAACTTGGTAGGCCAATAGATGCGCTGCTCGAGCTTGTCAGATATCCACTAGCGGTAAGGATAGTGTTCGGTTTCTATTTTTGCAGCCGCCGCTAACCAATAAAGCTATTCGTTTATTGATTTTATACATTTCACCTATGGATTCTCGGCCGATATGCAGCTTCCACAATTTATTTTTGTTATAATATAAATTTTTTAAACTAATAGGGACGAATGGACGAAAAAAATATGTTATTTACCCCATTCATTTGGGGTATTCTTCATTACCCCAAATGAATGGGGTAAAGAAAAAACAGGTAACGATAAATTATGTAGTTAAAAAAAATTATCGCGGTAGACATTTATGCAAGTCGTCTGCAGTACCTCTTTATCACCTATTTTAGCTACCAAACAGTTTGTTTTGTAAGTATGTCCAGTTGAAGGGTGAGAGTTACCAGTAACATTACTGGGTAAAGTTATGACATCTTATTCGTGATGTGATGTCCATGGTCAGGTGGACCGTCTCATTAATTCTGCTAAAAAATATTTCATAACACATATATACATATAACATTTTTAAATATATGTCTAATTAAAAACAAATACTGTGTTCATGGTTAGAAATTGCTAGACAAGAAGAAATGAATAGATAAATAAAGAGGAGAATAATAAATGGGTTCATAAAACAAGAGCATAAACCAACATTACACATTTAAAAGATACAAGATGAGATTTCTCACCGAGGTTGTAAAGGCTTGACTGCATGAATATATAACAGTAAAGTGCATTAATAAAATGAATAACTTTTACTTGTTATAGAAATACCAGGACCACAAAAATTCACAATGCAGTCTTCAATGATCAGAGACAGAGAGAAATCTTTAGTTTCTACACACACGAAAATTATAATTTAAATGATTATAAGGTATTCATTTATATTAAAGTACACTGTTCATATAATACATATCTAATACTAAAATTATGGCTACTAATTTATACGCTGATATTATAATATAACACTTTTGTTATGAAATAAGGTTCTCTAGAAATAAAGAGAGCCGAAAGAAAAAACATAATTCCTCCAGATTAGATGTAGATATATTCGTAGTGTTGGAAATGTTGGATCTGTAAAGAGACTTCATTATGCATGAAACATTAGAATTTCAGTTTGGTGAGCTACTTTTTGGCTAATATGAACAAACAGAAGTTGTTACGAACTCTCCGAATTGAGTCATCAATCGCTCATTACCCCTGTTTGTTATACTTACTCAGTTTGAGTGGCTATCAGAGTTTTGGGAGTGATTGCGTGATTTTGTTATTAATATTTTAATGTATTGTACAGTTTATTTCAATTTTCTTGCAAAATTATATAAAAATATAATAAGTTATGCATTTGTAATATGAAACGGAATAGAGTTTTCGTATTAAGTGAAATGTCACAGTAGTAGTAACAAAAGTGAGACCAGATCCAAATGTGAAGGTTTCTGAAAACAAAATATACTTATCTGATTTTTAAAATGAATAAATATCCCAAATATTAAGGGCCCACTTTCAAGCAAAACTTTTACTAATTCGAATAATTGACAATGTATAGCAATTATAATAAAATTATCTAAAAATAGTGTTTTTTAAATGTCACGAGACGATATTTCTCTATTCTATCCTCATGAGACTCCAGTAGATGTACATAGGTAGTAATCCAAATTGTTCGGATCAACAGAGATAAGTTTCACTGAAACGTTTTAGTAAGGTCCATACATTGCTAGTTAGCTATAATCCTACAATTAAGCAAAGGCTTAACTTGTAAGTCCTTGTTTGCCGTCCCTGCGTCTTACTGAACTTAGCGCCAAATTTCTGCATTATTTATTTTACATCCATAACAGTCTACGAAAGTAACTAATTGAATTTTGTAATATAAACTAGAAAATTTTATCGATATAATAAAAATAAAATAATAATATTGTTTCTTTTATGGGCGTTGTAGTGAACTCCTTGATAAGTTTTTATATTATTTTTAAATTTTATAATATTATTCTTTGACATATTATTTTTGTTACTTTCTATTATATATCGCTGTTATACTAGTCTCATTTTATTTCATCTCCGTATTTTCCTCATTAAAACCCTCAGCACCTCTCACTCATCAGACATATTTGATACCTCCGCTTCAGGCATAATAAATGTTTAAACACATATTAGATTATATGCTACTGGACGTAGAAGTAAAAAGTCTTTAGAAGTAGCGTATGCATGAAAGTAATAAAATACTATAAAGCAAGAGTCATATCACTCGGTCAGTTAGTTAATCATACAACCTAATTTAACGGCATGAAATAATTCTAATTACTACCTAAAACTTTTACAATATATATGAAATATATAATAATACATATCCAATTGAGGAGTTATTTTAGTTACTTTAAAAAATAAATCAGCGTAGTAGTTATTCCTATTTTAATTCTCTTCATATTTCCATTTTGATAATTTCAGCACCAGCAAAGCTATAAATATATGTATAAAGGTTATCAGTGAACAGATTTAGAATAGTGAAAATAAAATATACACCTACACAAGCGGAGTCTAGACGCTGAAATCTCAATGTAGGATTCTTAGCACCGATCGATTACCTTTCTTGTTGGTAATGTCGGTCATAGCATAAGTGCACACTAATGTTGAAGAGTTATTTATTATTTTAGAAGATATCAAGTTTATTTTAGAAAATAATTACTGTATCAATTAATAAAAAGAATAATCTCTATCAATGTCAATTGAATTCAAAGGGTGAAAGGTTGCTTACTACCCATAAGCGCTGCTATGACTACATAAAATAGGACCTACTGGTAAGTACGTAAATTATTTTCAAAGCTATGGCCTCATTTAAAATAGAGGTACATACAAATAGGTACTTACTAGAAGTAAAGATAAGATAATAGGTATCTATTTATAATTACCTATTTTATGTTTGAAACTAACTCATTACTACTCAATTTAAATGATAATCAGTCTACCTTTTTCTAATGTCTGTAAAATCTGCATAAAATCTTAGTAATAGGATGGTTTACTATTACTGAAGATTATTAATTCGCATAAGGTAAATGCAACATGTATAATTACAACGTTATTCCTAAAATAAATAAATATGTGGGATTGCAACTTAAATTAACCTGACTGCTTCGCTACATATTTTAAAGTGTAATACTTTACATCTGAAATTATTTCACATCAGCTTTACCCGCATATTTTCATCTCCGGAGTAGGAACTTGCGAGTTGATACATTTGCTCGACACGTTGACACTTTATATCTTAAATCACTATTTAAAGCGGTAATGGTACTCCGAATGAATACATTTTATATTTTGTTATTTTATAATATCAGTGTAAAAGAAATAATAGATGTATTATTGCAATATTTCGTTACTGTTGGCAGTCTAATCTTAACAATTGTGACCTTAATATCGAAATGGCTATTGAATAGCACTGCCCGCCACGCCTGACTCATTATATTTAATTATGATGTAAATAAGCTACACAATTGTAATTAAATAAATAAAAGAACCTTCATAGTCTTTGTGAATGTTCGTTCTGTATTATGTGTTACCTATAAAGTGTGGTAATTAAGGTTTTTGACGCCCATTTGATATTTTTATCAACTTCTGGATATTATGTTTTTTTAATAAGAGTCTCTCACTCAATTAAATTTTGATATCGGAAGTCTTCTAAATATATGACAATATTATTAACATCTTTTTTAAAGTGTCCATTAAATTCGTATATTCATAGTATTTAGGAGAGATACATACATTACACATATAGATACATATATTCTAGAAGTAGTAGAATTCGTGGGTAAAATTATCATTCATAAATCCAATAATGAATACATTTGTGTGAAAAAGCTTTAAACAATAGAAAACCGTAAATATTTAATAATATATTAATAACAATCCTTAACAATATAATAAAAGTGAAAGTAGGGATTAGGTGTTTGTAACCTCAGGAAATGGAAGGTAATTCAAAAACTAATAGGTACTACCCATATTAACGACCCAGAATCCATTAAGAACTAAATTTTTATCAGTCTCTACGTAACTTGATTGCTCTGTATAAAATACACGTGAATTTTTTATACGAAATGAGTATCTCATATATTTTTAAACGAAACGCAAATATGTCTTAATATGACACGTCTCGTAGGACTAATAAATGTCATTCACATATGCTTTGGATTTTTGCACACTGGTTATTATAGAAAGCCTAATAATATTTTATTCTAATATGAATTGTTCTGTACAAAAAATACCGACGAATTATATATTTGCGAAAATCGATGAAAGAACATATGTCAATTGTAAATGGTTTTTTTGTACTTACATATGGATACTGCTATTACAGATAACATAACACTAAACTTAATATTTCTTAGCTGACTTGTGTTTCCTCAGGCGTGTATGAAAGAAATAAAAACAAAGATTTAGATAAAAATATCTTATGTGAACGAGAAAAAAGTTTTAATATGATATATACAAAAATAATTACATAATTGCTTGCAACTGTTTACCAAAAACATCAGACAAACAAACAGTCGTAGTGTGAAAACAATTGTTTCTTATTTGAAGGAATCGTACTCAGGACCGTCTATACATATACACGGGGTTACATCATGTGCTCTTAAATAATTATATTTAGGTGAAGATTTCTGTTACTCTAATATCTTATACAAACGACGAATAGCGTTCATGCACAGCATAGTTTCGTGTTAGTTCAAATAACAAAAATATCTATGTGACGCGTTTGATACACCGCACTCGTAGCATAATTTACACAATATGTTTGCGCTGATATTGCACAACATAAACATTAATTTAATAATACTATAATAAACACAAGATAAAAGATAATAAAATCTTTCCTTTTGAGCTAAAAGTAACGTAATCTTCATGATGTGATTTAATTGCATAAAGTATTCATATGTATACGATTTTATTTTTAGATCACAAACTAGATTTTAGACAAATAAATCGGTCAGACAGAAGAATGAAGACAATTAGAGTCGACTCCAAATAATAAGAAGATTATGTGCTAGGCTAAAATTTGTGTTTTCGTATTTAATAAATAATATACGTCACAGGTCAATAGCCATTAGTTAATGGCTATTGACCTGTGACTATTAAGAATTCCTTCCTGTTAATAGAATAGAAAATCATTTATTCAAATAAACTTACATTGAAGCACTTTTGAATAGTCATTACATTTTTTTAATTTTTTCTACCGCTCGTTCGGAAAGCTGTCTCTAAATAAGAAGAACGAGCAAGAAACTTGCGTGTTACTCTTTTAAATAATTTTATTATTACTTTACATTTTCAAGTTGAATGTGTGTGAATACAAACCACCAATTAGCACTAATTCAATTAAATATTCAAAAAGAAAAAATATTGAATATATAACCAACTGGTTAAACAATTAATAAGAGCACAAGCAGCACCCGTTCACGAGTATGACGGATGAGCCAGCCATCACTGGGCTCGACCATATTTTAGGGAGCCCAATGACCCGGCCCACCACGCCGTCACAAGTCTGGGCATTTTATTGAGCATGACTACTCAAAACACTAGACCACGTCAAAGCTACTTACAATTGCTATCTGATAGTTATAGTATTCACATTTTACATAAGAATGCATGCGGCAATCAATACAAAAACCGCTACGCTTTCATATTTCTAAAATAATTAAATCAAGAAAGCAATGAGAAAATTAAATTATAACGTTGTCAGCAGACAACAAAATAATTAGTTTATTAGCAAATAAACTAATTATTTACTTGATATGTTGTCATCTATGAATTCGTTTATCCTGTAATAGGCTTTCTTACATAAAAATTGTTTAATATAAGATTTGAATTGCCTCTCTGTCAGATTTAATGCAGATTCTAGCAGTTTATTATAAAATCTTACGCAATTACCATAGAATGAATTACTGATTTTGTGCAGACGGCATTTAGGTAAAATTAGCTTATTTATATTGCGTAAGTTTCTACTTGTACAGTCTTTGAGTTTTTTAAAACACTCTAAGTTCTTCCGTGTATACATGATATTTTCATAAATGTATTGTGAAGTAACGGTGAGGATATTTGATTCTTTAAAGCACTGACGTAATGACTCTCTTGAACCCATACCATAAATAGAACGTATGGCTCTCTTTTGTAAAATAAATATAGTATTTATATCGGCTGCTTTACCCCACAGCAGTATGCCATAAGACATTATGCTATGGAAATAACTAAAATATACAAGTAATACAAGTAATATTTTAAGTAATGTTAGTATACAAGTAATGTTTTTATTTGTATCTGTAACGGCAAACAAGCTGACGCTCCACCGAAAGTGGACTTGAACAATACCACGATATTACATTGTTATTTTATACCCATGGGTACCGTCACGCGTCGTCATTGCAAAGGACTAAGATGCTATCCCCTACATCTGTACCCTGTAGTTACATTACCACATCACATTCGAAACTTAACCTGCTTAAAATAGATGAAACAGAGGTGTCCACGCAAACGACTTCTTACAAAGTGAGAAAATATATTAATTTGTCTAACTGTTACCCTTTCAAGTCTAAATAGATGGACGGATCTTTATGGGTCATGTGAATTTTAATTATATCAGAAGGATGGATATTGACTATATTTTGTATAAAATATCAAGCAAAGTCACGAGTAAAAGCATGTACTCTATAAAGATTAATCGTGCTGCTCCTCTTAAATTGCAAGTTGGTATGTAACGCACATAGTGCGGCGCGGTTGTGGCGGCACCGCTGAGTCAAACACGCGGTTGTGGAGGTAATAGCACATTAGAGCAGCCATCTCGCTGCGCAGGTTTAAATATTAACGCCTCCGGCCCACCACTCTACACAGCCTCCCACTGAAAAAGGCTTTTTATTTGAGGATAACGAGATCGTACACAGCACCCACTGTATAATGAGGTTTCTTATTTCCTGGTAATGAGTTTCATATAGTTATTTATTGGAGTATTTAGAAGCTATAAAATGGACAAAGTTATGACCGAATTACGGCGTTATAAGGTGTATTTATGATTACGATGCAACATTAGAAGTGTTTTATACTGCTGGAGATTTCCTTCCCTTCTTAGTTGCTGTATATTTTATAATAATATACAGACTATTTTTAATAAATATCAAAAAGGAGAAGGTACCCATTTAGAATATGTTTTTGTTGCGAGAGTATTATACATTTTATGTATATAAACTGAAAACTAGATAGAGTATACTCTGAACAAAAATAACTTACTTTGATCAAGAAACAAAATGGATAGCTGAAAATAAATTTTGTACTTTGCATATCACGTGGCCACGCAGATTACATGGCATGCGTGGTTTTAACAATGTTATGTACATTTAAGTCTATTATATATTTTCCTTCTTTGGGAAAGTTAAGGAGTGTTGAGGAATCAGAATGATGTATGACGAAATATATTTTACAGCTATGTTTTCGTACTAACTACACAAATCACTAATACCTAATTTTAATTTAAGCTATCCCTAGTAAATTCATGAACTTGTAAATAGTCTCTTTTCAAATGTTTCACAACTCGTTATCGGCATGTACATAAACAGCGGATGATGCTCCTTGTAATACGTAATTATACGACAAATAAATTCAAGTCGAGTTATTCCCCTATGTTAGATGTCCCACGCCGCTCTTTGAAGAGCACATGTGTGCGAACCTTTGTCATGAATATTTATGATTCTCTGCGCAAATGTCACTCATCAAACTGTTGAAATCTGACGCAAATTTGAGTGATTGTTAATGCCTGCAGATTAGTAATATTAATATTAAATACAACAGTATTGCTATAACTATAACAGTTATGTTGATAAATATATATTGTCATAATTTCTCTGCCGCTTTTATGATTATCTAATTAATAAGTAAAAGAAACTCTCAGCCTAAAAATGTGTAGAATTAAACAATTATCTTGCGAAGAACATGATTATATAGACACAAATATTATTTATTTTTTCATTAAAGTGAAATAATATTCTCTATTTATTATTTACACTACAGCTCACGTCATGAATTTTACGTCAAGTGTGAAATCGTTCTACCTACATCATATTGTCGTACCTCACCGCGACAGCTATAATTTCCGAAGCATTTGCGATCGTTATTAAAAACTTGTTCCCAATTCGTGATTTTAATTTTTTCGCTAAACTTTCGCAATATTTCTCTCGTGGGTCGACGCAAAACGAAATTTGCATATTCAGCAGTAAAATTTACGTCACAAACAATGCCCTATTACGGTACAATGGAAATGTCTTTACATTGTTGCTCTGGATAGCGGCGGAACGGTCGCGTGGTGGTAACGTGGCGGTTCGGCGGTGGCGTGGCGTCGCGTATCGCATACGTCACTGCAAGCTCAAAGGGCGACCGTCGGAGCTGATTTACTGCAAGGACCTGTGGCTGCTCGTGTTTAAATGAAAATTATACACGGGACCCGCGCTACAGGGGCGCGACCTTTCCCTCGTAAAGTAACTAATTTATGAACTCGTGATACTTCAGCGGAGGTGCCTGCGCTCCGCTCTTGAAATTTTAAACAGCGCCGGCTACTGTGCAAGTGTTGAATTTTTGACGTCGCGTTACATATCTTGACTTACGCCAGAATCAATGTTTTTTTGTCCTCAATTACGGATGTGTTCTTTATCCTTACTAGCTTATTGGCTTTCAATACAACAAAAGAAATACTTTAGGTAATTTTTTTTGCCGTATTAGTATTTTTAATTAACTGATAAATTACTACTTTGGTTTTTAGTTTAGCTTTATTAGTGTTTATAATATCGTATTATCGCTAATGTATGTATTAAGTGCTAACAAACTTAATTTGTATTGTCGCTATTAATAAAATCTGTTACCAAACCAAACTGCGCTAGAATTGCAAGTATTATTTATGCTTACTTAGTGGTATGGCAATAATTATTATTTACTACAATAAAGTATCTATCTATATATTAGGAGTAACTTTGCATGAAGTGACAACATTACCACTATTCCTATATTTTTGTCAGCAATAATGCTTTGCCAAACATTTTAGATTTAAAGAATAAATTATAACAATGATTGCGACATAACACTTACTTTTCAGGAATATAGAGCAGGGTATTGACGTGTAAGACTGTTTATATATACATATATGTAAGTAGGCGATGATACGTAGATTTTTTCCCTCAGGTTGACCGTCAGCTTGTTAATAATTACAAGTTGGTGCATAAAAATTATTTAGTTAATCATATATTGTGGTATATACGTATAGTATGTCAAACGTATAAGGACTGTTTTTCCATCAATGTAATGAATTTGGTACTGTATGGGTTTTAGATATTTCAATAAATTAACATGTTAATAAATTAACAATTAACATTTAGGTCAAGCGAATTGTTAACGATGTAACCTACTTACGATTATTGTTTATAGCTTAATAAACTTATTCTCAATTGGTCGGTTTATCCAATTAATTAACTAAACACTTTACTAATTCTACCTCACCTGTTTCGTACTTTAACATTACTGTGACATTTATTGTGTGCCTACACATAAACATATGTAAGGGTTAAGGAAATTTCATCATATCTACCCTAGTTTTGTGACTGCTATAAACTTTTATTGGTGACAATTTTATAAAATGTATTATTTTGTATAATTCAGACAAAGCTCAGTTTTTTAGGGCTCCGCGTCTGGTGAAGTATGTCGAACCAGTTCATGTATATTCACGCAGGATGTTGTTCTTAAATTGTCTCTACTTCTCAGCTTTTATAAAACCACCACAAGGTTACTTTCATTAACCTGGACTTGTATGTTGTTAAGAAATATTAATGATTTGTTTTGGGAGCAAGCCTCTTGACATTTTAGATATACTGTCTAGCTGCTCTCAACTCCTCATAGTTCTTTTCCTTATGACGGGTATGGTTGTTACAGTTTCGTAGTATTTGAGTCAATTCCGGGAACAAGGTAATCGCTTTAGAGGTAGAATTTACAAGTGTAGGTACCTATAATTATATATACCTATGATGTTAAACAATAATTTATGCGTAGGTTTATTACACGATATATAATATG
The DNA here is from genome assembly GCF_030625045.1 of Achroia grisella. Lineage (NCBI taxonomy): Eukaryota > Metazoa > Arthropoda > Insecta > Lepidoptera > Pyralidae > Achroia > Achroia grisella. The sequence continues at coordinate 2,562,770 of NW_026712655.1, read as the reverse complement.
CCTTTATAGAACATGCTAACCCGTATCCATATTGGGCCTGACCCGGAATTTTGATTAAGCGTAAACTAGATTATGTTAAGGGTAAATTGAGACCGTTTCTTAAACTACTAAACAGTTAATAGTGTTTGCCTCAAACTTGGGAGTTACTTATTTGCTCAGTAGTTCTGCTACATCGGCTATGAGAGTTATAGCTGAAGTTTCACCATACCACCTCTCTGTAATCTGAAACCCTTAAGCTATGCAAATCACGATACAAATCTGTTGTATTTTGGAATATGTTTGGGATGCAGACATTTGCTCACGTCGCGTCGTATGTTACGACCGAATGCTAGTAACAATAGGTGTCACGCTGCATTTTCATCAAAATATCTATCACAAAAGCAAAATGATTTGCTTTTATTATTATTATATGATTAGACATGCATTTTAATAGAAAACTGCTTAAAATATAATAATTTACATTTACACAGGAAAATTACGATTTAGATATTTTTACGCTAAAAACTTTTGTATAATGCTAGTTTTCAATATTATATTCACTAGCTCACCCGCTCTACTTTGTCTGCAACTTATATTTCCCGTTTTTCAAGAAATTTCATTGGAGCTCCTCCGCATATTCCTGGATGAAAATGGACTATTTGACTATAAAAATAATGTTACAACATACAAACTCACAAACTATATTCCTTTATAATTATAGATAACGTTGGCGGAATGTGAACAGCCTGGCAACAGTAGTCGTCCTGTCGCATTTTCATCAAAATACCTGTCACGAAACATATTATCTTTGTGATATGTATTATGATGATAATATTATTTTTTCTACTTCTTTACAAAGTGATACATAGTTATCACAATATGTATAACACTTAGTTAAAACATTCTTAAAATTTTACAATTATGAATACTTATATTGTGTAGTATCAACCTCAATTATGTAGGTACATACGTATTTTACTGAAAATATTGTACATATAACATTTTATGCACAAAGATCGTGTTTTATATGTTCTACAAAATGTTGAAGCGTTTTTCGTTTGGACGCTTTTAATGCTTTAAATTTGTTTTATACATGTGTCATATAGAACATTTTTTAGTACAATAAAAACGATGCGTAAGTAGATATATAACAACAGAAATATAATTTCGTTGATATAGTCATAGACTGTAGGCTTGTCTTTAAGCCTATTTCAGTGCCAACTTAGACAATAATAAGTTATTACATAGCAATATACGCAGAATTTAATAATAACGTCGTTCATTGTTTCAGCACAAAGCATTTTTATTTCTGATTCTTTTAATATAAATATACACAACATTGTACATAGGTTAGAATGTAGAGAATTGAGACAATTTCAAATTACCTTGCCCTCAAACGTTCGTAACGTTTCTATGAGCCGTAGCAATTTGTACCCTAATATACCCACCATTTCTAAAAGTACAAGTAGGTCTGTTAAAGGTAGTAGCCTGCTTAAAAACAAAATAAAAATATGTAATGCTGGAATTTCTTTTCATGATGATGTTTAATAATGATACATAATTCACTCTTACTATAATCTGCTATAATTACATTCATTTTTAACAATATATATGTCTCTAGATGTATTCTCTTCTTTTTCTCTTCTTTGATCTACAGCCTTTATTTATATTCATAATAATTTTTTCAGAAAATTTCGACGAACTTTTATTATTTTGCAATATAATAATAGTCAGCTTTTACGTGGAAAAATTTATATCCATATGTAGATAATTTTTTAAAAACAAACCTAGTTTGGATCTCATAATGGATCGTTGGATCACTGATACTGTATGGTCTTTTTTTTTATTCAGAAGTAGGTATTCGAACTGGGATCTATTCAATGGATTTATTGGAAGTTCATGCTATTTGATTTACCTTTGCCCTTTGACTATTGTCCCTTAGAGAGAATGTATTTGGAATGTTGTGATTTAAACATTGCTGTTATTCCTTTTTTATGTTATGAATACAGTATTTTAATTTCCATTTGTTAATGCTTTTTTATGAATATAAACCTTATATGTAATTCTTAAAAAACATTAACATATTATTATATATATTATGGTCGGATTAGTATTGCAAACAAACTTACTGCCTATATTTCCTCCGACGGCTTAGTAAATCTATATTAAATCTAATTATAATATTGATATCAAATATAGTTTTATAATAGAAATAATCTTCATTCAAATAAACTTAATATAAGCACTTTTGAATAGTCACATTTTTTTTATTCTACCAATTATTGAGCAGGCAGACTCATCACACGAAGAATGAGCAAGAAACTTGTGTATTGCTCTTTTATATAAATAATGTATTAAACTGTGCTCTAGAATAAAAAGATAAATTGTTCTATATAACTATGAACATCAATTAATATTTTTGTTGTTCCTCAAATTTTGGATTAAAGATTATTAATTACTCCGTTCAATACAATGCAACATCGAACTTGCGGTTCAAAAATAATATTGCCAAAGGCAAGCTTTTGACATATGTAAAATGTATTTTAATTATGTATTTTTGAAGTGCCACTTTACCTTTCGGCTTTTAAGTATCCGTTGTTTTCGGTTTTCTTTGTATCCTTTGTAATACTAAAAATATACTATTAAACCTTGAAAAGTATTACATATTCTATAAACCTTTTCATGAAAGATCATATTACAAGTTAAATCGATCCGAATGCTTTTAAGAGAGAACCGACCTGTACGAACCTGACCATAAGATATAAAAATGTACATTTTCTTCATAAGAATGTAACATTACGCCGCAGTCGGAACCCGCATCAGAATAGAACAAGTGAACGTCTAAGTATTCATTCTCACATAAAATGAAGTCATAAAACTTGGCTTACATCAGAGTGTAGGTATTCTCAACGGGCCTGGTCTTGTGTAAATCACCGCGTCCATAAGTCAGTTGAGTGTCCGTAAACTGAATATTTATGGAGCAGTACCGCGATGTAGCCACCCTAAACGCGCCACCGAGACTTGCGTCAAAACGATTTTAGCATAATTTATGTACTAAAATATACTGCAATTTATGGAAATAAACCACTCAAGTGACACAAGGTGTCGTTAAAACACCCTTCTTTAACAGTGATGTTTAAAACATTTCCTCCATTGAAGAAATCCATACTAAATATCGGGAGTAGAAATTAAAGTAATTGTATGTTACCTATAATATATTCGGCGTCTTGATTTGTAAAAATTATTCTATATTATATTACATTCTATATATTATCCAAATACTATTGCAATTTACAAAACCACGAGATAGTAATAGTGGTTAATCTCAGCGAAATGCGAATATCTACGGTGGGCAGGCTTTCGGTATTAAATCCGAGTTGAGAACCCCCACGGCGTCGGTCAGTGGATATGCATATCATATAGATACCTATACATACATGCATATATCGTGACTTGCCTAGCAAATGCAAATTATTCACAAAGCGCGCGTATAAACGGCTCGTTCACAACTAACTGACCGTGTATGTATTTGCATGTACCAAAATATAATCTTTTGGATGCCAACGAAGATACAAATGACATGCATTTCAAAAATTCTCATGAATATTATGAAAATTTGCATATGTACTTGTTGTTGTTGTTTGAATTGATTTATATATTATAACAAAGTCTGTGTATTCATATTGTATAATAATTGTCTATTACAATAATGTGATCGGAACAACAATAATTAATAATTTTTTTGGTTTTTGTTGATAAAATTTTCTAATAATATTTTTTCAATATATCTATCTTAATACAAAAAACTACACGCTTTTGTGTATTAATAGAATCTGATGTCAACAATAAAATTAATATTGCAATGCCATTTTCACCACGGGGACAATACGTCCTGTCAATTAAGGTGAAACAAAATTCTATTTTGGCAGATCATTCTCATTACAAAGGTGTTGGCAGCGCGAAATGAATTCGCAAATTACCGTCCATCACAATACGCTAAATTCACGAAGAAATATTTTTATGAAAATTTTAATACTCGCGCATGTATGCGGCCGCACTCATAAATCAAGTACTTCCGAGCGCCCTTTGAATTTCCGCACGCCGATGATATACCGCGTCTGTGACAATGCCAGCCTTCGCTTTTATACACCAATATTCCTTTTGACGAAAAGGACACTAATTGAACAGGGAAAGTGAATTCTATTGAATTTTTTATTTGCTTATTATATTTGGGCGTTACATGCTATGTGGGTGTGTATCATCATTACTAATGTTATAAATATGAACGCGAACTTGGTTGACTTTGATACTAACGTGAAATTTGGTATAACAATCATTGCAGGGCATAGAATAAATTTTGTTCTGTTATACCCCGTCAAGCGGACGAATTCGCAAACAGAATACTTGTATACTGTTGTGCCTATTTTAATTATGCATAAACGGCTAAATGTATTTAAATGTATCTTTTTATACATATATATTATTATACACTGCCACAGCCTTTAGATACCTGCATTAATAATTCAAACTCAGATTTTAACCATAGTTATTAGTAAAATTAAAATTACAATTTGTGATATAGTATTTTATTTGATTTGATTATTGTGATTAGTGTAAGGTGTGTTGGAATTTAAGTTGAATATTATTATTTAGGAGAAAACGTATCTTGCATACTGATTCCATATAGTGCTAAGTAACAAATGGTAAATGCATAGTATGACCGGCTATAAGTCTTCAAAACATATTGTTAACGAAACGAAAAGTATTTTTTTTTAATTTAAATTCCTAGAACAGCAATGATGATGATCGTTCATATCGAGCGCGATTAGAGTATCCGACTGAAGGAGATATATCGAGGCAATACACCAACTCGACGCGATGGACCAACAAATTATTGTCGTCCTGGGAGCACGAAATATCGGCCGTACCGGCGTTGGCCGCGACCTACCAGCAAATATATCTGAACTCCCCGTCTGTAACGAAGTCGGGAGAATGTAGAACGAATAAACGAATGACGCTCGACTTATCGCAACTCGCTACGTGGGCCTAGATATTTCTAGCTCATGAATTAATCCTAATCATTCTGCTGTCTATGCTAAAAATATTTATTCTTTTATAATGGCTTCGTGAACTTTTATGACTTTATACTTTTATTTATTCATGTACCTATGGTCGGGAGTTATAAAACTGGTGTAGAATATTCTAACAAAGGCCTTATTTTTTATTACGTACACATTATCTATGTACATCTTCGGACAACATATTCTGCTATATAAAATATATATATTCTTGATATTTTTGATTCGAATAACTCTATATCAAAAAACTATATTGTACTGAATGGTATTCGGCCCTAGATGCGTACACGATAGTTCCGAAGATTATTAAAACCATGACATGGAGTCAGGAATCTTACTATAATAAATTTATGACTTTGTTACTTTATTGAATTAAACGTTTCTTCATTTAAATGTTACTCAACTGAGTTTAAACGTCTAAGCGGATTTGAATACAATTTAGCACACAGATAAATTTTAGTTACTTTTATCCTAATGCACGCCAGTAAAGCCGAAGGTATAAACATCTGCTACAATCGTCAACTAAAAAGAAGCCTTTATATAATTCTAGAGAAAAGTACTGTAGGATCAAAATATTGGACTTGGTTAATATTAATAAATCCTAAGTAGTTTATGGTCCATACTTGTGATGCAGTGCGAAGTAAATCTTGGTTTGTGTCTCGGCGACCACGTTCTGCCAATATTTGAGTACGTTCATGTTCGTAAAGCTATTTGGTTTACGACTAGGTACTTCATATATCCGACTACCTACTTGGTTTGTCAGAAATCGACCGTTATAGCTATACAGAATTTAATACTTGTTGTTTGTTGTCTTATGCTTGGGTTGGATTTATTAAGTTTATTGTACGAAGCCAAGAAACCTTCAAACTCTTAAGTATATAAGGTAATTTAGAATATTACCTTAAGTACTTTGCGAGTGTTCCACTTTTACTTACTATATTATGTCTAAAAGGAAGTGAGGCAAGCTTAAGTATATTTGCGATTTTGTTTATGTGGTAGATAAATTGTGGTTTAGTTGAAAAGCAACCCGCAATTTTAACTAACATGTTCCACATAAATATCGTACTAAAAAAAGAACATTAGCTTCATATTTTGTGTTTGAAAAAGAATTTGTTGTATCCAAAACAAATTTTTATCAATACTTTATTGAAATGTTTGTATTTTCTTCCATACCGATGTATATTGTATTCATAAATGCTAAAAACTTTTTAATTATTTTTGACAACTAAATGATAATCTAGACGATGCCTTACTTTGTTATTAAACGGTCTTCAATAAATTAAGATTACTGTCATTTTCTAATCACATTCTAATCACACCTGCCTCTTTTTATCTATTGGTTTCACGTAGAAAAGTGGGGTTTGCAAGGTGTCTGTCGCTTTGAAAAAATTTCAGATATCGTATCAAAAAAATTGCTGAGGCCTTTATCATACTTCTCAGAACAGAAAATACATTTTTTAATGTTACTGAAATAGGAAATAGAAAAGATGGTGGTCCATTGGATCATAAGTGACAACTGTCACTATTATACATGAACAGCACGTCACTCATGTGCTGCCATTCCGCAGGATTAAGATACCCTGCCTCCATAACCAGTAATTATAATCTGTAATACACAGGTAGCGCGTTCATTTAATAATTGTTTCGATTCCAAACTTATTAATAAACAGTAGACTATCCCATTCTCTTTCTATATGTTTAACATTATAACATGAATATAACGTCTTTATTTCAAGCAACAGGTAATATTATATAAATCTTAAGGCTGCAGAATTAAGAATACATTTTCAATGTCGGCTCAGTTTATCGGCGGAAAACGAATCCTGCCGACCAGAATTCCGGACGCATCAATATCAGGCACTCTTGTGTAGCTCAACATTGTGTAACATATTTTGCTCTTGCTCCATTATTGTTCCTCAATAAATAAATTGTTGTCATACACTATAAGCGAACACTTATGTCTGTTTTTCCGAAGCAAAAACAATGAAATTAATAGTGAGAGAACCCATTATCCAGCATTAAGCACTCAGTAGAGCGCATGGGACATAATGGCTCATCTGCACTGGATATAGGCCCTTTTATGTGTCTTAATAAAAACGTCACTACCCAATACATATTGTTTACACAATAAAAACACAATTATTATATTTTAATCAAATGGTTGGTACCGAATCCAGTATAGATATAGATTCTGCATTGGAGTATATTCGTGGGTGTATGGCATTTTATATGTCATATTCCCATTCTCAAAGTGCATAATCAGTTAAAATTAAAACATAATTAACTAATAGTAAATGTATATTTGTCAACTATACAATAACACCTTATTTTGTTTTATATCTAGGAAAAAAAAACACGCCAGAATACAAATAGGTATATTTTTAAACCTGCCATATAAATAACTTATAAAGTAGAAAACCGTTCCAAATATAAAAAGAATCTGTGTTCGATCACGACTGAATTTCAGGCACCATCGTTTAGAAGAAGGCACGAGCAACGCCAACTGGCAGTTTCCAATTACAGGTGTAGCAAAGTGACAGCCACTCCAATTAGTACACACAGACGTAAAAATAGGATAAATGGGTGTACTAGATTATATTTGTAGAATCAATGTGGAATACCTTATTTTATAAAGATTTTTTGTTATAAAGGATACTAGGTAATGTGATTAGACATGATTCTATTTTGCTTAATGTTAGCGGTATTAATAATTGTTCATTATTGGATATATTTTGTTAAATCGGCGTTATTTGTAATTATACGTATCCTATAATTTGGAAATGATATTTTACAATTTACACAGCAATATATTGTATCTATCTATAATATAATCCTGGACCTGTCACTAGTACATTTCCTATCCATTGTTTCATTAATGAAACAAACGAGTTATGTGAAAGTCTAAATAAACAATGTATAATCGATGTTGTAATACTTGTTAATCTAAATTATTATAACATGCGAGAAGCGGACCGGGGCCCCTCGGTCCCCTAAGATAATTTTCATAATAAAACATCCCTTTTCTCAGGCACTTTGTTGTAAATCAAGTTTTCCGGCCGCCCTTTCAATTTCCTGACCGCAACACTGCCGATGCCGACCAAACGAGATTTTCATTACACATTCAAACATTCTACATTCGACCCGAGATAATATTATGTCTATATAATATTTTTATTGACTTAAAACTACATTATCTTGTACACAATCCAAATATTAATGTTTATTTCTACTATTTCCCATTATATAATAATTTTTATTTTCTCTATGGTTAGGGTAGGTTAGGACGAAGTTAGAACGAATTAGATCTTACTGTAAATATTATGAAGTAATTTAAAATCTGAAAGCTAACTAGTTTTGTTACAAATAATATTTTTAATTGCAAATGAAACGCGATGTACGAAATATATGAACGTAAGTTCGTTTGTTATCAAAAGCCCAGCAGGCCCGCTGGATCCTGGGGATTCCAATGGTTGGATTAAGAGTTGTTTCATTTATTTTTTAAGATAACGGAACAATTTATGCAAATTTTATAGTGTAATTTTCTTGTGAATACAAATGAATTTTGTTTCCTTTCTTTGTAAAGCTGGGATGAAAGAAGACAGATCTACGCCAATAATACATATAAAAACAGCTTAGTATGAAATCTGTGAATATTTTAATTCCTTATACTTAAAGACTTTAAAGAGCTTCCACAAACTGTTTGCAGGAATGATAAAGACTAAAATAATAATCCTAACAAGCGAATTCAGGGCTCCGTACACGCCTTTGTCTTTGAAGTTGTTAACTGTTTGCCAAGTAAAGGCTTACCTTTTATTATCTTTAAATTTTTAATAGGAAGGGGATCCTAAGCAATTGGTGGAAGTACCCAAGATGAAGTAGGGCCTTTACTTTACTTTAAGTTGACTCAATCGGTAGGAAAGTGTTAAAATATCAAACCGCCAAATCATGTCCTTCTTCGAATCTTAAGGCGTCGCTTTTATATTGTTACGAATAAAATGGAATCTTTTTAAGGGGCGAAGAGGGATTTTTTTAAATAGAACACAATCTTACTTCGGTATGCTGATGGAAGTGAAGCTGAATGGAAAATCGTAAGTCAAATACGAACGTTTCATTTTTAATGGAAAATAAATATGGTAAGAAAAGAAAATAAATTTTACGTTTCATAGTAATCACGATTTAGTCCCTTCTTATTTGTGAGTGGGGATTTGTATAAGCCATATGTATCCATGTAAAGGTTTTATTCATGTGCATGTAGTCCTAATGTCATTGCTCGGGAATGTCTCTGGGAGTTTACCACCCTCCCACTTAATCACATTCACACATTGAAATACACAATACGTACAATATGCGTAGCAATTAAGTAATTTGTATGATGATTAATTGTTTATGAACATCAAAATATTTCATGTTATAATATTAATACAGTTTTGAGTGAAACATTGACGAATAATACAATATTGAATTCATTTATGTCTGTTTTAAAGCAGATGATTGACCATAAAATGAGATATTATTAGTGTATGTTATTATTTTTAAAAACTGTTCAATAAATGAAAAAGGACTTAAATTATTTTAAATACATTTCGTTCGAAGATATTAAAAATAATTATAATATAAATTATAAAATTTCAACTAGCAATGATAAAAAAAATGTTTTATTATGACGAACCATGGCATGGAAAGATATGGGGCGCTTAAACATAAATAAAGTCATAATTATGACTAACACTAAATTAAAAAGTTTCAAATCTAACACAACTTAATTGGGGTTTGTTCGATATATTTAAAATATCATCACGCCTTGCTAATTACCAGATACATTTAAACGAAGCTGAATTATCTCCATGCATAAATAAATAGTGACTTACATGTAGGGTTGTCAAAATGTAACTAAGTGATGCACGTACTAAAATACAGATTCTATAGATTATGTACTAAAATTTTAATAAACATAAAGTGATGTTCTTTCTTCTTCTGCGACATATAACCAAGAAGGACAAACATCTATAGAGACAAACACTAGCATACTTCAATTATCATTATCTATTAGGAAAAATACATAATATAAGGTTTTTTTAATGTAACATCGGGAAATAGAAAGTACTCTAAAAAAAATAGTGCCTACTTACAATTCAACTTCAAATTTCAACAAAATTAGAGGATATTTAATTTCTTTCATTTATCGTACATGCATGTTTAGAATTATGACTACTATGACTGTAACGTTTTATTGCTCAGTTCTGTTCAAAATAACAATAGAAAAACTGTTTGAACTTTTTCTTTGAGAACGATGATAGAATGGATCTTTCAAAATTTTGCTTAAATTTAGTTGAACTTGGATATCTTTATAGGAGATAATCTGATGGCGAATATTAATAGACTAATAATCTCCATCACTAACTATTTTTTTCCTCATATGTATACGTTTATTATTGGATGTAGATGACTAAATATAATATTCTTCAATTATAAGCAGACGACTATTAATGATTACCTTTTGGTCGAAAACCGGTAACGAAAAGAACTGACATAAACAATACTTAACATAAAAACAGAGACAAAATACGAACAAAGATATTTTTAAAATATTATTAATTCAGATACTCTAACAAGTATAACGGCAACAGTTAACAAACAGGTTAGGACTATCTCGTCTAAGATAAAAAACTTAATTATATTCTGTTAACAGAAACACAGCAAATAGCTATAAAAAGTCACAAAGAGTTGTATTTTTGCGCAAGAGTCCTTTTTACTTTTTACAAATGTAAACAAAATCACAACATTAATAAATGGAGTTCGTAAGAAAGTAATGCGACGGCATATACAAAAATCCGCTTTCTCTGAAAATACAGCTAAACGTACATTAAATAATTATCAAATATGTAGCATAGAAATTACCTACTAAAATATGTTAAGTTCATTTGCTCAGTACGAGTGACAGGTTTCAGTGAAAATCAGAGGAAAGTAGGGATTTATTTCTTTTTCCTTGGACTTAATCATAATATATACCTAAAAATAAATTGGATTGAAAATAAAATTAACCTCATTTCTTGTCTATAAGTATTAATAGATATTTATTTTACTTAATTACAAGATGCCAGATTTTGATAAAATTTTTAGTATATAAATAAAAAATGCTAATAGTTTTAACGTTTATTCATGATATTTATATTGTCATAAAAATTAAAATAAATTATAATTCCACAAGAGTTATAACACAGTCTTGTCAATTTTTCACTATTAAGCTATATTATTTGAAGGACCTTCAGACCTTAGAAGTTATATAACCTTCTAGCCTTATACATGTCAGATTTAATTAAATTTTAAAAACAGAAAATAGAAAATATGGATTATTTTAATTTTAATTATCTGGCATCCCTATTTACATGCAAGTTGTACTTCCAGTGAATAAATCTGTGGGACATGAGTGCACACCTAGCACTACGAGCAATGCTAGCACATGTAAATTAGTTGTTATTTGCGGACCGGTGTTTCGCGTGCAACGACACAAGGGTTGAATTAAATCGTATGGCTTTTTATACTCTATTCTGTGGGAAATACGACGGGATGTACACTTAAGTATGTCTTCTTCTTATACAAACAATTCCGTTTGAAATCGTATAAACAGTGATGTTATCAACAATATTATGAAATATTGAATATATATACAATAGGCAAAAAAATCTTCGTTAGACTCAACTTTATAACTCATAACTTTATAAACCCTTACATATAAATATTATATTAACATACATATTACAATCAGTGGATTCTTAAAAAAAAACCACTTACCTAATTATTACTAAATCTAAGTTCCGATGATCGATCGATTCTTTCACTATACAAACATTTATATATAAATAATACGTGAGTACATTCATCAAAAATTTATCACAATATAATGTCGTAAGAATATCGAATACTTTAAAAAAACTACGTAATAATTGGTAGAAATGTATAAATGTATAAATAGATTCATTCATTCATTCATTTATTCTTAACATCCAGTTCAGTAAATCTACGCTAATATGTACGTACGTATATTCATTCTACTACTCTATAATACTAGAAGTAGAGTCTTAATATTATATATGTATTATACAATAAAAAGACCAAAAAACATAGTTAAAGATTTTGTCTTTGTATCTAATTTTGACCAATTTATAGAGCAGTATATTGTTGGAACTTGATACAAAGAACATCGTACTCGGGGCCGGGTTACCTAGTTCCGGACGTATGTCAATCTAAACGTCGGAAGGCGTCACTGACATTGTATACTAGTTACACAGTGGCCAATGGTAGGAAAGTATTCGTGTAATTAGTAAATAAATTATTTCGATCATTCTAATTCATACTGTAAGGAGTGTAAAGATAAGATGAAAGGTTTGCAATTACCGTCATTTTAATGGTAGATACTTGGAAGTTATTTTTTTGGCTGTCGATGAAATATGACATTCAAAATGTGTATAAATTTGTATCCTTAAGGGGTTAAAATAAAATAGGGGATGAAAGTTTGTATGGAAACTCGTCATTTTTTAAGCTAGAACGCTGCTACCTTTTTCTTTGACTTTTTTGGGTAAGTATTAAATATTGTATGCTAACCAAGGTCACTATTCCATGCGTATGAAGTCGCGTGCACAGCTAGTTCACTAATAATTTCTATATACCTTGTTGAAAACGACCGTTGTTGAAATTACTTGTAATAATACAATTATCAGAATCTACTCAAGGTTTACGAAATTGAATTAAACATACTTACTCCTTTTTAAAAACTCTTTGAAAACTTTCAATTTAGGATAGCAATAATATCGTAATATAATCTAAAAGGTTTACTTCATAACACAACGTTTTTACCATGAACTTCCGATAGACAGTTATAATATACAACAAAACCATATATTCGTTATAAAAAAAGAATATAGACTTTAGGTCAATATGCATCATTCGTCTTGTTGCTTACATATGTTTTCCACATAAAGAGACCAATTAATCATTGTATGTGTGACATAAATACCTATTACCTCCACGTATATTGGAACATAAAGTGGTTTCAATGAAGAGGCTATAAAAACTGGCACAAAACATTGCTATTATTCTTCGTTATTACAGTTCAGGTGTGTTCGTGTGATATATTGGGAAATCGTATCGTTTTTGTGGACGCCGCATAACTTCGACAGATGCTTAGATGATACGCCGCAGTGCTAGGAAGATTCTCTGAACACGTAATAAAAGTATTTTTAGCCGACTACCAAAAATAGTTATTCTTCAATCAAAGTTAATCTTGCTTTTAGGTTAAAATACCTTATGTGTTAAGTACACATATATCTTAATTTCCAGAATACTTTATATGTATACGACACTATCGTAGCAACAACCCATAAATAATTTAAATAAGAATACATGTTAAAACTGTTAATTGATGTCATTTACAAGTATGAAAAAAAGTAATATGCTTACTTATGCTTAATTGCGCCGTTATTTCTGACTCTCCTCAATTCCGAAAGAATCGTACATTCATCATCTGTAATATAATTACATCGCCTCTATTACACTGAATGCGTGTTTCATGTGGGGTATGATGTCCTATTCCTTTAAGTGGAAAAAATGTTACGGCCCGCTACACCGACACGGCGTGAGACATAGGTTTTTACGAGTAGCTGCTTATTGCGTTTCGAGTTACGAGAGAGACGTTTTTCACCTCGGCCCGCTCTTGATATAAAGTTTGTTGTGGTCTCACGCACATTATGTACACCCGGCGGCGGCCAATACAAGCAATTTATTGTATTGTTATAGATCCCTAGGCCCGTCTTCCGGAACTTATTGAGCTGAAAATTGTTACCGCTCAGGAGGAAAGTAACAATGCTTACGAGTAATCATGTACGATTGATCAAAATAACCATATCATAAAATTATTGTGTCCCTTTCAGATACCAGTACCTACTCAGTACGTATTGGATTATTTCTTTTATTTGTATTTCAATTTATCACTCCGTGTTTTTTAGCAAGTATTTATTGAATATTGTACGGGGCGAGGGAACTATTAATAATAAGGAAATAGTAGTCCCATTGCTAGCAATGTTACCATGTCAGGGCGACCTCCGCAGTAACTCCTGTAAACTGATGTTGTGAATAAACAAATTGACCTGGAATAAAGTCTCACATACTATCATTCTTCACAGTGCGCTTTCAGATACCATTCCATTATTCAGAGAAAATTTTATACATATGCAATAACAATTTTATTTGTAGTTTCAAATTAATGTATCTGTACACTACCTACAATGTATTTTAGCGCTCATGCTACCACCACTGTATTACTGTTTACAAATGACATAAATTATTTTAGTAACTCTGCAATAATTACTCGTTTGTACCGGGCACAGTTAGATTTAAACAGGAAATGTACGAATGTAATTAATAAAATGACCGAACCATAGAAGCTTTAATAACATTCTAGTTTATTAACATATGAATTTAAATTAAAACTAACGGGCACATACTAATATGTTTATGTACTCAAACTTTCAACAGTTTTTTATTATGTGTTGATATAATATCGAAAGAAGTTGCATAAATACTATGGAGTTCTTTAAAGAATATAAGTCAATTAATGAAAAACAATAAATATATGAGTTATTGCAATGAGATTTTTTACGTACAATATACCTATAGAAGATGAAATAATCTCAAGCTAATCTAGAATCTAGAATTTTATATTTAAAAATACACTATAAATTCTGGAAAAAAATTTCTTCTAATCTCTAATAGTATTCGCTGTTGTCATTTGTCTTTTTCTCCGCTTACTATTTCTATGAATTTAACAGATACAGTTTTTACTATCATGTAGATATTTTCTTCAGAAAGCTTTATGTAAACAGTACATGTATTATTTATGTGACCTTAGTCATATACACTACATATACATTCATGAGAAGTAGGGGTAAGGGACTATATAACGTAAATACTACAGTTTTTGTCTTTTAAAAATTAAAAGATTTCGTATTTTATATTGCACACAAAGCAATATAAAATACGAAATTTTTTAAAGAATTTATTAAACATCAAATGTCATATGGTTTTATAATTTTCAAAATTATTCACAAGTCCAATTTACTTTATCATTTATTAAGACATTATACAGAATTATTAGATTATAACTGTATAGAACAGATGGGGTGCAACAGATCCTTCCGACGGGCGGAAGTGCGTGATGTATGTCCCGAAATCCGATTAATTACATACCTGTTAGTGGCACAATAGCGTTTAAACACATTCTCATGTAGTCTTGATACAACAGAATTTGCCAAGGTAACGTTATCGTTAATGACTAGGGAAAACTAAATTGTAAATTGTAATAGCGTTAAGTAATTACATTTAATGTTTGCTTAAATATAGGTTAATGAATTGGGTTGTAGATGTATGATATTCAATATTTTTTTATTTTTAGGATTCAAATAGCTCCTAATACATTGTCAAAATAGTATTTAGGGATCGTTTCAACTGCTACTTTGTCTGTCTCTTTTTGTATCCCTTCTCATGATATCAATCCTAGTCTTCATTAATGTCTGTCCGGTTCAAAAAGTAACAAACATATAGACCAAGAGACACAGTTTCACATTTATAACAAGTTATTTCAGCTATTTCAATTCCTTGCAATTAGGAAATATAATTAATCAAAATATCCTGTTTCGTGAACGCAGGTAAACTTAAATTTATTGCAAGTAAAAGCTACATTATCAAATCTAAACACACGTACAAAAAATACTGTTGAATCTTTTTGAAGTAGGTTATAAAGAACTATAAAGACAATAATCTCATTCCAAAATTAATGGTGCACGACAGAGAAAGTCCTTCTACTTTATAGAGGATTAGATGGAGTTAAGTAACAATTCTTTTGTAGACTTAAATTACTGTATAGGTAGCGACTGTGAAGATTAAGGGCCTGGGCAAACGAGGAACACTCATATTTTCTGTATATTTTGTATTCACTATTAACAAACAATAATTGATTGCTAGATAAATCTTGTTTGCCTGAACTAATAGTATATACTCAATTTTATTTCTATAATGATAAATATTAGTTTAAATTAAAAGACTAGCCACTGTTATCCTAAATGTTTTTCTTAATTCTTACTAATAATATATATATGAATATGAGTTCTGTCAGTTTGTTAGTTAATGCAAATTTGCTTATTTAAATACAAAATAGCCTACATATGTATGTCCAAGAGATAGTCTCTGTCTACACGTCAAATTTCATAAAGATCCTTACAGCCGTTTAAACCTGAATATATAAGAAAAAATAGAAAGACAATTCAAAATTTATAGATGAATCAATTACCTCTTTACTCATTGACGTTTAGATTTTTTTAATAAATATAAAATATCTGAATATACAATTAAATACAACGAAGAATTTGTAACTACCAACACAGTGTTACTGCTACACTTTACCGTAAAATACCTTAATAATGTGGCATGAAATAATCAAATAACCGGTACGTCTGAGATTATCAGGTTTAGCGGAATGTAACTATTAATCATTCACTGAAGGTAGTTTAGCTAATTACCGTCGACGGGTGGTTAAAAGCGGCTGTGTTTATAACTAGCGGGCGAATGGGAGATGGATGGTTGGGCATCGATCAATGTTACATTAACCACGTAAATATTTGTTATTATAATATCGCAAGTCGCGACACGACAAATATGCACTGAATTACGTTTTATCAAGCCTATGTTCGTGGCATGTATCTCAATTATATTAATAACTGGCTCTTATCTTCAATTTCCATGGTACAAAGTGTCATCCCTCTTTCAGTCCCTTCTAAATCATATTTTTAAATAACTGATTGATATTATTTCATTAAGATCCGTTTAACAGTTTAATCGTAAAAAAATAATATATAAAAGGCAGACAGACGCACTCTCACACACTTTTTAGCTGCTTGAAACTGATAGTCCGTCTATGTATACAAACCCTTACGTTTCATTTAATAGTAACAGTATCACAACAGTAACAGTTGTAAAAATGCCTGTATATATCTACCTAGTAAGACACTTGATAATCAACATAATTCCATTCATGTCATACTTTGAATAAAATGTAATGAATATACTTATTCAAAGCTCCTAATGGCTCGACAAATAACCATTGTCGGAGAAGAGAAACAAGCTTTGCTGATTACAAATTGTGCTTACAGTTGAATACAAATTGAAAGCGTATTTATTTCTGAGTTAATTTGACGTTGAATTGCCCTTAAGTAGACAGTTTCCAACCAACATTGTAAGCTTCCCCTTATTAAAATACTAAAAATAAAATTGGAGGATTGCAGAGATGAAAAGATTAGGTAGGACGAGGACGTTCCTTTTAGGGTCGCTTTGATAGCAACTGTAAGGTCTACGGTCGATAATTACATATGTTATACGGTCAGATTAACAAATACAGTGGTCTTTGTATAATACTGGTCCCTTATGTTAAACCGACACATTATTATCTTTTATATTTTAATCGTTATAATAAAATTTCTAGTTAATAATACACTATATTCTCAATAATACAAATGTATTGTTAAAGCCATGAAAATTCTGAAAAATTTGCATATTTATAATAGCTACACGTAACAAAAGCAAACAATTACAGTACACATGTTTCATAATATTGGATTAAAGATGAAACATCCGAAATACATAAGTCTACATAATATTATTACCGTATAGTTAAATTACGTTGAAGCTTAACAATAGGTCAATATTACAATAAATAATTATTATGTTAATAGAAGAGAACAATTTCATGAAAATCGTTTGTTTTATTTACTTGACATAATTTTAATTTATAAATGTTATTCTGTTTTCAATTTAAGTACACTTACATTTTTGACCTTATTGATATACTTATGTTAAATATAATTTATAATGTACATACTTAAAATCTAACATATATAAAATCTCTCCAAAATATGTCATAATTATAAGATCTTTGTAAATGTTAGCAAATACTATTATGACACTAAAACTAAGTATTAAAATGACTAAACTAAACTAGTATTAAAATTGTTTTAATACCTGCACTTCTGCTACACGTCAGCTATTACTACTTCTCAAGCAGGCAACTGCAAATGGCAACTATTCATACTATTGGTAGTAATGTAACCGCCAAATTGTCCCACTGGACATCAACAAAGTTACTTCCATCATGACTTGAACACGATCTGTTAAGTGACCTGATTTCATCTTCATCTTTTACTGGAGCTTTGCCAGCGCACACCATTAGTGCAAGAAGCACCTGTACCTAATTCACTTTTATCTATAATATTTCTTAGGATACAAAACACTCGTTTTCACGTTTACAATGTATTAAGAACAAACATATTTTATCGTAAACTTATTATATTTATATGATATAGACACGGATATAGCGAACATAAACATACGTTATACATTTCACACTTTGATCTTTGGAGTAAGAAAGTAACGTTGTCTCTTGAGAGATTTTTGATCATCGAAGTATCTGGACCCTTTTCATGTAGAATGCAGGTAGTGGCAACAGTCAACAAAATTTGAACGTGACCGAAATAGCTATTGGAAAACTCTTGGTGGTTGGCATTTTGCTGACTAGTTGTAAAAAATATACCTACAATTATGTACACATACTACACGTACTACTAGACTAACAGATTGACATATAATGAAAGAAAGAAACGTACCGACCGTTTTTATTCAAATTCTCCATCACTGAGTTCCTAAAATGTCTGACAACATTTTAGAAACTTATGCTTTTCCTGAAAAATTAAAGGATTTGTATAATATATAATATATTAGATGATATATATAACGATATAATCAGTTATGAAATTATGTTTGAGAAAAGTACAAATAATTATCCGTATAATAATAATACCAATATAAGTCATAGGTGGGTGTATGTTCGTGGAAGGTAGAACTATCACAATTACGTTGTATTCCAGGAAAATGAATTTTGTTTATAATTGCTGTGGGCGTGATGTATTTGCAAACAAGGTTGTCAGATTGTGCCAATATGTACCTGCACTAACATGAAAGTGGAAGTGAATACAGAAATATATATTTAGTGTGATGCTTACGGTCTTTCCGTTTGTTACATATTCTCACAAACATTATTAAACATAGAGAACTAATTCGTATTTGTCAATATTACAATACTAACAAAATAATAACAGTAAATACAAAGTATTAATCTATAAATACAACAAGTGCTGATATTAAGTTTATTTCAATAAAGATTATTCTTTCTTCAAATAAACTTAATATTAGCACTTTTGTATAATCATGATTTTTTTATTCTAACACTTATTCAGAACGCAGAGAATCATAAGAAAAATGAGCAAGAAACTATGTTTTTAAACTAGTGGCGACAATAACAAGCTGCCCAAAATTTATATTATTATTGATTGTCTTTATAGATGAATTTTGAAGACACTGCAGAGCACTGATATTTTAACTGGAATTCCATACGAATTAACTGTCAATTGGATATAATGTGGTTATCATCATCTATATTTTATGACAACTTTGTCTAATGATTATAACAATAAAGAGGATAGATGAAACAAGATCCGTCTATTGTTTATTGGTTACAAAACAAGGAAGCATCGTGTCGTGCTTCTACCTACTTCATACCTTAGTATTACTCATGTATTATAATTTCTAAAAACTATATTATTATATTATACTTTCCTGTAACATCACAGCCATTTTCAAACTAAACAGCTTGCAAAACAAGTTAATGTTTAGTAGAACTAGGCGAAATAGAGGTACCCACGTAGCCAGTATCACCCTCTGGTATATTTGAAGTACATTGTAAATTGTTCGAAACTAAAATATTTGCATGCCATTCCGTGGCGAAATATATTGGATAAAATAAATGTAATATCTACATATGTAGACAATGTCTCTAGCAAATAAATTTCATTTCAATTCAAACAAAATCAATTCATTTCATTGCTCCTAAATTACTTATTATAGAAATGTATAGGATAAAATTGTATCTATAAATAAAATGTCTGACTTTTAATTTAATTTCTACGTGCAATCAAATTATATTTTCATAATCCAGTCAACATGATTTTACTTGAACATGTTTCAATTACGATCCTAAAATAATAATATTAAAGTACATGTATTTATAAAGCTATATCATAATAACCTTTCTAAAGTTTCAGAGAAATTCGATGAATCATTAAAATTTGTTTTAATACAACTGTTATATTGAATAATAATTAATTAAATTGTTATTGTATTTATTATCGCAGAAGCCATACAATATTTAAACTTCACACTCGGTAGTACTCTCGACATTGGCTGCATGATATGATATATATACTTACAAACATTCATATTATCATTAGAACATATATTTCTTTAATATCACGTTAACGTAGTTATTATAAAAAGATGTATAACTATAATCAGTAGTTAAAATTATATAAACAACGCTTACTTTACTTAATGTATCATAAATATCATCGTAAATATACGACGATATTTATGAAATATTAAAAACTCCTATTCTACTAGACGATTCTATAAAATACGATAAATATAGTAGAAATAATACAACTGATCTCTGAGTACCAAAAGTTATATTTTTCGTAAAGTCGGCGTTCAGGAAAATTACGATGAAATATAATTATGACCTGATGAGACCTCTAGGGATGAATCCATTGAAACTTTCAATGTAACATTGATTTCAGTCAACCATTCGGAAAATAATAGTGTTAATGCAGTAAAGTCAGAGCAGTACCAACAGAGACTGGCAGTCTACGATGTTCAATATTCATGAACCAACTTTAAGGTACAGGCTTTGAAACGAGCGGTTGACGAGCAGTTTCACAATACATACCTCTGCATTCTGCGCAGAAAGTGCTGTATTCATTTTTAAACACAGAAACAGTAAAGTCTCTTGCAATCGTAAACTCAGGGACGAATTTTGCAATCAAATTGTTTTAGGTTAATAAAATCCTTTTTCTTAATTGTTAAGCCATCTATTTTTTTGTTACTGTTATATTATGTGGGTCAGCAGTTTCAATAAAAAAGTTAACGACTTTGGATTTATGAATCTTTATTATTTAGAGTCATCAACGTCCGCTTCATTCAGAGCCATACCCTGACCGCTTACCAACCATAGGACCAGGCGTTGAAAACGACTATTATTATAATGAAAACTGTGTGTTTTGCATAAATACTATACAGCTACTAATCCGCAGTGTAACTGCTGCAGAAATTTAGAAGTTCTCTATTTTAGTGGAATTTGAAACTAATTCCATTTTCCAACAAAAGATATACAAACTGTTCAGTTGTTCACGTATAATATTCTGTAATATTATATTATGCTTGTTTTGCAAGAGCTATAGAAGCTAGCTGTGAGCTATAGAAATGAAATTATTGGATACAAAGGCATAACAACTTACTATGATAGAACAGACAGAAATGACTACATATGAGACATTAAATCACGTATCGTGATTCGTAATATACTACTTATTTTTACCGATAGATCAACTGATGCATTTTCCATTAGTCAGAGTCAAATCAGATTTTTTACCATTCCCATATTATATATATATAATATATTGCTATTGTGTTGTTGACGAAAATTTATTGTAATGTTTCTTTTACGTCATCCTACAGAATTTGTATTGTTTTGGAAGAATAAGTAAATATGAAAATGGTAAGAAATTTGACATTTCAAACCATACCTAAGTAAATACTTAGAATAGAGGTTGTTGTGAGGTGCATAAAATACTATACAAAACAGCACATTTGACCTATAAATAGTTAGTAACACCAACAGGTAGCATCATAAGAATAATGTTAGATCAGTTAATATTTTGAAACTATATATACATACGTATATGATAGAATAAATATTACTACATGCATCATATTTATTATCTGTGATAACAGTCAACACGTAAGTAACTCTTTTTTGTTTATTATTAAAAACAACCTTATTGTTTATAAACGTTGTTATTGGAAATTTCATTTACTTTCTAAAGCTATAGAAATTCCCGACGTATAGCTAATAATTTCAAAATGTGTAGCACTTGCAGAGAATCCAATTTGTGCGATCACATTTCCCTAATTTGATATCCAGCTACGCCTACCGTATTCATTTGCCTACGTTAAGGCTTGCCTTGACTTATATACCCGTATCTGTATTAGGAACCTGCGCTTTCCGTTAACATTATTTAACTCAATAATAGTGATGCCATCACTTTTAAACACTTGCAGAGCGAAAGGGATAGTCTGTGTATATAGCTTTTAAAACAAGAGAATCCGTGTGGAAGGGCTGTGCAGCATGTAATTACTGTCGACGTCAATTATCTGAAACAACCACGCGATTTAACAATAAACCGCGCGGAAACTCAACTAACTGAATCTGAGTTCCAGCCAATTATATTAGTTTGCTAGCCAATATGATCTCTATGATTAATGTTTCGTCTTTAGCATAAATAAGATAATATTATAGTTTTTAGTCATCTTGAAATGACTATATTGTTTCTTATTATTCAATATTTTTTATCACATATTTCTGTTGTGACGTTATAATGAAAATAATGTGCAGTCCGATACGATTAAAAAATAGCACATACCTACTAAATAAAGATGGCAACAAATGCAATTCCTCTAAGGATGTGTAAGATGTTCATGAATGTTGTTAATTACCTACTTATCGACATGATCTGATTTTATTATATACAGTATAATATTATATTGTATCAAGTAGAACTTTTTTAATAAATGTAAACAAGTTGTATAGGAATGCATTAATACTTCAGCTTGTTAGCTAATATTTTAACAAACTTTTAATTTGTCACAATTTATCAACATTTAATGTAACGTGGTGAATAATTGTGTCAAAATGTCTCACTAACATCACCGATACTCTCAAATCCCTATTTCCAATAATACTTGTAAATAATTTACATTAATAGAAACTTATAAGCAACATTTATTTATAAGGCACCTCTTTAATATAATATATAATAAATTATGTTGTTTTAAATTATTATTATTTTTATTTTAATAATTATTATTTTAAAATTACCCAAGAAACTATGTTAATAATATGCAATTAGTTTACCTATATCGAAAGCCAGGGCAGGGCATGTATAATTCAATACATTTAGTATTGAATTATACATCTATGAAATTGTATATTTATGAATAAAATATTATTACTATTATTATTATAATATTTGTATATCTACGTTCTTTATAAATTGAGTGTCAGGGTATTTTAATTAAACATTATGGAGTTACACTTTAAAATACTTAAAAGCTTACGCCTACTCTCTAAATAATTTATGTCTCTAATTGAAAGTCTACCTACGACCGTTTTACCACAAACATTTAACCAGTCAATATTCTATTAACAACAACTCTGTAACACTAAATCCGATTGTTCGAGTATATACTCTTCTTGGAGAAGAGGAGATGATTGTTTAATCAAGGTTTAGTAGATTTCTTGTACGTTTCTACAGTCATTAGATTAAAGAGATGTTCGATACAATTTGTACATGATGAAACTTCTTCTGATGTCCTGGATGTCTATCTTCAATAATAATTTTACTAAGAAACTAGGCTAAAGCGTTATCAAAGTTGAATAATAGGCTTTGTGAATAAAGCAGCTAGAAAGCTTCAATTGAAATTTCATCTGTGTACCGAAAACGTAAGTGTTTTGAACAGACACAGATATCAACACTCATATCATATATAAAATAATAGTCTATTTTCGAGATTTCAAGTAATCTCGTAGCAAAAGAAATTACATTTCTGAAGCATGTTTAATTCTAAAAAAACAGAAAAGAAAGAAGTATATTGTACAAATAATATTTTCACAGATCATTTAAAAGCTATTGATACTTACGAATAGGTACTGCAAATTAATTTTAGTCCTAATAATGGATGTTAAAAATAAAAACATTCTAAAATATATATAATAATTTGTGTTTATAAAACGTTTGTTAAGATTGTTTCTTTATTCATTTTATAAATGAGTATAATGGCAAGTTTATACCAATACATCCATTTTACAGTCAACCCAACATGATTATACGAATTTCCCGATGGATAATTTATAGCCAAAGTCTGTATAATTGAAATAGTACAGAAAAGATAGGTAATAAATTTAATACGAATGAGAAACATTATGCATTCCACAATACAATATGCTAATGCCTGTACCACTAAAGCATTGAATCGGAAACGCGTTCCAGTTCAACAATACATTAAAGTTGAAAGCATTCGATGTTTGTATCTTCCTCCTTTATTCGATTACGAAATCGAATATAAGTTACGGTAACAATGTTGGAGGTTCGGCCGCCGCTCCCGAGGGCACACATCGTCGACTCGTCGATGCATGCACAACATCTGCATTGCAATCTCGTCTTCTTGTCACGTAAGATTCGATTGTAATTTACTAAATGTAGTTATGCTAATGCCCTGCATGTTACATTAGCATACTAATGAAGCATATAACATATAATAATGTATATTTATATTACGTCTCTACGCACAAGCTACCTACACATTCTAAACATGCACGGTACATCTTTGGGGATTATGTAAACAATACTATGCCTTGTGCTGAAACTTGTGTGAGAAAAATGACCAAAACATATTATTTCAGACAAAGAGTAGTAGTTTATATATAGGTACTTTTATTTTATTGCAGTACTTAGTAGGTGGATATTTCAGATTTAGTCGAGATAAATTGCCCCGATAAGCTACAAGATTATCTGTAGTTCTGTTCAAAATTTTATTGCTATTTCATAAAAGACATATTTTCAGAAAAATGTTATATATCAGGTTATATATCTTGCATGCATGTTATATATCTTTACTGAGACAACTATTTTGTAAAATACAAGAGTAATTTATTGCTGCAACATAATGTTGAAAAATATTAGTTATTTTATATTTATTAATCCATGCTTACATAGGAAAGTGACTGTGTCTCTGTTTGTTATTTCTTCAAGATAGTTGCAAAGTCGCAAGTAACAGTTAGTAATAATAGAAATGCATATAAATAAATAAAATATCTACATGCAAAAATAATCCACAGAAATGTACTGTAAATACAGCTTGTTGTACCAAGTTTAATTGTAGTCGGGAATACAGCATTTTCGCATAGTGTGTATCGAACTGGACAATAGTATTACGGCTTTTATAATTAAAAACGTCTGTTAAATCGCCGAAAAGAAGATTAACTATATCCAGCTTTCGAGCGAGACCCTGCGACTGTTCAATATTCATGACGGCAAAACGAGGTAGTCGTTAAGCACTAGCAAATTTGCTACCATGGTTTCTCGCCTATTATGAATAGTGTAATATTAAAGTGAATTAATAATATCATCATTAGTTTATTTTCGAGCCAAATTATTTAGGGTGAGCAGATGTGTCCATGTGTTATCCATGGTAACACTTACGTAACTAGTATTTTACCGTCAAGCAACTTACTTTTTAAGTTGTCTTTCCATTGAAAGGTGACACATGACAATGAAATTACAACGTATGGAGGTATCAGAACTTAGTCCACATTTGTTCATCTAACTGTACACAGTTAATACATATTTATGTAATTAAATAGAGTAGAAGTCAATCAATTATAATAACTAGCTACTCGCCTCGTTTTTTGACGGGTGTACATGTATTATATATATAAACCTTCCTCTTGAATCACTCTATCTCTATTAAAAAAAATCCGCTTCAAAATCCGTTGCGTAGTTTTAAAGTTTTAAGCATACATAGGTAAAGACAGCGACAGCGACTTTGTTTTATACTATGTAATAATGATAAATGATTGTATACATATTAAAAAGTAATAACCAATACACTTTAAGTTATATTTTTTTCACATGCTTGAGTCAAAGTCGTAATCTAACATTACATCGACATTTTCTTATATCGACATAGTATATTGTAGAACGAAATTGCTGAAGTGGCAGTGAGTTGGTTATACTTATCGTAGAACAGATAACAGTTTATGCAAAAGTGTTCTAGAGTGGTGCAAGAGATGCCGCGTCTGGGAAAATATCTTGTGGGGTGTCCCCAGCGAGATTGAGAAATATTATAGAAAAAATACCACACAGTATAAAGTGAAGAAGTAGCTTTGGAAAGGTCTGTCTAGAAAAGTAACATATTGTTTATAGGAACATAACATACAAGCAACCTTTCTAGCTATTAGGCAGGTCAATTAATTATTGTAAGAATCTTAACATCGCTGCCATTATTGTAGCTATTTATTAATGAACAGTTTATTAATTACAAAGATAAATATACTTTAATTAATTTAAATTTTACTCTTTTCAGATTAGATACATAAAAAGTTGGATGTTGTATGATACAAGAACAAAGATATTAGAATATGATTAAAATTCCCGCGATATTAAATCTTGTTTGACAAAGAATTGATGAACTTCACAGATGACATATTAAAGCTTTTGTAATTCTGAATAGTTATTTGATTAAAACAGCGTAGCATATACTAATTTGAACCGCGGGAAGAGCTAAGAGGTTCGCTATTTACAATTTTACTGTATAAAATATTATACATAGAACTTGGATCTCAAGTAATAACTCTGCACCGAATCGGCAGTAATGAATTTTGTATACTGATATTTGCCTTAGAGCTGAGGACTGGAACTTATTTCTTGTATCTAATTATTTAATTGTTAATAATCTCAAACTTCAAAAACTCAGTGATCTATAATTCAACTTACTGTGTATATTATATCACAATATCTTAGCTTTTTCAATGTCATTGTTGGTTTTTAATATATGGAACAAAACCTTGAATTTATTTACACTTCTATTTATTTTTATAGAGAATTCTTTATTTTATGTATCTATGACAAAATGAATAGAAGTTGTATATTCATGAAATCCGAAGTACAATTTTTATGCTCAGAAATGCAAATAAAAAGTTTTATATTCAAATAAATTTATAAAGAAAACTTAAAGAGTAATGTTTGTCATAAAATTTGTTACCCTTATTTTATTACATATCATAATATTAAAGCGTTAATATTGAATCCTAAAAATCGTGTTTATTTGTATAGCAGAATCGTTTCAATATTTATTTTGACCTGTACTTTCCAGACATTCGTTTATGTATGTTAAATTTTCAGTTAAAAATGAACATGATATCTTAAAATTTATGTGAAAACATATTGTAAAAAAATAATGGAAACATATTTTTAGCTACCGTACCGATATTGTATCTACTTATAACAAGTAGCCAAATTTATTACTTTATTAATTATAAATAATACTTATAAATTAAATATGAAATAATCGTGAGATATTTTCGCACAGACAATAATTAATTACATACAATACAATTCATGTTGTCAATAATATTGCATAATTTTAATAATATATACTTTTGTAAGTTTAAATGTTATTTTCTGGCAAACGATTAGTATTAATAAAAAAAACATGTAGATATATAATAGGAAAAAACAATGTTTAATTAATGTTCTAAAAACAAAAATTACAACCTCAAATATATATATATATATATATACTGCCAGTACGCGAGCAAGACATATTTTAGATTAAAAACAATTCCATTTTCAAATTCGAAGTCCTGTAGTAGCGGTAGAGACACGGTATGCAGCCACAATAACAGTTCTTACGTACTTAACGCCTCTCCGTAACTGCGATTGCCTGATAATGGCCGTCGACACCCGTTGCCATCGCCACAGGTGATTTAACTCCAGCTAATGTTGATTCAACTTGAAAATTAATTCTAGTCTACTGTAATCCTTCCCCATTAGTATTATATGAAATAATAACGAGGGCTTTTTATCTGTCCCGAATTTAGCTTAAGTAGTCACTTACGTACCCAACTAGAGATGGTACTTTTATAAAAGCCAAAAAGCCGGGCTTATCCTACTACTCAATACTGTACAATAACTACTACATAGATATATACAATAATAACTTTAAACATCGAATTAATATTGGGGATTGGATAACCCAATTTTTTCTTTTATAGCCGAATATTGCAAGGGATTACTCTGTTCAGAAAGTATGAGTTCAGAATATATGTACATTGTACATGTATAAAGTCAGTACTGGTATTTTCAGTATTAACAATTGTTGAACATAAATGACTGGTTATTTATATATTCTGGTGATGCTAAAATGTAGTATATTTAATACCATTATAAAAAATTCCTTAGTGCGACGTGCTTCTATGTATTTCTGTGATTAGTAAAGGCTAAGTCCAAGTTTTAAACCGCGCTGTTTTGCTTGAGTTAGTGCTCCTTGGCTCTTCTTCATTAAACTACTGCTTCCCCAGATACTCTGTTCTAATTTCTCAGTCAGGATTAAACTATTTGACGTCACTGCGTAGAAATTTTGCGTTATCTATCTAAGATAAACTTTTGCATAGACTATACGACTATATTTCTTAACAAATTGAACATACACACATACGTAACTATCTTATTAAATTAATATCACCTATTTAGAGGAATTATATTTATTCTTATATTTCTTAAAGTTGTAATATTGAAACGTTATAATGTTGAAATTGTTAAAATATCTATTAATTTTAATTTTATATATTTATCCTAACTGTCATAAACATGAATCTAGTAAATAAAATAATTGCATTTTCACCAAACTTGCTTACAAAGTGATGTAGATCTAATTTCACATATTTCATATAAAGCAGCTCATAATTCACGAGTGCGTTATAAACGTAAATAGTGAAGTTATATTCCATAACTGGTATTTTTGATCAAATTTCGATGTGAGGGCTCCGCGCAGTACCAGCCAGTGTGCCTTATTAAAAAAGTAAAACGGCGGTAATGCAAGCATCACAGTTTTATGGTTGTGTTTATTTAAAATTAAGTATTAAAAACGTCTTAGAATATACGTACGTATTTAACACACTCTGATCTATTACGCCCTTGCCTACGGCTCGTGCTGAAATTCCACCTCGTGTGTTATAAGCATCCTATCGCATTTATATCAGAATATACTGTTATGTTATTTTTCTCATTAAAATTTTCCGGCAAAGCACCCATAAACAGCCTCATTCCGGAGGGTTAAGATGTCATGAGTCGTACTTTCATTCCAATCCGATAATATAGAGAATATCCTGTATTAACACAATCTACTTATTATTCTATGTAATCCCTGACTAGAAAATATATACTACTTATCGGATGTATTTATAGACCATGAGTATATTTTGTTGCATGTGAAATTAATGAGTATATAATTTCGTTGGCAAAAAGTAGGTACTGCTCGGCACGGTTCGGCGGACTTCGCGAATGGCCACAGCTCTTCGCGTAATTAATGTTTGCTCCAATTATAATGGGACGAGAACATATAAAATTTTTCTCATTTTTTTACTAACTTTGCTCGTAAAACTGTTGGGTGTAGTTAATCATACCCGCAGATTTCTCACGAGACCACGATAGGCAAAGCCTACTTACAAAATGATGTTTGCAAAAATAATTCGTCATTTTTGGGGATATTTACATTTTGCGAATTAGCCATTCTAATGGAAATTATAACAAACTTAATTATAATTTTACAAGTACTTTTCAATAGAATATTTTACTTTTTTATTTCATTTCATATTATACACTTAACTGAATTGACAAATAAGCAGACTAGGCCGTCTGCTTGTTGCCTTATGTGATAACTTATTATAAGTGGCAAGAATGGCAACAAATACATCACGTCATCATGTGATGCTTGTTATTTATACCTCATGCCTTGCCATTCCAAAGAACAAATATAATCCCTTCGTGGTCTGAAATTTAAATGAAGCAATATGTTTAGCGGCAAAAATTGAAAAGACACAAGTACCCAGGCAAACATTTTTTACAAAATATATGTCGGTAAAGTATTATAGTAATTATTATTATAGTAAAAAAAGTATTATATATCTATTTTTCTGACTAAAATGTAACAAACACACCCACACAATATTAGTCTGTAATAAAATTGCTTACCATAATATTAATCTCATCGAAATTTATTGGTCCTCTTATTAATTCATTTGATAAGGTTTGCGTATTTTTATATATATTTTGTCTAATGTTGTTTATATTTCTTATTTGTAAAAAGCTATTAATTGTGTTAATACTTTGAAATTCATCATCGATGTAATGGAATAAGTCTAATAAATATCGTAAAATACACCTTATCCATTGAGTATTTTGTTTAGGTATAAATTCTATTCTGCATCTCGATAATAATACTCCTTATAATAATGTGTTTGTAAATACTGAATGTTATATGTAGGTACCTATTGAAATATAAATAATACAGACAATCTACTTGAAACAACAAAACAATGATACCACCACGAAGGTTTGTAGTTTCGTTATTCATTATTCTTGTGGGCTTTTTAGTTTAACTTCAAGAGAAATTGCGTTTCGGAAAGTGGGAAGTTACCATAGTTTTGTAACAGTTCAGATGAGAGTAGATAGTTTGATACGAGGTGTGGCTCCCCTGTTGCAACTAATATTAATTAATATGGTTATATTAATTAATATTAGTTGCAACAGGGGACCAATCTTTAATAAATAAAGAAATGTCCTTTCAAATACTAAACTGCGGTGCATTTTGATTCCATGCCCTATAAGAAAATTTGTGTAAAGTCAAATTTTCAATCCTATTGTAAGATTTTCTTACATAGGTAACTATATCATTACTATACAAACTCTTACAGAGGAACAGTTAACGCATTGTCGATAATAATAATTTTGTACTAGTTAAGAAAAAACCCACGGTTTTTTCTCACTTACTATGTATTTACCATTAAAATATAAAGTTTTCAATGCTAATTCAAAACATTTTCGTCATTTTATTTATTATCATTATAATAAAGTAAACAATATTAGTGTATCGAAATTATTATTTTAAGATACTTCAATAATAATAATCAGTCATCATAGTATGTTTGTCTCAGTGTATATCATAAAATAACATAAAGTTTGAACTTGTGTTAAAAAAAATAACAGCTATGTTTCTAGATCATTCTTCTTGGCCATTTATTGAAACGACTATTAGAATAGTTAGAACGTTTTAATTCATTTGAATGTGTCTAACAAAACCAAACTTAATAATTAATAAAAATGTAGATGTTCATTGTCCTACTACGAAATATAAGTCCTGAGATACTTGAAATAATTAATCGATATGCCATTTATATTTCCCTACGCTTTTATGAAATGTACGTATTTATTCAATTAAATAAATATTTTCATAGAGACGATGCAGGTTGACGATGCAGATTTATTCTTATTATTTTTAAAAGTACGCCATATAATTATAGAAGAAATATATTACCTGTGTACAGTAATATAATACCCATACTTTTTATATTATTACCAATTTTTTTAGACTTGTATTATTTCTACCAGATTTAACAGTTGTTTAACCGTAACACTATTTACTTATAACTACATATACTTAGAATATTGTAGATCACAAACTAAAAATTAATTTTACAATTAAGATCGCTAACAGACCACTTCAGTTGCTATAAATCTGATATATCATCATCATCATCATCATCATCGCAGCCCGGAAGACGTCCACTGCTGGACATAGGCCTCCCCCAAAGATCTCCACGACGATCGGTCCTGCGCTGTTCGCATCCAGTGCCTTCCCGCGATCTTGACCAGATCGTCGGTCCACCTTGCTGGAGGCCTTCCCACGCTGCGTCTTCCGGTCCGTGGTCGCCACTCGAGGACTTTACTGCCCCAACGGCCATCTGTCCTACGAGCTATGTGCCCTGCCCATTGCCACTTCAAAGTCGCAATTCTTCGGGCTATGTCGGTCACTCTGGTTCTTCTGCGGATCTCCTCATTTCTGATTCGATCACGCAGAGAAACTCCGAGCATAGCCCTATTGCCCTCTGAGGGAATTGTTGATGGGGCCCATAGTTAGCGACCACGTCTCTGTTCCGTAAGTCATCACTGGCAACACACATTGGTCGTAAACCTTCGTCTTGAGACACTGCGGAAATTTGGACGAAAAGATATATCGGAGCTTCCCGAACGCTGCCCATCCGAGTTGGATTCGACGATTGACCTCTTTCTCGAAATTGGATCTACCTAGCTGGATAGTGAAGTAATCTGATATATAGTTCAATCAAACATACAGCTATCTAATCTTAAGCGGCCATCAAATTCTATTAAATACTGTAAACGCTTTTAATACTAGGGAACTTTATTACGAAGATCATAAGTCACAGTTCCGTTGAAAATTGAAACCGTAATTTCAATTTGTAATTTCTATCCTTGAGTTTAATCACATTAAATGCAAAGCAGTTCTGTAACAAGACTTTGTTAAATTTTACCAAGTAGAGATGCGGTTAACGATATATGTTATATAAATATATAGGTACTGGGGTAAGAGTATTGCTAGTAATATGGACTAATGATACCGTAGCTAGCAATGCACCATATTCTTCACGAGATTCCCCCTTGAAATCAACATGATAAATTCCTAGTGAATTTGTCAGGATAACTTAACTTACCTGATCTGCTCGTCATTATCTTCACTAGTACCCGCCAGCGTAAACTGTTACTGTAGGCGGGTGTACCATTTCACTATCATTCATTAAAAAATTACAAAGGTACTGAATTTGTCCAGAAAAGTAACGTCATTATGTGAAGGTACGAAAAAGCGGAAGATTAGTAAGTTAACAAACGGGGTCTGCTAAACGAGCTCCATGAGTATTTTCATTCTGAGAAGCAATTAGCGGTGTACATATACAATGCCGCTCCAGTAATTACAGTTGTGGCGGCACCGCGACGGCCCACAACCAACAATTACCTTCCTTTGCCTCCCTTTGACAGGAAAGAAACGAACTAGCGAAATGGCCAAACTTATTCTCGTCTTATTTTGTTTTAGCACACCCACACGCATACAGAGGCTTTGTCACACAGTATTTAGTAGGATTATTGATTAGTATCTATATTATTCATGTTGCCACCACTATTTATTTGAGTGTTTAATAATATTATCATCGTATGTACCAGCTGTTTCCTACGGTATAACGCGTAACGTCATTGTCAGAAAACGCTTCTTAGCAACGGATTGCGTTATAAAATAAATCTACGGGTATGATCCAAATTTCAAGTTTACTACTGTGATTTTTTTTATGTATACTGTGTATCTGTAATAGAAAAATAGCTGAGCGGCAGTAACTGGGAACGGTCACCTATAGACGCGTAGTACCCATCATGCGGTACCATTCCGACAAGCTAAGACACCTGTATATTATGCGACTGACTGAAATGGGACCCACGTAGGTGATTTTTATATAATCATCCTCTGGTAAAAATTGTTGTTTTGGCCAGGCAATGTAAGTCTGTCAAATCATACGTTTTTGTAAATATGAATTATATGTATTTAATCACATAAAGACTTGAAACATAGATAAATAAATAAGTTACTTTGTTAAATTATACTCAAGTAACAAAGCGTGCAGTTTTGCTTCCTACATACTGAACTTTCATGTACACGTACATAGTTCCTAATTAAATGTAACAAACAGTTTAATTAGTTTAGTTTTGAGGCACACAAAGACATTACAACAAATAACTTTGGTAACAAGCAGAGTGCCTAGTAATTATTTGAATTATAAAAAGTAATATTCTGAATAATTTGTAGTTCAATCTCCAAGCAATGCAATACATAACATCTATATTCGTGAATATAACATTTATTGTTTCAGATCAATAGATTTTGTGTATGAATTTAATAAAATAAATCCTTTGAGTGTTTTTGACTATATTCATTTTTAGTGGAATTTTACTTATTATTTTAGCTTTTAATGGAATTTTACTTATTTTTTATTAAAATTAATAAATGATAATAAATAACATGTCTTCTACGCTGTTGTATATTTTCGTAACTATGATATTTGGTGTGCCCAAATTGTGCTGGGTAGATTGGAATCAAAAGTAGTAGTAGGTGCAGTTTACAGTTTTTTTACTTCCCTTTTCATATTAATTGGGTTTGTTATTTTCATAACCAGAGTGTTCATCTAGAATTAGGAATTGACACAATAATCCTAAGGAATTAATTTGTATTAAATTATTGGGTCAAGGCCAATTTACTGTAACTCGGGCTTTATTATATAGATATTTTGGAAAAGGAATATATTTCACAGTTATATAGGAACTAATAGCCCGAGCTACGCTTAATTTAAGACTTAACGGCGATAAAAATGAATGTTAGTAAAATACATAATCTCAAACATAGGTATCTTCATAGTCACGGGATAGTTACATAAACCACATTTATATAATATGCAATCAGTTATGATGACTCCATAGTAACTAAGGGAATCTCGTATGATATCCTTATTAATTATGGATTTCCAAGAATGCTGTGTATGCGCGTCGTATTACATAATTCATGATGTGATTCCTCGTAAAGGGAAAAGTTGATATGCTGCAAGGTAATGATCAACACGTGTAATCGTTTTGTAATAAATGTACAATAATGTAAATATAGTCTATGATATATATATCAATATATATCCTGAATTATATTTAGTTAATTTAACAGCTTTATTTAATACTTAACTAAATAACAAAATATATAAACCTATATCTTGTTATTTAGTTTAGTATTAAACAAGAGTTGGAATAATACAACTCTCTGTCCATTAAAATTGTATACGTATTACAGTATATTAGAATGTAATTATTATTATTAGTTAACAAACCAGAGCATGAAATACCGGGAGTTTCGATTACGATATAATAATATACCATAAACTGATATATTGAAATAGTGTCTGACGTGTATCCACTTCGTGTATATACGTAATAAGTACTTCGAGTAGTTTGTCTTTCTCTCTAAGTTCCCCTCCGTGCCATGCAATTCTAACGGGAATCGAGATCACGACGAGGTTCGAACCCTTAGCAGTGCCCTCCTCAGTAGTATCCGTGAGGCGGGTGTTGGCCTTCAGCCGCTCCACAACTCCTTCCGCGGGTTTGGAGTGCCATCTGCACTCACCCCCATCGTCAGGTGAAACTGTAAAGGGCAGCTGCGCCCAACAGCATTATAGTAGTACAAAAAACTCTCTAAGCTTCAATTTAAAAAAACGGATTACTCACTTCGAGGTATATGTATGTGGCGAATCTACTATCATCGTGCGGCAACACCGTTGCCTAGTTACGATGGGGCAGGAAATAACAATCTTGTCATTCGAGACCGAATCACCTTCTTGTACATATCTCAATTGTAAATATTTTGTTAATATACATAATGTAAATAGCAATCACTGGACTTATCACTTCATCTCCTTTCCTGCTGCTGCTACAGAGAACACATAAACATAAATAATAGCGGTAACAATCGAGTCGCTGTTGCTGTTGCCCCCGGTCCGTGATTATAGAGTGCGGGCAATCCAGCCGGAAATGAAGGCGCTTGTACATGATTCTGCGGTGATGTCCCCCAGTGGGTAAGCTTCAGGCCAACGAGTAAACCTGTCGATGGCGGTGAGGCAATACCTGTAACCAGAAGAGTGTGGCAAAGGGCCAATTATGTCGAGATGAACATGAGAAAATCGTTCGGATGGTATGGGAAATGTAGTGAAAGGTGAGAATGAATGACGTGTGACTTTGCTGCGTTGGCAATCTGTGCATTGTTGAGCCCATAATTTGCAGTCACGTCGTATACCAGGCCATACATATTTCTGTGCAATTAGTTTGGCTGTTGCTGCTGCTCCGGCGTGACTTAAATTGTGCATGTTCTCGAATGCTTGTCGACGGAATGATGGTGTCAAGTATGGTCGAGAATATGCCGTTGAGTGGTCACAGTATACATTCCCATCGGACTGTTTTAAATCTAGTGCTGATCCTTTTCTGAGAAGATCTTGCAGTTCAGAATCTTGAGCCTGATCGCGTGCGAGATCATCATAATTTATCTCATGCCCGATTTCTTCTATGCGAGAAAGTGCATCGGCTACAACGTTGTCGCTACAAGGAATGTGACGTAAATCTGTTGTAAATTGGGATATGAAGTCTAAATATCTGAATTGATGAGGTGAGCATTTATCTCGTTTTGTTTTGAATGCAAAGGTGATGGGTTTATGATCAGTGAATATGACGAAATTTCGAGCCTCTAGCATGAATCTGAAGTATTTTATTCCTTCATATATGGCTAGAAGTTCACGATCGTAAGTTACTTCTTTTGTGATAATGACAGTTTGCATGAAAAGAATCCCAATGGAGACCATACATCGTTCTGTATTTACTGAAGAACGGCGCCAATAGCTTCATCAGATGCATCAGTAAATAAGGCTAATTCGGCTTGAACATCTGGATGTGACAAGAGCGTAGCCTGAGAAAGACAGGACTTTCATTTGTTGAATGCGGCTTCGTAGTCTTCAGTGACATTGATAGGAGTTGAACCTTTGATGTTTCCAGCGAGTTTTGAATTGAGGTCTCCTTGTATTTGTGCTGCATAATGCTGCGGAAATAAATCGCCTGTAGTAATTCAACATTCCTAGGAATCTCCTCAATTCCTTAGCAGTTTTGGGTAGTGGATAACCCTGAATCGCCGTGATCTTCTCTGGAAGTGGGCGAGTACCGTGTACGGAAACGTGATGTCCTAAAAATGTTAGCTCACTAACGCCCCAGTAGCACTCTACGTCAACGCAACAGCGATCACAACCCGCACCTGAGAGATCACGTACTATACGCAGCGGCAGGACAGTTCACTTCCCGGACTACTATCGCCCGTGACACAGTCTCGGCAAGGGAGTGTTATGGTGTACTGTATATATTTGTATGATAATCATTTCGCATCATTACCTCTTTTCGTGACAACTGGCCGCTTACAGACAAGACAGACACGTTCCATATTTCACCTATAAAATATTCTCACGTCATCCGTCACTCTATCCGTCTTATACAACTCTGTTCCATATATATATTTTTTCTTTAAGATAATCTATTGTTCATATTATTCTTTTCAATATACTAATTATTAGTTGAGGGTCTATTTTATTTGTATATTTATTGTTACCGACCCCACATATATTTGATTAAAAAGATATACAATACCATACAAACTTTATATCTGATTTCGTCTCTTCGAGTTTTAAATCGTGACAAAAGTAGTAGTAATATGTAAGCTATCTTTGTTTTTACTTGATTAAATAACAGGCAAACTGAATTAATTTGAAAACAAAATCGCATATTTACTACCAAATGTGTTTTATATATTTTACAACTTTAAACCTAATTTATTTTAAATTCACACATAATGAATTCTTTG
Source organism: Achroia grisella (assembly GCF_030625045.1). Classification (NCBI taxonomy): domain Eukaryota; kingdom Metazoa; phylum Arthropoda; class Insecta; order Lepidoptera; family Pyralidae; genus Achroia; species Achroia grisella. Next base: position 2,525,391 of record NW_026712655.1, on the reverse strand, counting down.
CTGCGTATTATAGCCATGTATAAATGGGAATACATAAAAGCAGTCATTTTATATTCTAAACTAAGCGAGTTTCGTTTTACACGCTTGCTACAGCAAGTAACTGTCTGACATGAGATGAAACGAGTCATTTGTTAATTTAAATTCACATTTATGTACCAGAATATACAGAATATAAATTTACAGCGTGCATGTTTAGACGAAATCAACATCTGTTGTTACGGGTATGTTTTCCAATCTGTGGCTGTGACTGACTACGTGAATTCGTAATCAAACTTATGTCTACTACTACTACTAGCTATCCAACCCAGCTTTCAATGGATGCAATTATTATAGACATTATTATAGATATTTTATAAATAAAAAGTTTATATAAGCGCTGATGTTACAGATTTATATAGTTTAGAATTTCTAAAACTGGTTACCCAGTCAACTATATTCATAATATTTTAATACTTGCATAAAATAAATTATTATAATTTATCTCAATAAAATATGGTTGCGAGATCTTAACTGTACTTGTATAATGTAGTAAGCCGGCGCATTATAATAATAATTGATACGATGGTGAATTCATGTTGTATGCCCGCCGCTTGACAGGAGTAGGTAAATCACGCAAGAGGAAACCAACTGACACATCCCATCATACAAATGTTGATCATTACAGTATTAATGCTTAATGCATTATGAAATTTTTCAAATACTCATTAGATATATAATAATAACTTATTATTAATAAGTAATATTGTACTTGGAAATATTGCAAATCCAGTGAACATATATCAAGGGTAGATTTATGTTCACAGTAGATACACTATAATAAAACTATATAATAGAAATCTTTTTAAAGTAGTGCATGTAAGAGTTTTTTAATTTATTTATTTCATACACGTATAATATATACTATTTTAAAATAAATACTGTACGACTACTATGAAAAAATCTTAACAATACCAGTACATTTCTCAATCGTAAATCATTGAGTACATTTGATAAAAAAGTACTACAAGTATCCTAACGATGCATGAAATGCAGTTACGTGACTATATGTTAGGGAGATCCAAGGAAGTATGTGCCCACCTTTTTTGAATTCTTTTGCTCGTAATACATAAAACATAATTTGCAACATGCGGGTCTATTGCGGTGGAATGGGTTACTTTATTTCACTACCGCAAATACCGCATCGCACCACAAGCAGCGAGATATGAGAAGAGTAATCTATTTTGTAGAGCAAAAGTAAAACGGATATAAATTCTAAAATTTTATTACCAATTACATATGTCTAGATAATTTACAGTAAAAAGTTTCCCATATATTCATGTGGCATATGATCTATTTGTGCACAAATTTCATTCGAATTCGTCCGGAAGTTTTTGTACGAAAAATCCATTTAACCATCCTATCAAACTTTTGCATTTAATATTTATTTAGATGTACGTTTTGGAGTTTATTTATAGTTCAATTCATTGGTGCTAGAATAAGCCGCAATTAATTGCAATAAAAAAAGACTAGAGATTATAGTAAGAGATGACATACAACGTCATCACCAAATAATGGGAAGAAAGCTATGCAATGATGATGAACGGCATTTATTACTTAGGTAATATCTGCCATAGGTACCGTGATGTGAGATGCCACCCCATGATCATGATACTCTTTGATTTTTTTGATAGATAATGAAATTATGATCCCTTGAAGGATTAACGAATTAAGATGACATTAGAAAATTTAAGCATTCGCGGCGTATTACCCAGGATTAATGTAATGAAGTTGTTAACAGGGCGGTTGAACGCGCATTGATTATTGGCTGAACAGTACTGGCATGGAATTTCAGATGATGATTATTTTTAATACATATATTTGCACTTATTGTTACTCATTTTTCAGACTTTTAATACAATTTCTGAGAATATGTAATATTACTGCAAAGCAAAGTAAAACAGAAATTCTGGTTTGTGTAATAAATCTATTAACACAGTTAAATATTGATTATTTTCCTAAATTAAGCATTGTAATTGTAAAAAGAAAATTGATGTGGACTACGTAAATAAAGTATATGTTTAAATCAGTGAATATAAAATATTCCCTTACTTATTACAAGATTTACTTTACAAAATAGGCTACTAATTAATGAAGTAGCTTGGGAAATGTTCATATATACCTTCTACATTTATTATTTACCTAGTAGGCTTACTTCCTGCCACATTGGACTCAAAAGTGCTTGGTAAAATGCAGGCATGTCGAGCATTACATCTACCATAATAATATCTTTAGATATTCTTTTATATTTTTTTGATAGATATAATATTATTGCGATTGGATTTTTCATAGTTTGAGATGATACTGTGCTTAAAAAAGCAAATTCTAATATGAAACAGTTTTGGTGACTTTTCAAAAACCTGTGATAGCGTACCTAACAATATAGGTGCCATGCATTGTTTATTACTTTGTTATATTTAAATTTTACATTTTTTCCAAATTGGTACGCAAAAATGTAGTTCCGAAAGAGGTATCGCTTTAGATACGTTAAAGAAGATTACTTAATTATACTTATTATTACATAATAATATTCTATTACTAAAAATAAGCTGACACACAGTGGTAACCGTTCTTTATAACATCTCGTTATCTTGCGACCCCCGAGATATACTACTTATTCGTTGGCATTCAGCAGGACAAAGACGTCATGCCTCATATGCTGTAATTTCGTTGCTTAATCTCACCCTTCAACTGAAACACAACTTACAAAGTAAGTAAGCTGCTTGGCGACAAAACTACAGTCACACAAAATTACGGTAACCGACGAGAAATTAACCAGTCAACCAAAACGAGAAGAAATGTTGAGTACAGGTCTGAAACGGAGTAGCTCAAGCGTGCAGAATGCATCTACCTTTCTGTACTCAACAATGCAGAATTCTAACGGAACGCTGGCTGTGACGTTGGCATGTCGTGGCGAGAAAATGTTCGTCAATAAAACGTTACTGCCACTACCCATGTTTCGAATGTACGTATATTTATTATTGTTTACATGCATTTCAAGAACAGTTTGAATATATCGTATGTTTAATTCAAAGACATAATTATAGAAATACTTTAATTGCTATTAACTATTTTTATGAATAAATACAGGTACAATGAAATTCTCATTCATTTATTTATAATAAAAATAAGTTATAAAAACACCTTCACGGCTGTTATTACAGGCAATATATACATATGTGTTATTAACTTTAGTCATTAAGGTAAACTCAATATTTGACAAGATCATAAAATTAGGTAGATATATGTGAATCCAAAGATCAAGGGTAAATTTAATTAGCTCTCTTTCTCATTAACTCGAACTGGTGTCGGTGTTTCCATTACTGAATAAACGATCAGAAATATTGTTGTAGTTTTATTTCATTCATGTATAGGTAATAAGAAAAAAGACTTGGAATAAGGAGAAAATATATATATTAATATAGACTACTGACATAAACAGAATAGAATGAAAGTAGAGAACAAACAAACTACAAAAGGAACTATAAATTTTAAGTACAAATTGAGAATATAAAACGTTCATTAGCCAGTTACAACAAATATAAATCAACAAAATATTTTATGATATTGGCTTTATTTGAACTTACCTTTAAATAATATAACTGCAAGAAGTAAATTCTAACGTCTAAATCGTTTAACACAATATTTGGTTACAATATTGTAATGTTATTCTAATTGTTAAACAAACAATCAGAATCACTGACAGTTTTGTATATTGTAAACGTCATAAAACTTATCTCTTTTTATCATTTATTACTCTAATGCTACTTATTATTTTAAAACATTTCTCCATTCTGGTGCGAATTCAAAGGTGTTTCGTTTTATTCCATCACAAATCTTTTAGATCAATGAAGCATAAATAATTCACAAAGATAAGATTTCAAAGCACGTTATTTTCGATATGCGGTAGGAATAATAAAAGCAGTTGGTACCTAATTCGTTTCAGAATTTATCATCAGTATATTATACTTTTATTTATAATTAATATATAGTCTATAATATATATTCCAATCCGGGTACATTCTTAAACCTCGAATAAAATATACTTTTACCTTCTACGAAAATGAATGTGTTCTCAACAAAAGAATTGTAGTTATATTATAATAGATATAATTCTTTTGTTGAGAACATATTGATTTGTTAAGGTATGGAGATGCAATGATCCCACGGGTGACCGGGGAAGAAAAATTTCCATTTCACTTGGAGCGCTCAAAAGCTGAAAATCGCTACAGCTAGAACGGATTGACTATGCCTCCTCTGCGAAAATGTATACGCCTCACCACGTCCAAACCGGATTTCTATTTACGAAACAAGATTTCGTTCAACAAAGCTGTGTTACTCATATTGATTTCATTCTCTAGTTGCCCTTTATGTAATGTGTTTGTAAGTTTTCATGTAATGTAGTCTGTATTTAATTCACACATACACATACATATATATATATAATAAACATTTTTTATTTTATTGTAGATATTAGTAACTCTATAAACATAGGGACTGAATTATTTTTGTATAATGGCAACATTGTGTTCCACAATCCCTGACAACACGGATGTGTTATTATACTGTTCTGATCCGATGATGATAGGATAGATACACCAGTCTAACGACTGTTTCGGTTACAGGGGTATAAAATTACTTATTAAAAATCAGAAAATCTATTTATTCATGTAAAAAAAAATAATACTAACATACAGGTGCCAATTACATTCAGCTCAACTAGAGTTATTTATTAAAACTTTAGTTGATAACTATCACCTGTTCTATTGTAGTTATTGTTTGATATATACAAGTAGGTTTATTTTATCTATGTATATTGCAAATCATTTTGTATATTTTATGCAAAAAAAGCAAAATTCTATTATTGTGGCATTATGTGTCAAAGGCCTAACTTTTAAATGAATTGAGATAGGCACTTGACATTATCATATAAATATGTAAATTCTTAGCCCAAAGACGAAAACGTTATTAAAAACTTTGGAGAGGATGCCTTTATTGTGTTCCTGTACTCATGTTGCTTATTAATACGTTAATTCTTCCTTTGCCATTACAAAATAAATTTATTTTCAATTTAATTTGGATAGAATTAAAAGCAGGCATAGTAAGACTTTGGTATAGTAATTACTTTATTTCACACGTAAGCATACATTGTTACTCTGTAATCCTCTTCATAAATATTACTACAATAGATACTATTATTATACTTGCTTCAAAGCTACGTCTTTAGAGTCACTACGTGAAAGTCACTCATAGAGACGGTCCAGAAATATATTGGAAAAAATAAACGCAAAATGAATTCCTTTTTGATATGTAAATGTTTGAAATTAATGGGAAAGTTAAAGTTTCAATACGTTTACATTTCTATTAAGGCGCTTGTCTCTATATGTGTTCTACTGGCAAACATTTGTTGAACGTGATCCAACTTAAAAGGATGGATTTATGTTACTCTAGTAAATTTGGGGCCCTAGTGAACCGGTTCGATTTACGAGTATGTGTCTTTTAGGATAAAGAAGATGAATGTTGTAATACCCTAAGTTCGTAAATTGATAAAGCAGTCAATGTATAGTACCTTTAGTTATCGATTTCTTTGTTCAATAAACAGAAATATAAAACAAAGGATATTTAGAAACTGGAGTATCTACATAAATAACGTGTTGCGTGTACAGTGAATCACCGTTGCGTAATGAAATTAAAACAAAATATTTACTCACAATGAAATGTTTCAAAATTTATTTCCCTGTATTTCTTATTGGTACTTATTTTCAACACACCTTACTTTATTCAAGCTTTTTTACAAATGGATCAGTCAACATAATTATTATTATTACCTAAGTACAAATTTCTCAGATTTTGTTAGTGACGAATTAATATCGTACACCATTATACATGCATTTCCTTTGACAGCTGTCCACGGATAGTTCCTTTCAAGAAGTTATCGTATTATATCTATTGAGACAACGCCAAAGCGTCGACGGGCAGTCGAAGGACTAATAGTACTCATTCACTTTACAGTGTTGCCATGTTTATCGAATCGAGTTGGGACATCGGACGCACTCCCTTGTTAATATTCCATCTGACGTCAAGGCATGTCTAGTGAATGTTGAATAGAAGACTACGACAACAGAAGACTTCCTGAATTTTGAGTAGTTGACGTGAAGACAACGGCTGGAAAAATATAGGTACTAGAATCGTAATAAAAGTAACAAGCTGTCTCTTTTGTGATTACATTAATCGGAGCAACTATGTACAATTGAAGCAGAAACTTTGTGTTCGTTTGTATACGTTGAGTAGGTATCGAATTTTTTTGATTACTTTCGTCGTTGATAATGGAATTGTGATCTTTTCGATGATAATGGTAGGCGAGAGATGAAAAGATGAGGATAAAATCAGGTTGCTTAATTTAAACTTTGGTAATTGCGACAAAGCCCAAATTGTTGGTAGCCTCAGGTATTAACCACGTTGGCTTCAAGGGAGACAGCACAGAAATTGACTTGATAGGGCACATTGTTTGCAATGGAGCCAATATTCCCCCTAATATGAATCACAGTCACTCTGTTTTTATAATGTTAGGTAAATATCGAGAATTGCCTCTTAGGTAGTTTAGTTTTAGTACCATTTAGGTAGGTTTAAACATGGTGGTATGTAAAGAGACAATTATAGTTTTTTTACCGGGTGCTGCTTGTGGGGACTGGTCTGTTCGGTTTCGGGCGAACACCGATTAGACTATTTTCTTTTGCAATAGCATATGCTGGACTCACTCCATTCTTCCATATTTTATTTAAAAAAACTGTATTATTGTAAACATGTACAATATTTAATTGAAAAATATATGTTGTACTGACAAGTGAAGTAAATATAAATTGACAAGAAACTCAGCTCGAATACGAGTCTCTTGTCAGTCGAGTTCTTGTCAGTTCTTCTCATCACTAAATCATTCCGAAGTGACGGTACATTTGACATATCATAAGAGTTACTTTTAAACTTTCGTGTTTAATATACATTATTTAAATTATTAACCGAGTCTTAACAAATAATGTATATCATAAGAGTCTATAATAGACCTACATGAATAAACATAATTTGAATTCGCAATTACTTTGTAGAGATGATATACTTACTCCTCTGTGAACGCAGTAGGTATCTGTAAGCTTTTTCAGCGCGCCAGTTTTGATTCTGCTGGTAATTTGTCTGTGTGGATCGCACCACAATACGTTTAGCGGGCAGCGGGCACAAAGCGTGTGCATTTATATACAACAGCCACCATTAATTCGGCTCACTGTTGTTTATAATGACCGCCAAGATGGTTGTTAAATATTTAGCTGATTCGTTATTACAATTTATTATAATCATTTCGTACAGATTGGACACCTTATTTAGATATTTTTCTATAAATATATAGCAATCTGGGGAACTCAACCTAGATATATGAAAGGAGATAAGTATATATGTAATTTTTGTTCATATTTCTAATGTGTGCTTTTCTACAAATACTTTCACATGGTCGTAATTAATTTGGTTACATTATAAATCTTTGAATATGCATATACTGTATATATAAACCTTCCTGTTCAATCTCTATATATATATAGTGCTAAAAATTGCATTAGAATCTGCTGCGTAATTTAAGACATACATTTAAAAGGCGTAAAAATAACTACAGCAGCTTTATGTTATACTATGTAAATATTAATAACTAGCTGTGCCCACAGTTTCACCCTTGTAAAATTTATAGCCTATATGTTATTCTGATGTACAAGCTATATTACTGTAAAGTTTCATCCAAATCCGTTCGTTAGTTTTTGCGTGAAAAGTAAAAACATGCATCCATTCATTTATAACATTAATAAGATTTAAAAAAATTAACGAATTGACACTAAATATTTTGTTTCAACAATATTTTTTTATACACAAATTAACATAACATCACATTACGTATACATACGTACATAACTAGAGCTGGTTTTGCCCTTTGATTCACTTAATGTCCTGGTAAAAAGAAAAGTAAATTATATGAGATATTATTATAGCTACCGGTAGGGAACCGTGTTAAAAATAAGTTTCATGTCCAATAAATATTAAATACAGTGTATTTAGTTAAAACAACTGTTGGAAGCGTCGCGGCCATCCTCGCATAATGATGTCAATTAGTTTGTGTCGCCGGACTAATTTATGTTGGGACAAACAAACCTCCCCTTAACTTTTCTCATAAATAAACCGCTTACAAAAAATCCAAGCAACAACAATGGATTTCAATGATAAAGGCCTGAATTACTTAACTATATTTACATTCCATATGTAATGGATATCTACACCCCGAATTATATTACAAACAATACACCTACACACACAAATCTAAAACACAACTGAATACTGTCTCTATTCTCAAATTACTGTCATGGTAGTATGGAAATTATTGATAATAACATGGTCAGTGCAATAAGTACCATTACTTAGTGTGTAAAACTCGAAGGCTTGTAGGAAAGACGATTATTAGGAAAACTATTATTTGAAGAGGATTGTTGACTTCTTTGCTAGCTGTGAAGATAAAATAATATAATTTCGACTTGCACTCCACTCCACTCCCACCATGACCATATTTCAACTTTCACTAATGGTACGCTGCCAGCGGATACTGACTAACTTATAGGTCCTTTAGGATTAGTGCAAAATAACTATTGTATGACTATGTAACGCAGTGGTTATGACCTCACCACTGCAGCGTTATATATTATGTGATGAAGTGTCGCTACAACTATTTGCAAAGCAAATATGTATTTAATGCATATGTAACTGGGATATAATCCAGACAGTGAACTTAAACAGATCATTTCCAAATTAATCGTATATGGACTAGTGTCCAAACATCTATCCGAACATTAAGCAATCTTTAGCTAGTGTACTTATTTCTAAACTAATGTGGTTATACAGTACGTGTAGGCAGAACTGACGTCAACAAAAATAAACACCGGCGAGTATTTCCAGTTTTGTGCTTGCCATTAGCTCGCAGCAGAGATGTCACTATACAATGTAATAAATAGCGCGAGGATTTTGTAACTCTATTGTAAGAATTCCTTTTCGAAACTGACTGTATTTGACAGTCTGCAAATATGTATTGGTACGTATTATATGTGACTTTTGACAGTTTTAATTACAAAACCCTGTATACGGTTTGTGAATTTTTCAGAACTTTACAGTGGTAGATCTATAATAGAACTCCGGAAATATAGAATTATAATGTATGTTCGTATAATAAATGGTTTTAAATGTCCTATATGAATAAATGCTTTTGACTTTGGTTTCGGTTGCTATATTTAAAAATTATAAATTGCATCTAATGTCACATAATTGCGTTTCAGAATTTATAAAATAACATTAGACGTTTTTCACAGTAAACACTAGTAAAACTCACCCAAATATTAAGTACGTAAAGACATTAAGTTATCTTAAAAACATGGCAGACACAGCTGATATTTTTGGTTTGGCAATGAAATGTATTTTGAATAGAATTTCCTTAATAACCTATTTAAAATGAAAATTCCCAAAAACCTAACGTATTAATTGATTCTCCGCTTACAAAATAGAAAGAATTCATTCTTTAATAATAGTAATATTAAAATCTGATAAATACGGATATCCGTATTTTTTACGAGAACATTATAACATAATTATTAAAACTATAGTCGCTTGTACAGCTAGGTCTTAGACTTAAAAAATATGAGAACTGAAAAACAAATCTACAGGTGTTCAACTACTCTAAATAGTTATACCATATCTTAAAACTATCCTATTTAATATTACTATACCATGCAATTGTCTAGTTTAATTTATTGAAATAGATTCACAAAGGCTTCGTTTCAGTGAAAATTCTACGAATTCAAAAATTATTCAATCTGTCTTTGTTTATTTAATACCTCATCGGGAATTGAGTGTATTAATAATTGAAACTAATATTACACAGAGGACTAATATTATATATTTAGTTGTTTACTTGTAATGCTTTATGCATTGCTCAAAAAACGCTTAGTCGATTTATGTCTATGAGCTATTACACTTTCAATAACATTAGAGATAATTAAAAATGAGTTCAAAACCGGAAAGATTGGCGGTTTATCACAAAAATTAAGAGTAACGACAACTTTAAACGTCGATTACAATTCTTTCCATTTGATGCATAGGGCGTAGTACCTTATTTTATGGCTATCTATGTAGGAGACATATTCAGCAGTGAAGTGTTATATCATTATATTATTCATTAATTCATTACTTATTCATTTTAATAATATAATAACTGACATTAATAAATATCGATACGAAATAAAATAATATAAATCTGAGTTTAAGCAAATTGTATTGTTATGATTTGATGCATAAAGTTCAAAGTTGTGTGAGTAGCGTAGTGAGCAGCTGACCACGTCATATATAAATTGCTTGGCTTTCCGTTATTACATGAAGTAGCTACAAAGCTTGCGCTCAAATCAATTAAGTGATCCGAAAGCCTCAAGGCTCAGATAAAAGCGACGGTATTTTCCTTTATACTCGCGGTTAAAAGAATTCAATTACATAATACTAAGAAGATTAAAAAGGCTAACACGATTCCTTTGAGATGAAGAGATAGTAGCTATTTAATTATTGGAAACGTTCTTCACCTCGCAATAGTATTTACTAATACAGTTTAGTCTATTCAATAAGAAATTATGTTAAACAAAATCCTAAACTTTTGAGATTGTTAGGGTGCATACTTTAACTATCACAAAATATGCACGAATAATCTTAATAAAAATTAATTATTTTATATTAATAAACAATAATGATACATCCTATTTCTTTAACTCTCCAAATATTTCTCATATTACGTAGGCATAGAACATGTGAAATAATATATTGGTGTATATATTGTATTGAGATATTTAAATGATAAACGGAAACTGTAGAATCATTTAAATGCCTCATCTAGTCTATACTAATTCATAAATGCTAGCTGCTAACAAAAAATAATCATTTCTGTATTACCAATATAGGTATGCCTATTTACAAAAATCCTTACACAACAAGTGACAGTTCCAAAGAAATTGTGTTTCGCTTTGTATATTCGAGTAAGGTTATCAGAGAATACTTGGCTTTTATTTTTGAAGTGGGTTTACTAAGACAACAAAAACAGTTCAAACTCCAATATCGTTGCGAATAATACGATTTCGCAAAAGTTTCTTTGTAGATTGTATCCTGATTGAACACTTATTATAGAAATAAATTCAGAAAGAACCGAGTTAAGCCATTAAAACAACAGAAAATATTTTTGAAAATATTTACTTTTTGTGTTTTGTACCATTTATTACTTCCTATTATTCTACATTGTTGTTTATAGAATAAACAGAGAAATTATGAAGCTTCGTCTGGATTTTATAAAATACATACAATATGTAAATAGAATTAAAATTGTTATTGTGTATGAGGTTCTGACAGTTTTACTTGTATATAATTAATATTGTAAACCCTAGTTTTATTCAAATTACCTACATGATTTTTTTATGTAATGTATAAATAAACACAGATAATAGGTATAGATAAAATAATAATTTACTCATACTTACTTCGTCGTCGTCACAAAATTACTTATTACTATACAGGTAGGTAGTATTATTTTATATACATACATTTTATATATTCTGTAATTATATTTGTGTAATAAGGATTTATGTAATTACAATAATGTATATAATGTATTATGATTTAAATATCTTCATGTAAATTTGATGTTATCTGAAATACAAAGTCTACTGAAATGGAACTAAATACAAATTAAAAGCAGTTAGCGTTTCTCTATTGCTTGTCGTCACTAAGCTTTATACGGTGTTTCACCCGGACTGAGACTCTTCCTTTCAAACGGAAATTGCGGATGATCGTACCAGTTTACGAAATTCCTCAGTCTATAGTTTCTATTGAATGCCGATAATTCCGCAATCTCTTCAGAAGTGAGCTGAAAGTCGAAGATGTCAATGTTTTGTTCGATCCGTTCCTTGTTAGTAGATCGAGGTATCGGCAATACATTTCGATCCACCTAAAATACATTAAGTCGTATTAGTGTATAGAATATAATATAATGCGAAATATAAGTAATATTTATTAAAATAAAATTTGTAATAAAAATAAAAATTGAAAACTTATTTTAACCTACAAGAATAGGGCACGACACTGGTGCTCGTTTGAATAAAAGTTATAAAACTTTATATGAACCTGTGTATGATTTTGTCTGAATATAATAAATAAACACGATAATATCATAAAAATGAATAGAGTAGATAACATAATAAATCTGTCGTAGTGGCTTGATATCAAACACTACAAGTAACATACGTTACCAGTTGGATAAATATTTTATAGAGTCCAATAACGCGTCTCCCTATGTCATTCAACAGTAATTATATTCACATAGTATAAAAAAATACGATCCCGCTGTCTTAGATCTTTTAAAGTACCCAATTGTTTATGCCGTTTTCAGCAATAGACGAAAAGCCGAAAAATTGTAATACTTGTAAAGCAATGCCAGGCTAATTAGATATATGTACTTATCATTATTATTACATAGTATAAAACAAAGTCGCTGGCGCTGTCTGTTCGTCCCTATGTACGAGTATGCTTAAATCTTTAAAACTACGCAACGGATTTTAAACGATTTTTTAATAGATAGAGTGATTCAAGAAGAAGGTTTATATATATAATACATGTACACCCGTGCGAAGCCGGGGCGAATAGCTAGTATATTATATTTGTCATACATACCAGATACCGTAGCAAAATCTGTGGCACTGTCTTGTTATACTTCTCCGCTAAACCTATTAATAGTGGATCGTCGGCGCGGGGTGGTGGCGCATTTGTCTTGCGACCAAGTATACCGCCAAAAGGACTGTACGCCATTACAACCACCCTATGTTCTTTACACCATTTAATCAGTTCTGTTTCAGTTATTGTTGGATTTACCTATTAAATGTAATAAGAGAATATTTAATTATTAGTAAAAATTAAACATAATTTTACGGAGTTAATTGTGACATAATATTACTGGCAGCGCCGCAATACATCAGGCATCTGAGCGCAGCAGATGGTGCCGGCTAGTCGACAAGATAGTATAGAGTCACGATCCTCAGCAGTGAGGGAACGATTAAGAAGAATTGTGACATTCATTTTTCCAATCAATAAATAGCCTGATGCATGGTACTATTTTCTCATGCTATATTTTAAAAGAAATCGTCTATTAAAATATAGCATGAGAAAATAGTACCATGCATCAGGCTATTTATAGTTTTACCATACAGTATTATAACAATAAATATTTATAGTTATTTTATCTAGGATAAAAAATCTAGGTTTTTTTTTATGTATCTCTATAACAATTTTATTTTTAGTACGGCATAATTGCAAGCAATTGTTAGCTAATATCTTTATAAAAACGTAATATTGATTACTCTGTCGAGTTTTTATAGTACCTACACATAGAAGTTCATTCTTTGTTACAATACATAGTTTGAATTTCGAATAGCATCTCTAAAATATCGAATATCAAAGTAGCCAGTACTAGTGTCGGCAATTTTATAGGAAAGGATTTAATATAATATGTACTTGACTATACCCGAATATACATAAAAATGTAATACACAGTGAAATTGAAAACCTCCTCATTTTTATAGACTATTATTCTCCCACTAGGTGCCTATTGTGTTCACCGATAACAATCTATAAATAATATTATGAAACCAAACAAAAGTCTCTTATACATATAAACAAGTACATATACTCGACCAAATAATTGAAGGTATTGTTCATAAGTATACATTGGAACTATTTTTGATATTGTCAATAAAACATGTTTTATTTTATAACAAACTCTGCATGTATGTATAAATAGATGCTATTTTTATATTACTTTAATAATATATAAATAATTATTAAACTTGGCTATCCATAGCATGTAACGGTATCTAGTCACAGACTGAACTTGTATTATGCGTGAAAACTGACCATTCTCATAAATCAAGCATATTTTAATATACTTTACCTCAGTTTGTAAAACAGCTGGTTTTATTATAGAATTACTCCACAGTCTTTGTATTTGAGTTAAATTAAAATTTGACACTCCTATTGACTTAGTTAGGTTCAGAAATACTGCATCCTCCATTCCTTTCCAAGTTTCTAAGTAGTCCGTTGAACTTATTGAACCATTTTTCTGCAAAAATACTTTATTTTAATTAATAGCACACGAAAATTAGTAACTCGTTACATACATTAATAATAGATTTAAAGACAAACTTTTTGTTTCTAAATATCGTTTGGAAAAAGTGGGAATGGGTATAAAATTTTACAATAACATACCAAAGGATACACTGGAGTTACCTTTAAATATTAAACATCTATTAAATCATAACTAAACGATTACTTAAATGACAAACGTGCATGACAATGGTTGTTCATGCAACTATATAAGCATACCTAAAATGTAAAGAAGCTGACTTTAAAAAAAAAAAAAGAAATTCAGTTAAGATTCTTGCCAGTACCTCGCAATTAAATCTGTATACTATACTAACTAGATTGTAGAGAAAAAAAATTAATACATACAATAATATAATTTGACGTTCATAAGCGGCTAAAATATCCTACATGAATAATGAGTTTTATTGATGTAATCTAAAATGTATATTTTATAGAATCTGATAAAATAATTATTCTTCTGTAGTATTATGAAAACAGAATAATGCTCTTTCATTGTGCCAATAGCAATAAAGATCCAGCAATATCTTGACTTTCCAAACTAGATTCTATCTGTTGAAAAGATTTTGCAGAAGTCGCAATAGTGTGCAACTATTACAAAGAGGAACACAGCAGAAATCTTTGTAGCTAAAAGAGGTCTGTACATTTTTACTGACTGTGCGTGAATACTGCAAAATGTTTTTAAATTATTTATAATTCCTTCCCATCCACTCCCTTTATACATCGAATTTATTAGAAAAAACATACTATTCGTCAGCCAAATAGCTTCGTTATACGGTTAAATTCTGTTATCCTATTTATGAATTATTCGTGACTAAATGCTAATTACTTTGTAAATACTACGTTTTAAGTTCGGTAGAGCTATTTTTTGATGCAATATGTTATAGATAATAATGATAATATATAATAGGAAACTATTGACAAGACAGAATATATTAAGTATATACTAGAATATACTATAAAAGAACTATAAGTTTAATAATAAATACATATCCGATTAGCCAGCTACAACATTGGAATAGCAAATAATACACACTATTGGAATAGCAAATAATCTGACGGCCTACTCAGGTAGGCCGTCAGATTATAATTTGTAAGTCGTAACCATATCCTGTATACGAGAAGGCTTATGCATGCTTTTGACACCAGTCATGCGTTAACCAAAAAGACCCTACTACAACCGAAACATAGTTTACAAAGCAAGGTACCTAAGCGTCTGAAATAGGTGAGACTAAGGTGAAGAGGTAATAAAGATGATGAGACCCAGACGACTACTTACAGTCTAATATAGATCTAAAAGAGCTAATGTGGTGATATTTTGTTACAAGAGACCTGTATCAAATAGACACCACATTCAATACAGGCTGAATTCGGCAGTACTACAAATAGTATTACATATCAAATATATGTAACAGTCATTGGAGACGTGTAGTCGTACTTAGGTTTAGTCACATTAGTACATTGAAGAATATTATAAATAACCAAATACTGTAGTTTTTATAAAAATAAAAAATAAAATAAATATCTGGCTATTTTATGTAGTTACTAATAATAGTCGTCCACTGTTTCGGCCGTACGATGCCATACATTATCTCCAGTTCTTGTGGGAATTTACTTGATAAATATAGTCTACATTATTCCCTTGTAATGCAAGGGAATAATGAAATGAAACCCACATTTGTACGACTAGAAATGAGAACAAATTTTGACAAAGTACATATATGCATGAATCATAAACATTACAAATTTCAGTTTGTAAAAATTTTGTTTTTTTTGGTAAAAATACGGTAAACTCCGTAATCAAGTCAATAGATACTTATAGATATATACCTACTCGTATAGTATAAGTAATAAAAAAAATTATTCATTGATTGATTGATATGTTATAAGTTAGTGAATATGTGTAGATAACTGAGAGCGGGGATTGTTAGTAAGGGGCAACATTGCTAACAATGTACCACCAGATGGGTCCACACACTACTTCACTATCATCCATTAAATGAAATACAATAGCTACTCTCCTGATGTTTTCCTCATATTAATATAGTCTTATTTGAATGGAAAGGTAAACAAGCTAATGTTGCAAGCGTTAGAAAAAAACGATCAGTCTATGAAATTGTAAAAATATGTAATAGTCAAATTATTATTGATTTCTACATTTTAATCACAAAATTGTATTTTACAATTTGCTTAATTATTATCTCCGCAGCAACTAAGTTGCCAACATTGCAGCCAACATTTTAATTAAACTCAAGACGAAAGTAATAACTTAGACAGTCATTTAGTTGCATGCATCTACTCGTAGTTTAGAGGAACTTGAATCACTGCAGCTATGAAATGTTGGATTCAAGAGGTGAGCGGTTCACAAAGCTTTGTGAGCCCAATTACTTATACAAACATCGTACCTTGTACGCCATCGGATAATGCACTAAGTATAAATCCACGTAGTCCATTTGCAAGTCCTCAAGAGATTTCCTGAGTGCCGGTATTACTTCGGCTCTTTCGTGCGCATCGTTCCAAAGCTTAAATTACAAGATACATGAGTTACGTCAGGTGTGTATACTAAATTATAATAATTTGATATGGAATGTACTTATGTTACAAGAAGTCATTAAATTTACGCGTACAGTAAGTAATAATAATAACCCCGGAAAATTGACAATTGACGCTATCTAGTCTCAAAGATAATCAGAGCTTGTGTTGTAAATACTGGACAACTGTTAGATTTTCTTTGTAAATACCTACGTAATATACATAGAAAACACCCAGGTGGATACAAATAGTCATACTTATGAAGAGAAATGTTTACATCGTGCGAGGAAACCAACCCACTATCATTGCAAATAAAGCGGTATGCTAAACAACTAGTCCACCGCAATATTTGATAAGTACATAAACTTTCGGAAATCCATTATAAGATTTAATTACTATTACTTGCTTACAACTATTTAATAGTCAGTAACTTTCGTATTCTAGCAAAGCTATAATTATTGAGCTGTTGACTAATTAATAAAGTCACGAATGTTTTCCTGCTGGAGCAGTTAGAGGCACATAACAATCGGCCAATTACACTCGTTAGTAACCTGTTAAATAAAGCGCCTATGCACGATATCCATATATATACGCATCGGATCGGATACAACTCACAATCCCCGTTAGACATGAGACAATATGTCTAATGGGGATTATGATGTTATTGTGTAACCCCATTCCCACTCCAAAACCAAACGAACTATTACTCATGTACCAATTTGTGGATATCGACATATGGTATTACGATTACCAATATGGAATAAAAATAATGTATGATGTACAATTGTTTATTTTATTCCTATACCTTTTATATGTACTATGTTTATAAATATATATATTTATTGTTATTTAATACAAAAATGCCTCTGAGTCTAATACATAATATAAAAATCTGTCACAGTGTTTCTTATCGAACTCCTCCAATACGGTTTGACGGATTATTATGTTGATTTTTTTTATTTTTATTGTATTTTATTTATTTATTTAGGATCAAAAACATTTTTGGTGTATATTTTGTATGTCTAATAATATGCTATTGTTTATATTTAAGCAATAAGAGTGACCATATCCAGAAATAATTTATATGCTATGTCAACGTATTCCGGGTCAGCTAGTATACCTATTAATTAAACTTGTTAATTATATATTAAAATGAGTTTCAAAGCCACATATTAACAATCAATGTTACTTCAAATATAAACTATTAAAATACACGTTGACTCACTTTAGTAGTAACATAGACATCCTTTCTATGTGCGGCATTGTTCTTCACAAAGTTGCGTACGCCTAGACCCACGTCGTCTTCTACGAGGTATAGAGGCGCTGTGTCGATGTGTTTGTACCCGGCTTCCAGGGCCCATTGTACCGCTCGAGCTAGCGAATGGTTAGTAGACAACACCCTTGTACCCTGTCGCGGACATGTTAACATCTTTGCATCTATAAAATCCAAAATAGACGTAGCTGTTTGCCTAGCAACTAGATAAAATCGCGATCTACAAATCTACTCTGTAGCCTTCAATCTATTCTTCTATAAATGTAATGAAAATGTAATTGCTGTTTGTACATTAAAAATATACGAGTAAAACTTATTATAAATGGAATAGCCCAAGACAATGATTATTTGAATTTTGTTTATTTAATTGTCGTGTCGTGACGTGTGTGTATTGTGTACACTAAAATTAAAAATTCAGAAACGCTTTACCCTGTTGGTGCGGTTTTTATTACGGATTGTGGTAAACTTCACTTAAACCAAGTACATAAGTTTATTTCAAGTACAAAGTTGCATGCTCAACTAGTGAAATAATAAATGCAAAGATTA
Source organism: Achroia grisella (assembly GCF_030625045.1). Lineage (NCBI taxonomy): Eukaryota > Metazoa > Arthropoda > Insecta > Lepidoptera > Pyralidae > Achroia > Achroia grisella. The sequence continues at coordinate 2,506,745 of NW_026712655.1, read as the reverse complement.
CTCGGTAATTACTCCTAGGTACGTCATATTATATTCGTGTTGCATCTTTCCATTTTCTGAAACTCACAAATGTCGTTTCCTTATTTGAGGAGATGTATTGTAAATCAATCTTCTTTCAAATTTGCAGTGGATTATTTTTAGTACATTTTTGTGAGGTCTACCCTCCAATAGGTTTCTGTAAATATTTGTGAAAAAAGTTTCAGTGTTTAGTTTAAATCTAAACAATGAAACATATTTTCACAAAATACATATAAAGACTTTTTAATAAAAAGTTACGAAAATACTACTATATGTAAATAATAAATATAAATTATAGACAATTCATAGAGAAATCTATATAGATGGTGCTATTATACAATATAAAATTACATGTCCTCGTAAATACAGTAAATATTCTCAACGCGATCTCGAGAATATGATTGCGACGCAAAATATAATTTTCTACCAATCTTTTATGTCGCACCAATTTCGCTCGAAAACTGTGAACAATTTCCATCAAATATTAACTGACAAGCAACATAATAATGAAGTGCAAATTCGATATAAACTAATATTCAACGTGATTTCAATATACCCATACTTATTTAGCATTTTGTATATTAAACCCACTGAAGGAAGAATTAATTTTATTACCATAATTCCCACGCTTGGCAGGCAGTTTGAGAATTATTTATCTATAAATAGAGGCAACATAGGTTATAACAACAGAAAATAGATAAAAACAGTCTACCCGTTTTATTATGACGTTATTTACAATATATTTAAATAAAATATTGATCAACCTTATAAACCATCATAGGAACTATAAGGCCGAAAAATAATCTCGCTGGATTATTCCTAAGATACATATTTTTATTTACTTATTAATTTATACATATTTTTCTTAGTGTAATATCTAATCTAACTTACGCATTCTCTATCGAAAATATTTGGACTCTACCGTAAAATCTCGAACATTTTTATACCACAATATATTTTCGAGTTAAAATAGAAGACAAATAATTTTACGGTTCTCTTTATTAAAATATTTTGTTAGATTTAACTGTGTGTAATGCCTTTAGTTGCATTTGGTTTGTAATATAATATGTCCCGTATTGATGAAACATTATCTCAGGCCATCTGGATTATTACTCTATTGCGATAATTATGTCACAAATATGTAATAACGCACAATCGCTTATTATATAAAATATGTTCTTAAATACATTAATATAATAAACATAATAATTATGGAATTTACAATTGGGGAATTAATTTATTAATTATGAAGTATCATTATCGAATTAATAGATAATAATAAGAAATACTCACGTCAGGTAAATGTCCCAAACTTGTACCGAGAGCCACAACTGGTATTTCATGACCATCATTCAGTTTATATGTCACCGTCGTCGCATCAACCTATACAAAAATGCAATAGACAATATCTAAATGCATCGCAAATATTGGCGACAGTGATTTCAATTTAAACATATTATTATGTGACTATTCTATTAACAAACGAATTCATAGGATCGTAAAGGCGGCAATGTTATGTAGGCATATCAGCTTATCAAGCATGATACTGTTATGTATATTACACGGATATCCCAATATATAAAAAGATAGACATTATTATAAAAAAATATTCACGTAATATAATCATTCTTAAAAAACCGACATCATTACATGATGCTTAATTTCCTTGTCCTTTATAAGCTTTTGTTTATAAAAGTTTAGTCTAATCTTAATATATTATTTACGGTATCACTAAAAATATATTTATAATAGAATTTTATCTTGAAATCCAGTTACTCTTTTGTGAGTATATCTTAAGATACTCGAGGCGTAATTAAAGCTTAAATAAATTGATAATGACTACGAAAATAGAAGAACAAAAGAAAAAAGTATAAAGGGCTCCATATAAAAATAATTAAAACCCAACAAAATGCTTTATTGGCATAATTATTACGGGTTTTATTTCTGTTACGGCATGAATTTTCTGCTTATTTATAGCCAATGAAACCGAGTATTGATTGGTCGGATATCCGCCTACGGCTCCATATCCGTATTCTGTCTAATAAAACTGCTTTTATTTGGTGCTTGGTTGGTTACGGCTTTGTTTTGTGTTTAAAAAATATTTCATAATTATTTCTTTAATGATTTTCTATAAGTTCATTGTAGATTTTTAACATCTATTACAACTTAACTTCAATCTCAACCTGTCTGTATTCTGTGTAATAAAACTGTTTTTACTCCGCGCTTGCTTGTCATTTATAAAGGCTTTACTTGCTTTATTTATATAATATTAGGTATATATTAAATACATAGTTACTTGACAACTTCTTGTTTCAGTAGGTAACGTCTGAATGAAGTGGTAAGAATATAGAAACTTAAAAAGAAATATCTACATGACTGCATGTAATAAAATTTCACATGTGCCTAATGTACCTACCGAATAGTCGTTTTGTATAGAAAATATAATTTACTTTAATTATCAATACATCCTTAGATTATTCTTTCGTGATACATAAAAATAATCAAGTAAAAGGACTGTAACCTTTTATATACCCACAACTCTTGCTTCACTCTGAAACTCTTAGATCTTCATTTGAATAAATACTGATATTAGAATTTATATCTGTCTATATGTTAGCTTTTATCATCTGCAACATTACCTAATTTCACATTTTTATTGTGCCAAAGTTTTGGGATTTATATCCTTACTATAAAAATAGTACCTCAAAGCTATGAGAGATTGTAGACTGCCTTCGCAGTAACAAGAAGGCCTTATTACATACTGTTTCATATTTAAAAGACGTGACGGTACTGACCTTCCTTTAGATAAGCGGAAGCGAAGTAGTTTCTTTTGGTTCAACAATCTGATGTTATTAATATTACTAGCTAAATATTATACAATGAGAGGGTCGTGACCTAGTAGTTTATACTCAATACTATAGTCGACAAAATATGTCAATTTATATTTCTGACTGACTTCTTAGGTAATGGAAACACTGATATATAAACAAAACAAATCTTAAACACGGCGGTAAGCTCGCCTCCTACTAGAGTGGGTTCAATATACCCAACGAAATGTGGACATGTCATGTGCTGGGTTTACCACAGCATCGACAGTGGACTAAGTCTCTGTCTAATGTAACTGGGACAAGATTCATGATGATTAGTAAATTGTTTCTCATTAATTCTTTACTAATGACAACTATACAATACAATGAGTGAAAAATATATTTAATTAAGGTAAAGTTTTATGCTATGCGTATAGAAAAACCTTATTGTTTTGTAATTACAATACATGCCACAAAAGAAGAGCCCCAGGCATTAACCTCTTTTCTATAATATTAAAAAAGAGAAATCCCTGCAACCAAGCAATCCTAATTATTAATAAAGCTGTACCTACAAAAATATTTTATCAAAAATTTAATAGAAATAGGTTGGTAAGTATAAAATTACTTTTAACATAACTTTCTTATTACATCGTTAATAAAACCGCTGTTACCAAGCAAAGACTTTCTGTACAAGTTCCATTTTCTTACCAAAATTATTCAAACGAAATGTAATTGAAATATTTCTATATTAATTTAAAATATTATTAGATACTTGCTTTCTAAATGTGTAAGATCAAGTGAAATTAAATTTAAATCGATGGTACATTTTTTTATTGTATCTACAAAAGTAATAATATAAAAATGTGCAATAAAAAATCTATTGCTATTACAACATATTATTAAGTATGTAATAGAATTATGTCATTAATAAATTCTTACCTGAAGGCGATGGAGTAAAATAAGTATTATGAGAAGCTTCGGTGAAAGTTGACTACGTCCGCTAAGCATGATGCCACATTGCTAAATGCCGTTACTTTACATATGAATAATAATAAAATCTCTGTTTATATCCCATGTTCTTTGCAATACAATACTATTGGTTATTTGACTCTACATAAAATAGGAAGTAACCAATAAAACTAAAATTTGCGGCAATAAACAGATAAGAATATACGAGAATTATTCGTATATTACAATTTGTTTAGTACGAATTTATTTACACATGAATAGTACATATATTGAAATATATGTATTAATATGTAAAATAAAAAAAACCTATATTAATATTTCTACCAAAATATAAGGAAAACAAATCTTAAAAATTAACCACATACTTTGGTACTTAATCTTGTTTTTAAAATTTTAATATAAACAATAATAAATTTATATTTATTGTGTTCTACTAGTACTAGTAGTAATATAAAGAAAGAAAGAAATAAACTAAATCTCACTAAGATGATTTAAGACGTATTATAAATTTTATGTATATATTATTATTGATTAGTCATATAGGTAGTAACACTATACCTAAGTACTGTATTAGTTTTTCAAAGTCTGTATATTTTAGAATATGCCCAAAATTCAAATTTACTTTAATAACAATCGGTTGTAAAATGAATATTAGCAAATACACACACTACCAATGCGTCTATGTCACAGGATAAAAATTGAATTAGGTAAGTGCTTTTTCGTGTTGTGCTTCCAGCATACATCAATTAATGTTACATACTTAATTATAAATCGTACACTGTAAATTGCAACACACGTGATTTACTGTAAATAATTTTGGTAAAGTAAATCCTATAAATAAAACGTAATGATACCCGCGTACAGATATGTAACGGTCCCTTTAAAATGTCTCCTTTTGTGTCGCAAGATAAACTGCTGCATCTCTGGGGATTTGTTCAGTACGTGAACTTAAAGACACGTTTAATAAAAAACCGGGTCATACGAATGTCGTTCATAATGCAAAGGGTGCCTCGTAAAAACCCTATTTCCCAATCTTCAGATTCTACATCAACACCTATGTAATATAGATATACTTCTTCGAGTGTTCTTTTAATCAAATCGTATGAAGTTATCTCTTGCTACGAATTATAACAAATCTTATAATTTGATACAGTGATAAACACCTATATTGTTGTTTGTTGACAGATACCGACGATGTTTAACGTTTTTCATGCTACATTGTATGTTGAATTATTACTGTACTATTTCATGTTTATACAAGTCTATTTAGATAGTACGCAATAGAACATATTTTATTAAATATATAAATTAGCACTCGCTAAAGATATACACACAGTCTTTATGTAATCAACTTCACCGCCTTAATCTCTACATATATATCTACGAGTAAATATTCCCTTCATTATGGATACATCTGAAATATAATTATTAAAATATACCAAAATTTAATATGTAGAATCTACTTTACTTTACTTTCTTCAATTTGATTAGACGTAGTATAAAAGACATATATGTGTTTTATAACCTCAAACCGCTCTGTCTTACTCCAATTTCATGAATATCGGACAAGATATAGGTGTATGCGGTTTGTGAATAGAACCCAGTTTACCATTCATGGTTCCTCGGTAGAATATGCTATAAATACTGCTATTTCAGACCAGCACAGTACCCGTACGTAGCAGGCATATAATAAATTATTACACGTGGTTCGTAGACCCTTCGCGTGGTTAAGCTCCGAGGTATTGGACGTTAATGTATCGACTGCGGAGGGGAGGGGCATTATTCTGTTTTACACAACTAAACTACCACATCTTGACCCCTCTTGCCCTGCGCACCGCTCGTGTGAACTAAAGTGATATACAGAAATGTATTGTTCCCCTGGGATCTTACTAAATTGGACATACTTTGTAGTAAATCTCCCGATACAAGTACATCTTTGCCTTTTGTTAATTCTCGGCCTAAAGTAACTGTGTTTTAGTTAGTTAGCCTCCAGTACAATAGGGGTGCTTGTATAGATAGGAATTAAATAAATATACCTAAGTTAAAGGTTGGTTGGTTGTACAATTTTTTCGAAATATAATTATAACTGGAGTAGCTAAAGTAGAGTATGTATGCAAACAGGCGTTCGTATCGTTTCTGTCGTTCTGTCCCTTAGGGGCTATTTCTCACAACACCATGGCAACGTCCGCCTTGCGTGCTTTGAGAACCGTGGCCAGATATAAAATAGATAAAATGTTTTCGTTCAATGAATTATTAAAGCGTATTATTGTATGCAATTTTAAGAAAATTATATTTCACCAAAACTCAGATATAGATTTTTAAATGTATCACGAAAATAAACATATATCAAATATGCTGCCTATACAAAATGACGACAGCGGCAACAATTTACCTTCTACCTTGGCTATATCGACTCATCACTTGTCACTTCGATCGTCGTTGTCGATTCGTCGATTTCGATAAAACCAGATCAAATATTATTATTAGAAAAAAAAATAACCATTAAAATAATCACGGCACCATCTAGTTCAAAGTTAAGCAAGTTGTGTTAGGGATACAAAACAACTGATATCAATTTTTTTTGTTAATATGTACATAATATGCGTAGAAATTACCCAAACCAATACAAATTCAAGAATACAATTGCTCGCACCGTGCGAGGAATATAACCCGACCATTGCAAGTGAACTGGTGTACTAAACCGCTAGACTACCGAGGCCGAGGCTAAGAATAATTGAAATCAACACGATAAGAGCAAACCTATTGGTTTCTGTTGTATAAATTTGATTTGATAAACGTCATTCAATAATACGTAAATTACCAATTTAACGAAACAAAAACTTATTTAATGATTTATTCTGAATTTTTAGAAATAATGTTTAAAGTTATAGAATTACAATAAGGTCGAGTGAAATAAAACACTATATGATTTAGATTATAGTCGATTGACATAAACGTCACAGCATGATACAAAACAAAGCCCTCAGGCCGTCTATTCCACTCGCACTTGTTTTCTGATAAGACAACGCCTGAGGCAATTACTTATATAGTACGAGAAAGGTTAAACCGACCAAGTGCAAGTTGTTTTTATTTACTCAATTTTTTTGTCCAATCAGGGTATCGCTATGGTTGTGTCAATAGTATAGTAATATTTAATATATAGTAGGATCTACATTAGCGTAACTGTTGATATATGCGTTGATGATATTAAAAAAATGTTTTCGGAAATTTTCTTTATATTCCATTTATATACATCGGAACAAAATTAGTGTGAGATTTGTAGTATATAGGTGGCAGAATATATAAACCCTGAGATGCTGATATTAGAAGAAATAGTTCATTTTAAACGAACGAAAATGCCCAAAGTGCTGAGCTTATGGGGTATTCATCCTTCATTTTATTTGCCGTTAAACAGAACTATTTATGCTTTTATTATCAGATTTAGGAGCTTCATATATAATAAATACAACATCAAAGAAATTGGAATCATATAGTACTGCAAATATATATAGTATAATAGTTATAATATTAATGATTAACCTTAGTGCCTGATATGAATTATGTATTTGATGACAAAATAGTATCTACTCTGTACGCTTTTAATGTAAAGAGTTGTCTAGACTTTTTCGTTGTAACTTTTCTACTGACTCCATTCATCAGGCGACGGTCACAGTACGGTCCCGAGCAATTACTGATGTCGCACTCGGCTGCACTGCCAGAGCAATTACTACCACCTACCGCTGCCGTATCTACCTCTAGGCAACGGGTAGTTGTACATAAACGAGCAACACTTACGCAGGTGTAATAGTTCAACCATAGAAGGAAGTAATATAACCTTTATGCTAGAAATCATATGACCTGTGTCATATGATTTCTAGCATATTTTTTTATATTACATTTCTCATATTATTAAAATATACCTAGTGTTGCTAGTGGAAATCCTTACTAATATTATAAATACGAAAGTTATTCTTTCTGTCTTGCTTGCTTTAACGCTAAAATTTCTGAACCGATTTAAATGAAATTTGATACATAGATAGTCTAGACCCGGTCAACATTATAATGGGAAAAAAGGTTTGTAAGGGGTAGAAAGGGGTGATGAAAGTTTGTATGGACATATCGTCATTTTTAGAGCTAGAAGCTTGAAACATATTTTTTAGGCTGTTGATTTTATATAAACATGTCATTCAAAGTTTGTATAAATTTTACCCCTAAGGGCCTATTATTACATATTTTAAAATTGAATCCCTATTTTCCTTAATCACGGCTTAACAGGAGAATCGATTTCACTGATTTTTTTATTGTTTTCTCTACTCTGTAGAAGGTACCAGCGGAACAAAAAAATAAGAAAATTACTTAGATAAATAGAAAAACTTAGAATAGTTAACGACTATTTTAACACTGCGCAATTACAGTATAGTTTACGTAATACTACTATTAAATACTTTTTATTATGAATGATTTTCTATCGAGTTTAAATATTGTTTTCTTCTTTTTTTATTTCATATAAGTATATTTAAAATAATAAATAGACTTGATAGATCTAAAATAAACATATTCAGTGAATATTATTCACAGATTAACGACTCTTAACGATTATTTTCGTAGAGCTAATTTATAAAACGTACCTTTACTGAATAGGCACTCGCTAATATACTGTTTATATTTATTATATGTACAACTTACAATGTAATGAAAGATGGCCTGAAAAAACTCTCCATTAAGTGTTTCCAAGAGAGTAAAAAAGGAGTAGGCTTGTGTTTATTAGAAAATACCTTTCCCTTTCACGTCTCACGTAAGGAATTTTTCTCGTTGGCGGAAATTTACCCTTACGCACCTGCTTCTTTTATACACACCGACAAAGCGCGTCCCTTCTTCGCTTTCACGAGGTGTAGTTTCTTCCTGCCCATGAAACATACCCGTCGAGTTTGATCCCGTTCAAATTAACGTTACTTAAATTAAACATGCGATGTAGGAGAACAATAACGATGTCGGGACTTTGGTTTTGCGAATAAATATTGCGCCGTGGCTTCCTTTTGTCACTTTCACAAAAACTCGGCCTTCATTGGGCGTCCATAACGAGCCACAATATAACAAAGTATTTTTTTCATGAAAATTCACTTTGATAAATAAGTCATTCAATTTCGGAGAAATAAAAATGAGTCAACGCAGAGAGTCAACAATGTGGAACAAGTGAAACGTTCCAATAACAAAAAAAGGTAAAACGGATCGCCTGGCCCGATTTTCAATATCGTTTTGCAGGTAAACGAGGGTGTTATTCATATGTGTAAAGAGTGCTTTCCTGTACGTGCCTACTGTCTAGATATTTAGTTACAATTCGCGAGGGCTTTCCTTTCTTTGAACTGTCTGTTCATTTGCCTAATTTAGGAGGTTAACATTTGTTCGTATTGTTGTAGCCTCGTTAATTCTCATTATATTGTGCTTCATTTCTTTTGTACATTTTTTTTGTTTCTATGTACAGTATAATATAAAATAGAATGGTTTCACCCTGTGTATATATATACAATTCATAGATACTAGTCTCGTCATCTGCTAAATAACTGCTGCCGTAAGTATCACAATAGGTTATAGAACTACATATTTAGATATATATAATGTATAGGGCAATTTCCTGCAGACGTTGCATTCTATAGGAATGGCTATTCCCGAACCAGTGGCCGAACCCGATGAATTCAGCAGACTTCGATATATAAATTTCAACATCTGGCTGAGTTCATTCCGTATTTACTGGATTAGTTTCTAATAACAGTTGATAGTACAACAAAACATAGATAAATATTGGTTTTGTTCATTTTTCAAATACTATCTTTGTATAAAGTTAATTTATATATTGTTATTTTCGTTAATAGCGAAACAATATATTGTAATTTACTTAATAATATGCACTTAATAAACTACACACAATCTATTGTTTCCCAGCGTTACATTGTGCTAAAATTAGTATTATTTATTTAGTATAACTATGTAATATTATGTTATCTGTGGTAGAACTAAAAATTTGCAAAGATAAAATAATATTATTACCTATAGTATTAGTGAATTGTAATTTGGCTGTCTTTATATCATGCTTTGTCGGATTTACGACCTAAAGGACACCAATAGATAGACATAATTACATAGTACCTAACAGCTATTCTAAATTGACTCCTCGGTAGAATTGTGTATATACCTAGTAGTTAGTGAACTTCACTTAACATGCTTCATTTAATCATTTATACACATTAAATGAGCATTATTTATTTTAAAATAATCTTATTATTGGAAGTTAATAAGGTTGTAATCGAAAACGATAATATTCTGGAGTATTTACAACATTGAAGGCACATTTGTAATTGTAATCGAGTCTTGGCACCGATTGAACATGCCACTGACAGCTATCTACCGCCTGAAGAGACCATTGGATCGGCAATAAACCGGTTATTGCCGAATCTAACTTATATGCATGCACTAGACTTCGACATTCGAATAGATTCCGTATTTTTGTTCGTTTTCTTATAGCTACCTATATTTAATTCCCAATATATATTGTATTTTATATATTTTTTATAAAACATGCATAGTTTATTTATTTAATTAATACCATGCCTTAAATTTAGATAACAAAATACAAACAATCATAAAATCGTAAAAATATAAAGTATTATCAAAATCTTGTTATTGTTTAAATTGAAATTTTACACTTTACAGTAATACCGGTGATGTTATGTTTATTTAAGTATTCATCGTCACTTTCATCATAAGCTATCTATCATCTACTATTGAACAAATGATGGTCCTGAGCCTCTAGCATTTATTGACTTTCTACAAACTATGGGCTGGCCGTAATTCAATCTCGCAGGGATATCTTATACAGCATTTGCTGTTACCGGGTCGTCGTAGTATGTACCCGGCCTTTTGTAACTTCTGTTCACTAACTAGGACTACTTCAGTTATTTTAGGCATTTCATTGTATCAGATTCTATAAAACAGTTAAGTTCCGAACATCTATATATGTTCGGAGTTTCATTCCCGAATGGGAGTATGCTAGCGATCACTGAGCGACTTCGCTCCTCTGGAATTATACTACGGCACGCGTAGGCTTGCGCCCTTAAGCTTTGAAGTATTTTGGATGACATGACACGATATTACTTAGTTACAAAACAGAACACAAAGGAAAAAGAATTATGTAAAATAATAGTATTATATGTCGTAAATAGCATAATAAAAGAGAAATAGCTTTTCTTTATTTCGCAATAGTCTTTCTGTCCATTTAATACCACATAGGCCGTAAAGATGTGCACAAAAATGTAATAGACGTTGGGAATGTCAATATAGTGCGACTCTGATTCTCCCCGAAGAAACATGCGATTGACAGACAAAATGAGGATGTATTCGACAGGTCCCCCCTCTAAATACACCCCTCTACCTGCCGACTGCTGTGAGATATTGAAAACCGAGCCCCAGGCTATTCGTTTGACCTTTTTTATTGGCAACATTTCACTCGTTCCGCATTGTGGAGGGCTTCACTGAAACGGGTTGCGTTGTCAAATTGCTCTGATATTTTAGCTGGTGCCTAGATAACCTTCATTTACATGCTCAAAGCTGATATCCAATGTAATTTGCGGATTTTATTTTTTGTTGCCATTTTATGAGCTCGAACCTGCTATTAGCTACGTTATTTACAATAAATTTCTTATCATTATTATGCGGTAAGGTGTTTTCTAAATGAGAAACAGATAATTGGACATTTTTATTTTGTTGACATAGCGATTAATGGTTATTGAACTTATCAGTGTACGACCGACGCAAAATGAGTTATTAGTGTTCTGCTGACGCGAAAGTTAGCTCTATCGCAAAAAGATTCAACATACTTTACTTTACCATAGTAATTAACAACCTAGTAAACAACCAGACGAATATAAATAATCATGCTTATTAATACATATGTTTGCAACATTCGAGGCATGGAACCCTCGACCACTGGAGGTCAGGCGGTCTGCTAAACCGCTAGACCAATGAGACCATCAAATAGTATATTATATGATATTTCCAAATAGTATTTCAAACAAAATAAAATTACCATACTTATATTATATTGAAAAAGGTACAAATAATTTAGTGCAGTACTCTCATAAGATTCCGTAATACCTATATGAAAATAACAAGACAGTGCTATTAAGAATGGTCTATTCTTGAAGTTAGTTGAAAATAAATACAGAAACCATAAGACAGAACGAGGTGAAATTATACAACCAAGTGTAGCAATAAGCGGCCGTTGTGGCTGTAGCGCTATAAAACTTTGACTATAACGGAGGCTTTCACGATTAAAGTAATATCCTTGGCAGGACAAGTTGCTGAATGCACCCGTATCAGTTGCGCTAGTAATGTGAATGTGCTTCTTCTAAACTCTTCTCTTCTAACTCTACGAACATGAAATAAGTATTTTAAAATACATAATATTATATTCTGCTTTATATCATATATGTATTTGCCTATGCATACGTGTATATTTCTAACCTCGCCTTTCAAACCAAAGACAACTTGCACAGCAAGCAAATTAACAATACAAATAGGTAAGACAGAGGTACTTGCCTAACTGTCTGCCTACGCAGAGAACTTTGCACAAAGTCTCCCTCTGGCAATACAGTACAAATTTTAGGCCAAACATACGTTACTAGATAACAATGTCCATATTACTTATTTTGCTTATAATTTTATAAACTTCAAACTACGTCTTAGCATTCATTCTGAAGTTATGTCACAGACTGTATTTATTAAAATAACTCCGACGAGTGCGGAAGTAAGCTCTTCACCGAACGAAATAGTTTCAAATGGCTGTAGTCAAAGTTATTTATAGTATCACCATGAAGGTATACGTAGGTATAGGCTATAGTTATTTATGTAAATTCCAAAAATACGACTTCGAGAGTAATATGTGGAACATAGTGTTATGTATACTTGGAGAGATGTGAATACTAGTATTTGCGTTGCTAGCAATGTACCAAATCGAGTAGACTAACATGCCTGGCATGGTACAGTGCCTAGAAACTATATATCCTGGTAAATTCATTTCAATGGGTTAACTGACTTAACATTATTCGCATACTTCATTCGCAGGGTATACTTATAGCCATTTGCAAACAGTTGCACCATTTCATTATCACCATTTAAAAAAATATGTGTATTTTTAATGTATTAGTTTTTTAAATTTCATTCAACAGATTATACTTAGATACACAACTACGACTACTTGAACAAAACTATGACTTCACATTATCATATGACTATAATGTTTTGGAGGACTAAAATATCAATGATCTTCGTTTGTTTTTTCAATGACTTTCTCTCGCCCTTTAACCATAATACAGCTCACAAAGCAAGCTCAGAAACTTGAAATAGACAGAGATGCCCACAAAATTTACTTTTTACAAAGTCTATCTCCTATGTGTGTTAGGTAGGTACATACCGTAGCAAAAAGTCTTTTGATATTCTGTGGTCTGTTGACCCCCTGTGCGGGCGTGTAATTATAGAAAACCTTTCTTAGTTGATGTCTAAGTTACACAATTTACAAAAGGGATATTGTACCTTCATCTCATCTATTTCTGGCACCAGAAAGAATTTTTGCATATTGCGATATATTACAACAGGTATGATAGAGAAGATACGCAGGTATAATCACGTCATCGCCAGGGATAGCAAAGATTGATTGACTCTACAATGGACAACACAGTGTATTTTGGGAGGTTCAAAATATACAAGTAACGTATATATTATCCACGAAGTGGTTTATCAGTTTGTATGTATCGGGAAAATATAAAAATAGATATAAATACTAAAATAAACTTTGGATATAAAAGCAGACAGGAATGTGTTCGTTGGCGAGGATGAGGACGGTGTCAGATCCGTTAATCCATTGCGGCTAATTTGTGAAAAAATTACCTTAATGATTACCTACCAGGACCACGTGGAGGTCAGTCTAACATGGTACATTGATGGCAAAGGCGTAACTAATCCCTATTACCAACAAATACCTTCCACCTCGTACTTACCTAGTTATTACTGTGCGATGGCAAGATCCTCATAGTAAGATATCTTAATATTGTTAACTAACATGACACGATCAAAGAAGTGAAGTGTAAAATGGGAAATTATTCCTTGAATAGCTGCCTTTACACGACACGTTCACTTACGCGCGATCAGAAGCGCTAGCGATTTAGCGCGGGAAAGCTAAGCGCTATCATGTGTGACGGCATTTTAATATGTTTGTGAAATATTAAACTTACGCGCATGAATGCGCATGTGTTTCATGTCATTTCACTTTCTTTTCAAGTTTTATTTTTCAGTCCAAAGACACGTTTGTGGTTTATAAATTAACATTAACCCTATAATTATGTTTTTGCTGCATAGTCAGATGTCCGCAATTTTGCAATGATAATTACGCACAGTCGAAGAACTCGAGAATACATGAACTGACGCACGATATTTCTCGTCCTCTTTGTCTACATTTACTTGCACATTATTTCTTGTGTGAAAGCCTATTCGGACGTAAAAGAGCGTACCTGTAAAAGCAGCTAATAGTCCTTCAAAATGCGCGGTTACGTGGTAATGTAGTATTTGAGTTAAAGATTTGTTTTGATATGGATATCTCACCGAGAAACAAAATTGTGTTTTGTAACTCTATAGTGAAAGTGAAAAATGATTCAGTTACGAGTATTCCAGGATTTTGGCTTGGTTTGGCTTATACCATTTACGTGTAACCCTATAGATATGTACATAATAGTATAACTATGGACAGAAGGGTCTATAAATTTGTCTTTAATAGAGATTAGCTAATTTCCGGTAGGATCGGTCGCATCATTATTCTCTCCCCGTTCGCATGAATTTCGGGAAATTTCTTCATTTCACTTTCGTAGTAAGAGACTCTTAAGCAAAGCAATTATGGTATTTTTAAATAGACGCGAATAACAAAAAATATCACAGCCACTTCTGAATTAAAAAATCCTACTTTCAAAAGTCAATAATGATATGAAGTCGCGTGTTCCACTTTAGATAAAACGGTTTAAGTAGTTCCGTAAATATTTTAACAGTTCGGGCCGCGATGCCTTCCTATAAACTAGGGTAAAGAAAACATTCTCCTAGTACGGCGTAGCAAATATTTGTATATAATCCAAGTTGGTGAAAAAGTAAACAAGGATGGTCGTTGGAGGGCGGCCGACCAGATTCCTCGCAGTTAATTGGCCACATTAGTCATATGTTGGGTCGCTACAATGTGCTACGGCGCCGTCGGTCCCTTATCTAATATGATTTGTGATACCACTGAAATATAAATTATAAAACCACGCTGTAAATTCTTATTCAGAAAAGTGTCTTTATTATAATTCTTATTTTTATATTATATTATACACTTACACTGTTGATAAATAAGGTTCAAAAACGCTTATTTAAATAAGTTCGGTATATTCAATTATACAAATAATTAAAACACAGAAGGAGGAGGGTTGCACGTACAAATATTGATAAACATAGAAAATACAACTATATATAAAATATAATTTCTTTTGCTTGTCAATTTTTGCTGCAAATTTACACACAATTAAACGAAAATATGAAGACTATCCTTACAAATATTATCTATAAATGCGAAAGAAACTGTATATCTATCTCCCTTTCACGCCAAAACTTCAGAACCGATTTAAATAAAATTTGGTACCTACACAGATAGTCTAGACCCTGAGAAAGCACACAACTCTTTGTAAAGGTTGTATGGAAGTATAGTTATTTTTAAAGCTAAAAGCTTTAAATTTATATTTTTGGTTGTTGATTAAACATAAATAAATATGACATTCAACATTTGCAAAAATGGGACCCTTAAAAGGGGAAAATAAAATAGGGGCTGAATGTTTTTTTAATGAAAATTATCATTTTTGAAAGTAGATGACACATTTTATTTGCCTCTGTTGGGTTAGATTATTTTTTTTATTTGGTCAAGGTCACTAATACGCGGACGAAGGGGCGAACGAGCACAGCTAGTAAGGAATAAAGATAACTTTATCAATTAATAATATAAATTTTTCGCCATAAATACTGCTTTCATATATTTTTTCAAATCGACTAGATTTTCTTTTCTTAATCAAAATAGTATCTTTCTAAGTAAGAACTTTTTATGTACGGTTTTTCATTCGATTTTGTTAGTACTTACTTTATATTACTAAAGGCTTGTTTTCAGAAAATTTGTACATGTATTGCCATCTGATGTGAGTGAACTTACTTTCCAGCTCACATTTCGTAGTTTACTGTTACAACACAAGATGGCGCAACAATGGAGAGGTAAAGGTAAGTTAACTTATAACATTATACCAGAGATGTAGAGCGCGCTGCAGTCGTATAGATATCTTTTCACAATTTGGTAGGTGTCGCCCATATTGGAGATCACTAAATATGCAGTCAGAAGGTGAAATAATAATAATCTCAGGACAATTCACACAGCGCCATCTAGACCCAAGTTAAGTTAGCTAAAGCTTATGTTATGGGTACTAGCTAGCTGATACATATACATAGATATATATATTTTTGTAAATACATACATATTATACATAGAAAACGCCCAGACCGATACAATCATACTCTTGAATACTAATGTTTGTGCTGTGTGAGAAATCGAACCCGCGACCATCGTAAGTAGGTCAGTAGGTCCTAAAGCGATGTGCTAGACCGCTAGACCACCGAGGCCGTCATAAATAATTAAATAGACTGCATATTCGGCGAAAGAAAAATTATTTACCTTCTGCAGTTCCCGGTTTCACCTTCTTTTCTTCTTCTGAAGTTTTTCCCATTCATTAATAATTGAGTGACACTATTAATAAATTCTTCCACAAATATAGGTACAGTTGTACCTATAAATTAATAAAATACAACATTAGTGCATCACTGCGGCAATGTTGCCAGGGTAGTTGTTCTGTCTATAATATCTATATCATCATCATCATCCTCATCGCAGTCCGGAAGACGTCCACTGCTGGACATAGGCATAATATCTATATAAATCAATAAAACAAAGATGAAGTCAATATCGTTTTATTTTAAAAAAGACCTTTTCAACATTCGTCTAACAGTTCGCCTTAACTCTTCAATCAATACAACCCTTCACTTCTAAAATAGACATCACAGATAAAATATAGACACAAAATATATTTTGCCACTAAACTTTTTACGGGTCGCCTATCAAACGCTGTTTAGCTTTGTATGATATTAAATGATACAAAACCCATCTACCCTAGGCGAATACAATTTGCAGTCTATAAGTTCAGCCAAAGTCAATGGAATATAAATAATCAAAACACAATGGCACCAATAGAAATATTCTAAACGAACACATACATTAGCATTCTATTCTAACACAATAAGTTGCTTTAAATGAATTTGGTACAAATATTCAATAGGAGAAAATATTTTTCAATATATAATTTAATTTAACACAAGAATTACAATATCTATATTATTATATCAAATATAAAGAATGGCATACTAATAGCATTTAAGTCATTTTTATACTAACCAAAACATTGATACATTCATAATTATAAAAATATCTATAAACAGAAAAGAAACTAACATTTATTTTATTTTCACAAATTACACAGATATAGGCATCATATCAATATTGTACAATTAACATTGTCATTTCATTTTAAAAATATTCTTAAAAAAATAGAGAACAAAATTATTTCGTAGGCCTAAGCAATAAAATTAAAACGTCATGCTATTTGTGTAATGTTCTTTATTCTGTTTTCCTTTAAATACATAGTATAATTAATAAATTATTTGACCATGTCTACTTATATAACAAAGACAAATAAAGTGAACAATTAATTTAAAAAAATAGTCACGTAAGGTATTTTTTAAGGTCTGGATTATGTATAAATGACATGCTACAATTATTTACCATCTCTATATATCACCTAAAGAAAAACAGAATATAAGTTTTATTTTGGTCACTATGTACATGTACAAGCTAAAATTGAATAGTTGTTGCTCTGTGTTGTATGTTTTCGTCCATTTTGTATTTAATAAATTGTGGACCGTTATTGAATTGGTGAGTTACTGATATGTTGTGTAGTATCAGAGTTTTTTGTTCTATAACTTATCTATAAGCACTTACGGAAAACTAACTACCAATATTTTATAGAAAAGTACTATGGTACAATATCGAATTGTCACATAATTATATAATTGTAAATACGATATATTTTCATGCATTATATTTGTGTACATACCACATTAAACAATATGTACTGTACAAATTTAAAGTATCTAACAATTTAAATTTAAGATCCTATATTATGCAATTTAATATTAAGTACTAATAGTAAAACGGTATGAATAATTTATAGATAACGTTATGACAAAATAAAATTTCGTGTCAGGGATGGCAACCATATGAGGCTGCTTGTCTATATAACTAATGTATACCTATTTGCGAATATATAGATAGATTAAAAATAGAAAAATGTTATATATATATATATATCTGTATCTATACATACATATGTATGTAGAGTATATAAAGTATTTATTTAACCCGGGAACTATGTCTGTATTTGAATATTTGATAAATAGCATATTTCGATTCTACTCGTAATTTTGCTGTTAACTGTCATTATGATATAAATTCATAAATAATAGTATAAAAGTAGTTACAACATGAACAAAGATTATTTTATTACATATAGGATTACCTTACACACTTTTGGAAAGTAGATTTCCTAATGTAATAAATTATTTGGTACCTATAATATTGCTAGCCCTGTCTTTTTTCTGAATATAATTATCAGAAAAGGACAAAGACAGTAAATGTTGATCAATATTATTATAATTTTGATATTAATTTAAATATACGTACAGATTTAACAACTATAGGAATGCCTTAAACATCTTTATGTGATTCAAGATATTGTATGCATATTACAAAAGTAAATGATGACGATTAAAATTTCATGAGGTACGTGAGATGCGAGTGTCTAGATATATGACAAATTTCTTGTTCTCGAACTGTTTTAAACCTCTATTTGTGTATTTTGACTACTTATCGGATTTAAACAACATTTCATGTCTCATTTGTATATTATATTCGATGCAATATTTCAATCTAAATTATGTATGTGTCATATTGAAGATCATGGATGATGATTTTATCCACATAAGAAGGCAAATAAAGTTTTTAACAAAGACAACTAAGCAACCGCAAGATTATTACTAGCTAAACAACATTTTCTGTTTTCATTTTTGATACCGGCTTGTATATTTAAATTAGAAGGTTTGTTAAATAAAAGTACAATACTTCTTCTGACTATCATACGTACGTACAGAACCTGATATGACCTGACCTGAAATTCAGACCTAAACACAATGGAATGCCAGTTATAGACAGTTATGTAAATTCGACATATCAGGCGATTTGCTCTAGATTATATATAGACGATTGTCATTTGGGTTCAGATTCTTCCTGGTCTGAATGTGTGGGTTTGCGTTTGTCTTGACCATTTAATAATAAAACGCCCACTTAATCTTATGAGTTATGGTGTTGTAATTGTGAACTTTATAGTACGGATATTATGTATGATCCTTATATAAATAATTAATTATATTATATAATATTCATACCACGAATATTAAAATTCTGTGTTATTAAACAGTGAAATAGATTAAAACAACTATGACAAGAATGGCAAATGGTACGACGCTAAACAACATTTCATAGCTTTAAGTATGTACCTATATCATGAATGTGTGCACGTATTTACATGTAATATTTACAAGACAAATATATTATTTGTTATATATGTATGTACATTTTTATTATTAAATTTACAAATTAACCGATGAGCTGACATTGGCCTCTTAGACATTTTTTCATTAGAAATATATTAATAATATAACTATGTAACTATTGCAATGACTTTTATGATGTCCAATAAATGGATACTTATTATTTAGAAATTATGAAGATTTATTTAGATCAGATGTGATTTTCAAATATGTAATACACTAACAGAAACGGTACGTATAAAAATATACGTAGAAAATACTTTCCTTTTTTAAAAAAAATAAAAAACATACATATTTAATAAAACAAGATACAATCCATTTAATTTAAGTCTTACAAGAAAATAAATAATTATAAAATACCTTTTTGACCAGATATAACAATAGTTCAACTAACGACAATTATTTTAGTCATATGTGGTTCTGCTCTCTTTATTAAAAATATACGTTCATGCCCATCGATAGCGGTTATCAACTCGTTATCGATGCACGTACTAGTACAATGAATCTACCTTCTACCATGATATTAGGTACACGTTCCGGAATGTTCTAGAAAAGTCCGTTCCAATATTCATTTATACACGTACACGTTCATTGACATAAAATATCAAGTACCTTCTAAAATTTAACATCGTTAATTTCGAATGTTACAGTAATACTGATAGTATAATTGATTTATTGAGCAAACTATTGGTACGTTATACAATAACACAACACGAAATGGCACATTTTTTACATACATATTTCACATAAGCTGATAAGCGAAATTTCTTCAC
Source organism: Achroia grisella (assembly GCF_030625045.1). NCBI lineage: Eukaryota > Metazoa > Arthropoda > Insecta > Lepidoptera > Pyralidae > Achroia > Achroia grisella. The sequence continues at coordinate 2,486,353 of NW_026712655.1, read as the reverse complement.
ATTAGCTGTAAATAAATATACAAATATATGTACTAATTTCATAAAAAATATATTGGTATCGACAAATAATTAAACGAAAGAACAGAGATCTTTTGCTAATAAAAAAAAACATGTTTGTATGAAATTTCATGAAAATGAGATGAACATTCTGAATAATTTATTCAAAAACTGTGACATTAAATGTAGATACTCAACATATATCTACTGACTCTTAATCCATACCTCGAAATATATTCATTACATTAGCTACATTACAATAAGTTACATACTGATCTGAACACAGAACAAAATTTTGGGCCTTAACATACAAACTGTCATTGGTTTTCTTGCTCTATACAAATTCACAATTTGAGAGAGAATCGTCAGCCCTATAATGGTCCTCTTTATTATGGTTATATTATGCATATTTGGGGCATTTATACATAATTATAATCTTAAATTAAAAATCAATTGCATAAAAAAATTTGTTGCCATTTTTTAATTTCTAACCTAATGATATTAAGTTATAGGTAACGAAACAATAATAATCACATATCTATTATAATTATTTTTTAGTATCAATATAAATTAACATATTTAAATTATGGGGTTCATAAACAACATGTTTAAAAAAAATATTTTTTTCAAGTCGACATTGAGCTGCAAATCAAATGTTCCTATTCAATGAAATCAAAAGCTTAAAAATGTTTGATATTCTTTTAGCAAAAACATCCGTGTGGGTTTGAGCAAATTAATTTGTGTATTTTAAACATATCATTTGTAAACTATCCCCTTGTATATGAACTGAGATATGTACAATAACAGATTGCGCGAGATAAGGACGCGATTTTTTCTGTTTATTTACAACCACAATAGTTTTATTAAAGTCAACCATTAATCAACAAATCATTACCATTTAATCATATATATCGGAAATAATACGGGATCTGCTTACTTCGGGCAAACCCTGGCGAGTATCTGGTTCTCGTCAGCAACTTTCTTTTGTAATTCCTCGGTCCATCTGTGTGCCATGCGGTCTACTGTTGACGGGACTGTCAAGCAATTCATACCACCGTACTCACAAGCAGCCTGGAAATGCGTTGTTTGAATATAGATTATTATTAACATTTATATATAAATTCACATTTATATCACAGAAAAAAGCATGAGACGTATTTACTTAAAGATTTTCTTAACTGTATTTTTGTATCTTTACCAATTATTATAGTGGGTCGAAACTCGAAGGAAAAGCACTAAAAGAGAAGAAGTGCAGTAAACCAAGTTTTTTTTTTAATTATGCTTAAAAAAATACATTAACTCAATAATAAAAATATTACACACACTATTTATTACTGTATGCCATACACGCTACACAAGCATATGTCAAAATAATAATAGATAAATATTGTTTGTCTTCAATATTATGTGTATTGTATATCTATAGTCTTACTGAATGTGAAACATAACCATAAAGTGTTGGCAATTAGCTGTAAGTTTATATTGTCTTAATTAAATAAATAAATAATTTAAATTAATTATGGTCGAATTTCGACCACTAGTTATAGTAATTATAGTTACATCAAAAATATATACCCGATAGTGATGTAGAAGAGCTCGATCGGTGGGTACCCCAGCAGAACTGGCGCCGGGCGCGTGCTCCCAAACAAAGTGGTTCCCGAGCTCGACGGTGTCGCGCGGCCGCAGCGCGTACTTACTGCGGTTCTTGAGCGCGTGGGGAGTCGCCCACCGCCGTGTTTTGCGAGCCGTCACCAATGACGCCGTCGCTTCTGCGTCATCCTGGAAATTAAATTAGAATAATTATTTATTTATTTTCATGGTTTCTGCCCATTTTGTTAGTAAAACAAAAAATAGTCTTATTTAATGTTAATCAAGCATCATCTACTTCTTTCTTATCCCATTTATTTGGGGTTGGCGTAATATGTTTTTCTCTTCCATCGTTGTTCGCTGTCATCTCGTTATTTACTATTTATATCTTTCACACAGTCCATCCATCTCTTTTTCGACCTTCCTCTGCCTTTATATATATTCATTATTATCACCTTGCTTAAAATATTATCTTCATTCCTAATAAATCAATGTTAATACATAGGTACAAACACAAATTACAGATATGTTACATATGCAACGCAGAACCTTATCCAAAAGTGCTGAAGAGCAGAATTTACAGGCGCTACTAACTACAGAAATGAAGAAGACCGCCATCTCACAATTTCAATACAGTAGTTGGGCACATTAATTGGAAAATTTTTATTTTCATATTAAATCTATACGCTGACTAGGGTCACATTCGTTCTAACATAAAACGATGACTAGTTTTTTGGTTATAATTGGTTAGTAATTGCCTCCTAACTCAGACTATGAAAAATTTGAGTCTACCATGGAAGATGTACTGAAGTTACCATTCAAAAGTAACAAATTTACTTTGGTATGTGGGGATTTCAATATAGATCTTCTTGTTGATAGTCCTATAAGTAATAAAATTAGAAACCTTTTTAAAAGTTTTGATCTTGATCATATTTTCTTCTAAAACCTAAACCTACAAGGATTACGACCACTACAGCAACATGTATTGATAATATATATTGTAATTTTAGTATTTTAAATAAATCTATAATAAATACATTGCCGTCAGACCATTGCGGACAAATAGCACCATTCGCATGTAATGAAAAAAACGAGATTATATATAAGTTCTACAGACCAACAACAGCATTTAAATTACAGAAATTTAAAATCAAATTAAATGAAAGTTTACAGTTTTTAAAATTTGACAATATTGATCCAAATATATCATATAGTCGTTTTCTCAATATAATAAAAACGCATTTTGATAAAAAATTTACAGTAAAGAAATTTAAAGTCCATAATTCTAAGTATGCTGAATACTTAATAAGTACTAAGGTACTTATATAAGTAGGAAAAATATGTATCAACTATATGATATTAGGTCCTATTTGCGTGATCCTATATTCGACGAATATGTTAAAAACTATTTAAAGATATTCAAAAAAGTATGTAAGGCCGCAAAGGCACTTAATTTGAAAAATAAAATAAAGTCTTCTAAAAATAAAATAAAAACTACCTGAAATATAATAAATACGGAAACAGGTAACACTAAGTCGCGACAGTTAGAATATGAGGTAAAAGCAGAAAATGGTGTCATTATTGATAAAAATGAACTTGTTGCTCAAACTTTTGATAATTTCTTTTCCACAATACCTCTCAAAGCTACAGAAAGGTTAAACTCGTCACCTAGTCTAGCAGAAACATTATTAAAAAATACTGTAAGTCCATGCGTTTATGACTTTCATTTTCACCATATCAGCTGCTCCTGTATAATAAAAACATTCAACGCTCTCAATCTAAAGGGCACTGAGGATATCTGGGGTATGTCAGTTACAGTAATGAAAACAGTAATAAACGAAGTTGCTTCACATTTAACTGAAATATTTAATATGAGCATTGATCAAGGTATCTTTCCAGATCTAATGAAAGTGAGTAAAATAATACCGCTATTTAAATCTGGTGACAAAGACAATATATAAATTTTTAGACCTATTTCAATTTTGCCAGTATTTAGTAAGATTTTTGAAAAGATATTACTTACACAAATGTTAGCTCATTTTAATACACATGATTTACTTCATAAACAGCAATTTGGATTTACGAGAGGACGGTCTACCACTGATGCAAGCATTAACTTAGTACAAAGTATTTTCGGTGCCTGGGAAGATTCACAGGATGCCATTGGTGTCTTCTGTGATCTCTCAAAAGCGTTTGATTGCGTCGACCATAGGACTTTATTGCTTAAACTAGAACATTACGGAATTAGAGAAAAGTCCTTAGAACTCATTGGATCATATCTGTGCGATAGAATTCAAGTAGTAGACATTAAAGGAAGCAAATCTAAGGGGTCATATATAAAAATGGGTGTACCCCAGGGTTCTGTCCTCGACCCATTTCTTTTTCTTGTTTACATAAACGACTTACCATACCAGTTTCAAAACATCCTTGACATTGTATTGTTTGCTGATGACACATCACTTATTTTCAAAGTGAAAAGAAATAATAAGGATTTTAGTAATATAAATAATGCTCTTGAAGATATTCTTAACTGGTTTACATCAAATAATCTAGCGCTTAATTCAATGAAAACAAAGTGTGTTAAATTCTCTTTACCAAATGTAAAACAAGTAATGACAAATGTTAGTTTGAATGATCATGTTTTGGACTTTGTTGATGAGACTTCTTTTCTTGGTATTGTAATAGACAATAAATTGCAGTGGGGACCACATATATTCACACTGGCCAAAAGACTTAGCTCGGCTGCTTTTGCTATCAGAAAAATTAGACAATTAACTGATACTGCAACAGCGAAGCTAGTGTATTTTAGTTACTTCCATAGTATAATGTCGTATGGTATTATATTGTGGGGCAGGGAGGCTGACGTAGAATCAATTTTTATATTACAAAAAGAGCAGTTCTTCAATATATAATTTACCGTGTCGCGAATCTCTTAGAGAACGCTTTAAAGAAACAGGTATCCTTACTGTTCCCTCTCAATATATATATGAAAATATAATGTACGTACGTAAAAACTTAAATTTATTTACAAAGAATAGTCACTTACACGGTTTTAATACAAGGAATAAAAATAAATTAAATATGCCTAGTTATCGTCTCAAAAAAGTAAGTACATCTTTCATGGGACATTGTATACGTTTTTATAATAAATTGCCCGATAATGTTTTGAATTTAAATGAAGGGAAATTTAAGATACATGTAAAAAATACACTTTGCGCTAAAGCTTATTATAAAATAAACGACTACTTGAATGACTACAATGCGTGGACTTAATTATAATGTTAACTTTTGTTATGAAGTATATAACTTTCCCATTGACATAGATAATGTAATAAACACTAAAGAAACTTATTCTAAATTTAGTAATGACATATTGTAATTTAAATATTGTAATGGGTGAAAACTGTGATTGGTACAGTTTATGTTGTAAATAATATAAATGACGTAGTGGAGTAACTTGAAACAGTCATGCTCGCTATAAAGTTCAAACTTATGGCGGCGTGGTGGGCCGGGTCGATGTGCTCCCTCTAATATGGTTGAGTACAATGATGGCTGGGTCATCCGTCATACTCGTGAACGGGTGCTGCTTGTGGGGACTGGTCTGTTCAGGTTGCGAATACTGATTAGATTTTTTTATTTTTTTTATTTTTTTTTTATATAGCATATGCTGGTGGTCACTCTATTCTCCCAAATTTGAATTTAAATGAAATAGTATTATTATAAATATGTACAACATTAAAAAAAATATATACGAGCTGAGTTTCTTGTCAGTTCTTCTCATCTCGAAATCATTCCGAACTGACGGTAGATTTGACATATCATAAGAGTCTGTAATAGACCTACATGAATAAAGATATTTTGATTTTGATTTTGATTTTGAGTAACTAAAAATGTAGTATGTTAAAATCATTTGGTTTTTGTATGTAATATTATGTTATCTGTGGTTTTTGTATGCCCGCAGGATGCGACTACAGTAATTCACACAAAAATACGAAATATTGTAAACACGAAATTTAATTATTTATTATAAGGCATAGTCACAGTTGTGATTTATTTTGTAGAAATTTTTACAAAATCCATTTCATTACTTAATTTATGTTTATTATTTTGTTTAATTCAGCTACCATTATCAGCACGTTTTTTGCCTCTAATAGAAGCAATAAATAGTCTGGTACAATAAGACAGAGTTTGCACTGATTGAAATATTTAATACTACATTTTTTTGTAAATATATCGGTGCATAATAGCTCTGAAAAATACAGACTCTAAGCTAACCTAATCAATATCAGTTTATGTACAGTAAAATATAATAAAAGGAATATTATTATCTCAACATACCTCCCATCGAAGATAAAAGAATGCGTTTCTAAACAGAAAGGCGGCTGGTGACTTCGATGGTGGATTGTAGGAGGCCCGCAGTGCTGTGAGCAACGCGGGCAGCGTCCTCTCGCGGCGCGGGATAACCAGTTCGTCCACATCGATTACCAGCAACCAACCGGCCGTTGACATCGACCGATATAGGCAATCATTGAACGCAGCGAATTGTCCCTCAGTTCTATACATAATAAATAATACAAAATATAAAAGTCTCCGCCGACACAAAAAAAAACTCTAAAGGCAATATGTGTATAGTATCTCCACCGCAGCGTACAAATATAGCTAATGTCTGTGAAGCGCCTCAATAGTTCTTCATAGAGTGTATCTAAAAATCATCTAGACAAGTCAGCTTTCAAACAAAAAATCTTTTATAATCGCTCCATACGTTTAGGACCTACGAAGCAACGAACAAATACTACACTAGTTACACATCAAACTTATACCACCTCATCTCCACTTAAATACTTCTAAAATTGAACTATCTACTTAAATACATTTTTGTTTTCTAAAACACATAGAAAATACCAAGGCTAATAATAACAATTAAACAATGAAATAATAATACAATAAGGATAATAAATATAATACATACACATGTATACAAAAATTTGTATCGTGCGAGGAAGAGACAATCGATAGTATGGTGGTGTGCTAAACCGCAAAACCATCGAGGTCACCGCTATCATTATAATAGTTAATTATGGAAAACAGCGAGCTCACCTTATCTCAACTTTAGATATTATAGGCAGTTTCCACGGCAGCAGTGTGACTAGACCTTGCTTCCTGTAGTGGTCAATGAGGCAGCCTACAGGCGCACTCAGTGACTCGTTGTACATGTAGAAATGACTCGCACCCAGTAGCCTGTTTAGTTCAAACCATTCTAGTAGCCAGTCGTCACGGGCGTATGAGTAATGGAACGGCTTAACACATATGTGGAGATTTTCCTAAAAGAAAATATTCAGCATCAATTTTCATAGTCAACGTAAGGAATATCTGTCCATTTAATTTTATAGATTAAAATAATATAGGTACATACTAAACAATGTGAGGAATATTTATCTACCAAAGTAAAAGAAAAATTAATAATATAGGTAAAGACTAAACACCTAAGGCTAGAAGCTAGAGACTGTAAGTATATTAAATTATTGATTATGATGACAGGCAAAACATATCTGAAATTACGATGAGAAAAGAAACTAAAAGGGTTCAGAACGGGCAAATCAGCTTTATGATGAATAAAATTTTAAATAATTCAAAAATATCTGTAGTATCTATTTTACAACACGATCTGTTGTAGTATTATTATAAAATACCAAGTATATTTTTGGTCATAGTATACAAAACCCTCATTTGAATATATTCATACATATTATCACACATACCATAACTTAACCACTTACAGTTACCATTATGTACGTAATGTAAATTCAATGAATAAACATGCGTACTCGTTTAATGAGTAGGTTGATGTTCATCATAAATGTCCATTTGTGCAAACCATTGCAACCGTTACTCCCTTACAGAGGTCGTAAAAACAGGCGCCCGAATTTCTCATTTGGAAAATTTAGGGCGTTTTATCGTTAGGGACGTCATTCATTAGTACACTTAGTGTACCACGCTAACACGCAAGACTGTTTCTGCATCATAATTGTACTACATAAGATGATAATTTATTTTAGAAAAGTAACAAATAACCGTGATAAAATCTAGTGTTAGCGGGGATATACTGTAATATAGTCCTACTGTTCTACCTAGACGGAGCATTAAAATTGAATGAATTACAAGCAAGAATTATATCTATCAGAAACCATATTACAAATCATGTAGTAGGTGACACTGAGGTATCTGTATACAGTTGTAGCGTCAGATTAACAAATTGGGTATTAGTTCAAACAGCTATAAGAAAAAGTAAATAAACTTTAACAATTCATACAGACAGACCTATCTAGTCCTGCGTGGAACTAAATGGTACTGTATGTTTTTCAAAAAGTTTGTCTGTCAATTATTTAGTACAAGTTCTGCTTAGCGTTAAGCAGAACTTGTACTATTATATTAAATAACTGACAGACAAACTTTTGTAATAAGTAATATAAGTATATACACACCCACCAATGCGCAGTTTGTATTTTGCCAGATTTCGACATGCAAGCATTGGTAGTGTATTAAACCTATCTATCCGAGATCAATACAAAATAAGTATATATTCTACAATTCTAGTTTTGAACCTACCTCAATACCACTCTTAGGTTCGGTGTCCAGGACTGTAAGCAGATTAGTGGGCGGTCTACCAGCCCAACTGCTGGATACAACTGATATGGACGCTCCAACTGTTTCCTGAGGTTTTACTCCCGAGTCACGTAGCAAACATAGTACGTATGTCGCACTGTACTTTAAATTCCAATTCTCTCGTATGGCCTGAAAAACAAAGTATACCTTAATCAGCCAAATGTATAGTATACTAGCTGTTATGTGACTTTGTATGCACAAAATTTCACCTTATTTCAGATAATTTCCAAATATTTTTTTATATAAATATATGTACCTTCTTGGTATTTTTCTTTAAGATTCGGTCAGGTCCTTAATCGTGAAAAAGTAACAAACAAAACGACATACACAACATGGTTTTGAATGTACATATACAGACAAACGATTATACGGTACCATATGATTTGTATAAGATAATAAAAATAATATTTTTAATTAAAAAGACCACCAACAAAATTCGTCTGTCAACCTGGCATGCAACCGTTCTGATTGATAAGTGATGTTACTACCTATTATAGGCCTATTATTGTTGATAATAAATTCAAAATAAATAAAAACCAATACCATGATCAGTACTACTCCAACTTTTGAATGACGAGTTATCTAGATTGAGTTACGTGGGGAACCTGACATAAATATATATACAAATATGTATAGATGTGACGCACGGCTTTAGTGTTTAGTTTGTGCTTTCGTCTCAAGAAATGATATATACAATCTATAATATTTATGTCACATTCCATTAGGATACTTTCAGCCGTTTAGTCGATAGAGGTACCAAACAGACAGACAGATAGATATCGTTTCACACTTAAAATATTAGTATAGATATGTATGGATATGGGTATCAGTTGTTATTTAAAACATTCTTTACAACATATATACAGATAATAAACATAGTTCCAACATAGTTGATATAGAAATTAGTGCAAACACAAACCGTAAATTATCTAATATGCGATACAGTAACATTACCGCATATATTTATTACTATACTATATTTATTAAAGTAGAATTTATTAATGGATTCTGTTCGCATTTGTAGAACATGACTGTATCATTCATGTATTAAGTAATGTATGAATAATAATGCATACCTAGGGAGTATGACTGTTCTCCCGATTATAATTATCATGACCTCGTTCATTCAACTAAAATCAACTGTAATGTTATAAATTGTTTAAAAATTGTGTAAATGTTGGTCTGTCTGCTATACACACTTATTATTGTGTTGTTGTCAAATACAATATTATTGGGGGAAAAGGGATTGGTAATAATGCGAATTAATAACCCCAATCCCATTTCAGGTTGATGTCCAAGCGATGCCCACTTAAACATCACGTTAATTTTCTGGTGAATTTGCCACGAAGCTAACTGATCTGACCTCATACTCCACTATCATCTTCCACTAGTGCCCTGCCGGCATTATCTATAGGTATACAATATTAATTTTTACACTAATATTTTATTACTCGAATGTACCTAATATTGTTTTGCAAAGATCCGAAAACCATGTCGTCTTTTCCATGACTACTACTGTATGGCTGACTAGTATCCATAGGGGTATGAAGCTTGGACCTGTCAAAGGACGATGCTTACCCCCGAAATGCAATGCACCTCAAGATCAGCAAAGTCGATGCTGCGTATCGCAAAAAGACTAGGATAAAGATGAAAAAATTTACCAAATATTACGCTAGGAATTGCTTTTGTTAAAAAATGCAACGAAAAGATATTCATATCTCCTTTATTGCACTGCACGCATTGCAACGGATGTAGTTAATATTATAATTTTAATACCTTGACTCTAGCTTTAAGTGTGAGTGTGCGGTTGTCTGGCAGCCAGATTCTGCATATGACGGCATCTGCGTTCCGAGTTTTTGTGGCGGCGATTATACGCACCGCTGCAACCGTCCGCCGTTCCACAAACGCTGAGTACACGTAAAATTTAAACCTGTAACAAGAGACAATATATATATAAATATATATTTTAACAATCTTTTTTGATAAATAAAAACCATTAGCCGGTGCTAAAATAGATGGGTATATTATGTACCCATATTTCTTAGTGATATACCATCCATAACTTCGTTCGTATGACAAAACTACGAGTATACAAGTTTCATCATAATTAACTGAAAGCGACAAGAGGCCAAAAAATAGTAATTTGCACGTCTGTAATATTAGTGATGACATTGGCACCTTATGATAAGGAAAGCAGACTCCTAATGGGACGTTGCAAAGATACATACATAGATAGCTAAGATATAGTTATGTAATTTTTTATTATAAATCTACATTTTTTACTAAGTAAGGATTTATAAATCTCAGTTAGGTACATTAAGTGTTGATTTCTGTTATCACAAGATTTATAGTTATGTATATTATTGAATAGATGCGGGACATACAAATGAAGTCTACATTACGATTTACAATTATATAAATTGTACAGTGATAGTGATAACAATATGACGTATGAAAATTCACACTATAACTACTACATATATTTCAGAATAACATATTTCAAATAAAAACCATTAAAAATAAATTTATTTTTAAATTTATTGAACACAAAATATATTACAAAAAACAAAAAGGAAACGCCAAGTATTGAATGTATTCAAATCAGAAACAAGGCGTTACTACGCATACGGTACAAATATAAACTCTCAGCTAACATTGTAACGAACACTCTTCTCGGTTTTGCATAAAATAACGATACCTTTTATTACAAACCTACGTGTTATTAGTTTATTTTTGCGACATTACGAGAATATTTAAAGGTTATCTAAACATTCTCGTAATGTCGCAAAAATAAACTAATAACACGTAGGTACTCGTAGATAACAGATGGTACATACAATGGAAGCAATATCGTGTAAGGCGAGAAGAGGATTGTTACAATCGACGTCCAGCGGATCCCTTGCTTGCTTGTTATATGCAACTTTAATGGCAAATCTGACAGTCCACTTAAAAATAAGTGGCAACCGTAGCCTATATACATGAACAGTACTACGGACATCACGTCATCATATGACGCCCGTTGTACCTCTCGTTACGCATTGCCATTCCGAAGGAGCAAGAAGTATGTAATGTGTAATGTAATGTATGTATACATATATGTAATGTAATTTTAGTTAATGTACTTCAAGTCGACCTAGAAAGTCTAGAAACTAGTCTAGTCTAGAAACTTCCCGGTAAATTTATGTGTGGATTCACTTGTTAATCTTTCATTGATGCTCCAGTAGCGTAGGTATACCACCGTTAACACGGGCGAGTGTACCATTCTATTATCATTCATAAAAAGTGTCGCGTACCTAGCTATAAATATGGGCCTAAAGGACTGGTTTTTATAATTAACAATGGATGACGCTGACATTGCATTTTCCGGTTCACAGTCGGATGTTTTGTAGGCTTTTTGTGTTTAAACTCACGTGAGATCAACATACATACAGGTATAATCATCTACAAGGATGACTTTCAATAATAGCTGGTACGATTTGGGCTCTATTTATACGTGTGTATTTACAAAAACAGTACTTAAGTATTTCTATCAATCGTCTAGTAAGTTTTTTTTTTAATATAGTCCGAAGATATTTTTATCCATCCCTGTTACCTAATCTTTAGACTTAAATTTAATGTGAATATATACGAAATATTTCTTTAAGAGAGAACCATGGATATTCGTGGTACCTCTCATGGAATAACATCTATTGCATAGTAACACAGATAAGATAATATTATAGTACTAAGGTGGGTGATATTTCACTACCATATCACATCACACCCTTCAAACCGAAATACGGGTTACAATTCAAACTGCTCGACGGATGAAATACGTGATTTTATTATGTACGTCAAGAAAATACACAAATTAGCAAATTATATAAACACGTACATATTTAGAAAATCTCAACAGGCGCCTCATTTTGAATTTAATATAGAACGTAGCTGGGAATCAGCGTGAATTTACAACATAAAGGCATGTAATATTCTGAAGGCAATAACCGAGTATATCCCGACCCGCATAGCTGAAAGCAAATGCAAATATTTGCCAACGACCTAGAGTGTCGCTGAATTTATAATAGCTTAAGGATTGGTATAGAAATTCACTATAATAAAATGACGTGGCATTCCTGTATATCATTCCATTTTAAAAGCGAGCACGTGTCTTTGTGTGTGTTACCTTATCATGACTAACGACTGAACGGATACTAATAAAAATTCGTGAATAGATGATTGTATCCCGAGGACAGGCCTAGATTTTCTGTTACCTTAAAAAACAAGACGACGAACAGACGCATCAAAAGTACTTATATATTATAAAATAAAATATATACATTTGGCTACGCGTTTGTGTACATACACAAACGCGTAGCCAAATTGTGTTTGATTTTCACTTGTGATTTTTTTATTCCTGTGGATTTACAAATAAAAAAATTATACGGATACGAAGTCGCTTAACACACATAAATCATGATATTAGATTGGTCAAACTTGGTCAATAAATACTTACAATCAATGGCTACTAACGTTGGTATACCTTTGTGATACGTTCTTACAAACATTCCTTTTTTTATAGACGATTGGCAATTTCCCCAGAGTAATTGAGTACGTTTTAGGTCTTTAATAAACCCATGAGAATACGTACGACAAGGCTATCAGCATTCAGAAATAAGTAGGCCTACCTACGTCATGTAACGAAAACACGTACGGATATGAGAACGCTTTGCTAGAAGTAAAGCAGGAAATGGAAAAACACTTCATTCGCAACGAGTTTGAGGTACATATATCTCGAGGAAATTGCTCAATATGTTACCCATTATGACGAGAAATAAATCATCACATCGTATTCTGTACATAGAAGTATTATAACTCTCGTCTTATAAATATATGTTATCTAAGAAATTTCATGTGATAAAAAAATATTATAAAAAAAATTATTATTTATACGGTGGTTGGCATGTTTATTTTACACTGTCGCATCACATCTGTCACATCTGTAACTCTATCGGACTCTCGCATTCAAGATGACGCTAGACGGTATTTCATTCTATAAAATTTATATTGAATTAAGCGAAAAGTTGCTCTCCAAATATGCAAACACCCAAGAAATTATCTCTCATTAAAACATTTGTATAAAAAGAAAAAAAATGGCTTCCCAACATTTTTGAAAAAAAAAACGTATTTTGTAATATGTCTAAACAACGGTACAGTATATGCTTTTATTTATTCACACAATCTAAATAAAATGTAAGCACCGGTGTCACTGACCTAGTACCAAAATAGCTAATTATATAACCTAACCTCCCAAATTAGTCGCCAGTTCATCATTGAGTTGCGGATGGTAAATGAATTTCAACCGACAACTTTGCGAGAACGTGTTCTGAATGCAAAAATAAGTGTGTCTCATTACGACAAATCAATTATTCACGTGACCACATTCTGTCCAACTAATGCGATATACCGAATTTTAAATACACATACTAAACAGATGTAATCATAACAAACGATTATCGTGCTATTTCTGAGCATGATTCTAGCTTAATATAATATTTGATTTTACGTTCTCCATGTCTGAAATTTATGATCTGCTCTTTATTACCTCCTAGGGTTAAAAAATGAATGTTGACACATTGTGCTGATCCATCACCATGGGAATAAGTAAGACAGATTATCTTTTACTATTTTTTCAATGTTTTCGAACATGTGGATTGTATTGTAATATTATATATTATAATTAATTGCTAATATAACTATTAATATTACAATGTATATTTAAAACATTCCGTGTTTTTAAGAATGTACCATAATCTTAAAATATACATTTATATTATACCAATTCTAACAGATTTTGGAAAGCATTAAAATAAAAATAGAATTTGAATTGAATATTTAGTTCATTTTCATAAAAATTAACGTGGCTAACATAAATATGCTTGCATGTTTTACATATTTCTTACCGTAAGTCAGATGGAATTTAATAGAAAATATGAAATTGTACAAAAGACATAAAATATTAAAAATAGACAAAAGTCACCAATTATTTATACAGAGTAAAATTTTCAACAAAATTTATTACTGTAATTACATACAATTGAGTATTGTTCCCATAACGCGATAAATAGAAATTATCATACGTTATTACGATCTAATTTAGTGTAGTTCCGGTGAACAGAACCGACAAATTATTAACCATAAACGTATATCCATGTCATAATTATCGAGAAATTATCTAACAATACCATCGAATGGCAAATAGACATTAGTTTAACTAACTAAATTAGTGAAAACTAACGGACCGAGTAATTAGACTTACTGTATGTTACTCGTTATAGAATTATGTATAACAATAAAAAGCTCACATGCCTGGATATTTTTACGAGATATTACACTTACTTAATTAAAAGGTGTATGTTTTTTAATATACTGCCAGTATACGAATTGTAATAATAATAATAAATACGTATAAATTACGCTAGCCAACAGAGCCTTTAAACGTATAAGGGTATAATGGTATAAGTATAAGGCAAAAAAGTATTTTTTAGTCACAATAAAAAAAATGAAAATATTTTATATCGACAAAATATAAGTGCGAATTCATTTTATAGTTTATCTTTATTTTTAGGCTTTATTTTATAGTTTATCGATTACAACCATAAGGCATATATGTTAATAGTAACTATGATTATAACTAAATGGTATTAAGTAATTTAAAGTAATATTCGTCATTTATGACGTCAGCGAGTGGCTAGTCGTGCGTCCTAGAATGTCCAAACAGGTGGCGGCGATGTGGGCCAGGCTATTTATTGGGCACCCTAATATATGGCTGATCGGAATGTTGGCTAGTTTATGCTTCGTATTCGTCAATTGGTACCTTTTTAGGAACTTGTTTAAGAAGTTTACAAGATTGAAACTCATTTAGTATCGGTTGTCTAATTTTTTTTCTACATCAAAATACTAGTGGATCCTGCGACATCGTACACATATAACTTTTTTATTTATTAACCAAATGAAATATAACAAACTTACCACAATGCATTAGTAAAAACCGCACTCAGATCAGTTAAGCCGTTTCTGACATTATAGAACACAAAAGCACAGATAAAAGTTTTTTTGTTTGGGATCTATTCAATTGGTAATACTTTTCCTCGTATATTTTCCACGTAGATACAGCGTTTAATTACCTTTTTATTGTACGTACCTATAGATTATATAGCTATATATCTTTTTCAAAGATCTATTCACTAACTAAAAAACTAAACATTCTCACTATATGTAAATACTTTCGGAAGTTCAATTGTAATGTGTACAAGGCATAGATCATGCAATAAAAGCAAGTAAATATTACGAATAAGCTAGTAAACGTTTTAGCTAAAAATGATTATGTGCTTAATTTATATGCAGTCAAAGTGGGTGCGAGAACTATACTACAGAAATCTGTCTACAATCTTGTAAAATTTCTTGTCCTGTCTAGGACTGCAGTTCTATACTATAACGTGTATCTAAAGCTACACTACCAACTTTGGCTAGGTAGGGAGAAAACCACGAGAGGTGAAGGTGAGAGGTCAATGGGTTTCTTAAACCTAAACCCGGGTCACAAGTTAGGGACCCCATAACTAGAATACCGTGCTTGGAGTTTCCCTCTTCACCACACGATGAACCCGGCTCCCGCACGGTGAATCCATGAAAAGCTACTATAATATGCAACTCAAAAATTCGTATCAATTGTGTTAAACTATGATTTCTACAAATAACAATCGTAATTGGCAATAGAATGTACCTAAAGTCTAACATTGATGAATTATAAGTTCTATACCAATACACATATGTACAGGTGTTGTCATTGTTGCCTACTGATCGATCGGTCTCTATCGCTCGTAATTTGAAATATATATTTAAGTAGGTAGGTACCCACAATCTCAAATACACCTTGGTGCCAGGTAACCCACACAAAATATAACCAGTTGACCTAATTCCGACACACTCGACTGATTGTCACGTAAAATTTTAAGGCTGCCCTCTCTACTGACATGAAACTATTATGAACTTTTATGAAAGTTAACAATAATAAAAAACAATTTATAACAAAATATAGTATTAAATGTTTATCAACATGTTGTTTCCACCCGTTTTCTACTTTTGGAGTAAAAGCAGGTTTTCTTACCTTACAGTTTTTGTTTAAGAGTTGCTTGAAGTCAGCCACCGATAGAAATATATTTTGAAATGGATAAAAATACTCAAATGGAACCGTAAACAAAAATATCGATAACAAATCATGACAACTGTTAGTGTCTAATCTACATATGGTGCCGAACATTCCATATTATAACTGACCAGTCACCCATCAATCCTTAGGTATTTACGTCATTATTCCACAGTGTGAGTAATAGTCAATGAAAATTGACTATTTGTAAATCAGTGAAGGGTGTGTATGCACAACACTGAAATGGGTGAATTATAATTACTACAATCTATGTAGTTAATTTAGTACAAGAACACAAAATTAATTAGCAAAACTACGGTGAGTTCGCCTTCTCCCTGTTGGATTTCAACGTACTCTACAAAATGTAGGAAAGTCCATGTTTCATTTACAACACGCACGCAAACACGACTGTAAATAGTAATAATATGGTTTTGTAAGCGAGTAGTGATAATTATCTCTTTTTAATTACATGTACATTAAAACTGATATAAGTCCTACCAATGCTCTTTCACCAAAAATACTGGACTAATTCTATTAATATTTGGTATACCTAAGATATGAATCATACCTAAAATTAACATATTTAATACTTTTAACACAAACACTATTTAAGATTTAGAAGTATATATATTAAAATTATATTTATATAAAAATATATACGAGAACAAAAGATTTGTTTTAATATAAAAGGAGACATGTAACCGTTGATTTAATCATTTATGGAAAAATCTTATTATTTAGAAGATCAATGGTCAATCGAAGTTATGAAGGCTAAAAGTAAAAAAAATATACAACAAACGTGATATCGAGAAGGAATATTAGTATATTTTTATAATATTACCGTTCACGTTACGGTGGTCCTTTCTGTAGTTGGGGTAATCCTAATTACACAAATGACAGCTGGTAGATAAAAATAATATTTCATCATCATAGCATGATGATGAAATATCTGTACAAAATACTTTAATATTTCTCGTATTTGTCTTCTTTTTTCGAATTGAGAATATAAAAACAGTATAATATAAAAACAGTACATATTGGGTGATATCCATCCAATATGTACTGTTTTTAGGACATTGTTGTATCTATATAATACGAGTAGTATTAGATTAGATACGTCATACCTATTGAAAACATAGGTGGTTTTACACAAGTGGGTTTACTATTTCATTATCATACACCACAAAAATCTGAATACAGTATATCTATGAGATGAATGCCGTAATAACATTCATTTAATGTAATGTGATATTGTTATGTTTCTAGATACACACACAGATCCTATAGAAAATATTACACTTTTACTGATATTGTATTGGACCATTTAATACCCTTCGCTCTGGTCTCATACTTGGAATTTCACAGCCGAGTAAATGTTTACTGTTAATCCAATAGAGACCTCTCGATCGTACACGAGTGAATAATTCTTACACAAAATGAAATGGGGTTCACAAGTGAATTCATCCCTTAATCAATTTGCCTAATCGTTGTGGTTCATTAATTATTAACATGTTGATACATTTTGTTAGCTGTTTCGCAATTATACTCACACCGGTTTTGTTTGTCTATGTATACATTTAAACGTCTGTTTAAACACTTTAACACTCACATATTTACAGTAAATAATTATAAAATAGGATTTGTCATGAGAACTACGAAACTAAGTAGAAATATGAAAATGAAAATTACATTTACACTAAATTGATCACGTAACGGAACAGTTTGTATGAAGGTTTATTCATTTAAAATTTCTACCAGTCATTTAATTTCGTAACTATTCTGTCTAGCCTCCAACTAATTGTATATTTATAAAGAAAAAAACTTGTATTAACTCAGACTAATCTATAAAGGCATTGTTTAAATGGTTAAAAGTAAAGACTTATAGAATAAGAATTTAACTAACTTATTTATGTTACGAAGTCATCCAATGTAAGAGGATTTGCTGAAATTTTCGCAGGAAAGTGTGATAAGAAGTACCACGATGTTAAAGCTGCGGTAAACAGCTTAATGCTATTATATTTACCCACTCGCAATATCGCTGCATATATCGTTCTCGATCATATCTCCACGACCCCATTTCAAAACGAATGAAGACTAAGAAGCTTTTTAATTAAGTTTTTGCTTCTATAGCTGTGTTCTAATTCAGAGATGGATGAGATAAGAAATTACAGAATAAGAGGCATGACATCTAGCTGCTCTAAAATTGCAACATATGAATAGTCTGATACTATATAGGTGTCAAATGACAACGCGATGTCCGTGTTTGAACGTGTGTATTTTATTCATGTAAATAGGCGACCCTAACCGCTTACCATCAGGAGGGTCATCTCAGTTTGACTTTCCAATTACATAAAAAAATATAATAGCTAAATTACAGAGTAATAATAATAATACCCCTGGCCAATTCACACAACGCCATGTAAGTCCCAAGGTAAGCAGAGATGGTGTTATGGGTACTCGATAACAGATATAAATGTTTACATATTTTTATGAATACATACATAGAAAACACCCAGAACAATACAAACAATCATTTTCGAATACAAATGTTTATACAGTGCGAAGAATCGAACCCGCGAACATCGGAAGTAAACCGCTAGATCACCGAGAGTTCGAAGGAATAACAATATTAGGAATGGTCACATTTGAGTACGTAAGAATATCAAATTTATTTTGTGATGTGGATGTCCTTGGTGCTTTTTATGTCATAATATTTGTGTAGACAATAAGTTGTGTGTTGAAATTGGACCAAGTTATTACTTGGAAATAATATTAGTTTTTAAAAATGCTGTTTTAGAATAAGACATTGATTCACTGTTTAAAACTACGTCTATAGACTACGGTGACCACCCACCAATACATAGACAATAATCTTTATTCCCGATACATCAAAATGAAATTGTTTCAAAATTTTTGATGTCACCGTGTAACATGCACTCAAGAATATATCACTGTTGAATTTAATCCCTTTTGTTAAGTGAAACTACAAACGCTAACACAAACACAACAATAGAGATCCCGATTTCATTCATCTGATGAGACCGCGGATAAATTGGAAACCAATCGACATCCGATCGGAATATTATTGCCACTGGTAGACATTGGTTTGAAATGTCTATTAATAAGTATGAAAATACTACGACATATGATAGGTTCATATCGCAAAACAGATTTCGCGAGCGCGATGTCTGTTATAATAGTACAGAATACATGCAGTTATTCTATACATATATCAGTGAATTGTGTCTATACATAGAAGATATATAAGAAAACTATTATGATTGAGGTATTTTATCAATGTATAAGAATCCAAATCAATAAATTTTAGCATATTTGTATGTTTATTTGTTTATTCGCTTGTGCGTCGTGCTACTCACAGAAATGACTGAAATGAATGAATCAGTAAGATTTCAACGCAGTTTTCACCATTTTGTTATGCTTCACTAAAGTTTAGTTGAAATTAAATCTACATACATAAGACATACACCAAAAAATTATGACAATTTATTTGTGTATTATCTCGCCTGCTAAATAGAAAACTAATAACAAATCAAATTAATACAAGAGTTGAACCTGAGGTCGTCCATACTGCTACACGTGGCACAAAAATGTATACATACACACTCGTCATAATACAATTTGTGGCGTCTGTAACGCTGTTCCTTTTTATAGATGACGGTTACTATAATTCATTTAGTCGGTCGTCAGAATGTTCCCCATTCATAATGGCATTGAGATTAATATTTAGCCTTCTAATATTATAAATGTGAGTATTTTTAACGATGTTTGGATATTTCGATATTTATTACTCAATTACGCCTAAACGATTTTAAATAAAACACGAATAGTTCATGTTCTGGATATATGTTAATATATAGATTATTTTCAATGTAACTTGTGATACAGAAATATATATACTACATGTAATCAACAACAAAACACTCAAGCAAATGCTTCTAATCCCTTCATAAAGTGAACCTTCATAAAGTTTACCTCTAAAATACACTAAATCGTAAAAACATTACAAAATATAAACCTATCTATTTCAAGTAGTAACTGGTCTGTTCATATGATAGGTACAAAATCTATTAGGATAAGCTCTCCAGATGTCGTTTTCATAATCGTAATGATATTGCCATCGTTTCCAAGGTAGGTCACAGGCTAACGTACCCAAGTCGACTACCAGCCTTGTTACTAAGTACAAAGACGTGTTATTGCCGAAGGAGACTGCCGTAGGGCTCCTCTTGGGAAGGCTGATAGGCTTCAAACACGGATGATAAAATTTCGTTGCCATTATGGCGTATAAGGGGTTACTAAAGCATTATGTTATATTATTCATATTGTGTAGCAAACGTATTCTAAGGTACCATAATAATGCATAATGGGTGGGTAAGAGCATGACAAGAGCGAATAAAGATGTTACTTTGTTATGTTTTAGCTGCATGTGAAAAATATTTTACGTGAAACATTTACGCTATTAGGCTTTCGTATATGAACTGATTAAATTTATGTGAAATCTGCTCGCACTTATGTGTGTTATATATGTTATTATGTGTCAAAAAATGGAGATTGGAGAGATAGCAGTATTAATATTAAAATAGCAATTAATTATATGATAGTGTCTGGAATTTAGTTCAGTGTACTGAAGTTAACTACATTCATGTCAAGTTTCATGTTACAATATCCTTGATACACAATTATTAGTCATTAGTATAACATATTATTTTAAACGCCTCAGTCCACACAAGATTGTATATTTAAATTTTATTAATTCTATCAATAAGTTTGTTACAACCATTTCTCAAATTGTTATACGTTCTGTGAGAGGATATGTCTGTCAAAGTCATTAAGTAGAATTTTAAAAATATTTCTGTTCAAGAACAGTAACCAAAGCACTTTAGATATTGTTTTGTGGTAGTGCCAGCTGAATTTTGACTATACGTATCGAATACATATTGTGAAGATATATTAATAAGAAATTCCTTGGAAACAATTCATTGTAATTAAGTCATTTAAAAATTATTTGTTAACATATGTACTATAGTATTCGTAACTATAGAATTATGAACAGACTGTATCATTGCATAATAAATGACATAAAGGTAACAAATGTGTAAGAGATTACGTTAGTTATTGTTTTATCAAGGTCCTCATAGGTGCTTTTGAATATTGAACTATCATGTGAGTCATGACAGTAATGGAAATTGGAATTTATACCTATATACTCACGTTTTCATCTTCAGGGTTGCCTGAGTAGATTCGGACTCGATATGGGTCCTTATTCATGAGCTTCGTCACTATAGAATATGTATTATAGCACTCCGTCACGAGGCGGTGTCGCAAGGGGTTGTTGCGTATTCATCCTATAACGTCTCAACCTCCCTGGCATGTTATAATATTTATCCATTTCATTTTATTTTTGTTGTATACATATATTTAGTTATTACTGTGTTTATTTATTTATAATTATATGTATCAATTTATTACAAAGCCGTAACAATCCAAAAACCTCAATCACTAAAGTTTAGGAATTCTTCAGAACTCGCTGCTAGTAGAAATACATTCCTAAGGAACCTTATTAAAATATTTATTCAATATTAAATATTTGAATATATTGTTTTATCTACGAAATTTCAAATATCATTGTCAGATCATTTACTAAACGTACATAAAACACCATAAAATTTTTCATTACAATGATTTTACGACTACGACTTCAAGCGGTAATAATATTCGCAGATACAATACTTGACAATTCCAAGATGAAAATTTTATGACGGTAGGTACAGAATTAAAACCCTGTATAGTATTGTTGGTACCTATATATTGTAAAAAAGTAAATATTTTCGCTTTAATAGAAAGATTTTATTTAGAACTTGAAATTTATACCTAGTTTTTAATTTAATTTACTACCTATATGATATAATTTCCTTAAAACAATTGGTGATAACTATCAAAAAATTATATCATATAGTAGAATATGATATAATTTATTGATTATATATATTACGAGTATAGTTTTATAAAAACTGCAACCCCATTTTAACACTATGTTTTTTCGAAAAGACCGAAATATTATCTTTGCACAAATTCTCACTTTTAATACCGTTTTTGTTGGACATAAATTTCACACTCAAACTCTTAGTCAGAATTCTGTGAAGTGCTTTCGTAGTTAGGCCAAAAGTAAATGCAGTTGCGAAATCTATTTAATGTCGGAAAGTCTGAAAGATAACTTAGTTTTTAGGTAGTATTTTAGTATGTGATATTGATTTCAGCAAGCAAACACAGATAACCTTGTTTACTTGGTGAAATCAATATTACCCTTAAAGTTATACCACCATTTTTAATAAAACCGTATGTCGCTAACCGTATGACGCGACCATCAATCCGTGAACGTGACGTGATGAATTTACAAAATGTAATGGCACGGAGCAAGAAAGTTTGCGCGCCCACATTAATTCAGAGGCGCACAACGAGAGACGCAATTTCTCGCCAACGCCTAACGTAAGGCTACCTCCATCAAGGAGTTTATTTCGCATTCCTAGACTAATTAAATTTTAGCAACGTGCTCAGAAATCTTTTCAATCTCAGTATTTCAGATGCGGTTGAATCTTCACCATTAATTTGTAAAGTATTAACAGAGTCACTAGCTTTCTATTAAGTTATAGAATTAAAGATTTACAGTTAATTGCGGCGTTTAATACAATTTGTCCAGTTACTAGGTACCTACTACTAATGATTTACAGACACTATTATAGTTACTTCTAATAGATTTGTGTAATAATCAAACGTGATTCAAAAGGCAAGGTATGTACTTTTGCTTGTTTTAACAAATGACTACAGGTATCAACAATTATAACACACTGTTGTTGTGAGTTCTTGTAATAGTACTTATATGTATAGTTACAGTCTTCAGATGAATATATTTAGATATATAACAATAATTCCCTATACATACCAACGCTAAGTAGGTATATATTATAGCTTCCACATTTACAATAATTAATAATATAGCATCATAAAAAGTTGATGTATATCATTGTTGAACACTATAAATTTTTTAAATTTTGAAAATTTGTGTAACTTACAATAAAATCAATTAAATAATACAAAGGTCGCTCATTTATACTTAAACCCATAAATCAAATATTTATTGTTTCATACTGAGTTGTAAACAACTAACAAATTTTCTACAATATTCGATTTTCAAACTCCGTATTAATTTTCTTTTTATACCACTCTGTTTGTATAGAGTGCGTAACTAAAATAATTTTGTTTGACAAATATGTATACTCTACTAAAGAAAATTATCACATGTACAGTAAGTACATGCAATATATACTGTAATATAAATAATAAATTACAATCATCTAAATTATAAAGCAGTCTCCCTCCGCGTCTGTCTTCTTTTTCATGCTTTTCCATACGTCAAAAGAGTGATTTCTGAGAAAGGTGATGTACATGTGTATTTTCTTACAGTTTTGTTTAAAGTAACTTAAATATGCATGCGAAACCATATCGGTGCGCTAATGTATTTTCTCATTTATAGTGGTTTTACAGATAAAAGAAGTCAAAATCTCCGATTATACTTCATTTTCCTAGAAGTTCTCCATTTACTACTAGATCATACTATTTTCTTTGAAACACAAATTTTATTCTTAAGTATAAACTTTATAAAATATATATGTAAAATATTATCTAGACCCTTATTATAAAAAGAAAATACCTGATTTCTAGTTTCTAATACAAGACTCTAAAATACATAACCGCTTTCAAAATTCTATCGCCTATGTAAAACTTCATCAGCTATTGATTTAAGCGGTGTGATAATTAAAAAAAATCAAAATAAAAATAATAAACCCTGCAAACCTACCCCCCGTTCCGAAGGAAGGTTGTTAGTTCACAATTGTAATAAAACAAACCATAATATATTTAATAGTATCATTACTAAATAAAAGCATAGCATTTATTTACATGTTTTACTGTATTTTATGAATCAAAGTTTCGTTAACAGACTTAAAAGCTTTAAAAATATAGAGCTCCATCCGGTAAATTTTGCTACGAAATTTCAATCGTTATCGTCTGGAAGCAATCCCATGTTAAAAAATTTACACAAAAATCGCATTGAAAACTTTGTTACTTGGTTAATACACGAAGAGAAATCTTTAAACATATCTATAAAGGAAACTCGACCACTAAAATATACATAATAAACATGTATTTCGAATAAAAAAAATATTAAATTTTATTTTTATTGTATATACAGTTGTTTCAACTAAAGGAGGAAGAATACGCATCAATTGAGAATGACTATTACAAAGCTTATAATAAATATATTAAGTTAAAGGATCCTAAAAATAACCATCCCATTTTCTGGTTGTTTACATGTTTCATGGTATATATTATACTAGGTGTACCCGTAGGTTGGTCCGTATAATATACTGTAGCCTAAGGTCTAACTTGGCTAGTTTTCATATACGAAATATACTGTAGCCTTCGCAAGTTCTAAACATGTTACTTGTCGGTTCCTATTTTAATATTAGTAGTAACTAGCAATCGAAAGTAATAATTGGTATATGAGAACTGGCCAAGTTACAGCTTAGGCTACAGTATATTATCCTAAGTTATAAGAAGAAATGATATTTTATATTGTTATAAATACATTTCAGGATAGACCATTGAACTTGGCACCCATTTAGATCTCATCTCTTTTGTCGTAGAAGTCAACAATCAAAGCATATATCATAATATTAAACTCGGCTATCATTTCACATTTATGTTTTTGATGGGATCCTTATTACATCAGCTACCTGCTAAAAAATGTCCCGTCAAAATCGGTCCAGCCATTTTAGAGATTAGCGGGAACAAACGTTATTTTGGTGTATGTACGGTACTTAAATTCATATGCATGTAGTAAACAACGGTTATTTCAATATTACAAATAGACACTCAAATTTTATTTATATGTATAGATATCTGTAAATTTAACACTTGCTTATAAAACATATGAAACCTTACAAACATATAATCTACATAGATATGTTTGAAACAAACAATATAATTTTGATAAAGATCTCGCGTAACACAGATAAATATACGGTAAAAATGATAACCACTTTTTTTAAGTTAGTTAATAACTGTTACGTTAATAAATAATTTAACGGCGGACGCAACGCATTCCTAACTCCGACTATCACTTCTTTCCGCTTAAGATCATTCTAATTTTTGTGCCCGAAATCGTACTTTAATCTTCCTCAAAAATAGGTGTATAAATTGTATAAAAAAATTTACAAGCAAATAAAGCAATTATGGTAAAAGTCTGTAATTTTTGCAATAATTGAGATATTTAAAGATTAAGATAAATTAATTTTTTATTAGCTTTGAAGTATTTTTTCAATATATTATAAACACGAAATTAGTGTTCTCATAAAACATAAATCCCTCTTTTGATGTGCAAATTACTTTGATTTCATACTAAAATCAAATTTATTAAACGATAGACTGATATTTATAGATAATTTAGATATCTCCATCGATAGACACAGCTGATATCAACTGAACCTTCATACTTGTACACATACAATAACATAATTTGTGTGTTACGATCTCGAAATGCGATTTTGTAAAACCGTAATTGATAAAAGAGATATACGATACCTATATCGTCACAACGTCTGTGATGCGGCGTCGCTAATTATTTGTTCATTCAGCATACAATTACATATATTCCATATGTACACGAATTCATTCATTCAGCGTTGTAACGCTTCAAAATGTTCTAAAATTTATACAAATTGAATTCCTTTCAGCTTTACAATTCAATAGCGTTAATGAATCTAGTACTTTGATATATTTTTTTTAGTTGTTGATAATTCTTAACAACAATTGGATTGTATTATTTTATTTTATAATACACCTTATGATTAAACATATTGTTATCTAAAATAACCATAATATTCGACCGAGGTAGCGGAGTATGGTGGTATTATGATTAATTTATTATGAATTAAATTACTCAAAGTAATTCGATTTTATTATAAAACATGACTACACTGTCACAGTATGTAGGTATGTAACAAAATTAAACCTAATTCCTAGAAGTCCTATATCATCCACTGAATTGATATTAATTGTTAAAGCTTCACTGAGTTAACGATTCCTACTACTATTTAACTATATTTTCAAATTTTTATAATGTTATATTGAAATAAAAGTAGTTTTTTTTTTAATTTTTCACTCTTCGGAGGTACATCAATACGTAAACATATATACACCTAATATTGCATGTAAATTTCCCTAGGTAGCTACATCAGATTAACTATGATAACGGAATTATTTATGTAAATAAATGAAACAGTAAGTCCATATTGATTTAGATTTAGATACCAAGTTGTAATTGTAGTTCTAATGTTTATTAGTATTGTTAAGTCTAATTCTAATGCCTATAAATAAAGTCAGTAAATGGGAAAAGTTTTTATAGTCACGGTGATTATGTGAGAAATTTCTGACACGCGTTTTACCAATGTATGTTAATACATATATATGTAATTAAAAGACATAAACAGTGGAAAGAAATAACGACTTCAAATTTAAACAATAACAAATCGTTGTAAGCTATGAAGATGTAGGTCTATACTGTTTTAAAAGATAATAGTCCTATAGCGAACAATAAAAGTTTGTGTCTACAACAAAAATAGTATAGAATGTTAGTGACACTATTGAATCATAGCAGAATAGCGTGATCAAAGAAACCGTAGAAAAAAAGACTATGTAGACGTGTTAATTACGAATAGTTCTTTAGCAGTCTTCACTATTTGATACAATCCCCCAGACTTCCAGATTTATTAAGAGGTCTGAGATGTTGGAGTAACTAGGACGATGGTATAACTTTGTATCATTGTGACTTGATAATGAATAAAGTTTAAAAAATATATTTTTAAGAAACACAATATTTTTTTATTATAATGTCTTAGAATATTAAACATTACCTAGCTTAAAATAAAAGTATATTATTATTATTATATTATTTATTTTTTTCAATGCTTTCATTTCATACTATCTGCATGATGTTTGATTAATTGATTACTGTTTAGAAAATCGAATTGTACGAATCAATTCGATTAAGATTGAAACAAACACTTATATCTCTTAATTATTGGTCCCTTTATTTTCATAACTATTCGACATGTCACTAATATTAGCAATTCTTATAAAAATCAATTATGCATCGTATATTAGAGGAAACCAAGACGTTATAATAAAGAAAGTTTCCACGTCACAATCAAGCATGTTACAGTTCAAAGATAAGGGTCTTATAGGGTCTTATACTTCATCGAGAACTCTTTGTAAGGCAAGATGACACTCATCGTAGACTCTTCACTTGTGGAGAGCAATCGTATCCGTCTCAACCACATGAAAAAATATTTAATGGGTACTTAATTCTGACCTCATTCACTCTCTATGAAAAATATGTAAAAAATAGGTTAGTACATTATAAAATTAGCGATAATCACAAAACATACGGGCTATAACAAGAATAGCATATTATTATACACATCATAGATTGTACAGTCAACTACATGAAATTCGAACTTCCGACCTTACTTACGATATGCGTACTTGTTAATTCAAATTCCGAAATTAGAGCTATGGCGACAATAAATTTTGGCATAGAATTACTCATAGAGAGTACAATGGTGCAAAAGTATATTAAGAAAATAATAGTGTTTGTTAATAATCATAATATCTGTAATAAGAGTAAGAAGCCGCGTATTATACCAGATAACTATACTTATTTATAACGTCTCTACTATGTCAACTAATTGATATACTTAGACACATAATAGCCTGTGAGACCATATAATTACGTTATACAAGACAATTTGTAAAGTCCTTGATAGCTTCAGTAGCTTATATATACTGTTTGTAAAGTAACAGTATTATATTCTACGGTCAAGGAAAATAAAATTGACCGTGAGGGATAATAATGATTTATTTTTTAGCCCATTAGGCCGATTGCTTGGCAACAAAATCATGGGACACAGAAAGCGATTTTTTATGTAAGGGGGTTACTAATAAACCTAGCATACAGTCTGTGACCGTCACCTATAGATATAAACAGTACAGTGCACAGCATTATCATGTGACCCTGTAATTTCACTGCCATATCTCAGCCTTCAATAGAAGCACAACTCACAAAACAAGCAGCTGGATTGCAAAAATTGGTGAGACAGAGAACTTTTAGCAAAACCAAAACCAAACTCGGTAAATACCTAACTCTCAATGTTAAAATTTATTTATTATAGCATATATTTATCCAATTACATCTAATTGACTACTAATATAGATCAACACACACAATGTTCCCCTTGAGATCGCCGACGTCAATTTGTGTTTTAGAGATCATTTTATAAAATATACTATGTTATATATGTACGTTTAATACAATGCATAGTGCTTCTAATTTTGATATATATCACTTGTAATTTATGCATGCCTCCATAAATTACAAGCGATATATATCAAAATTAGAAGCACTAGGATCTTCTGTAGTATATATACATGTGACGAATATTAAACGTGATTTGCGCTACTAGAGTGATTCAACAAGGAGTCTCTAAAACGGCGCAAATTTGTTGCAAAACAGAACTCTCAAAGTCTTTACCGTATGCCCACTTTACCAGCTTTTATACCCATATAAACATTTTTTAATTAATAACTGTTTATTATTCAGTTCATAAGCATGCTCAACAACATAATTTATGACCGGTACACTGAAATGCGTTATCGCTAGGAATAAATTCTTGAAATTAAAATAGGCTTTCCTTTTTGATTTGGGAACTGCGTTTTTTTTTATTGGAATCGAAACAAACTTATTTACATACGTGTACAAACAGATTTTTTTATGTTATAAAAAACTATGTACAATAATATAATTGTGTTTACTATTTTCTCTCTCTCTTTCTGGAATTTAATAGTTTCGGTGGTAAACCGGTTTAGTAGACCGCTTTTATTCAATAGGTATGGTCGCGAATTCAACTATTGCACAAAATAAATATATATATTTATAAGTATGATTACTTTCTCTTTATTGTACATTACTAATTATAAAAAAATGTAAATCAATCTTAAGAAAAAATTTAATACAATGGAGGACTTATTAGGATAAGTCCTCCATTGTATTAAATTTTTTCTTAATTTAATAACTGGAATAAATCGCTCATATAGGTATGAGCGATTTATTCCAGTTATTGTACCTAGTGGTTGTTTGTACTGTCTGTATATTTTCTATGTATATTATGAATATATTTACAAAAAAGAATTTCTGCTCTGTATAGCTAAGATCTAAATGATTCTGTTTTATCCTGGGTTATTATTATTTGTACGGCCACTTTGTATAATAATTTGTGTGAATTTTACAGCGAAAGTAAGACCATAAGCTATAATAATATATAAATTTCATTGTCTTATACTCTCTGCACTGCAACGGTTAATTGCTAGAGAACCATATTAGGTATATGTGTCAAAAATAAATAATACAAGAAATAAAGACCATAACTTGTTACACACGAAACATATTTTGATAAGTGTGTATAACTGCCTGATTCCCATTTATTGAATTTTAACACTTCAACTTAAACTGTTACATTTTCTAATTAACACCTTTATATTTTAGCATAGACTGAGAAAATTTGTGATGGTTTACATACGACTTCTTCATAGGACTTAATGTGTCAAGTAAGCGATAACGAATCATAAACTCTAAAACTAGTATTAATGCGAAAATAAAGTATATCTACCAGTAAACTAAGTTTACTACTTTAGTCATAAAAGTCAACGCGCTTAAATTATTTATTGAATTGCTGTCATATCAGGCTATAGACTGTCGTGTCATGATAATAAATGTTCAGGGTTCTTTATGAGAATACAGTATTTCACAAAAAAACACAGTATAAACTATTTTTTAATTTCTATCATACATACGTATAATAGTGTAAAATACCTACATACAAAAACACCAAAACGCGAATAGTATATAAAAGCTCACAGTATTCCATAAAACCTATTTTTAGAGGAAACTGTCAATTATGATAATTTAAACAAATTACCGTAGTTATCTCACAAAATATGTAAAGTTTACACTAAAGACAACTAATAACCTATTAAATATTTTTTATATATCATACAAAGAGGCTCTAACATAAAGAAATACATTAAAGAGTTCAAACGTTTATAAGAGTATTGTCGGAGAACAAAATTCTCCTCTATTGCTTGCAATTTACCTTGTTAAATAGACGTCCACACATGCCCCCTGAAAGCTATTGTGGTTAATTTCTGTA
Organism: Achroia grisella; assembly: GCF_030625045.1. Lineage (NCBI taxonomy): Eukaryota > Metazoa > Arthropoda > Insecta > Lepidoptera > Pyralidae > Achroia > Achroia grisella. Next base: position 2,455,585 of record NW_026712655.1, on the reverse strand, counting down.
CTCGTACAACCAAACCCGCAACCGTCGGATGGTAAGGCAGTATGGAACCACTAAACCACTGTGGTTTAGTGGTCTTCACATTTATTTTGAATAACTGTCTATACACGATATGTTCTTCGACGTGATACGCGAGAAAGCGTGCGGGCTCTATCGTGATGTGAGTGATTGTTTTTATCTATATTTTATGTGTTTACTCCTTTTGCACGATTGTTCGTGTATTTTGATTTAACGAGGAAAACGGGTCGTGTAATGGAGGTTAACCAATTTTAAAATATATATTTAATAATGTTATAAAAAGTATAATCTTGTATATCGGCTCTATTTGGGTTTCTAGTCTCGTAAACCATCATATTTTGAGCGAGTTCTGCAGGTCAAAATTTCAGACAACGAGCATGTACAAGAACGAAAAGATATCGTATCGTTGATTAAAAATCTAGTTCGGTTGGTATCCTGGTGCCCCAACAGCGTATAAGTCTCGTTACTTCAGACGCGTATATCATTGCAAGAATGATCGTATAATATAAAGCGTGTGTGTAATGGAGAGACTTTATGCAAGCTAGATGCAAGAAAGATAAACAGTCTGTAACTGCGGTCACTCTTTCTCCTTTTCTTTCTCTACATGCGAATCCACATTCGCATAAAAAGGCAAGTAATGTGACTAAATATATTACATGAACATGCATCTGTTACAATACAACATGCTAAAATGTTATTATTAACATTTTTTATATTTATGTATAGTGTTATACTATAATTTTGTCGCTTGAGCACGATCGATTTTTTATAACCCACTCACACCGTGCATATTATGGATACACGCTACCTAATAATTTCGCCACCTAATAGTATATAATAAGCATAAAATATTTTTTTTTACTCTAATGTTCTTAGGAATTCGTACACATAAATGTAAGTATTTCATAGTATTTCCTAAATTATGTATCTATGCCTACCTATAAAATCCTTTGATGATTGACTATCAACGCACAGATAAAACTACTGAGTCTAGAAAGCTCAAATTTGGAATATTTGGAATAATAGTTTATATTAAGAATTAGAAAAATAACTTCTATTAAGTTTATATTAAATTATGTAAGCATCCGCTATGAATGGATTTTTTAACTTTAAATTTAATTATACCATACAAACAAAGGCAACTGCTATTGTGAATATATTATTACAACTTGATGACTTCTAGTAATGAAATTTAAAATGTGACAAAATAAATATTATCTAATAAGTAAACAACATAGAATAATTTGATTTGCCAACGACCATATGAATAGTTAAAATAAATTCTATTTCGGCTCATAAATTACATAAGACCCATACCAATCATTCAGAGAGTTTATTGGTTCAATATATCCCGATAAAAGGAAGAATGTATTGAATTAAATTTTATCCCTTTCGAGCTGTATGGAATTTATCCGGATATAGTACACGGATAAATTCCGTGTAGTACAATATATTTTTGAAATACCTAGTACATTTGTTTTAAAGAATATATACAGTTTCATAAATAATACAAAATATATTTGGCAACAATACCCAATTATTAGAGATATATGATATCGCTGGTCCGATTTTAGTTGTATGTACAAATTCATAAAAATAATCATATATCATTAGTAGAAAAGGTCAATTGTCTCTGATTATATTATGAACAAAAACTAAGGGACATTAGCGAATCACCAGGAAGTTGCTAAAGTTTTATAACATTAACTTTGAGATATTATGCTAGCAATAGTGAATAAAATAATTATAGAAGAACTAGAGACCCCCGACTATTGATTCCCTTAATTTTGAACTTTGTGAAACATATGAAATATTATATTAATGGACTAACATAATATTTCATATATTCACACATTGGTCTATTTTTTTTAAATAGAATATTCTGAGTTTATCCGTTACAATCAAACATAAACAATGTAATCTTTCTTCTTAATAATATTAGTATAAACACAGATAAGATAATTACAAAGTATACATTTAAACTCTTTAGAAACAAATTTTATATGATAGTTTCCACGATCCCGCACCGAGTAACATTCGTTAACTATGTAATCATGGGCAAATGAGACAAATTTAATGGAGTTCCAGTGTAATAGCTCCTATGACTACTTTCTGACTACCAAGCTCATCAAACCAGTTCATTATCATGATAGTAATGCATTGTCAACGAAATTTTCAAATAATCATATTCAGATTAGAGAAACTGATATGGAATTCATAAAAGGACTTGCACACACGCAAATAAACAATTTATAGAGTTATTTAAGTAAATAATTAAGCTCTGAGCATTAAAAATATTTAAAATCTAAATTAAATGGCATTTATTATACTAGACAATTTAACATTCGTATGTTAGATATTTTAACTCTTTTATGCATTATAATAAGATGACTATCTATATATATTTATAGTGTATAAAATAATGGTACTTACTTAGTACCAGCCACAGGCTGCCAAACAGCGTCGAGCGGCGCATGCGCAGGTGGAGGCGGTTCACCCGTATCCCCATTCCCTGTCTCCGTCCTGCCTTCCCAACCCTAGAAAAAAAATAACATAAATGTAGGCATAGACTGTGAAAAGTCTTCTGCATGGTACCTCACTCTCACCTATTTCACAAAGCAGCTTGCATTGTTAGCTGTGTTTCGGCTATAGCTTGAGATTAGGTATTGAAATTACAACATAAGAGGCATGACCTCTTAGTCTTCTTGAATGGCAATGTTTAAGTGGCATCACGGGTGCCATATGATATCGTGATGCCCATAGTGCTGTTCATGTATATTGGCGACCGTTACCGCTTACCATCAGGTTGGCTGACAGCTTTTCTGCCATCCTAATTACATAAAATTAAATATTGTAGAAAGATACATGGATCAATTATTATGTACGTTATCTGATTTGAAAAGAGTTAACTAAGTTTCAGGTAGTTCTTGTCGGCTTGAACTACATTCAGAATAAACGGTGGATTTATAGAATATATATAGTCATCATAAGTACATGTATAAGATCTACCAGAATTAGGATAAATGTCTGCTTGGATACCGCTATCGCCAGCATCTGGCTTTGTAGGCCGTATTCCGTGAGATAAGCAGCAGAAAATTACAGAATATGCAGTCATAATACCAACAAATGGCAACGTACGAATGATACTACGAGCGTATATCCGTCCAAAGCTTGTATATAGGCGGCGGTTACACTTACTGTTAGGTAAGCTGTCAGCTTGTTTGCTAGAGTTGATAAATTAGGGGCACTCTTTATAATTTATATTACATTATTAATAGTACATAATTCATGATATACACAAGCACTGAATGTAAGCGCTGTAGCAAATTGCTGTAGTGATATTATTGATAATTTGAAACCATAGTGTATTTATGACAATATACTCGTATAATAGCGTGTATGACGAGTAGAAATATTATTTAGTATTGGGGGCTAGTGGCTAATTGCTAGCAATCGCAACCTAATACGTATGTATTAGGTTGAGTATATATATAATATAATAAGTGTAAGGTATCTTACACCTATTATATTATATATATACTAATATAGCACAAATGAAACACGTCAATGCAATAGTCCAATACCTAATAGTTTATTAATGAGTATAAACAAAAGGATTATTTTTTTATTCAGCTTTACAATAATCTCTCACAGAGCGTCGCGATATAATATTCCGGTAACAATAACATATACACGTACGAAAAGACAAAAGGACAAGAAAGAAATAAAATTCATTGCAGATTCCATTTACATTATGGAAATTTTTACCATTTATTATGACTGTGTGTTAGAATTCAATATAAAGCAAAAACATTTTTAATAAGATATGAATTTAGGGAAGGGAATTGTTGGTAATAAACAGGGTGGTTCCATTTCTAGAATTATCAAACCTATACTTGAAACGACCGTGGTTAATTTCTAGTGATTTCACCACCATGCTCTGCCTGCCATCACTCGCTCCTCATTCTATCAGGCTCCAGTGGCATTCCATATACAAACATTGCAATAAAAAACCTATTAATTACTATTAGCACAAATAAGGTAAAATTACATACTATTAGCTTGTTTTTCAATAGCCAGCAACTTCGTACCCGTATAACTTTTTTTTATTGAAAACCAATTGAATTAAAATAAAACGAAATTTTAACTAAAACTAACCATAGCACATTTGTGAAAACCGCACACAACTCTTTAAATCGTTTCTGAGATCAGCGTGCACAAACACACAGACAAACAGACAAAATAATTATTTTGGATTCTATTACGTCGATAAAATTCTAAATTAATATTTTTTCTCTAATATATTTCATGTAGAGACAGATCAGTTACATTTTCATTTTATATACGTATGTTTTTAGTATATAGATATTATATCAATGGTTCACTGCTTGTGATGCTACTAACATTATATCAAACTTCACGAAGCAAATTTCTTAAGTTATTGCAGAGACATGACTAGCTCCAAGCGCAACGTTAATAGATTTAGTAGAGTAGTTCATCCCTTTTGATAGAAAGGCACAGCGGTTAGAATTTTTATTCGCGGGAGGGGCTTATTGAGCATGACTTTGGGATCCCAACGATTTTTCACACAGCTGTTAGAATGGCCGGCTTACTGTAAATGCGCTTGAATTTTATCTCGCTTTTGCCAGCTTACGCGAATTCCCTGTTATATATTCTTTTTATCTACCGTAAATATTTTGACGGAACGGAACGGTATTCCTTATTTTAACATTAGTTTATATTGCTTTAACTTTTTTTTTATAATATGTGTATGTATTTAAAAATACAACTAATATATTGTAATAGCCGTTTACCAGCCATTAAACATCTAACTGTTTATCTATTAATACTGGTTTTAATTAGATTTACATGGTAATGTAGTAATATAAAATAATAAAAAAACATAGACGAATGACAACAATTATTAAAATTTCTTTTACGATATACAATAACTGTACAAACATACAAAAGTAGTAGTTACTTACTTCCCAGTATTTTAAACCTATTGTTAAATATTATCTAAAAACAGATGTTGGTGCTTGATTAGTTTTATCTCCATTGCTGTTAAATCTCACCATTCAGAAAGACCGTAATAAAATAATAAATATTATTTAATTATTTTCTGCTCTTGTAATTTGTCGTAGAAAAAATGTGTAGAAAAATATGACATGTAGGCTTCTGCAAGCTTACAATTGCCTAGATTTCTATATTACAGAATAGTATACATTTACTTACTTACACTTAGGTCTATAAGTCCAAATAAAAAATCAAAATGTGTTTATTTATGTAGGTTTATTACTCCAATGATATGTCAAATCTACCATCAGTTCGAAGTGCTTTCGAGCTAACAAGAATTCACAAGAACTTCAGCTTATTCTTTTCACATGAGTTTGCACATGCATACAAAAATACAAATCCATTTTAAAATTAATATTTGGTAGAATAAAGTAACCACCAGCATATGCAATTTTGTCAAAAGGAAATAGATAAGATTAAGATAAACGGATAATATGATATGGATCGCAACCAACAACTGAAAACTGTAGTAATTATATATAAATTTGTCGACTCACAGAGTTCGTAACAAAAATCAAATAAAATAAAATATATATATATTTTATGTAGGTATGAGAATAGGATTTTTTATACTTCAAGTGAAGGTGTGGTCCACCGTAATAGTTTTTTTTTATTTTACGGTCCAATTTTATTAATGTCATTTTATTAAGAAACGGGCTTAAAAACACATACAACCACTAAATTTTTACCCTTCTACTATCAATCCCTATTTTTAACAGCAATATTAATGTTTTAATTTACCTAAGTGCATTATTATATTCCATTTATCTTGAAGTTCCAAAGAAAAATGGAAATAAATTTTATTAAATTATTTTCTATTATGTAACAATAATAATAAACAAAGAGCTACATGGCCTAGCGATTTATTAACCCCGACTTATAAAATGAGGTCGTGAGTTAAATTTCGTCGACACCAAAATTAAACTTTGTGTCAATGTATTTTTCTGACTGTCTGATTTAATATAGAAATTTTATTTGAAATTGAATTTGAGCGATATTACTTTAGTGTGAAAGCAACAATCATATTTGGCACTCGGTTTAATTATACCGATGTAAACTATAAAAATATTTATAAACAGTAATTAGTACATTTGTATATAAAAATAAAGCAACCTAATCAATTTAATTAAAATTAAACGTTCACGCAAATGTAGAGCTAAATACGTACGTAACTTCATGCAGAGATGATCTCATGATCATATCTGCATTTTATTGAAACGAATTTATGATAAACACGTTCACATATCGTGCGGTAATAAATTGTAAATGATATAATATGACATTAGTAGCCAAAATGTGTTCCTAATAAATATATACATATATAAATAATATTAATTAAACGCTGTCGCATTGTATATGAGAAACACTATTATTGAGAATCTTAACAACGAAATAAAACTCAAACTGTACTTACTTAATTGTTACAATTTTTGTGTGTGTTTGTGTTACTACTAGTATCAGAAACGGTTTAACCCATATGAGTGTGATTTTCACTAATGTATTGTGGCAAACTTCGCTTAAAAAATAACAAATATAGTTTGTTTCATTCCAATCAGTTTATAAAGCTTAAAGTTATAGCAATACGAAGTATCAGAAGGCTTGTATCAGATGCAGCCGATGTTCTTTTACAACCAATTGTAATCGATTGACATTGGAATAAACCGTATAGCATCTTTTCGGTTTGTACGCTAACAACGTTTTAATTCAATACATATATTGTGGTCATTGAGTGAGCTACATTCTAATAGATTAGGTTCACTCTTGATTTAATAAAAAAAAAACTGCACTAAACTGCATTAGTTCGACTCTGCGATTATACTACGGAGTGTTTACCTATCACTGTGAAATAAATAATGATACTATAGAGGAGATAATAATTGGACTCTTGTTCATTGAAAATTCTATGCACTGGAAGAATTTTTCTATTTTGCTAAAAAGTGTTTTAGAAAAGAAAGTTTTTTTTCCTAAAACATATCGCTCATAAACAAGCTCTTAGAGAAAATAAAATAGATGAATTTTCAAATGGAAAGATTAACTAGTCTATACCTTCAGCATCACAACCATAAATATGGTTCTGGTTATGAAGTCAAAAATCGTTATAAGTTTGTAATTTTACTGAATAGGGGACAATTTTTAATCTTTTCGTTAGGAGTTTAAAATTAATGTTTAAATTTAAATAGATATTAGATGTCACGAAATTTCTTTTTCTTTCACCTCTTGTCACTCTATGTCATACTTTATTGAAACCCTCTCTCTCTTAATAGGTGACTTAATCCATCTAAAATAATGTGCATCCATCCATAGTCCAAAGATAATTTGCATTACTGTACAACTATACAAACAAATATATAAATGCTAATATTATATGCCTACTAAATGTGATGTGAGAATAAGTTCTATACCACTAAGATGGTAAACAACACACAAAACGTCTGATATTATAAGTCTGATATTACGGTCAGTGTGCTATAGACACCCGATATGTTTGCAATATTTTTTGTACTATAAAATCTGGTGTAACTTGTTCCCGAGTCTGCACGTCTTCTTCTTATCAATCTTGATAAACGATATTCGGTTTAAACTAAGTAAATACAACCACACATCCATTTTTGTAGTAATAATACATAGTTCAATGATTATCATACAAAATATTATTTGTTAAAACTACTATATAAAAAAGTCGGACAGATTTTATTTTGTTTGTGATCGGTGAATTATGCCCTCGTTGATGCACTATGATGATATATTTTATTACTAAACATTTTCATTATAATAAATTCGTACCATTGGGTATTTTTTATTTGTTAAAATTGCATTAAAAGAGCAACAGACATGTTTCTTTCGTCCTTTTCATTTCTGAAACAGCAGGCATACCAATGGGTAGCTTATAAAAAAAATACTATTCAAAAGTCCATTAAGTTTATTTAAATAAAGATTCTTTATATTTCACTAAATACCTACCAAGCAGTATTGGTGTTTATTTCTATAAACTCTCTGTCCCTTTATCCCTATTCCCTGTCCATTCATCCATGTCGGCCCCAACCATATTACTACATACTAAGCGACCCTAGTTCACGAGCCTTCTCTATTTTTCTCGGCTTTGTTGTGCAGTTTCGCTCAACGTCCCAATTATTTATTAAAAACAAATGGGACAGTACTGTCCTACATATCAAGCGCCTCTAAAGCGTCATTACTAATGTCTGTGATTTTAATAAAATTATTATTGTCAATTTAGTTTCTAGAAAACATATGACAGGATTGCAGTCTCAAGTTAGGAACAATTGTGGCCAATGAATATATCCTACTCGTATTATTGAACTTATTTATGTATCTAACGTCAAATATTAGATATATTTGAACAGTGTTTAATTAATGGGACATATCAAAAGATCGTGGAATATTCCAACAAATTCTGGTACTATCTGCAGTTAGTGGTCTTCAGTCTACCATCAATTTTATTACGAAGAGCGTCTTTGACGCTGCTCGTAAAACACAAGTTTTAAGGGGAACTACTTTGGTCCTATTCTATCCGACTTATTCCATAAATTGCTGCTTTGTAACATTTTAAAAGACACTTTATTCTCTTAAATAATTCATATACACTTGATAATACAACTTTTTACAATATAAAGAGGAGTACGTTACTATAGGTACCTAATCTATTAACTGTACCTATTATTATAACATATGAGTAACGTTTGATTCATAACTATTTTGGTAATAGTAAATATGAACATTTCAATAATAGCCTAGACAACTTTTTGGAAACGACAGCACTAAATTTATAGCAGTATATTAATTTTTATTTAATACTTTAGTTGCTTGAGAAATCAGTACTTCTATATATTTTTTATTAGTTCGAACTAATCGCCGTTATTTTTAAGGCCCAGTATCGAAATAATTGAATTCAAAAATCAACTTGTTGATACTCTATTTTGGTATTTTTGAAAATATTATGGTTTGCAAATAATGCCTTTTTTTAAGTGCGTAAATCAAAATATCTGGATTCCTGGCTTCAATACATGTATACAATACAATTCAACACATAAATGATAAAGAATTATATCAAAATATTATTCCAATGTAGGATAATGTAGGAAAAGACATTTATAAATTGGTTCGAGACTGTATTTTCGCTATTGAGCCCGTAGATAATGTTAATAGATGGGTTTATTAAAATACGGGGTTATCGTATCTTGAGAAGCTGACCAATGTATGATTGGCCGACCAGAGTATGGCGCTACTACTAAAATCATGGAACACGTACACAGTTAAAAAAACTAGTAAGGTACGAGACGATATACGACAAACGTTCTTTTTTGAAATGATGGTACGGACATGGACGCTCGACACTAATCTAAATACGATATTCTTGAGTTTATTTTTGAAATACATTACGATGGAATATTTCTCTCGCTTTTTTACTGTGTTTGTAGCGCAGTATTCTAATGGTAATTCTAATAGTTAATCGTGGCTAATTCACCAGGAATTAACCACAATAGTTGTCAAGGTCCCAGACCACCTGAAAGCACATTGCCATTAAACAACAGTCCTAAATGGGCATATTGTTGATATTGAATTGGTTGAATTAAATTAAATGTGCATATAAAATAAAATCGGATGATACCTATAAGTATTTGAATATATAAATATTTCTGATGTTTCTTTACAAACGATATGAAGGGAGCAGGTATGTTTTTGTTTACATTTTCCGTCACTAGAAAAAAAAAAAAATCTCTTAAGAGACATATGATGTACGAGTAGGTAGATTCTAAAATGTCTTAGAATCTACCTACTCGTACATATAAACCTCTGTCATAATTGTGATATCTATTATCAGAAAAAAAAATCTTTATTCATTGACACTACAAATTCACATTCTGAAGAACTGGAACTATTAAAATCTTTTCTTATTGTCTAAAATAAAACTACGCACATATGTATTTGTATTTTAAAGTTACAATATTAGTGGTTTCGTAACGTCGTGCCTGTTTTAGGCACGTAATCTTATAAAACTAGTAAATAAAATAATCCATTCAGTAGTCAGCAGTCGCACATCCGTCTGTAAGTACGGATTCATTCACTAAGAAGCTCCGGCCAATAGCAATATAGGCATGTGGGTGGTTATTGACCTTAGACTGTTGATCTGATCAAGATGATCAATATAGGTACACATTTAGTGTAAAATTCGCGTGTATACTATTTATTATCACTTTCAATAAGTACAAGCTACTTAATATTGTTATTTAAAAATGAACCTTAATACAAAAAGCTTTAATAAAACTATGTTTAGAGAAACACGAATTTTTCATTCAAATCAATGGTATGTTTTAACAATAATTTTAATTTCATTGATCTCTTTACAAATAAAATACAAACAAAGGAAATATTGGAATGTCAGATTGTAAACATTGTCAGCGAGTAACTGGTTAATAACTCACCTGGAGGTCTTCATAACGAGATCTCGAGGAGCCGGTGGTATTGGGCCGTTCCAGTAACAAAAGCTGTGTTAGTATTATCACACCGAACACCGCAAAGAACATAATAAAGATGAAGAAACTGATGTTGGCGCGCTCCTTGGCGCGGTACGGAGCCGCGCGGCCGCGCCACCTCATCGTACCGACTATGCACTCGCATGAGCACGAGAAACAGTTGCCGCTAACACGCGCGCCACAAAACTAATACGAATCATCAGGGCCGCGGCGCCATACTGCCTCGCGCTCCGCAGCCCCACCAGGGGACACCTTTCCACTCAAACGTGACGTACAACACAATGAACAATTGACAAGACCGCACACTGGGTTACAAGTTGAAGGCGAATGTTATCTACCCAAAACACAGATGATACTTTTATAAACACATGTAGTTCCATAATAATTCTTTTTTATAACAAATATAACAGCAGTAGAACTTCAGTAATTCTATTGCGTGACAACTGGGAATATTAGGAAGCTAATATAAAAAAATAATTTAATTCAGTTTTTTGGTACAAAGTAATAAAATTATGTAGATAGATCTAGACATTTGCAACATACAGTAAAGAAGAAGCACATATATGTATATATATATATATATATGTGTGCTTCTATCTATATCTATAATGCTTATCAGTTCTTTAATAAGAAATCTTGTCCAAACTGAAATATAAAATATATTCCAGTTTCGACAAGATTTCTTATGCATTCTGATTCTGTCTGTCTGATACTGTCCAGTGTGTGATAAAATTATATTACCAATCGGTAGTATTTAAAATAACTAGCAACCCTATTAACATGGGACGCATGCGCGCCGCCCGCCCTACGTTCAATGACTTAAATGGTGTTTTGCCTCTCTTAATGAGAAATGATATTATTTTAATTATAAAGCGCAATTGTAGGTAGCTACTATTTATATTGCATGTAGCTCTGTATAAGGGAAAATGTTGATTAAGTTTCAATTATACTTAAAGATATGTACCTAACTAATATAGGATAGATTGGAGAGAGAATAATCGAATTCTATTTAGAATTCTGGTGCCTCTTTATAGTACTGATAGTACGAATTCTGCCATATTAAAATTTTTATATTTGATTTTGGAAAAAGAATATATAAAAAAGACCTGTTAATTTTTGAAGCACTTTAAAAAGAAGGAAGTTTTTTATAATGTATGATACTGGAATATCTTCGGACAGACAGATATGCGGACGTGCGCGCTACAAATTTTAAATTAGTTATGAATTTCACTACTTTATATTCTGCTACTGTATAAAAAAGCTCCTTATCGGTCCATCGGCTTCGAAACTGCTATGCATGAAGATTCGTTGTTATATATAATCCACTAGTTAATTGCCAAAAAGCAAAACATATTTGTAAAAATTAGTTTCATTTGTAACCGAATGTTAATTAATTGATGTAAGTTCTAACAATTGCAGAAAGAGCTATCAAATGTAGTACAGTACTACTTTGAAAAATACAAACAAAAAAGGGAGAACGTCCTCCTTTATAAGGACCGTTGCGGTACCCCTAGCGAATAAAATTCTCGGCTCTCATTTTATATTTGCGTCGTAAAAACTATATCAGTTTTTAATGGAATTATCACTATATGAAGCATTTGTAATAACATTATTTGTACTGGGCCCCCAGGCGTTTGCCTACACTACGTAATGGTAAATCCATCCCTATATTATCAGGTTGATTATTTGTATTAACTATCAGGTTGACCTCCAGACAGTTCCCCTGCGATACACTTTATTCATAGTGAAATCGTCACAATGAGCTAACTAATTTGAATTCAAGTTCATCCTATAATCCTACAACGGTGCTCTACTAGTAAATATTATCCGCTAAAACTGGTGCATCATACTCATATCATAATAATACATAAAAAGCGAAATTGCGAATAGTTGCTTTACATCACAGATATAATAATATTACATAGTTATATTACCTAAGAGTGTAGGTACAGAAACTAATACATAATATTAACAAGGCTCGATATGAGCAACTCACACCAAAATTAAATGCTAATATTTTGAGCGATCCTACCTCGTAACACATTTCAAGCTCCTAGATATCGCTAGGTTCCTTATAGTCCATGAGCCATAATTTCGTCAATCATTTATTCTCGCCCGGAAATTCTTATAGTTGTATTATGAAGCATTTTCTTCATAGTGTGAAAAATCTTCAAAGCACCATCCTCCCGTCAGAGAGATACTACGAGGCGGTCCGTGGGATTCTTACCCACTAAAAACTAATCAGTGTAGGTACACATAAGCGCCATTGCCGAAATCGTGAAGTCACGTAAGCATTCTACCATGACTCCGGAGTCGTTAGTCCGACATGTAGGTGTAGAGCAGGCCCAATCTCGTTGTTAGGGCAACCTACTTCGTCCTGCTCTATTATAGCATATGCCTCCGGGGTCAATTAGTTAGGCAAACAGACTCCTTCGCCTCCTTCCGCGATATAATTTCCTCCTTCTGAGGAGCTTACCGTCAGCCACGATCTTTCGCTACTCACCATAATTCGAACTTCATTCGGCAGCGAGAGATCTATTCCCAAAATCGCGTGAGGTCACGGTGCTTCCCCGGAAAATACTGGACTCTCTTATATAAACATGAAGCCTATTGTGAAAGTCAGCTCCGGTTCCAAGGGTGGATTGACAAACCTCAAAGAGACCAAGAGAGTCCTCTTTAAATAACACTTTTTTTGATAAAAATAGACCTTAAGCACAAGAACTTTAAAATTTTATTTACCAGATGTATCGTACATCAATAAAGGTTTTTTTTAGAGGATGATAATGGAATGGTGCTCCCGCCAGCGCTAACGGTTTACGCTGGTGGGGCATCAGTGGAAGATGATAGGATGAACATGAAGTCAGATCAGTTAGCCCAGCGTGACAAATTCACAGGGAACCGCGTGGAGGTCGATCTGACATGGTACATTGCAGGCAACGGGATCATTAGTCCACAATACAATTATTCCCAAATTGATAGGGGTCAAGACAGCTTATCTACTGGTTAATATAAGGCGTTAACCATTATAGAATTTTTCAACCTGGAGAAAATTGATCAGATTTATCTGTTCCGGCTCTTTGGGTACATCTATCTAAATCTGTATCATCTGAAGCAATCTGAAGTAATCTATTATATTACAAACACCACTACAATATTAATCAATTCCAATACTGTCTATGTCAATTTTGTCAACCTATTAGTGTCAGTGTGTAGTACTACAGAATTTCTTATTATTTTCAATCAGATTTCTGGCTTATTAGGTTATTTGTAGGCCACCGACGATATCGACAAAACGTTCTATGGCGACGTTTTGGCTAATCAAAAATTTTATCTACAACAAAAAGTAATAGAGAAGTTGCAAAATAAAACATAATTAATATTCTGGGTAATGGTCATGTTGTGGTATGCTAGTAGACACCAATACAAGCATTATGGGTAGGATTTATCCTGAAAATTAGGAATTTGGGTGGGAATCGGAGCAACATTTGGACTAAAGCTAGTTGGTCGTCTGGCAACACTGTCTGGTTCTCTAATGCTCTAAATAGTAAGGTAGTCTGTGTTCACATATTTTGTATTATAGTCACTTCCCAATTTCACTTCTGTTTCTATATATTAATACAAAAATATAAATAATAATGGTACAAAGCGGTCCACCAGATGATAATTTATTTAGAGCTTTCATAAATGCTGTTTACAACACTATCGATAGTCCGGTGACTTGGTTCAGAGGTATATTTATTTTGATCTGCACTTGTTGTTATATAAGTGCGTATTACTAATTTTTCTGCTATTATTTTAGAAAGAGTTGTAGAACCAAACCAGAAGAAGTATCCTTGGTATCACCAGCAATTCCGTCGTGTACCTACAATCGATCAATGCTATGAAGACGATGCTGTTTGCGATTTTGAAGCCAATGTACAATTCAAACGTGATAGGTTAGTTTCATCTGTGCTAATTGACCTGACTTGACCACCATCTGATCATGTTCCCCTGGCACACCACTGACCACATGTTCGTAATACAATATATGTGCAACAAGAAAGTCATTTCATTATGACCACTAATGGAAAATATTGTAAAACTTTCAGTAACATTTGTCTTTAGTGTCATAAATATGTAAAGAAATCTTTATGTTATGAAAAGTTTTTCTACTACGCATTTATGAATTTTCTCTGTTTTGTGCAAAGAAATTGTTTTCTTTTTTAATAATACAATTAAAATTTTTGTTAACATCCATATTGAGTATTTAAGATGATATGTACCATATTTAACATTGATAAGACTTAAATAAAATATTTCAGAGCCGTTGACACTGAAATTCTTACTATACTGCGTCAACGATATGAAGACTGCATGATGTATGAGGCACCTGATTATTTGACCTGCAAACCTCTTTGGGACAGATACAAGGATAGTGAAGAAGCTTGGTTTATTAAGTGTAAGTATGGATTAGAAATGTATTAGAATTGTTATTACCTGATAGTAAAAAGCTGTTAAACAAACAAAACAAAACAAACATGAAATCAAAAATAATTTATTAATGTAGGACATTCAGTTGCTTATGAAATGTCAAGGTTTTTGTATTAATAGATTCAATTGTGAAGGACTGGATAGGATAACAGATTAATTATCAACTGTCAATATATGGTGAATGTAACACAGACTACATTTTGAGTACAATGAGACAATGGCAAGCCTATCACTCACTCTCAGATTAAGGTTTAATGTATATGAGTGATTCTTCCCTAGTGAATTAGTTACAAATATAAATTGACACAACATAATCTCTTGGGCCTAAATTCAGAGTATTAAACCACTAAGCCAGGACTATCACAAATAATGGAATTAGGTGTTATATTCAAATTCAAATTCAAAGCCTTTAGTAATTGACACAAAATTATACAATCTAACATAATATTTAATTAAAAGTTTAAAAAATAAAAAAAATTTTAGTTATATATATGTTTTGTTACTTCTAATTCTGCACATCAGTCTCTGAGTCTATGTGTCCTTTATACACAAAGACCTCCACCAGTGTTTTTATGTGTTCCTATCTTTTGCTCATCAGAGCCACAGTGGGCCGGCAATTTTTCTAAGGTCATCAGACCATCTCTTGTACTGTCTTCCTCATTTTCATTTCATTTTATAATGGGGAATCCACTCAGTTACAGTTTTTGTCCATCTCATATTTCCCCTTAGCATGTGACCTGTCCACTTATACTTCAATCTTTTTATTTTAGTTGTAACTTCATCCCAACCTGTGATAGCTCTTATGTCCGCTGCTCTCTTTTTATCCCCCCTGTTATAACCCAACATGCTTCTCTCCATACTCCTTTAGCATGTTACAAGTTTTTGCATATTTTCTTGGTCATTGCCCATGTTTGACATCCCTATGTTAGTATTGGTAAGATACAGGTATTAAAAAATTTCTTTTTTAAGTAAATGGGGTATTGTTTGCTTTTCATTATACTTTTCAATGACCAGTATCTTTTCCATGAATTTGTAACTCATCTTTCTATTTCCTGTTTCATTTGGTCTTTTATTCAGATGAGTTGTCCAAGGTCTAATCTATATGTTCTTTTTCTAATTTGATTGGTACTTCATTTTTGTTGGTCATTATTTTAGTTTTTGTCTTATTTATTGTTAAGTCAACTTCTTTACTCGCTTTTATAAGTTCTTCAAGCATCATTTTGTAGAGTTTCTGGGCTATCTGTCATGAGTACCAAGTCGTCAGCGAATCGCAAATGATTGAGCTTTTTCCCATCTATTTCAATACCTGTATTATCCCAATCAAAAGTTCTGAAGACCTCTTCAAGAACGCATGTGAATTACTTGGGAGATAAAGGATCACCCAGGAACGCCCCTGCTAATTGGAAAGACTTCCCCTAGTGATTCAAGTTTGACGCGTGCTGTGCTGTTCTTATATACGTTCCTTATAAGTCGTATGTATTTATTCTCTATTCCTTGATTTTTAAGGTTTGCCATAACATACATACATATATATATTTTATAGCATAGCTTTCTAGCGCGCAATGCGCTGGAGTCCCGCCGCCTGAGGCAGAATAATGTAAACAATACAAATCCCATCAAAAACATAAATGTGAAATGATAGCCGAGTTTAATATTATGATATATACCTTGATTGTTGACTTCTACGACAAAAGAGGTGAGATCTAAATGGGTGCCAAGTTCAATGGTATGTCCTGAAATGTATTTATAACAATATATAATATCATTTCTTCTTCTAACTTAGGATAATATACTGTAGCCTAAGGTCTAACTTGGCCAGTTCTCATATACCAATTATTACTTTCGATTGCTAGTTACTACTAATAATAAAATAGGAACCGACAAGTAACTGTTGTAAATGTTTAGAACTTGCGAAGGCTACAGTATATTTCGTATATGAAAACTAGCCAAGTTAGACCTTAGGCTACAGTATATTATCCTAAGTTATAAGAAGAAATGATATTATATATTGTTATAAATACATTTCAGGACATACCATTGAACTTCGCACCCATTTAGATCTCACCTCTTTTGTCGTAGAAGTCAACAATCAAGGCATATATCATAATATTAAACTCGGCTATCATTTCACATTTGTGTTTTTGATGGGATATCATTACTTTTTGTACACAAATTATACGAGGTACTTATTTATAACTAAATTAATACCATATTATTTTTGATAAACTACTGTATTTTCGTATGTTTTCGGGGTATATGATATTTCGACTATACTCCTAGTTATAAGTACGAGTATATTTTATACAGAATCTAAATTATAGCAACTTGTGTTTACCGCTCAATGCAATATTTGAAGTTTGCTAGTTATCCACACTGATGTGAAGGGGTTAACGTAAATTGGTAAAGATCGACGTTTTCATACAATATTGCTGTCCGTCCAGTACAAGATGAGCTATTTTTGCCAGGGATCAATGTTCATTGGTGGCTATCGACGTTTTCATAGAATTTTAGTATTCGTCCAATATAAGTTGAAATAGAATCAATTAAAGTGAAAAATTATAATAAAATGATAACAATTTACCAGTTTCAGTTTTTTCAACAATTTTTTCCTTTATATACACCTAATTACCTATCTGCATGCCAAATTTGAACTTCCTAGGTCATCTGGAAGTGGGTTATAATTTTGATCTATAGAAATAGAAATAGAAATAGAAATAATCTTTATTCAAATAAACTCATTACAAGCACTTTTGAATAGTCATATTTTGATTCTACCACTCATTCGGAATGCAGATTCATCACAAGAAGAATGAGCAAGAAACTTGTGTGTTGCTCTTTTCAATAGATGTTTTTTTTTTTTATATAAATAATTACAGTGTAACAAGTAAGAGGCATGCGACAATCAACATAGAAATCGCTACGCACTCATTATTAGTGTAATCAGATAATATTGTCAGTGCTATGTATTTAAAATTTTTCTACAAAAACATTATTATCGTTAACGAATTCTTCAATTTTATAGTAAGCCTTTTTGCAAAGGAAGTGTTTTATTTGACATTTAAATCTTTTTTCTGGCAGATTTATAACAGACTCTGGTATTTTATTGTAAAACCTTACGCAATTGCCATAAAACGAATTACTATCCAAACGACATTTAGGTAAAATCAGTTTGTTATTGTTACGTAAGCTTTTATTAGTGCAATCACTAACTCTTTTGAAACTGTCTATATTCTTCCTGGCATACATGATATTTTCATAAATATATTGAGAAGCAACGGTGAGGATATTTGATTCCTTAAAGCACTCTCGCAAATACTCCCTGGAACCCATGCAATAAATGGAGCGAATGGCCCTCTTGTTGATCAGTGATAAAAATGACGATATTTGGACGTTAATATCTAAATAACCGTTTGAGATATGTTTTGGAACACATATTTATCTCGCAAGTCTCAATATATGAACCAAATTTGACAGGTTTATGTGAAAGAGTTTTTGAGTTATGAGGGGTCAAAAGTGGCTCCAAATGGTTCGTGTAAATATACACACGGTGCTGCTCGCCAGTTACTTGAAACTCGACTCGATTTCAAATGAGGTTACGTGAAGCTCACATCTATCGATAATGAACTCCTTGTTCTCTATTTACGCGCCCGTGTTTAAACCATATTAGTCTGGAATTTTTATTTTTCCATATAGTTGACCTCCTTCTGTTAATTAATAAATAAGTGTATTGTGCCTAAACACCAGGCGTACCCCACAAAGGGGATTGTTAGTAATCCCCATTGCTAGGAATGTACCATGTTAGGTCTACCTCAATGTGGTTCCTCCTGGAAACCATTGTGATAAATTCCTAGTGACATCCTACAGGCGCTAGCGTATACCGTTTGCGCAGGCGGATTAGCAGACTGCAGAGATTTATTTTGCGCAGACTATTTCATTAACATCCACAAAAAAAAAATTACTAGCAATGTACAATGTCAAGCTGATCTTGCGTCCCCCACTTTAGGTTAATATTGTAATATCACAGAATTAATAAAGCAAGACACAATATATGTTTGGACAAAAGTTTTGTTATGCCAATAAATAGATATTTTTGCTACAGGCCTTGCTTCATAGACATGACTGTATATTTTATGTACACAGTTTTCAGTCTCAGTGTAAGCGCGATCCGATGTGCACGTATTATAATTATTTTATTTAATATCGTAATTGCTCAGCGCGGCATAAGCCGTGCTAGTCGAAGTTCCAGCCATGTGTGACAAACTTGTGGCCAACGAACTCCTTGCGTTCCTGCAGCAGAAGCTGGACGTAATGGACGAAGTAAGTGCAGTCCAGATCTGTGTGTCCAACTTCAGCCAGGACGACATCGCGAGAGCGAAGGCTCTGCTCTTCGAGTCCCTAAATAAGACTGATCAGATGGTGTCTCGTAGACGTGACGGGACACAAAAAAGCGTACAGGACATTATAACACTGCTGAAGGAGACCGATCCAGACGACGTGCCGACTTTTGTGGCGAAGGATTTAAACAAACTTCCTCCAGTCACATTCGATCACGTCGATGTCACCAGCCTACTCGAGGATATCGTGTCCTTAAAAAAGAGTTTGGCAGATGTGACGCTACGTTTCAATGCGTCAGAGCACATAATTAGTGAGTTGCGCAAGGAAGTGGACAGTTTGCGCGACTCGCGAAAAGAAACTAGGTCACTTGACGTACGAACATCAACACGCGCCGTGGGGCATGCCGCGATGCGTTCACGGCGGAGTCAGCGGTTTCGGCGTGGACACTGACGTCACCAGATGTGGTGTCACCGCCGGCCGCCGCGCCCCCCGTGCTCCCCGCCCGCAGCTCGCGAGCGCCGTTACCGCTGCATGTGGAAGCAGCGCTAACAAAATCATCGGTGCAACCACAGCGTCGAGATTTTACCGCCGTCGTCGCTAGCAAACCGGCTGCTTCAGTACAGCGGCGTGTGCCAAAAACGGCACTGAACATTGACCCTACGTGTGCTGCCACTGGCAACCGCGACGATGATGGCTTCGTCGTGGTACAAAAGAAGAGGCGCACAAACAAGGTCAATAGGAATCATTGTGGCACTGCACTCACTGGGCCCAACTTTCTGCTGCGTGCTGCTACACCGACCACGACAATGTACCTGTCCCGTCTACATTACGCTACTAAGGAGCAGGACATTGTCGATATTATTCGTACCAAGAGTAACCTGACATTGAGGGTGACGCAGCTGAAGTCGAGTCACAACGCGAGTTTCAAAGCGTTTGTGGCCCTGTGGGCGTAACTTCGTTCGCAACGATTTTCGTATGTAACGTAGTGAAAATGACGTCATCTGTCAATAATGCGATCATATAGACGCCATTTGACGCTGTCAAATAGCATTGCAACGTAAACGCAACTTTACATATCGATAAAAATTATTTCTATCGAATGTCGATTTAGTAACCTCGTTGCAACGTCACGTAATCGCTATTTTGCCGAAATGACAGCGTGGAATTGAAACGGTTTTTACATTATGAGAAACAATTTAGAAGGTGTTTCTTTTGGTTACAATCTTTAAAATATCAGCATTAGCAGCATTATTTATCTTGTTTTGGTAATTTTCAGTATTACATATATTTTTATTATATTAAATATTACGTAGAAAGTCGTGAAAAGGTTTTAAATTTATTAAAATGGGAAAATTGTCACGACTCACAACACGACATCAGTGTTGCCAATTCGACATTTTATTTTCGTCCCAAATCACATAGAATGTTGTATTAACTAGAGTAAATGTTTAATATAAAATTAGGGTTGATTATGATATTAATATAATTAAAAAACTATTTCAATGAATACGGTGCTCTGTGAACGGAATACAACGTTTATGATGCTCTGTGATTTGTTTAAAGTAAATAAATTTATTTGTTTAAAGTTTTTACAATTATGTACAAATTTAAAAAGATGTGCCCATATCATTTTAAATTTATATGGATACCTACGTACTTACCTAGGTATCCATAGCAGAAAAGAAAATTTAATTTGTAGGTTAGATTAATATTATTAATGATTATAAATAGTTTGTATAAAATATGCAAAATATTCAAAATTATTGACCTTATTTTTTCATTAGAATAGAATAGACTTTCTTTATTTTATTTTATTAAATGTCTATTAATAAAATTAAAATAAAAGAACAAGTGAACGCTGCAGTATATTTTGTAATTTTTGAACGCAATAAAAATTGTTTCAAATCAACCAACTAGTGTAACAACCCAATAAATTAAAATGTATTCGACCTTACTTGATCGCATTTTTTAAATTGAAATGATTTCATATTGCATCACAACTTCAACAGAAACAATTTCATATCGTGTTACATAATTAGCCCACTGGTCCCCACCGACTTGCTGCCCACCTTCATGAAAGAGGACTACGGGCCGAAAGGTGTGGTGTATCGGCGCTACCGTGGCAGATTGCCGTCTTCAGTGCCGTGATCACACAGACAATATTATTGTATTAGTTTTTAAATATTATATTATATGTATGTTAGTCTATAAGGTATTTATAATATGGGCCTAGTTGCCTGAAATAAATGAATAAATAAAAATAAATAAATTACATACATTAATATGATTTTGGGATAAAGTATTTTTGCTGTATTTCATTCAGATAATTAATTAGTACTCAATATGGTGACTTAATGTTGGTAGGTATTTAAAGTAAGGTATGATTACTCTGTACAAATACTTATTTTTTAGCACATTGGAACAAATGGGAACCTAAATGTTGTCAGTTAGTACCAAGTGTTTCTACACTCAAGTCAAATTTATATTTTAGTAGTTAGTCATCACCAACAAAGTATCCGGAGTACCCAGAGGATATAGTAAAACATGGACCAATTCTTTATATGTACAGATGGTGACCTTGGAGCTTATGCTGATGCTAGAAAAGCATATATGAAACAAAAGCATCGCATGATTTGGGAACGACGCCACGGCAATCTATCTGACCTAACCAAGTAATAAATTAGTTTCCAACTGGTTATATACTTTCATAATATAATTAGGTGTATTTGTTGATGCAATAAATAAATAAATTATTCATAGTACTTTCATTTAAATATAAACACAGTTTTCAAAAAATAACATTTATTCCAACATTAATTTTTTTCTTCATGCAAATACTGACAAGACTACTCCAATACACATATATTACTATCTAGTTGGAACTACAACAAAAAATTAAAGATCACAGAATCATGAAGATGTAGAATAAAATAATACTATCATCTTCTCTCTTACTGTACTTGAACTACTTACAGCTAAAAGTTAAAATTTTAAAACATTGTTATTGGTCACATAAACATAAAAACAGATTTAGATTAGAAAGTTCTTATATATACATATATATCCACTACAGTCTTAAGGAATCCATTTATAAGCTTAAGTATCACCATATACTAATTGAAACAATGGACACATTAGTAATTTATAATAAACATACATACAGAAAACATTTATATCTAATTAGAACTGGTCATGTTAATTAATATCAAGTTTCAACATTTTTATACTCAATTTTGATCTTTAACATTGAACATTTATTATAAATATCAAATTTATATTGTTTAATCAATTATTAATATTGGCACTTGACACAACATCATTACTGCCTCATAATATAGATTACTTTAAAAATTTGCACTTTATTTATTTTTACTTTGCATTACAATATTAATATTTGTAATGGTTTTGACCATTCAAACTTATGTTTATTTAAAATGCGGACTGGTAGATTAGTAAGAAAAAATATATTGATACAAATAATAAATATTGAGGATCAGTTACCATCAACACAGTGAACAATAGGTAACAAAGAATATAATCGTATAATGATAAAATATCGAAGTTCCACATTATTATAAATCCATAAAAATCAAATTGAATGTATTTTATTTTTTTTATGCACTAATAGCATTTTTGTACTAATCCCTTAATCATTAGACAATAATTATGTACACTATATACATAAATGCATTAGGTTTACTTAGAATAATGAACTGTGCTTATTTTAATATTACACCCTAAACATAACTGGCATTAATTGTTACATAGTATCACAGTGAAAATGCCTTTTTACAAATTTTAATTAATTATATCACTATATCAATAAAATTAAAAAATATTCTTCTATATCTTATTTTACAAATAAAAATAAATTTAATACAAAGTATATTTTTTTTTGTATAAAAACTGGTAATAATATTTTATGCATTTTAATTTAGTTTCTTATTATTGTGTCATAAAATATACATACTCATCTAACTAAACATAACTATGTTCACAATAAATTAGCAGTCTTTTTCAACAAATGTTAGACTGGTAATTTTATTTTTATCTGTGTGTTGATGTAACTATAAATATTAAATTTACATGATCCAAACAAGTAATGGCGTATTTAGTTTTGGCCCAAATAGCATTCAATCGCAATTTATGATAATCATAAACTTCGAATACAATGTAATTAATGTATTCGAACAACTAATTTTGCATATTCTATAATACGTAAATAGAGTATAAATAACGAGTGATTTTTATATAATAAAATAGAATAAATCGAGATTTCAGTACAGATTTTAATCAATCGATATGTCCCTATATATATATCATATTTTTACCAATGTGGAACAATGATATTTTAGACCATTATCAAGGGCATAAAACTATAAAGTCATTGCACAAGACGGAAGCGTATATAATAATCAAATAATATTTTCTATTACTACAGATCTATTTAAAAAGATTTGAACGTCTATAATTGACTCAAATTTCTGATTTATGTTGTCATAGAAGTCAGCTTGCAAAAAATTGGATTAACAATATTATACATAACCATTTATAATTGAAAAAATGTATATTTTGTCCAAAAGTACATAAAGCCGAAATTTAATGTTCGACTAATCGTAATACTCTTGTGCAACAATAACAATCAATAGTTAAGATTTCTTAAACTAAAATACATAAGCCATATTACATGCAATTTTATTATTCAATCGAGATCACATTATAAAGGGATAAAATTCGTTTGATAAAATCAACATTGTATGATTTATTGTACTCTAGTATGCATTCGAAAAATGTTACTGAAGCTTGTTACGCTTTCGTTACTTAGTAACCTAATGTACTATGTCTATTCCTAACATAACTTGAGCCTCAAATCTTAAAATGATATGTACAATTAATGTTATTTCTCCAAAAATGAATATTATAAATTAAAATCAACGTTATATTCTATCATTTCTGGAATAAAAAATATTACCAAGTTATGTTTCAGTCCGTCTATATCTTACCTAAGGGAATATAATGTCAATGAATAAAATAAATCAAAGGTCGATTAAATTTTATGAAACATTATTCTTAAATTCTAATCAACCCAACTAAAAATAAAAACATGGAAAGACTAAGACATAAATAAGAATTAAGAAGAAATAGAGAACAAAATTATCAAATCTATAATAATATTGTTGTCATGGTAAACAAACAAATATAAATAGTCTGGATAAGTGAATGTCCAGCATTCTGAACGTTAGACAAGCGCAATCTTTGTTGTAACATTTTCCGAATGAATTTTGTTCTTAATCTAAATAAACACACGAAAATATACGCCATCTAAAACATTATTGTTATAGACATCACATTAATTAGGACACTTGTATTAATCTAGTTCATAAAATTCGTTGCGACCCTGGGTACGAACCGTGACAGCTTTGGTTCACTATCGCCACAATTTCAACTCATGCAATCTTCACACACAAGAGGTTTTGGAAAGGAAGGAATGCGATTTCAATACTATTAGGAATGGTAATTAGGACACGTCGAAGTGAGCTGCCAGACGCGTGCGACCTACAAAAGATACAACAGATCATACTTTATGTGTATTTTCAGGTACACTAAAAAAGGGTAAAGTTGTCTCAGTGAGCTCATGAAATTCGCCTATTTCAACCGCCAAACAATTTCCTTTGTAAGCTGTATTTCGGGTTAAGGGGTGCAGATTAGGCAGTGAAATTATAAGATAGATATGAGACTTATAGATATGACGCTTGTTACATAATGAGTCTCCAAGTAGATACATAAAAAAAACGTAGTGACGTAGTAACATTTTTGCCAATAAAATTAGACCCACGTGAACTACTGTGATAATAAAATAAATCACTAATTAATTTATGCATTCAAATAATAAAATGTTTGTATAAAATTAGAACATACATTTTCTGTATTATTTTAAAATTAGTCTCTGAAAAAACTAATTAATAAAGTTAAGAATTCTAATATAAACTTACGTTTTTCCTGAGTGAGTAAAGCAGTCGGGGCTGGCAATGCACTAGCCGGCGGAGAGCACCAAATGTTTACTTTCGGAGACTCGAACACACGCGATCCCTATAAAATTTGAATAAATTATTTACACACTCCATTCGTATTTCCAGGTGCTTATTTATACAACGCTGTTACTATCAAATTTATTTTGAAATAGATTAACATAATCAAACCTAAGATTATATGAATTAGCTTTGATAACAAGCTTATATTGTTCCTCCAGGCAAAATTATAGACTGCGCTCATAAGACATCCAAATTACAGGTTGTTCTCTTAAACATACACAATTTTATTGAGTCCTGGGTCTATAGCTAGTGTAGTAAATTGTGTGGAACAAAATGAGTTCAATAAATTATTAATGTAAACCTAGTATGCGTGCACAATTGTAAGCGCTTACCTTCTGTCCGGGGGGCGTATCGTGCAGTGTGTAATCCTCGTGGGTTGGCGCTGACCCCAGATCTCTGTAGCGGGAGACTGTCACGCCCTCGCACAGCGACCAACGCCCCATTCCGCTAGTCTCCGTGAACACTTCCTGGTATTGTCGTAGAAATTCTTCTAAGCTCCATACACCTGTTGTAGATACATTGCTGTATTAATTAATCTATGGAGCTCTTACAAGGGTATATTTTTAATGAACTTTCATAAGCAAGTTGGGTTCCGAAGAACAAGGATGTGAAAAATGAAATTATTGCCTATGGTGACATAATACATCTCAGAAAAGACAACAAATGAGAGTGTATCACAACATAATACATAACCTAGCGCTATCTAAATGTATTGTTATGATTACAACTTTCATCATTCAGGACGCCAGTTACATAAAAGCGAAAAAATGGGGATTACTAAAATTTTTAAGTGCAAATTTTTTAAACTCACCTAAATCTGCACAGGGGAAAACTGATTCATAACGGTGCATATACTGCGCTAGAATGTCGTTGACAGTAGTCGGTGAGTTGCAATCGGCCAACAGTTGTGCGAGCCGCCATACCGTCCTCCAGGTCGGCGTGAGGCGAATGCGGCGGTCGGAGGTTTCCACGACGCCCGCTGCAGCCAAGTGCCGGACGTCTGGCTCCGGGATGCGCATGCGACGGAATGCGGAAGCAAAGTACTCGTCGGTGGAGCCTCGTGCCACGCTACGATCAGCGCTGAGGACGGCGCAAGCAGCGAGCATAGCTGTTGCCCAAGATGGTGCCGCTCCCGGACCGACTACTATGCCATTCTGCAAGCATCCACCAGCGGCGTAGACGAGCAATTCCAGTGACGTAACATCTAGCATATCGAGCTGAAATAAAATATACTATTGTAAATTTTTCGTGATGAGGATTTAGTAAAATTTAATAATTGTTATTATGTTTGCAAGATATGGATATTAGTGTGGTAGTAGTATTATTAGTTGTTAGCCCTTATATTGCAAGGGCAACGAAATACCTAAAAATATATAGTTAAGCATGATATGGTAAGAAAGTGAGTGAATAATGAGATGACTGCGAAGAGAGATAAATGATAGACACAGGCATATTATGCCGTCCCTAAATGATTATGCAATTCCAATATCTCCCAATAGAAAATGAAATGAAAACCTACGAAATACATATATAATTCCAAAATATGCTATTGAAAAAATTTAAATAGAGGATACAAGTTATATCGCTGATGCAAATGCATCAGCGGTACGGACAACTAAGGCAAATGCCTTAGATGACCTATTGAATATAAGTAGTATAAATAATTAATCATTATTAAAAAATAGTTAATTACCAATGGTAGAGCTCCAAACTGGGCGGCATACTGGGTAGAAAGTTCACTAAGAGGAATCGGTGTGATGGCGCGGAGTCGTTGAGCCATCGCCGCTCGCGCAGCGCGAGCACCCAGCCTTACAGTACGGTCGCCATTCGGCTCCACACCTGGAATAAAATGTATACAATTATACAACCTAGAAATCTATTTGACAATCAAGTTATATCTATTGAAGACTAGACTTTGGGAGTTAAAACCATCAATTACAAAAAAGACCTACCAAAATCAATGTAAATATAAGTTATCATTTAACACACACAGTAAATGCAGTTTAATTCAAAACCTCATTAAAAATTCAGCTAAAAATATGTATTTGTTCAATACTCAATATTTATTGCATTCTACAATATTACAATGAAAGATGTTTATAATTCGTTTTCGATCATTATGGACCCTGTTAGGGCACGCAAACATAACATTATTATTACTATTATCATAACTAGTTATAACATATAATTTATTATTATTCATCCAGTTATATACTATAATATATAACTGGATGTAACTTAATTAAATACTGGATGTAAATTAAATATATAACTTAATTAAATGTTACATAAAAACTAAAATACATCATTCAAATAATCACTTACATTATAATATTGTTTTTTACATAGTAAATCCTTTAAGTATTTTATAAATAGGCTATTCTTATTTAAAGTTCTTATAGAAGTTGGGAGTTGGTTAAATATTTTAACAGACGATACCAAGGGGCCACTAGAATGTAATTTGAGACGAGAGGTGGGTAATTGTATTTTTTTATTATTACGCAACGCGTAAAAGTATGGTCTACGTCCGTTGCGGATATTTTTTTACAAATTTACACACTTCCAAAATATAGATGCAAGGCAGGGTGAGTATTTTATTTATTATAAAATAAGGTTTACAGCTATCTCGGCTTCTTATGTTAAATATTATTCGTATTAATTTCTTCTGGAGAGTGAAAAGAACAGATGCGTCCACGCTGTTCCCCCACATAACCACCCCATAACTGAGTCATGCATGTGCAAACGCATAATAGGTGGAAAGGGCAGTAGAGACGTCTGTAGTGCTTTTCACTTCCCGAAGAACATAAACGAAACTAGACATTTTTGTTTTTATCTTTTGTATGTGTGCTTTCCAATTTATATGGGTATCTATTACTAAACCTAGAAGTGTAAATTCATTAGCTGTTTCTATTGTGACGTTGTTAAATTTAAAGTTTATATTTAGGGGTTGTTTTTGATATGGATGAAAGCTGATGATTTTAGTTTTTGAAAAGTTAATACCTAGATTATGTAGGTTCATCCAATTGACTATTTTATCCATATTTTTATGTAATTTATCGTTTAAATCAAGGTTAATATCATATGAAGTCAAAAGTGACTTATACATATGTCAGTAAAACATAGGCAGAGATGTATAAAAAAAAGTAAAA
Organism: Achroia grisella; assembly: GCF_030625045.1. NCBI lineage: Eukaryota > Metazoa > Arthropoda > Insecta > Lepidoptera > Pyralidae > Achroia > Achroia grisella. The sequence goes on along the minus strand of NW_026712655.1, from coordinate 2,426,956 downwards.
TACTTTGGGTTTAAAAAATATATCAAAACTGATCCAGAGTTTATAAACGATATGTCTGTGTATATAACACGGGTTAAAATAGTGCGTTCTCATGCACATAAAAAAAATTAATCCATTAATGATATATCAAATGGCTGACATAGACATGAATGACAGCAAGTAGATCTGAAATATTGTATACTACAAATTTCGAAATTTTCTTATAGTTTGTTGTATATATCAATAACTTATTACAAAGACGTAAATAACTTATGTTATCTTACATATGACCACCGCTTCCGGTATCAGTTCCAGTAGCTCCACAAGCTTCACGCATCCGTAGTGGGCGACGCGTAGTTGCCGCCCGAAGTGAGCATGGTAAGCGGGTACAAACCGCGAGAATTCCATACGTAGATTAGGTGTATAGCAGAGGAGTTCGACGGCCTGCATTGATAATAAATATTATTATTGTAATTTTTTTAAATTAGAAATCACAATCTTTATATATGTCAAATAATTATAAATCAAGTAAAATTATATCCGATTTTTCGGAAAAAATCTTTGGAAATAAGAGAGGATGCTGGCATTTTTAACACTTCCAGTCGAATACTACACAATAATATAGTCTCCATTCTGGCACTCCTATATTTTTTTTATTTTCAATAACATTGGGTCAATTTCATATTATTAGCATTATACATATAGTGTAACATTCCTATAAAGAAATGGAAGAAGTCGCAAGAAGAACAGAAAGGTTATGTTTAATTTTTTTCACCTTAAAAAAATAGGATATTTATTGAAAATATATACTCACTTCCACAGCAAATTGTACAGTTCGCGCGCGTTCTTCAGGCGTTGGAGTCCGGCGTGGCAACGAGAGCGTGCCGTCAATATCAACAATAACTGCTTGCGGTGCAACGCGTTGCATCAACTCCTTCAGCGTACACAGGCCATAGTCAACCGGCGAAAATAGCCGTCCAAATGTCGACTGATATAGCTCTGGGATCTCCATGGGCAGTATAACGCGGCCAGGTTGAGCTTTCAACAGCTTCACCAGATCGGATGTCCATCGACGGCTCTGAGCCGCTGCCGAGATTGTTATAACTCGAGACGAACCCGAACCGAGTACCTTTAAAGAGGATCTTAACGTTAACACTTCGAAATTACTAAAGGAAACGTTTCTAGTATAGAAACAGCAAAAACTTTAAAATTACGTACAATGTAGCGCTGAGTAAAATAATTCAAAATACTTACAACAATTGTATTGCTTAGAGCCGCGAGTAAATCTGGGAGTTTTGTGAATCCATAATCAGCCACTCGGCATTGACGACCGAAGTGGTGATGGAATGCTGGGATTAGTCTGTGGACAATTTAACAGTCATTAAATATATTTATAAAAGTAAAGTTAATTTTACTAAAAACAAAACTATATATGTTGGATATACCGACTTCGTTGTAAATTTGTCACACAAAAATATTTGCAAACGAGAGAGAACGAGAGACAAAAAAAAGAAGATAAAACATACACTATGATTTATCTTCTTTTTTTTGATAGATCTCCATTACATTAGGATTTATAGTTGCAAAATAATATACTATCAATGAAAGCACAATGTAAAAGTTTTTGGGCAATATTGCATGTGGCCAGTTTTGTAAAGACTTTACTACCTTTCTTCCATATAATCTTCTGCAGGTTCTCTGAGATTTATGTTTACAATAAAAACGGTAAAATTTGTATAATGTGGTGGTCACACATACTTGCTAAAGGCAATGGTGCACCTCGGTGCAGTTCGCAGTAGATCGATGAGTTCACGCTCGAACAACGCGAGTATTGGTTCTAAAGCAGGTGCTGTCCGGCCGCGCTCTCGTTCGCTAGACCGGGAACTCTCGCCTGTGTAAATAATACGTTATAATTTTAAATAAGTTGCAGTTACAATGATATTTTAATCCTAAAACTAGTACTGGAGAAGCAATGTGAATGTCTGGTAACGGTGGTAAGTACTGCTAAAAAGATAATACATAATAGGATCACAATAAAGTCAAATGATGAGATACCAGAACACGTATAGTTTGAACTTAAGACTAGAATTACAAAAATTTTTACTAGGTAACAAAGTAATCTATGTGTGTGTATAGAAGAAAGTAAATTTAGAAAAAGCGTTTACTGTGTGAAGGGGGCGTGTCAGTCCCATCGGTGCGCCATGTGAGATGCCGCGAGGGGCTGTCTTTGACCTCCACGCCGGGAACACTGCGAAGAAGCAGTTCCAGAGCCACACCGCGCTGTACGTCCACCATTAGTGGCATAAACGTCGCCTCGTAACACTCCACGAAACTACGCAAACAAGTCATCAAACTTGTTACACGAGAAAACAGCATGAATATGTACAACATGATACATAATGTACAATAAATTTTTTTTAATAAAAGATATTGGGGGGAGGGGGCGGGGGTGAATTGCTATTAATAGACAATTAGTGCAATTACTAGCAATGTTTTAAGTTAGTTTGAGCTCCACGTGACCTAAGTATCCAAACTAGATAAAAAAAGATATCACAAGAGGTTTCAAATAAAAACAGATATCAATCATGTAAAAAATAGTATGTGATGTGTAAATAAATATCAAGTTCGATGCTCGGTTAAATCAATATAGACATGTATAAAATATATTGACATTATAAGAGCTTAGATAGATTAAAAACAATATATAAATAAAATTACTCACGTTAGAAGTGGTAAAACGCCTCCATGGTTTTCTAACAACAATTGCACATTCTTTGCTAAGGCGGCAACCTCTATGTACACAGGTTGCAATATACGACTTCCATCCTCATGTCCAGTGTTCATCGATGTGTGAATGTGACACTTCCAGGGCGCTGCTTCCATCTCCGAGCTAGACACTGGATTTAGATCTATTAACTGAACCATTCTCCCAAAACCTTCATGTATTATGACCGTGTCTTTCACCTTTGCTATATCAGAGGTTGTTAGAGCGCAGCAGTGTCGGCTTGCATAAGCATCACGTAAACGTAATAGAGGTAGAGTATAATTCTTTTGATCTAGTAAAATGGCGCGCAACCTAGCACGCAATACATCTAGATTTGGTGCAGGAGATGGCCTTCCTAAGGACAGTTCGAGCCTACGACCTGTCCATTGGTTGTCGAGACGTCGCTTATGGATGCGGGCGATTGCCAATCGAGCATCCCACTCTGACCGGAGTACCACTGTCGCCAGTGGACCTTCCCCGGCCGCCCAGATCGACACCCGGACAACAGGCACATATTGGTCGAAGAGAATTGTCAACATTTCCTGCAATAAAATAGAAATCTACATTTTAAAATGATACGAACCTTGTATATATATTTTAATTATATCTTTTATCCTACTTGTCTTAAAATAATTATGTTGTTCAACAGTAACCTCTATTCAGTTTAGTAAGAATTCTTAATACCAGTTCAATTATAATGAAATATATAGCGAGACATAAGAAATACAACAAAATTGCGATTTTTTAAAAGTATAAATTCGATTTGTGTGTTGGGTTAGTTAGATTTTTCATATTTTGTTTTAAAGTAAAAGTTGCAATCATAATAAGAGAAATATAATAACCTGTAAAACAGTAGGGTCGAATGGGGGCAGGTTGGAGACGGTGAGCTCAGCATTGTCACTATCACCCTCACTCTGCTCACTGAAACTCGCAGACGAGTTCCACGGCGACATCGCTCGGCTCTGGCTGTTGTCACGACGACTCTCATCACAGCTATTACTGGATGAGCAACCTGAGCGGTCTAAATTAGTTGAACCTGCGCGCAATACAAATTAATATTATCTAACCACACTCAAAGTGTTATATTTGCTCGAATGGAGCACTTTCAGAGATTTAGGTAAAATAAATTATGACATAATTTAATTAAAAAAAAATGTTACATAGGTAATGAGGGTTATTGAAATACAGTTTATCAAAATTTACATACCTACAACTGAAACTGCGTATATAATTCTAACACGTTATATGAACGAGATATTAACAATTTATTTATTAAGTAAGTTTAAGTGTAAAATTTGATAAGCACTAATATGGTAGCACATTTTAGTGTCGTTACGATAATATGCTTTCCAGTGACTGCTATCTATTCATTGTACTGTTCTTTAATGTCCGAGTAACTTTCTTAATTTGAGAAAATGTTGTAACACACTAATAGAGTTTATGGAATAACGATGGCAATATTTTGCAATCTATTTTTCACTAAAATATCAAAATTTATATAAGGCAATAAAAAAAACGATAAAATATTGCAGAAGGATTAATTGAAATTAGTAATAACATAAAGTAAAATACAGTTGAATGAAATGGGTCTAATTTCTATCTTGGAACTGATTGAATAATGACTAACCATGGGTGCCTCTGATTTTGCGGGGCTTGGGGGCAGGCGGTGGGCAGAAGTCGAGAGGCGGAGGTGTCGGCGCAGGCAGTTGTTGTAAGGCCAATGCCCAATCGTTGGCCACGGAATTTACGCTTGGAAGCTTCTCACGTGGTGAATAACATTGCTAATGTAAAGAAAATTACCAGCTACATTATAAATAAAATATGACGTAGTCTAGAATGCCTAAAGTTAAGCCATCAGTTTGTTTGTCAATTCTATGTTGATTGTCGCATGCCTAGTCCTTGTTAACGTAAATCTAATTAGAACATAATTTATTTAAAAGAGCAACACACAAGTTTCTTGCTCATTATTCTCATGATGAGTTTGCATTCCGAATGAGCGGTAGAATAAAAAAAATGTGGCTATTCAAAAGTGCTTATGTTAAGTTTATTTGAATAAGATTATTTCTATTTCTAATAAACTAGGTACATAAAAAGTGAAGTAGTAGACTAAATAAATTTTTTTATAGAATGAATAATAAAAAATATACTAACATCCTAGGATAAGCCTATCTTAAATCGTCAAATATAATTTGACGATTTAAGATAGGCTATTACGTATTTGACATAAAAGAACTAGTAGGAAAAAGAGGCTAACTGGGGTTATTAGTGGTAGTAAAAGTAAAAAAAATCAGCTTCATAAATTTCCACATTTATAATAATACTATGTATTATAAAAAAACATTACAGCTACCAATATTCTAAGTCGATTTGAGTCACATGGGTATTTAATATTAAATTATTTTTCAAACCTGATTAATTGGAGGCATGAATGCAGCTCTGTGCGGTGGCTGGGTAGGGGGAGCAGTACCGTATCCCTCATCACTGGAATACGCAGACTGGAACACACTTCGTGCGTAACGGGTAGTTATTTTCCGACCAAATACATCTTCACCATCCATGCGCTTTAGTGCTCTACAAAATAAAAAAAAATATCGAGTTAATTTATATAACGGTGGGCACGGCTCCTGCGACGTTAGATTGAAATATACTAAGGGAAATGTTGCACGAAGTTTTGCGTTCAACACAACATCGACAGTTATCAATCCCTCTGACTATCCCACCTGGTATACAGTCGTGACGGCAGGTTTGGATGTATCAGTAACACCAATTGCTTGGCGACTTTTTTGTAAACATGTCGAAATTCCAGTAAATATAAACCAATTCACAGAAAAATAATTAATTATACACACAAGCTTCCACTGAAATCAATCCTTATGGATGAAAACCGCACTAATATCCGATTAGTAGTTTTTGAGATATTAAGATATCAAGACCATACTGGAAGATGCGACGGGAAACTTAGTTCATAATATGTAAAGATAGACTTAATCATAGAAAGCTGATATTTCTTTTCGTGTTTCAGTTATATAGGATAACTGGGTGTATAGGCGTCATAATTTAAAGATAATAAAAATAATTGTAACAATCCCGGGTTTCAAACAACACAGAAATCATATAAAACATTATTAATTACCCGCAACTACAGCTTTTTCGATAAATGCAAGATATCCTATGTTCGTTGTGGTACAACATATGTTTATGGCTTTCATTAAGATCGATTCAACTCTTTTGTTATGAAAACGTAATAAATAAATGGACAAACAAACACACTTTCGTATTTCTAATAATGTATAGATTTCTCAACCAATTGTTAATGCAAATCTACAATAAACAACAGTATTTTATTAATATATAACCTATATAACCTATAATCAGTTTCATTTTGCCATAACTGTATGGCAAAATGAAACTGATAAAAGGCTAATTTTAAATGAATCAATAAAATCAGTTCACAAAAGTGTGTGCCATAACTGTATGGCAAAATGAAACTGATACATAATTTTAAATGAATCAATAAAATCAGTTCACAAAACTGTGATAAATATATCGGCAGGCATCAGTATGCCTGTTTGGAATAATATGTTATTCTTTCCATCATAAATTAATAAAAAAAAGTCAGTCAGTACCATCGTTATCATGCATTGATAAAAGTAGGCAGCAATTAATTGTCCTTTGTAGCATGTTATTAGATACTAAGTTTAAATTTCACTACACGAAATTCATATTATAATTATTCATTCATGTTTAAAAACATCAAATACATATCGTACCCTGTATATTAAGTACATAATATGATTTGAATTTATATTAAAGAAAAAATATACGAAACGAAATTGTAACTATACGAAATTCTTATTATAATGATTCATTCATGTTTACAGAACATCAAATATATCACTTCCATTGTAATTTAGGAATATGATTTGAATTTATATTACCGAATATATATTAGAAACGAAATAGTAACTATTAACGGTAATATAACATTTGAAAAATAATATTACCCACATTATTTTTAAAATGCCATAACCGTTCAGTGGGCACTCTAATACACTACAGATAAATGTTTTATATTTAATTTATACTAATGACAGTACTATCATAAAAGTTTTGTAATTCATATACTTAGATATCTAACTGTAACTATAAGCAAATAAAAAAGGCAAAACATGCATATAGATAATAATTTTAAAATTAAAATACGCACATAAAAGTATATATTTATACTTTTATGTGCGTATTTTAATTTAAACTGTTATCGTTATCTAAGACAATGGTAATAGATCTATAATAAAAATATTTAATGAACATTTTAAATTACAGATCGAAAATGGTTGTTGAAAATGTTTGTAATATTCCGGCTTAAAGCGAACATGGAATTCATGTTTTGAATCAGACTGATATGACACCATTGTTATAATTTAAATTACCAACCGTCGATAGTAAACACCGTTATCATACGATAGTACACCGGTTTTTTGCCACGTCGAATTCGTATATTCTCAACGAAATCAGAACTACTATTAACTTTATAAATACAGTTTCAAATATATTCCCACTTATACATATAGTAGTATAATTATATTTCTTACATATTTAATTTTTTATATTTTAAAGAAGGGAGTATCAATTAACGGTTTTTAGTTCATTCCTAATAACTCGGCAAATTAATGGTATTTAGATATAGAATTCCTATTACTCAGATATGCAATTTATCTTAAATTTTATTTATTTAAAGTTATATTATACTATAAAAGCAATAATCGCTTATATCACTTCAAGACTACAAAACGAACGAATATTACTGACCTATATAGTTAATTTTTAGCAATACTTTATGGAGTTTAATAAGAGTTTATAATATTTCTACGAAACTAGGTCATTAGGTAGAGCGATTGAAATAACGGACGACAATGACGTAGTAAATTTGATATCAAATATTAATAGTCAATGTATGTTAATATGGTAAAATTACAACAGATAACCGGTATTTTACAGTATTTTTTTTGATTTGATAAATATTTCATCGTTTGTAATTTATTGTAAGAAATAATTATATACGGAATATTAACTTGAACGAAAACAAAATACTTACCCAGAAAGCAACATTGTAATATACTTAAAGCCACAACGTTTATCATTAAATCTTTAAAATTACACTTAATATTGCTAATATTTAAACTATAATAGACAATTTGTTGAAAATTACTGTCTGCCTGCCTGCCCGTTGGTGCAATGAACATTTAAAATGTAACTGATAATCTTTTAGGATATCGCACTTTTATAGGGTAATTTATTAACAATTAAATAACGGAATAGAACAAATAATCAAATGTACCCACTTTTTTTTTATTACGTTCGGAAATTACTATAAAGGTCAAACAAATAACATATAATAGAATTATATATTCTAACTTATGACACAATGTAACATTGTCAATTTTATGAAAATATAACATTATTACAGTATACTCGTAATAAAGAAAAAAAATCTGACTTCGTATAAGTACATACCAAAATTTTTTAGGTTTTTTTAATAAGAGTAAATTTTAAAACTTGATATATTTCAACCATAATTTTCCGACTTTCAAATATAAAATGCTCTGTATTGATAATGCTACAGTGAGTTACGTCATATTTTCACCAATTTTAAACATTTAGTCTCGTTAAACATATCATTTTTAATCGATAGGTATAAAGCCTGTCCATACTAAATGAGTCACAATAAATAAAATTTTTGATGTGACGCAAAATTATAAAATGTGTATCATTCAATTTTATAATAAAAAAAAATGTTAAATTGATCACTGTGGTTTCACCCAAGTTTACTATATAACCCGTTACCACTAACCCCATATAAATATATATCTAATAAAGTAGCCCAACATAACTTCCTCATGACATTGGCTATCTGGAAGTGAAAGTCCCGTCAAAATAGGTCCAAATTTGTTTGATCTTGCTAATCTCTGAAATGCAGAGATTAGCAAGATCAAACAAACAGACATTTTTTTTTTGTTTTTAGTGATAAGCTGTTTATATGATGATACCAATCTCTATATACTAGATAAAGACACTTAAATTTTATTTATTTGTATAAAATTTTTCTTTTTGCTGAAAGCCATTCTATATATCTGGTTTTTCGCTTGGCTAGTCCTTACGGCTAACTCTGTCAAATACGTGTACCCTGAGGATACCTGAGGAAATATGTGTATTCATTAGTGAAATTATAGAATTTTAGCAATAAAATATGGAAAAACCTAAATATGGAAAATTATAATCTTGGCTATATACATTTTATAGAGACTAGTTATACAAGTACGCAATATTTTTCCTCAATGTCAATGCATGCTTATCTGTTACTGCTACGCATACAAACCATTCAATGATATACTAATAGGTAAATATAGTCCATGTAACGATGATACACAATACTATAATCTGAAGATTGAGTGCTAACTAGCCTTACAACATGATTTCACCTACTGCTTAAGATAAAGAAATATCGCAATGCATTCGCTCACTAGCATTGTGACTTCATATTCGCTTTGTGTTACATTTTGTTTTTCCTAGACTGCGAAAAGTCGTACCATATAATTACCTATTCAAGAATCGTTCCCAAGAAGTAGACGATAAAGAATGAGAATATAGACGACGGTTACCATTTACAATCAGGTGGGCCTTGAGCTTGTTTGCCATTCGAATTGCATACAAAAATATATGAATCGGAACGATAGCTCACATCATAACTTTTGTTACTCTCAAATTCTATTTGTCATAAAATATTATAGTCTATTTTTTTAAATAAAGTTTAAACTATAATTCTACTAAATAATAATAAAATCAATAATCTTCAGGTGTCTATTAGCACAATACTGTGTTACAATTTCACCCTGTGAAATTGTAACACTTCTTCTACACTTCTTCTTTGTAGTCTTCCTGTCTAGGTTCCTCGACCGAGGGACAGTTTAAATCAAATAATAGCAGTATCAATAAAGATTAGAGTCAGACCAGTGGCCAGTTATAGCATATAAGCACAAATCTATTAATAGAAGGTATCATTTTAAAACTTCAATATTCTCAGGATGATTTTAAAGAGTTTTAAAGAGAGACTAAACGGTTCCAGTTAATTTCAGTCTACTATTACATATAGTTCACTTTATTATCTTATCACAACAGTATTTCAACATGAAGTGTGTCCATCACTTAAATATTGAAATTAAAACACCAATGAGGAAGATAGATTAAATGGCGGAGAGAGATTAGCAAACATACCTGGAAGCATGGTCTGGCGTTGGAAACCTCAGGACAGCAGTATTCGCAGTGACCCTCAATACTTTTCCACCACAATTATCTGCCAACCTCCTTAGTCTTCGAGACACTCTTTCAGGAGGATGGTCTACAGGTAAATTAGTAACTTCCATCTCACAGGTGGGCGGCTCTTCGTCTTCTTCTGTTTGACTAATCTGATTTGCATTAAAAGGAAGTAAATTAAAATTAACTATTTATGTTTACTTAAATACAAGAAAAATACTAAAAGAATACAAAATGTTCAATAATTCTCTTAAGAAGTTTTCTTTTTGATCATTAAATTAATATAATTATATACCTTTGGATTCCGTGGTAGAAGTGCAGTCAGATCATTGTAACAATAATGAGAAGAGGCACATGTAATTAAGGCAGACGATGTATTCTGTTTATGCACCAATATAACTTCCATATTTTTCCTGATATAAAATTTTCATATGTTAATTAAATGTATAAATTTTTAATTATTGTAGGTAAATAATAATACATAATATTACCTATATAATTATTATAAACTTACATATAAATAAAAATAAATATTTTGGTATATGAAATAATGTAATATTATATGGAAATGTGATCATATTATTCTGGATAAAGAAAGCACTGTGTCTATATTACATACACTTTTTTATAAGATATATATATATGTATATTAAAATAGTACCTACTCAATATTTAGAATAATGTAAATATTTTTAAAAAGGACTTCTTTAAGCATTGTTATTTACAGAACAATACAGACAACATTTCAGATATCAAGTATATGTACCAATTTATATATAGTTTTTGGTGAGACAAAATTTGTAGTAAGTAAAATAAACACACCTATGTCTGAAGTCACTCAAATCTGCAGCAAAATTTATGTCCCCAGATATGAGTAATAGTGCTGCTGGTGCTGAATGCAGCTCTCCAAACCTTCGCATACACTGTCTTAACTTCTCGTCAGCTGCATTTTTTTGTGTGCCACACACATGGATTAGGCTCACCTATTAGTAATTAGTAATAATATTTAAATCATACAATACAAATTCCCATTCCTCTAAAAGTAACTTTGCCTAGTTAATATATTTTGCAAAATCAAAAAGATTGATGTGCTATATGATGTTACATAACAGTAATTATTTATTTAACTTTATGTACACAATACAAAAGTAGTACATTTGAGGAAAATAACATCATGTGGCATTTTCAACCCATCAACCATGGATAATGGAGAGAGTAATTGTTCATAGTACAGAATGAAATTTATAAATGAAAAAAGAAAATAATCATAGTAATAGTATAAATATACAATTTTAAATTATATGATTCCTCTTCTATTCTTCAATTCTGACTACATATTTATTATATTCCTTGCAATATTTGTAGACTAAATATATTAAATTAGATAGACTTCAGACCATCATTTTTTATGTTGTGTGTTAAAGTAATTCAGACATTAATATGTGATGAACAAATAAAAACACTTTCATAGTTTCAATATTATTAAGTTTCATCTTCATATTACATTGATTTCATTAATTAAATTGTAATTGTAATTGTAACAACCATTGATAATAAAAAGTAACTCACCTGGGCATCATTAAGTTCTTGTAACCTACTTGGAGCTTCTTTCCTCACATCACATACCACCACAAAGTCTGCTTCCCGTCTACCGGGCAAGAATTTATTTCTAATAGCTGCCACAACATCTATCGCTGAACACCCTCGTGGAACCTATTGTAGAAAATTATAAAAAAATATTAGAGGAATGTAAGTTTATTCTTCCTATTATATTATAATTAGAATTAGACTCAGAAAAGAATTTTCACTTAATTAACCATACCATCGTAGCAATCATTTATAATGAAGTACAAGTTGTAAAAAAAAATAATCACCTGACAGTTTTCTATATCCCAAAATATACCAATAGGTACACTAAGAGATCTCTGTTTATGATGACGAAATCTGGACCTGACACGAGGACGCTCAGCACTTAAAACACCTTCCTCCCTAACACTCCCACTCATATCATCTGAAGATTCATCTTCTACATCTAAAATGCACATGTAAAATATTAAAAGAAACCTTGACGTTGCATAGTCCAATTAAAGTATAGGTAGATACAAGAATCATTTAGGATAAGAAATGAATTTAATGTAATTTTAAGATAAATTATAAAATGAAATCATTTATAAATCGGGTAAATACAAATTACCACTGTAATTACTATTTACCTGTTATCCATAAACGGGGAGGAAATGGTATTTTCATAGCTGGGCTATTAGTGCTTGGGAGACCTTGAGCCGAATGGCTTCTAGTTCCCTTAATATTTGTTGTTCCAGAATCTTCAAGGTTCCTTGATAGACTCATTTTAATTCATAAATAAAATTAGGTGAAAATATATAATACGTTACAGCATATGTTAAAAAAAAAAACAAAGGGAAATGTATCACTTGATATCCAAAGTACATTAAACACACACGAAGTGTAAAACCGACGTCATACACAAACAACTTCAATCGTAACAGATCTGCATCAAAATTAAAACAATTATATACAAAATGTAAAAGAAAATGAATCAGACACTTTCTACGCCATTTCTGAATTACAAATCTACTCGACTCGAACCACGAACATTTCAAGCAAACCAATGAAACCACAGATACTAACGTTTTATCTATCATAGGACCACAGAGTACTTTTGTACATAAGCACTTCAATAACAACAACAACAACAATTAAATATCATAAGCTCTATGGAAAATACAGATTCTATTATGTATGTACGAAAGTTATTGTCGATTATTGATTTTTTTATATATCTAATTGCAATTAGGTATATACAGTTAATATTCGTATATATTAAATATAAAAATATATATTGTTATGTTATTGTTAAATAGAAAGTTGATTGAATTTCATTACATAGTATGGTGGAGGTACCTCGACAACACTAGTATCTTTTGGCATGCTCACTGAGCTTGGCTGTTTGTCTGCCCAGTATCTAGGATATTGGTATTCTGTGATCCTGTGACTGCCAATATGGTAGCATCTCTATAGTTTGTGCTGTCACTGTCATTTCAAATGAGTTTGCATTTACTTTTTAAGAAGCAAATTGAAATTGTGCATTGTCTTCTAAAATTATTAAATAAAATTTATTTGTATGTATCTGTTTTATTTACAAAATATAATTTTGTGTTATTTAATGTCTTTGTGATATATGCACCTTTGGATATTTGAAAATAATTTCGTATTCAACTAAAATATTTAAAATAATTTTCCAGGTTTGAAGAGTCCGTTTTACTTAATTTTTCTTAAAAATGACTACTAACGGTGATATCGGCGGTCTCGATGCCAGTGGCAAAATTGTAAAAATGGAAGTAAGTGTAAATTTCTAACAAATAATCTCAAACGTAGGTTAGGTTGAAAAACTGTTCCTAGACCTATTTTCTAATAATTGATGTATTTTAATCTACTTCATCTTTTTAGGTGGACTATAGTGCGACATGCGATGAAAAGATTCCAATTTGGAAGTCATGGGCTTCTAAAGGAAAAGTTCAGGATGCAATAGATCAATTGCTGGCACTGGAGAAACAAACAAGAACCGTAATTGTTAAATTTTTTTTTTATGCTTATTCAAAATAGATGGTAGCCACACTAACTATTCCTATACACTTATAAAGTAAAATTTATTTAGCAATATTTTTTTTCTATTTTTCTCTCTTTTTCTGTCCAATTATTAATTTGAAACATAGGTGACAAACAATAAAACCTCCTATATGTCATGGTAATTGGTTTGTTCGTATGTATAATACCATATGTATGTGTAATACAAATGTATGTATAATATTATAATTTTTAGGGTGCTGACATGGCTTCCACTGCAAGAATCCTCGTAACAATAGTGCAGATTTGCTTTGAAGCCAAGAATTGGTCTGCACTGAATGATCATATTGCTCTTCTCTCTAAAAGAAGGTTAGTGAATAATATTAAATTGTATACATTGTAATAAATTAGTTATTATTCTTTTAATAGTTTGGCTTGATAATGTCTAAGAACAATTCCTAAAAGTAAAGTTAAACTTTACTGGTTTTGTAATTAATAAGAAATTATCAAAAACATCTTAATACATTATTTTTAAAATTATTTATTTATTTATTAGCATACAAAACAGATTACAGTCAATATAATAATATAATTAGGAGCGTGTAGTTCGGTACAGAACTGGATTGTAATCCAACACTATGTATGCCTAAGAGCTAAATTATATAGACGCATTCAATATACGCTAGATAAGGTTATATAGTAAAAAGTATACTAAATAGAAAATTATATATAACTACATAATGCAATGAATTATCATGTTAACAGAATTTTATTTATATTAAAGAAAAGAAAATTGGTACAATGTTAAATATAATTTGTCTCTTCACGGTGGAAATTTAATTGTCTCCGGAACTGGACCAGCGTTGAATGGAAAATATCTATATTTCTATTCGAGACAAGAATTTCATTATGTGTGATATATTGTAATTGTAAGTTTCATCTGCACTAATCTTGTAGAAGAAGTAAATTACATAAATAAGAAAATTGATTTAAACAATGACATATTTTCCAATTGGTTGATGACTAAATTAATTAATTTCAGATCACAACTAAAACAGGCTGTTGTTAAAATGGTACAAGAATGCTATACCTATGTTGATAAAACTCCAGATAAAGAGACTAAAATAAAACTTATTGAAACATTAAGATCCATAACAGAAGGCAAGATTTATGTTGAAGTTGAGCGTGCTAGACTGACACACATATTAGCAAAGATACGTGAAGAAGAAGGCAACATTACCGAGGCTGCGAAGATTATACAAGAATTACAAGTAGAAACATATGGCTCGATGGACAAACGTGAAAAAGTCGAGCTTATTCTGGAACAAATGAGATTGTGTTTGGCCATCAAAGATTACATTCGCACACAAATAATATCTAAAAAGATAAACACCAAGTTTTTTGAAGAAGATAGTACTCAGGTTTGTTTATTTACAAATCATTGCTGATGTTATTTGTATTATTAAATGGCATATGCACCAAAATAAGAGTATCCATAGCATATTTAACTGGCATGGTTATGGAAACAACATATAAGTATACATGCAATGCAAGGTACTTATCAAAATAGTTTTCGCTGGAGTATTATTATCATCAATCTCACACTGTTGTCCTGCATCACTAACTCCATATTTCTATACAATAGTTTAATTATGGAAGGTCTTATAGTTGGTGGGTGAATATTCAAAACAGTACAATGATTTTGTTATTTAAGTTATGACTAAAACTGACTGGTCTGATTACTGCAAATGTTCTAAAATAATTTCTTATATAATTATTTCAAATCATCCTTGGCTGATATCAAGAAACAAACTTCAACCACAATGCAAATGCTCTAAATATTATTTGTGTAAAATTATTAATATTGTTATTTGAGTTATGATTTTATAGTAATACATACACAAATTTTCAAATACTTTGCCTAATTATACTATTCTAGAGTTGTGATTTATGACAAGAAACATGTGAAAGTAATAGAATATATTTAAATTCTCATACAATTAAAGAAATTACAAAAAAATAATCAAATTAAATAGTAATATGAATACCCTAGTACACCTTAATTTCCATGATATCCATGCTGTTATTCAAAGCAACACTTAATTAGATAGTATATTCATATACTTTTGGTTATTATTGATTTATTTCAGGAGCTGAAAGAAAAATTCTATCGTTTAATGATTGCTGTTGATCAACATAATGGACAATATCTTGCCGTGTGCAGACACTTCCGGGCTCTAGGCCAAGCTGGTGGTTCTGATTCTCTCATTGGCAGTGTTGTGTTCCTCATTTTGGCTCCATATGATAACGAGCAGGCAGATCTCACACACAGGCTAAACGAGGATAAGGATTTAGACAAGCTGCCTGAATATAAGTAAGTAGAAACATAAACTTCCAGTAATAATAATTTATTGATAATGTTTGTGTACTAAAATTTATGTTTTTGTTTTTTTCTAGACAGCTGTTGGGTTTGTTTATCAACCCAGAAATCATAAGATGGAACACATTGTGTTCTACATACGAAAAGTTGTTACGATTAACTCCATACTTTGATTCAAATGATGAGAAAGGCCAAGAGCGTTGGAATGATTTGAAAAACAGGGTTGTTGAACATGTAAGTAAAAAAATAAATTTCAAATACAGTTATATTTTAGTTATCTTAATAAACTTTTGTCATTAGTAAAAAATATGGCTTTTCAACGCGTAAATCTCCTAATACATCAAAGGTATAATACGTAAATGGGTGAATTGGCTGATTGTGATTATGAAGACTTTACTATCTGGCCTGTACATAAACAAAGAGCCAAATGCGTATAAACATAATTTTACATTTTTGCTGGCCAGACAACATGTTATAATAATTATTATTTATTAATTCTTAACAATGAGTTTGTGTCGAATTTAAATTAGAGAAATATTTTCTAAATCTAGAAATGAGTTTAATATTTTACGCGATTTAAATTCCATTAATTCACTCATCACCCGTGTCACGTACTGCAATGTTGCGCGTAGCCTTTTAATAATAAATACAAACAAGTCATATGATATAATATTATCACGACGTGGATGTTAAGTACTGGTCTGCTGCGTTCGCGTGTTCTATTTGCATATGCATTGCTGCATGGTCATGCACAGAATTGCATGTGACGTGTTTAGTGCCGAGAATAATTTGTCGTTTTATATACCTAATGTTAGAAAATATATCTGTGGCACACAGACCATTTTTAATTCAGATATAGTAAAAATAAGTCGAACTCTATAAAATAATTTAGGTTAGTATTAATAAAATATTTATTCTATAATTCTATAATAATTTATCATTGTCATAGAATATTCGCATCATGTCGATGTACTACACCCGCATTACGCTCAAACGTATGAGTGAATTGCTCGGACTCAGTGAACTGGAGACAGAAGAGGCTCTGAGTCAACTCGTAGTTAGCAGTGTGGTGCGCGCGAAGATCGACCGCCCTGCAGGAGTTGTTCACTTTAGGTAAATATACAGTTGATATATATTTCATATATAAATATTTAATTCCCAAAATAACTACACCAATATTAAAGTAGTTATACAAACAGTTATTGTTTTTATACTTGGGGGCTTGTATCGGGGATATTGAAACAGCTAATGAATGAGTCGTTCATTTCCTATCTGTGTTTACCAGTTCTGCCAATGTGATCTGATAAATATATGTAAATTGAAGTTGATACATACATATTTTTGAAGTAATTTGATAAATGACATTAAAAATTATTCATTTTGTTCCAGCCTTAATATGGATGCATCAGATCGTCTTAATGAGTGGTCAAACAATTTGAAC
Source organism: Achroia grisella (assembly GCF_030625045.1). Taxonomy (NCBI): domain Eukaryota; kingdom Metazoa; phylum Arthropoda; class Insecta; order Lepidoptera; family Pyralidae; genus Achroia; species Achroia grisella. Next base: position 2,409,496 of record NW_026712655.1, on the reverse strand, counting down.
ACGTTAATGCAACTTGTGAATAAAACCACGCATCTTATCAATAAGGAAGAATGTGTACATAAGCATCTTATGGCTACAGCGGAATGATTTATACAATAATGTAGTGTCTATATCTATCTATCTACTATTATAATTTTAATTATTTAAATCTTGTGTTTAAATCAAACTCATTGAAGATTTTTTTGGAAGTTTATTTTAAATACGACACTACATAATGAAATGATAACAATTTTTAACATGAACTAATAGTTACAATTTAGGAAATTGTAACTATTACTTACGGAAAGATCACAAGGAAATTTATTGGTATTTTTATTCTTAATGACTGCAAAGGATCTGTACTATTGTTGACTGCTGGGTAATTAACACATTGACTAGTGGGTCCTGTGAACTTGGCACACGATATTCAAAAATCGACTTTTTTTTTTAGAGTTCTGACATCCTTTTGAATAGTTCTAGAGTTCTTTATAATCATTTTAAATAGTTCCGATGTTTAAATTAAAAAAAAACAAATTTTAAAAAATCGTGCGCTAAGTTCACGCAGCGCACGAAATCACGAAAATCACAAATTTTTTCGGAGTTCTAGCTTGCTTTACAATAGTTCTACAGTTCTCTATCAGTTATATCAATAGTTCTAGCGATTAAAACGAAAAAATCGATTTTTGAAGTTTCGCCGCGTCCAAATTATAATTCATATAAGAAAAGATCAATTTCCACGCGAGTTCTAGCCGATCTGATAATAGTTCTGGGCAGCACTCTCCGAGTTCTACAGAAAAGCTTCGTAACTTTTTCCTGGAAAATAATTATTTTGCAAGTTATTGCAAAAAATATAAATCCACAAAAAAAAAAAATTACGAGTTCCAGCTGATCTGACCGGAGTTCTGGGTAGCGCTACCTGAGTTCTATCGAAAAGTCTAGTAACATTTTCCTGTGAAATAATTATTTTCCAAATTATCGCCATTTTTAACTTTTCATGACTGACTTATAGGAGAATTTTTTTACGAGTTCTAGTCGATCTCATCGGAGTTCTGGGTAGCGCTACCTGAGTTCTATCGAAAAGTCTAGTAACTTTTTCCTGTAAAATCATTATTTTCCAAATTATCGCCATTTTTAACTTTTTAAGGCTGACTTATAGGAGATTTTTTTTTTACGAGTTCTAGCTGATTTGATCGGAGTTCTGGGTAGCGCTACCTGAGTTCTATCGAAAAGTCTAGTAACTTTTTTCTGTAAAATAATTATATTCCAAATTATCGCCATTAATTACTTTTCAAGACTGACTTGTAGGAGAATTTTTCTTTTGACGAGTTCTAGCCGATCTGATCGGAGTTCTGGGTAGCGCTACCTGAGTTCTATCGAAAAGTCTAGTAACATTTTCCTGTGAAATAATTATTTTCCAAATTATCGCCATTTTTAACTTTTCATGACTGACTTATAGGAGAATTTTTTTACGAGTTCTAGTCGATCTCATCGGAGTTCTGGGTAGCGCTACCTGAGTTCTATCGAAAAGTCTAGTAACTTTTTCCTGTAAAATCATTATTTTCCAAATTATCGCCATTTTTAACTTTTTAAGGCTGACTTATAGGAGATTTTTTTTTTACGAGTTCTAGCTGATCTGATCGGAGTTCTGGGTAGCGCTACCTGAGTTCTATCGAAAAGTCTAGTAACTTTTTTCTGTAAAATAATTATATTCCAAATTATCGCCATTTATTACTTTTCAAGACTGACTTGTAGGAGAATTTTTCTTTTGACGAGTTCTAGCCGATCTGATCGGAGTTCTGGGTAGCGCTACCTGAGTTCTATCGAAAAGTCTAGTAACTTTTTTCTGTAAAATAATTATTTTCCAAATTATCACCATTTTTAACTTTTCAAGACTGACTTATAGGATTTTTTTTTATGAGTTCTACCCGATCTGATCGTAGTTCTGGGTAGCGCTACCTGAGTTCTATCGAAAAGTCTAGTAACTTTTTTCTGTAAAATAATTATTTTCCAAATTATCGCCATTTTTAATTTTTCATGACTGACTTATAGGAGAATTTATTTTTAACGAGTTCTAGTCGATCTGATCGGAGTTCTGGGTAGCGCTACCTGAGTTCTATCGAAAAGTCTAATAACTTTTTCCTGTAAAATCATTATTTTCTAAATTATCGCCATTTTTAACTTTTCAAGATATTTGGAATATTGCGATAATTTGGAAAATAATTATTTTACAGGAAAAAGTTACTAGACTTTTCGATAGAACTCAGGTAGCGCTACCAAGAACTCCGATCAGATCGGCTAGAACTCGTCAAAAGAAAAATTATCCTACAAGTCAGTCTTGAAAAGTAAAAAATGGCGATAATTTGGAAAATAATTATTTTACAGGAAAAAGTTACTAGACTTTTCGATAGAACTCAGGTAGCGCTACCAAGAACTCCGATCAGATCGGCTAGAACTCGTCAAAAGAAAAATTATCCTACAAGTCAGTCTTGAAAAGTAAAAAATGGCGATAATTTGGAAAATAATTATTTTACAGGAAAAAGTTACTAGACTTTTCGATAGAACTCAGGTAGCGCTACCCAGAACTCCGATCAGATCGGCTAGAACTCGTCAAAAGAAAAATTCTCCTACAAGTCAGTCTTGAAAAGTTAAAAATGGTGATAATTTGGAAAATAATTATTTTACAGAAAAAAGTTACTAGACTTTTCGATAGAACTCAGGTAGCGCTACCCAGAACTCCGATCAGATCGGCTAGAACTCGTCAAAAGAAAAATTCTCCTACAAGTCAGTCTTGAAAAGTAATAAATGGCGATAATTTGGAAAATAATTATTTTACAGAAAAAAGTTACTAGACTTTTCGATAGAACTCAGGTAGCGCTACCCAGAACTCCGATCAGATCGGCTAGAACTCGTCAAAAAAAAATTCTCCTACAAGTCAGTCTTGAAAAGTAAAAAATGGCGATAATTTGGAAAATAATTATTTCACAGGAAAAAGTTACTAGACTTTTCGATAGAACTCAGGTAGCGCTACCCAGAACTCCGATCAGATCGGCTAGACCTCGTAAAAAAAAAGTCTATAAGTCAGCCTTGAAAAGTTAAAAATGACGATAATATGGAAAATAATTATTTCACAGGAAAAAGTTACTAGACTTTTCGATAGAACTCAGGTAGCGCTACCCAGAACTCCGATCAGATCGGCTAGAACTCGTAAAAAAAAGTCTATAAGTCAGCCTTGAAAAGTTAAAAATGACGATAATATGGAACATAATTATTTCACAGGAAAAAGTTACTAGACTTTTCGATAGAACTCAGGTAGCGCTACCCAGAACTCCGATCAGATCGGCTAGAACTCGTAAAAAAAAATCTCCTATAAGTCAGCCTTAAAAAGTTAAAAATGGCGATAATTTGGAAAATAATGATTTTACAGGAAAAAGTTACTAGACTTTTCGATAGAACTCAGGTAGCGCTACCCAGAACTCCGATGAGATCGACTAGAACTCGTAAAAAAAAAGTCTATAAGTCAGCCTTGAAAAGTTAAAAATGACGATAATATGGAAAATAATTATTTCACAGGAAAAAGTTACTAGACTTTTCGATAGAACTCAGGTAGCGCTACCCAGAACTCCGATCAGATCAGCTAGAACTCGTAAAAAAAAAATCTCCTATAAGTCAGCCTTAAAAAGTTAAATATGGCGATAATTTGGAAAATAATGATTTTACAGGAAAAAGTTACTAGACTTTTCGATAGAACTCAGGTAGCGCTACCCAGAACTCCGATCAGATCAGCTAGAACTCGTAAAAAAAAAATCTCCTATAAGTCAGCCTTAAAAAGTTAAATATGGCGATAATTTGGAAAATAATGATTTTACAGGAAAAAGTTACTAGACTTTTCGATAGAACTCAGGTAGCGCTACCCAGAACTCCGATGAGATCGACTAGAACTCGTAAAAAAATTCTCCTATAAGTCAGTCATGAAAAGTTAAAAATGGCGATAATTTGGAAAATAATTATTTCACAGGAAAATGTTACTAGACTTTTCGATAGAACTCAGGTAGCGCTACCCAGAACTCCGGTCAGATCAGCTGGAACTCGTAATTTTTTTTTTTGTGGATTTATATTTTTTGCAATAACTTGCAAAATAATTATTTTCCAGGAAAAAGTTACGAAGCTTTTCTGTAGAACTCGGAGAATGCTGCCCAGAACTATTATCAGATCGGCTAGAACTCGCGTGGAAATTGATCTTTTCTTATATGAATTATAATTTGGACGCGGCGAAACTTCAAAAATCGATTTTTTCGTTTTAATCGCTAGAACTATTGATATAACTGATAGAGAACTGTAGAACTATTGTAAAGCAAGCTAGAACTCCGAAAAAATTTGTGATTTTCGTGATTTCGTGCGCTGCGTGAACTTAGCGCACGATTTTTTAAAATTTGTTTTTTTTTTAATTTAAACATCGGAACTATTTAAAATGATATAAAGAACTCTAGAACTATTCAAAAGGATGTCAGAACTCTAAAAAAAAAAGTCGATTTTTGAATATCGTGTGCCAAGTTCACAGGAGTTGACTAGTGCCAATTAATACTCCGTGCGATATACACGCAGAGAAGCTAGTATGCATATATGCATATAAGCAGCGTAGCATAATACAGTGTAATAAATATAGAAGAACATAAAAGCTAATATAGCACTATTGCTAAAAGGGCCGCTATTCTGCTGGTGCCGCAGCGTGTCACTGCAGCGTTGATATTCTGTAAATATATTACTTATTATCTCTGCTGGTACAAACAATACACGCGGCAATGCGAAAGATCTTATAGTTCATTAAATGGTTTAAAAATCTGTTTGTCATATTCGTGGTCCGCAAAAATATTGTGTCGTTTTATTGGCGATATTATAGACTAGAGGGTGCGTGTGTGCGCGGGCCTCAAGAGGCCCGCGAGGCGTTGTCGCTGATTTTTTTTGTGAAGACGATTTTCTTTTCGTTGTTAGAGTTGTCTGTTTTGATACGATTAGGTGACTTCCTATTGTAACAGTGAATTTCTGTTTCACGTGTACCATATATACCTGTGGCGAAACTTTGTATTGTAATGGTCACAATACAAAACCTAACCTAACCTACCTTTCTGTATACTATATTAGTCTGGGGTCAAAGTTTTTAATGTAGAGATCATAATACGAAACCTAACCTAACCTACCTTTTTGTTTACTATATTATTGTGAGGGCATAATTTCTACTGTAAAGAATCGCAATACTATATCACTACTACTACTTTCTGTAGACTATATCAAGTTCGGTTCACAGTTCTGATGTAGAGATCATAATAGGAAACCTAACCTAACCCACGTTTCTGTGTACCTTATTGATTTGTGGCCAATTTCCATATTCTCCTGTCTATAGACCTAACCTCATCTTACTATTCAGTATACTAATAGTCTGAAGCAATAATTACTACTGAGTAGCAATACAAAATCTAACCTAACCTACCTCTCTGTATACCTTATATATCTTTGACCATAATTTGGGTTGCGTGTGGGTCGTTTTAGCTGATTTTTTTATGGTGAAGGTTTTCTTTTCGATCTTGGTTGGCAGAAACATGTTTTGATACGAAACTATACCACAAATGTCAATTCCTATTGTAAGAGTGAAAAAACGAAACCTAACTCACTGTTTATATACCGTATTAACTTATGGCGCCACTTTGTATTGTAATAGTCCCAGTACAAAACCTAACCTACATTTCTTTACAATATATTATCTGTGATCATAGTTTATAATGTAGAGAACAGAATACGAATATCATACGAAATCTAACCTAATTCACTTCTGCATACCGTATTGATCTGTGGCTATAATTTCTATTATAATTGGCCATTATATTACTACCTAACCGAATACGAAATACAAAATCATATCGAACCCTACTGTCTATATACTAATTAGTATGGGGTCGCTATTTCTAATGTAGAGGTCATATAACTGAACCTTACCTAACCAACTTTTATACCTTATAGAATAGATCTGTGACCAAAATTTCTAGTGTAAAGGACATATAAATCATAACTGTATTTTTTACACGAACGATTATCATTTAGAATAGTCACCAAAGCAGAAATGAATTCCAAGATAATCTCCTTAGCTGGTAATAAACCGTGGATATCATACAATGAAAGAAATGTATGGACAAAACTTATTCTCATTATTTACAATCTGAAAATTTTACACATTTTGCAATCTTCAAATTACAAAATCCAAAGACACAAATTATTCAGAACAGCATTCCTGAAAATAATTTCGACATCGAAAATGTTCAATATTTGTGTGAGTTTTTATGTCACAATCCAAAACTAATTTGATATTTGTGGTCACCTATACTAAGGTATAGGCGAAAAATTGACGTCTTCGGCCGCAGTATTGAATTTTTATTTTTTTTTTATTTTGGCTTAGCTACCAGGGTGGCAAAAACATTTCGTCCATACATTGTCAACTCCTTCTAATAGTAGTATCACCGATGTAACAACTGACATCGGTTTTCATAATAATGTTTTCCAAATAATTTTGATAAAAGTCTTAGGGTTATTATTTATCGTAGGTAAAGGACCTATGATAAATAATAACCACTCATCACTCTTTTAATTAAAATATCACAAATATTAAAATCGGGGAAAGTTTTTAGCGCTGGCAATACTGAGATTCAATGCCATCCCATAAAAGCGGACTCGCTGCATGGTTACTATGTACCAAAATAAAAAAATCTTCCAAATTTTGTTCAATTCAACCTCGGCGGCCATCTTGGATTTTTCCATTTTGATACTTCTGACATATATATTACATTACGACAGATATATTTCGTCCACATATTGTACAGAGACACGGTCCTTTTAGTGGGTCCTTAGTAAATATTACTTTCTACGAAAATCTATGCCTGGTGTTGCCCCCTAATTTTACAAAAAATTGCATAAAACTATTAAGATGAGATTTATAATAGATACCCATCACTTTTATTTTAAAAAAAAATGTCGAAAAAAATTTCCCACATTTTGGGTTTGCTAAATTACCCGAAAATCGGGGAAAATTTGTAGCCTATATAATTCTTATTATCTTTGCTCCGTAGAAGTCAACATGCTGTAAGGAATAAAATAGTACCCCAAAAATGAGTTTTAAAACGTCCCTAAACTTGTCATCGGGAATAAAGTACCCTAACTCGGCCGCCATCTTGAATGATTCCTTTTTAAATAGTTTTAACATATACACCTTGGTGAGAAACATTTCGTCCATACATTGTACAGAGCCAAGGTAACTCCTTCTAGTTGTTCCTAAGTACTGTTTACAATGGAAATCGATGTATGGTGTTGCCAGCTCATTTTGACAAAAGCCACCTTTTTTTTTTTTTTTTATTTAACGAGGGGAAAGGTTTCAATACCGAAACGTCCGCCTTTATGAAGGGGATTATTTTTGACAGATCGGCATCATTGTTTGGTCTAAAATGATGAAACAAAAAATCCCACGGTTTTTTACTTCTCTCCAATATTACCCTAAAATCGGGGAAAATTTTTAGACCAGGTAGTGCTTCGTACCGAGTTTCCACTGCTCCATAAAAGTCAACTCGCTGCAGTGACAATGGGTACCTGAAAACTGAATTTAAAAAAGTACCCTAACTCGGCCGTCATCTTGGATTTTTACTTCTTAATACTTTTGACGTATTCACCCTAGTAACAGAAACATTTCGTCCATACATTATGTAGAGCCTCGGTGACTTCTTCTTGTACTATTCCCTGAAAAAAACTGATCTAAGGTGTTGCCAACTAATTCTGTCAAAAACCACGAAAAACCCATAAGGGGATGATTTTTGACAGATATCCACCATTATTTTGTTTGATATATAGAAAAACAAAATTCCCACTTTTTGACTTGTCTTCTAAATTACCCCAGAATCGGGGTAAATTTTCATACCATTTTTCCTTTTTCATCCATATATTGTACAGAGACACGATCCTTCTAGTGGGTCCTTAGTAAATATTACTCTTTACGAAAATCGATGCATGGTGTTGCCAACTAATTTTACAAAAAATCGCATAAAACTATTAAGGTGAGATTTATTATAGATCCCCGTCACTCTTATGTTAGAATGTCGAAAAAAAAATTCCCACATTTTGGGTTTGCAAAATTACCCAAAAATCGGGGAAAATTTGTAGCCTAGATAATATTTCGAACCGAAATCTACCATGGCTCAATAAGGGTCGACTCGCTGCAGGGAAGCCAGGTACCCCAAAATATATTCCTAAATTTATCATCAGAGATAAAATAGTTAAACTCGGCCACCATCTTGGATTTTTCATTTTAGAATATTTTTAACTTATCCACTTTAGTGACAGAAACATTTTGTCAATACATTTTACAGAGCTAAGGTGACTCCTTCTAGTAGTTCCTTAGTACTGTTTACTATGAAAATTAGTTAATACTTCGCACCGAGAGTTTCCATTCCTCAATACAAGTCAATTCGTTGCAGGGATATCATCCCTGTGCCAAAAACTGAATTTTAAAAAGTTCTTAAAATTGTCATCATAGATAAAGTATCCTAATTCGGCCGCCATCTTGGATTTTTCCTTTTTAAATACTTTTGACATATACACTGGTGATAGAAACATTTCATCCATATACTGTACAGAGCCCAGGTTACATACACCTAGGAGTTCCTTAGTACGGTTTACTATGAAAATCGATGTATGGTGTCGCCAGGAGATTTTGACAAAAACCACCTAGGACTCTTTGAGGGATAATTTTGAACCAATGCTCATCAATGTTTTGTTCAAATTGACGAAAAAAAAATTCCACGTTTTTTTACTTTTCTTCGAAATTACACCAAAATCGGGAAAATTTTTTAGACCAGGTAATATTTCCCACCGAGAGTTTCCATTGCTCTATAGAAGTCAACTCGCTACAAGGTTTAGTGGTACCTCAAAATTGAATTTTTAAAAGTCCCTAAAAATGTCAACATAAATTAAGTACCCCAACTCGGCCGCCATCTTAGATTTTTACTTTTTAATACTTTTGACATATTCACCCTAGTGACAGAAACATTTCGTTCATACATTGTATAGAGCCTCGGTGACTCCTAGTACTATTCTCTAAGAAAACTGATGTAAGGTGTTGCCAGATAATTCTGACAAAAACCACCTAAAATCAATAGGGGGATTGTTTTGGACAGATTTTCATCATTCTTTTGTTTGAAATATCCAAAAATTATTGTCCCACTTTTTAGGACTTATCTCAAAAATTACCCTAAAATTGGGGAATTTTTTTATAGCAGGTAATACTTTGTATTGAGACACATCGTCTCTCCATAGAAGTCGACTGGCTGTGGGGTTGGCAAGTGTCCTAAAACTACATTTAAAAATATCCCAAATTTTCTCCGAAAAGCAAAACTCCCCTATCTCTGCCGCCATTTTGGATTTTTACTTCTTAATACTTTTGACGTATTCACCCTAGTAGCAGAAACATTTCGTCCATACATTATGTAGAGCTTCGGTGACTTCTTCTTGTACTATTCCCTAAGAAAACTGATCTGAGGTGTTGCCAGATAATTCTGACAAAAACCACCAAAAACCATTAATGGGATGAATTTTGACAGATTTTCATCATTCTTTTGTTTGAAATGTCGAAAAAAAAAAAACCCACTTTTTAGGACCTGTCACAAAAAATACCCCAAAATCAGGGAAAATTTTCATACCAGGTAATACTTTGTGTCAAGAGACATCATCTCTCCATAGAAGTCGACTCGCTGCGGGGTTGCCATGTGTCCTAAAACAACATTTAAAAATGTCCCAAATTTTATCCGAAAAGCAAAACTCCCCTATCTCTGCCGCCATCTTGGATTTCTAAAATTTCATAATTTTCCCTATAGGCCGGGTCCTTCGGCTATCCGACGCCGCACAGTGCGTTGAGCTAGCACACTCGTAGGTACCCTATCAATTTCAGTTTTTGAAGCTAGACCTCAATTTCAAAATTTGTCCCATGATGTATGGGTGTTGCCAGCAAATTCTGACAAAATTCCCCTAAAACCCTTCAGGGGACGATTTTTGGTAGACCAACAAGACTTTTTCATTTAAAATGTCGAAAAAAAATTTTCCCACTTTTTGGGACTTTTTTCCAAATTTAACCCAAAATCGGGGAAAATTTTTAGCCCTGATAATCCTTCCTACTGAGAGTTATCCAAGTCCGTAGGAAGAGACAAGCTTCGAGGTTGCCATGTGCAGCAAAAACGCGATTGAAAATATCCCAAAATTTTTCCAAAAACTTAATCTCCCATAGCTTGGCCGCCATCTTGGATTTCTGAAATTTCATAATTTTCCCTAGAGGCCGGGTCTTTCAGCCTCCTAATGCCCTACAATAGGGATCGGTAGCATCCCCGCAAGTACCCTAGGAATGTCAGTTTTTGGAGAGACACCCCTATTTCTATTTTGGTCAAACCATGTATGGGTGTTGCCAGCAAATTTCAACAAAACCCACCTAAAACCCTTTAGGGGATGTTTTTCAATAGGCCTTGATGTCTCTTTTGTCAAAAATGTCGAAAAAAAATTTTCCCACTTTTTGGACCATTTCTCCCAAATTACCCCAAATTCGGGAATTCTTTTTAGCGCTGGCAATACTTTATACCGAGACCCATCATCGCCCCATAGAAGCCGACTCGCTGCGGGGTTGCCTTATATCTAAAAAATGACTTTGAAAATAATCCGGATTTTTAGGACCAAATTCACACGCCCGCAACTCGGCGGCCATCTTGGATTTTCGGAATTTCATAATTTTCCCTAGAGGCCGGGTCCTTCGAGTTTCCTATGCCCCACAACCGGTGTCGCCAGCACCCTCGCAACTAACCTGGGAATTTCAGTTTTTGAAACCCTCGAAAAATTACAATTTTCATTTCCATTTTTCACGCCGCCATCTTGGATTGTATTTTTTTATTTTAACCTGACATGCAACCGTTTGCGGCCCGCTACGAACCACCGCTTGAACGAAATCGATCCGACGGAAATTGACAAAGTTCAGCCGCCATCTTGGTCCGCCATCTTGGATTTTCCCAACTTTCGGAATTTTCTCGTGGTCACCCTAGCGAGAGGTACACTTCCCCCATACATCGTCACGACCCCCCGGCACTGCTTCTGGGAGAACAACTATGTCAATCAGTCAGTGACCGTAATGCAGCTTTATATATTATAGACTAGAGGGTGCGTGTGTGCGCGGGCCTCAAGAGGCCCGCGAGGCGTTGTCGTTGATTTTTTTTTGTGAAGACGGTTTTCTTTTCGAATAGACTTGGTTTTTTTTTTCACGTGTTTCACGTGTACCATCCTGTGGCGAAACTTTGTATTGTAATGGTCACAATACAAAACCTAACCTAACCTACCTTTCTGTATACTATATTAGTCTGGGGTCAAAGTTTTTAATGTAGAGCTCATAATACCAAACCTACCTTTTTGTTTACTATATTATTCTGAGGCCATAATTTCTACTGTAAAGAATCGCAATACTATATCACTACTACTACTTTCTGTATACTATATCAATTTCGGTTCACAGTTCTGATGTAGAGATCATAATACGAAACCTAACCTAACCCACGTTTCTGTGTACCTTATTGATTTGTGGCCAATTTCCATATTCTCCTGTCTATAGACCTAACCTCATCTTACTATTCAGTATACTAATAGTCTGAAGCAATAATTACTACTGAGTAGCAATACAAAATCTAACCTAACCTACCTCTCTGTATACCTTATATATCTTTGACCATAATTTGGGTTGCGTGTGGGTCGTTTTAGCTGATTTTTTTTATGGTGAAGGTTTTATTTTCGATCTTGGTTGGCAGAAACATGTTTTGATACGAAACTATACCACAAATGTCAATTCCTATTGTAAGAGTGAAAAAACGAAACCTAACTCACTGTTTATATACCGTATTAACTTATGGCGCCACTTTGTATTGTAATAGTCCCAGTACAAAACCTAACCTACATTTCTTTACAATATATTAGTCTGTGATCATAGTTTATAATGTAGAGAACAGAATACGAAATCTAACCTAATTCACTTCTGCATACCGTATTGATCTGTGGCTATAATTTCTATTATAATTGGCCATTATATTACTACCTAACCGAATACGAAATACAAAATCATATCGAACCCTACTTTCTATATACTAATTAGTATGGGGTCGCTATTTCTAATGTAGAGGTCATATAACTTAACCTTACCTAACCAACTTTTATACCTTATAGAATAGATCTGTGACCAAAATTTCTAGTGTAAAGGACATATAAATCATAACTGTATTTTTTACACGAACGATTATCATTTAGAATAGTCACCAAAGCAGGAATGAATTCCAAGATAGTCTCCTTAGCTGGTAATAAACCTGGATAAAATATGGATATCATACAATGAAAGAAATGTATGGACAAAACTTATTCTCATTATTTACAATCTGAAAATTTTACACATTTTGCAATCTTCAAATTACAAAATCCAAAGACACAAATTATTCAGAACAGCATTCCTGAAAATAATTTCGACATCGAAAATGTTCAATATTTGTGTGAGTTTTTATGTCACAATCCAAAACTAATTTGATATTTGTGGTCACCTATACTAAGGTATAGGCAAAAAATTGACGTCTTCGGCCGCAGTATTGAATTTTTATTTTTTTTTTATTTTGGCTTAGCTACCAGGGTGGCAAAAACATTTCGTCCATACATTGTCAACTCCTTCTAATAGTTTAGTATAACCGATGTAACAACTTACATCGGTTTTCATAATAAAGTTTTCCAAATAATTTTGATAAAAGCCTTAGGGTTATTATTTATCGTAGGTAAAGGACCTATGATAAATAATAACCACTCATCACTCTTTTAATTAAAATATCATAAATATTAAAATCGGGGAAAGTTTTTAGCGCTGGCAATACTGAGATTCAATGCCATCCCATAAAAGCGGACTCGCTGCATGGTTACTATGTACCAAAATAAAAAAATCTTCCAAATTTTGTTCAAAGTCAACCTCGGCGGCCATCTTGGATTTTTCCATTTTGATACTTCTGACATATATATTACATTACGACAGATATATTTCGTCCACATATTGTACAGAGACACGGTCCTTTTAGTGGGTCCTTAGTAAATATTACTTTCTACGAAAATCTATGCCTGGTGTTGCCCCCTAATTTTACAAAAAATTGCATAAAACTATTAAGATGAGATTTATAATAGATAGCCGTCACTTTTATTTTTAAAAAAATGTCGAAAAATTTTCCCACATTTTTGGTTTGCTAAATTACCCGAAAATCGGGGAAAATTTGTAGCCTATATAATTCTTCTTATCTTTGCTCCGTAGAAGTCAACATGCTGTAAGGAATAAAATAGTACCCCAAAAATGAGTTTTAAAACGTCCCTAAACTTGTCATCGGGAATAAAGTACCCTAACTCGGCCGCTATCTTGAATGATTGCTTTTTAAATAGTTTTAACATATACACCTTGGTGAGAAACATTTCGTCCATACATTGTACAGAGCCAAGGTAACTCCTTCTAGTTGTTCCTAAGTACTGTTTACAATGGAAATCGATCGATGTATGGTGTTGCCAGCACATTTTGACAAAAACCGCCTAAGACCCCTTGGGGATTATTTTTGACAGATCGTCATCATTGTTTGGTCTAAAATGATGAAACAAAAAATCCCACGTGTTTTACTTCTCTCCGATATTACCCTAAAATCGGGGAAAATTTTTAGACCAGGTAGTGCTTCGTACCGACTGCTGCTGTGACGGTGGGTACCTGAAAACTGAATTTAAAAAAGTACCTTAACTCGGCCGCCATGGATTTTTACTTCTTAATACTTTTGACGTATTCACCCTAATAACAGAAACATTTCGTCCATATATTATGTAGAGTCTCGGTGACTTCTTCTTGTACTATTTCCTAAGAAAACTGATCTAAGATGTTGCCAAATAATTCTGACAAAAACCACGAAAAACCAATAAGGGGATGATTTTTGACAGATATCCATCATTATTTTGTTTGAAATATCGAAAAAAAATCCCACATTTTGGACTTGTCTTCTAAATTACCCCAAAATCGGGGAAAATTTTCATACCAGTTTTCCTTTTTCGTCCATATATTGTACAGAGACACGGTCCTTCTAGTGGGTCCTTAGTAAATATTACTTTTTACGAAAATCGATGCATGGTGTTGCCACCTAATTTTACAAAAAATCGCATATAACTATTAAGATGATATTTATTATAGATCTCCGTTGCTCTTATATATAGTTTGTCGAAAAAAAAATCCCACATTTTGGGTTTGCAATATTACCCAAAAAACGGGGAACATTTGTAACCTAGGTAATATTTCGAACCGAAATCTACCACGGCTCAATAAAGGTCCACTCGCTGCAGGGAAGCCAGGTAAATTTATCATCAGAGAAAAAAATACTCAAACTCGGCCGCCACCTTGGATTTTTCCTTTTTTAAATACTTTTAACTTATCCACTTTGGTGACAGAAACATTTTGTCCATACATTGTACAGATGTAAGGTGACTCCTTCTAGTAGTTCCTTAGTACTGTTTACTATGAAAATTAGTTAATACTTCACACCGAGAGTTTCCATTCCTCAATAGAAGTCAGTTCGCTGCAGGGTTGATAGGTGCCACAAAACTGAATTTACTAAAAAGACCTTAAAATTGTCATAATAAATAAAGTATCCTAATTCGGCCGCCATCTTGGATTTTTCCTTTTTAAATACTTTTAACACATACATTTTGGTGACAGAAACACTTCATATATACATTGTACAGAGCCCAGGTTGCACCTCTAGTTCCTTAATACGGTTTACTATGAAAATCGATGTATGGTGCTGCCAGTTGATTTTGACAAAAACCACCTAGGATCCTTTGGGGGATGATTTTTAGTTTTCTCCGAAATTACCCCAAAATCGGGGAAAATTTTTAGACCAGGTAAAATTTTCCACCGAGAGTTTCCATTGCTCAAGTCAACTCGCTGCAGGGTTTAATTGTACCCCAAAATTGAATTTTAAAAAGTCCCTAAAATTGTCAACATATATTAAGTACCCTAACTCGGCCGCCATCTTAGATTTTTACTTTTTAATACTTTTGACCTATTCACCCTAGTGACAGAAACATTTCGTTCATACATTGTATAGAGCCTCAGTGACTCCTTCTAGTACTATTCTCTAAGAAAACTGATGTAAGGTGTTGCCAGATAATTCTGACAAAAACCAGCTAAAATCAATAGGGGGATTGTTTTTGACAGATTTTCATCATTCTTTTGTTTGAAATGTCCAAAAAATATTTTTCCACTTTTTAGGACCTATCTCAAAAATTACCCTAAAATCGGGGAAAATTTTTATACCAGGTAATACTTTGTGTTGAGACACATCATCTCTCCATAGAAGTCGACTGGCTGTGGGGTTGGCAAGTGTCCTAAAACTACATTTAAAAATATCCCAAATTTTCTCCGAAAAGCAAAACTCCCCTATCTCTGCCGCCATTTTGGATTTTTACTTCTTAATACTTTTGACGTATTCACCCTAGTAGCAGAAACATTTCGTCCATACATTATGTAGAGCCTCGGTGACTTCTTCTTGTACTATTCCCTAAGAAAACTGTTCTGAGGTGTTGCCAGATAATTCTGACAAAAACCACCCAAATCCCTTAAGGGGATGACTTTTGACAGATTATCATCATTCTTTTGTTTGAAATGTCGAAAAAAAATTTTCCCACTTTTTAGGGCCTGTCTCAAAAAATACCCCAAAACCGGGGAAAATTTTCATACCAGGTAATACTTTGTGTCAAGAGACATCATCTCTCCATAGAAGTCGACTCGCTGCGGGGTTGCCATGTGTCCTAAAACAACATTTAAAAATGTCCCAAATTTTCTCCGAAAAGCAAAACTCCCCTATCTGTGCCGCCATCTTGGATTTCTAAAATTTCATAATTTTCCCTAGAGGCCGAGTCCTTTGGCTATCCGACGCCACACAGTGTGTTGAGCTAGCACACTCGTAGGTACCCTATCAATTTCAGTTTTTGAAGCTACATCTCAATTTCAAAATTTGTACCATGTTGTATGGGTGTTGCCAGCAAATATCGATAAAATCCACCTAAACCCCTTCGGGGGACGATTTTTGGTAGACCAACAAGACTTTTTCATTTAAAATGTCGAAAAAAATTTTTCCCACTTTATGGCACTTTTCTCCAAATTTAACCCAAAATCGGGGAAAATTTTTAGCCCTGGCAAATCTTCTTACTGAGACTTACCCATGTCAGTAGGTGGCGTTTAGCTACGGGGTTGCCATGAGCAGCAAAAACGCGATTGAAAATATCCCAAAATTTTTCCAAAAACTAAATCTCCCATAGCTTGGCCGCCATCTTGGATTTCTGAAATTTCATAATTTTCCCTAGAGGCCGGGTCTTTCAGCCTCCCAATGGCCTACAATAGGGATCGGTAGTATCCCCGCAAGTACCCTAGGAATTTCAGTTTTTGGAGAGACACCCCAATTTCTATTTTGGTCAAACCATGTATGGGTGTTGCCAGCAAATTCCAACAAAACCCACCTAAAACCTTTTAGGGGATGTTTCTCGATAGGCCTTGATGCCTCTTTTGTCAAAAATGTCGAAAAAAATTTTTCCCACTTTTTGGACCATTTCTCCCAAATTACCCCAAATTCGGGAATTCTTTTTAGCGCTGGCAATACTTCTTACCGAGACCCATCATCGCCCCATAGAAGCCGACTCGCTGCGGGGTTGCCCTGTACCTAAAAAATGACTTTGAAAATAATCCGGATTTTTAGGACCAATTTCACACGCCCCCAACTCGGCGGCCATCTTGGATTTTCCAAATTTCATAATTTTCCCTAGAGGTCGGGTCCTTCGAGTTTCCTATGCACCACAACCGGAGTCGCCAGCACCCCCGCAACTACCCTGGGAATTTCGGTTTTTGAAACTGTAGAAAATTTTCAACCAGTTTTTGGCAATTTTTTCGCCGCCATCTTGGATTTTAATTTTTTGTTTTTACGCCATATTCTGGGTCCCGCCGAGACGTGCCAAATCACTCTTTGAACGGAATCGATCCGAGCGAAACTGTAAAAGTTAGCCGCCATCTTTGTCCGCCATCTTGGATTTTCCCAAATTTCGGAATTTTCTCGTGGTCACCCTAGCCAAAGGAACATTTCCCCCATACATCGTCTCGACCCCCGGACGCTCCTTCTGGGAGAACAACTATGTCAATCAGTGAGTGAGTCACCGTAATGCAGCTTTATATATTATAGATAGATAGATAACGAATGGCCAAATATTCATTTATTAGGATCTAAGAACAGGTATATATATTTTTGTAATAGAAAATATTTTCTTTTTATACCTATCTATTATATTTTTATTATTATTTATGGGAATTTAATAAATTCACTTTACATATTTCGGATCTTTAGCATCGCGCCATGCAATGAAACTCTAAAGTGAAGAAATTCACTAACTATATTTCCGTACACATATCAATATTAACATAATGATCCTTGAAATGATCACTATGACAATATTATCAGATGTAGGTTTTTATTTACTTTACCACTGCATCATACATTTATTAAGATATATATATTAAAGGGCATCTACCACCCGAGTAGCAGTTGTGACAGGAAGCATAACATTCTCATAAAAATATATCGTTAGCTATCGTGGATATTATAGTGATAGTGGGTATCGTGGTACCACTTTAAAAATGTACAGAACACGCGTAAATTTTAAACAATTTATCACAACAACTTAATCAATAATAACTTATCAATTTATTGCACAGTATTTATTACCTGTGGAATTAACCGGGGTCTATTGTTTAACGATGGTTTTATGTAATATACGGATATAGGTACAGCAAAGGCGAGTGCGAGACCCATCATCAATGTAATGATGTAGATATCCTGTCTTGTATCTGATATGTCTGAGAAATTCGGCCTGTATGTGTAAATAAGACATGATGTGCTAATGGATGGACCAAGAAACGCACTATATTGTCTCTATGAGTCCTACGTGAAGAATGGTAATAAAGTAGATCTACATTAAATCCTTTTTTGTGGAATTCGATAGTAAGTAAGAAAGTTTGACCCTCAGACCACAGAAATATAACTTTAAAGATGTATTCCTTTTTTCCTACATGCTTACAGACATTCGTCTCTTGTTTTTACAGGTCAAGTTTTTAAATGTTGGTGTTCCACTATGTAACCTGAACGGTCTGATCCAAAATTTTAGTAGGTAATTTAGAATATATAGTATATCCAAATTCCATTATCCTAAAATTTTAGACCAAAAATACTTAGCATTCGAGTAGGTATTATGACTAATTGTTCTTAGATTATTATATTGCAGTCATCTACAAATTCAGATCAATACGAGCAACAATCAAACTCTTGAATATAAATTTGCATACATTTATATTCATGGGTACGATTATTTGAATTGATCTGGAAGATTCCTTTGCTCATTAAATATGGATTTACAAAAAAATACATATGTATTTATATCAGTTGTCAGTAGTACTTATAACACAAGCTCTGCTTAGATTGGAAATATATGGCGCTGTGTGAATTGTCTTGGGTTATTATTATGGCAGTCGTTGCATTCACACGACACGACCACATGTCGCCGACAATATTCGAATTCGTATTTTTATGTAATAATAAATAATTATTTATGGTATTGATAACGAAATCGTTGCTCTGTATATTGCCGATAAGATACTGATTATAAGTTGATTAATTATAATCTATTACAGTAAATATAACGAGATATTCATAACCGTTTAGTCTTAACGTTGGATCAGTTCAGTCGTAAACAGTTTCGTAATATTGTTAATAAAAATGATTGTATTAATAATATCCGCATTGATCCCAGCAATATTGGTGCTAGTGGCCTTTAGATTTGTGAATAAGAGAAGAAAACCGGCGATATTTGGGGTGTACCAGCTGAAAAATAAAAATTACTACTTCAAATTTGTTCTAATGTACACAATTTTAAGAATTAGGCAGGTATGTACCTACATTTTAACTAACAGATCTGAAGAGATTTATTATCAGTATTATATTCCCATCTAAATTAAATTATCTAGAATAAATAGTTTTAGATATATAGGTATTATCAAACCATATGTTTGAGGTAAAATTTATAATTTGATCCTTGGCTTAAATAATGCTCTACAGACCGATCAAAAACTAAATTCATGGAAAGATTTCATAATCATGGATGATTTTGTTGGCATTTACTCTAAATAGTTAATCCCGTTTTTGATACTGTTGTTACATTCAAATAACTTTAATCAATTCACAATTATTAGACATTTGTATGCGATATCTTGTGTAATGCTCGTTGGCTATGATATATATGAATATTATTTTAGATTCTGAATTTAAAGCAGAATATAATTATAGATTTAAAATTTTTAAGTAAACGGTGAATAAAAACAGTAATAAATAGTAGCTATGAAATATCTCGATCATTTCAACTTTCAAACAAGAGGTAATTGTACCATAAATCATTCCATTTGTTTAGACACGTTAAACTTATATTATCTACACTCCCTTTTTTTGGGGGTAATTAAAAAGTTAATTTACCACTCTAACATAATTTTATTATGTTACATCCATCCACTTACACTTGTAAAAAAATATTGTTATATTTTCGCTTCACTTCGAAAGCATACAAGAAATCTCTGACATAGGTACTAAATTACGACTGATGTTGGTATAAAATGAATAATTCAATAAACTAAGTAAATTATATTTTACACTTAAACATTACGGGAAAAATAATAATTATTATTATTTTTGAGCCTCTCTTCAAAAAGCCTCACACTCACAATTTTTTTACACTGACAAATTTTTATGCCTTATTTGGATTATACCAAGGAAATCCCAATCACACTGATATCTAGAGTCTATTTCTTATAGATATATAATCTAATTCATCATATTTATAAATAAATCGTAATTAGATAAATAATTAATCTAATTGTCAAAGAAAATAAACACATCATAAATTTACTAGCGCAGATCTCTCAATGTAACAGCGTGACTTGCAGTTACTACCACATAGCTTTAGTGGTTTACTATATTTACATACTTATACCTTATAGATCTAAATCCCAAAAGGTATTGAGATGAAAACTGCACAGAAAACTAGAAAAACTGCTTATCATTATAAATTTCTAACGCACATATAGCAAAGGTAACTCCTATAAGAAACAAAAAATAATAACTGGAACAAAGTGATAGACCCCCTGTTACGTTGTATTCAAATACCTACATATAATATACCTACCCAGCGAAATGTGAGCATGTCAAAAGTCGCATTTACCATGTCGACAATGTCGGGCTGCCGGGTAGAAGGAGACCACCCTAGCAATATACAATGTTAGGTCGAGGATGACTTGATATTAACACTTCGTTAGCACGCCTGTAAATCTCTCACGATGGGCTAACTGACCTGACCTCATGCTCGTCTTATCTTCCTCTACTAGTGATCCGACCGACCCGACCCGTTAGCGCAGGCGGGTGCACCATTTCATCATCATTACATAGTATAAAACAAAGTTGTTGTCGCTGTCTGTCCGTCCCTATGTATGCTTAAATCTTTGAAACTACGCAACGGATTTTGAAGAGATTTTTTAAATAGATAGAGTGATTCAAGAGACTCCCGGTATACCCGGGCGAAGCCGAGGCCAGTAGCTAGTACATAAAACAGTTCATAAAAAAGTACGTAACTATCACATTTGCAATTACAGTCGTGATTTTAAGGAACGATTTCGATTTATGAAACAACATAATTATTTATCATTGTTATATATCTGTTTACTTACAAAATTTTGACACATTATAATGTAATGTTTATTGATAATGTAGTATTTGACCACCTGTTCACAACTTTGATAAGAGATAGTTATTTTATGTATTTTTCGTAATGTAGGTGAATATCATACCTACTTTAATTATTTCAGCTAGTTACACATCTGAAGAGATTATTAGAAATCGAATTGGGCCGAAGTGCCGACGGCATTGCACATGTTCAACGGCAAGATACAATTTTGGAGCAACAATATTATCTTGACCATGCACAAGTAAGATTTCATAGTAATAATATTTTTATTGCAGCTTTTTACCTATAGTGTTAGTCAATTAAATCTTATGTTAAAAGGAGCAACACAAACACAATAAGCGGATATCATGCAAAAAATACTATAATTATATTATATTGACCTCGAGATCCATGTTGTATCATCTTCTATATTTTATTTTCCGTATAAAATATACTTCATAACATCTTCAGAATGCCAATTTACAATCAATGGATCGTTTCATACAAGATATGTATACTAACGTATCCTATGAGGGCGGGGGATTAGTGGTTTACCTACACCTACATGACATAGATAGAAATGTCATGGGATATAAACTAACAGATAACAAAAACATTTTTGTTTTCAGTTTTTATTTTTAACTGACTATCCGTTAAAGGAAACGCTGATATAAAATCAAACTAATTCTAGAGACTGCGGTAGACTTACGTTTGATTCAAATTCAGGTCATCCACGTTGAGATTCAGAATCGATATTGATGATCATATTTTTATTGAAACTCTTACGCCTGTATTTCCTATATTCGTTCCATACATACCTAATCTTCCGAACGTCCGTCGTCACGAATAAAGCCTATTTATTTGTCAAACAAAGTATGTACTTACCTACTAGTAATAATTATATGTAGGTATATAGAAGACAAACAATATTAACTATATTAAGTTAAACCACGGATGACAATATTAAAAAGTTAAACTGTTATATATAAACATTGTTTTTCTACAAACATAACTTATCTTTATCCACAGGCAATAGATGCGGTTTATTTCAATGGGATGTCAAAAGAAGGAGATGCACTCATTTGCGGACTAGCGCGACGACCTGGAAATGTTTGTGATGCATTTTTGTACCTAAAGGTAATGACTTTATTGTCACAAAACATGTATATTTAGTCACTTGGAGCATTGTAAAAAAAAATCATTTACCAAATGTATGTAACTGTAGTCCTTTCGTCCACTTACGCGCGAGTAACTTAATACTGTTCAAATTAATTCCGTTGAGAAAGTTGTTCAGTAGGTACGATTAGAGTCATAGTACCATTGGCATGACATTATAATTATTGATTTGAAAAACAGGTAGAAGGCCAGGAACTGTTGTTATCGCCAAATCTACCAGACACATACTTGAAACAAAAGCCTATTGAAGAAGGCGAGTATAGTGTGGAAGGTATAGAATTAAAAAACTTTGTACCTATGAGAACTTGGGAGTTAAAATACAATGGAGAAATGAAGTAAGTATTTCATATTTTCCTGCTTTGATGTATGAGACAATAATTGATTAATATTTGATAAAACGGAACTGTCGGTAAGTACATTGTATCGAATATTATAATGAATATTACGTATTAAGGCTATATCAATGATTCATTGGCCCACGAACCAGCATCAGGCTAAGTTTTTTTTTATACGGATATATTTTTTATATACGAAGATACGGCCCATCTGATGGTAAACGGTTACCGTAGTCTATGAACGTCTGAAACACCAGTGGTGTCACATGCGCATTGCCGACACTATACCTATATTAGATAGGTGACCAATTACCTCCTGGTCTAAATTTCAATCATGGTTAAATCTATATATTGAAAATAAAAAATGATCAGTTGGCTGTCATACCTCTTATCCGGTAATTTCACAGCTTAACACACTTATGTGATACTGAGGTACCCATTCAGACGATTTTTACAAATGCATAGGTACCTACTTATAATACAATTGAAAATATCTTTCTATATTTTGCAGGCCCAGGAATGACGGGGATAAGAAGACAAAAGTACAAATGACACTTACCTGGAGCGCAAAATGGGCGCCATTCAATTACGATAAGCAAATATCACCTAGATGCTTAGCCGGCAGCATAGCCAGGGAGCAATGGTCACGAGATTACTTTAATTTATTAAAAAGGTCAGCGGTCATATGATAAAATACCTATATTTTTTAAAAACAATATACCTATATTGTTTTTACGTTGCCATATAAAAATACCTATTTTATATGGCAACGTGATTAAGTAATTGGATTACAGATATTATTATACATATTTAAAAATTCGTGTTTCATGAATATTAAGTCATATAAGTATACAAAGCTAATTCCCAGTCAATCATCTAAGTGGTTCGCTAATCATATAGGTATATAGGTACCCTGATGTATATTATAAACATTTTGATAAATTACTTTATTATTCTATTAAGTATTTATTGAGAAACTGATGTGCGTAAAATTTAAATATTTATTACTAATTAAGTATGAGGTATTGTTGTATTTTTTGGAAGAGAATAATGTTTTCCTGAATAAATAAACATTACTGTAATATTTTCAGGGTTCATCAAACGCATTATGAACAAATGGGCTTCGCAAAAGGCACAGTATCCATCGATGGAAAAGAGCACGTCTTAAACATTCCATGTGTCAGAGATCATACTTTTGGTAAATTTACTTGTTTTTATAATAATCTACTTTCTCAGATAGTCAGAGGCATTGTCAGTTGTGGATGTCATGTTGACCGCACACATTCCGCTATAGTGATTAATTTAGTTTGTAACGTGGCCATTATCGGATTTAGAAATAAATTGACAAAAACTTCTTTTGTCAACATATAAGTAAGTAGACCAAATTCAATTGTTTAGGCTTGGAATTATGGAATGGTGCACCCGCTTGCGCTAATGGTTTACGTGGGGCTCCAGGGGACGATGATAAGATGAACATGAGGTCTGGTCAGTTAGTCCATTGTGACAAATTTACCGGGAATTTTTCACGATAGTTTACAGAGGGAGCCGCGTGGAGGTCAACCTGACTTGTTACATAGGTAGCGGTAGCAGTGGAGTAATTGGTTCACAACACTAATAAGTAATCCCTTCAAATTTTCTAAGTCGGTATCATAAACCACTTGGCTACGACGCTTATTTCAAAGAATAAGTCAATTTTAGGAGTTTGTCCGAGTAGAATAAAGTTTTCATGTTTCTTCTCCACCGTCATAGTTTAAAACAGTTTTTGTAAATCTTGTTAGATAATGATATACTCTAAGTAAGTATTACTTCCAATACCACAGGTCCATTCCGTGATTGGCGTACATTTCACCGATACGTGTACCATTTTATATTCCTTGAAAATGGTGACTGTGCAGCTGTCGGTAACGTGTGTCAACCAGCAGTTTTATCTAAGTAAGTTATCTATTTCGCGCGGCTATATTTATGATTCGCTGTAATAAATGGTTATTTTTATGTGACTATATACAATGGCAAAGATGGTGATGGCTCACCTGATGTAAATAAAACTAGACTAATAAACGAACAACGCTGGGGTGGTTAACCCCAGCAGAATGTCAGGGCAAAGAGCGCAATCTCAGGGCCCAGACCCAGCCCTCCGAGAGGGCCGGTGGAAGACTCAGAACTGAAAAAGTAGACTTCTATATTATATGGACAGCAGCAGCATAGACGTCATCCTGTGACTCATGCTTTGCCATTTCAGAGCACTAAGATCTCAAGCTTCCGTACCTTGTAATTTTAATGGCACTACACATATAATAGTCTGCATATATAAAATTTATCACTTCGATGGAGTTATTTTCATATATGTATATTTGCATTATTTCAGTTTAACAATTGGATATTATTGTCGTGACTCCGATCAGAAAGTATTTCCGATAGATTCATGCGACTTCCAAATATATCAACATGGAGAAGATCAAATTCTGCCTAAAGATTATGGATTTGTTTTCGAAGCTGGTATGTACTTTATTCACACCTACGTGATTGTTTAATCATTTATTGTCAACAATAAAAATTACAGAGAAAGGAGAAAAAACATGGAGCTGCCTCAGTTATTGCTAATATAAGCACAAACTCAATGAGGCACCTATACAGCGCTGGTTTTCAGGCAGCTTACATACACCTATAAAATGTATGGTGACAATTACCAAAAAATATACTATAGCCATGAACCACCAATCGTGTAGGATAATATTTTAATCATTTTATCATTATTATCGTAAGCAATTTACACATAGATATTCGATAAGAGGGCTTTATTATTGCTCAGCGCACAGCGTTTTTCTTGTGTAAAATTTTATGATTCTGTTCCTATAATTTATAAACATAAAATTCTATAGCGGTACTTATAAAATAAAATACATGTTTTTGTTATCATCATAAAGAAAACTTGTCTTTTTAGTAGGTCAGATTAATGAATCTTCATATAAAGGCCAAACAGTGGCATAAATCTCCGGACCCAGATTCCCAATTGCTCGTACTTGTTATAAAAGATAGATATATTTAAAACTATTGTTTCCACGACACATGCATTTATTTTTCTTGTAGTAACGTAAAATCTAGTAAATATAAAATAGAACTTCTTAATTGTGAAAGCTTTATAGTGTACCTTTATACCTTTTGTATGATTTTATTACCTTTTTTTCTTACTCGTAGGTTCTAAAATTTCATATATTCTTTTCAAAGGTTGGCAAAATTACGCAGTACGTGTGAAAGTAGACGACGAGGAGACTTTTTACATCGGCAAGGAGAGGGAGGCAAAGTTCTACGAACGCTGGTCCACAGTAGATATTAACGGAGTCAAAGGCCGGGCTTGTGTTGAATGGCATTACAACAATGTTCAAGCAAAGAAGACAGCTAAAAGTGCATAACAAAAGTTTCTATCCAAACTGTGTTAATAACAAAAAAAAAAACACTAACATTTGTATTTTATACCTATTAACGTATATTATGTTGTTTTTCTGAATAAGAGGAAGAAAATATGCAAATGTTCTGCATTACGATAATTTGCAACAACTACAACCTAAATTACATATACGTGATATAGGTGTATATAATATATATCTAAGTTCGGTCGGACACGGTTTATTTACCAGGCAATCCACATGGCAGTTAAATCCTTAATTCATTTAACGAATATGAATTCAGGCCATTTGACTATAGACCAAAGTATAACTGGATACATACTCATTGTAACAATTATTTCAATGATTATTATTATTATAAAAGTTCTGGAATTTTTTCTTTACCAATATAATGGAAAAAGAAAAAATTCAAGAGCTTCTATGTATTTAATATGGTTATTGTATAGTCTATAGTAATAATAATATGCAGTAACTATTGTTAATAATATTGAGAATGTAATTTTGATAATATTAAATATATGTTTGTATAGGAATGTTTGTAGGTAAATAATACACAATTACAGTGAGGAGAGTTAATAATATTTAGCATAACAACTTCATATATCTTAAACTTAGATATCTACATAGACTAGCAAATAATTTTTTTTTCTTATCTTTATTTTGTAGAATACAAAATTTGTCTTAAAAACGTCTTTTACTGTTCTTTGGTTAACAACATTTGGTTTTTATTACATTAAATTATAATTCAGCTTCTGACAGGTTAAATTGTTACATTTAATAGTATTATAGTCAGCGTTTGTTGTCTATAAACATGAATGAACTAAAGGGTTTTAAATTCTTATTGTAATTTCAGTTAGTTTTGTAATTCAGTTGTAATTTAAATCGTCATTTAAATTACTATAGTCAGCAATTTCACATTTAGTCGACTACTACTGAAGGGGTGAGAGTAACTCATCTTGAACTTATGATTAAGCCGCTCTCATCAAGAGGCTTTCTATAATAGATTCCTTGTAATTTGACATCTTATAAGGTTTTTACTCACAATGACAATACAACAATATGAAAAAGGATATACAATTTACATTTATATAGTGCTTGAACATAGTAAATAATATATTAGAACTACATTTTAAATGTATGATAATGCGATAGAATTCAAGATGTACATCAGATTTGTTCAATAATGATAATGCGAAATGTTAAAATTATTGGGTGTCAAACGTGCTCGTTATAAAATTACAGACCTATTGAATTGCATTATATTTTAAACACACGAGATTTTTGCTCTTTTATAAATCAAACAGTTATTTACTACAGTATATATATAGACACTCGTTCTCTTTCGAGTTTAGATACGTAATTATTTTACAGTTACAATTTATGGAAGACAGATTTATTTTATTTCACGCTATTGAAAAATATTCGGTGTTTTTGATCTATTTAGTTTTTATATTAGGACCGAGTAAATCCCGACTAAATTACGGTTACTATAACTATATGAATATCTAAATATAGTTCTATATTAAATAGCAATTGACAGTACATTCCGTGATGATTAGAATCATGACAAGTGATTTCCGCGGGGAACTATGGTACAGTTGTTATATGATAGAAACTATAGTTATAGTTGGATATTTTAGGTTATTCTAATTACTAAAAATATTGTTTAGTACCTATAGTTAGTTATAATTAATATAGTTCTGGTTCGCAGCTCACATTTCAAACGACAAATTGCTAAACAATGTTCCAATTAACAATTCACTTCTGTTGCAAACGCAAATTGTCAATAACTAACTTACTGCCGTAAAGTTGATATTATTAGCTCTTTTCTTAAACAAAAAAAAAAAATTAAAACCAAAAATAAACTAACTACTAGAAAATCTCTTATCATGATTGAAATATTCTACGAATTGACTCCATCCAAACATTTGCTTTATTTACGATTTGTGTTATTTACGATTATCTATATATAGCTTTTCTGCGTGGATACATTATTAAAGGTACGATATACAGTCAATTTATAACTTTAATTATAAAACTATAGTTGAAATGGCCAAAAATTAGGCATATACATCAGATTACGATTAAACGTACATTGAAATAATTCGACTGAACAATATGAAAACGTGTACAGGAGTTTAACATCAAAAGTCAACGTTTATCTTGGCCCAAAATTATTTGAATCTGCAAAAATACTTTTTGTTTTACAAATAAATTTATATTTAGTATTTTACTACACCTATGTTTCTACCATAGTTATTTAAGTTTTAAATCTATACTAATATCATTTAGAAATATAGCAACAAGTACATTCCGATTGATCGATAAAATTTAGTCGACAGTCAATGACCAATCAGAATATAAGATTTTAAAACATTACAACACATTTACACCCCTACGAGAAACACGACAAAATTGAAATACCGTTCATGTAAAAATCTAGCTTTTGTTACAAGATTGGCAGTTTTTTATAATGGTGTTAAAATAGACGGCTTAGAAGACTTGGACTGCTACAATATTTTAGTAGCCATAGACAAAACCACTACTCTATAATAAACTTTGCTACATATATGTATACAAATAAAATAACGAAACAACACTAAAAATGATATTTTAATTGATCAATTTTTTGCAGTCTGTAATTTTAATTGATACCATTTATTTAAGTACTTATATTTCAAACCTAATATTAATATAAATAAAGCCTTTGTATACTCTGTGACATATACTGAAATAGTAAATAAGTACATTTTTAGAATAATACAGGTAATTATTATTATATGATTTCAAATCAGGTATATTATAAATACATATATTATATTGAAAAATATATTACACTGATCCCAAAATTTATAGTAGACACATAAGGAAAAATTATATAAGATATACGAGTACCTATATAGAATCTAAGGCCTTTCACAAAGTAGTGTAAATAACTTGTGTAAGAAATAATAGAATGATCCGTAATGAAGTTTCACCTTATTCTTACTTGAATATGGAAATAATTATTCGGATATGTCCCACACAAGTTGCGATTTTCGTAAATTGTATAGTTTCGAAACGTTTCTAACACACAGTCTCAGTTATAGTAATAGTTAGTTACGGTTGAGTTTATTTAATATCAAGATTGCTGGAAAACGTCGTACGATATACATGCGTATACTCGGCTCTATTACGCCCTCGTTTTCGGCTCGGGCTGAAATTTCAAGTTTATAACTATAATAACGCATTTATATCGTAATATATTATTAAGTACGTAGTTATCCGATTTTGTAATAAATTATCTACAGATATTATAAACTAAGAACATAATGAAACATTAGATATAATGTTATGTGCACGACGAAGCATGTCCATCGAGGTTATAGGTAACCATCAACCATATATAGTAGTTGTATGATAATTAATTTTCTCAATATGTTCATTTTAATTGTTCAATTTTAAGTTTTCTTGTATTAATTGAAATTACTATATTGTATTTTAAGTAATTGTTTAGGCATAAATATTATATTTACCCTTATAATTAACATAATTTTTGGCGGAAACATTCGATTCAGTCTGCTATAATAATTATTGTTTTTACCATCTCTGTATTGGACTATTCTCTGTGTATGTAATGAAGAAACTATGTTAATCACAGCACTTGAATCAATTAGACATGTTCATAACATTTCAAGACGGCTAATTTAACACAGTTTTAAGGCAGGAAATATTCAATTAAGTAATACTTTGTAAACCATAAATTTATTATTATATATAATAATAAGCTATAAAGCTCGATTTTACTACAACGGCTTTAGCCATCACATCCATTAATTACTACGACTACATTGTTTCTCAAACTTATAAATGTTAAAAGAAAAAATATATTAATGTAAACTCAATCAATTGCACGTTTAAATTTTATATCGTAAATAATGTAAGGTTTTGTCACACATTTTTGTCAATCTAACAAAATGGCGACTTGCACTGTAAAGATTGAGAAACAATGTTTGACATTTAAAAAACACTCAGTGCTAAAAATCAATAATAATAATTCTTGTTAGAAAACATAATAAAAATAAATAACTAGTAACTTTTAGTTACTGAATTGCACTGCAATTTTAGTTTAATTATTTTAGAAAGACATAGTAACATAAATTACCTACAATAAACATACAATAATGTTTCACATCAATCGATTTAAATAATCGTTCAAACACTAAATAATACTTTCATTATTTTGACTAGAATTGTCTTTGCGTAAATAAATAAACTTGTCTTTTTTGTGATGAACTAAATTAATTCACATTTACAACACACTACATTATTACTATACATATTAACGCCATAAAATAAATAAAAAATAAACAAAAACTTCAAAAGTGTAAATAAATTATGAAAATATCAATACATTTCACTTTGGTTTCATTATTGTATGTTATAAAGACTGCATTATACTTTTACATTTATACTGATTATATAAACGGGAGTTTATTAACAATATTATTGTGATAGATATCCCATTTCTACCATATAATGTGTGCAAATCAAATTTCACATGACTTAAATCGTGGTCGCCTGTCCCTAGACATTTCATATATAATAAAATATATAAGAGTTTATATTATGTAACATTGGAGTTGTTTAACAACATACGCGTTTATGTATTGAAATATATATATTTTTGGTGTTCCTCGAATTAGAGCCATTCCTATTATATTATTTTATTATAAACTATTGGGAATGCATTATGTTTGTATCCTGCATATTGTTCCAATCCCACATATTAGAGTCCACAAAGAACATTGAAATAAAAATTACCTCTTTTATACATAATCTATAAAAATGTTTCTTGTACAAATATCATAGAAATTTACTTATTGTTTCTATCAATCATCTATTTCATGAATTATAAGCTATTATTAAGAGTTACTTATATGAATTTTGTAATCCATCTGTAATATCACCGAATAAGTTTGACCAATGTAGAACAATACCCCGTTTCTACCAAAGACAGGATCAATAGATATATACGGGAATACTTCCAGTATTCATTCTAGTGTTTATTGGAACAAAAAAAAAATAGAGTTGTATGAAACAAATATTCTACAATAGTAGTAGATAACATTTAAAACATATAATATTGGTGGAAACGAGGCTTTGATTCAATAGAATACTATTTTGAGAATTATTGTAGAGTGCATACCGCGGAGGTGCCTGGGGCGTGGTCGAGGAGGGCGCGTCGACGTTTGATCCCTTCAAGATACACCTCCCGATTGAACAAGCCCGCTGCCAATGGTACCCTAAACAACAATGAGTGTATTTAGTAATATACAACCGTCTAATAATAATATAATTTGCATATATAAAACAAAGTATCAACAGCAAGTATTTGAGTTTGTGTATAAATGTATTTATTAAGGTTCTTGCTTTTGAATATGTAGGATAGAACATAGTCTAGTTTTAGGTTCTTGTTACGTATACAGAGATTACTCACTAGACCTATACATAATATAATTTTAGCAGTTTTAGCACCAATTTAAATAAAAGATGTTCTGAGTGTGAGGGTATGTTATATTGGGCCCTATTCTCCGCACATAGCCTCTTTTGGGCCTTTCTGCCTGGAGTAAAATACAAATATATACCATAGAGTATATAGTCGATTCCAATATGTATATATATAATATATGTATATGTTTTTTTAGTCCATAAAAGATTTTCCTGTGTTAGTCCTGTAGTTCTTGACTTAGTCAAGTTTGAACTCAATAATATTAATACTATGTATATTGTAAATATGTAAGAGTTATAGTTACGCCTTTTAAAATAGATACTTACACATCAGTGCCCGGTCTTAGCGCCGCAGAGAACAGCGCCCAGACGGGTTTATGATCGCTGGTACACACCGACTGCACCGAGTTATACGCCATACACTTCAGACCCGATGCCGCTGGCACGCTGCTGATTCTACGCAAGCCTACAAACAATAAAACAGTTCCATTTCATATATATATATATATACGTAAGTTATTATTTAGGTACGTAGACATGACACTTGGTCCGCAAAAATGGTAGCAGAGGAGGGGTATGATGGTCACAGGATAACGAGTGTCCGTGGTATTGGTTGTGTATAGGCGATGCTTGACATTTCATCATGTGGGCTATCAGCTTTATTGAGATACCAAAATGCAATTACATTATTAATTACCCGAAAAAGCAGATGATGAATTCCCCGTCATACTTTTAGCTTTATACAAAATTCTGTCCGTATACGCCGGCGCTCTCTGTTTGCTTGAAGTATCAAATTGTTGGCTACCTGGATCATACTGTGAAGAAAGAAATTTATAACTTGCTATTAAAATTATATAACTAAGCTGATATCGGAAAGTCGTCAACAAACATATTTTTAGAAGCTATCAGATTTCACATTTATTATATGTTTTCCTATTATAATTGACTTTATTTAATGAACATTAATCATCAATGCTCCTATATTTTCGGGATATTTATTTGCACTGCACTTGTCCTCTACGTTCTATTTAGCGAGGTTCTATATTGCTAAATAATGAAGAACTCAATTAAAGAAGAAAGCGTAGGTCATCTTATCAAGATTTGGTCATAAATCGAAGCGATTTAAAAAAAAACCTTTGACTCGATTTTAATTAACACGATTACCCTACTAATTGTGACATAATTTAAGATTTTTATAGTCCACTACGAGAGAAAACCTTGCATATAGCAAAGTAATTACAATAACAATACCCTTCTTCTTCTACAATTGAGTAAAAGTAAATTAATAAACTAGCTGTAAAAAGTCTTGTCGCTAGTTCAAAGTAAATTTAACTATTCAACTAATTTAATATTGTTCGCTACCGTAATCAATATTAAAGTCTACTGTATGATTCATATACGATTATCGCCATTTAAATATGACGTCACACGTACTAACCTGTCACTGTTATCAATGTTATCAAGGTGGGAAATTACTTCATTTCCCACCTTTGTAACATTGAAAAATTGTACTATAATTATATTAACACCGCATTACCGTTTACCTACATAAAAGGTTTACAAGCTGTTTCAGTTTCCTAAGTAGTGAATCAATGAAATGAATTGAATCAAAACTAGATGTGGCAAGTTTGTAATCTATAATAATCTATATTTATATATTTTAGACTATTACCTAGAATCTAAATATATTCAACTACATTGATAATATAAAAAAAACCACTAAAAGTATTTTAGCACTTCATTTTACGTTATGAAAGTAGCTGAAGAGAAAACGAAGAGTTTATAAAAAATTACGTTCATAAGCAGCTAAAATGCCCTACATGAACAAATTATTGATTGAATTTTTTTTGGATTGGATTTGACTTAATACATACTGTAATATTTACCTTATATGTAGGAGGAAAAGTAATTGGGGCCTCCTGAAATCTCTAAAAGCAGCGCCGTCCTCCAACACTGCTGTTAATTGGTCCGCGTGCAGGAGACCATGTGGTAAGTAAGGCGGGAGAGGGAACTGTCAAAATAGAAGAATATACACTTTATAATACAACAACGTCTTCACTCGGGCAGGAAGCATTTTTTATGAAAAGCGGAAAAGTAGTGGTGAAAAGCTATTAAAATTATAATTATGTAAATAAACAACTATTTACATAATTATAATTTTAATAGCTTTTAAATAGTTGTCTGTATAGTATTAGGTCTAAACAGTTTTAACTAACTTGGGTTTGCTCGATCCAGCGTAACACAGCCGCTCTTGGTTCACCCAATCTAAAATTGAGATCTCCACACCAGAACACATAGTCAAAATTACTAGTAACATCTGGAAATAATATATTAAAAACATTACAAAATTGATACATGAATAGAATAAGAAGATAAGTAAGAAATAATGTAGTTTTAAAATATTACAATTAGGATTATAAAACCAAAAATAGATTAACGTAATAAATGGCCAACAATAAATTAATTTGTTTGTCGTTACTTAATAAAAAATCATATAATCAATAAGTCAATAAGTTAACATAATTAAATCGTCTAGAATAAATATTTATTAAAAACATGATTTATGAATCTGATATATATATCTATAGCAAAAGGAAACTTATCACAAACAGAGGTGGTAAACTTTTAAAAACCCATAATTTTTAGGGATTATATCTTATGACATAGTTGTGTAATTTCCTAAAATAAAGGCAATGTTTGATAAAATTATGATGGAGATTAACTGCTTAGTTTCTGTTAGATCATGCAAAGGACTATAGCTTATCATGTTATCATGGCAACATCTTAAATTAAATACATATCTATGAATCCACAATTACTAAATGATATCCTAAAGGAGAAAGTGAGTTTGTTGTCTTGTAAAAAGATACTTTATTGTCTGTTATATCCACTGTCACATTTTCGTTTTTGAAAAGATATCCCTAAACATATATATAGAAAAGACGGTGCTAAAATTACCTTTACTCCTGTGCCTGCAGGGTAAATTCTTCGGAAGGTCAATAGATCTTATTATCCTTTTTATATCGGACACTCGTTCTTTCACTTTCTCTTGATGGGCTGTCAAATGTGCCGTTACAAACAAAAATGTAGAGCCAAATAATGCAAATGAAATGGCAACTGCACCTTTTGTGCGGAAAGCTGTGCCTGGTCGCACAGAAAGACTGGCATCTTCTGGTAATGAACAGAACCAAATTAGGTCTCTCCTTATAAAAATAGTTAGGTGGATTGTACCTAAAACAAAGTAATGGATGAAC
This sequence comes from Achroia grisella, assembly GCF_030625045.1. Classification (NCBI taxonomy): domain Eukaryota; kingdom Metazoa; phylum Arthropoda; class Insecta; order Lepidoptera; family Pyralidae; genus Achroia; species Achroia grisella. The sequence goes on along the minus strand of NW_026712655.1, from coordinate 2,374,951 downwards.
TTGATTCTGAACTAATGAAAATTTCAATTAACAATATAAAATACTGTTTGTCTTTGTATGTAGTGATATTGATTTTAGGGATTATAAAGTAAATAAAAACTACTAATGTTTTAATTTAATATGAGACAAATTGTAAACTGATTTTTTTTATATTATCTTGTACTCGAACTTATCTTAGTAATATAAAATAATAATATTAATTAGGTTAAGAACCAAATTAGGTCTCTCCTTATAAAAATAGTTAGGTGTATTGTACCTAAAACAAAGTAATGGATGAACTTGATTCTGAACTAATGAAAATTTCAATTAACAATATAAAATACTGTTTGTCTTTGTATGTAGTGATATTGATTTTAGGGATTATAAAGTAAATAAAAACTACTAATGTTTTAATTTAAAATGAGACAAATTGTAAAATGATTTTTTTTATATTATCTTGTACTCGAACTTATATTAGTAATATAAAATAATAATATTAATTAGGTTAGGTATAATGAGGTTGAATTGTTTAATGAAAATTAAATTTACTTCATATTTAGTTTACTGATAACTCTCAAATTTGAAGTATATAATAATAAATATTTCTAAAAATAAATACTCACCAAGGTAATATGAATGTAGCAATAAATGAGAAGGTCCCAAAACTTCTTGGATTGTAATTTCCCACTCTGTTCTCTCAGAGAATGATTCCTGTGTACCAATAGCAAATATGTCCGGTACATGTTTCACTTGGTTTGGAAATATGAAATCTGCCAACTCCCTGGAAAAATAAGAATTGAATAGGAAGTCAGAATTTAGTGATAATACTCATAAAACTAAAACATATAATCAACAATAATCATAATATCAATTTTAAAAATATTTGCTATTTAATTCATAAACACCTACTTTTTTAAATTGGAATTGGAATGTTGATTTACAAAAATTCAACATTATATCTTTATACTATACCAGAAATAGATATTATAATATATATCATCAGTAATAAGAAAATAATAGACTAATAAGAAAGATTTTACAAAGCTATTAAATTATTTAAATTATTCACATATTGCAATCACAGCAAATTAGTCACAAAACAATAATATTGTCTTTAATTTCTGTTTAATTAGAGATAATAAATGATCTAATATGTACTTCAACTATTGATTTTATAACTCTTTAAATCTATTTACCTAGGGGGTGCTTGTCCATTCATATTCCATGTGCCAACAAATATTTTGACTTCTCTGTCTGGAAAAACATGTTCTAACTCTGCCGCTCCCAACAATGAATGAGAGGCAAGTCTGCCATAGAGATAATTCCTACAAAATGCAAAGTCACAATATATTATTATTCTATTATAGTACAAAAATAAATAGCCTATGAAACATTTGTGTATCAGTATCATATATATAGTAGATAAATAATGAGTACAGCTGTAGAAGTAATTTAATATCCAATTTTTAAAGATTATGTGTTACTAATAAAAAAATCACCTTTCTCTTGCTTCCTGTGTTGGTATGAGGCGTAATACTTGTGCAGCCAATAAAGAGTTTCTTGCCAGACTATCAGTACTCCCAGCACGAGAAGTTGATCTAGTTATTGTAGATTTGGTTCTATTACAAACATAGATAACAAAAATGTAATTGTGAGCTGCATGAATTTTATTATTTAGTCATAGAACAGGGAATATAAATACTAAACTACAATAAACCAATAGTGTCAGGGCCTCTATCTCCATAAGAAGACAACAATTGGTGAGCAATATAAAGGTGTAATTATTTATATTGCCCTCCTATTGAATGTATATTACTGTTGAATGTACTTAGTACAAAATATTTTTATATAATCTGATATTATATAGTGGTAATGTATAAGAGATTAAATATTCAGTATATTCTCTGGTACTGATCCTAGTCATATATTATGCTACAACCAGATGCAGATGCAGAGCTGCAATGAAAAACATGCTATATTTTTTTTATTATCAAGCCCTACATAATGTTCATAATGATAACAACCTATTATCATTCTTCATTAGGGCTATTTTATCATGAAGACTTACCTTCTTTTACGGTCCAGGGAACTGCTTCTGTCGCTTTCAGGAGATGATGAACGATAAAAAGGTTTTGATTCATTAGATATTAAATGATCAGCTGATAGTCTTTTAACAAATAACTTATTTTTTGGTTTGATGCCTTCAAATGAACCAGAGTGTTCAAAATATTTTTTTACATCATCACTTTTTGGAAATTTCACAGTCACTTTCGGTATTTCTTCAGATTTTGTTTGACTACAAGACATGGTCTGATCACTTAAACTGTTACTAGAATTATTCACTGGACTACATGGTTTTGAATAAGATTCTTCTTTAGAGGATTGACCTTCAACCAGACTTCTTGGACGTGACTTTCGGAAGAAGGTGCGACAGCATTTAGGATTGTTTTCGTCTTCATTTTGTGTAGTATTTAACTTGTGACTTGAACTATTGCCAATTTGTTCCGCAACTGAATTGCGTTGGGAATCCGCATGTTCACCGCTCAACTCCGCGTTATAAGCACTTTGGGCTAGGAAAGGATCAGCAGGAGAAATTGGTCTCGACGTAGGCTGGTTAAATTCGTCATTGGAATCAGTATCAACATAGCAGCCGACTTTTGGTGATTTCTTAACAAACAGTCGCTTCCGCAATGACAATTTTTGTTTGGTTCTAACGGGGGATGTTGTCATTGTTAATTTCGAAATAAGAGACCCTATAATTTATGTTATAATTACATTTTTAATAAATAAAGGAAACATAACCTACTACTACGTCTTGAAATGACATTTTGAAATGAATTGAAGAAACTGAACTGTTAAGAACTTCAGATATATTAAATTCTACTCTGTGATGCTGTCAAATATTTGAATATTTTTTTGGGTTGTCTACCTGCCTTTCCTTATTGCCTTAAGATGTCCTTCACATTCTTCATTCTGACTTCGCTCAATATATTATCTTTAAAATTTTAATTTCTACTACATTTCGCACTAATTTATACACGTCCAATAGCGTAGTTTCCTACGTGCGTTATAACAAATGGATAGCGCTGTGGTATAACATCGCAAAATGTTTGTTTTAGTCTACTAATAGGGTAACTATGACGACTCCCTCAGTCTCCATTTTCTACATGAAATATTAACGTAACGAATGTTCATTAGTGTTTAATGCTTTTTACAGTTGTCTCGTAACGTGGACATAGTCTTTAATTTTCAAAAGAGTAAAAGACACTTCATTGTCTATGATTACTCTAATAAAAAATATGGAGTACCGTCGCGCAAAGATATGCAATTTATTTAAATAAATAACGTGACCTTAAAAAATAACTTAATAATAGATATATCTAAATATATACAAAATAATGATTTTAATTACCTAGGTACTTACTTATCTTGTTTTTATAACTGATACTCAGTAGCGACTAGGGGGTGGCGAACTGGGCAATATAACAGGAGCCTTGCGTAACAACCAAACAAAATTTTAAACAACTGGAGAGTGACATTTTGCCTAGGGGTAAGTTGCATACACTTCCCGCTTTAGGTATTTAATCGAATGAATAAAATTACTAACACTATAATATTCAAATAAAAAAAAAAACTAATAAAAAAAATAATTAAGACACAGTTTCCTTGAATCAGCGGAAATTTCCGCAAAATCATTAGCATCACATATTTTTCACGTAGGTACAAAGAGCCTCGCAAAGCTTGGAGCCACGCAAAGAGTAAGACCGCCGCTGGTCACACTGACACTATAAATTTTCCCGCACAAAACGAGACGTATGCCTAACGTGACCAGACGTCCCGTTTTAAACGGGACTGTCCCTTTTTATAACAACAAGTCCCGGTGTCCCCGAAATTAACTCTGGGACGCAAAATTGTCCCGTTTTTGGAAACTCGGTGAAAATATGTTTAGTCGAGCGGGTCGGTTGTGATGTAGATTATTGTTGATAATTAAGGTGAATATAAAAAAACGTGCCATTTTTATATTGTCTTGTAGACAAGCAATTAAAGTTTTTAAATTATTTTTACCCTTAAAGTTTTAAATTCACAAAGAAGTATCATATATCATTTTAAAAGTATTTAGATAATGATTAAGACGGCGTGGTTAATTTAATTACTTATATAAAAGGTGGCAATTCTAGCTTCTAATTTTGAAAAATGTCATTTTTCTATTTAATCGACGATACGTCCTCTCCTCTAGGTTGTCTGTAAGAGACTGCATATAGCGTGAAGACTGCCTATTGTAATTACTTTTCTATTTACTGTATTTTCTTATTGTTTATTTTGTGTACACAATAAAGAGTTAATTATTATTATTCTTTTATATATGTTACATCTCCCTTTTTACGGGGGTAATACTTTTTTTTAAAGAATTAGCTTTAATAAATTGTTTCCTTTATTGACTGTCTATTAATTGATATAAATAAATGTCCCGTTTTGAGTCAAAGAATAAATGGTCACGTTACGTATGCCCCATGCTACTCTATGGCATTATAAATGAATAGAATAGTGCACTAACTAATTGCTAGCGGGGAATCAATAGAAGATGATGATGTTTACCGCCGCACTCAGAGAATGGTTACTGAAGCAGTTCCTTGATGTAGATATAAAAAATCTCCTACTCAAGGGTTCCTTAGTAATAGATAAAGTTAGGTGAATTTATAGTACCTATATTCATAATTAATTCTGCATGTTAATTACGAATAGACACTGTGTCCCAGGAGGACCGTGTGTAAATTGAGCTGACAAAGTTAGCCAAACCTGCAAAACAACTCTTCCCCTGTGTATTGTAGTTTCCGGATTTCTGATTTGTATATTTATTATATTTTATGAATGTTGTAAGCATACCTGGGCATTAACTCGTTAATCCGTTAATCGTTAATTAACGAAGTTAACATTTTGAGTAACGGATTAACTTTTAAAAATGTTAACGGACATGTTAACTTCCGTTAATATGCAGAAGTCCGTTAATCGTTAATCCAATGTCTACTATTTACCGTAGATATGGAAACGTGACGGGGCGCGAAAATCAGGCTCAATAACAAAAAATCTCCAACTCTTTAAAGAGTAAAACGCAAAATCTCAATAAAATGTGGCTGGATATAAAATCAAAAGACTCAATAAAAAGAGGAACATATACTCATAAATATAGATTTATGAGTATCTGTTCCTCTTTTTAGCGCTTGAGAGTAAAGCAGTATTGTATTTAATGAATAGTCATTAAATACAATACTGCTTTACTCTCAAGCGCTGCAGTTGAACGTCTGTTTTCACACACTTTTCAATTTTCACAGGTAAAGACATTTTAACACTATAACGCGCCTTGCTTTCAGACGAGAACTTCAACATGTTAATGTTCATAAACTTAAGTTATACCTGTATTTTGTTTTGTTCCTAACCTTTTAACTTCCAGGACCTAAACCAGCAGGTTTTATAAATTCACTAACACAGCGATATAAAAATGCAATATTACACATTTTACGTTAACTTGCGTTAATTCTTCTGAAAGGTAACGCTTTAACGTTTAACGAAGCTAACTTTTTTTAGCGGATTAACAATTAATGAAGTTAACTATTTGATTAACGGTGCCCAGCTCTGGTTGTTAGTAGATGTAAGGTATGGAAGCTGTTAAAGAATAAAATCAAGAAAATTACGTGATATTATATTAAACAAACATAGTAATAAACAAAGATATAATGACAGTAAATAGGTAAATTTTTAAATTAGTAGCATTTCCGCGTCCAATTCCTGGAACGACCAGATTCAGTCCCGTGTATTCTGGTCTAGGGGACAGCTGACCCCCAACAATAGATTGGATTCCATTGCCTATCGAAAAAAAATTATTATATAGTATACCTAAGTAGTTATGTTGTCTAATAGTATTTCTATATTATAAGTATATTATTATAGCTAGATATTGTATTGTTAACTAAATGGTATATATGTATACCATAATAATGGTATACATATATCTTAGGTAGTTGTTTGAAAATTATAATTGAAACATAAAATAATATGTCGTAGATGCTATAGTTATGCTTTCATAAATATTTTGTTTTGTATTTCATTAAATTTCTAATCATTCATATAGATAGCAGTGCATTTAAGTTCGTTATTTAGGTACGCATGTTATTTTTTTTAGATCATTTTTATCCCTACCTGGACAGTACGTCTATTAGATTAGGTACATTTTCAGAAAAAATGAAAATTCACAGGTTGTACAAACGACTTTGTTTGAAATTTTGTTTTTTTGTTTGAAATCGTTTGAAATTTTTGGCGTCGTGTAAGTCCGTCGTGTAATTCCAAGTCCACGTCGATTTACTTATTACTTTTTGAATAAATTAATGACACTTACCGATATTACATAAGTCGTGGTTACATGCTCTATAGTAAGTTCTAAAAGTGGAGTCAATAGTATCGTGGTTAAGATACTCTGGCGACGCTTCACAATCTCGTCTGAAACTTGCCACTACTCCGATAGGATCCTAAAAACGAGTATAATAAATAATAGTATAATATTAATAATAATAGTATGTTAGTGTTTATTATTTTAGTTATGACGACCTCGGTGGTCTTGAGGGTTACCACACCGCTTGACTTCCTATGGTCGCGGGTTCAATTCCCCGCACGGTACAAACATTTGTATTAATTCATAGTGATATATGTATATTTCCGATAAAAAAACTATATATTACATCACTTGTTGTTGAATAACCATAACATAAGCTCTGCTTAGCTTGGGACTAGATAGGTCCTGAAAAATTACTGCATTATATTATTATGTACTAGTAGTACCTAAATGGGGCGTGGGGCGCGGCGACTGCAAATATGGCGACTTTTGAAAATGATCAAATGGAAATTTAATCCCGTTTTAGAGTTTTCGCTATCAAGTTAAACGTGAATATGAATAAAACCAAATATAAGTTAATGCTAACGATTTCTGTTCATACTTGATGATATTATAAATATGATGTTTATTTGATTAAATTTACAAGATTTATGTGCAATAAAATAAATATATAGATATGTTTAATAGAGCGGACAACATTTGATAAAACCATCACATTTATATTTGGTATCAATTCGATTTCAAATCGGTAATTTTCATCAGAAATCAGATTGCAGTTTTCGTTTCATTTTTCATTTCATCGAGTATCGACAAATCATACTTACTACATACTCTTGCCTGAAGATGGTACAAAATGGATTGCTACATTCTACTGAGTTTGTTTGTTCGGTTATGGTCAAACAAGACTGTTCAGATTCCGTTGACGAATAACTGCATACATAACATCGAAACTGACCTGAAAATATTCGTATATTACCAGTGAGCTGTTTAAAAAATTTTGTAGTCCTTTGAAGCTGTTTTTTTTATAAATGATCGATTACTTAATTAACACTATATAGTGTTGTAATGCCTAGTAAGGACATATTTATATTTAGAAAGAGTAAAGAGTGCATATACAATCTTCCAATCTATATGTATTTGTATATGTAGGTATCTACTAAATAAATCGTTTTCAGTAGTTTATTCTATAGTAGTTAGATAACTTTATTAAAAACCGTGAGGTGACGATGTAAAAATAAATAAAGGATATACATAATGCGTCATCCACAGACAAGATATCTAGAGATTGCTTTATGCATCTGTGATGTGCATGTACTCCTACTCAAGTTAATAGTAGTTGAGTATTTCAAAGTAGGTAAATAATAAAAACAAAAAGGATTTCTAGTTCTGTAAGAAGCAGCAAGGAGTAGTAGATTTTAACTACTTGAGTTAATAAGAGGTAAATATTCCAAAGTAGGTACATAAAAGTACTATAAATGCACAAAGGTTTTGTAGTTCTAGGTTTTAAAACAGGTGGATATATAGGACCTATAGGTGTAAATTACTTAGCAAGCGATATCAATAAAATTTATATCTATGTATTTACACTTGATATTTGGCATACGAGTATAATTAACTACGTATACCGGCTCCAAAGCTGCATATATAATTACAAAGATGTTTAAAACATACCTACAGACTGTCCAATTAGAGCAAAACACAATAAAAACACTATCACATATTTCATTTTGTACAACAAACTTTTTTTGTCACGGACTGAATAACTGCATGTAATCAATATCCTTGGGTTATTGTCACTAAACAATTGATTTATAATCAATACACTTTTTAATTGGAAGAACTTATCTAATCAATGTCGGCATGACCTAAAATCAAGATATTTAAAGTATCCGATAACTATTTACGACGTAAGCCCTGACGTACTTATAAATTGAAATTGATTAAATCTAATCTAATACTATACACCAATAATTTAATAGAGTTTTTTACTTTTGAATCATCGCACTGCATTCTAGCGATATGTACTGTGTTGCATGTTCATTATTGCATATTGCAAAAATATTTTCTTTTAAATGTAGCAGCAATATTTTTCTTTAACGCCAAAAGAAAAATATTGCTGAAACATTTCAAACTTTTGTCCTGTTATTACATAATAAAAGTTTCAGCAATATTTTTCTTCAATAATCTGTTTTGTACGGTCTTCGCAATAACAGGAAAAGTTAACAAATTATATTTTTAGCAATTTAATATAAATAAATACTCAATCATTATCGTTATTTGATATCCGTATTAATATCATAAACGATTTTTTTAGTGTAAGTTTGTTACTTTTTCGCGTAAAACTACTAAACGAATTTTAATGAAATTTTATGAAATATTTATATAGAGAACCTATTTGTAACATTTGCATAACTATTTACCATCAGATACTTCTATAATATATTCTCATAAACTATAGAATTTATATATATAATTCCTAGTAGCAGGATAATCATAAAATATATTAGTTTATATAAATTACATTATATTGTAGAGCAAAGTAACTCTGTCTGCTATACCTATGTATATGTCGACTATATCGCAGAACCAATATTGATGAATTGTATTGTAAATATAGAGGGGACTTAGGAAAAGAAAATAGGTAACTCGAAGTCCAAACCAATATTAGCGGAGCTACAGTGAGAAATGTTGCAGAAACGGGGATAGTGTGACGCAGATGAATTTGTGCAGATCAGCTAGTACATAATAAATAAAACAATATATGTTATTATCATGTATGATAATGATATAAAATATATAAATTTTATTTATAAAATATCTTGCTCTTAGAGTTTATATAGGAGTTTAGCGCACATAGTGGTTCAATTAATTCAGAAACAGAATCAAAGCCAGTCTTTATCATAATTGCTATTTCACTTTATGATTAAGTATAACTTGATATCTCGATAATTATTATAAAATGGATTCTAAAGTGTTAATATACATAGTTACCGGTTTCTAAACGGCGTAAAGCTTGTAGCTGCAACAGACTGCACGGCTTCCAAAGCCGGTTAGAAAAGGTTGATTAATTCTTGTATTGGCACTTTAGGTTTCTGTAAATTAGTTCGGATTTAACTTTAATATAGATAATTGTCGAAATACTTAACAAGAAAATAGAAAAGAGAGAAAGAAGTATTTTAATATTGGAAAATTCAGTGTTTAAAAAAGAGAGAAAAGTTAGTTTTATGAATTCATTCGAAAATAGACAAAGCTGAGCCAGATCCTCAGTATTTTATGCTCTCATAGATAATGTGAATTATGATGCTCGTAATTTAATACCACTCAAGGAAGTAAATAGTCATTAAAATTGTTTATTACCAAAGGTCGAATATATCATCTTTAGTTTTATTGTCGAGAATAACCAATGCAGCTTGTATAACAGTTCCATTGAAGTTTTTCCTCCTTATTAAAATAGACTGATCTATCACATTTCTTTTAGTTAACCCAGGTTTGGTTAGCCCAGATGAAACTGTAAAATATCCACAGTCCACAGTAGTCAGTTCAATAAGTAGAGACTAGAGATTGATAAATATAATGTACACATCAGCTATACTACTTAAGTATAGCTGATGTGTACATTATATTTATCAATCTAATATAATATACTTATATTTAGGTCATTGTATTAGGTGCACCTAATTGGAAATTTAAAGCAACTATTTCTCGTCGTTCGTCGTCTTATTCGTTATACTTAAGCAATAATACTTGGGTGCCAAAGTTAAACAATTATTACAGAATTAGTGCAACTATAGGTAGACCTACTTATTTCTATTTAATTTGAAATAATCACTACCTTTGTTTTGTACGATAATGACTTCGGAATCAGGTAATATATTAAGATCATATAATTCAGGGACAATATTGATGTCGACTTGGTGGATATATAGCGTAACGTAAATAAAAATATAATCAACTACGGAAAGGTACGGTATTTTAGTATTGATTTATATGTGATTCAGGCCAGGGAATACTGGCCATTGGTACTGTATTGATTATAATTTGTTTTATACTATTAACCGTATCAAAAAACTGGGTTATTTAAAATGTCTATAAGATTTTGGTATCCCTCAGTATAAAATCTATCAAATGTAAAAATACATAAAAGAGGTCCACGGCATAGAGTTACCATACTTACACGAAATCCAACAATCTTTACTGAATCATACACTGATGTAGTATGTTATTTATCATCAGCGGAGGCTGAAATATTGCTTATAGTAAATAAAAATATGAAATATTATTACTTTGATGATTTGCAAATACAAAGAATTAATAGTAATGAGATTATAATGCGATCTTTCTCATCGCCTCCTTAACTACAAGTCACATATTCATTCTCTTCAAAGCTGTTACTGTAATTTAAAATTTTATTCGATTTAATTACAGTATAATCGGTAGTTACGACGAATAATTACAGGCCAAGTGAAACATGAACGTCTCCCTATTAATCAAAGGGGCGAAACTCGGCAAATAATTTATAGTGTTGCGAAAACCTATTTTAACGGACCGGTGCCTACAGTATTTTGTAATGAAACAATTTTTAATATAAAAAACAGCCTTGTCAATTCCCTTTAAACTTACTTAAAAATATTTTTATTATTTTATGCGAATAGTAAATGTTTTGACAAAATTAAAGGATTGCCACAGTGCTTATTGTAGGGTAATAAATTGAAACATATGTTGCATACAATTGTAAAATCTATTTAAATTAGGTATATGTGTGAGAGAAGTATTAGGTACACATCCTGTGGTCATGCGCAAAAGTTTGGGACCAAGATTTACACAAACAAAACCTGGGGTGAAATGTCCATCTTGCAATAAAACACTAATAATTAGGGGGCATGTCTTCTAATTCATATTGTTCTCTTTAATCAAGTAAAATATACTACATTGTAAGTAACACTTTAGAAACTAAAATATAATGATTATTTAATAAATGCAGTGAATATTTCATCTCCACCCGTATAACTAAATTAAAGATTGATTTTAATTTGCTGAATTATAAATACGATTATTTTTTCTTTTGTATGTTTTCTGTATTTTTTTAATGATATTTTGACGACAGTAAATACCATTCTCAATCATCATCAACCCTACTGCCATCAAAGTGCCGTATGATAGTATTAATAGTGCTGGATAACAATCGACCATGCTAACTGAAACAAAACTGGTCTCACTACCCGAACATTTAGGTCGTCTCTCATAGAGTAAACGATTTTCTCTACTTTGAAGTCCGTGTTCTTGAATGCGTTTCATTCTAAAAGTCAACAAACACAAATAAACAATTATATTCCGAATTGTTAGATACATTTAAAAAAATCAATTAGAAGCTTCGTAATAATTAGGCAATTCAATGAAAAGCGTAAATGGTTTGTTAGGTGTAGGTAGGTAGCTTAGGTAATTAGCTATTAGAAAACTGCTTATGGATACCCTATCTTGAACATTTCTTTATATGGCGTGTTTTTTCTGACGGCTAACCATGGATCTATTACTTGAAGATACTGTATTTCTTTAAGACCACATTTTTCACTTTCTTGGAAATATTTTCCAACGAATTTATACCCGACACCAGTTTCCATATGAAACGCAAATAATCCCTGTAAGACATTATTGAAAATTATTGTACATATGTAGATATACTTATAACCATAGATGGTAATACAAATACAATAAAAGATACTATATATGTATATAGAAACGGTGGTAATACACAATACGACCTGTATTCTGTATGATAGATGTAGCTACAACTCCCAGAATAATTAATTAATCCACAAAAAATATAATAATATAGGACACTAAACTAATTAAACTTTTTTTTTAAGTGAGTATTTTTTTTTAAGATATCCCAATGCATACATGTGTAAAAACGTACGTGTGTGTAGTATACAGTTATACCATTATCTGATTTCATATCTACTAAAAAATATAAAGTTGTGTAATGGCAAATGCAACGCATAATGACGTTTTGAATTCAAGTTGAAAATTTGTTATTTCGTAACATTTCCTCTGTAGTAAAAAAATACTAGAATTAAATACGTAGTTACGTACATTATTCGGTTATCTGAGAAGGGTTTGTATCGTGTTCTACGGAATCAACGAAGGACAAATTCAAACATATATTTATTATTATTTTGGAAATTAAAAAAAGAATTAAACTTCGGACTAACATTTGTAATCTACCTATCTAAACATTATTGTGAGCACAGTATAGTTTTAATTTATTGAAGATAATACCTTTCGTATATTCTTAACACCTTCCTCCATAGTCATAAACCTAGGCGGAGTACCAGGGGGAGCGACCTTTTTCTCATAAATTGCCTTTCTGACTGGCTCAGTCGCAGTCTGAAATAATCGCATACTTTTATTAAATTATTTGGTTTTCTTAAAAACCAAAAGTTTGTTTGTCAAAAATCCAAATTTGAAGGTTTTTTTATTATTATAAAATTGAACACATACATTCATTATACTTTTATTTAGATTTATGAATAGTTACGGTCTTAGCCTTAAGCCTTAATGTCTATTCTATATTTAATTGACCATCTTTTGAAACATTTATGCCATTACCATATAAAAAATCGTAAAACCACAAAATCTTACACACATTCTAACTTTGCAAACCTCAATATGATGACCTTCTAAAAATATGAACTGTGAATAAATGATGATAATTTATTTAATAATCATACCGAGAAATAATATCTGTTGAAAACGTTGTCATGAACACCAAACTTGAGTCTAGAATGTAGTAGATCATCTAGGCTATTGATTTTAGAGGAACTAGACTGCAGCAGCGCTACAATATTTGCAGAGTACGATGTGTATAAAAACATAACCGCCAGAAATAGAATCAGCAATACAATACGACCAAGAGAGCCTGCAATAAAGAATATGGGGATGAATCATAGGGACTTAAATTTTGGTCAATTAAATTTTTTTATGCATTCTTTATAGTATACACAGAGGCAGGCTGCCCAGAAAAGGTTGCATATTTTTATTCATGTCTATGCTCCTGTAGTAGGTGAGTGCCTATAACCAGTGGACGTTAGTTGCATAACAACACAATACACGTGATGACACTAATTCATGCTATGATAATAAGATCGTATCTTTAATAAGACCTTATTTTCTATTTTTGACATCGTCATATCTCATATATTAGTGTTTAATTCTGGGGCAAGTCACGCAAACAGCTATAATGAGAATACATAGATATAGCAATTGATATCGTAATATATACGAGAGACGTTGTAGAATATTATAGAGTAAAAGAAAATATATGAAAAATAAATGTAGTAGACTTTGGACAGCAATTTCAAACATCTATACTTGCTGGTACTCCCAAAATCTGATTGATGATTCAAACTTCAAAGTCGCTCATCGCTCCTGTTCTCTCTCAGTTCTGTTATTACATTATCAAAGCTAAAATAAATGTATCTCAGTCCATTACAAAAGTCCACGAATGCTTTTGTGAGAAAAACTTTCTATAAAATAGCCTGATAAGGACCCCTGCTAGTGAGAAGACGACTGGCTTCTGTCATTTCTTACGCAATAAATTGTCAATGCAATCCAGCGAGTACAACCCGACCAGCGTTCTTGGCACCATTCCCATTGGTCAAGATTTTTATAACATTAAATATTTACGATTGGTCTTTTATAGTAAATTAAATTGCTCTAAATAAATGACTACATAAAATATAAACCACAAATGAAAAATTGTCTCTAAAACCGAATGTTGTAAATAATTCTATGTTATATTGAGTTCTAGTAATAAAAAAAAATACCCACGACGCAACGTGTAAAGTGGTTTTTCCACTTCGATTAGGTGCAAACAGTTCACAGAGTTAAAGTATCTCTTACCGGTATCGTTATAGGAAAATAACGAAATTTTTGGAAATCCCATATTTGGTAAATGTACCTACCATATTCTGTAATTATATTTGACTAGCTGTTTCCAAGAGTATTAATATATGGACTATTTTATACCTTTTAATTCTACCGGACTTCCTTGCTGGCATGTTACTCCAAGAATTAGAATAACAATATCTGCGAAATTTGGCCTTAATATACCTGAATCTCTTTCTCCCTGAAAAAATTATATTTAATAATATCGTTATAAATATCATCAATATTCATAGTAGTATATTGTGATATAAGTGCGTTATAATGGTTAACACACAAGGCGAGATTACAGCCCGAACGAAAGGCGAGGGCGTAACAGAGCCGAGTGTGTTAAATACGCATATAAATACGAGTATATATAGGTACTACAACATTTTTCTAAATGAATTAAACCATAAAACTGTTATGCACTCTTACTTTCCGCCGTTTTACTTTTTTAAATCAGCGTGCTGGCTGGCGCCGTGCGAAAGTTCCAAATTTGAAAATAAATATCAAAGAGTGCGGTAATGGGATATAACATCACTATTTGCCTTTATAACGCACACGTGTTTTATGAGCTGCTTTATATAGCGAAAACTGGTGAAATTAGATCCACTTTACGAGCAAGTGTGTTGAAAACAATATATTATAACTATACTATACTGGGATGAAAATTTGCCACAGTATTTTAGCAGACGGCCTATGTAAACCCCGTAATAAAATTTTTCATAATATATATATTTAGTGGATATTGTTTAAAGACTTGGTTTTACATTTAATTAATATATTCAAAAGGTTATACTTAAGTCAAAGTTAAGTACATACATACCGATATAGAGGTATGCTTGGTTTGGTTCCATTCCCATATGGCAACTGCGAAAAGTGCTAAAAGTAATAACAGGAGTAAGGCTATACTGCTATACCAGACGGTATTACGAAACGAGAGCAGGAACAAGTTGCTTTCATATGAAAGTTTTGGTTGCTGGAAAACAAACTTTGATCTAGTTGGAGTTGGGCTGGATATGTACTCTACCACTGGTATCCGTTCTGATGTAAGAAACATTGGCGATCCTACAAAGTAAATAACTGAAGTTAAATAAACTAAATAATAAACGACTACTAACATAAATAAGTCGTTTCTATAATCAAATAGCAACTAGTAACTGAAATGCAGTTCAACTATCATCGAATCATCCATAGAAACAAAAATTTTATGATATACATAATATGATATGATATTGATATATGATTCTTCTCCATTATTTATATATGTACATGTATATACCATATACCTTACAAATGATCGACAGTATCTATAGGTAGTACGTATATAGAGACTGTAATGTTTGTTTCCGGTTTGATTAATACATTAATTTATGCTAATTATAATTATACTATACTATACTATTTAATATTAGGTATATGTATTTATATAATATCGTTGTTATAAGCAATAAAAATTAAGGATATACCTAAACGAGCATAATCGTCCTTGGACTTACCATTACAAAATAATAGTCCTACATTCACATGACGACTTTTTTTAAAATAAAGACCAGTGCAAACAGCCTAACTAAAACCTTAATCATTACAAAAATAATAATTAAAATAAATGTAGAGTTGGCCAAGACATCATGTTGTTACTACTAATAAAACTTGGTCAAACTAAGATACCTTACAATATAGAATTAAGTAGGTACCTATATGATCAATTTTTATTATTACGACTATGTAGAAATATATGTTCACAATATTCACGATTATTATACCCACAATTTACGGGATATGTTTGAATCTAACGTGGCAGGGGGTTAGCCTACCGCGCCGTCCCTCAGATAAACTTTGTTATCGGTGTCGAGTTTGTAAGAATCAGCCATAAATATAAAAAATATTGTATCAGTCGTATGGGAAATCCCGCCCTTTTTGTCTTATGTTAGTAAAACACTAAACCACGAAGCTCTCAAGTAATTATGGATAATGAATGTTAAACATCTTACCTCCAATTTCTACCTCTTCTCTGACTAAATAACCAGTCATACCATTCCATGTGCCATTCACATGGTAGCCCCAAGTGTTTACGTAGATGTATTTTCTACTGGCGTTTAGAAAATCCAGTAAATGATTCGTAGTTGGGAAATTTACTTTAGTTATTGTATCTATATGATCATTCCTAAAGAACAAAACATTTTACTTGTAAATTACGTATCTAATGATTACATTTAGACTAAAGGTGTATTTAAAGTGGATCTATTCAGGTAAGATAGTGCTTCTTAATTGCGGCGATGCTATTGACGCCATGTTGTAAAATATAGGAATAGCAAAGTGAGGCCTATATTCGTTTTTACGTGAATAGATAAAAAACGAAGTCTAAGATCTAAGTTAAGATTGAATTTAAGCTTATGTAAATTTTGTTGTGCATTCATAATTAGATTAAGAAATATAAAGATAATTATTAATTATAACTACAAAAAATAATGAACTGTAATCAACTCTAGTCATACGTATGACAATTGTAACATAATTAACTGATAAACTAAATGACTAATTTAATACGGAATAATATACATATTTCCTTACAGGGATCAGCTTGTATACTTTCTTTTACAAACTTTTTAAAGTGAAATATCATTATTAGATAATATACATTATTTTATTTACGATATTAACTTATACCTATATCTTGACTGCCATTCTGACTATGTGACATATGTAAAAGATAATATGCCGACAATTTAAAATATTCTGTATTGTACCCCAATACAAATATGTACTACTTATTTTATTCACAAAAAAATTGGATTTGTATTTAATGGACAGGAACTAATTGATATTGAATAAAAACTACCAAATCGTATGTTATCGATGGTAGTGTATGTATTTGATTTCCCCCTGACTTCCCCCCCCCCCAGGTCCCAGAACAGATATAAATTTACTCATAGTTATGAAGTTTAGAAGTTTAGTTATTACACTTCATCAGTCAAGTGATTGACACTGTCATTGTCAGTAAGAACATAGCAGATGCTTATCTCAAAACCATCCAAATTTAGTCTTCTTAGTGCAGGAGCTTCAACCATATTGTCTGCTATCTTAAAGTTGCTGTCCTTATTCCAAATACCATATGACTCAGACCGCCATATTCCTCCATTGTTTATTTTGTAAACTGAAAATTTAAATTAATTTATACTAACCATATATTCTCATTTTAAGATTGGTACATAGGTACTTTTGTACCTGGACTAAACTATAAATATAATTATATTCAATACAAGATATACATATAAGAAAAACGTTATTGGGGAACTTTAGAACCCATATAATCATTCTTAGAATTTTTGTCTTTTTGTGTGGTTTGAATGCGGTATTCACCAATGTATTGTAGTAATTTATATTTCTTTTATAGCAATTGGTTTACAAAACAAAGCTATTAATTATTAACGGCTACGAATTCGCGTTCGCTGTTACTCTCAAATATTTTTTTATGTAATTAATATGGTAAAAAGTTTGATAAGTAATAATAATAATACTCTCAGGACAATTCAAACAGCGTCATCTAGATCCAATTAAACTAACTAAAGCTGGTGTTGTGGATAATAGATAACTGATACAAATACATAGATATATATTTTTTGTGAAATACATACATATTATATACAGAAAACACCCAGATCGATACAAACAATCATACTCATGAATAAAAATGTTTGTCCCGTGCGAGGAATCAAACCCGCGACCATCGGGAGTAAGGCAGTGTGCTAAACTGCTAGACCATCGAGGCCGTCGAAGGCCGCCAAATAAGTGGAATGCCCACCTAATGGTAAGTGTTAATCACGGACTACATGAACAGCTCTACGAACAGAACAGAGAAGTGCGTTATTTTGTAACTACGAATAGCAGGGGGAAAGGCGATTGCTAGTAATGTGGACTAATAATCCAATTGCTAACAATAAACTATGTAAGGTTGATCTCCACGCGGTTCCCCCTGGAAACCATTGTGATAAATTCCACGACTTTGCCGTGATGGGATAACTGCCCTGATTTCATGCTCGTATTATCATCCTCCAATGGAGCCCCGCCAGCGTAAACCGTAATTGTTGGCGGGTGCACCATTCCATTATCATTTAAAAAAAAAATACGAACAGCACGTTAGAATGAGACGCTCGTGATATAAGTAATGTATTGCCATTCCGGAGAACTAATATGTTAACCGTTTTATCACGTTGTAACCATTGTTAACGACCATAACATATCAAATATACAATCTAAATACTCCTCACAAAGTAATCTGCTTGACGACTGAAATAGATGAGACAGTGTGTGATAACCAAGCAAACGAGTTTTTGCAACGTCAGCTTCGGTTTGCATTTTATTTCTTCTAACCAATTGTGACTTAAATGCATACTTACTTAGGTCTAATTTATAGGTGTCATTGTCTATTTTACGAATAATCGTAACTTCAGAATCAGGCAAAATATCTATTGAACCCATAATGTTAGCAATTTCATTTTTATTATTTTTTCCGTCAATTAGAAACCATCGAAAAGGTGATCCAAAATTTAAATTCATGTTCTGAAATAAGATAACGTAGTATTATTAAGTAGATACAGATTATTGATCCATAAATGTAAATTTTAGTTTGTAAACATTACAAAGATATGTAAAACAATTACATTTATATACCTGTTGAAAATATTCTGTAATATTAGGGCAATTGAGGTCCACAAAAAAGGTAGTGTACTGAGGCACCGTATTATATCTGGCAATATTATAATATTCTACAAATTGCAACATACTTAACTGATCGGTATTGTTACCTGCCAGTAATGAATACAAATTAACTTTTTTATCTGGAACAAATGACAATGATGAGTCAAAATAAACACAAGAAGTCATTCTAAATTTAAAAATTGCTTACAGACTGGCCAGCAAAGCGTAGCAATTACGGTCGAAGGCCTTTCCATTGTACGAATAATATTAGTAATCATTACTGCCTCAAAATCTATATCCGTAGTAGAAACATTTTGACAGAATAAAAATATCAAAATGATATGTACTATCATTGTGAGAACAAAATTTTAAATTGAAATAAAAAATGACGGTTATTTATTTTATAGTAACTCCTTGAAAGGACTAGGTCGTAACTTATAACAGAGTGAAGTTAGATAATAATTTATTCAAAACAGCCGGTATATTCTAGCAATTGCAAATGTTTGAAATTGCTACCCTTTCAATAAAGTCGCAAGAAATTGCTTTGTTCACTTCTTTAATAATTTATTACGTACATAGAGTCCAAGTAGTGAACAATTCAAAGATTCATTCAAGATTCAGGCAAATGAAATAGATTCTCAAGAAGTCTTAGTAATTTTATATATGTAGTAATAGTTGAATCTATTGTTGTATGACGTATACGAATAATAATTTTATTTAAGTGTAATGTCACAATACTAAAAGAAAATTAATTTAGTCGTACAAATTTAAAGCAATATTTGAAATACTAATGTACTCTACTCTAAATAATGTACCATGTTATATTTTATTGTACGAAAATGTTATATTTTATTGAACGTCTCAAAGAATAACTTACGCCGAATAAGTTATAAATTATGACACGGACACTACCTATGCGGTTTCACCCGCATGACATTTATATTTATAAGAGTAACAAACATTCATTCATCCATCCATATTCACAAATTTTATTGTTTATAATATTAGTAAGATTATTCATGTCATTAATGTAGTATTCTTGTTTATTTACAATCACCGCGGAGAAGTTTTTTTCCACGTCTATTATCAGAAAGTGCAGCGTATTATTGATTTTAAGGTGGTCATTCTATAATTATTTCCTCAGTAGATACTAAATACGCAATTTAGTAGATTATTATGTTAATGCAATTTATGACTTATGAGACCTTTTTATCTATATTATTATGTGTGACCTTAGTCGTCAGAAGCCTAATATCACTGAGAACACTACAGCAATGGATGTTCACTTATACTAGTTCTGATTTACTTTAGCTATTCAAATTCTAAAGCAATTTCTAATTGTAGTGATAAGAAAAACTATTAAATATGAGAAGTGTGAATATATATATATATTTTTTTTATATCATAATTTGAGCGCGTTTGACCGCAATCTCACCTGATGTTAAGTGATGATGTGGTCTAAGCTGTTACACGCAAGCTCAAATAATACCTATTCACTCTTGACTTAAAAGACCCAATGTTGTAAGAGGCAGGAAAAATAGACGCTGGTAGAGAGTTCCACTCCTTAGCTGCTCGCATAAGGAAAGATGATGCAAAACGGTTAGTTCGAGCAGCTGGGATGTCAATAGTGTAGGGGTGGAGCCGCTCTCTACGTCTTGTTGTACGTTGATGGAACGGTGCTGGAGGAATGAGGTTGTGCAGTTCTTGAGCACATTCGCCAAAATGGAGCCTACAGAACATCGATAGACAAGCTACTTTATTAAGACTTTGAAGCCTCTTAGCTACAAGTGATTCGTCCCCGATAAGTCTCCTTGCTCGTCTGTCGATTGAGTCTAGAGCGTCAAGTTGGTACTGAGCGGATCCATCCCATAAGTGGGAACAATACTCCATGCAAGATCGGACCTGTGCTTGGTATAGCGTTAAAAGCTGTCCAGGCGTGAAGTATCTTCTAACCCTTGAGAGGACGCCCAGTTTTTTTGATGCCATTTTAGCTCTTGATTCAATATATGCCCCGAAATTTAGGTTGGATGATATTGTTAAACCTAGAAGATCGAGATGGTCAGAAACCGGGACAGATACATTTCGAAAAGTTGGAGATAGGTTAAAGGGGTTCTTTTTAGTGGAAAAAAGACAAGCTTGGGTTTTTGTAGCATTAAATCTCATGAGATTAGCATCACCCCAGTCAGATACCGTCTGTAGCGTCTGATCTATTCGCCGAATCAAACTCTGACGTTGGGAATTCAACTCAGCCCCCCCGGCACTACTATTAAGCAGGTACCTATCTGAAATAGTACTATCGTCAGCATACCCCAGGATTCCGGGTTTAAGCACATCATTCATATATAGCAAAAATAATGTAGCGGAAAGAACGGACCCCTGAGGTACCCCGGCATTGATGTTAAAGAGAAATATGAGTAGGAAATATTGAGAACCATTTATTAATTACTAGAAATATTCAATTTTGGGGGAAGTTGAGATGCACTATTGAAAAACAAATAAAAGAAATTCACGACCTTGACGTACAATAATTTCTATGTCCTTCTAGAAAGAAGAGAGAGCGCTTAAAATAATATTTCATTGTGGTCAACTTTATATTTCAAATTTTCAAGATACTCGACGGTTGTCTTGAAACCAATAATTTGTTTCTTCTCTTAACATTATGGCCATGGCAGATCTATAACGAAAAATATAACACGCGAAATGTAACTTAAGTTTCAATTAAGTCATATTTCATTTCATATTTTTAGATAAACAGTTTTTACAATAAATATAATTTTTATATAATAGGTAGTAAAAATAGTATATTTTTAAGAATAACCCACATACGTTAAATAATTATCTGTGGTTCACACACTAATGATATTTACTCAATGTTTTATCATATTTGTAAACATAATCAATGTAGGTATAAATAAATAGTTAAGCTCAGTTGTGTACTAGAATTCATCAGAACTATCAAGATTTACATATATTTGGCTATTCTTGAAAAATAAACTCTCACACAAACTAAATAGTATTTTTCTCAGTAGTGTCAATAGTAAACAACGTGAGATGAACGTGTTTACAAACCGTGTGGATGTTAATTGTTTGGATTCTGTGTCATATAGACAACAAGGAGAATCTGCATCAGAATGGACGCCGCTACTCGGGAATTCGCCGGGAGTCACACTTTCTACTCAAGGTAGGCACATGCACTTGTATTATCTTGAATTCGAAAGCTTACTGTGAATAGCAGGCGGCGTAGTTTGTAAAAAAGTAATTGGATATCTGTACCTACTTATTAATTTTAAAGTATTATAATTGCAAAAGTTGTAGATCTAACTGATGCCAATTCATATCCCGGTTCACTTGTCTGGTTTTGTCCATTATTCTTTCGCCATTCAGGCAATCAAACTTTGGAACGACTTACCCCTTTATATAAAAACCGCCACGAGTAGATTTTCTTTCAAACGTAAATTACGGGAACATTATTTAAACTTGTAACCATTCCTGTGTCCCATTTGCTCATTGTTTTTTTTTTATAATTTTTTTTAAATTCCATTATTTGTAGCAGTACATGCTATTTATTGTCAGATTATTAAATATATATTTATGTATGGTTTATGTATGTATATATATATATATATATATATATAGTTATTTATTCATATATATTTTTATGTGTATCATTTAATATATTTATATTTGCACCGTCAACAATTATTCTCTGCGTCACCCATGGTTGACTGGTAGATAATGCCGCATGGTGTTAAGTCCGTCATATGTACTTTAAAATTATTAAAGTTTTAATAAATAAATTGTGGGTACCACGGATATCACAAAATTAGTGTCATCTGACGTACCTACGTGATTTCATGCTTTGCGAGTATACCTTTGTAAATCGGGATTTCTTTATAAAGTGTTGAGCAAAATATCCATATCTATTATTAATCTGAAAGTGTATTAACAACTAAGCGGCTGAACAGATCTTAATGAAATATGGAGTTAGATTGTATCGCGAGGACGAACATAGGTTTTTATATTTATCACAGGAAATTAGATTTATTTTGTTACCATGGTTTTGTTTGTACTCTTTAATTAGATGGTTTTCTATAAACTGAATTGTTATAACACATATCTCTCTTATAACATATAATGGATATATCGAGCTACTATGGTCGATATTTCCAACAACAGAAACTCTATATTGTACACATGTGTACACGCTAAAGTTAAGCATGTTTGGAATTACACAGAAAGCAGTGAGAACTGATTAATTCATCTGGCTTATTTTTTGTATGATACAAACACATTACTGATTAATACAGGGTTAGGTATAATTAATACTTATACAAAAGCAAATTTTAGACGCATCAGGAATTTTTTATGTGAAGTAAATAGTTCGTAACGACATCTCATACAGCCTAATTAGGAGATAATTACCTATTAGTACTTAAAGCTTTTCTTTTGTTATTCATTACGTAGGCGATGTGTAATGGTGTTAACCCATTTTGTAAAATTCCATTGTGTAACAACAAGAAAGTAAATGATAAAACTGGATCGTCATTACGCCAGAATATTAGAAATCAGATACTTCTTCATTTATTATGAATATATACCTAAGTAATAATAATAAATATATTAACCATACATCCATATTTTTTATAAAATAAAAGGCTTAGTTACAGGTACACTATTTATAACAAAATAATCGCTGAACAGACTGATATGCTCTATAATATACTCGTATTATAATAGATTTATCTTCGCCCCAAATAGCAGGATGATTTAAAACTTAAAAAAAAAAATTTTTTTAAAGTTTTAAAGTTTCTGCATAGAAAAGATGCATTGTATTAATTGAATTTGGAAGAAATAAAAAATATATACATTTTATTATTATTTTATATCTCTATAGGGTATTTATAATATGGGGCATTAATAGCTTACATTAAAATACATTAGTAAATTAAGTACAATATCGAATTTATTTTATCAAAAGTTTTTACTGAGATGGTAGGAAGTTCGGTGGGTTAGCCGTGTATTAGCGATAAGAATAATATGCTCACTTAAACTTTAAAATCGTCTTTTGAGAAAATATGCTACTTGGACCGTGTCAAACAATCCTTTTGAATGTTTTAGCAAACAATACGGTGAATATATGACAATAAAGTTTGTTCCAAATTGCTGGTGTTTTATTTATTTTACTTTTGCTTTGCCGCGGTCAATAATATGAAATAATACATAAGATGCCGTATATAATTACAAATGATTTATGCATGGTAACTGTAACTGTTTTATGTTTCATTTTCAATTATAATGTAGTAAATAGGCTAAAAACATGTTTAGAATATCTAAGTGTTTTTTTTGTCGTAATCATAGCATAGTATTGCTAGGCGAGTACGATAAAACGATTGTGTTCATCTTAATTTTAGATTAAGGAAATAGATTTAATTTTTGTATTGATACCAAAAGCCATTTTATATATCGTCGGTTAAAATCTAAAATGGCAGTATTCAAAATGTACATTTTTGTCTTGTCTTGTAGACATGCATTTAAAGTTTTTAATTTCATTTAAATTCTAATTTCCTATAAAGTTTGAAATTTACACGGAAGTATTATATATAATTTTAAAAGTATTTAGATAATGATTAAAACGGCATGGTTAATTTAATTGACTTATATAAATGGAGGCAATTCTAGCTTTTAATTTTGATTACATATTTCAGATTTTGATTACATACTTTACTTTTCATATAATTTAATTAAAAAAACGTATTGACATCGTCATTCCTGCATATTTTAACACTGGAGTCAAAATTTATGTTCAATGTGCCGCCTTCGTGATTTTTTTTGTGAATAAAGTTATTTAAATTAAGTGTAGTACCTCAGTTTGCATTTTTAATATATATGGAAGCGTCCTAATTCCTTCCACATTCAAGCCTAATTATCTCCATATGAGGCAAAGGTAGATGTTACTAGTTGATGTAGATATGTATGGGAGTGGTCAGTCGACTGTGTGGCCAGACAGTCTGGTGCCGCACCTATAAGTACATGCATGCTTCTGTATCTATTAAATATGCATCATGTTCATTACATACGGCTAAAGCAAGCTGTTACTATAAATTTTATAAGCAATTATAATGGCAAACACTTATACATCGTCTCTAAACATGAAGAGTATATTATTATAGATGCCAGTGCCACTTATGCCATTTCGGAGGATTAAGATATCTTGCATAAGGAGTACTGCTCTTCTTTGGGCAGTCACAATCTCGGTCCTTTTGACTGGTTCAAGAGACATGCTATTAGAACTATCGATGATTCCGATTTCTCAGTGGGTATCGAACGTCAAATATTGTGTGTTAAAGACTGATGGGCCGTATGTTTGTCTGTCACCTAGAGGTAGTAAAAAAAACTACGATACTTTTAATGATATTAAAATTATTATACAGATATTATAGTACACATCGTATTTTTTATTTGGGTTAACAGTGTATCGTTTAAGATAAGCTTATATTGTAGTTAAGAACTAATTTATTTGTCGTAAGAACGGATAGTGAAATACGTATAGGTAATTTAATTTTTAATTATGTTAAAAAAAGGCAAGTCATATTTACAACAGGCGCATATATTTCTATTTTGAATTCAAACCATATTATTTCTGGGTCTCTACTTCGTTTGTTGGAATTATGTACATAATACCTATAAGAGAGATGATTGCTCAAGATCGCTGTTGTCGATATTTCAACACTATTATAATAGATAATGTTCTTTAAAAACTTGTGTAGACATAAATAAACTTCAAAATATTTATATGTCAACACTCTATACTCTATTGATATTATGAGAAATCTAAGAAATATCAACGTTTGTGGTTTTTATGTATTCATAATATAGTAAACAAGTTTGTGTAAAATAATATGTATTGGTATTCTGATTTGATATGGGGTTTGGTCTTGTGTAATATGAGAAGTAATAGTAATTCTGTACTAATACTTTTTTTAGGTAGATACTAGACAGTGCTTACCGAAAAGTACTAAGTCTAGATTAATCAAAGGAACATAGGTTTATTTTACGAAGTATCTATTATTAAAAGGGTGTTTGAAATTTAAGAGTAACAAACAAACATTATTTGCACGAGTATACCTCATCAATTGGAACTATATTATTAAACTCTGATACCCTGTAATATAATAATGTAAAGCATAGAAAATAATACTATTGAAATTTAAATTATTTTTGTCTTAAAAATATTTTATTGAAATATTGTCGCTTGGATGATCTAATCATATTACTATTCTACTGATGTAATAGAATATACTTATTTATTTTTTACAAAAAAAAATTTAATTGAGTTGTCACCAGAATTCACGATTCAATACTCCAGGATGTGTTCGTTCGTGATTTATTTGTCCTCTTTCGAGTATAATGTATTTGTACTAAATTCAAATACAAATCTTGTCCTTACAATAAAGCACCATTCAATAGTCAATTATAATGTTGTTTTGTAAGCCAACTTGATTAAACAATCGACATTAATCTGTATGTATAAATGAATCCCTGTCTCTTAATCATGGCATCACGCTGGACCGATTTTGCTAATTCTTTTTTTGTTTGTTATTAGGAGATGGTTTGGAAAAGGTTTTCTTTGTGAGATTTTTTTATTTATTATATAATTGCGAATTCAATATTTTTAGTATATGGCAGAACACTGTCTATTGGGTCAGCCAATATTGAATAAACATTATTTATACCTTACCTTACTTGTACCTTAGTGAGTACCAGCTACTTCATCACGTGACCGGGGTAACTTGATTGACAGTAATAGCCCATGATCTTCTTAGTCTCAAATATCACTATGTATAGCTTTAATTTCTAATTATAGATTATATTGTGACTGGAGATAATATTTGTACTATACCCTCCTAATATTAAAATAAATATACCTCCAAATATAATAAAAGGGTAAAGTAAAGTTTTATCAAAGAAGTAATTGAGCAATTTGAAAAATATAATAACTATATTATCTGCGAATATCCATGAAGAAATCAAATATTAATAGAGAAATTATATCAATGACCATAATTGACAAGTATTATTATATTCTTTTATTCTGTTCACAAACAGAGTAAATAATAGAACAATTTTTTTATTGGGGGGTTTGGGTTTTTACAGGTGCTCGGGCCTGTAGCACTGCGACCTATAATACCATAGATTTATTGTGCTTGCCCTGTTTAGAGTTCGCTACCTAGACCCGTCAGGAATAAGAATTGAAGGATATTCTTAGGAGCGATGATTTTCATCTCTTCAGGATAGAAACATACTCATCACAATTATTTTTGTAAATATCTCAATATCTTTAGCAAAATCCCTTATTAGATTTGTTCAACACATAGAAAACCAGACATAACTTCGCAATATTTTATAAAAAAAACCTAATCTATGTCAATATTACTAGAAAGTGGGCCGATACGTATATTAAAGAAACTTCAAGTTCGTAGTTTGTATTACAAAACAAAATTAAACTGTGGATATCCGTAAAACGTATTAAAATTGATACTTAGTATGTACTTACGAGTAAGTATAAACAATAGACGGAAATATACAAAATCAATTGCTATTCAAAGAAGGTCAATAAACGTAGTCTATTATGGAGCGAGTGACTTTATGATCATAGAGGAAACTCTATAATAAACTAGTGACCCGCCCTTGCTTCGCACGGATGTACACTATACCTATGTACCGGTAGAAATAGTAGTAGAGTATAACTAAATACATATAATAAACATATAAACTTTCCGGACATATCAAAAATTGCTGCGTGCTTGGGAAGATGTAGTATGAGGAATCCAGGTGTCTCCGTAAATAAAATTCGGAAAATCTTTTTTATCGGAGGACAGGATAATTAGTTAACGCACGGGATTTTCATTTAACGTTACACCTACATAAGTATACAATGTAAATAAACTGGCTTTTAAAAAGAAAATAAATTTAATGGAGTTCTTGCCAGTTCTTCTCAGTTGGATCTGGACTGTACTGAACTGGATTGTAGGGAAAAAATACAAAGAAATGACGTTTATAAGGGATTAAAATTTCCTACATGAATAAATGATTTTTGATTTGGGTTGATTTGATTTTGAACAGCATAAACTGATATCAATAATAGTGAGCATAACATAGTTTAAGTGGTTTTATGATTATGACAAATTTTGCAACGAATCTAGTTTCACAACAATAGCTACTTGAAAAGAATCTATGGACTCTCGATTTCCTTTCAGCAACGTCATTACAAGGTTATTGCTACAGTGGCCGTGATGTACGTAGACGATTAACGGACAATAATAATTGTACGAGTATGGAAATAAAAAGAAACATGAACTTCAAATATCTAATAATAAGATTGAGTAGAATCACCCATTCTATTACAGATTATTATGAACTGTTCATAGTGAGTTCATAGTCCATTAGTAAATTAACTATAAAACTGTCTCCCATTACGCCACGTAGAATACTTTGTTAAGGACAACTATACAAACAAAGATATCCTGAAACATAAAGTATCTTTGTCTGACGAATAGTCAAGACAAGAGTGTTAGAAAGGTTTAAGTAGGTTCATCATATGAAAATAAAATTTATAATGTTCAAAATCGTTTTTATTTTCAATTCTTCTCTACTTGTACGTATTATGTCTAAAGTAAAAAAAGGTGTCTTTGACACCAGTACACTAATAATAATCAAACTTACGATTTAAATTAATTGTGGTCGAATTTCGACTATTGATCGACCACTAGTTAAAGTAAACAGACATAGATAAAGATGCAGGGATAATTACTGCATAACTGATTTTGAAATAAGTAATGTCGTATAGATGTACGATATTGAATACGTAATATGGTAATACTTACTCTGTGGTTTTTCTCATTAAAATCATGGTAATGAAAAAACCACAAAATTGAGATGTTCGTAGATTTATTAAGGAATATAACTAATTGCTTTAATAAAATAATATAAGTAATGGCTTTATCCTATAGACTAAATGTTGAATTTCTCACTCGAACAAATAGTCATATTTTGTGCGTACTATAATATAAATATATACTTGAATACTATCGATAAGTGGATAGTGAACAATAGTGCGTCGTTATTTGTCTCTCCTATTAACATAATGATACCTATTTAAATAGGTGCCTTCCAGTGTCTTGCAAAACAATTTACCTAAACTATTTTAATTTACAATAACCTAAACCAATAACTTTGCAATGATGTCATAAATAGATATATTCTATTAAATTCTTTTGTTTTCCGAACTAAAACAACTTTTAACACAATTTTCAACGGAGTACAAAATGATTTTGTGGCATTTAGTATAAACGATCTACAGACGACTGTAAAAGTGCCATATTGAAGCAGTTAGTTTCGTTTGTAAGTCTTTTTAAGTGTATACGCAATTTAGGGCAAATCAGTGGTAATAACGGAACAGTGGTGAGAGGTTTCTTATATCTAAGAAGTTATCTAGAGGGCTCCCTAGGTCGCTTCTTAGATATGTATTAGATTCTTCGTATGTCAACGTAAATCGTCACGGGAGATGAATAATGATTAGAATAGGGTTGTGTTTAAACGATTTTATAATAAAACACGAATGAATAATAATTTATGTAAATGAATATTGAATTAAATTCCTAAACTTTAGAATCTGTTCTATTTAGGGTAAAAAGGGCACAACAGCGCATAAAATTGAAATATCATCAATTAAGAACTCCTATCTTATTCATGGAAATCAATTAAAAAAAATGAAATTTTTGAAATTTGTTTATTTCATAGCTATTTAATAGATCTACACATAATAGTAGCATAATGAATGTAGATTTTATTATTTCATGACAGTTGGTATTAATAAAATATCAATTGGTTATTGTAGAGTGTGGAAAATTATCAGATTGGCTAACAAAGTTTATGACTGAAGCGTACAGTATAAGGATAAAGTAAATAGGTACAACTTGGACTTTCCAGTATGCAATTTGAAATAAGTTAATAATTTCAATGTGAAAAGGTAATAACCGTTGGAATTTTGTTTCCTTTATATGATAGTAGAGTATATGAAAATTATATTTTTTATTAGTTATATATTCCTTTATAGTAGTAGATGAAAATGTATTGATATGTATATCACTTTAATCCTTCTGTAATGAGTAGGTATATATTATGATCACCAGCGTTCATTGACTCCTCTTTTGTATTACAAGTGCAGTGTAAAGAAAACTTTTATTTGTAACGGGAATGATAAATGAACTGACTTCGCTGAAGGAAACAGGCAAACCGTGACTGGAATCATAGACATCATGTTATCCATCCACTTTGCCATTCTGTATGACTAAGGAATGGCAACATACCTATAATAGCATTGCCATATTCCACAGTCAAATCCAAAAATGAAAACACTGCTCACAAATCAAAATATACTTGCTGCAAATATAAGTGGGACAGAGGATCACGCAGTATACTTATACGCAGTGTTACCTCGGTAATACCATAGATAACATAATATTACATAGTAATACTATGACTTGTGTGAAAAAAGGTTCACGATAAAAGGTGGTATAACATACGAAATAACTGATCATAATATAAAGTAAAAATATACTGCGTCGTAAATAATTATTAGTTTGTATGTTACCTCATCTTTATCAATGTGGTACCAAATGTATTGAGAAATTGCAAAGAATTTATAGTAAAAAGAAACCAGATATTAAATAAATGCTTTGCATTGTTGTGCCTTGTTATTAATTACTTGTATTTATTATTTGCTTGTGCATATTATTGTACGTAACTATAACTCCATCTAGTCTACTTATTTGCTTATTTATAACAATATGCATTTAAACGAAAGTAGAGTGCACTACTTCACATATCCGCATGTCAAATATTCAGTTACATATTAACACTGGCGGTGTATTACCACAGTGCCAACAAGCAACTTTCACCTTTAAATAAATGTAGAAAAGATTAGAATTGTATACTTGTTGACGTTATACTGACACCGTAAATCGGCGTGCATGAACTTGACCGTTTCGCTGTTACATAAACGAAGACAGGTTTTTCAATTTGCGCTGTTATAATAACCGGAATAATTTTGGCTGGATCAATTTGTGTAATGTTACTTCTTACCCTTATTCAAATGAATCGGATTGGAGTAGCTGATCGAGCGAGGTGGATATATAGAGAGACGATCTCGCGGGCGCGCAGTCCGAGTCTGTCGTGCGCATGACGGTTTTGTGTTTTAGTTTTACGAGGCGCAACTCGCGCGCATTCATCGTCTTAGCGAAATAATGCACTTCTGATAGCAAAGTTCCTGTGTATTGATAAACATACGTGAAAGTTAAATTTAGTGATTATTGTGGTGCTATATTAAAAGAACAATGTTGAGCGGTTGGCAGCTAATTTTGTCTAAACGTAAGTTAAAATACATAAATAATATTTAAAATACATTTGGACTTTTAAAAATTAATTATTGATATTTTTAAATTATTCTTATCAAAATATTATAAACGATTTAAATTTAATAAAGGTATAGGTAATATTTGTAAATTTATATGTACTCAAAATATTAAATTATAAAAACTTAGAAGTCTTCCAGTCAATTGATTGAATAATTTTATTCAATAATTTGACTAGAAGAGGTCGAAGTTTTAAATTCATAGAGTTAAATCTACAAAATTACGGTTGGGTGTGACTAAAATCTAGTAAATATATTAGTGTTACAGCCATATAAATAACTATTTCTTCGTGATTCTAGACTGTAGGCAGTTATAAAAATCTGACAATTAAGTGCTTCAAGTTAGACTGGTTTTCAGTTGCAATGTGATTCTTAAAATTATTGATTGATTCTTAAATATCAATATTATTAAATTTTGTTTTGTAACAAGTATTATATTAGCTACGTGTTTATTTTATTTTATTAAGTCTTTCTTGTTGTTGAATTTTTAACGCTTTTGTCCTAGCTATTATAATAATAAATATACAGAATAAGTCTAATAGGTCTGTCTTGTTTGTTTTGTTTTTTACTTTTTTACAAGATAAGTATATTATAATGTAAATTTATTATAACAACTCAACAGATTTTCATGTAATGTGTCAAAAAAAAATAGACTATAAGTATTATTAGGACGAACATACATTATCTTTTATATATAAAATAATAGTGAAGGGGTAAAAAAAGGTATGCAACTTTGTCACAAAGTAGTCCTGGCTAAAAGGTGTAGCCTATAAAAATAGTGGTGATATGTAAAGGACAAATAAGATTAAAAAACAAAACGATGTAACGCGATGAATTAAACATTGAAAAGCTAAAGAAATGAGTTCGAAGTTGATATTCATACTGAGACAATTACATAATATGTTGTTATTGTATTGAGTACATTAGTAATATATACACGGTTCTTCAATTCAAAATACTAAGTGTGTGATGTTACATTAAACGTACTTACCGAAGTAAAGTTCGTGACACTTCATGTCTCACCTACATATATCAACCGCCAGTAGCTTGCTTTGTGAGCGATCAGTTGAAGGGTGAGACTGACGAGGCCGAAATATAAGAATGAAATTTCATGATAAGAGGTAGGATAGGAAGTCCTCCGAAATATAGAGCTGTTCTTGTATGTCTATAGGCAACTCTTACCATTAGGTGAACCGTTACCGTTGATATACCAATTACATAAAAAAAAATTCGAGGTAGATATATATTTACCATACTTATGTACCTAACATCAAACAATGATACCGTATACTTTATAGAATCTGCCTTTCATTCATTCAACCCTTCCCATATCAATTATGATTTGGGGTCTGTTGGTTTAATTTTTTTTTCCTCCATTACTGTTCACAGTTTCCTCAATATCCACTCCTTTTCTTGTTATTTTATTTCTCAGACAATCCATCTATCTCTTGCCATTGAAGTCTTCTCATTACCTCTACCAAAAAATACTATAAACATCTGATTAATTGATAGAATAAAAAGAAATAAGCCGAAAATAATTTATCATATCGTGAATTGATACTATGAGTAGGTATCTTATTTTACAAACTATAAGACTTAGTCTTGTAAATACTAATAATCATAATAATCCAGGACGATTCACACAACGTCATCTAGTCACAAACTAAACAGAGTTTGTACTATGGGCACTAAATTATGCATATCATATACCTATACACTTTATTTCCTTTCTATAAAACACCCAGATCAATACTATCAATCATACTCATGACTACAGTTTTTTGTATCATGCGAGGAATCGAAACTGCTACCATCTCAAGTAAAGTGGTATGCTAAGCCGCTAGACTTAGACCAAGGCCATCAATACAATCAAAATTATTATTTCATACATTTATGTATTAAAAAAGTTCCAATAATTTGTTTCTAGTTCTTTTATATATATATGTATCTCATTATTACTAAATAGCACGGTCACTTTGCGGTTTTCTTAAAATACCTACTTACATCTAAAATATCTGTGTTTGATAGAAAGGCTGCTGTTACTTTAATAGTGTCCTTCTATTTTAGTTTCGTTTCATAAGCGATTCACAACTTATATAAGACTAGCAGTTACCGGCGGCTTCGTTTAGAGTTTTATAGTAAATAAAATTCTATAAATCTTTAACTTCATTTTTATGTGAAATTCTTTAATTTATTCAGTTGTCTAGTCCTGAAAAGGTAAAGTCAGTCAGACACACACATTTGCATTGCAATATTGATATTGATGATTCGCCCTGCGGCGTTGATTGCAATTTTATTGCAGCTATCAAGACAGTCCTTGTTGCAGCATCTTAATAATTACGTAATTATGTTATTTATTTTTATTCCCAGCGCAATATTGAAAGTTCAGTTTAAAACCCATAACAGGTTTTTATTACTTTATTATTAACACGAAATTATAAATAAAATATCGAAAGTATTAGCAACCTATTAATAATGGTTGTTACGATCTTCGTGTACATTATGTATTCTGAATAATTGTATGTTCAATCTTTAGATTTTATAACATTTAAAACAAATTGACTTTAGACCAGACTGATTAGAGAACATGAGACACAATTACATTAAATTCTTACATGTTCTTTCATATCATTCACGATAGTTTGATAATTTAAGTTTCGGTAATATTTGATTATATTCTTTATTTCCTTACTGTTAACTGATTAACCTAGACCTCCTAATAAAAACTACAAATAACCCAATGAATACTTAAAAGAAATGAATAACATAAACTTGTTTCATATTATAATTAATATCAACGTAATGGTATTTCTAGTTATTCAGTAATATGCTGAATTTATTAATAGTTGTCATGTACTAAGAAAATACTATACCATAACAAAAAGAATAAATAAATATTGTAATACACAGTAATAATAAAGTCAATAAATTGCACATTGTAATGTAGAGTCGTGTCAACTAAACATTCACATGTGCCTAGGAAGTCAATTGTCGCAGATTTATTCATGCACGTCATGGAAAAAATAAATATTTATTAATGTATACATGCAGTCCTTGGCATATTATAAAAAATAAAATAAATACTTCATATAATGTTACTTTATTTAAAGTACTTACTTTACTTTATTTCAACTAAACCATATATATAGTATTATGCTACAACCTATTTATAATTAGTAAATATAGATTAAAAAGAATTTTACTTTTATTGTTATTGCAGCACAGTTTGTAAGATCACAAAAATGGATACATAATATCTATGACTAATAAAAGTTAAGTACGTCCATAAATATGTGGATTAGTTAAAAGTAACCTACAAAAAAGTTTTATACTAGTAAATTATTTTTTCAACAAGCAACAATTCAAAGTGTGAAATGAAATAATTATGTACACTTGGATTCGATTGACAGTATCGAATTTTCTTCACACAGTAAAAAACGATAAAATGCATTTTAACCTCGTCTCTTGTATTACACAAAATGTTTAAAACCCGTATAATTAGACAGCATTGCATTGAACACAATTGCCTATGCTTGGGTGGTTTTATTTCGAAATTTATTTTTAAAACAATATAATGTTCGTGCGATAAGTAACAAACAATAGGTACCTGCGTAGTGGATATAAGTCAAACAAATATAGTTTACTTATTTATAATGAATACCATGTCCTATTAGATCTGTTTTGCTATGTTAATATCTGTCGTATTTATTAACTAATATGTAAGAATAATTTATACATTTAAATTTGATTGAATTAAACCATTTTCATTTTACGAATCCTTCAATTAAAATTAGTACCTGATTCTTTCTTATATATTTTTGTTTACCAATTTACATTTATTTGATACCGTTTTTACTGTAGAGCGATTATTAGGAAATGTACCTATTATCTATAATCTGTAGATATTATTAAGAAAATTATATTAGTAGACAGTTTTACAATTTTTTATTAGCATACTAAATAAATATAAATCCCGAAGGGATTTGCAGAAGGAATTGAACCATAAACGTATCTATAATAATAATGTACTACATCCATAATAATAATAAAACCCTAAATATATATTTTTTACATTACTTTCCTAACTAATAAAGATATTATTCCTTGCTTAGCCTATTATGTATTCTGTGTTATTATATTACCTATTTAATGTACAAAATTTCAAGTATACTAGAACAAATGCGATATTATCTGCAGATTAAGACGTGCCCACACGGCAATAAATACGCAATGATACTAGCTAATTTATGGTATTAAGGAGAAAGGGGCCCGAGCCTGTCGAACGACTCTTATACCAGTAACTTGCAATTAGAAGAACTACATGAACATTTATTTAATTCCTCCTCCTTAGGAATATTGCACAATGTACAATCTACAATAGAATTCTACTGTGTGAAATATGTTAGAAATTTATTACTATTTCAATGCTAAAAGGTAAAACCATTAAACATTGTGATATGATTACTTCAAGTAGAGAATCTTTTTATCACGTCGGGGTCACGTTATGGGCTTCATCTGGATTATATTTATGTGTATTGAAATAAAATTACAAATCAAATGATTATCTAATTTAATTTTCTAGGAGACCAAAAAGAATGATATATTTCAGTTACGCGCGCAGCTTCACATGCGCGTTGCCTATATAATGTGTTTATATACGATTACAGCCATATATTAACTACATATTAGTGTTAACATCACAAAATGTCATCAACATCATAATTGTACTAGTAAATCTCGTGCCATGCCACGTTTTGCCCAATGAAACAATGATAATTACACATTCCGTTATTTAATGACCGATAATGAATGATGATACTATGCAGATCCAATAGTAATAACAGCTGTTTACTACAATGACAGCGTTTGCGTTTAATTGTTAAGTACGAGTATCCGATGGTATTTGATATACTGCAGATAATGATATTATTCTAAAAGAATGAAAATGATATCTGTCTGCAACATACAGTCTATAAGGACCTGTGCTATGTTACTCGAATTATCATTAATTTCATTTTTCATGGTCTCTACTTTATTTTTGTGGGCATTTGTATATAAGTTTTCACATTATTGACTACTTATATGAGGAAACGACAATGCAATACGTTTAGTAGATCCAGGATATGGAATTAATTTAATGCAGCACTCCTCCATAATCCTTAACTTAATCTATGTTTTTGTTTTCAAATCAAGATATGTAAAATTTATAAATTATCATCATCAACTCAGGAATATGTAACCGCACATCGTTGCTGAAGTTATTATTGAGTATGACATTATAAAAATGGAAGTCATTGTTTCACATTAGCTATGTGTTCACGCAACTCACTGTATGCATGTTATGTTCTATGTTCTAATTTATTTGTCGAATCGGTACAAATATTATGAATGCGTAATTGTGTCCGTTTATCTTTTTATCTTTTTAAGACGGCTGAAAGAATATTATTGTAAGTTGTTATGGGGTATGAAAGTTTTAAAGAGAATGTCACGGGTAATATTGCTAGAGCACTATCTGTTACCTGTTATATAGGTACATATATTGAATAGGAGTCGTATGAATCTCTAAAGAATAATTTAAGCAAAAGTATCAAATTATTTTATTTGAGCATCATGATTTGCAAATCGTGTGTTTAATTATTAAGCTGACATTTATGTGTGAAGGTTCTTGCATGTAATAATACATACTAATTAATTTAACTCACTAAGCATACTAATGTAGGATATTGATTTGATGCTCTAACAACCAAGATCTATAACTAACTAACTGCTTATACACTTTCACAGTAGAAGCAGTTAAATTGTATATGTCGATTGTATTTTTTTGAATAGGAATACATACCTACATAATATACATCTATTAAAAATAATTTTAACAGATGCACGTATATTAAATAACAACATAACAAAAAAATAACTTGCATAAGTGGCCAAAAGTAATTATTATGTTTTTAATTTTTGGTCACTTCTACTCTCCAGGATTTCAATAGAATAAATTCAGATATTCTGCACCTTAATCATTTTCGGATCGACATTTTTTTACTCTACTTCCACATTCGGAATGTAGATTAAACATTAAGAAACATAACTGCAGCTCTTTTGAACAAGTGATAAAAATTTTAAAAGTATTTTTTATGTGAATATAAACTATCAAGCAGTACAAATTTATGAAAGAACAATATACATGTAATTACAATATCACATCTATTCTATTTATTCTTTAATATTAGCATTTAAATATTGTAAAATTATCATATAATAAATTAGAGTACAAGGCAATTATTTCAATTATCATAACACATAGGTACATAATAATATATATATATGATATTAAATACTGCAAGTTATTGACAATGATCAAAATTTAAATAAGTACACACACTCTTGGCGTTTTAATCTATCAACAGGGCCGAATTATCGATTTGATGGAGTAGGCAAGTTAGGGACCAGCGTTGGTTATGGGCCCCGTACCCGCAGTGAATAAATTAAGAATGCGTCATTGAGAAAAAATATTTGGTATATTTGTACCCTCAATGACAATAAATATAGTCTTATTTATTTTTTTTGACGTTTATTAGTCGACGTACATAGAGAACAAAAACCAACAAGTAGTATAACATATAATATGAATGGGTTACGTTAACACTTTACTTTACCCGTCCCTTTGTCTACTTGAAAAGCAGCTGAATATTTCTAATTCAAAAGTACTCTATATTCTAAAAATATATAGATATAAAATTACATTACCAAACCTCTTTCTATATATATTTTTAAATTAGGGAGCGGTCTCCTATTGGCACTGTCTAGGGGCCCCAACATAGTTAATCCGTCCCTGTCTATCACTTATTGTTAACACGTGGAAAAGTACTGACAAGTGTATAGTATAAAGTACACTTGTATAAAGTACTAGTATGCTTATGTTTGAATACTAACGTAAAAGGAAACTTTTATATCTCTTTCAACGCTAGTGCACTATCCAACATTTTCAAGGCGCAATTACTCGTAACTTGCGACACCTCATTAACTGCCGCACCACGCCAGCTTGTCTGCCAGTGTACCTAACTGGTTTGGCCTTACCATTGGCCGGCGGGATCATACGTTACTGGAATGCTATCACGACTCAATAGAAATCTACCCACTATAAAAACCATTGCATACGAGTTTCTCAAGCAAAACCTTTTTTGGTATACCATAAAAACACGACGACTGCTACATCTTGAAACAAGTAATTTTTAAAAAGTAATTCATTGATAAAGTCTGAATCTGAAGTTTGAACATTATATTTATATTTTTTAATTATTGTACATATTTTCTTATTCCTTGTATATCCGCAATCAGTAAGTGTCTATAAACGGATTGGTTGGTAAATGTCAATGCGAGTCTGCAATCCATTGAGTGCACGACTTTTTAGGCTCTCTGGATTTATATTTAGAATATAGATCTGGAATGCTCTTTATCAAACCCCACGACAAGTGCCCTTTTCAGGCATTTTGGAGGGTTTTAGTGAGTTACCTAGTTTTAGCTCATTAGGTTGTGCACTCAGCCGAGTCTGCATGTACTTGCAAGTTTATTTTATACTGTGGGTAAATTCGAAAAATGATAAATCTCCAAGTTGGTTATAAACCATGGTGCCTTAAGAATGGTCTTTAAGATGGCGTTTTGGGACCGTTAGAGAATTTCAATGTTGGAGCTACTGACACTTCTGCACAGTTGTGTATGCTATAGGTCAAATCAAGTTTGTCATCGCTCGTGAACCTTATACT
Organism: Achroia grisella; assembly: GCF_030625045.1. NCBI lineage: Eukaryota > Metazoa > Arthropoda > Insecta > Lepidoptera > Pyralidae > Achroia > Achroia grisella. The sequence continues at coordinate 2,335,731 of NW_026712655.1, read as the reverse complement.
TTCAGAATTTCGATCCTATTCCATTATTATTTTGTAAGTATTATTTTATAATTCTATATTTTGTGGTAAAAGTAAGACAATGTTATTCTTATATTGTTATACTTCGGTTTAGTCTTGCATACGTTCCAACAGAAGAGTTCAAAATAGCTTGGATGGCTATCGAAATTTATATATAAACTCCAAAGTGTAGATCTGCTATTCATAGAAAGTATTGTGGAATACATAGTTTTCTTTTTACATGTTTAGTTAAATTTGTTATCATGCTTTGTACATTATCTCTTTACGATTGTCGTTCCGGTTCGTTTGTCACTTTTAAGCATTTGCTGGCATCCGATCAGTCTGTAATTTTGCATACGAATGTAAATTGGATGGCAGCAATATAACATATAGCATATATTATATTACTGTCATTCAATTTACATTGTATGACAATGGACTAAAGAAGGTCTGAAAATGAAATAATAAAACTTGATCGATATTTGGTCTCATTTGATTTATAACGATGATTGTTTGGTTAGAAGAATATCATGAGTCAATAAACAAGTAGGAAGATTTTTAAGTAATAAATAACTTGCTTAATAATTTATATATGTATATTCTTAATTTTTGTTCAACATATCTATCAACATATACATCTTGTTATGCTATAAATTCTTTATATTTAGTGTTTAATCACTAAATATAAAGAATACATATGAATTTTATCTGGTTTTTTTTACTTCACTTGACTTTAATATACTTTATTTGTAAAATACATTAAAGTAAAGACATACACAATATAGTAAAGAACACATATATAATTAAGATAATTTAAATTCATTAAACGAAGTTCACCGGAATGTCTTTAATGCAAACATTAGTAAAAAGTCATATAAAATGGTAAAACAATAGGTATTTTGGATCAGTGGGACTATCAAAATTATAAACCGAAAGATATGCTATTGTTATATTAGTATATATCTATGTGACACAGTTTAGTATTTTTTTCAATTCAATAGTTTTAATAATTATCTTATTGTGAACCCACTAAATGGGAGCAATAACGGTCAGTTGTCGTTTTGTATGCCAAGGAACAGATATCATCAAATCTTTTTGTATATCGATGACGCATAATAAATACATATAGCGGCGAATGGTCCATTGTCTCGTCTCAAACTTCGAACATCAGCTAGACAACTTTTGCGGAGAAAACGCTTTGGAAAATCTGTGTATTTGGAAAGCGCGTGTCGTCTTGAGTGTAAATATTCTAGTCAGATGCCAGACGGCATTTAGTGTCAATTAACAATTAGTGTGTCAATAGAAGGTACATTGTTAATTAAATAGATACTTAAGTAAAATTACATTTTCAATGTCAAGTGAAATTCTACCTATACCTTGTTAGTACCTACCTATCTACTAGTAGTTTCGATTTTAGTTTCGATTTCTACTTGTAACTAGTCGATGTTAGCTCATAGTCTAATAATTCTGTTCCAATAATACATTCGATCTTTGTGTAGGTTAAAATTATCAAATTAGTAATAGTCCCAGCAGAAAAATTATAAATATCATGAATAGCGCATTTAATTCCTTAAGGCAAAGTAGGATATTCTGCCCTTTTATGCTAGATTTTGGTCCACAATATTGGTCTTATTACCAATTCATATTCCAATATTACTATTACGAATGATAAAAGATAAAGGCTATTATTTATAACGTTCAATAGATAAAAGTTACTTTTTATTCCCATTATGACTCGATTAACTAAATCTAATCGTCAAAAATATAGGTAATGTAACGTCTGAGAACAAATAGAAAAATTAATGCTTCTCTATTGTATACTGGTATATATTTATACATCTGACATAAAGAAATTAAAATTGATTAGTAGAGTTTTGTTATCACGTAAACATCCACTAAATATTTTCCGTTGTTAGTATTCCCACGGGAATTATGAACCACTAACAACGGTTATGTATTTTTATTATAAAGAACAATGGTTTTCTATTTTGATACTGCGTAGGAAGGTAGGTACACCTCTTCATATGTGACGTGAATGGTAACTGTAAATTAACTGTCATATGAATATATTAGGGTACTACTTATTTTTATGAGTGTAATGACCAGTAAGTTCCTGACATCGCTAGGGACTATTGCATCGTACCTACATGAAGTAGCTACATTAAAATTTTGAAAAGATTTCAAACATTGAGTTGAAAGTATACTTAGTACCAGCCTATTCTATGAGAAGAGTTATTATAAGAAGTAACATAATATAAGTGTACAAAAGTATACTTTACTGTTTGTGAACTGAATTATGGATAGGTAATATATATATTATAGATATCTAAGCACCGATCAATCAGTAGCCTTAATTCGATATATTTCTAAATTTAATGACATAATAACTATAGTCATATTTCTTTTATATCATCATCTTAATTAGCATCTAAACTAATATTATAAAGATTGTTGAACAGTACATTATCAGATAGTAATATGGGCTATGTAGTAATATGCTAATATAGTCGCATGGAGTATGTTTTAGCAAGTAATAAATGATTAAGGAAACAGAAATCAGTTATATTTGTTTAGCTACATGTCTCTCCGAAGCGGTCGTAGTTCAATGTATGCACGCCCAGTTCTTCCACGGCTGGTCGCACAGCAATGCGACATAAAAAACGATGATCGTACACAAATACCGTCCTTTCAGATATTCATTGCGTCAGAATATCTCATGCATGTGTCATCTGTGCATTGTATGAAACGGAATTGGTGCAATTATCCTGACATACGAGTTTTTAATTTGAAGGGTTGATTATGTTACTTTACTACGAATAGACTGCATACATTTATGTAGATCTATGAATAGAACAATTGTCTCTTCCTTCCCCTGTTTTGTAACTGTGGTGTAGGCAAAAATTCAACGGCCTTCGGTTCAGGCTTCGTCTACTATCAGAACACATTTTATAGTCCTGAATTATTTTCCAACATTCAGAATTATTTAAGACTAGCAGATTTTGTCTTTGACCTTGCCCGAATTATCTACTTTACTAACTGTGAAGCGTTTAATTTTCATTGCAAATTTCTTAATTCTATGTTCCGTAAGAACCTTCTATAAAGCATTAAGAAGTGAAATATAAAAACGTGTCTTTGAGTTTCATGCTATAGCATGACCAAAGATAGTAGACATTCATTCTTATATATATAGTTTTTTTTATAATTGTCAGAGGATTCATGATGCGAACAGGCATGAATGGAAGCGAAAAACATCTTACGCCGACCCCAAATAAATGGGATAAGGAAGAAGCAGATGATGATGATGTCAGAGGATTCAGCTGTTACCTACGTACGAGACTTTGGAAGTGAATCAGTCTTTCCCATCCCATATTTGGATTTTTATATTCTTTTAAAGTGTCATCTTTATATATTTTCTTTAAGTTTCCTTACATACATAGGTATAATAATTTATTGATTTTCTTCTATTATATTCTATATTATCAGTACATGTAATAAAATCGTAGAATTGTAAAGAGGCAAAAATTACTTGTTTGTTAAATTTAAGGACAATTCCATAGAATATTTTTAGTAAATATGGGTTAACATAGGTATACTCTAATGAATGTTGATAAATATACTATGTAACGAAAGGGGGAAATAAATACATTTAGAAAAGTGTTCAATATACGCCACCCACATAAATATGCTTTGTTTATTGTTGTCACGATTATTATTATTAATAGAATATAGATCGACCTACATATAAACATTCGTATGAAGTCGTGGGCACCACTAATGTCTAATAACAAACTGCGAGTTATATCTTATATTACTGCAATAGATTATGCAAATATAAAATTCCCCAATAATTTGCAATAATGACATTAAATAATGGATGTACAAATTACATGTATTGGACCACTTTCGAATCTATTAATTAGGTATTATGTCATTACTTTTTTACATTCTTATAATAGAGAATGACATATTTAATAATGATTTTTTAATTATATTGATACCTACCTACACAAAATCATCAGAGGTAATATAGTATTTAGGTATAGTCGGTATTACAAGAACCACTAAACAAACGTATAACCCGTCTTTTTTTTTTCTTTTTACATGGCGTAATATATTCTGGAGATCAAATATAGAGCTTAACTCACTTTTATTATCACTTAACTATATTCGCTAAAAAGACATATAACACATATAAACTGACTCTAGGATAGTTCTGGAATAAGATTGCAGAAGACAGAGTTCAATGGAAAGAGCTAGAGGGGACTTGTGCTAAAATGAACACTGAGTTGCGGGATATTTTATAAACCACAAAATGTACCCCAACTTTGGGGAATAGGCTATATTACTATATTAGCTATATCCTACGACTTTCACTAGGTGTTTTAGGAAAGTATCGTTCAAGGAAATATTTTTAATTTGAATTTAGCCTAGTTAGTAACATATTTTAAAGATTTGCATTACTACTTTGTCTTTGTTACAGTATTTATAATTCCCCAAAGATGGGTCATGGCCATCATGGGGTTTCTGGCTGTAGCGAACGCGTATACGATGCGAGTTTGCCTCAACATTGCCATAACTCAGATGGTGCACAGGCGACCTCATGCAGCTGGCGTTGATGATGGTTCTTGTCCTGGAGATATAGACGAAGTTATTACGGATCCTACAGTAAGTTTATGAAGCTTATAATAGTTTTAAAACAGTACATCCTCAAGAGTAGGTTCCATGTACTCCATTGCCTTGCACAATACAAGTAACATGGCAGGACGTTTTTTTAGTTCGTGTAGTTAAGTAATTATCGCTGATATTATTTAATTGTTCTGCATATTTACATACAATTATGTTTTGTACATTACATGGGTATCTACTTAATTTATGATCACAGTTTTAGCAAATAAGTGAAACCATTCCGACTATATTTGTTTTTGTATTTTTATAAAGTGTTAATACAGACTATTTCAATATGTATATTAAATCTGTGAATGGTGTCATTATTAGCTCTTTTATTTCCTACTTTGTATTATTGAATGCAATATGTTATCAAATTACATATTTTTGACTTTGTTCTACAGGAAATAAATGGATTCGAATGGGACGAGGAAACCCAAGGTATTATTTTGAGTGCCTTCTACTACGGCTACATAGTAACTCATCTTCCTGGAGGTATGCTAGCTGAGAGATTTGGAGGGAAATATTCTCTTGGTTTTGGAGTTTTAAGTACTGCAGTATTCACTCTTTTGACCCCTTGGGCGGTCAACGTTGGAGGAGCTACCGGCCTAATTATTTTGAGGGTGTTAGAGGGACTTGGAGAGGTAATATATGAATTATACTAACTTCTATTTGCTATTCATTTACCATTAATACGTTTAATGTTATTATAAAATTTACAACATACATAATGTTTATGAGAGTATCATGCCTACAGTTCTAGTTTGGCCGGCATAAAAAAAGAACTTAGTGTCAATTGATATTTTTGACTAAATCTCCGGTCATGGATCTCCAAAACTAATCTGAGAACAGTGGTAGATTCGCCCGCCGCCGCGTTGGATTTAAATCGTATAACATCGATTATGCAATAACAATCGTGATCGTATGTTATGAGGTTATACAGTTGAAATGGCATAGACGCTTCCGATATAGTAATTAATTCCCAATTCGTAATATTTACCATCAATGTCTTGATATTCATCAAGGGCGTCGACGGTTACTTAAAGGGTGCAGCCATTGCGAAGTCCAGTCTACGCACCTACATATACAATAGCCATATCACAATAAAAAAAATAATACTGTTCATAGGAAATTAATTTAACTAATCAAATAGACTAGCTAGCACTCTCAATTTCTTACTCTAGTTTTCTATTATTCTGACAATATAGGTCTATTGGTATCTACTAATAGACCTATATTGTAGATAGAATAATATTTCTTTTTTAATCAATAAATATTTGTTTTCTCTACAGGGCACCACGTTCCCAGCTTTAAACGCAATGTTAGCACGTTGGGCACCAGTATCAGAAAGAGGACGAATGGGATCGCTAGTGTTTGGCGGTGCACAAATAGGGAATATCGCTGGCACTTACCTCTCAGGGCTGGTGATGACGGAGACAGGAGATTGGCACTCTGTATTTTATCTCTTTGGCTCTATTGGTATTCTCTGGTTTATATTATGGGTAAGTATATTTATTTTAGCGTTTGACTGACAAGGTAGCTGCTGGTCCAATTGATTGTTATGAACCACGGACGTAACGTCTTAATGTGGCGCCCGTGGCTGGCTCATGCGGTGCCATTCGAAAAGACTTAGATGTGCTGGCTCTCTATCTTGCCATTAGACTGCCATATCTTAACTTTCAACCGAAACACAGCGAGGATTCACGCTGTCTCGGTTTCGGTCCATAGTTATTCTTAGCTACTGTAGTACCATATATTCCTAGTATATTTTGATTAATCCCGTATCGATTGCGATCTGATTATGTCCCTAGTTTAATCGATGACCATACAAGACTCGTAAGATTTTTTTTATGTATATTTTAAAATTCATGTTTCTTGCTCATTCTTCTTGTGATGAATCTGCATTCCGAATGAGTGGTAGAATCAAAATATGACTATTCAAAAGTGCTTCTAATGAGTTTATTTGAATAAAGATTATTTCTATTTCTATTAAAATACATTCGCAGATCTATACTAATTCGGATGGTTCGTTATTCAGTTTATTCCTAGTTCAAGTGAATTTTATTAGAATAAATCTTAAATTATATCTTGTTATTTTTAAGACATTTGAAATTATGAAACCTTGATTTTTTTGATATCAATCTAGTTATAATACAGACCGATTATATCTGGTTCCGTAACTTGAGTTTTTGTTGAAAGTTAAGAAAAAATTGAATTCCGTCTCAACTGAATGCGCACTATTGTACCTAATAATAATATCTAGGTTTTAGGTGGATATATTATACTTATATCCCTCCTAAAAATATATGTAAAAACTGTCCGTATTAATAACTTTGATGTGATGTTTGCAGGCGTTGTTGTGTTACAATGATCCGGAATCTCACCCATTTATCTGTGATAGGGAAAAGAAATATTTAGAAGAAGCGTTAGGGAGACATCGAAGTAGTCAACCATCTGCTATACCTTGGAAAGCAATTTTCACGTCTGTGCCATTGTGGGCCTTAGTATGTGCTCAGGTAAGTCGAGTATTTTTATTTTAAATCAGTATAAGTCAAAAGAATTTAGGTATTTATTTTTCCCCTTAAATTGTTTTTCAATTCATGTCATATGTGCGCTGTTTATAAAAACTTAACTCGAGATATTGACATAGGTATAGAGCCGTTTTCAATGGAATTGTTATGATCTTATTTATTTTATAATTTATTTATTAAGATAATCAATTATTACTTACTCCATAGTTACACGCCCATATATCTTTAGTTAGTTGTACAAATAGTATAGTTTGTTTACAAGTTCATATGCTTAAGCAAATTTAATAAACACCTATAAAAATTCAATGGAACATGACGTGACTTAAGTTGTTTTTTATCTGCTAATAGATTGGCCACGATTATGGATATTTTACAATGGTTACGGATCTTCCAAAATACATGACCGGAGTGCTAAAATTTGATATACATAGGACTGGTACATTAGCCGCTTTACCATATGCCGTTATGTGGATTAGTTCCATTATATTTGGATGGATGTGCGATAAGATGGTGAAGAGGAACTGGTTGACGGTCACTAATGCTAGGAAGACTTTCACTACAGTTGGTAAGTAAATAAGGACAAAAACCACTGAGGTAGACTTTATAAAACCGTTTTTCGTCTGTGTGGTTAACAGTTTCATCTAATTTGGTTGTCAATCACCTTTCATTGTAAGCTGTGTTTGGGTTGGTGGGTAAAAGCAGTGAAATTACAGAATAAGAGGCATGATATCTTAGTTCTTCGGAATGGCAATGCAAGTGGTACATGATAATGTGATGTCCGTGGTTCTGTGTGTATACATTATGTAGGCGACGGTTACCATTTCTCAATGTGGCCGTCAGATTGTTTATCATTCCAATTTGATAAAAAACGTGAGCCATTTATCGACTATACATGTCATTTTAATATTGGTTGAGAGAAAATGATGACTTACACACACGCTCAAAGTTAGTGAAAGTAATGTAAAACTTTAATAGGTTTACTCATTATACTATAGATGTACCACACCTACCCAAGTAGGGATTATATTTTATAGGTAAACAGTAGGGATTTTACAATTTTATATAGATATGAATTAATATTCATATGTATTATTTATTATTATTTATAATCGGGTTACCATATAACATTTATAGTAACTACCTATGTATTAGGTTGAAGTGAGATCAGTTGGCTCGTGGCTAACTATATACGTTTTTAGGGCGGATATATAGATACGTACTTGTAGTAAGAATTGTAATAAGAAATCTCCACATATATGAATTATATAAATTCAAATATGTGGAGATTTCTAACTATCCCTAAAACGAATTTAAGGATGCTGCATATTGTCTAATGTTTCTATGCTAGTATAAATCGCCATGTTATGAAAACATGGCGATTTATACTAGCATGAGCAATTTATCTGATGATTTTCAGTACAGTTGATAGATATAGGTACAACAGTGAATTCATTCTATAGAAGTTACCGAAATAGAATCTATAATAGTTTCCATACTATAATTATAACTTGATAAAAAATGTTTTTATAGCCTCCGTCGGGCCCGGTATATGCATGATCCTAGCGTCATATTCTGGTTGCAACACTGAAACCGTGGTGATCCTATTCACCGCATCCATGGGGTTGATGGGTGCATTCTATCCTGGGATGAAGGTTAACGCACTCGACTTAAGCAGCAACTACGCTGGCACCATAATGGCTATAGTCAATGGCATTGGAGCTATCACGGGCATCATAGCACCGTATCTCGTCGGATTATTAACACCTGATGTAAGTATATATCTAACGTCATATTTTTATATTTACTTTGTACGGGAATGTAATGAAGTTACTATATTTTCGTCTTTCGCTATACGTAATTGTTTTGTTTTGGACTTTCCGATTCTCGCACGATACAATCATTTGTATTTATGAATATGATTGTATTGGTCTAGGTATTATTCGTATGTATATTACGAAAAAAATAATAATATGAGAATATTGATTGATTGATGCCCATAGTAGAACTTCTGCTTATCTTGGAATAAGCCGAATAAGGCTGTGTCAATCGTATCGATTAAATAAATAATTGTAACGTAGTGGTAATGAATACTGAGATAGTATAGTAAGTATTAATATATTTGACGTTTACGCTCGTAGGGCATCAGTGGAAGATGGTAATATGGGAATGAAGTCATTAATTACGGTAGATACTAGGGATGCCCCGGGTTATAGGGGTTGTTCTGACATTAATAGAGTAATGCGTACCTTAATATTGTAAAATTGGGAAAACTGAAGTAGAATTTTATATTTCAGAGCACATTAGTGCAATGGCGATTAGTCTTCTGGATAGCGCTCGCCGTCTTTATTATAACAAACCTGGTGTTCGTGGCTTGGGCATCTGGTGATGAGCAGTGGTGGAATAGTACTACGCAGGACCCCAGCAAGCATCACGAAGCAGAAATCGTCAACGATCGATCCGTGAACGCAGAAGTTAAATTGTAGAAATATCAGATGGGAACTATTGTTTTGACTTTAAAGTAGCAGTGTTATTTCGGATTCTGCCTGGAGGCAGAAATTAGCCTTTAGCCGCTTTGTAAGTCCTTTCGCGGGGTTGGAGTACTCTCTGCACTCGCCCTAATTTTCGTCCGGTGCAGCTACAAAAACATTAGAATAGTTGAAGAAAAGTAACAATGTAATTAGAAAACATTATACTGTAATAATACTCCCATGAGAGTAACAAATATTAAAACGCAACGTACAAATTTAGTATTCGAAGAATATTTTTTTTAATTAGTTAAATTTAAAATATTGGCGAATCTTTGAATCCGCTGCCAGTGCTATGTGATAGTAATTTAGTAATTCGAATTTTAAATGTAAGCATTTTTTAAATGTAAACTGTATTACCTATTTAATTTAATTATTAGATATAGTTAGATACAATATTTTCACTGTCGATAAATCAGTATGATTTTCAATGTTTATTTATTGGATTAGTTTTCCTTAGTATTATAAATTATTACATATCATTGTATTGATTCTATGACTGAAAGTATGTATACGATTGTGTCGAGATTATAGACGAAACGTGATTCATAAAGTTATATTGTGAAATAAAACAAGTAATGAATAATATGAACGACATTGTTGTTTAGATGTTATCATAGTATTGTATAGGAGATTCACATGCACGTCCTTGATGCGATAGTGAATTATTAGAAGCATGCAGGCATTGTAGTCGTGACACTGCAGTAGAGTGACAGATGTATGTAATTCCCTATTGACAGGTCGAATAAAGCCGGACTCGATCGACCGTTCAATATTACCTAATTATATTTTTTTAGATATTACAAAAAAAATCCTTTGTTATGTAAATGTATTTTTTTTTTGTCAAATTCAATGGAATATTATAAAGCACAGTGGCGTTATTGTGTCGCATTACTGTAATAAATTATAACAAAAGATTTCGACGAAGCAAATGCATTACAAGTATGTAGCAATGATTGGAAATTGTGATACTTTATAACCTCGTATTGCTACTTTTGTAAGAACACAATATAGCTTATAAATATATATACGTTTGATACATCCTACCAAAATAAGTTCAGATTCCACACTATACGTAAATTTGATGTTCACGACACGTGTATGATTGTTTTATACGTATTTACAGAAGAAAAAATCATTAAATACTTCTATCATCATGTTCATGTCATCATCTGTGCCGTACTCATAGTACCCATAAGCTACAATGACTTCTAACCTCAAACTAATCAAGTCTGAGACTAGATAGTGCTACGTGAATACATTATTTCATTTTATTTTTATTTTTGTGGAAATTATTTTTCCGTAATTAAAATTTTGTATTATTAGATATTTTTATATAAAGAAACGTCATAGATATCAAAGCGTGCATGTGTATTCTTTCGTAGCCATTATCAATTTGTAGTACACTAGTGCCATTTGTAAAATCTATGGAGTGTACTGTTAGGTAAGATACAATGACAAACGCTTCTTTATTAATATAATAATGTTTGCAATATACATATGTTGTAACACTGACGATTTGTTAGATTGCTGCGAATTTAAACTAAGGGTCAGATATAGTCCATGAATCGCAGTTGATGTATAAGACTAAGGGCTGAAACAAATGACAATTCTGGTGACAAATGTCACTTCCGGTGTCTTGGTCTTGCTCGTGACACACAAATACAAAGAAATGCTATAATTTGGAAATAATTTAAAATATAGATAGCACGCTGAAAAAACATCAGGTGTAACTCTTCATTTTATACTTATTGCTTTAACTTATGATTACATTAAAAGCATGTATGTATATAATTTAAAAGCGATGTGTGTTGCATTGTCAACCTTATGTTGTCTGAGATAATAAGTTATAATTTTGTACAATACCGTATTTTTGTTGAATATAAACATTTTTATATATATTTTGTTTTCGTTATTAATTATACAACGCATTCAGTATAACAATAAATATATTAGGTACATAGTTACACATTTTTTTTTGTTTACATTAAATATACATGAATAGATTAAATAGATAATTTGTTTGATTATAATATAAATTAGAACCGTTACGGTACTATTAAATTGTAACATTTAATGTACATTAAATCAGCTTTGCTTGACATACAACACTTTTTAGAATAAATTGCATTTTGTTTTTTTTTCAGTGACTGCATTTTATTATTGCGCATACGCATGTTTCGCTATAGGCTTATTTCTATATACATCAGAGGTATACTTATAAATTATAAAAAAATATGTAAAATGGTATACTTGAACACGATTTAATCGAATTCATAATTTGGTTACAAAAAGTTTCAAACAGTGTTTATAATTTGTGGAATAAAAAAATTTTGTGCCATATTGAAATAAGAACCTTAGTAGTAAAATAGTGGTATAAAATATACCACTATTTTATTTATTTCATATATCTGTGTTTTCATTACTTATAAATATTATTAAATCAATCTGCTATTCATTATCTATTAAAATGCTTAAAATATGACATCGGCAAAGTGTGAAACAGCTACTATATATTATTTTAATTATTGGATTACAATAAATAATATAACACACAGACTAGATTTTATTCTCGCCTTTATGGAGGCGACCGTAACCGTAAAGTAGCGCTATGCTCATTTATTTAAAAATTTGGTCGATCTTAAAAATATTATAAGTAACAAACAAAAATTTACATTCATAATATTACTATACAAGTATTTGACCCGTACTTGTGAGTTGAAGTTACGCTATGGTGGCTAAGACGATATGCATTTAAAATACTTATATCTTCGACAAAATTTATATAAGTATAAAAAAAATTGTCAAAATTTTTGACAGAATTTTTACAACGAAATGTAAAAGGATCGACCACAATACAACATTGTTGCAATTTTTTTGGGTCATACTTAATTATTAAAATAATGACATTTACTATAGTAACTGACTTAATAAATAAACGTACAATAATGCTAATATTAAATTGTCGTAACATAAATGTACACTACGCAGAAATATCTTGTTTATATTAATAGTAGATGTCACGGATACATTATAAATTAATATCATTACTTGCTAGGTAATCACTATTACTCACACTATCTCACACACAATAAAATAAGTGCGCGGGCGGGAACTGCCATACTTAGCTGCTTATGACCACAGCTAGTGGAATCTATTTTAAACATCGAGTGTGCTACCAATTTACCATTAAATAATTCGTTCAAGATCTAACAAACTATTAATTAGAAAAATGAGTACTAGAGACGAAAGCTTAAAAGTAACAATTGTAAAAAATACAAAACGCATATACAAAATATTAAATTACTATATAATTTAATTAGCACTACTAAAATACTAGACATATACAAAAGAAAACATATTTATATCATAGCGATATTGATCGTCCATATACGTGATAGATGTAAGATATCAGCAATATTCTCATAAAGGAGGAGGCCTACACTGTTTCTTTAGCAATCACTACCAAACGCACGCCACGCTTTCACAAAAAAATGACAGCGTGACGTGCATGCAATCAAATCTGATACAAGCACTGACGATTACCAGTTATATTTCTACAGATATGTTAAAATAGCAATTTGATATGAATCATTACTAAGGTCCAATAAGCCGGCTGATTACAACTACTAACGGGAAAGCGTTGCTAAGTCGGGTGGTACAGGAACAAAATTTTTGCTAAAAGACTATTTTAATTCTGAAGATAATTCAATCCATTAAGTCTAATTACACATGAGCAGCATGAATGGTCATCACTCATAACTCTCAGTATCTTGTAATTTCACTCTTATCACCTTTTTGTATTTTCACATTTACTCTTATCATCCCCCAACCGAAAACAGCTTACAAAGTAAGCTACTTGGCGGATGAAATAGATAAGACGGTATCTCCAAAGACTGTACAGTCTCTACCTCTGGTAAACTCTAACTTTATATAATTTGTAAATCTTTGGATAAATTAATAACACAATGTACCTACTAATATACACATTATTTACACGAGATATACTTAATGACAACATTATTTATGCACTATTATCACGGTAAAATGATAAACAACCGTAAAAAAAGTTTAAAGCAATGTAATATGGTTATTCTACTATGTAAATAAAATTAAATGAGTATTTTCTAAGATAATTTAGAATAGCATAGGTACTACGATTAATATGAAGCAGTTTAAGCCAATGTAATTTTTCTAATTATGTTAAAGCGACACAATGTACTAGAAAAATGCAACATTATCTTCTATATGTGTATCCGCATGACATCATGGATTGAAAAATCTACAAAATATATAATAATAATACAACCATATTCCAATATCAACTATGTACAATACATGAGGGCGAAGTACATTCAGTCTGTCTTATTTGTAAATATTAACTTTATGAGGTTACCAATTTATATATTAGTTCAGGTGGTTAAAAATATTTGGAATATTCTGAATGACTTATTAGGTAATAATGTAGAGTTGACAAAGTTTGTAATGTATAGACGTAGGGGTATACACTAAATGACTTCAATTGTGAGCAATGTATAGGATGTAATAATAAATACAAGACAAGTACCTCAATAAGTATTGCTATGCTTTAAAAGTACAGTTTGATTTATAATGTCACATAACATTACGTATATAGGTAAATATAGAATTTTGTGTTCCACATTCTAGAACTTACTTAATACATTATATATATATAATAATATAAATCAAATTCTGTACCTCCAAAAAGGTTGGTTTCGACTTTTAATGTAAAAGCATGTTATAATAGTATTACTGATTTTTTAATTTCAATCTAATATATACATTTTACATATTTTTATTATTCCTTATACTAAAACATGATGTTTTAATTAATTGGATAGAGTTAGTTAATCAGTAAAATATGGAGAGAATATAGTGTGCAACTTGGGCAAAATAATGCTATTACTTGTATTACAAAATAATAATTATCAAACCTATCTTTTGTAGATCCAATTATATTATCGAGAAATCATAATTATATATATATAACCGAAATATTTATAACACGATTTTTATAGTTGGTTACATTACTCATATAAATACATTACAGTTTAATAGGCGCCCCGTCATAGCTATTGAATTCGCCGACCTAAGTATTGGAAGATTTAGGCTCATTGTTAGATAATATAACTGGAAATTTAACAGTGTGTTCATATCCCATTACTTTACACACCTTAGATGCCTCCTCCTTCGAAATTTCAGAAAAGTTCCATAACCGAGGATGGTGAACTGGACTCATTAAGGTCGGTTCTTTGGCTCAGTATTTGTAGCGCTTCATTGGGCTGCACGTGGCGGATCCCATGGGTTGACAAGTTCTCCACAGCGAGGTTCGGTTGTTTGGATAGAGAGGCACGTAATCGCCGCGCGTCGTCGTAGTCCATATTTAGAAGTTTACACGATTCTAATAATCTGTAACGTAATAGGAAATAGAATATATATATATATATATTATGTATAGCAATTATAAGTCTACAAAATACTATCTAGCGACCACCTGTCTGTATACGAGTGAAATTATGTAGGGATCTTTTTTTTTTTGCTAAAAGGTTAAAATAACTCATGAACCTAGCATAATGTTAACTTACTTTTAAATTCAGGTATTTTCAACATATAAATGTGTATTTCCTGTAAAAGATATAATTATAATGTACTTACCTTGGCAATTGGATCATTTGAGAAGAAACTTTATATGGAAGTGTAAAAGCTGGCACTAAATTTCTTTTAACATCGTGCGTAAATTGTACTGTTCCTCCCGTATTGAACCAATTCTGCAATACAACTTCCTGGAAGTAAATTACGGAATATTAATGTAGTGATAAAAGCAGTGTTCAGTAGATATCATGTATTCACCTCACCACATTGTTTCTTCTCTAAGCTTTTCTACAAATAGGTGATAGTAGAGGTTCATACGTCAACAAAAACATAAAAAAATTCCGTATCATTTATATGAAAAACTAGCCATCATTATATACTGCATGTAAATATAATCAGTCCGTATTCAGCGCCAACGCCGATGTTAGCAAATCTTAGATTTGTAGTAAGTATTCTTATACTATAGTTCTACTCAGCGTCATATAATAGAGAGAGACAGGACAGGTTTGAGATTGGAGAGTAAAGCAACGAAAGCGCTCAAAATGGATACATTTTTTCCGATTATGCAACACGTTTTCAATCCGATTACACATTATTTACAGCTACAATTTTCCAGAATATTATTATTTAAACAAAGCATTTAGCCTTATAGTGTTAGTATAGGAAGATCGCACCTCAAAGATGTACTGGTCGACGTGATGAGCGAGTGCGGCGCGCATGCGCCTGGCGAGCGGTGGCGCCAGTCGCTGGTGGGCGGCGGCGACCCGCGCCAGCAGCGCCGACAGCGGCCGGCACAGTGACGCAGACACCGACAGCGCCATCTCCTCCACCATCATCCACGCGTGCCATCTTATCACACATTAAAAACATTAGACTTTTTAAGAACTCGGTTAAATCCCGTTATCTCTCCACTTAATTCCCCTTTCCTGTTGTCCTCGTTGACACGTGCACGGCACGTGACATATAGTAATAATAATTTTATTTAAATTTTTTTATTCTAAAACATTTTGTATATATTTTATTCTATGCTATTCATACGCCACCTACCATTTTTGTTGTTTTTTCTCTACCCAAAAGTTGTATGGAAGAGATTGCTGTGATCTGTGTAATTCTTGAGTGCTTGGTACATTATAAATAAATAAATAAAAATCCCCAACTGTCACGACTTATTAAGGTAGGTTAATTTTACTTTAATTGTATAGCTGTTTGTTTTTAAAGCGTCATCTCTCCACCATCATCCACGCGTAATTAATACACCAGGATAAATATACCAGAATATAAATGAAGTTATTGATATTTCATGAATTAAGATGTAAGTATACTTCTGTTTCTTGTAGTCCCGTAGAGAAGCTCTGAACTCGAATAGAATGTGGTCGATGATCGCAGCAAGGCCCGCGTCTCGCAGGTGGGCGAGCAGCGTGGGAGCCTCCGAGAATACGCCCGCCTCTTCAGCTCCAGACGCGCTGCCATCCACGGCAGGGTTCCACAGAGGCTCCGTTACCGACAAGTTGGCGAGCGGGGCAACCTGAACACCACAATATATAACCATTGCAACATTGCAAGTGTCAATATCTCTGACTACATTAACTGTAATGTAGTCAGAGGTATTGTTAACTATTGTGGTAAATGTAACACACTTCTTTTAGTGGATGATAATGAAATAATGCATCTGTATTAATTAACCGTTTATTATTATTATTAATTGACCTCGGTGGTCTAGTGGTACAAACCCACGACCATCGGAAGTAAGGCAGTATACTAACACTGCCTTATTTCCGATGGTCGTGGGTTCGATTCCTCGCACGGTACAAATATGTATATATTGTTTGGACGATTTATCGGTCTGTTTGTGTTTTTTGTATAATATGTATATATTTGCGAAAAACAATATATGTATGTATTTGTATCAGTTATCTAGTGCCCATAACACAAGCTTTAGCTAGCTTAAATTGAGTTTAGGTGAGGCTGTGTGAATTGTCCTGATATCATTATTATTATTTAAAGGCGGTGCAGCAGTGAAGGATGACGAAACGAGGATGAAATCAGGTCAGTTAGGCCAATATGCTAAATTCGTGTTAAATTTAATTAACCATGCAAGTATATGTTGATGGGGCAGTAGTGGAGGATGATAAGATAATCATGCAGTCAGATCAGTTAGATCATTAACAAATTTACTAGGATATCCTAATAAATTTGTCAGAATGAGTTAACTGATATATATATACGAATGATATATAGTTTCATCACTAGTCAGTAAAAAAATAAATTAACTCATTTTTATTCAGTCAGGTTTGAAATCAGGACTTAAAAGTCTAACTCAAAGAAAAAACTCTCTCTGAGTTACATGCATATTGTTAAATGTTCCAAATTATGTAAGCCATAAAAGATATATCTCATACATTCCTTTGAAACGTAAGACCAAATGGTAGTAGTATGTAAATGGTAATTAATTAGGCATAAATGAAAGTAGCTACTTACAAGTTCAAATTTACTAATATCCGTAACTAAGGAATTCCTTCTTGAAACTGCATTAAGTGCTAATGTTTTAGCGCGTTCTTCTACTTCTTTTAAGGACATAGCCTCATCAGATTCGCCTTCTGAAAATACGTAACTACTAAGTCTTAGGCCATTAGCATTTATCTTTGGCCTTAAAGAATATTACGATAACAAATAAATAATTAAAAAAATAACTCTGTATTTAACATACAGACTATATGTACATATATTCATAGTTAGTTGAGTAGAAATAGCCATCAAGAAATGACTGCACCATATAAATATTACATAATTTAACAGTACCTCAGTTGGTATATTTAATTATTTATTTTAATCAATAAAATATTTTTATTTTTTTAAATGGGTACATTATTTAAGCCGTAACTAACATTGTTGAGAATGTATAATTCTTAATTACCAGCTTTCGATTTCTTGGTGACATCATCATCTTCGGAACTGGACGACGACTTAATGCTCTCTTCGCGGTGCTGCTGCTGTGTGAAGTGTTGGAACTGACGCCGGTAGTAGTGCAGTTGCAGGTAATGCTAAACATTTAACGAAATGTCATTGTTGTAAATAATTTCCCATAATTTTGTTATGTGACATATACTAATTAGGATTAAAAGGGTTCATACATAGTAGTAAAGATGCATTATTAACTAATTAGTATCAATCATAAACGATTATTTACAAATGATGCTGATATTATGATTATAGATTTATCTATTAATTGATTAGCATTATAAAAGAGAGTCGTCTTTATGATAAACAAGACTACTTGTGTACTTCACTCTGAACAATTGAGTAAATAAAAATGTTAACAGTTTCCGCTATGTTGTTAGATGGCGTTACTAAATAATGTATAAGGAGTTATTATTAAGATTTTTGTGATTTTAAATGGGTAAACGGAATGTTTACTATCTTAGATTCGATTTCATCCGGTTTTGTTTGATAATACCACAGTCAATCCTTACTAATATTATAAATGCGAAAGTAACTCTGTCTGTCTGTCTGTCTGTCTGTCTCTCTGTCTGTCTGTCTGTCTGTCTGTCTCGTTTCGCCGAGGAAGGACATAAATCTTTATGCGGTTGAATGTTTAGATATTTTGGAAAGTCCACTTTATAATTGTGTTATTAAGTCTATTTTCAAAAATTTTTAATTTCTGAATATATTGTACTAGATATGCGACTTATTAACGCTCATATGTCATATATATTAGCTATAACTGATAACCCTGCTCTTGGGCATAAGAACATATTATTAATAATTTTGTAAAACAACATTTTAAAAATGGTCAATACAACAACATTTCCTTGGAAAAAACAACATCTTTTCTATATTATATATTTTATTATGTTATTGGCTATTTTCAAAAGAATTTAAAGAAATGTTTAAACTGTTTATTAAATTTAATAAATATGACATTTAAATTTGTAAATATCACATTGTCACCATTCAAGGGGTAAAATAAAATAGCAGATGGAAATTCGTCATATTTGAAGCTATCCGGTTTTGTTGGGTCAGTTTATTTAATAAATACCTTACTAATATTATGAAAGTGAAAGTGACTCTGTCTGTCTGTCTGATAATACCTATGTTAATGCTAAAAAGTCAATATTTTATAAAGTAACTTAAAGCATTCGTCATAATTTTAAACTGATGATTTAAGAAGAAGGTTTATATACATATAATAGATATACACCCGTGCAAAGCTGGTGCGAGTAGCTAGTAAATTATAAAAGCGTCTATAGACAATTGTTAGTTACCAAGGAGTGCGCCCATTGCAGCAATACGGTGCGTGTATGGTGCGCGGCGTTAACAACGGCGGTAAGGGCGAGTGGTGCAGCGTCGGTAGCTAACAGGGAATCCACACCCAGAGACTCCGCCGCCGCGCTCAGCAACTGCGTCAGACGCACGCGCCACTCCTCCACCAGCTCCAGTTGCATCTCCAGGAACTGGAGCCTGTGTTACGTTACGATTTTAAGTAAATAATAAACAATTGGTTACATGTAACAATTAAAACTAAGTAATAAATTGAAAACTGTCAAAATTTTAATTCATTTTGTTGGCTGACTGCAGTTGGCCTGTATTCGCATATTTTTTTCTCAAGCTCAAGTATAATTATAATCTAAAATCCTAACAGCTCACCTATGACCAGGCTGTGGCAACACGGCGTACCGATCTTCAATAGTTTTCAATAGTGTTATGAACCAGTCTGCACCTCGCGGCACCCACAGTACGGTACCAACAGCTGAAGTGACACCGCTCGCCACTGGCTCGCACCACTGGTCGTTGTCGAGAGTCTCGTCCATTTTTGCGAGAGCATCTGAAACCCAAAGTTAAAATAACTATACTGACCCTGTCATACAATGCTATGGCTATAGTATTTCTAATACAGAGGTCAGAGACAAATATGCAATATCTTAAGTAGTACTAAATTACACCTATTGAGGCAAGCAATAAACATTAGTAAACTAGTTCCTGAGTTTATAGAATAAAATATCGTGATATTTATTACAAGAAAATGATTTATCAAAGTAAAAAAAAATTACAATAATATTTCTTCATGTCCATCGAGCGAAGTCGGGACAAGCCGCCATTATACACATATCATATAAGAATTACCAACACTAATGAAAAAATGTTTTATGTATGTATCTTATCCATGTATATAGTAAAGAAATCGGCTCACTAGATTATACAAAACGGTACCCTGGTATATATGTATAGGCAATAGTTATCTGTATATCATCATTAATACTTGCACCTACACTAATTTAATTTTATTAAATTTACTCACATTTCTTTTCAACAGCCAGCCATCTAACGAAAGTTTCCGCTTTCGTCAAAACAGAGAGTACATTGTTACCATCCTTTCCTGTTACAGTAACAAACTCTCTATGGAATCCTAAGGTTTCGTCCACAGCATGAGCGAAGGCTGCGTCCACATCTACTAGTTCACCTTTCTTTCGTTGTGTATGATACAATCCTAATACAGTATGAAGTCTCTCTGCAGCTAATGATATGAGGCCTGCATTAAATTCATCCTGAAATATACAATCATATTATTGCTGCACCCAGTAACAAATACAAACTTCAATACATGTTTATCGAAAATTACATTACTTCACAATTTTGGTAAACACTGTATGAATTTACATACAATATACATTTATTTTTATATGAAAATATAAAGCGTATTCAGTCTCATTATAATAAAAAATGAATTAGCTAAGGGTAACTAGTCATTAATTTTTTATTGCAGATATATAATATTAAGTTTCTGATTTAATGATTCGGAAATAGTGCTTACAGGCACAGAATTTAAGTACCATAGTTCTTCGCTGTTTTATAACACTGATTTAGAAGACTGAATGGAGTCAAATGTCTTTGGGTGCTGAATCAATATAGAAAATATTTTAGAACTTACAACTGTTTTAACATTCTTCAACTGCAATTTGTCGACAACTGGCTGTACATTATTCTTAATAAAACCTTGATGATCCTTTATCCATGCCAGTGTCTGAGTGAGAAACCACTCTGGGCGATCAATCCTAGCTGTTTGTCTTGAGCCAGTGAAATGGAATGTAAAACGTTTTTTTAATGGCCGTAATAATATTTTAACAGGAAGACATGGATCCTGCTCTGTAATTGATAAAATAATTTTGTTATTTATATTTAGTTATAAATATTAAAACTTTGTACTGTGAGAGAGTCATGAACTGGATGTTTACTACTCATGAACTTATAAGTTCAAATTTGGCTGACACATGTAACTAACCTATGAATCAATTTATGTTTCTGAGTGTGCTGCAAAGGAAATACGATGTCTATCCAAAAAATAAATCCGAGAGGCATCTGTAGGCTTGCCTCCTGCCACATTGGATTCAAATTTTCCTAGTGAAATGTGGGCATATCAAATGTTGGTTAACCACAACATTGACAGCTGACAATGCCTCTGACTGTCCTATCTGTTATGGAATATTGTTGTAAGTCTACTAAAATAAGATTATTATAAATATTATACCCCTAATGCTATATACCTTCAGCTAGTTCTGAAATACTGTTAGTATGCAAACCCTCAGGTTCTTCAATTAAAAATAGGTATCTTGTCAGATTGCTAAATTTAACCAATACTTCTTTAGGGGGTGGTGAGTTATCTGCAGTTGTTATTGGCCATTTTAGTAATTTCAATACATCTTCATAATGTCTGAAATACAAAACATAGTCAAATCTATATAATTTATTCACACAGACAATTTTTTAATATTATGTACATAAAATCAAAATATCAGTCTGTAATTATTTGTATTGGTCTGGGAGTATATATCTAAGTATTTATACCAGTTGTAGTCCCCAGAACACAACTTCTAAGCTTTGAACTGGATGGCCCTATGTGAATTGTCCATTGTTATTGTTATCATAATTTGAGGTTTATTACAAAATGGTTCATGTTCTCTTAAATAGGATACTTACTTGGTAAGCTTGTCTTTTAATATATTATGCCAGTAATGTGTGTATTCCCTGACATAAACACCTCTGTGGCCATCCTTGTATTGGTTACACAATTCTTTGAGTTCTCCATAGCATAAGACTAGCTGTTCATCATCATTGCATTGTTTCATTTGACGACTGCAATAATATATAGAGAATATTATATATTTTGACTTTTTGTGTTTTAGCAAATTGTGAGAAACATACATAAAATTTAATTTTGCACCAAATGTTAATCAAAGCCCAAGCTGTAAATAAACACCAAAAATAATATTTTCCATAGGATGTATTTGCAGATTATGGTAGGATTACACATGATTTAGTCATGGTAATTATTAATCTCCAATACTTTCTAAAACTGTAGCATAGCATAGCATAGCAAAAGAAACAAAAGTTTGGCATTTAAACTTATTCATAAACATTGAATTGTCTTCAATTATCATGCAGTATATGTGAATTATCATATTATTTGTAATTTAAATTTATTAAAGGGAATAATTATATAAGAATGATTAAAAATTACAGAACAAATCATGCCTTCAAGACGAGATCAACAAATCAGACAATTTTAAAAGATCAACAGACCATTGAAATATAAAATTTTGTGTTAATTTTAATTTTAAAATTTCATTACCTTATATCATCAATCTTTTCGAAAGATTTTAAATAAATTAGAGTTTGTTCTAATTTGTTTATGGCTGTGAATCTCTTGTTCAGCCCATCCCTCAATGGTTCTGTCTTTTCTAAAAAGCTTTCTATTCTTGATTTCAATGTTACACTTTTGTTTTTAAGATTATTGATTTGAGTTGAATTTTTTTCTGCTTTTTTTAGTGCAGATGATAATTTCGTGGGCACCAAATTATTTGCTAAATTTAACTGAAATACAAAGGAGGATATGTTAGATGTGATAATTGTAAACACAAGTTCATAAAGTTTGAAGCTGAGTCAGTTTTTGAGTTATTCAATATAATAATGTACAACATCTAGTATTCTTGCATTTATATATCTGTACACTCATATCAATCATAGTTATTTGAATTAAAACATACTTAATACTGTCTAGACACACTTTACATATCAGGAAGATCATGTGCAAATTCAGTTTAGTTTTGGGTTAGATTTGTGCACAAACTTGTCATGAAATTTACACACATTTAAACTGATTTAAGTTATGTTTGCTCATCATTTTACTATTTAATATCGTTCAGAGATTAAAACTGAATTTGTAATTTTTTTTATTAATAACTGCTATGGAGGTTTATTATATTATATTATAATTATATGAAGATAGGAAAAACTTAAAAATTGTAGGAGACAATTTAAATGCAAATTTTGGTTTAAACTAAAATTAAATTATATTTCAGTTTCCATATAATATTGTGCTCACATGATAATTTTACTTTCCAAAGTTTATCTATTTATTAAGCAAATATTATATGTAAGTATATATAATATATTAAGCATTAAGATTTTCAGAACTTTTTAAATTTAAGTAATTGT
The DNA here is from genome assembly GCF_030625045.1 of Achroia grisella. Classification (NCBI taxonomy): domain Eukaryota; kingdom Metazoa; phylum Arthropoda; class Insecta; order Lepidoptera; family Pyralidae; genus Achroia; species Achroia grisella. Next base: position 2,311,910 of record NW_026712655.1, on the reverse strand, counting down.
TTGTTTTTTCTAATTAAGTATTATTTACTGCCTGCTGTTTGCAGAAATTAAATAGTGTTTATAAACATTTAATATAATGTTTAGTTAAATATTTACAGAGCTTTGAAGTTGATCCCTTCGCACTACTAGCTGATTTTCTATTTCACTGGCATTAGATAAATCATTAATGTCGCTTCCAATTCTTAAATTAAGGTCTTGAATTATATTTTTCTTATCTTCCTCGTTCATCGTGGAATGATTTTTAAATTATGTACATTAGAAGTATTAAATTCATGAAGTAAATTTTTGAACATTTAAAAGGTTATTACACGTATTTCCTTCCAAATATTTTTTATTTTTCACCTGTATTATCTATCAATCAATACAATATTGTCAGATGTAGTCATACATCTGTCAAAAATGACAAATCAAATCAAACAAGATCGTCGTTCACAATGAATACTGTCATTCATTTATCAGTCACAGTGTCAGCTGCCAGTCTTGCTGCTCAGACTCAGATATTTGTCAACGTTAATGTGCCGACTGTCATAGCCGTTACTATAAAAATTGAAATCAATCATTTATATTGATAATCATTGCATGCGAATAAACAAGAAAAAAAATAGAGATTATAAGTAAATGAACATTTCATTTATATTGATTTCTACGGATAGCGACATAAATTTTATTTATTTTGTATTTATTTGAATTAATATTATTAATAACAAAAATTCTATAAATTTAAGAACATTTGTGAGCATAATATTCTATGAACAAAATGAAGTGTTTAAATATTGTAGTGTATTAATTTATATGTGTTGATCTTGTGTATTGTGTAAAATACTTCAATAAAAAATGTTGTCTTTTGTCGCAAAAAATTTAAATGATATTATTTATTTAGTGCTTCTTTTATCTAGTGTTGCTATAGGACCATATTACAGGTCTCTGAGTACCATTGTATTAAAAAAATGGACTGGTTCATTACTTGGTATTGTGCTTATACTCATTGTATCAGGATACAATGCTGTTCACCCTCTTTTATCAGCTGTTGTTGGTATACTAGCCATTAAATTGGCAACTGTGAAGTAAGTACAGTTCGATTATGCCCATAGGTTTTCTACATAACCGTTGAAATTATTAATTTGTTTATTTAATATATATGTTCCTAAGGACCCTTTTTTCTCTTATCAGAAACTTAGATACAAAGACTTCATTCCAAATTAACTCAAAATAAATAGTAATACAAATGTTTTGATTTAAAATAAGTGAAAACTTATGTAAATTTAAATTAATGTCATTTGAAATAAGAATTAAAAAGAAATATTACTTACTATAAATTTTTCTGTAAGCAATTTTTAAAGATCCATTTCATGCTGGGAGCTTCTCTCTCTTTGACTTTATAGATGATATTCAATGTAGAACTAAATAATAACATAAACAATTTCCATTTTCAGGTATTGTCATATAGTATCATTCTTTTTCATGTTTGGATATCTCTTCTTTTTCCGACTTGCTAACAAATTTGGTCTGCCTTTACCTTCAGGCCAAACTAACCTTATAGAAATGATCTTAGTATTACGAATAGTTGGAGTAGCATTTGAGATTAATGGCTCTTGGCTAGCAATGAAAAGTGGCAAGGAAAAAGGAAATGAAATAGGAACTTCAAAATATATTAAAGAAAAAGATGATGAGTTTTTAGAATTAATAAATCCTTCACTTATTGACTTGTTCCATTATTCTTTCAATTATGTGGGATTGCTAACAGGTAAGTCAAGGTGAGGAAGAAAGTTATTTTATGAGTTCATAAAGATTTTTTATATTTGTTATTACATTAGATCACAGTCAATTTTTTCTTAAACTAAAAAAGAGGCTGTTGTTGTATCTAAAGAAGATTTTTATGGTATAAATCTTAAAATGTTAAGTATTTTTTATTGGTATTTGTACAAGATAAGGTATTGATTGGCATGTTATCAGTGTGAACTTGCCTGCTAATATGTATTACTATCATAATATCATAAAGATAAAGTGTATACAATGTACAGTATGGATGTCAACAATGATTGATAATATTATTCTTATCTGTATTATACAAACACTTTATTATTGTTGACCTTGTTTTAAATAACTTCAAAAAAAGGTAGCTGCCCACTTGGAAGATGTACAATTAGATACATAGTTTTTTTTATTGTTATTGTTTTATATGGTATATAGTTTATTGTTGTTAATTTTATCTATTCCTATTAATTTCATTACAATTTCAGCTTTTTTAACAGTTTCTGGTATTCCACACAATATATTATAAATATGTAATGTCAAATCAAATTATTACTTTATACTTTGGACAGTTTAAATTCTAAAATTAATAAATTAAATTGTAGTCCATAATAATATGAAAATAATACTAAATTGACCAAATTCAAAATAACATTGGAATTTATTAATGGATGCATAGTTAAACAATGTTTATTAGAATCTTCTCATGTCTAACAATATAAATTTGATTTTCAGGACCCTACTATAGGTATCGAACATTTGATGATTATTTTCATTTGCCATACAGTAAATATGTTGATTGTATGGGTTTCACCATAAATACATTGAAGACAGTTCCACTGTATATATCACTTTACTTGGCTTTGTCCAACCTTTGGCCATTGGAGGTGAGCTGATTACAGTAATAGTGGGCTTTGCATAAATTACGCCATCTATTAAGGAGTGTAGATCGACAAAGAGGGACATTGTAATACAAGGGATTGTAGAAAAATCAAAAATTGTAAAAAATCACACAATCCATGAACCCCTTCCATACTTCTAGAGGAGATCTTAGAATTTAATATTCAAACAAAACTTTGTATTAATATGTATTAATATACAGGGGAGGGAAATATACATAAATTGGTGTAATCTAATTTATGGATAGCCCTAGATGATTAACAATAAATTTAGAACGAAATTTCAGCGTTAGTCCTAATGGTCAAGCACATAAATATTTATATTTGTATTCCTGCTATTAGAGAGAGAAAGCTGTTCCGATTTATTTTCTTATAAGTAAGAAAACATGCCAGATTCAAACTGCTTGACTATTAGGATGGACTCTACTTTCTAAGCCTATGTATAACTTTTTTATATTTATTATGGTAATGAACCTTAAAGTAATTTCGAATTCAAATTTGTTTATGTAAATTGACTTCACTCTGATATCAAAATTAAAAAACATATACTTAATACTTTAGACAGATTATTAAATGAGTAGTAGTCAATTGTAAAATACTGTTCTTATATTTACAAAATCTGTAATCAAAGATACTTAACAGTAAATAAAATTATAGATTCATAAGAAGTAGGTAGGTATACAATATTTTTTTACAATTACTTTACCAGTCAAAGGTCAATACTGTTTACGTGTATCTTTGAATTTGTAGCTAAGTAATAATAGCAGAAATAATTAAATATTTACTACATTGTGTTGGAAATTATTTGTTAAGCAGGTAACAAATAATTTCATAATTTTTCATCCGATATTTCACATCCTTTCAGATTAATGTTTGTCCTCGTGATACATTATATTTCATTAAGATCCTTTGAGCTGTTTAGTCATTACAAGGTAACAAACATACAGATACGCTTTCGTATTTATAATATTGCATATGTGAAATATATGGATTACTTTCCATTTCTTGCTGTACAGTACACAAAGTGTGCAGTGTGTCTTTATTAGTACGACAAAGAATATAGTTATATATAATAATATATAATGTTGTAAATACATATTTTTGATTAATTTTTTTATTAATGACTGTATTATTTAGATATATTTAAAAAAAAAAATTGAATTTCAGTATATTTTATCTGAAGATCACAACAACAGGAGCTTCATTTACAGAATGTTGTACCCATGGGCACTGTTTACAACATTCCGACAACGCATTTATTCCGGCATGACCCTCGCTGAGAGTGTGTGCACATCAGCTGGCGTAGGCGCATATCCTGTTCAAGGGCAGAATAGAACTGGCCACGGACCTACAGTTGGATATTTGAAAATGAAAAAAATGTATGAAATGACTTTATTCACTTATCTAATTAAGCATGTTTGCGAGTATATTTGTTCTGTAGGTTTCGTGGGCCTGATACTGTTATACTTTTAATGGATAATTTACTATTTCTGTCGTACAAGCAGATAGAAAGTGGAAGTAGTAACATACAGCTTGTTTATGTAGTAACTATTTTTGTTTAACACAGATGGAAATTAACAGTGTAGCAGTCATGTGCCGCTTGTCAATTTACTAAAAGTGTTGGTAGAACTCCGTATGCCACCTTTTTTCTTTATTCCTCTAGGTCTAAATGTATGTAACAATTATGAGAAGTCAAGAAGACAGATAACAAACTCTGCCTTAACTTACTCACTCTTTTGAAACGTTGTTGTATATAATCACAATAATACCTAATTTTGTAAACTTATCTAATTCGCGTGGAAAATAACTTTATTTTTCTAAAACAAAACTAGCCTAACTCCTTATTACATCGGCTACCTGCCAAAAAAGTCCCGTCAAAATCGGTCCAGCCATTTTAGAGATTAGTCAGAACAAACAGACAGACAGACAAAAGTTGTAAAAATGTTATTTTGGTATATGTACCGTATTTATATTCATATGCATGTAGTAAAAAAAGGTTATTTCAATATTACAAACAGACTTCAGATACTGAAACTTACTTAAACACCCTTCCATTTTTTTAAAGAGTGCTTTTTTTGTGGCCATAGTGCCATATTGCAAAGTATCATGTCATGTCGAACTCCACGCGGTCTCCACTGGAAACCGTCGTGGTCAATTTCCCATTTCTCATCCTATCATCCTCCACTGGTGGTCCGCCAGCGTAAACCATTAGCCCAGGCGGGTAATCCATTCCATTAACATCCATGACAATAAAAATCTTAACTTAATCGGCAGGGTATTGTTGATTGTATGAATCAAACAGTTATACAATCTAGTCACGGTAGTCGCGTCATGTCGGTTCATGTTATACGCGGCTTATAACGTCATAGGCGAGTAGGTATTGTGTAATCATTATGTAAAATATCATACACATGTCTATAGACGAGATATATAACAATATGTATTTATACGGATTAGGGAAACAATGTGTATTATCTACTTCGTAATACCAATATACCTATTACTTGACCACAAATATTTTTTATTACCTATACTCATTATTGCAAATATCGTGATATTTGTAGTATTCAAAATTTTCAAATTTTTAATAATGGTCGCGCCATAGGAAGTTATAAGCAACGTCTGCATCACACAAACTTTCGCATCTATACCTAATATTAGTAAGATATCTCTATTCTGTAAATTACATAGTAATCCATGACGATTACTATACTGTTTTATAAAAAATGCCATTATAGATTTCTTTGAGGGCATGAAACTATAAACCTAGTGATCTCACGTATTTAATTATTTGATACTAGCTACCCGCACTATCTTCGCATGGCTGTACATGTATTATACATATAAACTTTCCTCTTGTATCACTATCTATTGCTGAAACTGTATCCGTTTTGTAATTGAAAAGATACTATGTAAAAATTACCTGTACACAGGGGCTAATACAGAATATTATTATGTTGTTTACTGATAGTGAAGCTTTATATATGTGGGACAAATCCTATAATAGGTTAAGTATTTTTCGTTAATCCATTCCACATTTCCACAAATGGTCTAAACTAGCTGTTTCTCGCTACTTTGCTATTTCTGAAACAAAACTGCCTATGTCCATCCTCATCTTGATCTATACAACTGTTTAGTTATGAAAAGGTATACAGACAATATTTCGAATTTATAACATTAAGTAGTAGTCGGTAACGGTGGTCTAGTGGTTTAACACACTGCCGTACTTCCGATGGTCGCGGGTTCGATTCCTCGCACGGCACAAACATTTGTATTCATAACTATGATTGTTTGTATTGGTCTGGGTATTTTCTATGTAAAATATGTATGTATTTACGAAACATAAATATGTGAATGTATTTGTATCAGTTATCTAGTACCCATAACACACCTTGGATCTAGATGTCTCTGTGTCCAATTCTCCTCTGGCAATTGTCCTGAGATTATTATTATATTTGTATAGATACACTCCTGTCAATGATGTTTTATTTAAAAAAATGTTTACAGGACTGAAGACGAAGCAAAATTTGCTCAATATGACTTCAATACCGTTGAATCTATGGATGTATGGGGTTGCGAGACTGTCGTCACTTTGCGTGATTCTATGAAGGTGTGGAATAAAGCAGTTCAATACTGGGTAGCTATGGTTGTGTACAAGAGGTTCCCAATAAAGTTTTTGAAGTAAGTTCAATTTAATACAACAGCTTATACATACACATACAATCATAGTTCACCCCATAAATGGATTATGTACTATTATCATACCAGTGCGGCGACTAAGTTATATTATTTTATTTATTAATTTTAATCTAACTAGTGCAATTAGTGGCTTTAGTGTTTTGTCATTAAATTTAATCGAGAGAATACCTTAGAAAAGGATAAACAAAGATTTAATGACATTATAATAATATTAAAATAAGTTTAATTATGCATTAAAAAAATCTTTTTCGAGCTAGCTAGATTTTATTATATTTCAAGAAATTGAAATGAATGTCTAGGATGTATGATCAAGAAATTGTTGATCTGTCTGTATATCAATGGTAGAAATTGCAGTTATATGTTTTCATAATAATTATTTGATAATTATAATTATACTTATTTTTACTCATACTTCTATAGGATCCATGCAGCGTTGTTCGTATCCGTAATATGGCATGGAATTCACGCTGGATATTTCTTCTGCATTTATTTTTGCCCATTTTATGTGATGGCAGAGGATATATATTACAAGTTGTATTACAAGCCTGCCACAGGTTTGGTGAGTTTTATTCAGTTATTTATTAAAATAGATAACAACATCTACTATACGTGTTTAATTGAACTTTTGTACGTATGAAAACTTTGATTATGCAGTCCAACGTTGAACAAAAACAATATAAATACCTGTGCGAAGCCAGGGCGGTGGTTAGAAATTAGTTGTTAATTATTCTAATTTCGTGATTTAATATTTAGATATATTACATTTTGAAATGTTATATCATGACCCCGTTTCACAATTTTCGTCCCTCCCTTTCTCCCTAAACGTATACTATATTATCGTATATTGATGGCCCCTAAGGAAACAAACAAATATTGAATAATTATTATGAGATTTTCTTACTTTAATATTTTATTGTTATTAATTACTACAGATTAATAAACAAACATGTTTTCTCTTTTCAGAAAAAGAATATTATCGGCTTTATAATGTGGTTCCTACGATCTCATTCAGAATCTTATCAATCGGCTGCATTCCTTCTGCTCACATTCGACAGGATCTGGATATATTACTCTTCTGTTTACCACTATTGGTACGGTGTTTGGTTATCTTTCCTGATATTAGGTCTTATATTAAATAAGCTACATAAAATTTCTAGGCCAAAGAGATTACAGGCAGAGGAAGAAAATAAATTAGAAGCTAAAAACAAGTGATTTCAAGGGATTATTTATACTATTTATTTTTACAAGTGACTTAAGAATTTTATATTAGTTCTATTTTATTAATACCTGTATTTCTACAATTTCCTACGAAAAATACGACTACATACGACACATCTTAATTTATTTCACTGTCGTTTTATTAGTCCGTGATGTCAGAGTTTCTACGATATTATAGCGTATATTTTATACCTGATGATGCCTCGTTCAGAGGCGAATCGTGCCGCAATATGGGTGTAGATTCAAAAGTTGGAATTTTATCACTAACAGAGATGGTACCGTTCTAGTAGCGGTGGTCAGGTTTCAGCCGAGAATTTTTGTAGGTCTCACATAATTAATGGGAACTTAATTAAACAAAATAATATTAGTTCCTTAAGTAATGGTACTATTGTACTTATTGATATTTTATTGCATCTGTAAAACATACCTGTACTTCTTATCATATTCTAAATGTAAAGGAAAAGGTATATATAATTTACTATATGTAAGTATGTCTCCGGTAGGTCTAAAATATCACATTAATCGTATTAGGAATAATTGATAAGTTCTTATCCGAGGCAATCATAACGGCCAGGTTTTAGTAATCCCAAATCAATCATAGTATTTATGAAACTGGAGACTAGTTTTGGAACATGAAATAAAATTTAATATGCATGCACTGTTTTAAGAATCTAATTTATTTCAGAGGAATAACTTTTATAGTTGTACTATTGCTTGACTTTGGATTACAAGCATGAAACTCGTCTATACGTAAAACGTAAAATTGTAGGTTATTTTAGGCGTAAATATACTTTAATTTGTTTTATGTTTAAATGTATTGAGAAATGAAATAGTACAATTTGCAAAGAGTACTTGGAGTATCACTGTCAATTAAATTTATAACATAAGTACTTGTCTCTGTATTAAGTACACGGGTATTATAAACTCGCTATCTCATTGGATATATATTTAAATCAGCACTATGATAAGAGCAGACGTCAATTGCCTCCTTACAAGCAGCACTGTTAATAATATTTACTGAATTAAAATACTATTACCATATGTTTACAAGATTTTGTTATGAAATTTTAGTACGATCTGTTTTTTAATTACTAATTCATATGAGTTTTTATTATAGGGAATTAACATTAATATATAAGCCACAACAGCGTGAAGTTATATTATTATTATATTGATATTAGTTCAGTGGTAGTAAAATTTTATATTGAGGGTTCTGATTATATTTTGGATGTTTGGTGTGAAATGTATAGTAGTCGGGTTAAGTATATATATATAATTTAAATCACCAATTGTAAAACAAGCTTTATTGAAACATTCCAAAATTTCAAATATATAAGTAAAAATGGAAATTAATATTGACAATTTGAAATAAATGAGATTACTTACATTATATACACAAGACTGTAACAGATCGTAATTTTATAACACAGTATTTATATACATTCCTTATAATAATAATTTTGGTAGAGGTTAAATTAATATATTTATACAACACATATATATAAAATTTATATTTTGTAACTAAATATCTAGTCTTTATGTCCTTTATTAAATAAAGAATATGTATATGACTTGGGTTTTTATTCAATTTTGTGCCGAACCAAATGCGGATTGTTTATTCAATATCTCTTATTTTACAAACAAATATAGCACCTACATATTTCATATTAGTATAGTAAAAAATATATTCATATTATTAATATTGTCGGATTAACATTCATTATAATTTAATGGTAAATAAGCTAAGGTAAATGGTAAATGCTCAGCTCACTCTTCAAAACTCGACAATATATTAATAATGTGTATACTAAACGCAACAATTAAAACAACTATAGTATATGTTCAATATAAAATTATATCATATTTAAGACTCTACTTTTAATTGGTGATTCAATCACCAAGGTGGCAAAGGTAACAATTATTTCTTAAGATTTTCGTATATGTGAATGGTTTAAAATATCACAAATCACTTCTCAAATCTGGCACAGGTATGAGAAGGGATTAATAAAAAAAAAATCGGCGGTACATCTTAATTTGCATTAGTAGACAAAAATTAGCAGTAGACAAAGGTTGGTATGGTTAATTCCTTGTCATATTCTGGATGTACTGGTGAATGATGTACATCAACATCACAGTCGCACTGAAATATAATATAATTACATTAATTTATGGCACTACTTCAAGTATATTCGTGAGTGGAGAATAGTTTTCTAGGTATATTAGGCAAATTTCCCCTGTATCTACCTGTACATATCTAGCTATCTTAATTTCTGCGTATATAGATAATGCTGGCATTTCGAATTAGCATAATTAAAAAGAAAATAGATGAAATTGATACTCTATCACACTAACAAGATGAAATAAGCATTATATGTATGTACGTATAATGCTTGTTTCGCCTTGTTGGTGAATAAATGACAGTAGCCTCAGTTCTGTTATATACACAATATAAATAAATATTTATCGTTAAAATTTTAGCATCTTGTGAGTCGCTTTATTTAAACCGTAAGTCAAAGTACAAAAGTAAGTAAAAATGAGATTCGTATATTCCAGCGAAACAATACAATATTTATTCTTACAAGCTAAAAACATAAATACGAATTTTGTACAATTGCAGAAGTGTAAAAATACATAAAAAAATAACAAATAATTTGTGATAATTGAGTATTATAAGTAGCCTTAAATAATTACTGTATTACATTGTTATTATTTCATGCAAGTAACATAATACAAGCTCTAAGCTCCAACAAAAAATAAAAAAATCTAATGTAATTAGTACAATGAATATTTTACAGTTATACATTATTATTGTAGTTTCGATTATTCCTGACACCTTATTAGGCAGCCTGTGTTAAATTCTGTAATACCAATAGGATAGACGAGTTTTACAAGTCGGTATTGTAGATAACCGTCCCGAGGGTGTTCAAGCCTTTGTATTAATGCAGAAAAAAGAAATAATTAAAAATATAAAAGAAAGAGTGCTCATTCATGCAAAGCAGCTGTAAAAAGAAATCACCGCGTGAAGCCACACCTATTTGTAATTACGGATATTATTTACCCAAAATTCCAGCCATACGATACTGGTTTATGTGTTGTGGCTCCACTGTGGTGGGCATTACTTTGACCATAGTTTCGGTTTTGAGACGGCGTCTGATAACTTGGCTGGTAACCTGATGAAGAATACTGGGGATTAGAACTCCTCGAATTTGAGTTATAGGATGGATAATTAGGGTTCTGTATTATTGGTCTGGTGTTGAAGTAACTGCTCAAACCTCCATTTTTGGATATATTGTCAACGATGCTCCCAAGAATGCCAGACAATCCGCCGTTGCTCCCTGTTGAGCCGCTGCTACTGCTGCCGCCGCCACCATTTGCATATTTATTGAGAGTATTCAAAATTGAGTCTAGAGGACTACCGTTGCTTCCCGACCCTCCGAAACCTCCAGAAGAGCCTGAGCCGTATGGGGAGTTACCACCATAGGGACTGCTACCGCCTCTGTTGTTAGATCCACCATAAGGAGAGTTCCCGCCATAAGGAGAGTTTCCGCCATAAGGAGAATTTCCGCCACTTGGTGAATTTCCGCCATATGGAGAACTTCCACCATAAGGCGAGTTACCACCATAGGGGGAGCCACCGCCAATCGATGAACCCCCTTGATTACTGTGCCCCCCATAGGGAGAGCTGTTTCCATAAGGCGAATTGTTTCCATAGGGTGAATTATTTCCATAAGGGGACTGTCCGCCCGGTGGAGCCGGCGCCGGGTAGTTAGGAGGAGCATCGATGTCTCTCGGAGGAGACGGAGGTGCTACTGGCTTTTGTGTTGGAGGTGCCGAGTTCGTATGTGACCCTGTAATAATTTCAAGAATATATGTTAATCCGTATTTTTTTAATAATTCCGTATTTTTTTAAATATAAAATTTCACCATTACCCTTGTCATATCTACTAGAGAAAAATCTAACAAATGAAATGATTGTATGTTCACATAGATGCAAGGAGGATTGATTTATCTCATTACTATACGAAGACAAAATGAAATTGTTTTGATACTTGATAGGACATATAATAAAATGATTTACCTTCTACTTGCGACTTCTTTTTACACGTAGGATATGTACCACAATTGTGGGACTGTCCAAACGTACACGGTTCTTCAGCTAGCACGCAAACTTCGCTATTTAGACATCCGATATCTTTACATGTACGTCCATATTCTGTAATTAATAATAATCTGTTATTAAAAGAAAGAACATCGTAGTCAAAAGTTATAACTTTGAAATGTGGCCGAAAGAAAAGAAACTGTCAAATTCTATTTCGGCCCGTTGTCTGGCGTTGGAAATACCGATAAGGAGCCAAATTAATCCGAGAAGTCAGAAATGCACCTCACGTTACAACGCTAGATTAAATTATATCACAAAAGAATACAATAAAACCTGGACATGTCAAACGATGCCATTACCACGTTGGCAGTCTACTACTACGTCTGAGATAACAGTAGTAAATTATTAGTCGTACATAAGAAACGATTTCGTTGAATTCCAACAACAAATGTAGAAAATGTCATTATTCTATATCGACAAATTGTATAATACTACATGCACTGAAAAGTACACTCACTATGCCAAATGAAATGTAAAATATCTTCTATATTTAATATAGTCAATACGATAAAAGTTTTCAAGTTATTAGAAATTATTATTTATTTCGAATTATTTACAAATACGTTTTTTTTCGGTCATTACCTTTAAAAAGTTACCTATTCATTGTTATAAAATGTACGAGTATCTACTTTTTCGTATCATTGTAATTAAGAAATGAAATTGATCTATTTGTTGACCTCAAATATAGAACGTAGAATTCAAATACATATTTATATTATATATCATGTAGTTAATTCTTAAAATAATATAAACTCTTATCAGCGTTAGTTATATCTACTATATATTTATATATAAAACAAACAGTGACCTTAAGATTAAATTGATCTCAAACAGGTTTAATCTCGCTAGCGCGCTGTTTATCTCATTACGCAGAAATATTAACAAAAACTAGTTGCATGGTGGAGATGTTTAAGGATATAATGCTCGCAGGTATAACCATTGTCTTATATTATGTAATAAATTATTTGGGATTGGTAGACAGATAGGGCAATGTTGTAATATTTGTTTTGTTATCTTGTAATCTCAACTACTATCGTTCTAATTAAAATTTACAAAGTAAACAAACATATTTATACAATATAATTTTAATAATTATTGTTGAATACTAGACAAACAAAAAACAGTCTACTTTGCTCTGTAAAAACTCAGGCGGGACTACTAATTTGGAAGGATTGTTTGGAAGCTTGAATTGTGAATTAATTAAGGAATAAGAGAAAAGCAAACAGATACTAATTTAAACTATTACTACGCTACAAAGATCGAAAGCAATAGTGATGAAGTTGGTGTGGTAGTAACACGGGACTATCCTCTACAAATAGAATCATCATCGAACACATCCCGTAACGTACACAGAAAAAGTTATACAATATTGAGTATATGGCTGACTTTTTCTGTGTACGTTATACGTCTTCTTTTATTCTAGATGATAAATTAGAAAGTTCTAGTAACAACGAATAATAAAATAACAGTAATAAATTATAGATTAGAAACAATTAGACGACTTCAGCTTTCAAACAAAAAAGAACAAAAATATCAAATTCGGTCCATTTGTATAAATTTTTCTGCTACAGACTGACATACACGTTAACCTTATTACAGCCCTTTTTTTGCATCAGGGATTAAAAAGCAACATAGATAAATCAATAGTAATTATAAAATGTCAAGTGTCTAATCATAATTAAATTAGATATCAAAAGAATTTGAACCAACGCCAATGATATACATGTATTAACATGTAAGAAGGCTCAAGTTGGCTTACAGCATCGCTTTATCTGATTAAATCTCTCACTCCCTTTCTATACGTATAATTTTAATCCTTTTATCCCTTTCAGAGATAGGTTTTTTGACTACAAATGGGGGACCGAATTTTTTGTAATAAAATACTAAAGTTTCTCTATCTAAAAGCTATTTTATTCGCTGTATTGTATTAATTCATGCAGTGAAAATTGCATTGTTGTACTTTGTATAGTACACACAACATTCAAAATAATAGACATATTGAATGTAAATATATTAAAAAGTAATGCAATACTATTTTAAAATCAATATGGCAATAGTATTCAAAATCTAAACATTACTAGTAGTCAAACGATTAATGAAACAAATGCTTTAACATCTCTAGGAATTGCTTTGGATAAAAACTGCACTTGAAAAACTCGCGTCAGTAACATACGTAATCAACCAAATGGTTTCTCATATGCAATATGGCGATAACAAGAATAATAACCACTAATCTGGTATACAGTTATGTTACCTTTAAATTTAGATGCTGTTTAGTTTTAAGGGAAAATTCAGTGACTTTGAATAGACCTTATCTTTGCCAGAAGAAATATATACGAGTAGTATTTGATATTTCAGTATATAATAACAAGTTGCAAACCCTTATTTCAAAAATTCAAACGATTAACTTTGACGTTCATGTATTAATTATGAAATATGCCTATTTGTTAAACCATCATATCCGGAACTTTTTGAAAGATCCAATGATTTTGAAAGAATAATCCAAATAAATTAGCGTATCCATTAATAAAGACAACACCAGACCTAGCTCAAATTGTTACCCAATGGCTACAATTCCCAGAAGAGCTAACACAAATAAAGACAAATTTAAAAAATAATGGTACAATTGGTTGTCATTTCTCTGTTTAATAATGTAGACCTTTACCAAATGCTCAAGAAGTGACTGATATATTACATATTACCATTTTAATATGTAATAAAATTTAGAGATTACCTTGTTTAACAACGAGTGTGTGATTATTGATTGAAGAAGAAAAACTTTAAACGAAATGATGAACTCAAAATGAGACAATAATTATACTTTTTTCGTAGTCACCTTTTACGACATTCTGGCAATGAGTAGAAATGGTGGGTTTTAAACATGCTTCCTCTATTACGATATAGATAAAATATATTGACTTAATTCATTAAACGCTTAAGACTCTGACGCTACCCAAATAATAAGGGACCAGGTAAAAACTGTGTTCGAAAATGGAAAACTGTATGAATATATTTTATTTCGCTGTGTCTACGAGAATTTCGCCCTTTTTATAACCCAAAAGGCGTGGTCGGGTAAGAATTCGGTTGTAACGGAGTAGGGATCATTTGCATATACAAGATTATATACTTAGATTGGGATCTCGTCGTCTTCGAGAGTCAATATCACACGTAATAAAAGGCAACCGAAACGGAAACGCTTTTTGTTAGTGAATTGTTTTTGTTGCATATGAATACGTTCCGCGTGCAAATTTTCTTGTGAGTGAATAGGATAAACAATATTTCATCAAAGCGAATGAATAGCGTTTTTGGATGATATTATTTCGCTAGTGAAACAGTGAAGTGATCGTTCGTTTATATGAAAAATTTATCTTTGTGAAATACGTATAATAATACTAATAATACGTATCATATAATACAATAAGTTCCATGACCAATTCACACAGCGTCATCCACTCCCAATCTATGGAGAGCTTGTTACATGTATACATGACAACTAATATAAATACTTAGATACATTATTTTTGTAAATACATACATAGAAAACACCGAGATCGATACAAACAATAGTACTCATCAGTGTCTGCACCGTGGAATTCAACCTGAGGTCGTCCATAGGTATTCATCCAAAACAGTGTTGTAATGAGAAATATATACATATCAGTGGCAATCCGTGAGGAACTAGCCATTATTATTGCTAAAAGTTGCATGTAGATGGCGTGATCGGTATCGATGGAATTCTTCATAGTTTTGCAAACGTTTTAAAAAACAAAACTGTGTTTACAAAAATGTTTAATCAATTTTTAAAAAGTTATATATACATGTTAAAATTAAATAATGCGTTTAGAAAAGTAATTTTCATATATTTACTCATTTTGTTATTTTCCAGTACTTAATTAATTTAATCAGTGCTAATACGGGGCTCAATGTTTTCAAAATGCTTTCATAGATGGCATTGTTGTCATTTGTATCGGCCTAATTAAATGTCTTTTTTATATTTTCCAATAATAAGCACTTAATATATCATTATTGTAAATTAAACATATAAAAAAATTTTAAGTAAATTAAAAATAGCCGAACAAGCAAGTAATACTATTTCCAATAATACTTATGTATGAAGTGTTGTCATATTAAAAATAAATACATGTATTATCGATTTTTTGAATAATCGATAACAGGATTTTATTACAGCGCATTATTCGATGATGCTTTTAATGAGTCGTTGTGAACAGTAAATTTTCATTATTTTGTATTATAGCAGTGTTCCGTTTCAAAGAACGGAATATAGTAGTACATTATTAGTGTCGTTGGTTATTTACATTTGTACTGAAAAATCGATTACATAATAATTTAAAATATCGAGTAAGAATCGTAGTTGTCTTTGAATACTGGCAAGATTAAAATAGTATTTAAAAAATAGAGAGAAATCGACCCTAACTCGAATACCATTAAGTTGATTTTCCTTTCTCATTAATATCATAGCAGTTTGTTTTTAACTTGCGTATGACTCTGTGGTATGATGTTTAACGTGTATTGTTATTGTACGGTGCATACATTTCAAAAATTATATTTTAATGTAGGTACATACATTTCTTTCATACATTTCATACATGTCAAAAATTATCTTTTAATGTAGGTACATACATTTCTTTCATACATTTCATACATTTAAAAAATGAACTTTTTATGTAGGTACATACATTTCTTTCATACATCTCATACATTTCAAAAATATATTTTAATGTAGGTACATATTTCATACATGTCAAAAATTATCTTTTAATGTAGGTACATACATTTCTTTCATACATCAAAGATATTATTATTGTAGATATCGAAAGTTATGTATACAAGTAATTCTGAATATTATCAAGTTCAAAATAAGCACACATTACTGGCTTAGATAATAGAGTAATATTACTTGTAATAAAAACATTTGTGACACCCATATGTATACATATTACATAGTAAGTACTTACGCCCGTGCCGTGAGACTCATCTAAGCGTACAGCGCATGCGCGTCGTGCGGTAACCGCACCGACGGACCAATAGGAGCGCGCCTCTCGCGCATCCAGAAAGTTCGCGACTAATGGACGGTATAGTAGTAAAGCAATGAGTGTTCCAGTAACATCATTATAATATTTTCTCGTTAAGTTTTATTGTAATATACATAATTTCGTACTAAGTAACGTGTTCCCCCGTTACACATTTCTAACGTGTAACGGGCGTGAAAGCGAGACAAACAGACAGAGTTACTTCGCATATATAATATTTGTAAGAATATCGCTATTAAAAATAGGGGTTGGTGACAGACGGGCCAAAATTTAGGCGTGTATGTAACATTATAAATAAATAAAAAATTGTCCATAATACAAAAAAAAAAAATTCTGGCCACCCAAATATGACTTAGGGGTATAAAAAATAGATAACAACCCTACCTCAGACCTATAAGTATACATATCAAATTTCACCAAAATGTGGGAGAAATATGGCAACTAACACTGTGATACGAAGTTTATATATAAGATATAGCGGAATTCTCATTAGGGAAAAGAGCGCGGAATTCTCATAAGGTACATCGTAGAATACATGAGGACTATACCAGTAAATTCATTGTAGCTAAAACCAGTCTCTTACACATAACGATTGAAATAAAAAATCATATAGCCCGATGTTGATACGTACGAGTATAAACGTATCAAAATCGGGCTATACGTATAGCGCAGACGCGTTACAACATATCTTCGTCGAGAGAAAAAATAGGCATGGAATGTAGAATAAACTATAACATAATATATACATTGGCACATAAGCCATATCTGCAGGGTATCGGCTAACGATATTATACCTACACATTTACATTGAATCTTGAATCGTCCCTAATGAGGTACACGATACAGTTACCTACATATCTTGTATATACCTATCTTTGCAAAACAGATGTCATGTAGACTGAATTGACTGCCATCTATTTTCGTGCTTTGTTACTAAGCACCCACTAGTAATCCGAACTGCTTCAGATCTAGAGACATCTAGCGGCTACGGCGGCGAAATAAAATAGCCCGAAGAATAGCCCGAGTTAGGAAGGAACCATTTTCTTGTATGGGATGGGGTATCTGTATGTAATATTATGTTATATGTGATACATATATAGAATTTTTTTTCATACGTCCCAGAGTACTGAAATGGCAACGGCAACAAAGCACAATACCTACTGTATGCAGGAGAAAAACTTGAAAATAAACTCATTACGGTGAAAGACATTGGGATTTTCATCAGGATTAAATTAGTATAGACTTTGTTACATTATTGTAATATTAAATGATGTATCATGCCGGCATATTTTAGGATAGAAGTGACTTGTGTATTAATTTACGCTATAGTCTGTTACAAATTTCATTTAAATTGCTTTAGTTGTTTTGTCATGATTGATCAACGAACTATTTTAAAAACTTTCACGTTTATAACATAAGTCGGATTTAAGTAGACTTTGCTGGAAACTCGATTCCCGGTAAATTAGGACAGGGACTAATCTGCCATTTTAAAGCTTAGCCTAGAAATTGTTAAAATTCTGTAATTAAATAGTTACTAAATGATACTTTTAGAGATAATATCGAAGTAAAAAGATTGACAATTCAGGTATTTTATCTAAATCTATTTTGTTATATCACGCAGATTAATTTGAAATGTGGTATTCGTTTAGAATCAACATGCGAAGAGACTGAGGAAGATCGTAAGACAAAAGCTCTACCGACAAGAGCGCGGCTCTTTATTATTACATAGTATAAAACAAAGTCGCTGTCGGTGTCTGTCCGTCCCTAAGTATGCTTAAATCTTTAAAACTACGCAACGTATTTTTTAAAAGATAGAGTGATTCAAGAGGAAGGTTTATATGTATAATATATGTACACCCGGGCGAGGCCGGGGCAAGTAGCTATATAATATAAGATGATAATATTATGAATTAATGAGTATTTTTGCGCATCGACATTATTTGAAGTAAACATCAAACATTCTCACATTAAAATGCAAAGAACAATATATTACTCGTAATAGTTGATACAAGCATCCAGCCACTAAAGTAGGTAGAATGGATTAAGGCGCATTTGAAGGTTGTTAGCGAAACAATTTCTAAATAAATCTACATTTAAATTACAAAGTTTGTTATGATACAATTTACATGCCTGCCTTAGAAAGTTATTAGCTTGTAACCTATCAAAGTTCTGTTTATAGTTATTTATTGCAGGCAAGTCTATTATTTCTAGATCACAATTAGGAGCTTAACGAAAACAAACGTATACTTATTATATACCATTATTTACATGTCATTATTGAAGGGAATGACTAACAATTTACTATTTTTATAGCAAAGGAGTAAACGAGCTTACACTTTACCTGATGGGTAAGTGATTACCGCCGCCCTCGAGTACTTGCATCACTAGCGGAATTACATGTGTTTGTGTTTTTTTACCTTGTTATTGATTAACCTGTATAAATGAATTTCATTTCAATGCCAAACTTTGAACAACATACTTTACCGAAGTTATATAAGTATATATTCCCTTCCATAATGTGTCTATAACGTTTAGATTTGGAAATGCAATATTATTATGTGCTATACTCAGTACCCATGTAAATATTATAACAACATTTATTTCACTAGTAAGGATAGCTTTACATGGATATAGGCACTTTAATTTTAGAAATATAACAGTAGAAATTAATTCCGATGAACTAAATACGCTTTACAGCGTGAAGGAAATAACCGAATTATAAAAGAGCAATAAAATTTGTTCCAAGAGCAACATAAAAAGACAAAATCTACGCCGAAAACGTTTTACGCTAAGAGGTAAGTAACGTGAAGAAAATTCTTAGGTGACATAGAAATTTCGACTAGCAAATACGACTTTAGAGGCAATAAAAACAAATAAAAAGAGCATCATAAGGTTGGATCATAACTCATTGTTTTGTTACTTTCAAGGCGGGTGGGATGCTCGTTTTATGTGTGCATTAGGTAATGGATTTGAGCCATATCTTACGGCAATCTGAGGGCAGAGAGTACGTGCTCCGAGATGGTAGTCGGACGAAACAACGCCGGTTGCCGACGATCTCACGATTTTTGCAATGGCACTTCATATTACTAGGTGATATAAAATATTGTCAATGACGTCATGCATATGGGTCGGAATTTTGTTAAGCGGAAATGTTACGCATTTAGATAAAATCAATAAAACAAGGTCGTTGGAAAATGACTGACTCTAAACTCAGAAATACAATGTTATAAAGTTATGGGATTGTCTACGTTTTATGTTACGTTAGTCGAAACGCCAGAAACAAACTTTGTAATTTAGGTGGCCAGAACTATTTTGTTGTAATTTCATACTTTTACATAAAGCAAAAACTTACCAACGAGTATTAAATTTGTAATTATATCTGCTTACCATGTATGTATAATAGAAATATGTATAATTTAAAGGACCTAGGATAAACCGTCAATGTCATAATAGATTCGTGATAGTTTGTAATCATTATAATCAGCTAACTCATAAACTATGTAAATCTAACGACAAATGGCCAAATCAAAAATATAGTGCGTGATGTGAAATAAAATTATAGTCAGAGATAGTGCTCAAGCGTGAAACTAAATTTGCTAAAATAATGAAATATTTAGTTAACGGTTATTATTTTAATTTCACTTGTGGATTTTCTCAATTTTCCTATATTATTAGGAGAACCTTTGCAACACCAAAACATTGCGTTTAAATTGTTAATCATTTGAACTGTAGTGACCTAAATATAAAATGTGTAATTTAGTGGTTATGCTTTTTAAATTATTTATTTATTTCAGGTCACTAATAGCCCATGTTTTAAAATAGTAACTCACAATTGATTACATTCGGGTACCGTGTATATTAGCTCTATTGAATGACCAGTTTAAGTTTTAGAATGAAAAATAAGATCAAATTGTTTTGTTATAAGATAATCTTTTGTGTGATTCTTGTAATAATTGTTAAGAAAACTCGTGTTTGTTAAATTGTCAACCTGCCATAGTTTACAAGATCAGAGCATACCATAATAATAGTGAATGCCATAGCAATAAAGTTTGTGACAAGCGCATCCTTGTAAACAGCAAAATTATACCGGGGCTAAACGACGGGCCGGGGTTTCACATAAGTATCACCATGTGTGTTACTAAACTTACGCACCCTATAATTTAGCCCACATTATTTTTTAAAGTAAATAAAACCGTGTCCTTTAATCAGTCATTTTTAATGTCAGTTATATGGAGAATTGTGACTCTATTGGAGATATTATATATATTATATTATAGAGGATAATCGCGGACATCATCGAGTTGTATATGGTAGATATTAATTTATTAAAACAAGTTTTGTTATTTTTAAAACAGTACACGTGAATTGGTTATGACGTCATTACATATATCTAAACAATTAAGATCGTGGGCATGGGAATTTTCGTGAAGTTATTAGGTATCTGTGCATTTTTTAATAGAAACTAAAATAAACATTAGATACTAATTCTCCTATATTCTATCCTCTGAATATAGAATAGAATAGAAAATCATTTATTCAAATAAACTTAATGTAAGTACTTTTGAATAGTCAACATTTTTTTAAATCTACCGCTTATTCGGAAAGCTGTCTCATCACAAGAAGAATAAGCAAGAAACTTGTGTGTTGCTCTTTTAAACAATCCTTGTAAGTTCACATTTTACTAGTCGAAACGTGTGAATACAAACTACCAACCAGCACTAATTTATTTAGGCTCAAATATAAAAACACAATAAGATTAAATCAGTCGTAGTGATAAGAGCAGAATATCCTTTGAAACATTTGCTCTATGCATATGCATAGGTGTATATATATTTACACAAAAAAAGCTGTGCATTAATGACAACAATGGCTTCTAAGAACGATTTAGTGACATCTACATTATCTGACATCTGTTTCTTTCTGAGATTTTAATCTTCAAATAGAAACTCATCTTACCAAGGTGGTAGCTGATTGGCGGCAGTAAATAGAGATATACAGAAAGAACGTAGAGACAACTACGCAACGAAAAATTCAGATATATAATTTTTCACAGTTAACGGCGTTGTTGCTAAAGTACCTACTCACAGAAAGAAAAATAAGAGACGCTTTTAATATTCTGAAGTACTATACTTACTTGAAAATCCATCAGCGTGAAACACCAAAGCGACGGTTAACAGCGCCGTCTTCCAGTTCATTGTGAATCTGAAATAAGAAAATTGGGGCTATATTTATTTGGTGAGTTAACTTAATATTAATCCCTCTTTCAGGATTGCCTAAAATTTTGTAAAAAATACTGGGAATCTTAGGTACTTATTAATTCTCTACTTATTAACTATTACACTATAATTTGCATGCCAGATAAAACTGGCAAAACATGTGTGTATATTGTATTGAAACTATGTTTTAAGCAAATAAATAAATAAAATCAGAATGATTGTATCATCATCATAAGAAATGAAAAAAATATTTTAGATACGAGAGCACTAATCAATATACGAGTATGTAGTAGATAACATAAGTAAGATTTCTATAGAATAAAAAGATCTAGTAAATCAACAATAAATGATCTATGTGCAGGCACTTATTTGTAAATTGGGTTGATTTATAATTTAATATGGAAATTCTGAATACTGACGCCCTACCTACAGTCTGGATTTTTAGCAGTTTTTTTAAGGATAATGCATTTATTTTAGAAATATAAAAAGTAATTTAAAAAAATAAACAATTAGTAATATCTATCATAATCTACTTATTCAGACATTTAATAGTCCATTTCTTCTTTGTACATCATTTTATAAAGTCAAATAAACCCTATCATAAATGTTACAGACAACATAACGTAAAGACATTAAAACTGCAGCTGTTCTTTTGCATTGTGATTTTTATACACAGCAGTTTAGATCTGATTAGTGCAAGCTGCAGTATACAATGTAGAGAGAGACATCGTTGGAGGGGCACAAGATGAAATAGCTCGCCGACACGTGTATTTCAGAGCTGCACGTCTGTCCGACAGTTCAGCTGAAACTTTATGACACCTAGCTAACATTCCCGGAGCAATTTCGCCAAAACTGTTTCGTATAACCTCGTTACCAACTACTGCGCCACTATAGGTAAACGGCAAACGTTTGCGGATATGGCACAAGTTGTTTCCGTTTATTGAAAACTTTGTGATGTACATTGTTTTGTTAAGAGCCCCAAGACGATCAGTTGCAAATAGCCATATTACATTATCAATCATACAATTGAAGAGATTGTCAAAGCTAACTTACGGCATATTACGGTAACTTGACGGCGATATTGAATTATGACTATTTTTTCTAGATAATAAACTACTATACGACTATACGATTAAACTGCATTTGGAACTTGTACGTTGTTAGTATGATATAGTAGTAATTGCTAGTTTGCTTAGTAGTGAAAACCTTTAATAAGAAATTAAATATGTAGTGTCATAGCGCTAAGGTAAGTACTATAAAATTCCATAATATTAGATTACTTAAAAGTTTTTCCCTATTTATTTAAGAGGAATGTTAACAAATAGGGAAAACCATATTCGAGTTAAGTACATATAAGAGTAAATATTTATAAATTTAATAGTCATAATTTTGATAGGCAATAGAAACTTTGGTAGTCTTGCGTATTACGTGTGGTTTTGAAATAAAGAAGCGAACATTAGTGGCGGCCTGCCGTTGGACTAACTGCACTATATTAATCGGAACGGATCAAAATCACTAATAATTCTGACCGATGTTTCAGAAGTTGTCACTTCAACTATTCAGGCAAACAATATCAACAACAAAATTATGATCCGTCCAGCTTTATACTGTTCACATTATCGTTTATTCTACTTGTCCATGTCAATTTTGTTCTGAATATTGGATGAAGGGCATTCCATATAAAGTTCAAGTGTAATTCCAGATGTCAGCTCGAATTTGTTATTAAAGAAAATACTAAAGACGAAAGACATGTAACAAGAATAGTTGATAGATCACAAATGGCAACTTTATGTCTTTGGTTCGAACAAACATACGTAACCTCCAGAAGATATATTTTTAGGATTATTACGTGTGTCATTCAATCTTGATAAAGGACACCGACAGGGCAATAAAAGAAACGACAAATGATTAGCGTCATATCCCGAGATCTATTCGCCGACGAGAGCACACTAACGAAATATTATCTACAACGCAATATAGCATAAATGCAGTAATTTAAAAAAAATAACCATATCACTGAAGATTTTACATAGTTGATGAATTATAGTTACAAATAATAAATCACTTATAATTTGATTTACAATGGACTATGTTATTTACTTACTGGGTTATGTAAAAAAAGATAAAATAAATTCTTGTTAAAGAATAGTCAAAATACACGTTACACCACACCACATATTCACTATTGGATTAATCTACTGAAATATTCCATAAAATATTGTCCTTATAAAAATAAATAAGATTTGAAAAAAGAATAATTCTACTAAAGTAACACGATGAAATAAATATGGGAGTTAAATGTAGGGATAGTGACACGGTGGGGTGTGCCCTAATGTCTTAGGTCACTGAAGGTCACTTGGGTTGGGAGGTTGACTTTACACGCAACTTCACTCTGTTAGCAGCAATTGTTGACTGAATTAGGCTGACCATTATTAAATGTCTATATATACAAAGTTTATTGTACACATATTTTCCTATAGTATTTTTATTACGTAATCCAGATGGACACAGAATCTTTTAGTCTACCCATGTAAATAAAACTACATATATTACGTGATAAAACAAAGGTAATAAATATCATATGACAAAGAAAAAGCGTTAAAATAATATTACACGATATCGTTAATTATTGGTGTACATTTTAAAATACGATGACAAATAAAAAAAAACTTATTTTTTATTTCTATTATAATATATACTTATATATAACAAAGTGAAGGTAAACAAAATTTTTTGCTACGATATCGATTCACGGAATATCATTTACGTATTTAACATAACTGTTTTACCTTCTGAGGTGGACTGAGATTAGAACTAATGGTAAAGCGCTGATTAAAAACACTGGTGTAGAAATTAAAGGATCCCGTGGGGGATATTACATGCCATAGAGCAGAAATTGGATAGCGATACGAGAGATATATTGCCCGACATAAAGCCGTGCTCGGTAACTTTCTACCCATTTCCGGCAGCCCACTTGTGAATCGTATTTCGGAATCCTTTTTATCTTTTTGCGGCTGGTGTGTGGCGGAACGCGATGTGACAGCGGCACCGAGCCACT
The DNA here is from genome assembly GCF_030625045.1 of Achroia grisella. Lineage (NCBI taxonomy): Eukaryota > Metazoa > Arthropoda > Insecta > Lepidoptera > Pyralidae > Achroia > Achroia grisella. The sequence continues at coordinate 2,286,858 of NW_026712655.1, read as the reverse complement.
TCGCAGCTCATATATCACTTGAGCCTGTAACGGCGCTGTTAACGGCCTGCATGTCACCTCCGCGCTTCACCCGTCCAACACCGCACAACTCTATTATCTGTATAATAGAACTGTTATATTTCATATTAGTGGCTACTACGGGTCACAATAATAAAATAGGACTTCGCTTCGCAGTCCTAAACCTATTGGGTGAAGTGGTTTCGGGTGATACATATGTAGAATGGAGAATTTGTTTTACCATTATCTACTACCGAATATGGTATAACACTCGATTTCTGCAAAATGTTAGGTTTCATATGATTTATGATTCTGATATAAGATAACGAAAGTCGTTTTAATGGGTAGCGGATCCAAAGAATTTACACTCGTGTGAAGTTAGTATGAACCCTTGTAGTAAATAATTAATTATTTCGTTTACGTTTATTATAGGTGTTTAAAACAGTGTAGGTAGTTTTCGTAGAAAGGTCGTCAATAAAATACACAGTACAAAATAATATGATGGTATTACCGTTTATAATCACTTTGCACTAACTTCCGGAAATAACATTGAATTTCAATATAATAAATAAAATTACTCTACACTGTCATTTAGTTTCAAACTAAGTAGAGCTTGTAACATGATTACTATATGACCAGGTAAAATGTTCCACACCATCTAAATCATAAATCATCAATATATGTACATATATTAAAATGTTAAAACTATCTATTATTTAATTTTAATAAAACTCTGCGAACAAACACTAAAATAAAGTAACTAAAACCAGTGCATTGAAAGGACGACAATTGAGTCGAGATTACAGTATCTACTCGGATATACAGACGCTCCGAGTACGTGACCATTCGACGTATAAACTAGCTAAAAAGATTTGCCACGTTCAAAATCCGTGGGCGATGCATCGCTGCCGGCTTCCAGTCCACAAATTCAAGGATTGCATGGAGACGGTGTAAAGCAAGGGTGTCACTAGGATTTATATCGGCGGAAATCTCCAATGTTCAGACTTGAAGCCGAGGACACACGGTAAACGTGGTAGGTGGAATCTTGTCAGCTTTTAAGGATTTTATGGGTGCTTACGTCCGACTAAACCAGACTTGCTTATGTTTTATCACATACTATGAAGTGAATATTATAGATAAATCACAGTAATGTTATCGAAAACTGTGGTATCAATTACAATTATGAGCATTTTAAAATCCTCTAATACTGTGGGTATTGGATAATACATGACCACTAAATAAATTTCGATTTATACGTGTAGTCCACTAAATCTACAAAGACTTTAAATAATATTAAAGATAAAAACTTTGAAGTATTTTAAGGCAGTGCCTTAACTTTTTGGAAGTTTTTAATAAAATATATCTTTTCACATTTTCAATAGAATTTAATAAGATTTTGAAAGACACCAGATTTAATATAAGTTTTGAAACTCTTTAGCTACTGCTCACAGATTTATTGCGTTTTTTAGGTCCTTACCTCAATACAATTATTATTACAATTTTAGAGTTCTACATAAAAAACCATATGAATAATTTATTGAACTGATTACTAATATTATATTTTATTAATTAATTACGAAGTTAAATAAAGAAGTCTACATAAAGAGATATACATACATACCTAAAAATACATATATAAATACACACCTAAATTGGTATTTGGTCAATATTGTGGTATATCTGTATTTCTTGAATATTGAAATTATCACTTTTAATATAAAAAATGTCTTACCAAAGTATTTTAGCCACAGTTTAGTTATTTGTTTAGCAACAGTTTACCACAAAATAATATGACAAATTACACAAAAAATAGTGAACTGATTATTATAATTTATAATAATATTGAGACGGCACTGAATGGAGTTCTTTCAATTGAACTACTGAACATAAAACTGATAACGGTGCGTGATTTGTAAATGAGATCATACTTAATAAAGAGTTTCCACATAACTACGTAGTAATATGAGAGAATTAAGTGACGCATTACATGTTGTTTACAATTCTTTTAAAAATGTAACGAATTTATTGATTAGTGGCTGAGATCAGAACTGCTTAACTTGACGAAAAAAATATATGGCAGACAATTTTCTTCGTGTATGTAATACAGGTGTACTTACATTAACTATATACTACATTCAGATATTACTGTTAAATTCATAGGTTCCTATTGTGCGAAGATTACGTGTATATGGACCGATGTCCACCCGATGAAATGTAATGATCGTCGCTAATATAATGTACAGCGCCGTAAATCTTATGGAATAAGAAAATGGATAAAAATTTAATGATCAAGAATGGTCTTGATGATTCAATTTTCATGTTTCTATACCCTGCCGTATTTTCAGATTTTAAAACAGAACGCAACTTGCAAAATAAGCTATTGGAGGCAGACATAGCTGAGATAGAACTACCCATGTATAACTTATTAAACTGATGACAGACCCGGATTGGAATTAGCAGTTGATACAGTTGTTACATTATATTCTAATTTTATTCTTCCTAAATGACGTGTCTAAAGAGGATGTGTATACACATGTTTATACTCATATATTTGAAAGTGTGTGAAGACTCAGTTAACATGTAAACGTTAAATTTCTAAATTTAGTGTAGCATAAAACACGCTAATTGCCAACAATTTGAAAATTAATGTTACATCTATATTTTATTGTATGACAGTAGAAATAAAGTCATTGTACGAATACGCCATATTAAGTTCGGAAAGCTGTCCAGTATTATATAATATACATGTACATTATGGGTGCATTATTCCATTATAATTAATTAACGAGATATTTTAAAATTATTAGTATTTTCATGTCAATCATTCGTCGTGTTCATATTTAATATCACATAGACAAACTTTGACCTATATTTTATGCAAGTTAGACTGTTTATTATGGACGGGACTGCTGTAATGTCTAAAACGGCTTAAAGCTACGGCAGTTATTGTTCAACTTAGACACTGTTTACTCACGTAACAATTGAATTATTGTATCTACATACTATAAACAAAGTAGACTTAATGAATTAATGCGATAATAATATTAAGCCATTCGAAATTACACTGCAAGTAATTATAGCTATTTCTGGTCTGAATTACTAAATTTGGAACACCTCATCACTAGATGATAGTACAGTGTGTATGAGCTGCTCTGAAGACGGTGGAAACAAAAGTATTTGTCTTCATTATGGATTAGGTTATAATTAAGCATATCAAAGAATTGAACTTGAATTTATTTTTTACAGACACATAATATTAATAGGAGAATTATTATAAGATTTCTGAAATTATAAACTACATTAAAACAATCAGTTTAGTATATAGTATAAGTATATATATAAATTCGTCTTAAATGACTAAATATGAAAGTAACTAAACAATAAAGGACTGTTACTACACAAGTATATAAATACCTAAATAGCAAGCGTAAAATTGTAAGTTTGAAGACATAATACTTTTCTATTGGCTGGATTAAAGCCAAAGTGGATAGGAATATCGGGCGTCAAGCGTAATTTACCCATCTTGCCATAAATGTAACGCAAAATCGTATTCATAAAAGTTTTATGAACAAAAATAGTGTTATTCGCCTATCAGTCGGTCGGGTAACTTTTATGAATAGCAACGCGAGAGAATAGATCTGTCGAACAACAAATCTTTCTAACAAGAATAAAAAATTTGGCAAAGGACAAGTGCTGCAATAGTCGAGAATTACCAACTTTTATCTGGATTCATTTCTTGAAGAAATAAAAAAGTAATACTACATACATAAAAAATGATAGGTACATGTAGTCAGGAATTAGTTGAATTTAATTGAACTTAAATTGAATTGTTGGCTTTTAGTGGTAGGAAAGATATTATATACTTTTAAAAATAAGAATACTATTTTAGATTAAGTTCTTTCTAAGATTTTTATCTGAGACGAGATGAAGATCAATTTACATAGATATAAATTATTCATTAATTTAATAAAAACTTACCATTTTATTTTCCAATTTTCTATTTATTTAAAAGCTACCTACTATTAAGAAAAAGTATAATCGTGTAGTGCAATTTATATATCTGGTAATGCCTATGCCTATAATATCTTTCATAAATTACGCGATATATGCTAAAGAATTAAATGAAGAAATTGATATTTTGCACTAATATTTTATAACTAAGTATATATATATATATAATGTTTTATAACAATTGTCGCGAAAGATAATACATACATATGGACATTACATAATTTACATAGTAAGTTCATTAAATTCCCGGACATACTCGTAGTTCTATAATATGTGGACTTCGTCTTCGTGTATATTACCCATTCTGGGTTGTTGGTTTCCTTTATTATTGTGTATTAAAAGGAAATTAGATATATAAAATACACATTAGGTACACTAATCCACATTTATATAAAATTTTATATTCTTATATAATTCTAAATTTGTTCAATAAATTAGAAGGTATTGCTGAAAAGTAAGTAATTTACAAAATATAAAAGGCATAGGAAGTAGTAATTGTACAGCTAATAATAAATAATAATAAAGAGCTAACCGACGGCCGTTACGCACTCGAATGTTGTTGGCTTCACCTAATAAATATTGTCAGAGCTATTACTTATGTATACAATCACAACCAAGTCACAAGGGTTTCGTTTAATTTATGGCCACATTCTTTTATTAGTAATATATGTATTTTTTGTTTTCGTGCATGCTCTCAGTCTCACGGTCATATTTAAGAAATTGTGTAAATTGATCCAATTAAAAGCAAACCAATATGTTTAAACAAGCTTTTCTATCTTCAAATAATTAGACCTATTTATGTTTTAATCTGGCACAATTATAAAACATTGAATTAGATCCGCTTAGTAGTTGTCAATCATCTGTAACATAATACTATTTGAGTATTCTGAGTAGTGCTTAAGCCTAAAATATATACAGATGAATTGCACAAAACTAGATCGGGTGGCATTGCTTCCAACAATAAGACGATAGGCGTTAAATGACAATGAATAATGATTTTTCATTATTAACACAAGTGCAAATGATGAAATATTGACAACATACATTATTTTCATTGATAATTTAAGACCGGCGAAACTCAAATTAAAAACCAAGTTAGTAACACAGTACTGTTTGAATATTAAGAAAGTGTGAAGTCGGATAAATAGTAGTAGTAAGGAATCGATTGTCGCAAATATATAAAAGTTCACATAAATCGACGCTAAACAGTAAACATTGTATAAAAGAAAAACACCGTATACCTATAGCAAAAAAGCCCGAAAAGGCTGCAAAAGAAAAGTAACACTAAAAACACATTTATCTGAATTATCACGTTAACATTCATTACAAAAGAGTCATTTGTTCCCACAAAATGTTTGGGTACACAACACAAAGCGTATTAAAGTGAATCCGTAGGAAAAACAAAGGACTTATTTGCCTTATGAAATCTAAAAATGGGATAGGTATTTTCTTAACAAAAACATTATCATTTTCGGTCAAATTTTCGGTAGGTTCTTGCAACGTGGTGGAAGTATTCTGTATTTTTCAGCACTTGATAATCAGTCATATTGGCAAAAAGGAAGAAATTCAAAAAGAAAAAAAAAAAACAGATTACTAATTCATGATGATGGTTATATTCAAATTCTACACACGGTACACACTAAAGTTTAAAAAATGAATCAGTTTGGTTTTTTACATCTGTTGGTAATATTGGAGGTAGTATTATAATTTAAAACCTTCCTTGAAACAATCGAAAAATAATATTATTTATTGCATAATATAAAAGGCTATTAAAAATAAATATTCGTTACTCCAGTAATTTCACAATATGCACTAGGTTTATTATTTTATATTTACAACTGGAATATTAAACAACAGCGCATAAAAACTAAATAATGTGTATTATAAAATAAGCTCTGAAAACCCATGATAAGCTGTGTTGTAGTGTTGTAGTACTGTGCCTCCCACAGCAGATATAACCAAATGATAAATATAACAGTTTGAAATATAGAAAAAAATATTTGAAACTCCTACGTACGTACCTATGATAATAGCAATATAAAAAAGGAATGAGAGTTGGAATATCATTCGTTCAGTATCTGATTTTACATCCAATGTACGATGATTGATGTAGGTATTCATTTCTTGTTGAATTGAACATACTTAAGAACTTATGTAGCGAAGCGGGGTCAACTCAGCTTGAGTACATATTAAGAAATAATAACATTTAAAATTTACATCTAAAAATGTTGGATGTATATTTATTATGTAAACTCACTGCATTAAGAGACTTCTATATTTTGTATTTACGAATAGATTTCTGTTTCTCTGTTACTTTATTATGAGAAATTGGTCCAGACAATTACTATATACTACTATTAAGCTATAAATGTATATGTATTATCAGAATCAATCTTGCGAATTCCAAGATACAGCTTGACCCCTTCATTAGATCAAGTGAAGGCGCGTAGAATGTTATGACACAAATGTTATGTTTTTTTATTATTATGTTTCAGTACATAATCTTCTTAAATAAGGGTAAATCTTCTTAATTAAGGGTCTTAAACATACATTAGCAGTAAATGCAGTATGTGCTATATAAATAAGATAATATTATAAATACAATTAGTCATTACCACTAGATAAAAAGTAATAATACTACATTGCATAGCATTTAGGGTTCCAATATTAAAAAAAAATACGTTTTATAGAATAATTTTATTAAAGTTAACATTGTAGGTAAAGTATCATCAGTGGTGATGCCACTTCATCGCTTGAGTCACAAGAAATGGTATTTGGCTGAATAATACAGAAAAATGATAATCGTAACGTAATCGGTGTTTAACATAATTTAAAACTGAAATTTTAAATTTTGTGACATTGGATCTCAGATCAGTCAGGTCAGTCAATGGCGGTACCCGCGAGAAATCTTTCATCAATCATTGTACGATGATTTGAAAGGTTATGGTATGGTCCGGCATATGTTTAAAATAGTATTACATAAAAAATTTTAGTACTTACCTATTTAAAGCCAATATTTCAATATTATTATATTGTTGTAAATATAGGCGCAGAAATTACTCAGAGTGACGTAGAAACCGCAGTGGTGAAAAATGAATAATTACTTACAACTTTATAGGTATTTCTACAAATTATTTTCGAGAATTGTACGGGCGAAGTACCGTGCACAGTAAGTAAATAGTAATACCATAGCGCATTATTCTTATTGCAATTCAAAAGCAAGTGGAATCATCCAATAACAATGTAAATCGATAACCTCGCACATGAGAACTACTGCATCGTTGCAATAAAAGTAAACTATCACAATCATAAACTTCCGCAATTGCCCTAAGCAGTGGCAGTTTCGTTACATACGGTATCAGATTCTGATCGTTTTGGTAATACGTGACGTAGCACCATTCGGTTATATGGCATTAGCCGTCTGCTGGCATAAAGCCATAACTATGCCGCTGGGCACTGTACCACCACAATCCACCAAAGGAAGTGTTCCCTCACGAAACTAGACGTTTTTATTATCCGCAGTGGGTTATAAATGAGGCATGTTTTGGAATTAATGTCACAGTACCCTTTCGTTTTGAAACAGTTTAAAATATTCATATTGTTTCCGTTAACACAAGATGTATTGTCACCATTTAAATTTTTAGGGCAATGGCAAAACAGAGATTACATGATAATGAAATTAATTTAAAATATGGCACGCGAGTCAGGCACAGGTCAATGTGACCAGTTTCCTCCCGTTTGAAAAGTTCTATAGTGGTTAAGTAAGATAGTCGCATTATGAAGTCTAGTGTACGTTAGCTGCGGTTACGAAGATGAGTTGAGGAACAGTAACTCAAATTTTTTTTTATATTTATTTGTTATACTATAACTTTAAATTTAATTTTAAATCTTATTTATAAAATTTATTTTAAAAGGTTTACTTTGTTTAAGATTACATCAAAACAACCTTTAAACACTATACATATATATTTATATATCATAATTACATTAAAGAATAAGATATATAAAATAATAATCGGACACTAAAAATAAAACTTACAGGAACTCTTCTCTTTAACAAACGCTTGAATACTAAATAATGAATAGTTTTTTTTCCTTTTGATTACAAGTCAAATATGTTCAAGAACAAAGTGCAATAGTTATTTTCGTTAATTTTATGGGTATTCGACACAGCTTTCATTTTACATATACCTAAATTCTATAGATTCAGAAACTAGTTCTTGTTTTCAAAATCAGACAATCCCTGGAGCTCAAGAGTTTGTAATTTTTTTTATCGTTACCTCGATATAAAGGTGACGGGTAAACGCAACCGCCTACGCTAACGGTAATGCTGGCGGGGCACCAGTGGACGATAATAGGATGCGAATTTATCAGAAATTGACCACGGTGGTTTCCAGGGGTCTCGCGTGGAGGTCAACTTGACATTGTACATTGTTAGCAATGGGGTTATTAGTCCACTTTACTAATAGTACTCTACGCCCCAAAAAGTAGGAATATATAATATAGTTCCCTTTTATTAACTTAAAAAAAATATGTGAAATTTTTGTGTAAATCCGAAGTAGATAACTGGTATGTGCAGGTTAAGCATCACAAAAAGTTGTATACCTACTTTTTCTTGTATATATAAATAAATAAATTCTATAAATCAAATAATGCCTACAGAGTATACCAGCTACATTGTATGTACATTTATGAATAACAGGATATGTCAATTTACAACCTACTTGAAATGTTATAAAGCATATTAGGAATCTGTAGAGAACTGTTATATCTATTGTACATATAACAATTTTTTATATTGTACTCTTGACTGATTGTGTTAGAATTTGATTATTAATAGTATTATAAAAATATGTGTTAACCATGCTTTCAAAAAGTTGAAATATTTCTTTAAAATATTTATTTCCCATTATTGTAAACTTTGTCTTTTAGATCTAGTTTGATGGGGTTTTGAGTCTTGTCTACGAATAACAACCGATTTACTATAGCATCGGTAATGGTTTTGCTTGTGGAGTACTAGTGAAGGAAGTCACAGTGAGGATTAGTTAGGAGTGAGTTAGGTTGGCTAGCCCATTGTGGTGTACTAAAACAACTATTTCAAGGAGGAACTTACAATGGGCAAACCTAACATGGTACATCATAATCTGTTAAACATTTTTTTTTAATTTATTATTTATATGTCTTTTTAGAGCAAGTAAAAATTATATATACTTATTTTTACAGGAATTAATGCAATAAAGTTTATCGAAGAACTCTAAGTATCTTTCATAAATATAAAAAACATAAAAGGATAATATATAAATTAAAAAGAATAGAATGATATAGGAAATTTTAAATCATATGACATATTTTATAATTGTGAAAAGTATGTTTGTAAATTCTTGGTAATATAACAGTTCAATCATTTATCATTAAATTGTGGTGTCTGATAATGTGGTGACAGGCTTTTTTTATTAGTCAACTAGTATTTCCTGGTGACATATTGCATGTGGAATGTAACTCTTTTTTATTGAAATTTATTATGTAAATATACCTACTGAACTAGAATAGTTGCCTCAATTATACCTTATAACATTAGCCATCTGTGAGAAAATACATACAAAATCAGTCTAGCCGTTTCAGATATTAGCAAGAACAGACAGACAGCCAATATTTGTTTAGAATATTTTGATATAAATTGAACTCTCATATGCATTTAGTGAAAAGTTGTTAATTTAACTTTACAAACAAAAACTTTAATTAAATTTATTTGTATATATGAGCAATGTCAGTCCCTCAGATATAGTCACCTGACCAGCTTATAAGAAATATTGTGGATAGAGTGTTTATGAACCAAAATATGCATGACCTAGTCATTTAGGTTTATACCTGTTTTAAAGTAAACCTTGAAGGTATTTCAAGGGTGTATTTTACAAAAGGTTTTATTTTAATCCAATAAGTCTAAATCAACTTACTTTAATGGTGCTTGACAGATCAATTAGGATACAAAACTATGTAGTATAGATACTAAGAAGTGTATTGATATACATAGAAAGACGAGTATTTAGAAATATTCATGTTTATAATCTTCAAACTAGTTTAAACAAGTATTCTTTTGTTAACCTTATAGGGTATATAATAGATACATAGAAGGAACACAGAGGAAAATTGATTTCTTGAATTTTAATTGCACATAAGTTCTGAATCTACAAACATACAAATTAATAGAAATGACTTTATTTGTTTTCGTGTATGTTTTTGTACTGTAAACAAATAATATTTATTAAGTAAAAAGCACACTTACCTCTAAGAAATGTTCTTTCCTCTCATCCAAAGATGAAAATTGACCAAAGCAGGAAATACACTGATTTATTCCAAGAAAATTGAAGTAAGACAAGGTCAAAACATTATAGAGTTAAACTATTTCGTTTTGTGTTGACTGAAGTTGTTGGATTAGGGTTACATATTGTAATGACGTGACATCAATCTATGACATAAGAAATGAGTGAGATTGACAGTGATTGACTTAACTCATAACAGTCTTAAGGAAGAGTGCGGTTTGACAATGAATACTTCTTAAAGATTAAAATCGGTAACACTAAAGATTGCATGCTATACAGTTATATCCTATAACACTGTACAGTAAATAGAACCGTTAGATATGCCATTGGATATTCTGAGAAAAAGAAATGTATTACTTGTTGTTATTTTGTGTTGTCATCAATAACTCAGATTGCCTACCCACGTAAGCTACCTATTCCTTTTTATTTAGATTAATATTTTTGTTGCTAATAATTATAAAACTGTATAAAAGTAATTAACGAAATTATAAATAGACACCTACTTACCCACTATCATTTTAGACAAAGAATATAAAGCAGGTATTGTGCTGGTTACCAAACACAGAAAAATTATCTAAACATCTACATACTTACTAAAATTACTTCTTACTATGAGATTATGATGATAATAGGGAACATGCATGTATTTTTTACTCGATACTTACTACATAATACAAAAAGTAATAAGTATCTTATATCAAAATAATATTTTTTTAAATAGTCAAATATAGTGAACTCAAATGGGCAATAAAAGCCCGCCAATTTGGAGCGCTAGGTTTGACGTCCTACACAAAATCAAAAATACAGAAGGTAAAACTCAGATTGAAGAAATATTACACAGCTGTGATTTTACAGTATATTCTATTATATTTTCAACTAATATTATCCAGCATGTACCTAACAACCAGGGATGTTATGGATATGAAATTTCGGATACGGATAGGTTTCGGATATAGGAATGATTATTATACCGGTTACGGATACGGATATGTAATTATTTCGGATTATCCGTTAGTTTCGGATAATTTCGGTTACGGATATTAAGTTTTTAAGGAATTTCATAAGTATGTTTTCGTGTTTCTATTAGGCTCCGCCCCTATCCGATATAGTCCGAAACTTTTATTTCGGATTCGGTTACGGTTACGGTTACGGATCTCCTGCTAACAACCTACCCTTTATGGAACAATAAAAAAACTCGTAGCATTGTTTTCTGTTTTCTGTAATTTATTTCTTCCTCAAATAGATATAAATTGTAATACAAAATATTGTATTGGGCATAATTATAAAGTAAGAATATTTATTAAAAAACATATTTTATTTATATCGGAATATTATGCATTTTCCCTATTACTACATGGATTTTTTTTATGATCTGGGAGCAAACGAGCATTGGGCTATAGATAGATATGGCTCAGCTCATGGTGTATTTGACTAAAGTTGTTCATTAAAAGCTACACCAATATATGTAAGTAAAATTTATTTTTTTCCTATTAATATCCTATGAATAAGTTTTATACGGTACGTAACTTGTTTACCCACTCAAAGATGTGAGTTGCTTTGTACAGGAATTTTCTTAGGCATTTCGTATCTCAAACTAACAAAACGGTACAGCAAGTTTTGTGTTTCGTTGCCTTTCTTTGTACCCACAGTTATTATAGTTGTGGAGGCTACGTGGGCGGAATATTGTCTAAGTTCAGCGAGTTGATATTTGTTTGCTCGAGTATGAGATGAGAACGCCGAAATTAATTTTGTGGATTGAATTTGATGTTGATTAAATAACATAGATCGTTCTTATATTAGTAATTTGCATTTATTACATTTTGTGAGAAAAAGTACAAATAATTATTGTCTCCTTACACATCTTCTTAACATGTTTTGCAAACTTTCAATTTATATCAGAAAATTTAGAATACTTAGATCGTTAGGTACCTACGTACTTTCAGGGTAGAAGAAACTTATGTTCAAAATGTTCATGTTTTGAGCTGTGTTTTGATGGATTTGGTTAGGCAGATAAACCTCTTTTTAATTATAGAACACTTATAAAATATGGCAGCTTTATACTATATTCAGCCGAAGAAATAATAGGGTGCCTACGTTACCTACAATCTAATGTAATGTTAGTATCCATTATTTTTTTCATTATATACCTACAAGGTTATTATTTTTCAAAGCGTGTACGCTGATAAAGCGGGAATTGTTGAGAATAAAATGTTAATAATGGTTCTTGCTTAATTTTTCTTGTTTATTAATATTAAATGTAAAAAATGGCAATTTAATTATTTAAATATGTAATTAAATTTTAATATCATGGAAAAATATAGATGATATTAAAATTTACCTATACCACAGATAAGATAATATTACAGGTAGACCTATTATCACCTAAATTTATAGGTATTACCTAAATATTAACAAGTAGGAAAGTATAGGTATATATCTATTCTATGTAGAAGTTACTCTTTGGTTAAAAATAAAATAAATACCTACAAGTTTTATTTGTGTTTATTCTTTATATTTTGCTACTTTTATAATATTTATTTAATTAAGGCATTAGGTTTTTTTTCTGTTAACCTATCGTTTATTGCAGAATTATGCTGGGATAGAAAACCGTTGACGAAATCTGTATCGTACTAAGTCTAATTCTTTGTACTATTTTTTGCATGAGTATGATTAGGTGCTAGATATCACTACATATCTGGCGCCTCAAGCTACATATAAGCACTGTTAACAGTAACGTAAGTCATCATTGCCCTTATATTGGCCTTACAGTACCTACCCGTATATTATATGCATATAGTACTATTTAGTCTACTATGTTCCGTTAAGTGCATTATTTCCTTGTTTGTCATTAAACATTTTATGAACAAATAATTGTGTACCAGACTTTTTCCCTCATTTACACATCTATTAACTAGTAGTATATAATAATAATAATAATAATTTTTATTTTGCATCTATATCTACGCAGCAATAAATAAGTAAGTAGATTTAAATTTGTCATTGAATATAATATTTTCATAAGAAGTGTATGCAATAAAATTATTATAGTTTCGCTAACTTTGAAATCTTGTCTCAAGTTGAGACAGAATGATCCATCGTAATTCTCTTAAACTAGAGTAGATATACTCAAGTTTATAACATCAACAAATTAGTTTAATTGAACTTGTCTAATTTATTATTAGTTTATTGTTTATTTAATGCATGTTTTATTATTCTACACTAATATTAGAAACCAAAATCATTGTAAGATATAAAGTTTTGTTTGTAATGAATATACTCAATAAATACATAAGGTAACTCATTTTAAAAATATATAGGAAACTGCAGTGGTAACTAAAATCATGGGGTATTTTATTTTAAAATATCATGGAGATCTCTGCAATAATTGCGCGCGAATGAAATCATGACTTTTTAGTAATTATATATAGTAGCATAAAAATATATAGACTCTTAGGTATCTAATATATAAGGGTAAATCTTAAAACAATCGGATAGTCAAAAACAGTGCATGTTGAAGTTCGCAATGTTATTTTCTTAAGTGATAATATAAATAAAAATAAAAGACGCTACTTCAATGAGTTCTACCTTATAGCTTCAGTATAAAATGACAAGATTTACAAATTTAGATGAAAGCTGTTCAAATATAGATATTTGTCTATATACCTAATTGTCGTTTATTTTCATACTCTAACATAATATTTGAATAATTTAAAGAAATTGTTATATTTTACTTTTACCTAATATAACTGTAAAAACTGAATTTTGTAATAAAAGCTTCTTGTATTATTTTATAACTCATAATAAAAAAATATTGGATAAGTCTATAGAAACTAAAAAGAGCAAAATGTGTTATAAAGATAATACAATCGCATTATTAGAATTATATAAAATTAGTACCTTATCGACTTTATATATTTATATATATAAAGTCAAGTATTATTCAATTTCTCGTAGGTAGGCTCCGCGTACAGTCAATAGAATAAAGGATAATTGTTCATAAATAGGTAATGTATCAACTATCTGTGTAACAATTGCTCACAAGTTTATTAATTAGATGGACTTAAGGAAAAGTATTGTTATGTTAATTCTGACTATCAAAAGGATAGTCACTGCTATTGTTATTAGTTATTATTATTTACTTACTTTAGGTACTTCCTGTTTAAAATTGTAATAATTAATTCTCCTTTACAAAATTGTAACAATATCTATGAAATATGTTTAAAACTTCTTGCAATCATTTGATTAAATGAAAATTCGGAAAATCTTTAGAAATTATTCTGGTGGTTTAATTAACTTAAATTAATAGACTTAAATAACTTAATTAATTAAATTAACTAATGGTAACAATTGAAAAATTTATATGAAGTGTATCATTTAACATTAATAATAATGTAATAATCATTCTTCAGCTTTCTTGCACCGAATTGCAGTCCATTTTAGATTATGTACATCTTCTAATATCAGATACCTTATATGTATCTTCTAATACACATATGTCCGAAATTGCCTCCTTTAAATGTTACAGCATTTTATAACATAAGTAAGACATGCCAAACTATGTAATTATATTGTCATTTTTTATGCGATATGTTCAGATACAACACCTTCGTTTGATAATTGGGATAGACCTATAATATAATATTAGAAACCTGTTTGTTATGATATTTTTGAATAGATAAAATCCATTCAATTTTCAACGAATCCCTGATGAATCCCTGGAAATGAATGTAAAAATAGAAAGAAATGTGAAATGAGGCTAAGAGTCGAGTGGGCGTAATAGAGAAGCAATGTTCAGAGTAGGTGTGAAGGTTAATCCTCATGAGAAATTAACAGTTCCATTAGTTTTAATTCACCGCCATACATCTGTGCAGTGTTCGTTATGCCCCATGTTTGCTATAAAATACTTTAAAATACCGTTATCCACTCTACTGCATAATGAAACTATAGATAAAGTGCAATGAACATATTATTTTCGGTTACTTAACTGAGCTCGTTCTGCAGGCTGACTTGTGACGGGATTGAATGGGGATTATATCGAAATTTCGTCGAATACGAATGATATCTTCACTGTTATTTACATTGAAATTATGATAATTTATTTCACAGATAACTAATGTGTCATGTATTTCTGTATTATTCAGTAAAAATTTTTAATTTAATTTAATTAAAATTATTTTTTTTAACTTCTATTGCTTATATTTTATATGTATCAAACCATATATTTATGTGATTAGCAATATCTGTGAGGTAATCTATGGTATTTCGAACCAATGCTATATATAGATTGATCTTAAAGAATGTTAGAGTTAGGCTATTACTATAGAACTACAACTGGTAAGTTGTAGTTCTATAATAATAAATATACCTCTAGTACAAGTTTTAAGTATTTTTGTCAGTTGGATATCTAGCTTCTAATGATTTTTGAGCAAGCATACTGATGTATAAATCAATATTTATTTTCAATAAATTAAAGAAAGTGAGATGAGTTTGCTCTACTTTGAAATTTATTAAGTAGTAGGCACTTAACACAGCAATGGAATCTAGCGTATTAGTGTAATCAGATATTTACTCGACTTGTATTAACAGAAACGAGTAAAACAAGAAACGAAGTAAATAATACGTCCGGCGATCAACGTTTGCTGTAGGTATCTTGAACGGAGAAATACTTTCATTTCATTAAACGTATAATTTTTCCTCTAGTCTCATTACTCTGCGCTGGTAGGATCGGGTAACTGCTCCGGCTGTTGTACGGGCATCTCCTCGGTCCGAGTTTATGACCACCCTGCAATATTGTGCGTGGAAACTTAATGAAAAGGAAACACCGACAGAATTACATACGGTACAAAAAATGCACGATGTCGACCGCGATAAGTTTAAGGAACATACAACACAACGAAATAATTGTGACTTATTCACGCTGCTGACATTTGTATTCAAGTTCTTTGTCATGGTCGTGAACGTTAACGGGGTGAAATGTAAAGCTGTTACGTGCTCAATTATTGAGTTCCCAAATTGTTTTTACGATTAACAATACATAATCATTCTTGCTGTTACTGCATTCTTTTTTATTTTTTTATTATGATGGCGGCAAGTATACGAATCATCTGATGGTAAATGGTTACCGTAGCTTATGGACGAGGTGACAGGTGCACGTTGCGGACCGTGTATAACCCATTTAAAATTAGAATGTATTCAATTTTAGTGTCCTGTCACTCGAATAAAATGTATGTTAAATATAACTTGGTTTTAGTTACGAATAGTTATCATAATTAATGTTTTTTTTATAGATCTCTACAAAATTTCTTTCCCTAAAAACTTATTGAAACATAAAAGTATTGACGAATAATGTCTTTAGATTTTATCACAGTGTCTTATCGTTATTTCATTTGCAAAAGGTAAAGCATCAAATAAACCGGCTTACGTTCTATTTGTATCAATAGAATATGAAGCAACAAGGTGGAAAACGTTTTGTGGGAAAGTAAACAAAAATCACTTCAGGACGAAATCGTTTTATAAAATAAAGTCCAATAATTCAACACTTCGCCGCTCTGCGGAGGGCGAGACGTATAAAATAAAGAAAAACGTCCCTAATTCAGTTTGCTCCCGTAGAATGGTGTGCTCAGCAGCCACTAAGTCTTGACGTTAAGGATGGGAGTGGAAATAATATCTATCGATAGATGAGAGTTCATCCAGTTGAAGTTGAAAAAGGCGCCACTTAGTTACTATGTCACAGATGAGTGTGTGACCGTATCTTTGTCGTAGAAAACGCTGATATAACTGTTCCATTCATCTTCTTTTATTTTACCTACACTGCTTTTACGATTGAAATAAAATTGGCGCTGGAAAATGGTAGACATAAGGCATAAATTTGTCGAGTAAGGTGTTTAGTTTTATATGTCTCAATTAAGTTATTTTTAAATGTCCTCAGCATCTTAACAGCGCTAGGATTTTATGCTCGTAAGTAAATGTTTTAAGGCGCTAAGTCTTCGGAGATTACTTGAACTGTTATAAAAGTGTAGAGTTGAATTAAATTACATAAGAATTTAATAATTAACTTACTTAATATTATGTACATAGCAGATATGGGTGCGTCATTATAAGGGACTAATAACTGCAGAGAACGTTAATAACATTACGTCTTAAATCAATCGTAGCCGTCAACTGCAGACTAATCTGCTTTCTTCGTGAAGGAAAGGCCTGTGTACATAAATAATTTATTAGATTCGTACACGTACCACGCAAAATTGGTCTGTGAATAAACAATGGACGTAATACATCGGTAGTTTATTTAAAGCAAACGTAACCGAGGTTGAATGGGAGACGAATTGAGTACATTATCTACAGCTACATCGGCAAGCTAGTTAGAGCTTGTTCACAGTGGAAACTTGTCTAAGTCTGTGTACGGAGCATAAGGAGGGGCTTTTATGCAGCAGTCGACACGCAAATTGGTAGAGAAATGCCAAGCTTCCAGACTGATTGCAGTTAGTGCATACTCAGAGCTGTACCGAAACCTGCTACTATGGAATGAGCGAAACGATCCTTTTATATCTAGGTGTTACACAGTACATAAATTAATTTGAGAGATACTGAAGATATATTAGTTCTCATTTATGAGACATCATTTGATAGCATGTAATTGCTAAAAATGTAAAGGCAGGTCTAGTATCAGTATTTAATTTATTATATTAATAGGAAATTAATTATTAGATTATTTTTCTATTTCTAATAGTGTTTTACTAAAGTAACGGGAAATACTCGCTCGTGACTATGACCAATCAATTATAATATTATAATTGTTTGAAAAAGTCACATAAGCCATAATAAGTAAAAATCATTCTGCCATATTAATATAATTTATTAAACCGATATAATTGATTAAATAGGACAAGTATGTCCTGTTAATTTCTTATTAATTTTCTTTATTATTTATAAATAAAGAAGTTGAATCTATTGGAATTTAGATAAATAATGTTTGTTATATTAATATGGTTAAATGTTTTTTTATTCAAAAACATTACATCCGAAAACAGCAACACCTTCGCACTATCATTCAAACTTTCTACTTCCATTACTAATTTTGATTTTGTCTTGGTTGATTTTTAGAACGAGGTCGGTATTTCTAATCTGATCTTTCTTAAGTAGATTAACTATTTTTTTGCTAACTGCAAAATAAATCATTATGCAGAATATGTTCATAATATCATCATCATAGTCCTCATTTGTGAATATTTGTCTATAATTTCTGATTCACTCCTCTAGTGCTTTCTTCATATCGTATTCATTGCTCCTATTGAATCATTTGTGTGCAACTATTCTATAGGAATTCTAGTGCATGAATTTCTATTCTATTATACATAACTAGAACATTGTGAATTATATTGAATATTTTTAAAATCTTTACTTTTCGGTTTTAGGCAAGTAAAAGAGGTAAAACAAGTATTTATTACTTATTTTTGTTCTCGCTTAATTTTCGAAACATCGACAATACGTTATACTATTTTTGCTATATTATATTAAAGCTACAATGCAATTAGGGTCCAAAACTTAACGCAAAAGGCATTCAAAATGCACTTGGGTGCTTTGCACTGGTGAAGTTAGTTTCAGTTTCCATTAGAGTTAATCCAGAGTTTTGGATTGTTCCACGCATCTCTCTTAATTTTAACATTTAGTTGTAACTTTCGTAGTAGCTACTATACTACCCAGCACTTGAAGTCACAGCTACGAACATAATTTTTAAGATTTAAAATTCTGTCCTAATTTAAAAAAAATTGTGTAAATATTTTGTTACGTCTATACAACGTAACAAAATTTTTGTTTACAATGCAAATATAAGTAGCAAGTTATGGAAGTTAAATAGATAATTTGTTACATTATCATGACTATGGATTTATAAATCTCATCTGGTTGAGCGCTAATATAGACCAGTTTAGGACAACACTGTTTTTCCTCGAGGTGGTGGTCACCTCACCACAAGTTATGTTATAAACTAAAAAATAAAGTCATAGAAATAAATAAAAAATAAAAATCAAAAATCATTAGAAAAAAAAACATTACACTTTGTATATGTTATTTTATGTTTCAGATTGACTAATGGTCAATTGAAATAACAAATTGTAATTTATTATATTATTAAATATTTATAATATAACCAGTAATTTATTTTAATTGTTTTTAATTATCAGCTAATGTTTATATTTGTCAATACCTACTCATGATCTGAATATATACCTAACAATAAATTTTCAACAGATGGATTCTATATAATATTGTACGAACAAATTAACCTATCTAATAGAAACTAACTAACGAAATCTTATTTGGTTGGTATTAGAGTGATAAATTTCTTGGACAAAATTGAATAAATAGTATTTTTTTTTTAAATGAATAAATAAGAGTGACTATAATTACAGTATTTTATAACTAGTGTTATCTTACAACTTTAAGTAAACACTGAATAGGTTACTTTGCTTTTACAGTGAAATCTGCTATCATATTTCCATGAGTTGCGGGCGCAGTTCAGGCCGTTCGGTTAAAAGCCGCTAATCCATTTGCCTTTTACGTCAGCATGGAAAATGCACCGAAATGTGTTATATCGGATAATACACGGCAAGTAAAAGCTCTGCGGTGATAGTTTTTCCCCCTGCAAAGTAATGGAAAAGGGTTTTAAATAAATTTTAACGGACGAGTAATCAACGGATGCGTAAATAATTATTGGAACACTAAGTTAACACGACTGTACGATGTGAAAGTATATATGAAAAAACGGAATTTAAATATTAACTATTGACTGCTTCAAAATGATTTACATTAAATCACTATTTGCGTCATAGATTATTAAAAAAATCTGTGACAAACGCACGCATGTATTCATTCGCGGTAAATCATACGTTAAAAAGGTAACATCTATTTCAACTATTTCTTCAACCTATACCACTATTTCCCAACCCTTTAAGAGCCATGGGGCATGGCTTGCAATACCTATGCCTTTGTAAAATTCTTATGCTCCCCCACCCCTCTTTTAAGGGGTATACATAATTTATAACACTAAACAATTTCATTGTTTACTTAATAAACTTAAATAATAGGTTTTAGGAAAAATCACTAGGAAATTATTGAAAAATTAAAGTTCACATCCATATAATTTTAATAAAGAGTTTATTTTTGAATTGCCTCTGTTTATAATTAAATTGCTCTTCTGTGGGGTGTGGTCTCCAGGTTGGGAAACACTGCTCTACATCATAATATTGTTAAATTTAGTCACTATTCCTAAAAACATTTTTTATAAGTATATTTGTAGGTCTATTAAGCATGTAACGATGTAAGAGAAGAAAGATATTTTTTAAAGCATATAGTACTTTATGAAATCAAATAATAAAGTTTGAAATAGTGTAAATATAATACTGCTCAGTAATAATTACTATATTTTCTGTGTCGCTCTATTGTTATAGGGAAAGTATACTGTTATTTCTTTAGTACAGTCTTTTTCCTGTTTAGGGAGCAGGGTTTTTACTTTATATTTTAAGGACATACTGTAACACTTATGTAGTATCATAAATAAATAAATTAAACCTTAACTTTAGCTGTCATAAGTACATATGTAAATTGTATATGATAGTGTTTTGATTTTAAAAGTGTTTTATATATGTTATATTACTGGACAATATAACATGGGGATCTCGTGTTTTTTTTGGTATGTATTTGATGTCATAACTGATGAGAGCCATGAGATATATTGTCGTTTAGTAATTACAAATGCAACACAAATGCTGCATAGAGAATGGTTATTGAGTTGTAATATTTTTATAGTCTATGTAATATGACTCCTGTAGACAATAAATAATATCCTTCATTGCGTTTGTCTCTATAATGAAATCTCAAAAAGTACTAGATGAACTTGCGGTTTTTATACATCAAAAGAGTGATCTTTGAGGAAGGTTTAGGTGTATAATTCGTTAAGGTATTAGGTACTAAAAATAAATTGAAATGCCCATGCGAAGCCGGGCGGATAGCTAGTAATATCCAAATCTAAATTATATAGGTATTTATACTTAATTTGTATAAGTAGGAAGAAGAAATTAATTTTTTTAGCGACGGGATGTCGTAAGCACATAATCTATCAGTTCAAGAGAATAATCTTAAGATAAAATATGTAATTAGACGACTTTCTTCAAGATCCATTATAAAAATCTGAAAAGAAACCGCTCTGTCATCTAATCGATTTAATATGAAAGATTCAACAATACTTTAAGATCTTTACTATGCTCCTTGAGGAAAGTTCCTCACTGTCAGGTATAGTAGACTGGATTTTGGCCGGATGTATCGTATAAGTAAGTACAAGTATATTAAAAATAAAATAAGTAAAGTGCGTGTCGGACCAGCACACTTCAGGTTCCTTATAAATAATGTACAGAACAACAATGAATATTTACAAATTAATGGATTAGAATTTAATTTTATTGGATTTAAAAAATAAAGCTTACTACTTTGCACTGAAATAAATTGTCATGTAGATATTTTTACTATCTTAAATTCATATCATCATTAGCAGATTTTCCCAGCATTCTACACTTTTAATAAGATTGGATCTAACAATAACTATATATATTACAAATTTCTAATCAATATTACTATATGATCCTATAGCTTTATAGTAAATATGACCAATGAATGGAAGAAGAAGGCAGTGTAGCATCGAGGATTTTTTCTATTATTTGGAACCCTAAAAATAATAAATGATATCTTGAGAAGGTGTATAGAAATTTCTAATCGGTCGACCGAAAAAAGAGAGGGATAAAGTAAAATTCTAAAACCCATTATCATAGGCACTCTTTTTGTATTCAGCCACTGCGATCCACTTACGAGGAAAGCAGGATGACGACAGTTTACGGATCCAATATGGAGCGTATTTATTATTCAATGTGCCTCCATATTTCATGACGTTGGCGTTCTTCTCGGCTAACTTAAAATGAGTGAATGATGCGAAGTGGGTTTTGGGGTTGGTGTCATCGCATAGAGAGATATATCGCATAGAAATATTGCATCGCATAGTAAATATACGCCTTATTTAGTTGGTTAATTAGACGAATATTTTTACCTACTACAAAGGAAAGGAGACAAATTTTAATGTGTGTATGTATTTTAAATAATAACATAGCCTTCTACAGGGGTTTGAATAATTTTGTTAGCATACATATGATTTTTATTGGTGTAATAAAATTGTATTTTTTATAATAACCAACAAGTTTAGATAAATAGATAGATATAACTGTTATTTGCATTTTACACATTATAAGTGTGTTCTTACACGCACAAGATATAGTATAAAGAAAAAAGATGCAACGTAACATTAAAAATTGAAAAAATGCTCTAAATTCACAACCACGTTGGTCAGTTAACAATAAATAAACGTATAAGTAATGTAGTGTATGTGTGTATCCCTCATACGCAAAAGGGCAGCACCTCATTGTATTGTTTGCTGATGCAGCAAAGCCCTGATTTTCAGGTATTGCCAGGAACATACGCGAGGACGCATGTAACAATACCTCCAACCAAGTGTAGGTAATGCCAAATTTAATACTCTTAAAAAAATGGTTAAATACGGCGGCCTCGCCCAAACATTCATGAATATGATTGTTTATGTATGTATGTATGTATTTATAAAAAAAATCCATGTATTTTTATCAGTTATCTAGTACCCATAACACAAGCTTTAGCTAGCTTAACTCGGATCTAGATGGCGCTGTGTGAATTATCCTGAGATTATTATTAGTTAAATATAATATGCTATGGACTCTTAAAATCTATTTATTTGTATCAGTTATATAGTACCCATAACACAAGCTTTAGTTAGCTTAACTTGGATCTAGATGGCGCTATGTGAATTGTCCTGAGATTATTATTAGTTAAATACACAGACACATATGTCAGACTTTTAAACAATTGTGTAATTTGTTATAGTGTATATGAATATGTGCATGTATTTGCATTTTTGGAAATGATGATAAACGAATTTTTACTGAAAGCCTTATTTTCCTATGGGTGGTGCGGTGAACGGTACTGCAAATCACTTATTGAATTACTTGGACACGCTCTGAGTGTATATTTTTCACCATCATCAAAAAGGAAGACATTCATAATTTGATTGTATTAACTTACTTGATATTGATATCTTTACCAATTTTTCACTGAGTTCGGTGTTTTCATCATTGGAGAGTCAGTCAGAAAAAACAAGGACTATATAATACAGATTCAAACTAAACATCTTCATTCTTTTGTTATTTATTTTGTTTTACCTTCATTTTTGTTTTGTTTTGTAACAAAAATATTCAAACTATTTTTGTTTTATATTATTCTGTTTGTTGTTCCTTTATCTTCTCTTATATTAATAATAATATATTTATAAAAAATTATATATTACAATAACGATATCCAAATTGTAGTTCTAATAAAATCATAAATTTACAAATCCATTTCAACTCTGCTGAAGCGAGCGTAAACCACAGGCACAAACGCTGAAGCATAGAGTACATAAAAAAGTGTCTCAATTTAAAATAAAAAAAAATACTCTTCTGCGTAAGTCGGTATAGTAATTAGATAGACTAGATTAGGTCTATATCTAGTCTATACTAGATCACGTTGCTCTTGTCCTCATATAAAGTAATTTTATATGTGTTGTGTATGTGTTTTTTGTAGTTTATAGTTCAATTTTCTTAATCTACTTAAGTAGTAGGTAGTATAAGATACATTAACTACAACATAAAATGTCTTTCAAATAAAGTCTGCGTTTATCATCTATTTATTCATTACACACGGAATATTACAGTCAGTAGAAGCATTTTTGCAATAAGGATGCAAGTAGGTACTATCGCGTATATAATACAGTTCGATTCTAATACGAATGCGAAAGCGAAAGAGAAGATGAAACTTTGTAGCTTAGTTCTACGCATACTGATCTAATCTAAGTATATCGTAAGTGGCAAATCATTAGAATATCACGTTGTTAAAGTTCAAATTTCAGTGATCGGTTGTCGCTCTGTGACAATTGATGAGTGTCGGGCCCAAGGGAGTAAACAAGCATCCGACCTATCTATTTGGACTCTTGTGTCAAGGGATTTCACGTGCGCGTCGCCGACCTTGAAATTATTCCTTGGACGGCGAAACCAGCGAAGTATGAAGCATAAAATTGAAGATTTCTATTTTTAAATAGATTAAACGTTTTGGATTTGTGAAAGTAAAACAAAAGTAATGTCTTTGTGTTTAGCAATATAACTTATTTTTAAAAATGTAATGATTAACTGTATTATATCTTCAATAATTGCTTGAGGCATTCATATATCACAGATAGATAAAAATTACATAATTGTCTTTACTTTATTTAATTTTAAAATTAGGTTATATAATCAAAATTATTATCAAAAATTATTTTACTGCAGCATGTATTTTAACTGATTAGGTAATAAAATCATATATGTTTTATTACCCGATCAGTTTTATACTAGCAGATAATAAAATATACCGCCTCGATAGTCTAGAGCGAGAATTAGATGGCGCTGTTCAGGGATAAAATAGAAAATCATTTATTCAAATGTACTTGATTTAAGCACTTCTGAATAGTCATAGTTAACATTCTTTTAATCTGCCGCTAATTCGAAAAGCTGTCTCATCACAAGAAGAACGAACAAGAGTGTTGCTCTTTTAAATATTCATTGTAATTATACAGCACTAATTTATTAGAGTCCGATATTAAATACACAATAGGATTAAAACAGTCGTAGTGATTAGAGCAGACCAGTCCCTACAAGCTGCACTCGGTCACGAGAATGAGCCAACCATCACTGCGCTCTACCATATTTTAGATATTATATTATATAATACAAAGGGTATGGAAGGATGAATAATATAATTTTAAATTAGGATATAGGTAAATAATTAGCTACTAATTTTGCCGCAACAACGAGTTATCGCAATGTCGATATGAAAAATATCTTATTTATACATCTTCTTTCTATATGTGTTTAAGACCCGATATGTGTTGGGTTAATGTCGCTCTACATAACTATATAACAAACAAGTGTTTCACAAACATGATCTAACTTTTCATTATGCCACCGCATCGCTCCCACAAAGCTCGGAATTTATCGTACATACTGTATATTTTGTTTTTGATTTGTATTTGGCCATGAACTTATATTTTCTCATATCACGTTAAAATAAGTATTTTGTGTCAGCATAATAACGTTTAATGAAAATTATATCACAATATACTGGAATAAAAGTATCTACTATTTGATAATTATTTTACGCTAAATAACTATATCTTTAGAACAAATGAAGTAATGGCAAAAATATTTTGTTTTATAAATAATATGGCTTTTGGTATTATATGTATTCAACCCAAACGAAGTCGGCACGAGCTGCTAGTGTATATAGGAATGAACTAACTGGTACACACAATTCAATTCAATCTGATAACCTCAAATCGGCTCTAAGACAGGATTGAGGTAATTTCACTTAGACAATCCATTTGGTGCGCTGCTTAAGGCGGCTTTATAGGCCTAGGTTTTAGTTCTTAGGTTTACATAGTTCGAGAGAATTTATCTGATATCTGTTAAATTGCTCAAAATATCTGGTATTGTGTAGAATAATTATAATAAATTAATGTGAAATTACCTATGTAAAAATATTTCTATATTTATATACGAAATATGCTTAAATAACAAATAAATGAATGAATATGGCACTAAGCATATATTTATTTTATTCGGTTAGTCAAAAATCATAATATAAAATTTAAAAAATGTTTATTGAAGAATGAATTAACTTTATGATTTTTAGGATGAACTTATGATGATAAAGAAACATAGATGCAAAAGAATGAGTGTCGATTAGCAACGACATTCATTCTTTTGTATCAGTGTTTCTTAAGATCAGTATTAAAAAGACTCAACTTATGAAATAAATGTTTTAATAAAAATTTTAGACCGCATCATTACTCAATATTAATAATATTACGAATAAAACGCGCTCAAATTTAACGATAACATTGACAAAAATCACTACACTTATATATATAAAGTTTATATTATATATCTGAAATCTGCATTTCAGTATATTTATATACGTAGTATTTTATTATACAGATAAAGTAAAGTTCTTTCTTTCATTAGCAGGTAAAATTTCCCAAAATCTTCCTTGAATCGACTACTATCTATATGGTATGAACGTGGGCGGTTATACTCGCATGTGTTTCAAGTGAAATTAATTCGAGGCCAGCGTGAATTGCTACAAAAATGATAAATTTGTAAACGCGACACGTCCGTACCATCCCCGACGCCTCCTCAGAACAAAACGCCGCAATGGTCCTAATTGCAGTAATTATGAAACTCTTCGCTCGTTGATGAAAGTAATTTTTCTGTAGCGACTACCAATTAGGAGTTACCAATTACTGTGGAGAAGCGTAATTTGTAACATGAACTCAAATTATTTGAGAAAATATTTGGGTATAAAAATTATAGCGATTGTGATGGCTTCATCATCAATCGAGTAATACTTATCATTAAATATTCATGTCCCAAGCAATAAGAGAAAAGTTATATAGAAAATATTGTGCTAAATAAATAGTAAGTTGTAAAAAAAAGTATAATTAATAATTAATGTGTAACGAGAAAGTACCATCTTTCTCGTTACACATTGATTTCAAACCCTATTGATTTCATTGACATTGACAATTTTCTTAACCGAGCGAGATTGTGTGGCGACCTGTGACTTATATGAATGAAGTGTCTGATTCGCAGTCCACTATTGAATATCAAATCATTGATATGCAGCAGAAACAGTATAGGGTAGAAAATGTAACAAACTTTTAACGTTAGCTTAATTATTAGGGATACAAACTGAAAAATATTTTTGAAATAAACGTCTACATGTATCATATATATATATATATTTTATGCGGTAGTGCATAAAATAAATATATAGACGTAAGCCAACTTCCTCGGGTCCGAAGTACATTAAATACATTTATGTAAATATTTCTTATGACCAATTTTTTTACATTCATAATATAGGCACATAATAGTAGGTTCCTTTATGTATTAAAGCTAGATTTATATATTATTGCTATAATATTCCATTAGGTATTTAAAAGTTATATCTTAATGTATCGAACGCCAAAATTTATTAGAGGCAATTTTCTGAACCAAAACTAAGTACATTAATTTTAGAAATGTCCGAAGACAGAATTTATATGCCACTAGGGAACGTAATAAATCTATTTGACTAGTATATTCTATCTCAAGAAATGCACTTTCATTATAGTGTAAGGAACGATTTACAATTCTAGACCGTATTCAAGAGTACAATGTTTTTAATGAACATCAAAGGCTAACATCAAACGTTAACAGTTTTTTTTGTCGTGTTGGACGAAATGGAAAATATCTTACATTTCTTGAAATTTATACATAATTTTTATAATAAACATTATACTGAATATATAAACCGATTCTGCAATTATATCAAACATCTATATACTTTCCAATATCACCTATGCTCCAGTTACAAATTGGAGAACTAAAAAGGACTTTATAAAAAGTCATTGGTATCATCTATTTCTCACGCCGTGCATTTTGCATTGGAAACTTTCAGTTGAAGGATGAGATAAGGAATTGAAAGTACAGGATATGAGGCATGATATCTTTGTGAAGACAAACATGTAGTGTAAAGCATGCGTAATTTACGGTATCAAGAGGATATATAAAGCGATGACCATGTATATAAGTGACACTTGCCATTCCAATTACTTTTTTTAATGTTATCCATAAAACGGTACAATAATACATGCAAATTCACAATCCGAAATTAGGGTAAGTTACTCATATACTAACATTAACCAAGAATGATAATGGACTGAGAGTCCCTAACATTTTGGTTCCCTAGCTGACGAGGAAATTACGAGGAGGTTCAATCATATCGCACTCAAATGCATAAATAGATCTAAAGATACCGGCGACTACAGACCACTGGCGATACCAATCGTACCCGGACATCTGGACAATGAATATTCATGCATTCAGTCCATAATCGTGTTCCTGATTGCTTACTAAATATTCTCGTTTCGTTGTTTTCAACATTTGACTATTGTTTTTGATGTCACTACGATTTGGCTACAGGTTATATCATTGTCTATTAAGATTATCTCATTGGAGCTCTCTAGTTGTTTGTATAGTGGCATTAGTCGGGTTATTACCTCGCTTTGTGAACAGTTTACATTGATATTCATATCGTCATATCTACGTACATACTAACTAATAGTATACATTAAAGTGATTGCGGATTTAATTTCAAATTTGTATTGAATTTAAATCTAAAAGATTCATATTTATTTCAATGTTAACACAGGGAGTATGTAGGAGAAGTTAAAAAACTTATGTGGTGGAAGAGATTTACTTCACTTCAATTTCATTATCTGTCTTTTTTAAATATGACTAAAAATATGATTATAAAATTAAAATAAAGCTATTTAATTAAAGTAACTTGTAGTTGAATGTATTAATGTCATAAAATAAAAACACACTATATATAAATATAGAAAACAAGACTTTCCTATTTATAAATACTAACATAATAGATATGTTTTTGAAATATACTCGTATTTATTGCCGAACACTTTTCGTCGACTATAAAAGCCTTTAGAGTGAACTGTAGGCGTGTATCTTCAGCGACATGCACTCTTGTGCATTTTCTCTTTTATTAGAGCGTTGTCGCCTCAACTAAGTGATGTCAAGGGAAAAGACCGTTGGGCTGGCCATTAAGTTAAAACGCTTCCCATCCTCTTCACTCTTAATGTAATTTCTCGCAAACTTCTCCCTAATTCGATAAGGGCCGCGAAATAAACAATGGACGACGGGTACGTGCAGTATAGCTTGACATCAAGGGACTGTCCAATTTTACTCAGGTTTGCCTAACAAAGTGACATGTTATTATGTAATATACCTATTTATCTGTCTACTTTATGATGCCGGCAATATAGTAGTTGCCAAGTTTGTCTCTGAACCGAAACATCTGGATGGAATGTAAACGAAAGTAATCAACATCCTATATTGACTGCAACTTCAAGCAGCTGCAAGTTTCATTTATTGATATTATTAGCTGTGTTTCTGACTTGCTAGTTTCTAATGTTGAGATATAGCTATTAATTGATAGGGATAAAATATATTTTTATATGTTAAATTATACCTATGTGTGACTTTTTATGAGAAAGAAAATTGTTATATAAAGTATACCTATATAACAATTTTCTTTCTCATAAAAAGTCAATCGCATATAAAAGATAATAATACACAACAAAAAGAGTTACATGTTTTGTAAATATCATCAAGATTTTGTTACATAAAAAATATAGGTACAATCACTAATTTTTTTATAGAATTTGAAGTGCAAATATACAAAAAATAGATAATTAAATAATGTTTTTCATAGAAATATTAATAGTCTATTATAAAGTCAGGAGTAAGACTGTTTACTGATGACGTTCCTAAAAGAAAGATATTAATCTTAATTGATTAAATAAAAATGAACGAAGTAGTAGACTAAGCAAAGTGGTTCTCCCTACCCCTGTATTTAACCAAGGCCTTTAAATTAAATAATAGACAGATTTTATTGCCATTTTAATCTCTTTTCTTCACACAGATAATTTTAACCGTGAATTCTAAATGTATTATATTTTTAATTATATTTACATACTACCTATATTCGAAAATGGTTACCATTTATAATTTAATATTTGTATTCCTTAAGGGTAATACGTACCTTTACAAATAACGTACCTTTTTAACATTTTTGTATCGAAATCAATTGTTGACAAATACATAATTTAAAAAAAAATAATTACCGAAATACGGAAAACTTGCAATACAAGGAAGATATTTGCGTCCTTCTCAGACAGTCTGCCAAAGAAAATAGACGACACAATCCATGTCCTAGAGTTATAAGGATTGTCGATTGGAAACACATTCATCAACCCAAGTGTGTCTAAACTTTACCTTTGTTAAACAATACACGGTAAAAATTGTACCATATTGTTACACCGCGTACACTAAAAAAATTTAACATTTGTTTAAATGTAATAGGCAGGTTTGTTCCTTATTCTTATTGTGTTAAGTTTGCATTCCCAATGATTGCTTGAATCGTTTAATTATTGAGAAGTGATTATATTAAATGAAAGTATTTCATATTTTTATTTAGATAGATAAAGATTAAATTTATAAATAACGTATGACACAGAAAAAAAATTACAATATCATACGAAGCATTACAGTGATATGAAATTATTAAAATTTTACTCGTAGTTTTCTAGCTAAGTTAGATATATAAATGTATTGGTAAATATTATAACTTATAATGTTATTGTTAAATAGTTCATTTCTGCCTAAAGTATATATTATCCTGACAGATCTAATTTGGCGAAAGATCCTTTGAGATTACATTACGTGACTGAGTGGATTCCTCTTTTTATTCAATTAGTCTGTTTCTTTTGATTCGTCTATAGCCAATCATTAGATCTATATCTAAAGTTACTTTCAAGAGAAAGTACAAATTGTGATGTATTTAGTTTAGGAAAAGTAATACTACAAAAGCGGAAGTTTGTGAGTGTGAATGGCTGAATGTTTGTTAATCTTTCACGCAAAACTGTTGAATGAATAAAATAGATAAGTTTCAGTTCGTAGATATAAACTCTGCATGTTGATTATAACCAAAAAGAAAATAATTTCCAGCTATTTCCTTATTGCGTTTATGAAACGCTCCAAGAAGGTGGTTATGTTAATCGTAAACCACATTTTCTTATTAAAATTTTATCGTCGCGTTTTCTAGAACATTCTCGAGAGCATTTCAATAAACTCTGTCCTCGTCGAATACTACTCGACTCTAATAAAAGTCCAAGTGTCCGGGTCGAAGAGTGCACATAAAACTGAGTCGCCATATGTGGCCTCCCCATCTGGGTGCATAATAGCCGTGTAAACCCAGCGGCTATATGACTGTCATCTAGATGCCACGGATGACCGAATATCGAATCGAATATCAGAACATGAATGACTGCTATTAAGAGTACACTAAAAGAGTAACTTAAGGAATAGTGTTCCATATTTAGTACAGATTTAGTACAGGATGCTATCTACGATAGCATTATTGCTACGATCTTCATTGAATATAGAATAGAAATTGTAATAGCATTATCAATAGATACATTTGTTACATTTTAGATACTGAAAATAATAAATTATTATTGAACAATTACAGATGGCATAGTCAAAATTATTGTCAATCGTTGACTTCATAGATTACCTAATATAAAAATATTTTGCTGTGTGTGTATCGTGTACCACATGACAGAGAAGAACCTACCACCAAATTACCTACTAATAATTTATGATGTTGAATTAAAAAGTTTATGATTCGTATGTAGTTCCATTTTCATATTTATACCATAGGTACATGAATACTCTGTCTTGTGAGATTCTACGGGCAGTTAAAACTTTCTGGCAGCTAAAATTCTGAGTTTTCGGTTCGTAGGTTTGTCTACTCTACACTTATCACACTTTTTAATATTCGTACGTTCTGTAATTTGCGAGTCCATACGATAAAGTAATTTAGTGTAGTCACAATGTTATTGTAGTAACGCGATCAATGACATCTGAGTGGTGGGTAATGAAATGCAAACATGCCCTCCCTGGCTTCCTTATTGCGCCTCATTAATCTTTGGGTGGTTTCACTTTTTCTGCGGCTCCAACAATTTGTACATAGATTTGTCAAGATTTTGCCTTTTCCTTATTTGTGTGAGTGGTTAGAACCGCATAATAAGATATCTTTATGGCCAATATTTCAATTTACTTCTAAATATAACAATAATGTCTACTTATGAGACATTTTTGTATGTAAACATCAAAATATAATGCACTAGGGAGTCGATAATTTATAAAAATTGATATAAAATATTATTCCATTTAAGTGTAGGTATGTACTCATAGTTTTATAAAGAGAGCACAAAGATCTATTGGAAAGATGTCAAATACAACCCGTCGTTTCGTCACCAAAATTCAAACAATCAAAGCTTGAATGATGATAATAATCAAAGTCAGGCTTCAAACAATGGCTTGGAAAGTTAAATGAGGGCTATTTTATTTGTGGGGTCGGGGTAGGGCAACAAATTGAATAATTATTCAAGGGTATTGTCCTACGCGTCGATAATCGTGCGTTTGACCCGGCTCTTTTGTTGGACGGCAATTCTACAAAATAGTCCTTGATCCGTATTTCGAGGGCCAATGAAGTGACTCTTATCGATTGTATGATGGGTGGAAAAGAATGAGTTCTTTATGTGGATATCGACTTCTATTAGTGGCTATCAAGAGGACAAAGATATCTTGTCGAGTACCACTTGGAAGCTTGATCTAATATAGAAGTGAACGCAAGTTAATATACGTTTATATAACAGTTTATCAAAAATATTATTATACAGGACTTCTAATTTCACTATAATATAATATGACTACTTTCAAGGTTATGTATATAATAGAATTCTATAATATCTACAGATCATT
This sequence comes from Achroia grisella, assembly GCF_030625045.1. Lineage (NCBI taxonomy): Eukaryota > Metazoa > Arthropoda > Insecta > Lepidoptera > Pyralidae > Achroia > Achroia grisella. The sequence goes on along the minus strand of NW_026712655.1, from coordinate 2,253,938 downwards.
TTTAAGGTAAGAAAGAATCGAATATTTAGTATCAAATAGCGCTCTATTGTTAGACTTTTCTTGACATCATGATCATGCATCTATTTGTTTTTAATTAATTTCAATAGTATGTAATTATAACAGATATAAAAAAGCATTTTATATTGCAGCAGTTTTCTGTTACAATTATATTATAATACAAATAATACCAGTTTATATGGCCATTGATGGAAGGAAATTATAACAAGTTTTCATTTATTTCTTCCTTTGAATATCTCTCAGGTCCTTAACTGACAAAAGCGACCCTCTTCTAAGGTAAGTGGTCGTGAAAGGCATATTCAGTAGCATTACAGTACTGTCATACGCAACGGTGAACTTTACTCTGACTTGGGGAAATTATATAAAAATACTGTTTACGATAACAGTGTTTAAATATAAAGTAAAACGATTAGTGGTCGAATAATAATGTGTTTCAATGGGTAATAATTTGTTTTTGATATTAATATCTACAATTCTTATTCTACGCAACTGGCTGTTTTTACAAGTTAATCTGCGTTGCACCATTTATTTGCCATATCCATTAGAATCTTTCTGTCAGTAGATAAATTAAAAATACATATTTACCAAAAATATGTTCTCTAAACAATAACAATAAACGAATTCTTACATAGAATTTAGTTTCTAATATTTACATATTTGTACATCTATTATGAGCTAAATTACAAACAGTAAATAATTGTATGGAGCTCTATAGTAATGAAAAATATAGTATCTGCAAAATGTTATTGAAATACAGTTCCAAGATTCGTAATGGCACTGCCACAAACACAATATTCATAAGATTTCATCTACTTAATCTTGTTACATATCTCTGGGCATAAAAGCCTCTTCACACATGTTCGTGAAAATGGAATATTTTAATTAATAATAAAAAATACAGGATACAATTTAAGCCGATTTTTAATGCTTGATACATTTTATGCAACTTGGTATTTACTGCGACTTTGCCTGCGGACCTTTCTCGCATTACCGTGGGAACATGAACATATTTCTTAATGAGGAGGTTGTGGGTATAATGGCGGTACGTTGACTTACGATTTCAGTCTTTTCTTTGTATATAGGTCACTAACTGTTTCTTTAGTGTGTGGAAAATAATGAACTACGGTAATGCATGTTATGGGAATTGCACAACTATTCCTATTAATAATATGAATGTTTAAGTCTGTTTGTTTGTTACTATCGTTTTACTGCGAGTGAAAACAGTTATATGTAGGTATCTGAATACATATCACTGTTATCATTCACCGTTCGCAGTTTAACTAACTTAATGACGCCAGTAGTGTGGCTAGAGACGATATGGTGCTTTCTTCTCTTTCCAACATATGCTAAATCTACCTTTCGTGACTAAACAGCTGAATAGATTTATATGTACATGAACATAAAGACATTTTGTATATGCTACAGTGACAAGACGAAGTCGCGGGTAACAATTGTAGTAAGATATATATATATGCGTGCGTAAGCAGGCAATGGCAAAATATTTTATACATTCGGGCTTTTTATAGTACAATAATTAATGCAACCAAATGTTAGTATCACATTTACTACATAATTAGATAGTATTACAGATTACTATAATTCTATTACAAAATATTGTATATGCGTTTGTGTGTGTATGTATTCCTTTTTGTTTTATAATATGAAGGTAGTACAACAACAACATGTCGCTCCGAAATGAGATGCAAGCGATAGCATCCACCAAGAAAACCTTTATCGAATTTTTGCTCCAGAAATTACGAAAGTTTCATGTGTACCCGACGCAAATTGAAATTCTCAACTTGGGTTTCGTTATGACATGAGAAAACTAAGGAACTAGCTGATTTCTACAATGCGCCACGAATAATACAGTTTTAGAGTTTTGCTTCACGTGCATTTACATTTCCTTTGATATTTTATGAGTATTTCAAAATATATTTGTTCGTTACAAACTAACCAAATTTAGCTAAATATGTCTCTGTTGTAGCAGCTACAATAGCGTAGAAACTTTAGTCTTTATTTTTAAGAAAGAGAGAGAGTTTACGTGAAATTTTCTTAGAGAATATTGTGACTCTTTACCTGTATATGTATTTCAATTACGCAGCCGATTAGAAGTGAGATCAGATTTGAGTGATATCAATGTCATACCACCAACCAATTATGAGAATATTTGTTGGAAATTATATGTAAATCAATTTCATCTAATATATAGTAACACTTGACCGTATATAAGTATTCAATGGAGTATGGCGTAATGTAGTTAATGTGGTAATTCGGTTTAGAAATCTCATCGGGTCACCATAACAAAAGTGGTTTTATAGTTAATAATTTATTTATTTATCAATAATTGTATCAGAAGTAAATTACAAAGGCCATGAATTACAGCAGCAGGGTAGACAGAAAGTGGTAGGTAGCGCAAGAAGACTGCCGGACAAGAGAAATAAAATAAAAAAGGTATAAAAAAATATAGGAATATATTATGGCACTACGAGTCTTAGTCTTAAGTTAAGAAAAATATAAGTTCTTGAAAAATATAAGTTAAGTTTTATTAAGTACAGAGTTCTTGAAAACGGGTAGTGAAGATGCGTTATGAGTAGAGTATTCCACAGTTGAACGTATAGGATAAAAAAGGATTTACTGTAGAACAAGGATATATGGGTAGAGGTTTTAAGACTGAGGTTCGTAGCACTGTGTAGTACATGAGTTTGTGCCTCAACGAGATATAACAATCTTAGATTAAGTTAATGAGATGTAGTGGGATTAAAAAGATGGGACTAAAGAAGTTAAAGAATATGCCTGCCACTGCGAAGGCTAATAGAGAGCCACTTGAGCTGTGAAAGATAGTGTGAGAAATATGACATATTTGCGACATTCAAATATGAACCTGATACAAATACTTTGAAGATGATCAAGTTTATTTAATTCGTCTTCTATGAGGTTTAAATAGCATATGTTAGTGTAATCCAAAAACAGGAAGGACCCTACTCCTTCCTGTTTTTGGATTACGCGCATTATGCGCAAATTTTATCTGATAGGGAAGACGGGATTATTAGTAATAAGGACGATGTCCCCATAGACGAGATACAACGCTATTAGCGTTGTATCTCATCCAACCATCTCTACGCGGTCCTCGAGAAACCATCGTGTTTACTTTTAACTGAAATGTAATTTGGCTGATTTCATGCTCATCATAAATAACTAAATTAAGTTATCCTCCATTGGTGCACGGTAACCGTTAGCGCTGGCGGGTGCACTGTTTCATATCCAAGAATAAAAAAAAATCTGGTATTCAGTCGTGGTAATCTTCATACAATTTAATATTTTACAATAATAAGATATGCAGATATTAAATTGTATCCAATTAAAACAACAACGTGATACTACTAAAATAAGTGTCACAATGTTAAATCGCGTAGATACCCGCTGTCTACAACTGCAACGAAATGGATTGCAAACTTTTACAACCAATACGTGTTTTCATTTTGTTTCTGCTAGTATGAACAGAACCAAAATGTGTCGTTTGCTTGCGTCGTCGTTCGTATCTACACCCAGTCAGAGACAGTATAATAACGAGTAAAAGGATGTAATATGTTATGAAATATTCGATAACACTTATGAATCTTAATATTAAAATACACATGAAGAAATGCATCAAAGTCACCATCATTTAGTTATATATGTAGAATATTTTTAGCACTTATTTCCGTCAGAAGTATCTAGCCGAATTGGACGGCAGAAATAGTGATATTACTATTTCTGCCATCCATTTCGACTAGACACTTCAGTAAAGAACTGACAAGAAACTCAACTGAGGTTGCTTGTTTGTCAGGTCCGTAATCCATCGTTATTAAAGTTTCGCGTTTAGTTCATGTTATGATTACAGTACTTGTATAAGGTCTGATTAATAATATTAATAAGGCTTAACCTATAATCATAAAATTCAGCATTTACATTACTCAGTTTATGTACATAAGTACAGAGGCTATTATAGATAGCTATAACACATCTTAATCACTTTGTTAGGTTTCAGTTATCATAAGTCTTTGTAATGGAATGAATCTACTCGAATACTTTAATTTGGTTTGATGAAAACAACTATCATATAAAGCGAAATAGACTGACCGTTTTTTAAAGGACTGTAAACAATACAATACTGACGATCTGTACAATACCTTCCATGCGTATAACGTGCAATTAAAGCATGGGCGTACAAAACTCTTTTTTCGATGCGGTTCTACGTCGTTATTTCGTTTTTTATATTTCACATTTCCGAGAATCATTTTTGCGTAAACTCTACATAAAAATATAAAATTTTCCACAAATTCTGTCGGGGAAAATAAAAGAGAGTAAGGACCTTTAGTATTTACCTATACGCTAGTAAAATAAATCGATGTTGCTTTTAATATTAATATATCTATATGAACATTAAGCATACTGAATCAATCTGAATAATTAATATAAATTTGATTCGAATGGATTTTTTTTAAATTGTTATATTTTTGCAGATACTGCATCGTATTTATGTTTATGATAATTTTGTAGAATATAAACTCACTATGATACCTTATGTATTTATTATTTTCTTTTTCTCTTTATATAGAACAAAATAGGAAAATTATAATGACGCGAATATTGTGTTTTAGATAACATTTCTCGTAAAAACAGCAGTATAAATTACACAGAATAAATTTTCAGAAAATTTATTCTATTCTATTGCTAAATAGGGATATAACATTTTCGCTCAAGAAAATAGGAACAAAATACCCCTCAATGGGCGCAATAATTAATTTTGGGAAAATATTGAATACACTGTTTACAATTTCATTTATTAATTCTTTATATACCATGATGACCATAAACCATGAATGTAAACATTTGTACTATACAAGAAATCGAACCCGCAACAATCGGAAGTAAGTCAGTGTGCTAAACCGCTACCACCAAGGCCGTATATTTAATTTATCTAATTACTCAAACCATATTTTAATTTCGTGGTCTACGAATTTCAATTAAGGTTATTTCATAAGTTTAACATAGACTAACGAGCTTGTATAATCAGCTCGTGGCTTGTATGTGTAAGTTAAGTATTTACTTGTTTATACGGCCGATGGTTGAGAGTTGGCTGAGTGGGGGCGAGGTTACTGGGGAGATAGGCACTCTCAAGTGTTCATACATCACGTACTGCTATGGCCACTAATTAGTAACAATGTAAGGGTCATAAACGAATACTAACAATATGAAATATTATACATCGCACAAACTTTTAAAATGTGTACTTTATTTTTCTTTAACTGTTGGAGATAGTAATTCTCAAATTCACCGTAGCATTAATTAAATAATACTTATATTATATTTGCCTGGCTTAATGCTACCTTTTTAAGAACATTAGACATCTTCATGTCAAAGATTATACCTGAAAAGGACTGCATCACGAGGATATATGCTAAATTTTATTTAAAAAAAGCAGTCCTAATTGCTATAATTAATCATATTATTTACATCACTTTAACTCCTTATATAATAATATATCGATACTAACTGTTTTCCACGTCTAATGCATCTATCTTTACAGCACATTTTATTAAGAATCGTTCAGTAATTTACTCTGGAAAAGATAACAAGCAGATGGACTGACAGACAGGTGACAGATAAATGGTAGTCTATGTCCGATCTCGATTGTATTATCTCTCTTCAGGCTAAAATTTATTAACAGATGTTCAGCGATGAAAAGGTAACAAATAGACAAACACATTTTTGCATTTGTAACATTGATATGGACGGCCTATAAAGGATTAAAATAATTACCACTTCCATTGCTTTTCGTTTAGTCGTAGTTGGTCTGAAAGAGCACGGAAAAACTCATGAAAAAAGTACTCGGTAGGATTAAACAAAACGAACAACACAAATGTTGTATACGAATGTTCGAGCAGTATTTTTGCAATTGGAATGATAGTATCCAATGGATTGGTGAAGAATGCTTGTGTAATGTTCGCATAGCATGTTTATACAGAAATTGATGTTGTAGGAGTACGTCGTGGCCCAATGGTTTACTACTATCGCTTCCAAACAAGTCGTGCCTACAAGTATGGCGAATAAAAAGCAAACAAAAAAGAAAGTAGTATTCCAGTTTATATGTTTATATTTCTGACAGATGCCCAGAAGTCTATCTCTAGTAAACAAATTACTACATACTACAAACTATAATATAGAAAATGGTGAATAATATTAAAAACATGCACGACATTGCTCTATATTTTACTAAAAAGTATATATTTTTATTATTTTCGCAAAATTCCTTCACGTTTAAAACTGAGTAGAAATATTGTTATTTCTCTTGCCAACACTGAAAGAATTATTAGATTACGCAGCTCATGAGTATACCGACTTATAACTGGATTACAGTAATGAAAATATATTGCTTACAAGTCCTCCCTCTTAGGGCAGTTTTCAAAATGTTTACGACCAATATTCAAATAAGGATAGACATGAGAAGGTTTGAGATTACAAGTTGTTTTGGTCAAAATATCAGCGGGTCGATAGGCTTTGGGAATAACAGCCTGAGGGACCTTCAAAGGCAAATTGAACTGAAAATATTATTTCAAACATTTGCGATTCATTCTTCGATATTTTTCTTGTTTTTAGGGACCTGAATACTAAAAGATAGAAACTAAAGGCTTCGCTCAAACGCTCAGCTTTAATATCAAGTGATCTTTAGCTATCCATCGTTGGAGTTTTTTGCGAGACACAATCCTTTTTCTGAAATAAACGACTAACGGTTTGCAGGTAAAATTTATCACAATACTCAGTTATATATAAATGAAGTGTCTAATATATATATTAATAGTAATTTAGAGGATATTTTTTTCAAAATGATAAATAAAATTGGAGTGTCTGTTTGTAAGATTCAAATAACCGTTTTTTACTACATGCATATGAATATAAATGAACCGTACATACACCAAAATATTTTTTTTTACAATTTTTGTCTGTCTGTCTGTCGGTCTGTTTGTTCTGGCTAATCTCTGAAATATCTGGACCGATTTTGACGAGACTTTTTTGACAGGTAGCTGATGTAATAAGGAGTAACTTAGGCTACTTTTATTTTAGAAAATAAAATAAAATTCCACGCGGACGAAGTCGACGAAGTAGCTAGTATAAACTATAAGTGTGCGAAATTTCATACTCCTCCGTCCGCGTAATTTTCGTAAAAAGGTGTACATAGTGTTTACTTCACGTAATTATAATATATAGATTATAAACAAATTGGTTTGAAGAGTAAAATAGTCAGTGCAATATTTGTTAAGCGAAGCCGCTAGACCACGTAGGCTATCAAATATATAATTTACTTTGTTAATAGGACATATTTAGTAATACCATAGATATTTTAATATGAATACCATGTTGGTGTCTGAAATACTGGCAACTGCTTAGTTCAGCTTCCAAGTTTCGAGCAAATTGCAGCAATACTTGTCGTAAACACTAGTCTAATGTATAACGGGATCTTATTGTAAGTGTTGAAATTAAAAGAAACTTGCTAATATATTATATACTATAGCGACCCGTCCTTGTTTAATATTTTCCCGTATTGAATGAAGCCTATAATTTTAGTTAAATCTCAAGTATCTACTAAATATCAGTGAAATCTGTTTTCGTACAATGACTACCATATAGATAAAAAAAAAATCATATTATATTTTGACCTTGGGTTGCTCTAATAAAGTTAAATCAAATTAGTTTAATTTCAAAATTTATTATGAATAGACATTAAACAGGGTCAGACTTTTAAGGGTTTGAATAATTCAAAACACATAGAAAACCTATATGCACAATACTCAGCAATTCGTCGAAGGTATTTAATTTTATTGGAGGCGATAAATTATTCAATGACACGCGTTTCGCTTCGCCGCTGCATCGCAGAGAAAGTCAGTTTGTGGTGGTTCAAGATAAGAATTAATTGATTTCGTGAGGTGCAGACACTCATTGGTATTTGAGTATTAATTATTCAGTTTTCTTTATGTAACTGGATAGGCAAAGAAACTGATGGTACAATTGAACAAGCTGACGCTTCACCTGATGGTAGACGGTTACTGTCTCCTATGTATATATAGAGTTGTATAGAAAATACATGAACAGCACTATGAACATGAAGTTATCATCTCAGGAAGATTCCCGTGACACCCCTCATGTGTTGCATTACAGAAGACTGAGATGTCACACCTTTTATCCTGTAATTTCACTGTTTGATTGTACTCTACAATTGAAACACAGCTTACAAAGCAAGCTGTTTGGCGACTGAAAATTTGATACCGAGGTACCAAAGGAGTTTTACATGAACAGTGCTATCATATAAACAATGGCACAGAAGCCAATAAGAACGGTGTTGGTATGGTCATAGATAAAAAGTTTCAAGCCCGGATAGTAGACGTGAAGAGAGTCAGTGACCGGATCGTGGTCATAAAAGTCAATCCTGCATGAATGTGATATCAGCGTACGCACCACAAACTGGGCTATCAACAGCCGAAATGCAAAACCTCCTGTGACGATTTGGATGAGTTAACTCAATCAATATCACACACAGAGTGCAAATATATCGGAGCAGATTTTAATGATCATGTTGGAGAAACCACCTCCTCATTTAGAGAAATCCATGGTAACCATGGCTATGGGAGCAAAAACTCACAAAGAGACGATATCTTAAACTTCGCCGCAACATTCAACATGGCAATCGTCAACACCTTCTTCTTGAAGCCCAAAGAACACCTTATAACATACAAAAGTGGCGGAAAGTTTACACGGGTGGACTATATTCTAGCTGATCGACATCTGCTTAAAACTTTTAAAAACTGTAAAGTGATACCAGGTGAATCTCTGACAGCGCAGCATCGGCCGTTGGTCGCTGACTTTATCGCAAGAAGACCTATAAAAGTCAAGATAGAAAAAATGCCTAAGATACGCTGGTATAAGTTAAACATGAGGAAGGTCAGAATCTTTGCGCGGATCTAAAAAATCAATAGGCGAGATTCAAACACCTAAAGATACCAACACATTATGGACTGAATTCCAAGAGTATTCAGAAAGCCTAAAACTATAAGATATAATAAAGATCCAACATCATGGACCTCAGATGTCCAGGAACAGCTTAAGAACAAGAAAGATCTGTTCAAAATGTGGCAGAACATTAAGAGCGAAATCGATCGCGCGGCATATCGAGACGCGAAAAAGGACGCTAAACGTGCGGTTACCTAAACTAGAACAAGGAATAGGGAACAATTCTATGATATGCTTGATAATGCGACAAACGATAAGCAGCTATTTAAAATCGCCAAGCAGAGGCATCGCTCAAACTCACAGGGTACGCTCTTAACATCAGACAAAGAGATTAAGGAGAGGAGGCAAGAATAATACTCTAAGCTCTTAAATGAGACGTACCCATACGATCCAATTGCTCAGTTACCAACAGTCAAAGGACCATAGCCGATCTTCACGACTGAGGAGGTCAAATTAGCAATCAGGGAAATGGCCAACAATGAAGCTACTGGACCTGATGATCTACCAGCTGAGTTATGGAAAAAAACTGGGTGACTTCGGAGTCCACTTCCTAACTATACTGTTTAATAAAATTCCATCAGACAATATCCCTGATGCGTGGAGAAAAAAAGCTTCATGGTGCCGTTCTATAAAAACAAAGGCGACATAAGACTATGTGAGAACTACCGGGATTTTAAACTGATACCACACAGTTTTAAGATCTGAGAGCGAGTGCTTAACCAAAGGCGTCGTCAACTAACATCGGTGACAGAAAACCAGTTTGGATTCGTCGCGGGAAAATCAACAACTGATGCAATTCACACCATCCGCATCTTAATGGAATCCTACAAGAAGGATTTACATATGATCTTCATAGACTTGGAAAAGACATTCGACCGTATCCCAAGGCCATTGATCTGGCATGCGCTACGATCTCAAGGGGTCCTGAATGTTATATACAGATGATAATCGACATGTACTGCAATTCCACAACAAGAGTACGTTATCCAGCAGGAACTGGTGTTCGACGTAATGTATGAGTTCGACGTAAAAGTTAGAGTTTCGTTAAATGTTAAATCACTATATCAGAGGCACATACAGAATAAGACCTATACTGGATAAGCTAGTGGAAGCACGACTTAGATGGTATGGCCATGTCATGAGGAGACCGGAAGACCACTTGACGAGAAAAGTTCTCGACCTCAATTCAGGACCGAAAAAGCGTGGACGACCTCGCTTAACATGGATGTCAGTAGTTAGTAAGGACCTTAAGGATAACGGAAATATAGATCCAGCAACAGTCCAAAATAGACACCACTGGAGAAGAAAGATTAGGATAGCCGACCCCAAATGAAAATGGGATAAGACCCGAAGAAGAAGAAGTGCTATCATATAAACACTCTGCTATTGCTAGGGATTTCATGGTTTCTTATCTCACCTTCTTATTAGAATAAGGCTGAAACTAAACTACTTTGAATAAAGTTACCCTCATTATATAATAAACATAGGCTAAAAGAATTAAAATTCGTAATTTAGTGTACCGTATAATACACTACCAGCTAAACTAAAACTAAATTCTAAACAGTAACAGTAAACGGCAAATGGAAAGTGCTAATAATGTGAGTACCGGGGTAATTAAAAAATCACACGCCCATCAGACACAGACGCAGAACTCGATTCATTATTTATTATTGTTATAGTTAACAATACTGGATGAAAAATAAAATAAAAACGAACAGATTTAGTCTCGCGTATTCGAAATAGTTGTAATTGTGAATTCGATCTGGGCGCCACAATGAATTTCTGTGTCGATTTAAATTTGCAATTGTGTAGGTACAATATGTTTCGGTATTTATTTGGGAGCTACATGCGATACTATAAACATACAGACGAATGCTTTAAATATATAGAGAGCGTAGTTTTATCCTGAAAGTGTATGATATTGATTTCTGCAGTGTTAATGTAATAATGTCGCATATTCACACAAATCCATATTACATGACTACCACGGAGGGTTCATTCCTCGCTTGGTGCAATTACTTGTATTCATGAGTTGGTTAACAAAAATGTTTAACAGATTTTGCCGACTCGTTGTTCAAGTATATTATAGAGTCTTATGTTAGTGTTAATTCTATACATTAAAATTTTAAACAAATTGAAGATTTTTCTTAGTATAAAATTTTTAAATGTTGGCATTAAGAAACATTATGCATCGTCTCGTATCGCGTCAAATGCGTCTCCATACAGCCACTTGCAACCTTATCTTGTATGCAACCCACTTACATAATAGACTCCTGGCTTCGAGTAATAGGAAGTCTATCGTATCAACATCGAACGCCGTGAATGGAAAACAGGTGAAACTGTGAATATTGAGGAGACGATGGCGATACGGCAAAGGCGTGATGTTTTCTCTGCATCTGAATACAGAATGCAAGTAACGATGATCGAAATAACAGATAAAATCTACAAACGCTTTCGAACATGAAATACTGGCGCGGTTTTGGTTTATGAAATAATAAAGGATAAATAAATAAAAACATAAAATAAAATGAAATGGTTATTTTTTAGGTGTAGTAGTTGTATCTAGAGAAATCGAGATATATAGTTGTGTGTTTCGAATACTGTCACTAAGTATTACTGTTTGTATTAATCTGAGTGTTTTAAATAATATACATAGTTTTAACAATATTTTTTTTAATAAAAAAAAAATAACAGTGTATAGTAAGTATTTACATGTACATAGGTAAGTTTCTATTATTTATTTTTACAAAAAATACATTTAAGTATCTCATTGTTGGATTTGAGCGTAGATAGTATTCAACTGGTACTAAAAAGTACTAAAAAGAATTAAAGTTTTCCTTCCTAATATACTACCTACTACATTTAATTCTATTGTATAACAAAATAAGCATTCGCATGGAATTTGTATTAAAAGACCTCCATTCCTTTTCTTAGCATACAATTTATCCTAAATTCCAACCAAAGGCATAAGATTATTACATATACCAATATTCATCAAAATATATTCAATATTTGCGATATAATGTATCTATAAATAAACATCGATACTCTACAGTTGTATTATTCGTACCTTGTAAGTATAACTCGTTATTTAATTCACTTTTATTATCCAGTCGGTTTCAAGTACCCACTGCGCAACTACAAGTAGCAACTAGTTACTTCGAAACAAAAAGCCCTGCAAAAACCGCCGGTTCAATGTAATAAGTAAGTTATAAGGGAAATAATATTAAAAGGAGGAATTTAATATAAACCCTACCACGATTATTATGCGAGATATGTTTGTGAAAGCCACAGCTAACTTTCAGAGTAGGTACAGTGTAACCTTAGGTGGGGGGATGTTTGGGTGTCGCATATCACATTATCGGGACTTCCGAGAGGAGCGGAGTGTTTTCTAACTAGGGTGGCAACGGCACGGATAGAAAATAATATAACTAGAACAGTCACCGAATACGTTTACCAACTATGAGCGGAATTTCGTAACATCCGACTAACTTTGTCTATTTATTTATTAAGCTACGTTATTAAAATTGTATGTGGTTTTATAACGGCCGTAAACTATATTAGGTTATATAACGTTTCAGTTTAAATAGAGTTTTGTAGAAAGTTGTATATGTAGGTTCAATTTATATAATGTATTTTAGCTGTAGACTGATACGAGGTACTGAAATGATTCTTTTAAAAGCTAGAAATCTTACACCTCAGGAATGGCAACACATGAGTCGTATCGTACGAGTTGTATGATAACGTCACGTCCGTAGTGCTATTCATGTATATATAGGTTATAATAACAATCGTTCTTACTGTATTTTGTAATGTTATAATAGATGTAGACTTTGTTTTTAGGGAATTGATAGGCATCTCTTCTTATCGGGTATATTCTCAGCATGTTTACCGTTACTGAAAAAAATATCAACAATGCCTTCGCAGGAAGGTTTTTGTTTACAAGAATTAAACTTAATTCTTAAAGAACACGTGCAGAAAATGACGAGGAAAATTATGCGATACATATAAATTGACAGAACTGATCAATACCTACGTTTACAATATAGAATATTAATATTGTATACCTGAGTGATCGCAATGGTGAGATGTTTGATAAATTTGGAGTAAAAATATTCTGAATTATCAGCATTACGACAGGGTATTATTAAAATATTTACTAAGTATGTATACTAAATAGTGTTATTTTTGCCATTATAATATTCAGCTACCCCACGTTCAAAGTCAGTAAAGTATATTCTTATTTATCATTGTCTTCCCTAAGCTACGTACTTATTGTTATCCATAAAGTCAAATTTCCCCAAGGACTATGTTGAATTGATTGACCAACATCTAAATATTTAAATTTTCTTTAAATTATACATTTTTGACGGGAATTAAATTGTATAACTTAATAAACTTGATATTGACAAAAACGGTCAGTTTGTGTCTTCTTCTTGCTTTAGTTTTTCTACTATAGTCCGTCGTATGATTGAGTAACTAACGTCTAAACTTATTCACCAACTTTCACATTAAAATATTAGTAGTATGTGAAAGTTCGTAGCAGGTTTTTATCCCAGATTGATCCAGTATAATAAATGAACCAATTTGATTAAGCAAATAAAAGTGGAAGCAATTTTTAATTCCTTTGATGCCTGCTAATACTGTATGGTTGAATTCTACGTGGAAGCAGTTTTACATATTTTAGAGCTTAATTAAAATCAAGAGAATGGATGCTATGAAATTTACAGGTATACTACCGAAACTGGACACGCAATAATACAATGGCGGTAAGTTCGGTGTGTGTTTTAATATCTTAGTAAATATTATGTTAATACTAACAGTACCTAGATAATAATTAGATGTGTTGTATGGGACTATTATTGTATTGAATTTACTAGAGAAAAATACACTTATTTAAATATTACCAGTTAATGAGAACTCTTGTAGTATTTGTTAATGTGCATTATGGATTATCTATTAATTTACTCTGAAGAAAAAAGGATAGTCGGTGTTAGTAAAGAAATATGTAAAAGTTGTCAAAGTGACAATAATAGAATAAGGAATAAACGATTTAAAAATATATTTAAAATATACTACAGTAATGTAAAAAGTTGCGTCATGCACAGTAGTACTCGTCTTTTTAACGGTAAAATTGGCGAAAAATATTTTATCCTCTCCGAAATCCGGAGTTTACTTTCCAATAACAAAATTCGCCCACTACTAATCTATCTCACTACTAAAATATCAGGACATATAGTGAATGAAGCTTGAGTTTTACTTTTAATGTACTATATATGTTGTATTTAAATGAATAGTTGTGCCATAGACTTAAAATTTGTATTTTATTAATAGGTACGTTGTAATGTGGCAAACATTACAACGTATTAATCTAGATAAACTGCAATATTTTATAGACAGCAGATTACTTGAAGAGGCGACAAAGATTTTAGTGGAGAGGAAATGCTATCAGAACTGGTTGGATTCATAGCTTTGTTTTTAATTTAAAATATTTTAAAATAATAGATGAACAAAAGATAAACTTATTGTTTCTGATAAATTCATAAAATAAAATAATATTTGGTTCGTTAAAAGTTATTGTATTCATTTTAACATAAATGTTTTATTACATATGCATCAATGATTATTATTGAAAGCCTAATGTGCTCCACATGTTTTCTTATTTTTATTTCATAATTAAACACTTTATAAGTTCGAATATATACTTAGGTGATGTAGACGTGGGTCTTCAAATTACACAAAATAAGAAAATACACTATTACAATGAGATGTTGTTCTAGCTATTAGACAAAGTATCTTGAGATAAATCAGAGGCTTTCTAACGCCTACAAACTTCTTACTTTGTGTGGTGGATTCAGATTTAATAGTTTTTCTCAGAACACGCTTTAATAAATATATTACTTAAAGGTTTTAAAAATAACATTCTATATAAATTTATCTGTTCCTGTTAATACAATAAATATATGGATTTAATTCCTCAATAAGTAAAGGTCAAAGTTGAGTATTAACAGTGTGGTCCACAGTTGTATATACCTACAGAAAAGTAGATAGGAACTTTATGAACTTTGAAGGACTTTTTGAAACTCCCAGTTATCTTAGGATTGTTGGCTTTAGATTATTGATTGGTACCTACGTATATATTGGAGCCGAAATAATATGCTGTCATAATATTTAAATGCTTCTGAATATAATTCTTAGTATTACAATAGAATAAAGACTTAATATTATAATATAGAATAAACATAGGGTTGTTACAATGCTGTGTGTTGTGGAGTTTTGTTTCTTTTTTTATAAACCAAGAATTGATAACCGCGGACTTAATTTAGATCAGATCCATTTTAATGACGCCTAGTTCTATATAGAAAATATTTGCACAAAATATCTTTTATTCTTTTCAATGTATGAAATGCGTTAATTTATTGGTCAAACAGTGCTGGTTTTTTATCTAAACGAGAGGATGGAATATACATCCGGTTGTATCTTTTAATAGTTTATATAGTTAAAAGCAGTAAGTTTTATTTTTAAGTAGTTAATTTTCAATAGATATGTATATATTTATATAATTATTAAGAAAATAGTATTTGACACATTGATAATATTAGGCTTGAGAAGTATAGCTCCATTTTATGTCATTGTACTGCAAGTGAAGAAAGATTAAAGTTGATATACAAACTCGAGACAATGTATTCCGCAGGCGAAACTGCGGCAAATATCTAGTGTAGTTACAAGCGATCATAATAATATGTCAAGTCGATTGCTCCCAATTGAGCTGAGACAACGGGCGAACGATATCGGAGGTAATACCCGTTATGCACCCATGAATAAGTGATTGCGACTCGATGCACCGGCTGAGAGCTTTGTCAAGTAGATTATGTTAGCTTCGGAGTGCGATCAACGTTGCATTAACATTTTATTATATTTGTACGTATATGTTACCTAAATACAAATATATGTATATTGTATAGCATTTATCATGTAATCGTAATAAAATATATTTATTGTTAATAAAATAAAAATAATGCAATTTTTTAATTGTAGCAAGTAAATATAATATAATTAATGTAATAATCAGAGATTACAATTTAAACCTATTAAAATTTCAATACAAACATGCTGACGGGCCAATGTAAGTAGAACAATGGATACCATCATGTGGTCATCATCATCAATGGATGTAATCACCATGTGATGACTATGCTAACACTTACTTTCAATTACAGAAAACTTAGGTAGTATGGAAGTAATAAGTATCCCGTAATTTTGCCGTCACATCCCTCCTTTCGACTGAAACATAGTTTACAGTGCAATATATTGTGTTCTAACTTACCTACTCTTCTAATTGAATTAGCTGTTGTGGATATTTATATAATATATATCATACAAATCTTATTCAATACAAGTCTCTATATATGTATATATATCTAAGTAACAAAATAATTAACCTATCTACAGCATTAACACAGATAAGATAGAATTACATGTATAAATAGGGGAAATTTAAAAAAAATTCAAAAGTGTATGTACAATAATGTGGCTAGTCACTACTTTTTTGGATATCCTAAACACCAATATACAATTATATAAATAATAAGAAATTTTCCAGATTTCATATTTTATTCCTTTATAATTGGTTAACGATTTTGACTCAGAAAATGATAATAGAAAATTTCACAATCCCATTTCCGTAATTTCACATCTGTATTCAGTTATAGTTTTTTTTGGATAAGGATCGAGTTCTATCAGTAATATTATTATTTATGAACTGGCAAAACGTATGACGCCTGAAATTTTATTGACAAATGACGTGTGTAATTTAAAGCATTCTCGCTTTAGGGTTATATGTATAAAAAGAGCAAAGTACTTGGTATAATAAAACTTGATTACCGTCTAGTAGGTGTAATATCTACCTTATCATTTAGATTTAAGCGCATAGGTCTAAAGCAAAAAAAAAGGAAAAGTGAGTTACAAGTACATGGATTCCTGATCGTTCAATTATTTTAATCCATTGTTTTCATGGTTACAATGTATTGTATTAAATTAATTGTATTAATTTATTAACTATTTTATCCGAATTTATTCTTTCTTATTTCTAACATAATCACTTTCTGTAAGTTCAAAGAATATTTACTTTATTTGTATTTCGTTCTATCTAGATTATCCTACTCGGGAATACAGTCTAGAATTTGTCGTTAAAAAGATAGCATTTTCAAGTGCAGACGTAACTCGACATCGAACGAAAAACCGAGGAGTATAAACAAAGTTGAGTAAATTCGAAGCACTTGTATCGGACTGCATTTGAACAACTTCGTCCATTGGTCCTTACTACTGTTTGCATTTATTTCGATATTGTATTTGTTCTAAATCATACCACTGCGTTACCGTAAAGGTTGTATAAAATAACGGTGTCGATTAGTAAAAACTTGTTTAAATTTTTTCTAGCATTATTCTGTACGGAATAAAATATAGAGATGAAAATCATGGTAAGAGTCAAAGCTGAACCTCGTTACATCAGCAAAGACAATTTTCTCCGCGCAACTTCGCCGACAAATGTGATTACTACGCTTACAGCTCTATGTTAAAAGTTCTATAATTGTGTTTTCAGAAGTTTTTGGTTATGTAAATCTTAATTTACAGTATCGTCCGCGAATAAGATCGCACCATTTAAGATATTCCTGTAGAAAAACTTGTTAATCCAGTGGCAGCTTGCTAGTTTTGGTTATCGCTTAGTTTATGTTACAATATGCAAAGCTAATGAAGCTAGGATAGTATTGTTTTGTTTTTAAATGCTAATAGGTGCTCCAGTGGTTTTTATCAAGTGTTAATAAGATTTTATCTTGAAGAAATAATGTCACGATCTCTTTCTTGGCATGGAAAAAGAGAAAGTTTTTTTTACTTTGATATTTTTTTAGCGTGACGCAGATCACATAACTCTTCTGTGATGCAAGTTATATTATTCATGAACTAAAGAAAAACTGATAAAAAATATTAGTATTAAAAGGTTTAAGTTTCATGCCAAAAAAGAAAAAAAATATTGCAAACATTATGCATAAGAACATTAAGACATGCATAATAAATATTAAGACAATATACCTATATTTAAAATTAAAAATGAAGTTTTGATTTTAAATATATTGTCATATATTGTTCCTTTTAGATGTGTACATTATTCACTTGTAAATTAAATGCAAGTTAGGTTTTAAAACTATCTCAACGATACTGTGCTGTCGATAGAATAATAATACTATCACTTATACCTATCAGCAAAACAATTTTTGTGTTAGATGCCCCTACAAAAATTCTATTATAGACCCTTCGGCCAGCGGCACTCGCAGCCGACGTTTCAATCCAATTGAACGTGCCTCTCGCCATAGACCCCTTTTTGAGCTTCACAAAAGATATATACATTCCAGTTTATGTTTTCTCTAAAAATGCGAATAAACGTTCTATTTTGAGCGGATTATAAAATTGAAGACGGTTGAAGGCGTTATGCTAAATAGATTTACACACTGTATTTCTACTTACCTGTTTTATTTTCTTTATCTAGTTCTTCTGTGGTGATTAAGTCAAATAATTATGTTTTTAAAAATGACATATACAGATATTGTATAATGAACGTTTGTATAAACTCCTAAATATTTATTCGTAGTTAAGTTATTAGTTAATATGCAAAGTTTTCGCATTAAACATTCGGAGCCAAAGGAAAACTAAATGCTTATCTGCGATTCGTTAGCAAGTAACATGAATAATATATCTGTGTTGCTATAAATATAAATGTGGTTTGGTAAACATTTCTATATGCAAGAATAATTAGTAATGGTTGAAAATAAGAATAAATAAAATCAGTTCTGTGACTATTTTCCGGTCTTATCATAATATTTACTGGCCGAATGGTGCATTTTTTTTATTATATATAATTATATCTAGTAGGATTGTCATCGAAATAATGGTGGGTTTCAAATTCAGCTTAATCAGTTAAAAAACTCTAAAATTCCGTTTACAGGATATTTAGTAATACGAAAATTAAAATAAAAGTAAGCGAATAAAACTTCGATCGTGAAATGGAAATGTATGCGGGAAAACACGGGAGAAATCGTGATAGTTGCAAAAAGAAATACATGAAGTTTTTATTGATAATTTTCATTTTTTAAATCGGTTGAATACTGTAATAATGTTGTATTCCGTTATTAAGGAAATTGTTATGTACAGACACTATTATTTTTCGCAGCGAGCGGATTAGTGTTACACCGTCGTAAATACTCACACTAGCCATTATTGTAAGGATTTACGAGGGTTAGAATTTTATCGCAAGAAAGAATTCGCTATACGGATAGAGAGCATACTTGTTTGTAAACAATGATCTTATCATAATATTGGAGTGTCAAGCCATTTAGGGAATCACCAAATCAGTATTCTTTACTTCTCATTCGAGCGGAAATAATAAATTCTTTATGACGATACTGTTGTTATAGTTACATGTTCTTAAGTAATTTGCATAAATTTGGAATATAAATTGTAAATCAACATTTAATGCTTGATATTGAAGAAGCTATTTATTAACATCAAACTATCACTATGGCACTAAAGTGCTAAAAAATTGAGAAGCTTTTTAATGAGTATTACATTTTCTATCTATACCTATTCAGTATCTAAATTTGTTCAATTTGTTACAGTAGTGTAAAATATTAACGTGAGGTGCACTTGCTTTTGCATTTGACACATTTTTTTCTGAATTAAAAAAGGAAACAAAGTAAGTATGAGTATCTGCTTTAATTGGTCTTTTTGTAATTGGAACCGTTATGATTCTATACTAATTTAGTTACGGAAGACGGATTCCTTTTGTGTAACAAAAGCTTTAATTATGAAATAAATATACCTGTATTTAGCCTTATAATTAATGAAAAGTACAAAAATATCTACGCAATAATATGATGAATGTTGTTGTTAAAAATACCTTTGATTATATTACAAATGGCGACACAGCGTGGGTATAAGAGTATTTATTTCGAGATACATTTAGAGTATGGAGGTACGCAACGAATTTAGAATTTCCTTACCTTTTCCTTATTATTATGGATAAAAGAATGTAACAAATTGGTAAATCTATAATAACATAGGCAGGTATAAGTAAGATAAAAATCTTGTTGTGTCTGCGAATGTTTGTATTTTTTTAAAGTAATGAATATTAAAGTAGGTATTTTCGAGATATGCCTTTGTATAAAGTTGTTAGAGAGGGGGGTACTTTTGTCTCTTCTATTTCAGCCGCTATGCAGCTACCTTTGTAAGCTGTATTTGAAGGGATTGACATATGACAATGAAAATATTGGGTTGGCAGACATGACATCTTAGTTGGCTACGCATGAATACATGACAAGTGCGGTATTTATGTGCCATTACTTTTATTATACTAGATCGTTTATTTATCGCTTCCTGGGCATATTTCATAAATTCAAATAGACGAGAGAAATATTATTTGCGTATTTTAATTACAACGTTTAATTTGAAGTACAAAATTATTTATTTCAATTGAACGTTCTTATGTTTAAAACGTAGTTGTTATAAAAAAGATGTTAAATATATGTCTTGACAATAATCTTGAATCATTATATTTAAAAAATATTAATGATATTTTACGATTATACAAAAAAAAACTTAATTTTTTTACCAAATAAGTTCCTAAAACGTATACATTCTCGTACATACACATTTCTTTGGTTGAAGGTCCTTAATGGATATTATTCAAGTGGCAGCAACAAGCACAAGTCAACATTGGGGAGAAGTTGTATCTCTTCAAGTTTCGCGCATGGCAATCCATTTTTTGTCCGACATTAGGGAAATCCTCGCAAGCCCTATTTAGGAAATTGCCTTCTTTATCGCGCTTGTGGCTAACACTCTTTGGTTCGACCTCGATACTCTGCCCTTTATTTTTAAAGATACCTACAACTTTTACTGGGTCTAAACGAAGATATGATTAGAAATTATAATTTTATACTCTTAATATAATATTCATTAGTTAATTATAATATATAAATAGGTTTAAACGGAAAAAAGTAGTCCGAATAAATTTTGAAAGACAGAGTCAAGCCGTCGCTTATATATATATATATATATATATAGAACAAACAACACTAATAAAGAATTTGATACTATAGCAGTTTAATCCACTGTTTTATTTTCCAATGCTGTACAGTAAATTTTGATATTTATGAGTATTAGATATATTTATATTGATTATCTTTTCTTCTCTCCATGACTCTCTAGTTTCTTCTTTTTGTAAATTCTATGTAGTTTACTGACCTTTTCTTTTCTGATTTTCTACCATTTTGTTACGTTTTATCTGTCGGCTGTACTCGCTTTTTTATTATATATGGTATGTATTTTTATATATTTATAGCTTTACATATATTAAATGAATGTATATGTGTATATGTCTTTACGTGGATTTTGCTTTTCTTGTTTGTTTTTTTTTATTTTGTTTGGATATTGTTTTTCTCATTCATTATATTTGTACTGGTTATAATTAATTTTTCTGGATAATCTATACTTAACTGGCAGAGAATAGCGAATTAAATGTTAAGTCCGCTATAGTCCACATAGAGATACGCTAAAACATTAGATCTTTATATGAACTGCCTTGCCTACTTTAGCTTTACTGTGTTTATCTTTCCTTTATATATAATACATTCGTGTGTGTTAATATATCGCGTACAAATGACTGGAAAAATTGCAATATTTTTTTACCGAATATGTTATTAAATATGAGTATAGGCTGAGAGAGTAAAAATACTCCCATAAATAAAACAAAATAAAATTATACTGTTCAATAAATAATTACAGATATATTGATAAAATATAAATGATTAATAATACATGTAAACACGTAAGGTCTTATAATGTGTTCAAAATTGAATTAGAAATATAAAGAAATCAGTATAAAATAATAACTAAATAAGTGCTTTAAGTACAAAAACATTGAAATACACTCATTTTTATAGCGACCGAAACGACCCATTCAATAGGTAACGTGGTCGATTCAAGCAGCGTTTCGAACTACAGTTGGATTAAAACGACAAACTAAATACTTACGTACGATTGCCATTGAAATAAGGTTTATTTTGATACAATTTTATGAAAATATAACAAAAAAGCTTTTCCTTTTACTACCATTTCTTTTGTAGCTGGGATACCATACCTTTATTTTCACAAATCCATCGTACATTTTGATAGTACTTTATTGGTAGTACATGTAAAGATGATTAGAATTTTACGGAAACATTTTGTGCCATGACAAGTGATATAAATTGTGACAATTAAATGATTAATACAATATCCAATTTTATTAATTGTATATAGATTATCAACAATCGTTAAAATATTGACGAAAATATTTCTAGCATTTACTTTATTCAGTGTTTTGTTTGTGATGAAAAAACTTAAATAAGATTTAACAGATTTAAAAAAAAAATAACTTTCATCGTTTCTAATATTATAAAAGCCAAAGTATGCTACCTGTCTTGCTATATCTATATTCAGGATACAATCTATCTTCACATTATTCTATATTACGTTCATGTCGTAGAAAGATTGCGCGTTTATAATTATGGTATAGATTGAAAATGGTAATTAGTCAATTACGAAAATCATCAAATCAAAGTCATACAGCATCGGCAATGTCATCTAATTTGTAGGCTCTAAAAGCTGAAGAAAATACGTAATTTTTTAATCGGAATCATATCACATAATATTTTCCTCTTTCATGCACACCATTGGCTTTATGTTGATGTTTTTTATACTTACGCTTACAATATTTCCAAATTTATGGCGCCATAAAGCTGTATAGGGGTGTTTTTATTCTTAATGGAATATGAAAAGGTATTTCTTGTAGTTGATTTTGTAGCTTGAATGTTTAATAAATAAAACTAAAACTTTAATAAACGCAAATCTTAAACATATCAATAATTTTGTATTTTTATCTATATTTATCCGAGATTTTGCATGCTTGAGGAGCATGAGGGTATATTGATTAGGAAATAATGTAACTAAGAAATTTTTGACAGATTAGGTGGTCTAGTACACCGTCACTTTCAATGGTTGCGGAACCGATTCTCGCAAAATGTAAACATTTGTGTATATGAATATGAATTACTATATTGATCGGGTTTCCACATTGTAATAAACTTCTTTTTCATAATTAAATGGGCATTATTTAACCAAAGTGATAAATACATAAGTAAGTACCGTCCTGATGGGTATATAGGTTCCCTCTATATGGCTAGTCCCAAGCTAAGCAGAGCTTGTGATGAAAATACGTATATATAGTTGTATATACATACATATAATACATAGATCACGCAGATAGATACACGCAATCATACTCATAAATACAAATTTTTGTACCCTGTGAGGAATTGAACCCGTGACCTTCGAAAGCAAAGTGGTGTTTTAAACCTGTATGGTAAGTATTTACAATATCTTCGCATGGTATGCTGCACTACATAATTTTATACCTATATTATGCATCCAGTCATCACACAAATTCAGATCAATAATTGGAAATGCTCATAAATAAAGGAGCTATCTACTACTACCTACTCGTAGACACAAAGCAATTGTAAATATAATTCAATGAAATAATAATTAGCGCATGCAAACGATGCAGTTAGCAATAATTTATAGCTGTTTGCTGCTGTGTCAGCGTATTTTGTTTTCATAAAATTTACTGCTGGCTTATTCGGGAATCGTTTAATAATTATTTATTTGTATTTTTGTTCTTACTATGCATAATTTTAAGAGACTAGAACGTTCTTTTTTATATCAATGAAATATTTATCGGTCTACTTAGCCACATTGATATTAAATCCGAATCCGTAATTAGATTTGTTTATTGCACTACGTTAGTATTTTTATATACCTGTTCCATTTTATGGCCATGTTCATTATTTGAGTGTAAACTTGTTCTCCTTGTTATATACGTATATAAAGTATATTTCAATTGCGTCTTTCTAATACCCTCGTTTTTGGCACAGTTACCTTATGATAGATCCTAAGAAAATAGATTCTAATGAAATTTGTTGTGATGATATATTATACAACGAGAACAGAACATAACATATCTTTTATCTTTAAAAGTAATGACGAAGTTGTAGGTAACAACTGGTTAAAATAATTAAAACTATGTATTTGTTAAATATGTCAAAGATAATAATACTTTTAATTCATGGACTCATATAAAATTTTACATGACACGTAATATTTTTTTAATTTTATTACTATTAATAAATCACTTATTTTTGAAAATCTACTGATACATGACATTTTTTATGCATACAGTATGGACATAAGTTTTAAGTTTCGTTTTCATTCAATTTGAAATCGTGCGTCGAATAAAACCATTTTATGTTAGTCAGTTTCGCTACATCGAGCATAGAGGGATGAAGTAGTAAGCTCAAGTACGAGTGCTGAGATTTTAGCCCTTTTCATCTCGTCATTATGAAAAAATATTTTCACATTTAACACCACAAAGTATCTCATTCAAGCGCATGAGTTTTTTTCTATAGAGTAACATCCATCAGAGAATTTTACAAGGCCTCTGCATTACTGGAACGAAATGCGTGAATTTAAATATTTTTTGCAAGGACAAAAGCGAATGAAAGCTCCAGATTTATGCACGTCGGTCCATCTCAATCAGAATATAAGAAATGAGCTGACAAAAGCTCTTTGCGAGTCCCAGTACCGAGTTGCCGTCCAAGTTTGGGAATATCGTTGACTCTTGACTTCGTTCGTGATTTTATTACGCGATATTGCAAAAACTTCAAACTTTTGACGGCTCGGCTCATGTTCTTCGACGTAGATTGATGTCAGCTGTTCCATAACTTTAGTAGCATGTGAAATAAATAACATAATTAATTCGTTAACATTTTCATTAGGTGTAGAGAAACTTCATATATGTCTTTGTAAGCAATGCTGCAAATATACTTGTTAAGAGGCGTCATATGACAACGTAATGTCCATGTATATAGACGAAGATTATCACTTATAATGTGGGCCGTTACCTTGTTTACTATTCACACCTACATAAAAAAAATGTTTGACCAAATGATGTTACAATTCGGCAGGGGTATTACATGTCCATTCTTCATTTGTCGTGTGCAGATTCCCTCCGTGTGATAATTAATACGGGTCCAGGCATAAAAACGGCGTTTTACCGCCTGCTCGTTCCGTTTTATATACGGTCGCGTATTTGTCATGACGTCACCTGGCGAATCTACGTGATCAGAATTTGAGAAAAAATGTTGTTCAATTAATTAGGTACTTTCAATGGATTCCGGTGGGCTTCGGTTATTGGCTGGAAAATTAGGGTGGGACGGATTGATTGTTATGGTATAGGTAAACGATTAGTTGGAACGACCGCCGGCCCGCATTAGATAGGGGTGGCGGGTTGTTTCTTTTTGCTACATTTATTATTTCAAATGGGAATAGCACTGCCATTTGAAATAATTACGTATATGTTCCGTCAATTACTCTATTTTTATATTACATAGGGCTTAGTAGCATTAAGTACCAAAAACCATTTTGTAATCTTGAAACATTTGAAAATATATAAGAAATAAAAACAGCCTAGGAAGACTAGCGATTTAATACACCATTTCAGATGCTTGCAAGTCCTATTCCTCGCACAGTTCAAAAATTTGTATCCATGAGTATGATTTTGTATTGGTCGGGGTGTTTATGTATATTGTGTGTGTATTTACAAAAAAAAAACAATTACAAAATACAATTTTAGTATTTATACTAGTTTTTTAATAGATAGCCATAACAAAATCTCTCCTTAACTTGGAGGAGGCTGTGTGTATTGGCCTGGTCTATTATTATAATAAAAAAAAGAATTGACGACTTTATGATTAAATTTTCAAATTTCTAAAATTTTTGAATCCATTTATATAAATTTCATAATAGTACCTACTACTAAGAAAATACCTAAGAAAATACATTCACTTTTAGAAGTTCGCGAATCTGACTTGAAAAGGTTGAACTCACTCACAACACTCTCAACTACTCATCCTATACGGTGTAGGTACTTCACTATTACTATAAAGGTCTTATAATATAAAAAATCTTTTACACCTTCTGAAACTATTTTGGAAAGGGTTCGTTATCGGAACAGTAAATCGACCTCGTACAACTCTAGTTGACACCTAAATAGTATAAGGCAAAATCCTTGGCCCTTCCTAAGTCTATAAACGCGGAATAAATCGTATCGTAACGTAGCGTAATGGCCCTAAGGGGTACAACGAAAAACTTCACGGGAGCTATTAACTTTATTTAAGACTGTTATAAAGCGTTTTCACCGTTATCAAAATCCCTTGAGCCTAGTTTTGGCTGGCCTTCAGTTATAGGCAGCTGGGGACAGTGAGCTTCAGGTATCAACCTGTCAAAATCTTCGCGAGTCCGGCTAGCCTGCGAAGCACTTTAATAAAAGTGCTTTTTAATTTATTTTGTAAAGACAAAATTGGATTTTAGGCCGGCTTTATTTAATTATACCTAATTAAGTTTGTTTTATAGATTTTTATTTCAAAGTAAATAATGTACTGTGAATTTATTTCTGTCACCAATTACACTATGTAAACCCGTAAGTCATCGTAGTATTAGGTAGCCAAATGGGCTGCGAGCTTTATTAAAATTATAACGTTTAAACAACCTACTTCAATTGGCATAAACAATATCCTAAGTATATTTAAATTTATTTGATATCAGTTATTTAAAGTTGATTGTCTAATAAATAACTATCTGTTTATACAAAACAACTCAAAAAAGGTATGCTGCAGAGAATTTCTATATCTTCAGAGATCTTTTTACGAGAAAGTCTATTATTATCACATAGCCGACAGCCGTTAACGTAAAGAGAGAAGACTTTGTCTTCTTTCTAATAAAGTTTCAAACACAATACTTCATAACAAATATAGTCAGATTATTTTATTGTCTCCACAATTTCATCTAGTACAATCTAATTATCAAGAACTATGCTCCATGCAACAAAATTGAATACAGATTTTTAATCCTAACAATTAGATATCTAATCGATTATAATATCCAACGTAAATATTTCTATTTAAATGTATAGTAACAAGATGTGTTAATAAACAAAATACACACCAAATCAAAAATAAAACAACAAATTGATCCATGATGCAATTGAGTATAATTTTATAATGTACATTGTTGTTTGGTTGGGTCGAATTGTTATAAAAATACAAATAATCCATAAAATATCCATTTAGCCTTAATTATTGTAGCACTGAACGCCTCCGTTATTATAAATAATAGAACATTCACATTTATACAATTTATTTAACCCTACTTTCGAGTAATTCCTATTTTGATGTAACGAACAATCGTGGAGGTCAATTGAATAAAAGCGAGAGAGAATCTTAATTCACTTTTGTCCGGAATGGAGTAGAAGGTCCGGACATCATACCCGGAAACGGTTGTGCGATGGGACATAGAAGAAAATTTAATGCCTACAGGGCAGGGTGACAACAAATGCAAGGAAATGAGGGACTTCCGACTATTGGCACCTCGATCCAATTTACTTTGAAGCACGCGCGAGTAGCAACCTTCATTATACTTGTTTATGTTGTTTTATTTCGTTATAGGGATAGTCTTCATATTTGAGAATATTTATGAGAATTTTTACAAAATCTTTAATAATAATAATTTTCAATCATAATAATTATTATAATCATCACGCTATGCAGCTTGCTTTATAAGCTATACCTCAATTTGAAGATAGAAATATAGGGTAGTTTAATTACTGGCTTGAATATGTAACATAATATTTTAGAACTCAGGAAGAGTAACACATAGGTGGTACAAAGAGCGTCCAATAACGATGTGATGTCTATGGTATTGTTTATGTACACTTTTTTTTTAAACAGGCATTTTGGGCTTACCTTTGAGCTCATATTTATATAACATACTGTTACCCATAACTTGAAAGGCGAGTTTAGGTGCTTTAATCTAGTCTGGGCATGAACTAGGGAACTGCAAGCAGAAACTAAACTTTTTATAGAACCGCGAGAGTTTTAATAAATGAATATATATCCTGAAAAATATACATTTTTAATTACACAATTGGTACATTAATTCAATACATATAAAAGAGATTGTTCATATGGTTCAAATTAAAAATGCATATCAAAATATATATTATATTTTTCAATATAATATATATATTGGAACGATTTAAAATATGTTTCATATTTCTATATATTTGTCACCTTATAATAATAACGTTCTTCTATTAGAATATACGTATATACCTATAGATTTCAGTAATATTAATTTATTACATTAAAAGGCAGAAAGCTAAAGCGCAGGTAAGACATACAATAGATATGCAAAATCCTACAGTTTATTAATTTCAGATAATTAGATTACGTGAAAGTAAGATAGAAAGCACTCGTAACATACGAAATTAAATAAACGTAAGCCCGCAGAGGAAAACAAAGGCGCCATTCTACGAAGATTGTTGCTAGGTTGTAGCGGACACACCTGTAGTGTTAAACGAGTTTCTAACTGAATACCCGGGAAAATTGATTATGTGTTTTTCCTTTTTGAGTAAGAAAATGTAGCAAATAAGTGTGTTGTACAGAAATAAGTACAAGATGGGTGTGTTTAGAGTATTTAGTGTTATGACATTGGAATCGTAACCCTGTGTATACTTTTTGTTAAGGCGTCAGTAATAGATGACAGTCAGTTAGCGGTTCGTGTTGAATTAACCATGATGACTTTTAGGGGTGACCGTGTGGAGGTCAATCAGACTTGATATATAAATAATAAGACCTCGAGTCTCCATTACTTATAATTCCTCCCCAATAAAATTTTGGTATATTAGTATATAAGTATTAATGTTATGGTTATCCTGATAAGTTCACATTCTATTGAATGGCTAAGTATAACAATTCAACTTGGTCTTGTTAACATAATAGGCACATAACCCGGATGCAAGCAGTTTATGTAAACGGTTGGGGAAATGTCACTTTTAATCACATACGCGATCCTTACGCCCAAACAAAAGGTCAGTGTTGCGCAAGTTAATGCTTAATTAAAGCAGCCAGTAGTCATATGTTAATCAGAAGTAGCTGAGAGAACCATACGTGTATATATAATGGACAGTGTATTTAAAGCGGGTATTATTTATATAAGTTTTTTGTTACCCTTACATGCTTAACTGTCGAATTGTTTTAAATTAAATTAAACTGATATAACGATGATTTAATTAATTAGGTAAAGAGATAGACAGGACATCATATATAAACGGTTAAAACTCCTCGAGAATGAGTAAAAGGATATTTTTTATAAGAAACCTTTTAGTGTGCAATCACATTTGTTTCAAATTTTACAGAATGTAATATATATTGTTAATTATTAATTTAATTAATATAATACAAGTGAAATTATAAGTACAATCTAGTAATACATATATATCATACAGTACTAAGAAGTGTTAACAGTTATAATAATAGTATTTATATAGGGTAATGTGAGCATATTTGCAGAAATTCTAAGTAGATCTTTAATGAAATACGTTTCTCTGACTGTAAAATATGAGTGTTTCCATGAATTATGAGCTTGTCACAGTGTGGCCCAGCGTTTATCAATAAATGTACCTTCTATTCTTGGGAAGTTTGTGTCTCTTTGCTGTTAGAGATAAGCGACAGTTGCTATCTCATATTTATAAGGTTCAAAATCGTCGCAAGATATTTTTAGTCTTAAACTATAAAAGTAATGATGATAGTATACTTTTTAATGAACTGCCAAAGCAATAAGGAAAGTGGCTTTAACGTAAGATATTCTTGAAACTTAAATAATATAATACATAATCGGTCTTAATGAAACTTTTATTAGACACATCTGAAAGTACATACATTTTTTTTTATAATCAGATTTGGAGTGGTCCTTATCGTCGACCTACCTTCGGTTTGGTCTACCACGATATCAGTGATATATAATTAAAATATAATATACCCAATCAATTCGTAAAGAGTTCTGAGTTGATAAACATAAAAATCACAGTCATAGTAATAGTTTATCAGATTATTAAAAACATTATTGTGATATGTTTACATGTTATATTGAATTAAAAATGAAAATATCTTTAAAAGTGACGATAAAATCGAACTATAAAATCGAAGCACGAGTGTGTTATTACAGCTGGAAAGTATCGTTTTTGGCAATAAGAGTAAATGGCACAATGTTTAATTAACTGACATTAATTTGATACTCACGAGTAGGCACTTAAATTAATTACGCACATCATTTGTATAATAGTTAAGTACGTACTTGAGAGTATGGTTATATATATATGTAGTTACTATATATTTATTCGTTAAAACGCTATAGCATTGATTTGAAAAAATAATCAAATCTTTTCCGTTGCCATCATTGCTACATAGCAATGATGGCAACGGAAAAGATTAGAAAGTAACATTACTTGTATCATTCCTATGCGTGTGTCATAGATACTTGCTACTTACATTATTTTGTGTTGTGTATTTACACATTGCATATTGTTATGTATATATTATATTATATGTATATAGGTACATACTGTTTATATATGTATGTAATATATTATGTTGTTTATGATTATTTTTTACTTTTCTATTCTGGCGCTACCAGCCGTCTTTTGTCTTTTCTCCTCTACCCAAAGGTTGTCTGGAAAAGATTACATACGCGATAAGGCCGCCAATTGTACCATATTATTCTGCTAATTTTGATTCCTGTAATTTACCTAGTACAATAAAGAGTATATATATATATAAATAAATAAATAACCAGGTATACTTTGTACAAACATGTATGAGTTGGTTTATTTATCTCAACTATTTCTGTCTCTACGCTATGCAGCTTGCTTTATAAGCTATACCTCAATTTGAACACAGAAATATAGGGCAGTTTAATTACTGGCTTGAATATGTAACATAATATTTTAGAACTCAGGAAGAGTAACACATAGGGGGTACAAAGAGCGTCCAATAACGATGTGATGTCTATGGTATTGTTTATGCACACTTTTTTTTTGAACTGGTATTTTGGGCTCACCTTTGAGCTTATATTTATATAACATACTGTTACCCATAGCTTGAAAGTTTGGTGAGTTTAGGTGCTTTAATCTAGTCTGGACATGAACTAGGGTACACACTACTACACTAACTACAAGCAGAAACTAAAATTTTAATAGAACCGCAAGAGTTCAAATTTCGTTGTCTGTCGATTTTTTTACTTTTTAGTGAAGTAGACTATTACTATGTAATATTATATTATCTGTGCTATTACTAATTTCGATGTCTATGTTTCTTGACACAATAATAAATTATTTTTAAATACGGGTGACGTGCCAAATTGTACGCTAGTAGCACTTTGTATATAGTATTCTGTCTTAGCAATTTCCGCCGCTATTAATTCGGTTTGCTTGATATTTTCCACTTTGGAATATAAAGGTGAAATACAGGCTATAGAAGCACACCTTAGTCATTAAATGGCCGTCAGTTTGTTTGACAAGCTAATGAGAGAACATTATTATTGTTACTAATTATATTACGTTATTTTTAGATGGAAAATTGTATTATTTGCCATTTTTATATTTATAGAAATAAAAATGATAATGTAATACTGTGCTTTTATTACCCCTTCGCTGTCATTACTCTCGACGAATACTGTTTAGTGTAAGTAGAAGTATAAAATAAGGTTTCAAAAGTTGTATACAAATTTCTGTAGCCATTTATGTACGTCTGTTCGTTTAAAATAATATTGGTAAGTAAGTGTTCTCTGTATATAAAAACTAACAGATGTTGGCAATATTTGTAAGAGCTTAGTTCGTCACTAGCTCGGGGTGGTAGAACTACCGTCTTTTGAGTATAGACGGTCGTCGCCGCTTCGATAACACGTCAGCACAAGCCATTAGGCACAACACGCCTTTGAGTTGGGTCGACGAGCTCAGCCCGGAGGCTCAAAGGGCTACTCACTTCACCGTCTTTCATCTCACCTTACACGTCATCACACAATTTAGATACTCACTCTGACGCCTGCAAGATACGATAATGTAATAAAAATCTCACGTTAAAGTGGAACCTCCATGTAGCTGATCTTTACTACCGAGTTTGTTGTCAGTGAACGCAATTTGGTACGAAATTTTAGCGTTTATAAAGTCCCGAATATTCAACAAATTTAAACAAATTCCTTTGAGCTTTTTAGCTGTCGATAAATAGGGCTTAATGTGGAGGATTTGCAAACTTTAGATTTTAGTATTTTACATCTGAAAAGAGAATTTTATTTTATGATTATTTATTCTTACATTCGTACTCATAATACATGTACATTATACTCTTTTTTGTATGTAAAATTAATGTAACATTATACACAGAATGGTATAGTATAATAAGTAGTAAATTTAAACATTATTTAACCAATTAAAAATTCTATTAACTAGTAACATGGTTTGCATATTTGTAACTAATTATATTTATTATAATAGCAATAATTGAAATATATTTGCTGGTAAAAGAAATAATTTCCAATTACGAACTTTTAAAGGGGTTCTAATCTACTCTTCTATTCGGCAATCTTCAGAAGGACTTATTGTGTTTTTAAATTTGAAACAGATGGCTATCTTCAAAACCTATATCGTTAATTTCATGACAAAAATACGAAATTAAATTATAAATCTAAAGAAAGTTCGAAGTGAATAGAAATTAACTTAGGGCGAGACTGAACAAGGGTTGTCAATTATCTCTTATTAATTAGTATTACATACAATTTGAATTTATATTTATATTAATGTTAACAAATGAAATAATATGCACCCTGGGAAGGTATGTGACATCCGAGATACAGTATAATTTTATACTAGTTCAGATGGCACAATTACACTTGTATGTTAAAATTATTGACTCTTATGTACAACTTAATTATGTAACACAACCTTTAACTGCAATAAATATTATTATTATTATTATATTTTATACTGTCATTAAAACAAAAGAGATTTAATTTCTCACTTTCAATTTATTTTTTAAACTATTTTAATTTCTTTAATACTTAAGTTCAACTATATACTAAAATTATTTCATCCATTTTATTTATTCAGTTATTAATATGCTACATAAAGGTTTCGCCCTCTCTGTTCCCGGCAACCAAGTATATAGCCTTTTATTTCAAGACTATTTTCTTTTTCGTTGATTTATCGTACTATTCATTTTCCTCATTGTCTCTTAAAATATGCTACGAATATAACTAGTTTGATTTGTAGATGAACCATATAGTAGAATTGCCTAGTTTATATTCAGCCTCGCATGAAGATGTAAAAAGTACATTACCGTATTTTACTGATTTTCGTAGATTAAAATCTTATACAATGTACTCGTACTAGAATAAAGATATCCCCGTACCACACCGTATAAACCGAATATATCGTACCCGTATAAGTATTGGTGTACGGTTGCCATATAGCTAATTAACTATAATGACAATACGTATTTGAATCACTTTTGCCATCTATTTTTTAACCTCTGACTATGTACTTATATAAGCTACTTAGTGTATATCTATAATTTAAAACTATTTACAACCCTAACAGAAGTCAAGATCGATAACGAGTTCAGGACTTTACACCGAAATTAGCAATTTAATTTCGATTCAGTGAAAGTTTCTTTAGTGTTCAAAATTGGATAAGTAATTTGCAACTGAGAAGAGTCGAACGTAGTACGTTATTATTGGTGTAAAGTTTTGTCAGCAGAAGATTGATTGACCTGATTGAGTTTATATTTGTTAGTAATATTCTAGTACGCAGTATAACATGTTATCATCATAGTTCATAGTTAAAAGTTTAATGGACGTTAGCTAGTGCAAGTTTGTAACTTAATGTCGGTCTTTTCTGGCATAGTTTACGTCGTATACTGGGACCTATTAGTTACATCAGTGTAAATAGTAAAGCTGCTATTTTATACGAAGCCTTTACTTAGTTACTTAGACAATGTGAGTGTTGTGGTTACTTATTGTTGAAAATATCTCAATGAGAATTCTCGACGACTTCGATACTGAAGGGCATAAACATACAATACTAGAATGGGTATAAATTGCTTAGGTAGATTTGTTTCGTCCACTGGAAAAAAAGCTTAGATTTAATAAATTATATTATAAATAAAATATTCTACAAAAAAAATTCAAATTGAATATATGTAACTATATATTCAAATGATTTGAATATTCTAACGACATATGAAAACATATTTAAATATCTAGAATAAATGGAATAAATTTAAGGTTTTTATTAATTACAGTTTTGAACATCATATTCCTACAAACCGTAATGTTAAACAAGTATAGTTTTAAATGAAATATATAGCTATTATCTAAATCTTATTACAAAGTTTGGAAAAATGTCGTTTCAGAATTTGCGAACCATGAAAAATTGAGGTATAAAACTTCTGGGGTCGCTATAAAAAAAGGTATTAAAGATTTTCCCATCCCAAAACGGTATAAAAGTTTAAAAGTACCGAACAAATTTACTTATAATCAAATCAGGTATCAAGCCTGTAGTAACACTAACTGCTTTCTATAAAGGCGAATGAAAATATCTGGTAATATGGTGTACATTTCAGGACAACCCTCCCCTCCGGAGGACAATCGTACGCGGGTTTCACTGCATTAACCCCTTTCATCACGGTTGCGGTCTCACCCTCTCACCCTTTAGCATAAAATGTTTGATCTCTTTAAAACCTTTTTTAATAATAAAATCACAACGAGCAACAGGCAATTGCCGAAAATGATTATTTAGGTTGCTTTATTTGTAAAGTAATAATTACGCATAGGTAGACACGTACCAACATAATTTATCTCCGTTTAATAAGGATTGAATTAGTAAATACGTAGCGTTGGTTTTTAAAATATGTACTACATGATATTAGTAAAATAAAACGTATATATAAATGTTTAAACAGGCATCTACCATTAGTTCAATGTTTAACAAATATTCGTTCATTGAATAACTTTAATTAGGATTTTAGTAAAAGTTTTTCAGTAACCAAAAATCGAGTATATTTTTTATTATTTATTATCAAAGTTTTTATAATAATGAATTGAAAAAAATAAAGATTTTTGAGAAAAACTTGGAATATTATAAAAACTATGTATTAATTTACTATGACAAATTATTGTATTTGTCTGATCTAGTGATACCATTAATTCACCTGAAGTTAAATTTGGTAGGCACATAACGTTATTTAGGCATTAAAATCATAGCACCACTAAAATGTAAGTAAACACGAACAAACTATTCATATCAACATAGGGGACGCGGAACTGTTATCACATTACGCCTATCTTTTCCACCTTTTGTATTTGCGTCACTCCCAAACTTTCCCGTTGACACAAGACATTACAGTGAGAATACGTGACTGTGTTTCATCAGGGAAGTGTAAATTTGATTTAATGTGAAATAATACCTATTCATATTGCGTATAACAATGCATTTATGTAGACAGGAGACTGTATATGTATCAGTAATAACTTATTACAAATTATTAAAATATAATGAAGATATAAAAATAAAAAAAAAATGTCGAGAATCACTTCTCGAAAGAACGTAAGAATAAAAGGAGATAATCATAGATATACAGATTTTCTTAAATAATTTAAATCGCATTATTAAGGATAATTCAAAACTATAGCTCACAAATAAAAATAAAACGACCACACGAAAAGTGGTCAACTCTCACCATTAAAATAAAATAAAACTTAATCAATCATGGATTTTTGAGTACCACATATTAAAAATGCAATCGTACTGAGATTCTTCTTTGAAGTCGGTTGATAAGTGTCGTTCGGATGCAAAGAACTTATGTGTTACCTGCCTCACTTTACTTTACTCTAACTTTTCTGTGTATGAATGAGTTAATTACAATGAAGTATTCACACTCTATTTGTCTATATCAATTAACATTTTTCTGCGTTTGGCATATATTTATAAAAAAATATTAACTATACAACTAGGAGGCTGTTTCTTAAAAATAGTAATAGCTTTGATGGTACGATATACTTTAATGTATACACAAATATTTTATTGTCATATTTATTTAAAACTGCGAGAAGAATTAAACTATTATTTTATGTATATATTTTGAGCTTTTTTTATTATATTAGTTTCCATTCTGTTGTGTTTAATTTCTCATTATCTATGCACATTAATAGATTTTTCTACTTTAGCCGCGATTTGATACGGCAAAAGTTTTAATTGTTTAATGTGTTTCTCTAGAATAGTATATGTTATCTAGTATTACATATATTATGAACGACTTGGTACTTATATTATTTTATTGTACCACTTCCGACACTTAAGGATAAGCGTTTCATACAAAATCCAACCCTAAAATGACCGTATTACACCGCTAAGTAGAAGAGTTAGCTAATTAGACTCATCTATCTAAGTAATGGATACTGTTTGCATGTGCGTGGTTTATTTAGTAGGTAACTAATTACGATAGAGTGGTATGTACGTACATGTTGGCAACAAGCAGCTGTGCCGCAAATAAGTTAAACTATAATTAAGGGGAAGTTCCTCTGAAGTTGTTTAGATAAATTAGTGACCCTTTTCTAAAATGTCAGCGCTGCTCATTAAGCGGCGTCCTTGAAAAGGGTAACGCTGACCACTGGCGTCCTGAAAGCTCTTTTGTGTAATAAAAGTTGATTAACGGATATAGAAGACTGACAGTTTTTTCGTCATTGCTTAAGATTTGGCGTTTATCTCTGGACATGAATATAATAATACTAGTTACTTTCACGGCCTGTATACCAGATGGGGTAATTAGGGGGATTGGCAAATGTAGATGTCGCGATGTTGATGTATGATGAATTATGTGATGAACGTAATACTTAATATGCCAACATTTCGCTGGTGGGTATTGGAATCTAACGTGGCAAGAGGAAAGCCTTACTTCGTCTTTTGGATTATGAACTAACATAATGTCAGTTTCCTGACAGGAGAATCGCGTCGAGCAGAAATATGAATTGACTCGCAAAGTGTATATTTTTCGTCAGCCAGATTCTAGTTCGTGATAGTTTCGTAAATCGGGATATTAACTGAAATCCTTCTTCGGCGCTTAGCTAATATATTAGTTAATGTACAACAATTCCTTCAATGGTTTTTACGTGTTATGAGTAGTATATGACTTTTAACAAAAAATATCCGACTGCTCGACTCCTAAAAGGAAAGCAAGATGATGTGTATCTCAGTCTAGTTCTTAGGTAGTATGTTAGTACTGGTAAAAAACCCAATATAATTAGTATATGTCATTTATCTGATTCTGTAAATACATAGAGATGTAATAATTCCAAAAAATCTTTTCGGGGTATATTTTGATATACTAATGAAATATGTATTTAACATATAAAAAAGGCAGATGGAACTATGTAATTGACATAACTAACTTTAAGCTGTAAAATAATTTTCCCAGGTAAACTCCTTCACGGCCGAAGTTAATATCAGTTATCATGAGGACTATTTTATATATATTTTATATAGAACCCCAAAATCTAGAAAAAGTTTTGTTATATTTTACATACATAGATACCATCATCGATCTCTCAATTTATATTGTGAAAATGTTCTGGGTTTATGCACAAAGCTTTAACGCCGTCGCGTTGGATTTGGGATTTAAATGTACTTGAGAGTAAGACCTGTTTAGCTTTTATTCTCATGTTTTCTTCTCAGCTAACTTGGGACCTGTGTTTAGGCAAATGGAATATATGTAAAAATATTTTCAGGTTGATATTTTTCACAAGAATATCGAATATCGTAAAAAAATATTAAAAATGCTGTCATCATTTTCAGGGTTTATGCGTATATTTACTTTTTTTTATGACCTAAGAATATAAGGTACATTTTAACTAACTCTAAAATAAGGATATTATTTTTGAGTATATTTGTATGCGTTGCGAAATTTGCGAGTTGAATGGTTGATATTATAGTTGAGAATTGAAAACTCGTGTAGAATATATTAAATTAGATTCAATTATTGTGAATATAAATATGATTAAATTTTGTTTTTAAATCACCAAAATATAATTGATATGTACTTTGATAAATTGGTGACATATGATTATGTATTGTACTAGTTATATTAATGTATATAAGCGACGGTTACACTTACCATATAATTGAGCTTGATGAATGATGTCATTTTTTTTTATTTAAATTTAATACCACTAAATTTAAATACAAAAAAATGTTTCAA
The DNA here is from genome assembly GCF_030625045.1 of Achroia grisella. Lineage (NCBI taxonomy): Eukaryota > Metazoa > Arthropoda > Insecta > Lepidoptera > Pyralidae > Achroia > Achroia grisella. Next base: position 2,215,587 of record NW_026712655.1, on the reverse strand, counting down.
TAGCTACTGCTAGAAATAAAGTAACCAAATTTCATTTCAAGAGTCCGGCTAATACTGATCCACAATATTGTGTTTAGTTTTAAATATAGGTAGTTAAAAAAGCAATTTACTGCTCCAAGGAACAAGTTGGAATGCAGTGGAAATTAGAGGCAGTAATCTAGACTCGGTAACTCTGCCGTAATCCTTCATCTAACTCTTGAATCGCTGGTTAATATCATAAAACTTTGTTCATGTTAAATTTCCATTAAAAGGGTAGGTTAGATATCTACGTGAATTCTGTGACACAACTTTTCAATTACCCGTTAAATTGAAGTATTCCGTATAGGTTTTAAGTTATGCTAGAAACACCAAATTGTGAGGAAAGAAAAAGTGAATGAAATAAATGGTTGTTATATATAGGGTATAGGTACCTACACTAGTAATATATATGTATATACAAGGTTTAAAAAATGTAATACATGAACAAAATAACCTTAAGTGTTATTTTGTTAATATGTTTTTTGCTAATTGCTATAAAATACTCGTCTATTCCATTTTATATTTCATGAACACGATTATGTGATTAACCTCGTCCAGACGTGAGCTTAATCACTCGTTTCATGCTGATTAGAAAATATATGGAAATATGTCATCAAGATTTAATTTATGTAGATAATAAAACAAATTTGTAAATGCTGCAATAAAAGTACAAGAAAGAACCAAACGTTTCCAAAGAGGACTCAGATAAGGCTAGACGAATTTCTTTTTTGTTAATCAAATATTTTCCGTTTCTCTCACAAAGGCAAGCTGTGCCGGGATTCTGTCGAATAGTTTATGCGCTCGTAACGCAAATCTCCGCCTCTATTTATCTTTTCTTTTCACTTGTCCTTTCGCAAAAATGAAAATTTATTGTCTGTGTAACTGGAACGTCGCGGCTGACCGCTAATGAAATGTTATATAGCTTGGCTCGGAACGAAAGCGTCACCCAGCGGAACACAAAGATATATTTTTTTGCGCCCTGACAAATTTAGTTGGAAGCTTATATTTTTTACTGTATTTCGCTATTTCTCAATTAATGTATATATACATAGACTTAATTTTTAAATCGTTATTTGTGTAAGTATCTGCAACTATTCACTGTATTCAAAGTTAGTAACTTTGAAAAAATAATTATCATCTACCGGTGAACATATACCACATTCAAATTATCCATCTAGTAATTTTTATTACAAGAGATTCAGAAGGATTGATCATCTTTACAGAGTGAACACGTTCATATTTGCCGTAGCGGGTCGATGTCAGAAAGTCGATTTCTGTGTTCGAAATTTTCGAACTCGAGTTTTCACATCGTTCATCGAGGAAAGGAGGGAGTCAATCTAAAGGCTCATTACACGGTAAACTTGTTCGAATCATTAAAATTTATATACTTTTCACAACTTCACCTAATGAAAATTGGGAAAAGTTGTAATCTACGCTTCGATGAGTGTGTCAAAACAAGTAAATGACTGGCGTATCTATTGATTACATTTGGTATAATTTTGGTGAATATTCCTTAATGTTTGGTACAATTTCCATTTGTTTTTCATTAAAATTATAATTATGTACTAGATTGTTAATATCACTGTCGAAATAAGCACAAAAATAAATCATACAGATTAGATATATTTTGTGATAGTATTAAGCAACAATAAATCGAAATTCTAATCAATTATAATTTAAAAAGTTTGTAATCGTGTGGAAATTTTGATTATATAAAACAGAATCTTTTTGACGTATATAGTTAAAAAATCATTACCTTCCATGTTAGTTAAATAACTGTGTTATGGCAAGGTACGAATTTCGCACTATATGAAAACAGCTCATTTTAAAATGCCATATCAATCAGTTATTATAATACAATGGGCTCGTCAGCCATCGTAACAGAGAAGTCTGCACGTATTTTCATGTTTAAGACTGAAATATTATGTTTGTCTCCATAGACATATATACCTATTAGGACCGATGTCGCTATTAAAAGCTGTATACAATTTGCAAATAAGCTAGATAGTTTGTCAGCAAATATTACATATAGGATAATAACATAGATCTTTACATAGATAAAGAAACCAACGGGTTTGATTATTTTTTATTTTTTTTTCTTATTTATTGCTAATAAATAAAAATGATATTGTTTGATGAATAACTAAAACTTTAAATTAATTGTATATTTTTATTTATGTGATACGGTAGGTACAAATTCTATGCTTGCATATGAACAAATTTTATCCAATTATGTTTTATTATAGATAGTGAATATATGATGACCTGTGCTAGCATTCATCGTGTCAAATATTATAGTTCAGCAGAGTCCCAGCTAATCCACCCCAACTCTATTCGGGTAATCTCTACTCCTAGAGGAACTTACTCAAGACTTGTTAAACCCGATATCTAAGGCAACAGTAACAGTAATCCTCGTAAGATTTTCTCTTTTGAGAGCTTCGTTAATTATTAGTTAAGTTCTATTGTTCAATTTTCGTTGATGACTGCCACTTTGCTTTGCAAATTGTTTTGAATATTCAAGATCTCTTAGGTTCGGCGGTTTCAGCTGTTCATAAGTTGGGGCACTTTGGTTTGGTGTTGTAATTATTTGAATAAAATTACTTATAACAGTTTAGAGTCTACATCTGTTCGTTGAATTTCTGCGTTTAAAATATAAACGACGCGATAATATCTGTATTTAATTAAGAAATGCTTAAGCATGATTTTCTATTTCGCGAGCATTTTCGTGAGCATAATTGGGAATTATGAATAAATGAAGTACCTTTTACGTAATTCACGGTTGGTTTTAGCTCATAATTGAGATAAATAAATATAATGCTGGTGGTATTTCTTGTTCTTTTAACTTAGTGTACCGACAGGACATGTTTAAAGTATCTTGTTCAATATAATACCTTGAATTGATTATCTTATAATGTATTATGGCAGATTACAACCCATTCATGTTTTATACTATTAAATCTAGCAGTAGTAACAAATATCAGTTTAAAAATATATTGTTAGATATTAAAAAATGACTAAACAAGATGAATACATAGTAAACTGTTGTTAATATAAATAATTAATTCAATATTGCAATCTAATCTTGAAGACAACATAATACCATGTATACGAATTAGCGGTTGTAAATCCGAAGCCATGTTTGTTCGCAAGCAATATTCGAGTACCCCTAAATCTGACGGTCTCACAGACGTTTTCTGTTCGGTGACTCATAAATAATTCAGAGGCATCACAATGCAATGGTTGATATCTCTGCAGGTTCATATTTCACGAGACATCGCCGTGGTACGTAATTAATGTGCAACGAACAACGTACGCTTTGGCATAGCATAGGCGGCCGTTCGTATCTCCATTGCACCGTTCATATAAAATGATTTATTAGTTTTATCCATTTCTAAGCCTTTACACAGGAGGCTTGGGCTACGATGGTAATTAATGTCTTCCTTTTAAAGTAGATTTAAATGATAATAATCAATATATAGATAAGATTTGAACTTCGGACGTCACTTTGTGAATCAATATAAAGATATTTCGTATTTACTAATAATAATTATACTTCTCGGATTTTAAAAGTACGTTTTTTTTTAATAAATTCTTATTGTTGATGGTAAAAAATAAAGAACAGAAAAATGAAACGATATAACCAACGAATACACCAACTTAGAAGTACTTATATAATATAATTTCAAAATATTATAAAAATTCGTCAAAGTACACACACATAACCGTAAAAGATACGAGCGAAGCCAGCTAATCAATTAAGAAAAAAATAAGTTTAATATTTCTAGATTGTACCTTTCTGCTATTTAGGTCGTGACTACCATCGAATGAATTAACCGTTACAGAATATAATGATGGATTATCAACGCTGTAATTAATGCATGTTACATTAATGATCTTGTATCAGGTACATCAATTTCGTAGTAGCGGACGTTTATCACTAGAACCTAATGTTGGTGTAACCGATGAACGAACAATGAGCGGACAAGATACTAAGATATATATGGACTTTACAGATGAAATATTTATTTATATACAACAGAAAGGAAGTGGTGTAACAACAAATATATTAATTTTTGTAACAAACATTCACTGTTTGTCCAGAATTCGTGATGTAAAAATCATTGTTTTCTCACCCAAATACTGCCAGAAATAAGTTTTGGAAATAAATTTAAATTGTCTTGCCTTTATTATTATATTGAGATAAGGCTTGATAAAACATGCTTAATTTCATTTACATATAATAAAATATGTAATAATTTAATAAAATTGTTTTGGCCAATAAAAAAGTAAATCTTTTCAATAAGAACTATGGACATTAAAGAAAACAAAACTTAAATATCATTATTATCTATAAAAAAAAAATACTTACTACAGTCCATTTCGATGGCTCTTCTCTAATAAATCCTTAGTATTAGATTTGAGTATAATATATGTATTGTACCATTTATTTGTACATTCTTAAGATATGATACAGATACATATTTTACAACTGTATTATCTCCCGTTCTCGCTACCACAAATCCACTCTGTGAATACAATATCCAGCAATATTTTGTATAGGAACACGTCTCGGATATATTTCAGAGCGGCTTTCTTCATCCAAAATAATGTAACACATTAGCAGCAGTTACAGTGATTAAATGACTCACCAGTGTGAAGGGAAGTAATAATGTTACTCACACTAGCGTTGTAATATGTAGCTATTTGCGGGTAGACGCAGTGATAGTGGTACAATAGTTTTTTTGAAGATAATAGAGAAATAGGCAAAAGAATTTGTCTATACGTCTAAACTGATATTTTAAGGTAGATTTCATTTTTATTTGTAACGCATAAACTATAAACATACTTAACCAATTTGATATATATATTTTTTTTTCAGTTACAGAAAACTACGTCATAAGCGAGAACTATGGGCACCATAGTATAAAAAAAATGTAGATTCCCTTAATAATTATTGCGCATAACTAAAGGGCATTTGTTATATTAATAAATTAAATACGACTTATTTAAAATAGCTCCTAGAGACCGGCACGCAGTGGTTAGTAAGCAACGCATATCTCAACTGCAACATACAGATAGTTCTTGTGGAAAGTTCTCGACGCTACTTTGAATTCTCTGTGTTATTCCGACCAACGCTTAGCGAACCGTGCTGGCAGCCAGTTACGTTCCAAAGAAGAATGTCGTGTCCCGACAACGTCTCTTGACGCATACTAGATGACTTTGTAATGCCATTATATAGTAGCTAACTGTCTTGTAGGACAATTGATCGTTAAATTATCATATAAGGTCTAGTAACTCTGTCTCACTGGTTCTAACTGGGCATTATCGGTATCAGAAAAACAACGATGCCGACATCGATCTAAGAGTATCGAAGTATCGAAGTAGTAAGAATTTCGAATGTAAAACATCAATGTTTGAAAACTCAAATAGGTAACAAATCAATGTTTGTTACCCATTTGTTTACCTATATGCCTCCAATTTCGTTTTGAATATTGATTGACCTTTTTTAGATTTTACTGAGCTATTTCAATATTATTGGATAATTAATATCGATGTATCGATATTATTGGAGACAAGACATGGATGTTTATAAGATATTCTCTAGTTCTAGAAGTCACTCATCAATTTACAGGCATAAATTGATGAGTGACTACATTTCGACATTGCAGCTACAGAATGGTACTTTTGTCTGCGCTTGAGCACCAGTACTTGGATCAGTGGAGAATAAATTAAGGATAGTTAATCAATTGTGGTGTAAGCTCCTGAAGGTAACTATCATATTTTTAGAGCGATATCGTGTGGAGATCGTTACATGGTATATTGCTGCCAATGGTTTCTCTTGTCCCTACTAATAACATTGCCCTACTTTCTGCAGTTACGTTTAGGTATCTACTCCCGTGAAGGTATAGGTAGGTAGGAGAAAGAATGGTCAGTAAAGACCATTCTTTCTCCTGTAAAAAAGAAATTTTTATTTGTTGTTAATATTGTTGTTTTTTAATACTATTGTTTGATTGTATTCACCGTCGTTGTGTATTCACCATAATTATCAACGAAGAATTATTCAATATAATAATTCTTCGTTGATAATTTTGTTTAAAAACTGATGTTAGCAATAATAATATATTTTATATTTTTTTAATTTACAATTTTGTATAATAAAATCTCTGCCAATCGACATCGTAAAGACTACATTGTTGTGCTTAGTTAACAATAAGAAAAAAAATTATTCATATGTCACAAAGGCCTTATCTTTTATTTGTATCGCCCTAAACGCACCTGCCAAGATGCCTATATTGAAGGACCCCTGGCAAGTAAAATACATTCTCGCAGTCCACAACAACTGTACACATACCTCTTTCTAGTAAGAGTAGCAAATATTAGTAACATTATATAAGTTTCTTTGTGTACTGCGACATTTACTGAAGCAATTTTCATGTATATTGATTTATATTTAGTATGTTTTTATCTCAAATACTAATGTTATGACAATTAAAAATAGGCGTCTTTTCATCATAATAATAATCCTTGATTACGATAAAAAGGAGCCTACCTGCGTTAAACTAAACGTAGAAAGAAACTATCATATCACATCGGCGAAGTTACTTCTAATAGTGGCAAGTTTGAAGTCTATTTTACTATCGAAATGACACCGGTTGTCATAGCCTTAATATCTAACTTACTGATAAATAATACGTGAGCAGACGTAAAAACCATATGATGACACAATCATATTTCTATGGTAGGATAACTGGGTAACAAATGTAGTCACATAAATTTTATTTGTCCTCATAAAGACAGTACAGATGTTTTTCAGTATTGGCAAATAACACAATAACAGAGCGTCGAAGGAGATACAAATCGCGAAATAAATCAAACTGCCTTTATTAAATAAGACCACATATGTGCGTGTTTCCTGCTTCGGTGGATACATAAAATAAAACTGTTGTCTATTCTCAAGATATTTCAATAAACATTTATTGATTTTGCATGTGTACATTTATTTTTTATCACATGTGAAATTTTTAATGTTAAGTAGGCCTTAATATCAATATTTTTACACCAAAGAGAACGTATAGATAAATAAAATATAATAATTAACGGCAAACTGCTTTATATTAGTATGATTTTATGTAAATTTCTATTTCATTTCAGCTGAATACTCAGACCACAGACATTATGTCTATTTATATTCCATTGAGAGGAAAATTTGTTAATATAATATTATTGGTGAATGTTAATATACATATATAGTAAAAAATAATCCTTGAATAATATAATATTATTTTATTGTCCATTAAAAATACATAAATTTTACTTTATTGGTACATATTGGTCTGTAACTGTTCATGTTAGTTTTTTTGTAATTCAAAGTGGTTTAGTAGAAAGTAAGGCTGCAGTTTTTCCTAACATGTGGTACAGTAATAAACTTCTATGTTATTTAATCAGGATTAGTCTGTGTACTGTAATGTACATATAACATAACCCTAATTTTATGCATAATCTTTATGAAGAATATGTATTGAATCTTTAAAATTTCCATTTAGTACACAGGAGTCCTAAATATTGTTGGCCTATTTTTATATTTGAGGCAATATTTTTTTACCCCTATAAATCAGTATATCTTGCATGAGGTACTTATCGCGGAAACACGTGAGATGTATTGTCCCTGGAGCGATATACTTGCTATGCTTTGTGACTTTCGTCTCTAGGGATCCATCGACACATTCTTGCCTACGGGATACTTTCACGATATATTTTTCTTTTCAAATCAATACCGTAGGCACTTTGACAATGTCAAGTCTGTTTTCTTGTTGTTTTAATATAATTTGTATTAATATTTACTTACTTATTGAGAGCATCGTGACTTAATGGTATACTACTTTGAAATAAACCCGAGATGGCGTTGAGTTCAAAACTGTCCGAATGCTTAAAAAATTGTGTCAATTTATATGAATACAAGCTACTGCTTGTAAGTCTATCAATAAATGCTTTCATATTTATATACACATATCACCTATGCGTCTAGGTGTGAAAAGTTAGTTAACAAACAAATTGTCACATTGATTCTATTATTTGTAATTAAATCCGGATAAGTAGGCAACACAGCAAGAGGTCAATCAGAAAAAAGAATAGGCACTAATACAGTAACAAAGATATTGTATTTTATTGTTTTTGTTTCACTATGACACAATCATATATGAACCTATAATAGTTATAAATTACTCCTCCCAACAGAGGCTTACGCGACGCACTTCCGTTTTGTTTCCTAGTCCCGGCGGGACACGATTTATGCCAGCAGAAAAACTTGTTGTTCCTGTCGACACGACACGTCGACTACATAAATCTGTCGTCATTACATAGGTTAAAAATACATTTGTTTTCAGCGCTACTGAACGCGTTGTCTGTCGAGAGGAAGTCGAGTGGTCACCGTCGGTATATCATCAGGATTTACACCAGTTTCAGACAAAATTATAGGACAACATTGATGTAACATGGTTTGTGTAATTTTAAAATCTGAAAATTCGGAATGATTTTGTAATATATTACATACAAACCTTGGGTTTATCACACGTCATCAAATATTTGTACAAAATTACATAATATTTTATTGATATCATATTTTTTCGCAATAATTATTGTTTCTCTTTTTGCTACTAGTATATTGTCTGTTACCAAACAATATAATATAATATTTTTATAACCTCTTATAATTTGTATAAGATATTTAGCGTCATTCTTATAAATATTGAAATAAAATCGAATTCAGGACATTGTACATTAAAACGGTTAAAATAAAAGTTTAAAAATCTACAGAATAATTTGGCAATAATAAATTTCTACAATAGTATTTTAAAAAAGGGGCAGCAATAACAAGTATCGTATGTCGTGACGTGAACAGTTATCTGACAAACATCTGTTGTTTAACTCAAATTGTCACAGATGCGAGCGTTGTTAAAATTCATAAGTATGGAAATTAACATCTTCTGCAATGCGACGGCGATGAGCATCGCTTCAGGGTTTGTGTTGGGGCGATTTGTACGACATAATTCATTATATGTATATACATATATAGTTTCGTGCCAAGAAAGTGTTCATATTGATTAACTTCTTAACTGCGACTGTATGTTCATAACATTTATGTAATATAAATTGATATACATACATTCTCTTATATATGTAAGAAGGATCCATATTATTGTGGAGTTCCAGAATGATAGGCATCGGTAGTGTAGTAGTTTATAACCCGTTTTACATCTGATGGTCGAGGGGTCAATTCCTTGTACGATACAAACATTTGTATTCATGAGTATGATTGTTTGTATTGATCTGGGTGTTTTCTATGTGGATGGGTGATGTTTGGATTAGAAAAAAAAATCTAAGTATTTACATCAGTAGTCTAGTAGCCATAACACAAGCTCTGTTTACCTCGAGACTAGGTGGCATTGTGTAAATTGTTCAGTGGTATATTATTATTATTAAAGACAGATTATAATATCATTCTTATTATGGTAGAACTGAAGAATCTTTTATGAAAGAGGTTGACAACGGCTCTAGACCCTCTCTTGCTTAGCCTATGAGAGCCCTGACGTGAATTTAGATAAATTGATCGTTCCATATAAGATTAAATAATTTCAAATATTATATCGTCAAAACTATATCGTTAAATTGTAATTAAGACATAAGAATACTTAATTTCAAGGCTGTTACAATTTTACCAACGCGATAATATTACAGTATTTGTTGTTATAAATTTCTTGACTATGCTGAGTAGTCTAATATACTTACTTGTACAGTCTAGAATACTGTTCTTTGTTAATAAAATCAATTTTGTCTATGTCGCTTGCTCTTAAATAGAGTACCAAATAGTAGCCCGAGTATATTCTGCCTTTGTTTGTTAGTGCAATATCGAAAATGCTATCAGCAAACTGAGACTGGAGTTTTGTGTGCCTCTTTGTGAGGTTTATCTGTGTGTTTTAATTCTACACCAATCTCTTAGTTGTATTTTTAACATCTATGCAATTAGTGTAAACTGAAGTATTAGCAATTTTTACTATAGTGACTGAGACTTAATCTAAAATCGTAATTGCTTATTTATTTATTATTATTATTATTTGTACACTTTACATCAATGATTATAGACAAAATATTTTAACAGCAATCTTTGGTCTAAGCTTGTGTTGCAGGAATCAGAAATCTTTAAGTACAGACACTTTAACTTAATACAAGCTCCAGTTCAACTAGGTACAAAATTAATCATTGTTAATCGGAAAGTAATTTATAAAGAACAATAAAAATAGGGCAGTATATCACATCAGTCAGGGTATGTGATCGTGTGCGTGTTTGTTTGTGAGTACATCTTTGATTAGAAATATTAGTTTTTTCAAATAAGGTAAATTGTCGTAAATTAGTTTTTAATTGATATTTATATGGTTACCACTGCGCGTAGTATCGTTTCATTAAAAAGACCAATATTTTAATTCTACGTGAGGTAATGAAACTAATGAAAATATTTTAATAAATATAATTTTATCATGTTCATAGTTGTATTCATAGAAGCAAGGAATAGATATTTATATTTACTTAATAGTCCCCGACTCCGTCGAAATGAAGGTATATATACTATTTTTATAACATAAATACGCATCAAGTAGGTAAAGATCCCTCCACCAGTCTAATAAAGTTATATTTTCTCTTCTTTATAAGACAGTTACTACGAAAATCTTTGAATTCACCCTACATTTTCATAAACATGATTCACTATATTGTAATATAAAGGATCACTACGTAAATTTCTATATATCTACAAGCTTCTCATATTACATTAGTATTTTGAAAATATCATACTAATAAGTAATCGTTATTTTATTATTAATATAAATTGATATTATGTTAATATATTGTTACATTGATATGAATATTGATTATTTTGAAAATTACTGAAATTAATATTCATTTCACAGTAATCAATTACAAAGCCATAATATTAATTAATATAAATTATTTGATCGGTGATGCAGTCGTTATTATTATTTTTTATAATTTATATTAATATGAAAGATAATAATTACAATAATATTTACTTAAAAATAACAACTATTTAAATATATATAAATCTTTTCTTTATTAAATTGTGTAAATTTAATATAAATATTAAAATAAAAGTACTAAGGCAGTAGGCAGTTTGGTTGATGGAACGCTATAGTCAGGGAATTTTAAAATACAAAATCTTAGTTTAAACCTGGTAATTTTAAAATAGAAAATTTCAGCCCTTTGTTCTCCCAAATTCATTTTACAATATTTTATATTAACTAACGGCCCTGGTTTACGTTGTTTTGCCATATAAATTATTTCTGGATAAGGTTACCCTTATTATGTAGATAATAATAGCCTTATGACCCATTCTCAGACCATGACCCATTTTCACATACAATTTTTTTAAAATCGACTATGTCGTTTTGTAGTTGACAGATAAAAAACTCTGACATAATATTTGTATATATTAGACATAGCTTTATTTTTTATTTGTAAAACGTAAATCTGTTGGTACAATAAGGCATGTCATCTTATCATATTAATGATAGGCTTTATACAAATTGACATCTAATTAAGGTTATTCGTTATAGTATATCCCTACCTGATAGATCATGAAACTTAATAGCCTTTTTGGTTATCTTATTTTGTAAATAATTGATACATAACCCTAGCGAATGGTAAGTAATACAAAATATTATTTCTTTTACAATTTAATGAGAAACGGACACGTGGTAATCACACGACCGCGGCGGGGAATCGACATTGAAGAGGTTTAAAACTATATAATAACATACTCTGTAGCCATAGCTCGCTTTATGTTTGCACTTAGATTAGTTTTTAAGGGAAAGAAATTTACTGGTGCTGACGAGAAAATCTTTTGATTAAAACCTGGTTTCAAAGCAAAGCAAGTAATTTCCTGGAGGCAAAAGTTTTTTCCCTTCTAAGTTCTGAAGTTTTTTATTGCAGTTTGTTATGTTATTGGAATTGATAGCGATAAATGTCTCTTCAGTATACAGAAAATTGCTATAATTAATTTCGCTGGATTGTAAACTGTGACCTTTTTGAAGTCGGTTAAAAAATAGAAGTCTCTAACTGAATATTTACTTTAATTATTCAAAATTACACAGTTTTTGCTCAGTGGAGCATAGATTTACCTTAATAAGTTAACACTTTGAACAGTGCTAACGAACTGCCCTCCGGCTGGCGGTACCAGGCATTTCAAAGCTCCACACCAAAGAAGTGAAAACCATTGCCTGTAAAATAATTAGAGAACATATACCTACAAAATAATTTGCGACTTACCGCACTGTCAAAACAGCGGGGTTCTATTGCCTTGAAACAGAACACATATGTAGACATAAACGTTTATGGGGTGTTACCAAGTGTCAGTATAAGTGGATTCTATACCATTGACAGACCACTATTTTTATTATTTAAGTTTTGAATAATATTTTTTTGACTCGATAGTTAATAGCAACGGTAGCATACAACACTCACAACAGAGTAGAAACATCACCTTCATGTTATGAGCTCTTGAAACAACGTCTATATTACGGTTACAGTTCAGTGATGATGAGTAAATAAAGAATTACTTTTGTATAAATGGGAGTAGTGTATATTTTGTAATTAGTTATTTAGTTTTCGCTATCGAATTTTACGCTATTTAGTATCTACCTGAATCCATAGTTATCGATATTTAATGTAAAATCCATCTGTGTGCTCAGGAATGTACGAGTATATATGCAAATGATACGAGCAACTGACTAACGTTGAAATCATTATACCTTTGAATTCATTCTACATTTTACTGGTTAATGTTAAAATCACTGTGGACGTGGTAACAATACTGATTGCTTTTTATAAAAGTATCACAGGTTCAAATTCCGGCAAGTACGAAGCTTATAAAATGGTAAATATAAAATTAGGATGGACTTTTAGAAAAATATATAATATATTGTAGAGACCATAACATGATAGCTATGGTGCAAATCCTTACATATACATATTACACTATTAATCAAATTAAATACATACCTGTTACAATATTGTATCATGACAGAAATTGGAAAGAATATTATTAATTAAATTAATTAAAAATATATGTATATTATTTTGTAAAAGCAAATAAAAATAACACACACGCATCTATATAACACATAACACAATATCTCGTTTTTCATTTCCAAGTACAATTGCAAGGGGTATTCGATTTAAGGATTTGCTTAAATAAATATCAGAGTCCATTTTAATATGCGTCTCCGGTTCAAGTAAGCGATGGAGATAACTCGATTCTGCCAACAATTTTCATAGTTGCAAAAGTTTAACCTGTAAATGTTATTACTGTGCTATCAACGCTTTTTCTTCGAGCCCCAACTTCAAATTACACCTCACAACTCTTAGAATGTAATCCAACTTGAAAATACAGTTTAAGACAGTAAAACATTTTTAAACGGAGATGAATGGAGGTTCAGATTAAGAAGTTAAAAAGGAAATTGTGAAGTTCGATGTTTATCTGTGTAACATTGTTGAGTTGTAAATAATATCGCAATAGAAAAAAACAGGTACGATGGTAATAAAGAGTAATTAAAATGCTTCTACCGTGTTTATTGCTCATGCCTTTTCAGTTCTTTTTTCATGATTACTCCGAAAAACATTTTAAAAGTTAATATTACAATAAAAGTTACTCGAGCGATCTAATTTGAATTCGCATTTTTTTTAAGTGTATATTATTGTAAATAGTAGGACGAAATCTTGTATTGTCAGCTCTCAAGTACATTACGTTTATCAAATTATTTTAAGAGGACGTAAAGATGTACTCTAAAGGGGAGACAGGTTCTCAACGATTAATTCATTACAGCCACCTCTTAGCAGCATGATTCAATTTGAGACACAAAGGTTGTGGCACGTATCCTTCTTAGGTAAGAAATATGTAGGTGTATATGTCACCTAGATAATTGTACTATCATTTAACTTTAGTACAAGAATCTCAGATACAAGTGAGATATAACAGTCGAATCGGAATATGTATGATTTTATGAAATCGAAACCAATGCAATATTTGAAAACTAATAAACATCCTGATTGTTATTTAAAAAAAATTATTATATTATAATAAAATAATACGATTATCATACGTATACTGTATTCTTATTGTAGACTATTACTAGATTCTGAGATTCTTAGATAAGAAAACATGTCTACTATCGTTATTACAACAATAGAGTTTTCGCCTGGAATTTGAAAAAAGATCAAATATTTGTAAATCGAATACACTTTTTAATTTGAAATGAATGTTTCGTTCTTGATCTTTGATCTCTTTTATTGAGGATCGCGTTAAAGTAAAGAATTGCCTGCATAATTAAGCAGAGGATACCTATATATTACATTGTGGTCGGTTTTGCGCATTCCATTGATCTTTTTGTTTGGCAGCATAATGAATGACGGAGACTGCGCCATGCCATTGAAATTCTTCGGAATTTCGTTGTTTCAATTTTATTAAATAGTCTTTGATTGACTCTTACAAATATAACAGACTTTTATAAAATTTTTAATTTAAGTAAATATAAAATAAAACAAATAAAAAAATGGTGTGATGGAGGTGAAATAGGTGGTGAAAGTATCTTAAAGCAGACCAAAAGCGGCAAACATCTAATAGGTAATAAAATTTATAAGTACTAATTGATATTACAATTTGTAAAAGGATGAATTACTTTTAAAACATTGGTATACCAATAAGTGATATGGAAGACTTGCTACATAAATTATACATGAACGAATTTACATATTAAACCCATATTCATGACATATAAATGTTTGAATTTGATTTGACCTCATCACTGGATATATTCTACCATCAATTTAGGTTGGTGTGCCTATGTAGTGTATAATAAACGATTCCTATAATATTCTCAGATTTAAAAACAGAAATATTAGAAATAATCAAAGAATATGAAACAATGATTCATATTAGGAATAGATCTATTGTTGAGCAGCTGTATTTTCCGGTGAAAGTGGACTAACTAAGACTGGTGTTATTCTTTAATAAAATTAACGACTGCAACCAACAGTATTCAGTTCGGTGATTTCGTCAATTTCATGGTTAAGATTAAACAAGGTATAAGGATATGATTTATATTTCTCTAGTGAAGGTCTGTGATCGGTAAGTTTACCAGGTTCTAACACCTAACATGCTCATATTAGTGGTTTTGTGATAATATTCTGTCCTGAAGATGCTTGACAGCCGTACTTGATTTATTCTGTTTATGGCTTTCAGTATCATCATATCACGTAAGTACCACTAAGGAATCAATACAATGTTAAAGTGGGAAGGTATAGGTAGCAATAGGTATATTGCTAGCGCTATACCCTATCAAGACTACCTTCATGCGGTTTGCCCTGGAAGTCACCATCCTAAATTCCTGGTGAATTCGTCACGATGAGCTCATCATCCGTCACTAGTCTGTACGGTGGTGAAGGTACCATTCTATTATAATTAACTATAAATGATACAAACTTAAATATATACTTTAATTTTTTAACGTGAATTGATTTGTTTATGTTATGTTACATATCTGTTTTCTTTTGTTTCTTTGTGTATTATTAGAATCAATGTTAATTTAATTTGCTGGAAATTGTCCTTCAGAAATCACATAGTAATATCTTCTTTATGTAATCATTATTTGAAGCCTGGCTATACCTGAAACATTGCAGGATCTCACTCTTCATTCTAGTTAATACATTCTATTTCAAACCAAATTTCTTCCTGATAGCATTATTTTTCAGTCTATCGAGCCATTCTATCTTGATTCGTGAATACGGATTTACGTAGTAGGCAAAGCTATAACCTGTTTTTTACCTAAAAATGAAGTATTGAAATTATAAAAGTGAATTATTAGCCGGCGATGGAGATTGTAACTTACAAAATGACACATTTATTATATTTTTAATGGCTTCCATTGGTATCTAATTGAAGTAATTATCTATCGATAATAATGCTTTTAGGTGACATTTCTGAAATAATTTTCATAATCTTTGAGGGCGTAGACTGCGCTAATGGCCTCCTATTTAATTCGGAAGGCCCCAGTAATTACATCAAGTGCTATTAATTTCGCGTTCCATTCGATCTCATGCCCTCAATACCAAACCATATTAGGCCGCTAGATGTATCCAACCATTCAAAATTTAACGTAATGGTTCAATGTAGAAGCTTTCAAAGATATCTATAACATTATATTGTCTATAATATTATTTCAGCTCTGACTATTCTAATGTACAATGGATAAACTAATATTTTCTGAATAACCAGACGCGTCCAAAGAATCACAGATTTATTTGTTATTAGAGTTGTTTTCAATGAAGAGAGTACAGCGCATATCTTTTTACTGAGATTAATATAAGTATAAATTTCTGTATAGGCGCATTATTTGCACTGTATTACTATATCACATTAAAAACTTAGATACAAAAAGATAGACATTAATTATTGCTGATCAACATTTTTTTGTACTTAATATAGCAAATATGTTTTATTGAAACTACAAAAATTGCACAAAATTCTAAAATGACAGTTAAATTTTTTTGCTTTGGCCATAGGGAATGAAGTGAGCTAAATTTAACTTATTCTTAAGCTCGGGTCGGTCGGTAATAAGGTTACGCTATCGGATTAAAAAGCATCCCTCTCCCTCGCAAAAGGGGTATCAAAACGCAAAATCAAAGTTAACGCCGCTGTTCAAGTTTCATTTTGCCCTCTGACCTTGTTTATTCATAAATAAACATAAATATTACATCGTTATCTTCAATGTAACATTTGCGGCAAAGGAGAGTCCCCTAAGTAAAAAGTTTCATCACCTAGTTAGCGGAAGTTAATGAAGCTTCTCTGGGGTTAAAGAACATTCACGCGGCCACGATATATAAAAAAGTGACAAAGTGTATAAAATGTTTGAGGGAAACGGGTTCCGTCACGTGAGCTTGGTTGCTTTATGTAGTACTTCATTCTTGGGACTGTCAAGATTAATCTGTCAAAAGGCTTATCTTTAGACTGGCTTACGTTACTGTGTTTGCTCGTGTATATAAAAAAATAAAATAAAAGAATATTGTGGGCTTTATTTGTAAAAATAAAATATATAAAAAACATTGTATTCAAGTAGCCCTACGCGCCCTATGAGGATACCGGGTAATGTCTGCAAAATGAAACATTTATTATAACGAGGTTGACGGTTACTGTGTCATGGTCAAGGTGTTTTATATGCATAATTTAAAAATATATATACTAAGTATTTGTATTAGTTATTTAGTATACATAGTTACAGTTCTGCATAGTTTAGTATTAAGCGGAAAGATGAGTAGTTATATACCCTTAGGATAGATATTTAAATAAAAATAATTTAATATTTATTTGCTAACTATTGTATTATGTGCTAGTCGTATAAATTACTTTCTTCTGATGTTACGACTAATCAGTCGTTTAGTCTCGAGATGGAAAGGAAACAAACAGACATACAGATACGTTTATAATATTAGTATGTATTCTTCTATTTTGACTGAATAACACTTTTCATTCTAACATATTTATTTAATACATTAATTAATTAGATATTCACAATACTTTACCAACTAGTGGAAGGTAGAGTGTACCAATTTTAGTGGATCCCTAGAAAAGGTAGATACGAAAGGGTATTACATTGCAAATTTATTCGGAGTGATCTGAAATTTAAATGCGAGTTCATCAAAGTTTCTGTGGAGCGAGATACTTATGTGGGAGTGTGTGATTGCTCTTCGTCTTATAAAGAATCCAAGGATACATTGAACAGATGGCTTATTAAATAGCTTATTAGCTGTAACTTACTTAAAAAATAAGCTCATTGTAATAGTGTTCAAATAAACTTTTTAATTAATTTAATAAACAGTAAATTTTCTTTACATAAAAGTTGAATGTTAATAGGAACTCTAATATTTATTCTAATTCGATTATTTCCATTTATTAATCGGTGTCTGGGACTGTACGTAAGGCGGTCTTAGACTTAAGACTTGTAGCCAACGATGATAATAATTAAAGGCGCAATAAGAGAGTATAACAATATATTATAAAAATATATTTCATAACAAACTATGCGTATTATAGTAGAAAGCAAGACCAACAAAAGCATGGTAACAAGAAAATATTCATATAAAAATATAAATATTAAAAAAGAAGAAATGTCGTGCCAGCCAGCGGCCCTAATGTAAGGAGTCTTGCAAAATCGGCGTGTTTTCCTTCAGTATTGGTTACAAACAAATTTTCTAAAGGTAATAGATTTATTAGAGCAACATCTTAAATGATGTATTGTTTTTTCTTCATTTATATTATGTTATGTTATTGATTTATAGAATACTTTTGTTCTTTGTTTTGTCCCGAAAAGGTTGACTACATTTATATTATCGTAACAATCCTATAAGTATTCGTAATGTTTCGTTCTTTTCCCTTGGTACTTCTGTTTAATATTTAACATACCCACATGCACATAGCATATGTGTGCATGATGCAACGATATATTTACCGTAACGTACAGTGCATTCAACAAATTTAGTCAGCTTGTTTACCATCCAGTCACTTAAATATGTGTTTCAGATATTTTATGTAACATAAATAAAATGTATGTATAGATAATGTACACACATCATAATAGAAAACATTATTCTTCAATACCTTAATATATATATATATATTAAGTTTATATCTGAAATATGGTCGATACCAGTCAATTTATATTTCTGATTAACTCAGCGACGAAATAGAAATAGAAATAGAAATAGAAATAGAAATAATCTTTATTCAAATAAACTCATTACAAGCACTTTTGAATAGTCAAATTTTGATTCTACCGCTCATTCGGAATGCAGATTCATCACAAGAAGAATGAGCAAGAAACTTGTGTGTTGCTCTTTTTAATAGATGTTTTTTTTTATATAAATAATTACAGTGTAACAAGTAAGAGGCATGCGACAATCAACATAGAAATCGCTACGCACTCATTATTAGTGTAATCAGACAATATTGTCAGTGCTATGTATTTAAAATTTTTCTACAAAAACATTATTATCGTTAACGAATTCTTCAATTTTATAGTAAGCTTTTTTGCAAAGGAAGTGTTTTATTTGACATTTAAATCTTTTTTCTGGCAGATTTATAACAGACTCTGGTATTTTATTGTAAAACCTTACGCAATTGCCATAAAACGAATTACTAACTTTAGCCAAACGACATTTAGGTAAAATCGACGATTAAGTAATACTTTAAATTAAACAATAAAATAAATAAATTCCAGAGATAGCTCTTGTAAAGTTGGATTTTACATATACCAGGCGAAATGTGGAGATGTCAAGTAATGCGTTCGCCTTTACGGCGATTGTTGATTCCACTTCCGCCTAGCCCCTCTAGGATAATAGTCGTGAAGATATATACATTAAAAATACCAATAAAAAACTGGCTATTACGGTAGGTAATAAGCTTTAATCATTGCTATTAAAGTGGAAACCCAATTAGATTATTAAATCTTTCCATGGCATAACCGAATGCTGCCTTTGTAATTAGACAGCCGAGATGCGTAAAATAAAATTAACATTGCAAATTTCCAAGTTAATTTTACACTGATGAATTTCTTAAGCCAAACTTATAATTTTGTTGCCTGAGTCACTCGTTTATATAGTGAAAATTAACAAGCAATTTGGTTACAAAGACTTTGTTTGGTGGTATTAAGTTTAATAATATTTAAAACAAGTTATAAATAAACAGAGAAGACAAATATAACTAAAGATATAATCTATATATAATGTCATCTTTGAGTGATGCACATGCGAAATGCTTTTTGTAGTTACTATTTGTTACCCAAGATTTGGTTATCTTTTTTATATTACAACCTAAGTCTGATTTCGCGATACAGTCTATCTTTAGATCACATTTTATTAACATCCATTCAACAGTTCGAAACAAATACGCACAGTCAGATATAAACTTTTAAATTTATAATATAATATATATTATAGTATAGAAAAAGAATACTAAAAAGAATTCTATATACCTATTTATGAATAGATCATCTATTAAAATATCTTTTCCCAGTTATTTTTATAGTTAAGATAGTAAGGTCAAGAAAAGCAAACAAATAAATAAGTTACATTCTGACTTTAAGCGATAAACGTAACTTATTCCCGGTTCTTAAGACGTGAGGATTTCGAGCACCTAGTAATTTCACTGCTATATTTGCTTTACTCTTCAAACTGGGGCGTAACTGCTTGTAGGTAGAAATAGGATAGACGAACATTTTTATAATTATACAGAAGACTATTTATAATATATAATTACTACATATGTACTTTTTTGCCTGCCCTCCGATCGATCACCCGTTCAATTCAAACGGGGATCGATATTACGATGGCTTCAGCAAAGATTCGAACCCCTAGCGGTGCCCTTAGACTAAAGTTGTATCCGTCAGGCATGAGTTGGCCTTCAGCCGCTTCATAAGTCTTTCCGCGGGGTGGGAGTGCCGTCTCGCCCCCTATCGTCCGGTGAAGCTGTAGAGGCTAGGTGCGTCCAACAGCATTAGAGTAGTCTGAAAAGAAAACCTCTTTAGTGTATGGGTTAGGCTTTAATGTTATTTGTTATGAACCGTTCCTCATTTCTTTTTATATTTCCACTTGTTTTTTTTAGTTATTCTCATTATGGCTAAACCTGTATACGTATATGAGGTCACACTGCATTGAAATTTGTTTTCTTTGGCTATCCGGCCATATACCAGTTTTGAAAATATATGTAAATAGATACGGGATAAAAATAATCTAGTCAATGTTAACATTAATTGTTGGAGGAAGCTGCAAGCCGATCAGGGACCATTGCGGACAATTTTGAGAATTGCTTTTTGCAGTTGCAGTACATACATAAACTCACCACTCACGGTAAGGTTGCAGAATGAAATAGCTAGCTCACATGCAGGCAAAAGTAGCTAATGTGCCGAAAATTAGTAAATATAGATAAAGAAAATTCTATAAATGTGTATATTTGTAAAAATGTCTTTGATGTTTATAATTCAATACCTATTACGTATTTGTAATATGGATTTGAACTACATTTGGAACGCATATGGCTATTATACCTTTTATTGATAAAATATAGCTTGAATTAATTCTTGTAATATGTATTATAGTTAATATTTATTTACATATAATGATGGTTCCGTTCAACTATTTGGTTCTGGAGGAGTAACGAACAGACAAAGGCACTTTCCCATTTATTTAATATATTTATACGATATAATAATACAGACAATGCTGTAGAATACATATAGTAGTGTATAAAATTATTAGGATTCGATCTAAAGGAGTACTTGGTAAAACGGTTAAGTTTTTACAAACTTTATTTTATAATAAACTATTATTGTTACAGAATATGTAGTAATACTGTAACTACGCTGATATAGAGTGTCGAGACATATAGCATCTTATTTATGTCAAAATGAAATATCCTAATTTGTCAATAATGAAAGCTAATGATGAAACTCAATAACATCATCCGTAGGACCTTTGATATAGTTAAATATCTGTAATATACTGTACTATACTTAATTAGAAGCTCTCTCTATTAATCATAGCTATTAATTATAGCATATACTAGATTTCTATAACGTATATTTAAATTATCTCAGTACATATTTAGGTATTACTGCTTAAGTTGACTAAAATCAGAACTGGCAAGAAACGCTTCCTAGTGTGTAGTGAAATCAGAGCTGATGTTTCATAGTGCGCTGAGTTTTACCGGATTTAGAGAATTTACCTCCACCACTGCTTCGATATTGCCCTTGCTTTTACTATCGTGTGTAGGCAGTTTAAGTTGAATAATGTGAGCGGCTTTATCGATTTAATAAATACGGAACCCGCTACTTAGTAAGCCGGTAGTAACATGGACGTTGATCACACGCAATTAACATTATCAACGTTAAAGCCAATTTGTTGCTGGGATTAACGTGGCGATGTATTAATACCGTGATATATTATCAGTCCGTAAATTTTAAGCTGGAAGTATTGCCGCACGCACTTAGTTATTGAATTTAAACTTGCGACTAACCCTCCAGTGACGCATTTTTTTTATGTAATCTTCATGGTAACCCACCTAATAACTCACCTGATGGTATTCGGTAACCGTCATCTATATATATATAAATTATATTAAAAAAAGTTGCGTCATTGCAGGGTTAGTCGCAAAATTTAATATTATATATTATGTTATCTGTGATATATATATATAAACCATAATAAATAGCATGATCACGTAACACTCATGATACCTTGCGTTTATGCCACCACCACCACCACCATTACCACTTTGCATTCTTGCAGTTTCGGTGTGATAAATCTTAATTTTATATGGAATTCGGAATTTAAATTCCGAATTCCATAATCTCTCTCTCTCGTAATTTCAACAAGGGCTGTATTATTTTTAACTATTGTATCATTATACGGTTTGTAACATATTGTTACTGTGATAGTGTATAAAACAACTCAATATTATTACCAATATCTATTTGATTATTTCTATTATAGTCTACATTACAATGTAATACAGCAGACTTAACTCTGCAATTGTCTTCAAAGTGTTTTTGATGAGGTGGTCTCAATAATCACCAAAGTTGGACCTCTAAATGAACAATCATTTTTCATGCTCAACGCAAATCCTTCCCAACAAAAGTCACTTTCAAAGTTAACGTAAGCAATAAATAAACCTTCTCATCTTTTAAGACGTGAAATTTGAGTTCTTAGCTTTTATAGCAGAAAGTTTAATAATTTCGGTATATTGCCGGAATTAATTTTCAAAGTAAATCATATTAAATAATTCGTGGTTTTAACCTAGACTTCGAATATATATATATATTACTGAAGTGATTTTGTTACTATCTTATTAGATAAGTAATATATTAAATTTCTGGAACTGTTAAATGAATACATCTTTGACTATGCTATATATTTTTCCTAACACAAGTATGATGCCGTAACCATAGAAACGCGTTGAAATTGATTTATAGCAGCAATATTTATATTGCGTTATTATCTAGTGTTGGCATGGCCTGAACAAACTTCTCTAATACTGAGCAAACTACTGAACAGACCCGTTGAGAATTACCTTTACCCTTAAAGAAAACTTCCCCAACTGTTATTGCCTTTTTCATTGGAAAGTCGAAGGGCAAACAAAAAAGGGACATTTGTTTATAAAACTTTATCATATTATGAATTTTATATCGCTGGACGCCCTTTAAATTTATGTAAGTATGTATAGTTATTTATAGGTAGTCAGTAATAATATATTTAAAGGAAAATTTTGTAAGTCCAAAACGTGACTGATTTGTTATTTACATTTATGATTATAAAGTTGCTTGCCTTGTGGGAACATTGTCAATATTGACATATAGCAATTCACATAAATTTCTATCATTTAAACAAAAAAATTCCGAATAATCTTTTTTCACAGTTATTTAGGATTTTACATTTTAATAATATTATAAACGCGAAAGTTTGTGAGTATGGATGTTTGTTACTCTTTCATGCAAAAACTACTGAACGGACTTTGATATTGTTAAGCTCATATCCTATATATATTAGCCAGCGGTTGTAAGTTCTTGTAATAATAATTATGTTTTAAGATAATGGCTACATTAAATCTGAAAAAAAAATCTTACTAGGGTATATTTTTGATTAAAAATATTTTTTTTCCAAGTTTTTGTTCATTTTATGTTCCGTAACGACATCATGATCCATTATAATCCGTAGCTTATTATTAATGGTCTGCTAATAAGTTAGCGGTAAAAAAACTAACGCAGTTTAAATTTTAAATACAGAGTACGCTATAAAATTATTATTTCATTCAGTGATATTATGGATCAACACTTAAGTAACAAAAGAAGGAGTGGGAGGGAATAAACTTTATGGAGCTCTATAGCGACCCCAAACAAAAAGTTACTGAGACTGTTAACAACTGACTGCACTTTGAGTTAGGACCTGAAAGAGTTTAAAAAGTGATGTTTTTCTCTGCATTCAAAGGCGTTCAAATAGCTAAGATAATGAAGTTGCTAAGTCTCAATAAAGTCGAAAGGATTTTACTGAACTTTGCTGCAAAGATCGCGTGAGATATGCCACCTTCAGTTATAATGCTGGAAATTAGTCGAATTCATAAAATAAGTACTGCATATAGAAGATTTACTAATTGGAAATCTATATAGGAACCACTTACAGTATTATAAAGTTAGACATGATTTGTTATATTTACAGTAATTTTGCGATTAAGTTGTATTAAGTTCATCATACTGTTGCATCAGTAGGTACATAAATACATACAGATTAATAATTTCTGATAAAATTCGTTACTTGGTTGTAATAATAAAGTAACTGTTAACATAAGTTTCTCCTTCGATACACTTTTCTTTGCATAAAGTATTCGATCGTTAAAGTCTTTTGTAATAATGAAGTACTGTATATTTTATGAGGTTTACGATAAACATCCGAGGATAATTATTACTTTAAATTATTATTAAAGAATTAGGTAATAGATGTAAGATTTAATTAATAAATTGATAGAAATAACTTTCTTGAGTTAGTAAGACACGACTAAGGACTTATTTGAAATCTAAAATATACCATGTCATGTCGAAGCGTTGTAGATTTGATTAAAATTGAGTATTGAAGTATGGATTCATACATAATATGAAATTGCATTGATAAATTTTAATTTCTTGTTTAATTTACTAACCTCTTTGCATTTCATTATACAAATATTCAAATTAGTTTGATAACATTTGAAGTAATCAGTGAATTATTTGTTAAATGTGCAGTACTAGTCGAATAAAATTTTCAGTAAATATTTTTGCAGTCGGGTTTCATTGTTGCAGATATATAAAGTTACAAATAAACCAGTTTCCGTAATAAATAAGGTTATAGGATTTCATAAAATTCTATTATTATTTGAGGCGAATCGTATTTCAGTTTTATGTTGGTAGACGTAAAATAAACATTTCATAATTCCTGTACCAAATTATTGGATAAAAACAAGCCTTTCAACATTCGATATACAATTCTTAATAATGACTTCCAATCCATAAAATGATTTATTATACAAATATTTTACTTAATATAGAGCAAATAATAGTTTACCATGTAAGATTAGAATTTACTGCAGCATTCGTAAAAATGGACATATTAACTACGGGGATAATATTAAAATAATGATTTTCATAATTAATAGTAATATCAAAATATAATAATATATGTACATTTCAACTGTAAAAATAATATCTACTGAATTATGATAGTGTGTATCTTTTACAATTCCGCATAGAAACTACTCAATGCTTATATACAAACAAATGTAATACACATAACTTGGCTCTTTCCTCTCAGATGATAATAAAATATACATTATGTTGTATCTATTGAAGCGAATATCAACTCTAACACGACCGACTTTGAATATTGGTTCCCGTCCTGTCGCAAAGTTTTCGTGTTCTACATGGGTTACGTTTCATTACAAGCCCAACTCTGCGTCGTTGAAGGGTGCTGACAAGAGTAATATAGGCAGTTTCTAGCTGTCTTTATGGGCTCTGTAAATCACTTCTACCTACTTGACCCTACGCAACCGATAGCCCCTGAACATTAAAAGGGTTTGATTTATATCACAAGTTAGAACATTGTCGCCATCTGTTGCTCGAGTACGCGCTGCGAAGTACTTTATTATAAAGGTGGACCAGACCCGCTGCACTGATATACTGCGCTTTGAGTAACTTTGTACTAATAAATAAAATAATATTTACACAAGAGTTTGTCAATTAGGTCCAAAAATACTACGTTTATAATACTTGTTGGTATAATATAAACAATTTCATTTCAAAGAATGCATTAAAGATGATAGTTTAAAATAACAAACTGTCGTTGTAAGATTGTAAGACACTTCTTACATTGAATAAAAAATATTGTATTTTTAGAAAATGATATACATAAAGCCTTCAAATATCCATAAAATATATAATACGAGCGACCCGCCCCGGCTTCACACGGGTTCAATGCTGATACTAAATATACCTACCTACTACAGAATGTCCCTACAAACATATTTAGTTTAGCGCCGCGGGGCCGTTACCGCCGCACCGCTATATCCCTGCATTTTAAATCTGTAAAATCTTCGGAAATATTCATTTAAATTACATGCTGTAAAGGGTCATATTGATCTACATTAAATGGAAAATGTATTTAAGTATCGTACTTAATTGAATAAAAATTAATGCTGTATTGCTTAAAATCACTTCGAAAATAAGCCATTTTTTGCCGTAAAATGTAAAGGACAAAAAAATGGTTATTGTGGGGAAAACCCACAGAAGAGATAGACATACACTATCACAGGCTTTTTTCTTGATCTTTTTAAAGTGTACTGTATATATTTTATACTGTATATTATTTTGATTTATCTCGTCGGGTTCAGCCAGCGTTTGCTATGTAAGCGCAAAAAAATGTTTTTATTTTCGACATCACATTAGAAATTTATCAGTGTTTTTCTACAATATTATGCATGTATTATACATATAACCCTTCCTCTTGAATTACTCTATCTATTTAAAAAAACCCGCTTTAAAATCTGTTGCGTAGTTTTAAAGATTTAAGTATACATAATAACAGAGAGCTACAGAGACTTTGTTTTATAATATGTAGTGATTATATAGGATAACTTTATTTATTTTTAATTTAAATAGGTAATAACAATGCTCTTTATCTCTTTTTAGTTTTTCACTTCATTACATCTTTTGTAGTTCTGTAATAAAAATAACACATATAAAACAAATAGTTATTAGTTTCTAAATACCATATTACTACTTTGAAATATAATTTATTTAATTAAAACAACCACACAATATGATTGTACATAAATTACTAGTGAAAAACTTATGGACATATGCTGAATTGTCTACATTTAGGCATACAATAAAATATAATAGATTTTTTTTATAATACATTGCTTGAATCTTATTTATATTATAAACGCAAAAGCTTGTGAGTATGGATTGATGTTTTTACTTTTTCACGCAAAAACTTCAGTAGTTTTTGCGTTTGATTTTGATGAAACTTTATGGTAATATAACATTAGAATAACATATGGGCTATAAATTTCACGCGGGTGAAACCCTGGGCATAGCTAGTATTAAAATAATGCTATATGGGTAGGATTACAAATAATGTTGGATCAGTGAATGTAATTTTAAACTTCTCTAATTATATTTTTCGTTCCCAAAATAGTACACGACTTTTTTATTAAGAAATAATTCACACACTTAGTAAAGATCTTCTTATATGTATGAACTCGTTAGTGTAACTAAATTCAAGGAAGTTTCGTATTGCGAAATGCATTATTGATTAGTCAAACTTCTATATTGGTTTCCCCACATTCAGTTGACTAAAGCACAAGTTGAGGGACCTTGTGTCTGGAGAACAAAGTTTGTAAGGTACAGAACGATAGAACTTTGTTTTATTTTGACTAACGACAGTATGTCTTATAGATGTCAACTGATAATGCTAGCATAGCGCCAGGGATGAGTTTCAGACATAGTAACAATCAATCTCGCCAGCGGTGCGAGGATATTAAACTTTAACTTCTACGACCTAAGGTTTCAAGTCAGTTATAAAGCAATTTCTTCAACAGAGAGTTTTACCTTTATTCTGATTAAGGAGCCTGTATAGGGTAACCAGAAACTAGTTCTTAATAATATTTTATGGTTATAGGTAAATTAATATGACTGTGTATTTTAATACTTAATATTTATTATTTTCCGTAGAGAATAATAATAATTATAACTTTGTAAATGTATATAAGTATCAAAGTAGAACTATTAATAGAGTTATACAAAATAACTTAAGAACTATTATTAAGTTTATTTTAATAAAGATTATTTCTATACTGTTCTATACTTACTATTCTATATTAAAATTGACGAGCATATTAAAATAAAAAAAAATTAATCAATTCTGTGAACCTACTTCTCCTTTTTGGACAATCTTTACAAAGTATTCGCCTTAGTTCCAAATAATCTAAAAAATAACTGAACGGTGATCCACACTTCATTCAATCACAGAGTGATTTCAGAGCTATATATGCCAAACTTGTCAAGGTTTTATGCAAATTAATTGAATTACTAGCGAAGCCGAAGCTAATTGCTAGTGATAAACCAAATCAAAACTAGACATGTGTGCAGATATTTACCTTTATTTATACGTCTACTACGCCTTTGATTTTATAAACAAGACAACTAGTTTAATTTTGTAAAAATTAAAATTATACGCGTTTCATTGTAATACTAAAGGCAAAATACGAATTACTCACATTTTCAGTTCTATCAAATATAGAATGTAGCAGGAGTAAGTACTTAGTATAGTATTCTTGGATTACTAAGGATGACAATTTAAAATAATGATAGTAGAATAATAGTATTTTAATTAATTACCAAATAGATGTTAGTTAGGTAGTAATAGGTTAAGGCGAGCCCTCCTAATACTAACGTCATTATGATGTGAAAGTAAAAACTTCTTATATTAATAGATTGATTTTAAAATGAGAGAGATCGAGACTTTCAGTCTCTTTCCTTCTCAACCAGAACTATCACAAACTGAACGTCAGAAAAAAGTTATATAAAAACTTACATGCACGAACTACGGGTATTTGAGTTTGAACAAGAAAGAAGAACAAGAAAAGAAACAAACGCCAAAGTACATGTGCAAATAATCAACAAAATTTATTGAAGAATTTGATTGAAATGCATTTAATATTATGCAATTGATATTATCATGTAGGGTCACAATTACGATTTGTTTTCTTTTTGAAGTCGGTTAAAAATTAAATCCGTACTTAATTATTTTTCTGGACAGAGGAAAAAACCAATCACCTAAAGCCACAGGCCGATAATGATAATCAATCACGAATGAAGTCACACAAATACAAATTGGATAGAGCAATTTTCTTTTATGGGGTTATCGATGTGATGACTCGTTTATAGCTCTCTATGGAGTAAAATTGTTTTATTGTGGGTGGAATGTGAGGGTAACGGTCGTAATATAAAATAAGGATAAACACTTACACTGTGCTTATTGATGTAAGTCTCTATTCTTATATTTAATAGTGTCTGTGTTTACGGCCATTGAACATGCATTTAGATTAGAAGTTATTTGCGACTAGTGACTTACCACGGGTACGCCGGGGTATTCGTAACGTTCTGAGTTTTGTGCACCTACACTAAAAAATTATATAGCGTCCGATTAAATTACCTTGAATAATAGTCGTGAGGGAATTATTGCGTATAGTAAGCAGTTATCTTTCTCATAAACGACTTCTTAAGCACAAATATCTTCCCAAATTTCACGTCATTATTTTTTGAGATAAGTGACAGGCTTCAGTATCCGTCCTCGTAATATAGTCTAGTCTTCGTATACAATTTCAATAGGATCAATAAAGCAAAATGATAGGTAGATACTCTTTCGCATTTATAATATTGGAATAGAGGTTAGAAGTATAGATATTAGTTACTCTGTAATATTGTAATTTTCAAACATTGAATTAAACTTTTCAAATTTTTGGAGTGGCCTAGGTGTTTACTTTACTTCGCTCTCTCTCTTTATAATATTAGAACGATCTAGGTATAGAGGTATTTAGTTGTGAAACAGGGACTTGCAAAGAAATTAAAATATTACTATTTGAAAATGAATGGTAAATATTTGAATAGATGTATGGAAACAATAAGATAATAAACAATTTCTATGAATAAATGAACATCGTGTAAGCAATTAAGTTAAACAAATTCACAAGCATCGCGGTAATTTTAAGCGGAGATAAAACACAAAACTGAATGTAAATGACTGTAGAAATTACAAAGCAACGTTGGAAGCAAATATATCTGAGCCGTGTTGCATAGAAGTTCATGATTGTCAGAAACTCATTCTTGCATATTTACATTGAGATCCTGCCTTATATTAATACTGAGTCTTAGTACCTACACAGTTTACATCTACCCTTAAGCTCATGTAACATTCATTTTGTACTCCCAAGCATATTTAGATAAAACCGTTCTTCATAAGGCTTTAAGTACGTATGAAGGTGTGAAAGATTTGTTGAGCTTAAAAGTGTTTTAGTACAATCTCAGGAGTGCGATATTTTCCTTATAAAGACAAATATAATTATATTAGAAACAAAGTTGAAGTATATTATATTATCATTTGATGTTACCTACGATTCTGTAGCGTAATATACTGTAGTATACAAAGTAATCAACAGGAACAGTAGCGTAAAAGATATTTGTAAATTATAAAAATAAAAGTAATGTAATTATAGACATGACAATAATATCCCGGCATCTAATTAATACAAGCAATATATGTATGTATATTTATAAAGAAATAATCGTATATTTCTATAATCATAATACAATAAAAATGTAACTAAGTATGTTGTGAAAGATATAGTTGAAATTCCTAGGGAACAACAATTTAACCCAAAATATTGATTTTTTTAAATTTTTATCCATTAATCTCAAAAATATCTCAGATATAAATTTGGGTACAGTTGTCATTGTTTTGTTGTGGTAAGTTTCAGTTAAAAATTAGTATTTGTTATATTTCAATAGGTATAAAAACAAAAAAGTTATGTGGCTATGAAAAGACATGCTCAGCTAGCTTTAAAATAAGTAATTTACTTTTAATAACGTATGTTTCGTAGCTGGTGGTAAACGAGTACGAGAATAGGCGTACGAGTATGATAAAATGTTTTAAATGTTTTCATATTCTACTGAACAAATTTATATCACAAGTCTAAAAGTTATAATTAGTTTTATAGATCATTATTTCTTTCAATTAGGTATTTAATTTATTATGAATAAGGTTAAATTTATTATAATTGGTGTCTTTAGAAATTGTAATGAATTGATATAATTGCTAGAGCTAGACTTTGTACGAAATCGACTGCGTTGGTCCTCTGTTTCACCTATTTCAACTATTAAAATTTAATTAATTACACTTTAATTTAATTAATTATTATTATATTAAATTTAAAGGGTGAAAAAAGAAATGAAGTTACGACTAAGACGAAAGAACCAAGATGTTATATACATATACCATGTAAAGCAGCTAACTTTTCCAATTACATAAAAAAGAAAACAAGGATATTATATCTATTCTACAGTATAGAACTATAAATTCCAAATACTGTATTTAATCACATCCATTCATTTTAATATTTTTGTTTCATATACAGTCGCTGCCTGAAAAGATATTCTTATAGTTACATTTTTCTATAAAAATAACGTGGTAAATGTCTAAAAGTTTTGATAGTGATATGACAGCAAAAAGTTTTTATTACTTTATGCGTAGCTATTACCAGAATGTTGAATAAAGTAAAACCGCTGCATAATAATATATTATACCTACCTGTTGATATCCGACAAAACGGACATTTTATTAGTATCATAAAAGTAATAGTTGAAGTAGATTGCTTTGTTATGTTATTTTGAGGCTAGGAGCTATTGAGGAAACTTGGAATGCATTTACATAAATATTTATTATATACGAACTGTTTCATATTATTGTTAATACTTATGAAATTCTTTACATTAACTAATTTTTGTTTGCGACTTCGTCCATGATTGAACTCAATAAATTGGCAAAAGTTACTAATCAACACATACATATGTCCTAGAGGATTACAGGCTTGTAAATTGGTTATACCTGTAATAAGATACGGATAAAGCTTTGCTTTTAATTACTAGGTAATGTCTATTATAATATTTATAGAATTAAAGTTACTCGTGTGACTAGAGCAGTAAATAAATGCGCAATTTGTAAAACATACGAAAAGATCCTATAGATAAAGTGACTTACGTTATCAGTATTTCAAGCGGGCCGGTTCTTTTCCGGTTTTCTTCATACTTTAAATTTATGGCCGGGCCCATATTTTAATAAAAAATTCTCCTTACTTAATATGGGGGAAAAACTTGGGAAGAAAGTATACAAAGATTATAATTTTACAAACACGTATGTATAAATCTCTACACGTAATCATATATGTACTTGTTTCATAAAATATCAGAGTGTGTGTAAAGAACGGCAAATTTTTTGTTATTTACATAAACAACTAACTACGTATTTATAAGCAGAATGAGTATCTATCTAGTGGGTGATAAAAAGCAGTATCATACTATATACAAAAGTACGTATAAAACTTAAAAAAAAATTACAAGCTAAAAATTTTATTCATAATCAATCTGTAAGTAATACGTTTTTGTATCTATTATTAATATTTTATTATTAATCTGGAATACAATACTTACGCGATATCTACGTACAATATTCCAATTGAACAGCAAATAAAATTTTGCAGAGCTGAGCTACGCCACTTGACATAATATTTCGTCGTCGAGTTCTGACAAAGAACATATATATTTTTATCCGCGAAACAATTTTCGTAATTCCAGACGGGTTGTTCAACATGGTTAGAATAACAATTTTACAATCTTCCGTTGTCACGTACTCACCACTCGTTGGACCCGAAGGAGAAAAGTAATCATTTCAAGCAATCGAAATATCTAAATTTATATTCAGAAGTCGTCAATTTGAATGTTTAGCTTCATAAAAAATCTATATAATTATAACATCTCGGATAACTCAATTACTCGCCAACGTTTTATATAGTCGTTTCCTGTTACGAATTTTCAACATAAATTTTCTGTTTAACGATATTGTGGTTCACGTGTCGCGCAAGGCAGGATATAGGTACGTTTCTAGATTCGCTCCTAGGATAAAATATTGGTACAAATAACTTTACTCATGCTTTGCTTGCGTGACTGGGATTGTATTTGTGGGAGTGACTGTTATTGGATGACTAAGACAATTAGTATCTGGTGTACTTTCAATTTATCCCAAATTTTAAAGATTGGTTGAGTCAAATGTAAACAAACTTAAGTTAAACAAAGTTATGTAGGAGAGCTAAGGTAAGCTAAACAAGCTTACTTTAGTTATAAATGTTTTTTTATCTTTATTAATCTATCTATTTTTTGTTGATGTAAGGACAAAAAACCAACTATGATAATATTGATTACCAATTAACAACACTAATTGCTCGCTTATTGCTTACTTACCTTAATTAGCTTGTGCGTGATTTTTATAAAGTAGGTATTCTAAGCTATCTTCATTTTCATTTGGATATTGTAAAGAAATGAATAACTAGTGAAACTTCATAGACGTTGTTGTGTTCTATATGGAAAATTAAATTATTTTTCTTGATATTCTTATTTATGTAATTATGCTTAAATGAAAGAACGCTTAAAATAAATGCAATTAGATATTTAAGACAATAATTTTAATATATAAAGTCGTTAAAAATATTATTATGTAGGTAGTTAAGTTTATAAATACGCGTTCAGTTCCCATAGTACTAAATCTATACAATTAAATTCATGATATAAGAAACATACGTTAAATCCATTTTAAAAATATTGTTAAATATACGTAAAATGTTATTTCTAATCTAATACAGTTACTTGAATTAAAGTATATATGTCCGAAACTTTAGGGTCGCTTTTTCAATTTCGTTGAGTTGAAATGATCGGTATCGAAACGGTACCCTTGCTTTGAAGTTTTGGCCTTACAAAGCGATTAATTGGAAAGAGATACTTACAGGAGAACCGATACTACCTAATATTTTATTCAGATTATCTTTTATTTCTGCTTAATTTCGCATTCGTAATATTTCTGTTAATCGCTATCAGTAGAATTTATTGATAAAAATAATACATTGAAAGACGGTTAGCAAATCTAGCAAATCTACAGGCACTTTTATGCACAATCACACTGTAGTTTAAACTTAAAAAGACCATTTATGTCAATCAATGAAAAATTTACTTTACTACTTGAATGAAACATTGACATTTCAGTTTATGTATATTGATGTTTCGCTTATTTAGTATAATTTTTTCTATTAGTTTTCAACCTAATTAAACATACATTCTTAATTAATTGTTTTCTAATTAAGTTCATTATAAAGTTAATCGCTGTATTAATCTACAAAACTGGCAAGTAATTAGTGATCAAACGTAAAAAGAGTAAATTTAAATTGTAAAAGATGAAGTATAATATATTATAGCAATTTTATCGATGGACTTTCCATTATTCGATAGTGTTGTACAAGCAGTAGTAAATTGCTTTTCTTATAGTTAGTAGAGTTTTCTGAGACTCACCTGCTTCCCACAAGCCTTTTATTTATTTCTATTGTACTGTAAAGTTGTAATGACCAAACATACTTAATAGAAAGGTATTGCATTGAGATATTATTGCACTGAACACAAACTAAATTAGTAATATAAACACATGACAATTAAAACAACGCCATGTACATAGTTTCAAGCTAAGCACTTGTGTTATGGGTACTAGATAACATATAGAAGTACATAAACACTTTTTTTGTGAATACATACATAATATACATAGAAAATACCCATTGTCATACTCACGAATATAAATATATGTATAGAGCCTGGAATCAAAGCCGCAACCAAGGAAGTAAGGCGTTGTGCTAAAGCGCTAAACCTACGACAAGATGTGCACAGTTAGCTTCATATTATATTATACATATGTGGGTATCTTGAATCGAGCTTTAACATACATGTCAAACGTTCAGGAGCAGGTTTGGTAATAACGCTGTGGAATGTGTGGTGAGAATATAGTTATTGTCAGAGGTATAGATGGAGTCTGTGTGTAATTAATTTCTTGTTGACTATGCAATGTCACTCAGTAAGATGCCAGCCTTATTAGAAAATGAGTGGAGTTTGCGAACGAGCTCGAGTTGCAGTGCATCTGTTAATTTATACGTATCTCTGCATAAAATATATAAAAACTCTCTACTCTATTTGCTTTTTATTGTTCTTACACTTCGTAAACTTAATTCAACATAAGTCAATCAATCAAATCAAAACTCATTTATTCAAGAAGGACACTTTAGCCGCTTATGAACGTCAAATTTTTAAGTTGAAATTATTTCATAATAACATTAAAAATATAATTTTCATTAATAATAATAGTAATATATTAGATACCTAGTGTTAATTACTAATACTTGTAAATATTTAGTTAAGTAGGTTAAAGCTACTTAAATACTTATGAATTATTACAAATTATTTTACAATAAAAGTTCGTTCTGGGAGTGTTAACATGAGTTGGTAATTAATAAAACGAAACCTAAGTAATAAACACGACCTGTTGATTCTTGTTCGAATCTTTCTTTAACGCTATAAAATTAACATAAAATAAACCAATAGGTTATTAAATGACGTACTCAAAAGATAGACGTCCTTGCTGATCCAGTGGCTTAGCATACCACCGTATTCGTTGGTCGCGGGTTCGATTCCTCGCACTATGCAAACATTTGTAGTATGTTATGTATGTATTTAGAAAAAAATCTATCTATTGCCTAGTATACAAATCACAAGTTCTGCTGTTGTTGCTGCTAACTAAATAGTGCTGTGTAATTTGTCCAGAGTTATTATTATTAAACTCCCATTTGGAGTTAGGTAGGTAGGTAGTTAGGAGTATTTTAAGATGGTCCATGATTTACCGGCCGCCTTACTTGCTCTTATTTCAGTAAACAAACTTGCTAGAAAATTATATCATCGTCTAAAGTGTGATACTCAGGCCGTGCGTGAAGGATTACAGACGTGACGGCCTCTCTCCGGCCGTAGCAACCGGTTTTACGCGACTATTAAATTGAACGAATCGCCTTCCTCGCTGACAATAAAACTGTAGTGAATTTCCTTCGGTTGTATTCTCAAATGGCTCGAGCTGGTAACGTTCCTTTTGAGATATTTAAGAGAGCTGCTGACTTATGTGACCGGAGCTGAAGTTGAAAACACGTTTTCTGGATGTAAACACTTTGAGAGATTTGCTGTTATTCAAACAGGTTACAAATTTATATATTATATATGTTTACTTATCAGTAGGTCTCACTGTAATGCTTAACAGTGCCTTACAATAGAGTATGAATTTTAAAAAACTTATGCAGATTATATTTTGACACCGATTATTCGTAACAACTGTACATCGGATCAGTTATAGGTACACTATTATTAAGTACATATATGTAATATATATATATATACAAAATATAAAGATAATAAAATATAGAAAACAAATGATTATGGGTTATCATGGGTATAAAATCAATAGATAATAATATCTATATTTCTCGACACCCATTGGGATAAGTTAACATACCACATTACCGCACTCCGAGGGCTTCCCTTCCAACATAAATCATTCTCCATGTTCCTATAACTTTGTTCTCGCCTATAATTTAAACTACGTGTTTTGTGATATATTACAGTATTTATCTTGTTACGAAATTCGTGACATTCACGGTTTATGGTTTTACTATAAAAGTAATATAATATAATGTATAAGGATGTATTTCAATAACTTATACTAAGTTCTAAGCTAATATTATAAAGAGAGTGGATTTTATTTTGAGAAAAATAAACCTCTGCAACGATTTGAACAATTCTTTCGTTATAACAGGTACACTATTCCAATATAATACATGCGAGCTTCTTTTTATACTATTGTTAGATTTTATGTTTCATCTGTTTCTTGAGACACAAACTGTGCCGTTTTCTGTTTCGATCTGACAAAAGCTGTCAGAAATTGTAAATTATAATGATGCTTAGATATGCTTGTCATATTCATAAATTCATACTTTTTTTTATTACTAATATTACTTAATTTTAGACGAAAAGTCCCATTGACCGAATTAAATATAGTCAACTGCGGAAAATGTAGCAGATTACTAATAGATACAATTTCTAATATAGAACCGAATACCGACCGGCAACATAGAAAGTGATATAAATACGGATATGAATTCTCGCAATATATTTTAAAACTGTCGTAACCCTTATTGTATCTACCTACAGACTACAACAATTCCTCAAAATTAATTGGGTTAGAAGCACCAAATTAAATTTCAGCCACAGTAATTCAAACTAAACAAAAAACAAACAAGGTCTTGCTTAGGATGTCAGCGGAGGTAAGCCTTAGGCTGTGTTTACTTCGAGAATATTTATCAAGACCCCTTACGCCTACGACCATCGTGTTTCTCCTGTAGAGTGAACTTGACAACTGATGGTGGTACATTTGAATGAATTTAATACCTATAATAGAAAATAGAGGAATATTCGTTTCAAAACGAAAAGTTCGTTATTATTTTTTTGTGTTAATATAAAAATGCGAGAGTACTGATTACTAGGTAGTACTGAATAATTGGAAAAATTACTGCGTCCTTTTTCCGAGTGTACACATATTCTGTGATATTTTTGTACTATTTAACTTCCATATACCGTACTACCGTATCTGTTCCATAATTATTTAATAAATTTGAATAATATATTTTTTTAATTTCCATTCTATTTCTATTTATCACAAAAAAGGTGAAATCGGTTTAGAATTGCTGTAACAGACATAAGAATCAAAATGAGAACATCGTCAGGTTTAATGTCGGTTAGAAGTTGCGAAGTGCTTGTTTAATCGTAATGGAAACACTTGAATTAATGAATCTATTCTTCAAGTCCCTTTACAATTTTGACACAATTATCGTTACACGTGTTAGAACTAGTGTGAATTCTGTATCCTGTTCCACAATTCTGTGTTTGTGACTTGGCACATACAGATAGGACATTGTTATTAGAGGTTCATATTGTTTACTAGCCATTCTGTTGGAAGGTAAAGGAACTGATAACGCAACAAGTTGTATTAAATAATCTCAATTGTAACTTTAAATCACATGATATGAAATTTAAACAAAGGTGTACATTTAAGTCTGAATCTAATTGTAAATATAAATATTTGATTATTAATTATTAATTGTATAATTATGACAACTACTATATCCCAACAACCACTGTTATATATTTTTATCTACTTACTTAACGCTTACTTATTTACAAATATGCGTGGTATTAGATATTCATGAAAGGTAAACACATATCTTGAATCAAGAAAATTATGTTAACAGATAGACTATAAAAAGAAGAACGATGGAGTTCCCCGTCAGTTCTTCTCTACTGGAATACGAATTGAAAAATAATCTAGTAAATAATATTGTTCGCGACTATTGTAAATATTCGATTATTGTTAGCTTAATAAAATTTATAATTGTAGTAGTTTCAATTCCCTAATAGGTAGAATTAAATTGTATTGTATGTAAAGTTTAAATTAATAAATAAAGGAGCGAGTAGAGGTGGTCTTTTCGCGCTCTCCGTCCCGCTCGCACCTATGTGCGTAACACAATCGTTACCTAGTACGTGACACGGTACGAGCGGGCGGAGTATAAATATAGGTGCCGAACGCGGCACAATTCATTCCGCTTCCATCGCTAGTACAGACCACCGAACTCTGCTCGAGAGGATAATTACACTTGTCTTTCTTGTTTCCACCTGCACCCGCAACCTTACAAACAAGTACGGGGAATAGATACCCGTACATCTGGTCCTTCGAGAAGCCGGATTGTTGGAAGAAGAAAGCAAGACTGCACAGAGATCAAGATCACAGATGCCAACAACAAGAAGCCAAAGAACAGCCATGGAAGCTCAATCAAACGAAGAAAACACCGCCGCCGTCACGTCGCCTGTCGCCGCCACGCCGACCGTCGCCGCCACTACGTCGACCACCACGACGTACACGTCCTCGGAACCTACTGCTACCACGGAGACTTCCGCGGAGACTACCACAACAATTCCAAGGGCGCCGCGCACCACAGCTTCAAAAAAGAAGAAAGAATTGGCTAAAGCCCGAGAAGAATTGCTACGCAAGGAGGTAGAACTGGCCGCCGCACGCGTCGCAGCATTGGAGGCGGACACGGACGACGAAGAGGAGGACGAAAATGAAGAGGACGCCGCCACATTAAGAAGAGAGAGGACTACGGACTGGATTCGCCGGACGAGCACATTGGCACTCACAATGGAGCCGCACACAGAGAGGACGACCGCCGACTTGCATCAGGGGATTAATATCTCATCGATACCCGCCGGAGAGGGAACGAAAGCGCCGCAGCCGCAGCCGTGCAGCGACGCATTCCGACGGGACCATGCAAGCCACAACGGTCCGAGGGAAGACTCCATAGCACCGATGATGCCAACGAAGAAAGAAGAGGATTCACTGAAGGGGGGCATCGACTATAAGGAATTGGCGACTGCAATGACTATGGCAGCTCGCGCAATTCAGCCTTCCACAGTGCCGCGAGTCACAGAACTACCACCCTTCAACGGCGCGTCAAGCGAATGGCTGCCCTGGAAGATGGCCTACGAAGAGTCTGCGGGGCAGCTGACCGAGCAAGAAAACTTGGGTAGATTACGTCGGTGTTTAAAGGGTGCGGCCAAAGAGGCTGCACACTGTCTTTTCGTTGGGGATACGTCTGCAGCAGAAGTAATACAATTACTTGCTACGAGGTTCGGCCGTCCAGGAGCACTCGTGATGGCCGAGATGAATAAACTTCGTGCGCTGCCGCGGCTGTCAGACAACCCCAAGGACATCTGTCTATTCGCGTCCAGAATAGCCAATGTCACTGCAACAATTCAAGCCCTGAAGAAGAACCACTATTTGTACAACGAAGAAGTGACAAGATCCATCACGGAGAAGA
This sequence comes from Achroia grisella, assembly GCF_030625045.1. Taxonomy (NCBI): domain Eukaryota; kingdom Metazoa; phylum Arthropoda; class Insecta; order Lepidoptera; family Pyralidae; genus Achroia; species Achroia grisella. The sequence goes on along the minus strand of NW_026712655.1, from coordinate 2,175,818 downwards.
TGCCTTCTGCGCTACGATTCAAATACTACGACTTCGTAGCAGAACAGCCAGCTGATCAACCGGACCTGATAACGCTCTCCAAGTTCCTGCAAATCACCGCAGCCAGGTGCGGTGACTTCGCACCCGCCGAAGTAATAGTAAATGAAGACCGGCGGGAGCCAGCAACGAAGAGAAGCGTGAAAACATACATCACGCAGGAGAAACTGACTTCACCGCCGTGTCCGACGTGTAACAGGGAGGGACACGCACCACCCGATTGCATCACTGTGAAGAACGCCGAGCCACAAGCAAGATGGGAGATAGCAAAAAAACACAGGCTATGTTTCCGTTGCCTGAGGATAAAAAGATTTCGTCACAACTGCAAGACGAAGAGATGCAACGTTGGTGGGTGTACACACCTACATCACCCACTCCTGCACGTCGACACCATAGAGAAGAAGGACAGCGAGCCCTCCGATGATAAAGCAGCCGCAGTCGTCGCGTCTGCGAGAGAAGATAAGAAGATCGCATTCCTCAAGATAGTGCCGATACAAGTGATCGGTCCCAAAGGAACGTGCGATACATACGCACTCCTGGACGACGGCGCAACGTGCACCATCATCGAAGAAGCAACAGCGAAGCAAATCGGCGCCACTGGTCCTCCCGCACCCTTCTACATAGAGGCCGTGGCCGGGACACGCATAAACGCCGATGAATCGAAGCTTGTCCACTTCACAATACGGGGACGAAGATCGGAAGATCATGCCGTGTCTGCGCGAACCATGAAGAAACTACTGTTATCTCCACAAACAGTATCACGCAGCGCAATAGAAGACTGTCCACACTTGTACGATATAATAGATCAGCTGACATATGAAGAAGGTCAACCGACGGTTCTGCTGGGTCAAGACAACTGGCATTTGCTGCTCGCACATGAAGTCAGAAGAGGCAATAAGACAAAACCGGTCGCATCACTCACCGACCTGGGTTGGGTGTTGCACGGCACGGGAGCGGCGAGAGCGAGACAGCAAGTGCACAGAATCAGTCACTTAGTCGACGGGCAAGAAAATGAAGAATCCATAGAGCGATTAATGAAAGAACACTTCGCTCTCGAATCACTGGGCGTCACACCGAAGCGCTCATACAATGAAGAGGAACAACGCGCGCTGAAAATATTGCAAGAAAAAACTCGCCCGTTACCGGCGGGAGGCTACGAGACCGCGTTGCTATGGAAACGCGACAACGCAACGCCGCCGGCTAACTACGACTCAGCAATGCGACGCCTCGAGTTAATTGAGAAAAAACTCGACAAGAATGAAGACATGAAGAACAGATATAAACAGCAAATTACCACGCTGTTAGAAAGGGGATATGCAGAAATCGCCCCACCGGTGAAGACTGAACGAGTATGGTACCTGCCACACTTCGCTGTCATCAACCCACAGAAACCGGACAAGCTGCGCATCGTGCACGACGCCGCCGCCAAGACAAGGGGCATTAGTCTCAACGACATGCTGCTGTCGGGACCCGACCTACTCCAATCACTACCTGGGGTCCTCATGAGGTTCCGACAGCGCCGTGTGGCGGTCACAGCGGACATCAAGGATATGTTCATGCGTGTCACAATACGAGAAGAAGACCGAGACATGCAACGGTTTCTATGGAGAGGAGATCGACGCCAGGGTCCAGCTGTCGAATATAGGATGAAGAGCGTCATCTTCGGGGCCACTTCGTCGCCATGCACGGCGATATACGTAAAGAACAAGAACGCCGAACTACATAAAGAAGAGTTCCCGGAGGCGGCTGCAGCGGTGGTTGTCAATCACTATGTTGACGACTACCTCGCTAGCTTCGACACTGAAGAGCAAGCCGTACGAGTCTCAAGCGAGGTCGCCTACATCCACAGCCGGGCGAACTACTATCTTCAGCGCTGGGCATCGAACTCGCGCCATGTACGAGAAGAGTTCTCACATAGAAATGAAGAGAACATGGTGCAACTCGACGCTGAGAAGATACTGGGAATGGTGTGGCGGCCTGAGGAAGACAGTCTCGGGTTCAACTTCAACGGGAACAAACTTCCGTTACATATCATACGAGGCGAACGCACTCCAACGAAGAGAGAAGCCCTCCGCGCCGTTATGTCGCTGTTCGACCCATTGGGCCTGGCCACACCCGTCACAATACAAGCCAAGAAGATATTACAAGAAACGTGGCGCACGGGTATCGGCTGGGACACCGAACTGCAAGAACGGGAAGCAGCAGCGTGGCGGAGCTGGATATCGCACGCACAGCAGTTACCCCACTTGGTAATACCACGGTGTTACCCCGGTGTGGCGACGGCACATACGACGGAGCTTCACACATTCGTCGACGCGAGCTCAGATGCATACGCCTGTGTCGTATACTGGCGGGCCGTATGCGTGACCGGCGAGGTACGTGTGTCACTCATCGCAGCCAAGGGAAGAGTGGCCCCTTTGAACAAGGTCACCACTATACCACGTCTGGAGCTGCAAGCGGCCGTACTAGGGAGCCGCCTGTCACGCACGGCTGTCGAAGAACACGATCTGAAACCTGCCCGTCGTGTCTACTGGTCGGATTCGCGTACCGTACTGTCTTGGTTACGCACCGGGCCGCGTGCATTCAAGCCCTTCGTCGCTCACCGAGTCGCTGAAATTATGGAAGATACGAAAACGAACGAGTGGAGATGGGTGCCGACGGCCGACAACGTCGCGGATGATGCCACACGCGACGTACCACACCACTTCACTTCAACACACAGATGGTTCCGGGGGCCGCAGTTTCTATATCGACCAGAAGAAGAGTGGCCTCATGAAGACGATTCCCACCATACGGAAAATACAAGCGAAGAGCGCGCCCACACAATACAAGATGCAACACGATTATCTCGAGCGTTGCCCGATCCCGCGCGATTCTCCGACTGGATGAAGATCGTCCGCAGTACGGCCCGCGTATTGCAATTTATAGATAAGTTACGACCACTCAAGCAACACTGCGCCGTCGCTACCCACAAGAGAAACAAAAAACATGAAGACGATCCCACGTGGCGAAGCAACAAGATAAGAAAACCAGGACCGTCGAAAAGAAAAAACGTACGTGCGCCTGTGTGTTATATACCCATAGACACACACTACTTAGAACGCGCCCGTCGGCTATGGATCCGCTCAATACAGGAAGAGGCATTCAGCATCGATATAGCGGCGTTGCGACGCAATAAACAACTGTCGTCGAGTAGTCGACTTATACAGTTGTCCATTTTTATCGACGAAGACAATGTGCTGCGACTCCGCTCAAGGGTGTCGGCTGCCGCCGATCTGTCCGCGGAGCAACGGGAACCACCCATAGTCGACGGTCAACATGTATGGGTACGCCTGTACATAGCATGGGTGCACAGAAAACTTCATCACGGGGGCTTCGAAACCACTGCGAACGAGGTGCGTCAACACATGTGGGTGTTGCGCCTACGACATGCCGTTCGTAGTGAACTGAAGAGATGCCAAACGTGCCGCATCAGGAAAGCAGCACCAGCACAACCATCAACGGGCAACCACCCACGCAGCAGGCTGGCACATCATCAGCGGCCGTTCACCTTCACCGGCCTAGACTACTTCGGGCCGATGACAGTGACGGTGGGTCGCACGCATCAGAAGCGGTACGGCGTGCTGTTCACATGTCTCACCACGAGGGCTGTGCACCTGGAGATCGCCGGCAGCCTCAGTACCGACTCCGCAGTAATGGCTCTGCGGCGCTTTATAAGCCGCCGCGGGTGCCCCACGGAGCTGTGGTCGGACCAAGGCACCAACCTCAAGGGTGCCGACCTCGAGATGAAGAAAGCAGCCGCTGAAGCCATGGAAGAAGAGTCGTCGGTGCGCTTTATACGCTGGCGCTACATACCACCGAGCGCGCCCTTCATGGGCGGCGCCTGGGAACGACTAGTGCGCAGCGTAAAAACCGCGCTGGCCGCAACACTACATGAACGAGCCCCGAAAGAAGAAGTCCTCCTCACCCTGCTGGTGGAAGTAGAACACACCCTCAACAGTCGACCTCTCACCCACGTGTCGACATCAGCAGACGACGAGGACGCACTCACCCCCAACCACTTCCTATTGGGAGGTCCGTCCCGCGTACCACTGCCGGGAGCTTTCGCTGAGGGCGATACGGCGGGCAGAAAGGAGTGGCGCGCCAGTCAGTGGCTCGCTGACTGCTTCTGGAGGCGCTGGGTAACAGAATATTTACCCCAGCTACAACACCGGCGGGAGCCCCGAGCTACACACGGAGTCATCAAGTTAGAAGACTTGGTGCTGGTGGCGGACGGCAACCTGCCTCGGAACTCCTGGCCGCGCGGCGTGGTGGTGGCTACGTATCCGGGACCGGATGGTGAAATACGGGCGGTCGACGTACGCACTAACAAGGGGATACTTCGGCGGCCTACGAAGAAATTAGTAATCCTGCCAATCGAACAACGCGAACTCGAATTAAATACAGCTTAGCTGCGGCGGGAGATATGTTCGCGACTATTGTAAATATTTGATTATTGTTAGCTTAATAAAATTTATAATTGTAGTAGTTTCAATTCCCTAATAGGTAGAATTAAATTGTATTGTATGTAAAGTTTAAATTAATAAATAAAGGAGCGAGTAGAGGTGGTCTTTTCGCGCTCTCCGTCCCGCTCGCACCTATGTGCGTAACACAATCGTTACCTAGTACGTGACACGGTACGAGCGGGCGGAGTATAAATATAGGTGCCGAACGCGGCACAATTCGATTTCCGCTGACCGACGCGCTAGCGAACGCACGTATGTGCTCGCTAGTCCCGCCGCCGTCTCGCTGTTCTCTGCTCCCTCGAGCAAACCACCGCGCGCGCGCACGTAGCGCAGTTACGTTCGCGCGTTCTTATTCATATACTTCGCCGCGTGTTAGGTGCACTCGGTGCACCTAGCGTGGCCCGGGGCCTCCGTGTCCCGCGCCGACCGCGGCCGACCGCGCTCTCGGCATCCGTTCCGACACAGTGCTACCGGACTTTCCGCGGGTGTAGTGTTGTGTTGTGAGGACTGAAGGAGGAACTCTCTTCGTTCAAGTGAAGTGAAGTGTTGTGTGTGGACGTTCAGTGGCACGGACTGTCGTGAGTTAGGGAGGTGCGTCACGCCTATTGCGCGACGCGCCGATCCGAGCCGCCGCCGCTGCCACCAACACCCGCCGACGCCTGCTGCCTGCCGCCCGCCACCGACGCCACCAAGTAGGTTCGCTTAGGTACACATTTTTCACTCAATAAGATTAGTGATCTTACATATTAGAGTCACATATCAATAGGCACTCACCCCCCTGCCTCACCCGGCAGGGAGGCCCCCGCTGACACCGTCGGCTGCACCCGCCGACGACCGTCCTTATCTTAAGTACTCTTATCTCATTTTTATATTGTTATTTCTACTCTTTGTGTAATATTTTTATATTGTTATTCTATTTCTTTGTGTACCGTTCTATGAAAAATGTCCTTATCAGAGGCCGATATGCCTCTGTTCTTCCAGTTCCTGGAAAAAAAGTGTCCCGGCATTTTAAATGCTTTTATAGCATTCAAAGCCGCCAAGCCTGTGCACTTAGTGTACAGCTCGCCCCCCGCGTCCCCAATGATGACTCAGACTGACACTGACGAATTCGAGGACGATTCCCAACGGCTCCCGCCGCTTCCCCCGACCCAAGCCGACCAGGCCGATCCCGCCTCTCCGTCCATGGAGCAGGACGACTCCGTCGCGGAGCTTGACGCTCCTAGTATGGAGCTCGACGCCATCCGCGACGGCGACGTCCCCTCTCCCATCCCCCCAGTCTCCTCAGACGAGGACGATTTTATTCTTGTTGGCAACAAGCGTGCCAAGAAGGCCCAGGGCTCCCAGCCAGCCAAAACAAAGCGTGCCCATGACGGCACCGCTAAAACCGCCCCCGGTCCGAGTGCACGCAAGTCGCACCCCGAGACCAAAGCCCCGCCCCCGTCATCATCCAGGACAAAAGTGCCTGGAACACCGTATCCAATATGCTTAAAAACAAGCATATCAATTTCAGCCATGCTCAGGCTACCTCTCTAGGGATCAAAGTATCAGTCCCATCATCTGACGACCATCGTCGTCTCACCACCTTCCTGCGGGAGAAAAACATAGGTTATCACACCTATGCTCTCGAGGAAGAGAAAAAGCTCCGCGTTGTAATACGCGGTTTACCCAAGGAGCTCTCAACAGACTCCATCCTTGAGGACCTTCAGTCCCAGAATTACCCAGCGCACGAGGTACATCGTATGTACCAGTCGCGCTCACGCAACAAGGCCGCTATCGACCTTGTTCTAGTTGTATTAGAACTATCCCCAGAAGGCAAATCGATCTTTGATATAAAGAGCGTTTGCCAACTATCCTCACTCTCCGTAGAGGCGCCTCGCAAGCGTACCTACCCCGGACAATGCCACCGTTGTCAGAACTACGGGCACTCTGCCCGTAATTGTTTCGCTCGCCCACGGTGCGTCAAGTGCCTAGGCGATCACGCCACCGCAGATTGCGGCCGTAGGCCCAACACCCCCACGCCCCCCAGTTGCACCCTCTGCCTCACAGAGGGTCACACCGCGAATTACCGCGGTTGTTCACGCGCCCCACGTCCCGCCAAAAAGAAGGCCACCCACACCCAGGGCAACCGTGCTCCGGCACGTGCCCCCGCCAAGGCTCAAACACAACCCGAGCCACTCGTACCCGCCCCTCTGCCTGCTAACAATGCCTGGATTAAACCCCCGGCAATTGTAAGCAAGGTAGCACCCAACCCGCCCGCCCAGAAGGCCCCGCCCGCCCAGTCGGCACCGCCCGCCCAATCGGCCCCGCCCATGCCCATACACAAACCCGTCCCCAAAACACTGCCCGCGGCCCCCAAGGCCAACGGCAGCTCCCTCGCGCAGGACTTCGCATTGGTCGCTCGCTTAGCCAGCACCATCGACCCTAACGAGATTGCCCTTCTGGCCTCCAAGCTCCGCCTGTATAAGGAGTCGCCCCAAAATAGGCTCGCAGCCGTCTGCGAGCACATCGGCGTACTTACCGCCATCCTCAATTTTAACCTGTAATTATGGGTACTCGAGCTCAGAGAGAAAAGCCTCGGTCCGTTCGAATAGCGTTTTTCAACGCGTGCGGATTAAAAAAACAAAAGGAGGAAATAGCCTCCTTTCTCACTGACCACCAAGTCGATATTCTCCTCGTGCAGGAGACCCTACTGAAACGTTCAGTCCGCGATCCTAGAATCGCCAATTACAACATAGTTAGGAACGACCGCACCGCCTGTAGAGGCGGCGGTACGCTCATATACTATAAACGGTCCCTACATTGTATACCGCTACAAACACCGCCTCTCACTCATATGGAGGCCTCCGTTTGTCTTCTCGGCATGACCGGCCACCGACCGCTCGCCGTGGCATCCGTATATCAGCCTCCCGGCAAACTACTGCTGGAAAGCGACCTACGCGCCCTCCTAGATATCAACAGCGCCACCATTCTGGCTGGCGATTTGAATTGTAAACACACCCGCTGGAACTGCCACGTGTCCACGACAAACGGCCACAAACTAGACAGACTAGCCGACTCGCTCGAATTCGAGATAATTGCCCCGCTCCGCCCTACTCATTATCCCCATAACGTCAACCACCGACCCGACATACTGGACATGGCACTGCTGAGGAACGTAACCCTACGGGTGAGCTCCCCAGAAGTCCATGCCGAGCTTAACTCGGACCATCGACCGGTAACCCTCCTTCTGGGCCCTCCGCCCGACACGCCACTACCAACCAAAACAATAACAGACTGGCAACGACTCGAGAAATCTCTCGAATCGACCGACACACCGATACTCAACCGTATTCCCGACGTCATAGAGTCCACCGAGGACACTCTCATTGCGATCGACTCGCTTACTAATCACCTACAGTCGGCAGTCAAGGACTGCTCCAGGGAGGTACCGGCGACGGACGACCGTCGCTGGCAGCTCCCCGATGACGTAAGGAGGTTAATAAGCGATAAGAACGCAGCCACTAGAGCGTACGATCGCTACCCCTCCGAACCGAACCGGGTGCGCCTGCGAGCCTTACAGCGTAGCGTTAAGGAGCGCATCGCGCAGATCCGGGACGGCCGGTGGGGCAAGCTCCTAGAAGAGATAACGCCATGCCACACCGCGTACTGGCGCATAGCGAAATCTCTCAAAACCGACCAACAGACAAACGACATGCCCCCGCTAGTCCGACCCGACAACACTATAGCCTTCTTCGACGAAGACAAGGCTGAGTGTCTAGCGTCCAACTTAGAAGCCCAATGCTCCCCCAGCACGCTCCCAGTCGAGGCAGGTCATCTCGAGAAGATAGACACCGAAGTCGAACGCATCGCGTCCACCCCGCCCACCGAATCCCTCTCACCAGTCACGCTTGATGAGGTCAAAACGCTAGTTAAACAACTAACTATCAAAAAATCACCCGGCTCAGACGGCATATCGAATAGATTAGTCAAAAGTCTGCCATCCCAACTTTTGTTATTACTCGTCGCTATTTTTAACGCGGCGCTGTCCAACGCTATATTTCCAGACAGCTGGAAAGAAGCCGTGGTCATTGGCATCCCCAAGCCCGGTAAAAATAAATCCGACCCGTCCAGTTATCGTCCTATCAGCCTCCTCAAGGCTATAGGCAAGCTGTACGAGCGAATCCTCCTCGCTCGCCTAAAGGAGTTTATATACTCCAAAGGCCTGCTCATCAATGAGCAGTTTGGTTTCCGAGCCAAACACTCATGCGTCCATCAAGTGCACCGCATCACGGAGCACATTCACAAAAACACTCTGTACTTCGCCACCAAGTCCCCCAAAGGCGGTACAGGCGTCCTATTTTTCGATGTGGCTAAGGCTTTCGATAAAGTCTGGCACAACGGCTTGATTTACAAGCTTCATCAGTTAGGTGTCCCCGACAGGCTAGTACTCATTGTACGAGACTTCCTGTCGAATCGCTCTTATCGCTACCGTATAAACGGAGCGTTATCCGACCCGCACCCCATACGAGCCGGCGTCCCTCAGGGCGCCGTCCTCTCTCCGATGCTCTACTCGTTGTACACCAACGACATCCCTAAATTCTCCGACTTAAAAGTCGAAATATCGCTGTTTGCCGATGACACGGCTCTCTTTACATCCGCCAAGTCCCGTGCGACAATAGCCAGACGGCTTCAGAAAGCCGTAACGATACTGGGCGAATGGTTCTGTCGGTGGCGCATAGAAGTCAATCCCGAAAAAAGTGCAGCAGTGTACTTTAGCAGGGAATTCGACTCTATGAATCACCCGATCGAACTATTCGGCCAAAACATCCCGTGGGTTTCGAAAACGAAATATCTCGGCGTCACCCTAGATAGGAAACTAACGTTTCGTCCTCACATCAAGCGTGTCCGCGACCGAGCCGCCTTTATACTAGGGCGACTCTATCCTTTTATTAACAAGCACAGTAAAATGTCGCTTCGCAACAAGCTGACATTATACAAGGCTTGCATCCGTCCCATCATGACCTACGCTAGTCCCGTATTCGCCCACATACCCTACTGCTTAATCAACAGACTGCAGGTCATTCAGAATAGGTTTCTGCGTCGAGCCACCGGTGCGCCGTGGTTCGTTCGCAGCGTAGATCTCCACCGCGATCTTAATCTGCCCTCCATCAAGCAGTTTATGAAGGAAGCGTCTCGACGCTACTTCGACTCTGCCCAATCCCACCCTAATCCGCTTATAGTCAGTGCGGTCGACTACGCACCGAGGAGTAATATCCGACATACGCGACAACGTCGCCCGAGGCACGTTCTCATTGACCCCGACGACCCCATAACGGCAGGTAACCTCCCCACGGGCCCACCCGTTCCACCCCGACCACACTTTTACACACACACACGACACCGTCCTCGCCGGCGAAGACGACGACCTCAAACACACAATATCGCGCATTCAACCGGGCGCCTGCGCGCGCCCGGGCGCTCCACACCGGCGCCCCCGGGCGCCCATCAGATCGATCCCCCGTCCAATTCAAACGGGGATCGAAATTACGACGGCCTGAGCCGAGGTTCGAACCCCTAGTGGTGCCCTCAGACTAAAGTCGTATCCGTCGGGCAGGAGTTGGCCTTCAGCCGCTCCATAAGTCCTTCCGCGGGTTTGGAGTGCCATCTGCACTCGCCCCATAACGTCCGGTGAAGCTGTAAAGGCCAGCTACGGCCAACAGCATTAGAGTAGTCCGAAAAAAAAAAAAAAAAAAAAAAAAAAAAAAAAAAAAAAAAAAAAAAAAAGCGGCACAATTCATTCCGCTTCCATCGCTAGTACAGACCACCGAACTCTGCTCGAGAGGATAATTACACTTGTCTTTCTTGTTTCCACCTGCACCCGCAACCTTACAAACAAGTACGGGGAATAGATACCCGTACAAATATCCTTACATTAATAATAATCGTTTACGTAAGAATTTCTTAGTTAATATTGCTTTGATTTGCCAGAGCAGTTCTAACTAAGAAATTAAAAGGATCAGAACTTTTAATAGTTGCTAGACAATGGCGCGAATACACTAAGTGATGTGGAATGATTGACTGACTCGATGAAATCTATTCAGAAAGAAGTCTGTCTAGAGGTGGAAATTTAATATATTGTCTTCGATTCCATTGACTATTTATTCTGGAATTCTAACCAAAGAAACATTCTTTAATTTCATAAGTTAGACATTTCTATGCGGAAATTCCTCAATTTTGAAGAGACCTTTAGTATCTACTGAGTTTTCTATGCATATATTTTAGCTAGATCTATTAGCCGTACAATTTAGGCATTACAAAGGTTCAATTAATACTAGTATAATAAGATCAAAGAGACGAATGAATGAAAATGAAAAATATACAAGTAATATTCGTCCTTATACATTTTATTTGTATATTCACAGAAGTTCCTTAAATATACGAGTATGACGATCTAATACCACTGTCAGTATACCATAAGCTCGGGGGAATTTAGAGCTGAATGAATATTTCGCTACTGTTCCAGGTTATATTTAACTGTTTGTGGAAAATGAAACAAATTATTTTTATTGTTACGATCTCCCTAGCAGAGTGTGCTGCATAAATACGATTCCCTATGACAGCTTTCATATTTTCTCCTCGGCTTTACAAAATTTAACATGTTAATTTTTATAATACTGTCCTGACGTTTATTTTTACTGTTTCATTGTTTTGGTAATTTTATTGTTACTTCATTGGGATTTCTTTGTTGCAAAGAGTTATTGAAATTGACATTAAGATACATCGCTGCCAAATACTAGCCAAGTAAAGTATTTTGTTTAAAAAAGGAAGTAATTTCCAATCGTATTTACTATTGTTGTATCTAGATCGCGCTATAACTTCACTAGTACTGCATTGATTTTATAATTACTTTTTTAGTCGATACGGTTTACTTATGTATTGGGACTATCTATAATAATTTAGTTACGGTTAAAGTATTTTTGGTTAAACAATAAATTTAATTGTATACTACTAATGTAAATGTCAAAAATGAGTAATTTTCAATTTTCAATCTATAGTAAAGAATAAATAAGAATATAATATATTTCCGTTTTTTTTTAAATATATAAATTTCCGTGAATTATGAGGTAACATGTTAAACAATATCCCCAGATATTATGTAACAGTAATACCGCAAAAGTTTGAACTTGTACGTACCGTATTTCGACCGTCAGTCAACAAAAGTAGAGAGCCCTCGTTTTCGGTTGTCTGTGTTTATAAGGTTTTTGTTAGCGTTATGCTTCAGTTGACTAGACGATGACTGAATAATAAGTGTTTTGATAGGCTATAGGTAGACTTTCGCACTGTGTACGTACCTTTTTTAGGTCATGGTCGTAGCTTTATATAAATTGCTATCTACACATATATTTTATACAGTAGGTACAAGAATAATCAGTTTGTTCTTATACCTACTGTATAGATGTAAGAATAGTAGGTATTAGTTGCCACGTTGCTTATTTGGTATTTTTTTCTTATCCTAATAATATCTATATAATTTTTCAATACGGTTGCCACGATAGGTGTTTGAACAGAGTTCTTTCTAATTTTACTGCATCCGTAAATTATTAAAATAACTTCAATTCTATAATTGAAGTTATTTTAATAAATTACAGTTAAGCTTTTTTCTTGTCTTTACTAGTCACATATGTTTATTCTATTATTATCGTTTTTCTTTCTGTATAATTACTCAATATTGTCAAAAATTAAAACAAAAATAATTTTATTTCAATTACAAATGTGACAAGTTAACAAATAAACTGAGAGTACATAGAACTGTAAACTGAACTGAACTGAATAAATTTATAAAAATAGTGCTAGGTTTGCAGTAAATTTCGTTTAGTTACGCCAATATTTAAATTAATTTCGTACGAAGCAGTATAGCTTTCCAACTACAATAAAGTGAATAAACATGTTCTTTTTACATAAATTTGCCTTCAGTTAGGGAACAAAAAGGTATTTTCTATATATACAATAATAGAAATGGAAATAAATAATTCAAAACCACACATGCCCATTAAAATAATAAAGGAACATATCATAAAATTAACATAGACTGTAATATAATATATAATATTAAGTTGTAATTATGATTGTATGAGACATAATTATGATATTATTTGTCTATAACAGTAATATTGGTTGGTATCACGAATAATATTTAGATGTATGATGAACGAAGCGTATCATCGGATTCCATGACGTTCTACGAAATATAATAGACGGAAACCAAACATTACCAATATTCTGGAATATTAAGCTACAAGCCAATTAATATGTTTCTAATATTAATTACGTTACACATAGGTGCTGATATTTCAAAAGACACTTACACATATGAGTAGATTCCTTAGTTATAATATTGCAAATGGACTCCAAACAGAAACACTCGGTAATACTGAGGCAATTAGAAATAAAGGAAACACACTGTATCTATCATTAATCGAAACTAAATAAATTCTATTTTATTTATTAGAGATCAATAAAGTGACATAACAAACGATTTAATAAATAATAATAATCTCAGGACAATTCACACAGCGCCATCTAGTCCCAAGTACAAATACATAGATATTTTTTTTCGTAAATACATACATAATATACATAGAAAATACCCAGACCGATACAAACAATCATACTCGTGAATACAAATTGGACGTAAAGCGGTGTTCTGGACGGCTATACCACCGAGGTCGTCAAATAAATAATATCATGTTTATCATAAAAGAGACTAATACAGTAGAATAGTTTACTTAAAAAAAACAAAACTTATAAAAACAAACGCAATGAATTAAAGAAATTAGATTGAAAAAACGGAATAAAAATATTATATTTTATACAACAATGATGGTAAACAGCCCATGTTATAGTAAACGGTTACTGTAGGCTATCGACGCCTGAAACACCAGAGGTGTCACGTGCGGGTTACCGACCCCGCTCATATTACCACTATCATAGTTATGATTACAGATCACCATCCAACTAATTCTTAGACAATACTTATTTAATTTTTATTTTAATCACTATTTGATGATATATTGAATTAAACTTTGATAAAATTCACTAAAATTTGTATGACCGTAGCAAATTTGATATATTTTAATAACAAAAAATATAATTATAACATTCAGATCAAAAAAAAATTGTTATCAATATGAAAATTGATAACAATTTGATTACATAATAAGTAAATAAAATTTCTCGTATACCGTACGAAAGGAAAAGGAAACTTTTTTTAAAAAGTAATAAAGATCCATAAATTCGGTAAAAACTGGGAAAAAATATATGGAAATCTGTTTTTTGCTATTAGTTCAATAATTCGAATTGGGACTTTTGTACTAAAACTTATTTACTTGTATTTTAGCATTTTTAAAGAGTCCTTCAGTAAAGGCATGAAACGTTTATACTCGTATGTAGTAACGTAATTTTTTATGTGGTAAAACATATATTTTATTATTTATAAGTTGGTAGGTATTAGACTATACTTTTTTCCATGGCAATAAGTTTAAACCTTAATAAAATGAAATCATATTCCATACGAAATTAATTTAAACAAATGTTGAAAATTATAATTGAAGACAACAATACATCGTAGATTGATATTCAGCTTTTTGCCTACCTAGCTACTCGTTCGCAAAATGTTTCAAATGCAAGTAATAAAACTGCGTAGGTGCTCGGCCGGAAATTTCCGCGTCATCGCATCCGAACCCCAATTGAGGACGACTTTGATTATTTTTCGACAATTTAAATTGAGAATTTAAATCAAATACTTGTAACCGAGAAACGTTAATATAGAACTTTCGAAGAGTCTAAAACAGCATTTTTGTAAACTCGTTTAAAAGAATTAAACAATTCGATGCAATCAGTGGACAATTTTACAGTTTGATAAATATGATATTCTTACGAATATAACGTCAATATTGTGAATGTAATACTTAGATATTGACTAAATAAATAAATTGAATACTTCTATTTCACGGTGCTGAAGTCATAATAAAAACATTACATGGGATTGCACACTTCAAAACCACATCTTACGTGTAAGGCCAAGCGAAGGATAATATTGTTCTCTACAGACAAAATGTCCTCCGTCTGCGTATGCCGCTAATCAGTTTTGAATACTACATCACTGTATTATCTATAAGACCCTCAGGGCTATGTCAATGTTTAATTTTAAGTGTGAAGCGCGAATGCCAACAGGAGTTTCAATTCTCTTAGATATTATGTAAATTATAATTTGTTTGCAATTCTATTAATTTGTAAGTCAATTTGATAATCAAATTTTCTGTGTAAAGTTAAATCTAATTTGAATATTAAATTTTGTTATTATTATACGTACTTTATACGATAGTATTGCTTTGTAGAGTACCCAGAAATTCAATTACCACGAGAATACAAAGGTACTATTTTGGTTTCTGTTGTTTTCTTTTTACGACAAGAATATTACTTACATAGTTTCTTGCTTTACGACTCTTAAATATACACGCCATCATTACACATTTACAGATTAATTGACTTGCAATTTATATTACTATATACTATATATTATACATTTGAAATTACTACTATTAATATAACTATAACTAAAAAACCAGTGACATCGTTCGATGCTAAAACGATTATAACCTAGAAGTTTTAACGCAAACCACAGTTGCCTCAAGAATATAGTCAGTGTTTTACAGATTTAATATGAAATTAACAATATTCTAATTAAAACTGTCTAACTATTAAATTATATTGAAATTGTGACATAGTGGCCTTGTTCATTCCTCGGCGCGTGTAAGTTCTGCTTTTGAGCAGTTTTGGTTAGGGCTGTGCACTGCATATATAACAGGCAAGTCAAGTTCCTTATCGTCCAGTACACTTTATAAATTAAATCGAGAATAACTTGTTAAAAATTCAACAGAATTTGATTTGTCTACGTTTTTTGGGAACATTATTGACTTATTTACGAGTTAATACACATTATAGTTAGAGAATTCAGATTATTTTCCTCATCTATCTCATACAGAATGTAGCAGATAATTAAAAATAAGACTGATGGAAAAAATAAGTCAAATACCCATCTAATTTAGATAAATTCTACAAAGGTATTTATATATTGAAGTAATTTCCTTTTATTAATCGAAACAGGAATAAAATTGAACGACTAAAGTTCTCACAAAAACCTAATATTACAAAGTTTGATTTTCCAATGTCGCTTGTTGAGCGGACAAGTTTTGAATTTATTTTTCCCCAAAACATTCCCGTGTACCAAAATCATTAATCAGGCTTCACTTTGGCAGTGACCCAACGTCCTTACTTCGCTCTCATTTGTATTTACTGAAAGAGTTTCAGGCCATAAATCATGCCATTTTGATAAATGAATCCATTCAATTTTTTCAAATCTTGAGAGACTATGTTTGGATTTAAATTGAGATAATTTTAGGTTTTAATGTATTCCGTCACGTCACTCATAATATGTAAAGTCAATGTTGTTATTAATAACCTTGGTTAAAATATAAATATTATTATTCAATCTTAATGAACTTATTACGGGGCTAAAATAATATTAAATCATCTAATTTTAAAGTTAGTTAGTAAGCGTCACAATCTGTGTAGAGTTTACGAGGATACCCCCTTAAAAAACAAAAATATTGCAGATTGTCTAAATTAAAAACTCATTCTTCAATTCGTTTAACATTTTTATTTCATTTTAATTATAGAAAGTTACGTTTGATTCTTTGAATTATATATTTTACTTTATTGTCATGAGAATATCTGGAAGAGCCTGTCTTTATTATACATCTAAATTCTCATATAATACGTTAAATATTTTTTTGGATATTATTTTAAAGAAATGGTTTTCTGAAAAACAACAATGACAGGAATCTATTAAATATTGTATTATTATTTCGAATATATATATTAGTATTCGAAATTATAAAGCAATATTCAGTAGATATCCTGTTCTTGTTCAGAATACATTAATTCAAGTATTCTTCAATGTCTTTGCAAAGTTACAAAAGTTTAAACGTCATCTCTTGAAAATTTTACGAATAAAATGAACTGCTATGTTCCTGTTTACATATACTTTCATAATCAAGAAAGAAAAAAGTACCTATTATTATTCTTGACTTGGAAAGCAACTCATAACTTCCCAAGCGTAAATTGACGTCAAGCCAAAATCTAAAATTTTAAATGAAAAAATCTCTCTTAACATCCGTACTTTTCTTAAAGATACCGAATTTAAGTTTGAGCGATTCGCGTGTCAGAAGTTTGGTTTTGGTCAACGTTTCGCTGTCTATATGAGCCCTATTATCTGAGACATTGAGTTTCTTTTGCGCTATTTAAATTATGGTATAACATGGTGAACTGGTATACAGCTTCGATAGCACGATGAATGGGCCATCTCCGGCAACTCGGGATAGTGCCGGAAGGCAATAGTCGATGTTTAGCCACAGAACCTTTTAACGTGTCGTGTTTTCTTGTCCAAGTAATAGTTATCAACTTGACTTAACATTAACAGCAATAGTAGCATAAGCTATTTCTTTTAGTTAGATTTTTATACCATTTAGATTTAAATACCCATCTATGGGTAAAATAAAATATATAGCGAAATTAATACAGAAAAAAAAAGTTTTTTTTAATTACAAGAATGCCTTACTTCTGTCTGTTTAGGCAGATGGAGTAAAAAATTCGGTAGTCCAATAGATACTGTTAGTATTTAGGTATTGTTTTGTATTTTATATTATTCCTGGCATCTGTATCGTATTATACCAAGTTATTGCTAGAACCACCCTGTGACTTGATTGTGTGAATGAATAAATTTATTTTATCTTATTTACATCCCTTATAAATATTTATGATAAACAATAACATTATTCAGCGTAAAGAAAAACAAAAGAGTATTAAGTGTACACATCACATTAACGTGGCACTAAATAATAAGTATTCTATGAATTTTACATATAAAAGGAGACAAAAGGAACATGAGTGGCCGCAGTTTGACATAGGTGAGTTGTGTAATGTGAATTATTCAAAAGAGTATTGTACTTATCTTGAGTGACACTTTATTTTCCATATAAAAACGTGTTTTTGATGTTTCTGTGTGATTAAATGACTGGCATTCAATGTTTAATAATATAAAAATATACATTATGCTCGACTATTTATTAAATAAATAAAATCGTAAATCACATCTTCTTCTATTCTATTATCGTTAGCTTGAAGAAATTAATAGGGATACTGTTTTTTTCACAGCAATTGTAAATTTGTATAATAAAAAAATATTGGTGTTTTAATTTATATTTCGAATTGACTATCTTATGATGGTAAATTCCGTAGTCAAAGTAAGAATAGGTGGCAGGCTTGTCCCCTGTAGACGCTAAATTAAAATATACAGAGTGAAATGAGAGCATGCAAGTATTGCGTTCAATGACGATCTAATATTTTTAGTAAATAGGCGTTATTAAGTTGTTAATTTTGTATTTCACATCTGATATATTTCTTTTAATATGTACTTAAAGTAATTACTTAAGTAAGTTCAAGTTAATTGCTTCGAGTTCAAGTTGGGTCGGTGTTTACTTTAAGATACCAGATGTGGGCAGAATACTATACCCGATTTAGGAAATATCTTTACCAAAATATCCCAAGCAAATATTGGCGCGAATTTTTTGGGTAAAGCAGCTTTGCTATTATCGCTGTCTTGAACAGGTCATAAAAACAAAGAAGAAAAAATAAAGACTTATAAATATTAAACAGAGAATACTCTCTCTTCTTATGTTTCTTGTATAATGTTTGAATACTGTAAATATCTGCGGCAAACACTATTGAAATTCAATTGTGAAAGGATTATATAAATATGAAAAGTATGTTATATACTGTCATTGAAGTACGTAGGACTATTTTATTTATGATACAAATACATAGCGCGTGTATCTGTGACGACAGAAATGCATTTCTGTTTGGTACTAAACTTCTATCTATATTGTAAACAAGTTGGACTCAATCCTTTGTGGAATACTTTTAAAGTTCCCGTATAAAGCCATTGTCTAAGAGCTGGCGGCGATTGGCAGCTTATAAAATACTTTCAACAAAACTGTATTAAAAGTATTTTTATATCACATTTCTTGGGATACTATAGTCGTAGAAAAGCTTAATAAAATAACAATAATATAGTAATATTACCCAGGATAATTTATATAGTGTCATCCAGTCTTAAGCTAAGCAGGGCTAATGTTCTATGTACTAAATACTAGAAATATTTAAATATAATACATAAAATAATCATCGTATAGGTAGTTATTGAGTGAAAGAATGTCCATAGGTTCTACTTGGAACTTAATTAGCTACTACTAACTATTATACTATGAAAAAAAACCAGTACTAAAGTACCATTTTATTAATTTTTATAATGTGGGAATTCGCTAAGTAAATTGATTAAATAATTTCCATGGAAACTGAAATTAAATCACTACTGGAATTAATTAATTAGTATTTATTAATAAATATAGTGATTTAATTACTGCTAGGTAATATAAGAGAAACCCGTAAAGAATACCTACTTTAGTTTAATTTAAATTGTCAATTTTAAGGTTGGTTATGAGACAGATGCCTAAGAAGGCCAGCTCTCTACAAGTAAGAGAAAGACGGATGTGGAGACCGCAGCGCGCTCTTCCGGCGCTACGATGGCGGAGATGAACAATTTATTTTTCTACGATACAAAAATGCACTTCTCTGGATATTCTGATAGGTTAACGTATAGGAGTTTATTATAGTCATATATATTAGACAAGATAGTGCATTAACCTTTTCTATTAGGATGTAATGACTTTTATCTTGTATCAAAAATTGTATTCTACTAATTATTTATTATAAGTGAAAGTTTTGTAAATATTTTTTATCTCTTATATACAATTACTTTTATACTACTACATGATTCTCAAAGAAATCAAAATATAATAACGATATTTTCGAATAATATAGTTAGAATACGTATTAAATTTATTTTTAATTATTAGCCACAGATTGGAAACCAAGTAAAGAGGACTACCGGGGACTTGACACTATATTTTTGTAATATTCGTATTTCTATTCACATATTACTGTTTTCCATCAGGTAAGCAGTCAGTTTACCTGACTGCTTACCTTATTGTAAGAAATACAAGAATTCACGCATTGCTCCTTCAGTGTAGAAATAAGTAAGACGACGGTTCTTACTCAGACAAAGCACACAAAGGTGCGACCTAATTAATTCAATTTAATTACCTTTCCTTTAGGTTACGACTACTTCCCTTGTACGGTGTAGGTATTAGAAATAATTCAAAGGAGTGCCTCTCTATGAATATTTTCCTACTGACTATTTACTTGTAGTATTAAACGTACACATATAGGTATATTTGTTTTGTTATAATACTCTAACATTCACAGTGCTTTTGCGAATGAAGGACAAAATGATCCTCGATTCTGAATAAGCAAAAGATTTATGCATTCATCCGTAGCACAGTATTTCCGAAGCATAATAAAAAAAGGGAAACAGTTACACCCATATTGCGGCGTGATTAATGAAAATTCCAGAAGCACTAATACAAACGTAAGTAACAAGGGACTGTGATGTATAATTTGTAAACATTGCGTAAAATTATGAAATAAAAACAGCAATGTAAAAAAATAACAGTGTAAAAGAGTGAAAAATTAATATCCGCTACTAAGCTTAACTCCTATTGCATACATTCATAGTTAATTTTGTAATTGTTTTTATATATGTCGGAGCAGATGCAGTAACGTAGATTTTAGATATAGTTATGTCAGCTACTCTGACGTCACTTGCGTTAAACAATTGAGAATATCTCAATTGTTCAACTCGTAGGTTATTATAATTAAACAAACTTAATGTAAGCACGTTTGAATAGTTACTGTATTTGTGATTCTACCACTCATTCGGAACGCAGATTCATCACAAGAAGAATGAGCAAGAAACTTGTGTGTTGCTCTTTTAATTAACTATTATTATTATTTCTAAGCAGACATGACTTTGTACGTGGCTCCACTGTAACTCCGTAACTCGGTAACTTGGTAACTCAGTGACTGTGTAACTCTGTAAGTATGTATCTCAGTAACTGACCACCTCAACCGTGTTCGAGTACAAGAAGACTTTCCTTATCCCCTCCTAGAGGGCGCTAGTGTGCTGACCAATCAGAGCGAATGCTCATGTACTCGCTTACAGTTTAACAACTCTTTATGATTATAGATTTTGTAGTACCTGATTAATTGCTTGAGAATTATAACAAGCTCAGCTTGCTCAGCTTGTTATAATTAGAGGGCGCTAGTGTGCTGACCAATCAGAGCGAATGCTCATGTACTCGCTTACAGTTTAACAACTCTTTATGATTATAGATTTCGTAATTACCTAACTGCTTGAGAATTATAACAAGCTGAGCTTGTTATAATTCTCTAAAGTACTATTAAGAATGATAGTAATTAAATTGCATGTTTTTGTTACTATAATTAGCATTTATGTTAACGACGTTGTCAGTCAATTGACTGCCCCAATTTCTATAATAAATTATGGCAGACAATTGAGTAACTATGATTTAACAGAATAGCTTTGAAACAATCCCAGCACTGCTAAATATTACATCGTGTTATCAAGTTATCTAAAATTATTAATTCAAATTAATCACAATGGTTTCTATAAATATTAATTTTACAATTACATTTCACGAAACACGTAATAGCAAACATTATAATTATAATTAAAACTCTTATTTTCAAAGATTTTGTGACAGTACAATTCCTGAATCATGCCAGCGCCGATATATATATAATTTCGATATTTATAACAAACATCCCTAATAGTTAAATATAGTCATATCATTTAATGATAACATGTTTTACTAGTGATAGTTTCGAACAAATGTATTTTCCGTTATAAATATGGTGTTGTATAACAAAGTAATTTCGAGTGTTCTATTACTCAACAAACTGAAGCCCAAAGCATTCGTGAATAAATACTAAAGACTATCACGATCCTTTTTTCTCGTAAGACGCTTCTCACTTATTCTTTTGGGGTTATGCCGTCACCGTCGGAGGCCGCATCGAGCTCATCATTTGCATCCAAATAGCTCCTATAAATTCGCTACCCGAATTTTCACCATTCTCTTCGCTCCTTGGGAGCAATTAAATACTTTTTTCTCGTACTTCGACCGTACCCGATTTTCCAGTGCGAATAAATTCGCTGTCCAGATTGTAGTCAGCGCCAGCTTCATTAGTTGAAATATTTCTACAAAATATGTATACTGCGATTTATATATGTTAGTAGTATTTTAGTTAGCAGTAGTATTATGTATATATATATACTAAAACATAATATATATTTAAATCTGTAGATCAAAGAAGATATATAAATATAAATTAAACATTATATAGACCAAATAAGGTTTAAATATTTTAATAAATTACACATATTAAAAGTATATATTAAAATAGTCAATTATACAATCAAAATATATTTGTTAAATGCCTAAAAAACGCAATTATTTTTTTTAAATTAAAAGCCTTGAGAGAATTCTAAAGATTTTATTAAAGTTCAAAGTAAATAGAAAAGGATAATCGAACATTTGATTCAAAATTTGGTATAAAAAATATGTAATAAATAAGGTCCATTACCACTACCACTACCATTACCATTTAATACAAAGTTGCTGTACTATGTGACTCTTTATTTTGTGTTGAAGAGTACTTTGCTTATTTATATACTAAAATTCCTATCATTGAAGTGATTGTGAGAATACCGTGTTTTGAGATAAATGGCACAACATGGGATTGTATAACTTATGATGAATTAGAGAAATGTAAAAAGTATAATTTATTTAAAAATTTGTTACTGTTTTAATGTTGCTCATTTATAATACATCTACTACTATATAGAGTATAGAATAAAGTTACTGATCTTGTCTAGCTATTTAATTACTTCATCATGTAACGGATTTTGATACAGATTTCACTATTATAATAAAAGTTGAAAAGTAAACAGCTAAATGTAGTGAGTAATATAAATGCTATAAATAAATTAAAATTTAGGTCGTGTCTGATACTTCCTTTTCTTTATTGTACAGTTGTACATGATAAAAATAAAACAAAGTTATTCAAAATAGATAACTTATAACGTCGAACTTATCTCTGAAATAGATCTTTTTCAAGACAGCCTTTAAAAAAGTGTCAGGAACCTGTTTGTTATTCGATTGACGACTCTATCACTATCCTAGAATGGGTCATCAATCATCATAAGCCAATAGATCGGTATGATCTTTTTTAAGACATAAAAACATATTCAGGTTCAAAATATAGTCTGTATTTCTATGGTCGTTTCGCTTTGGTCACATTTAGATATCTAAAGTCACGGGAAAGTACTATATTATACTAGTATATTATAAAGCCGACATCCGTATAATTTTCTATTTGCGAATGATTTCTTGTTATGGTGCGAATGTGAGCTGCCCGCGGCGAATTCAATGGTTTGGAAGTGATAAGCGTCTCAGACATTTTAGCCACTTGTATGCATTGTATCTAGTCGTAATAAACCATTGATTTTCAAAGTCGAAGTCAAGTGACTTATTCTTATATAACTTGTATTATTTAAAAATTATGTGTAAATAATATACTTATTATTAAAATGTACCTATAACTTTTGCTCAGTTTGGAATTAGATGGCATTGTGTGCTCTAATTTATTTAAGAATTTTACTGAGTTATAAGTTAAACTAAGACTAGCTTTCTTTTTTTAATAACTTGATAGGCAAACATCTGACGACTCATTGCCAATGGGTATATATGTAAACGCAACGCAAAGCATCACGAAAATCACGTTATCATGAAATGCTCGTAGTGCACCCCGAATTTCCATTCCAGAGTGTTCGGATGTTAAGCGTCCGTACCCTGTAATTTCATAGCTAATAAATTACTACTATAATAGCATAATAGTATATACCTATAAAAAGTTAATCATTAGATGAGTAGAATTCATTATAACCAATATAGGATTTGAGATTACAGTCCTACTGTGAGACGTTTTGTACCTTTAACTGATACATACTAAGGTATTAATCGATTGAAAACCTCTTGTAGATTACTTAGCGTAGTAGTCTACGAGTTGGGAGACGTAGACTTATTAGAAGTAGAAGATTGATCACTGACGGGGTTTCTCTTATTGCTTGCTGACTGCTATAAGTAGTTTCAGTAGTAACTCTAAATATAACATTTGTAATCAGTATTACAATCTAATTATAGAAAAATTTAATTAAAATTAATATCAATCTAAATGCAAGTAATTAGGTAAATTTGATTTAACTATAACATAAATTTAAACCTAATTCAATTTAATTAAATTCAGCAAGGATCATACTTAATTCATCTATAGAGAGGACAAACCGAGTTAAAGGTTTTAGGTAGATTGCAATATATATTATTGTAACTTTAGACTTAATAAACGTATAAATTTGAAACAAATGAATGTATACGTTTTCTTCATTAATCTGATTTAACTCTTTCACTCTCTCTATATCCTCTTATAAGTAACGGGGGAGGAAAATGTAGTTAAGTTTCGAGTACTTCAAGACTACTTAAAACTCAAAGTGATTAATTTCTTAAGATATTTCTATTCTTTTAATAACTTTTTTAAAGTATACTAAAGTGTTGTAAATATACTTCTATTAGTCAGTGTTTAGTTTCAAAATTTACATTTATTGAGAAACCCTTACAATACCAATAATTACATAAATATGTATAACAACTTTAATATGGTATTATTTGTTTATATTTTAAAATAGTAAGTAAAACACGAAGTTCATAATAAATTATTTAGAAAATAAAAAATATATATTTAAAAGAGCCAAATACTTTAGTTCAAATAATTTTCACAATCTTTTCTTAAACGTAAACTGTTGTTTGTTTTTTTTATAGCATAACGAATAAACATGGTCTCGGTTCACCTGATGGTAAGTGATTACATTAGATGAGCACCAACATCAGTGATCATGAGCACCCGAAAAACCAAGTGAATTTGTAAGTTCGTTAATAAACTCTCTTCTTGAAGGTTTCATATATCGTATTGGTTCGGAAATACCATTTTTGGAAGATCTATCTCTGTTGTTGTGCGTCGTAAAAAATCTTGAAAAACGTATGGCGGAGGACCGCCATTCATACAGATGATCAGGATGGTATTTTGATTTGGCAGATAATGCGATGATAAAATTCAGCTTTCAATTGTATTTTCATGAATTTCAATGGCAGCTCTATTTACAAGTAGAATTGCAAAGTACTGTTCAGAGATGCTAACTGTATGATTATCCTGGTACAAAAACGATATTTTATGTATCTAGACGAGAATATTTGTCCTCCGGTACGGGCCAAATATTATTAGAAAATCGGTCAAAATACAATAGATGTACAAATTAGATAGACAAATAGTGAGAATATACGAGATTTTATTACTTAATCGTACAAGGATATGTTTAAGGTTGACAACCCTGCTATTGTTAGAGGTCACAGCATATTATTATATAAGTTTCAAGCCATATTAGATACTTTGATACAGCTGCCTCTATGGAGGCATAGTAAGTGCAAATTCTCTAAATATAAGCCACATGTCGTGTTAATCTCATTCCACACGAGTAAATTACAAGATCGGGCGACGTTGGCTACTCGCCAAATGGCCGACCGCATCAGAAAGCATGATATGCCGCCGATAATTTCTTTTGTTCTCAGTATTACTTATTAAATCTTAGAAAACACAACATTTATATCTTTTTCTGCACACGAACACAATGCTACATTAATGTTTGGTACTACTTGCTACAAAAACATATTACGCCGACCCCAAATTTATGGGATAAGGAAAAAGCAGATGATGATGACTACTTGCATTAAAGTCGAGTTCGTCATGTTGACTGATTTGTGTCACCTTCTTTGCTGTCCTTGGATTTATTATTGTTTTTTTTTTAATTTTTGTAGTTCATAAGATACTTTAAAGTCATTCAATACAATAGTTTATTTTCTATTTTATATCACTTTATGTTGACTTATTTCTTACAAAATTGTTTATACTTAATGCCGTTAAATACAAGAAGTTAGTTTGTAAAAAGCTTAATTATTCTAAGGTAAGTAAAATAATTTAAATTTAAAAGTCAAATCCCCTGTGTGTATAATTATGATGTGACATGTGACATTCCTATCTTGGACATATTTTGAATTTTAAAATAGTTTCGGTTTCAGCACCTCGTGCTTGCTAGATTGTTATTATTTCATTTGTATTTATGAGTGCTATTAATTGTATTGATCTAGTTGTATATTATGTATCAGTTTTCCAGTACCCATAACACAAGCTGTGCTTAGCTCGTGAGAATGTTAATAAGACAGAATGTCCTGTGTTAGTATTATTAACATAAACTAACCCACAATACATCAAGAGATTTGCAATAAAGTATGATATAGAAAATAAAAATATAAATAGAAGGGAAGCCTCAAGGCGAAAGGTTAGTTTCATGTATAAAATAACTATACGTTAAAAGAGCTTTGAATAAACAACACGCTAGTTACACACTAGCCTTCTTTGTTTGCGAAAATATTATGAACACAAGATTATCATTGCAAATTTCCCTATACTGACGGGTAGTTCTTTGCTACGATATTGCTAATAATGTACTTGTTATTTTATTCTATATGTATTATGTACTATATATGCTATGTATTATAAATGTGGCTACTCCAGGTTCGCACTAGTGCTATTGCTAAAAAAAATAGAATGTATTGAGCTTTAATCTGTCTATATCGCTTTAGATGGCGATTTTTTAATATGACAATTTCACTTCTCCATACGTCTGTAATTTTATATATAATTTTCAATATAATCTGTAATTTTCATTACCAGGTTTAAAATCTTGTAATGAAAATTACAGATACAACAAAAAAGAACAGTTAACCAAACTTTTAGTGGCGTTACAGTTTACTTATATAATATTATATAAAATAATTTATTGTCAGTTTCAAATATAATACGTGGGCTGCCTTTTAAGTTGTGTCGTTTGAAATAAGTATAGATAATCTAATAGATCATTATCATTTATTGTTTTTCAAAATATTCTCCGCGACATTTAATACACTTTTGCATACGTTCAAACCAGTTTTTAAAACATTTATTCCACTCCGAAGTTGGGGTAGTCAAAATGGCCGATTTGTACGCGTCAACAGCTTCTTCGGGTGAGCTGAAACGTTGACCACGAAGACTTTTCTTAATTTTGGGGAACGTAAAAAAATCGTTAGGGCTTAAGTCAGGGCTGTAAGGCGGATGATCCAAAATTTCGACATTTTGGGTGCTCAAATACATCTTTGTTTGACGGGCGGTGTGCGAACTTGCATTGTCATGGTGCAGTATCATACGACGTCTTGAAATGTTTTTTCGAAATTCGGTGATAACTTGTGGCAAACAAACAGTGGTATACCAGTCAGCGGTAACCGTCTTGCAATCTTCTAGTACAATAGTGGCGACATGACCACCCTTTGCCACAAACGAGGCAACCATTTTTTTTTATTGCTCCGTGAGCGAATGATTTTGGTCGGTTTTGGCTCATCCTGGAAGACCCAAACAGTTGACTGCTGCTTAGAATTTGGATCGTAAGCATATATCCAAGACTCGTCACCACTAACCATATCATAAACATACTTTGACTCTCCTCGGTTGAATCGCTGCAGAGTTTTGCGACACCAACTAACACGGGCTATTTTTTGGTCGTCGCTAAGCAAATGTGGTATCCAACGAGAGATCAACTTTCTTACGCCAAGTTCTCCATGCAGGATTTTTTGGACAGTGGTCCCCGAAATGTCCACGGATGCCTCTATCTCACGGTATGTCACATGACGATCTTCGAGGATTAGTTGCCGCACGGCTTCAATATTCTCTTGCGTCATGGCGGTTTTTGGACGACCTTCACGTGGCTTGTCACTGAGGCTAGAGTGCCCACGTTGAAATTCTATATACCATCGTTCTATAGTCCTACGACATGGTGCTACATCAGCAAACACAGAAGTGATTTCCTCAAAGCACTGAAGTCGCGATAATCCCCTTTGATAGTTGTAAAAAATTATCGCACGCAAATTTTCCTTAGTGATTTCCATTTTTACAACTGACTTGTCACCTTTGAATAGACGATACAATAAAACTATTCGACCAATCTGAAAACATTCTTTTGTTTTCGAATTCTAAATTCAAAAAGATGTAAATGCCATATGCTTTTTTTTTTAATAATCGCGGGAAGTTGGCAATTGACACGACTTAAAAGGCAGCCTAGGTATGTCCGTCTATGAGGGTAGACCTATTTATTATTATAGGTATATTCTTTGTTATGCTCAGTAATAAAGTATTAGCTGGGTTATAAGAGTATTAGTTATTAGATCGGAATTTACCTCGGCTTCTGTACGTTGGCATACCTAACTACCTTATGCCATGTGTTAATAATGTTACTGTCAAAGTGTTCCATAGCATTGACGTGGGTCAAAAAGGTTCAATAGCGCCTCGCGATCAAGTTCCCCTAAGCAGTATTTCACCTGAATGTGTACGAAGTACAAAAATATTTTTACTAACAGGAAACTAACACCTAGTTACAAGGTAACATGTGTACCTGTAATATCATTCATCGAGTTCACAGAAAAAATGTCACGTCAAGAATATTTACTGTTTTTATATCTTGATATTTTTCAAACTATCATGGTTAATATTTTCTGTAAATGACATCTGTACAAGTGTAATTAATTCATTATATATAGGTAGTCTATCCAATCCGAAGAATTCTCGCGTTATCAAAGTGTAAGATAGAAAAACAGCATTTTATTTTAATTAATTAGGAAATTACACTAAACAGTAAGTACTAGTAGTATAATTTTAACTTAGAGTAATCTTCAATACTTAAGACAGTATTACTGTGATGCAATGTTATAAAATACGTTTATAATTTTAATGAAATTTTGAAACCGAAAACTCAAAAAACGATGAAGTGTAATGAAAATTGAATAGCACTTAAGTACAAAATAAATTAAATAATAACAACATCCTAATAACAAAATAATACTAATACAATATCGATGTTCAAACATGAAAAAGAAAACAATGCATTTCAATTTTAAAGATATAATATCAAAGGAATTCAACGAACAGTTCGCAAGGAATTTTTCCAGTAATTTGGATTCAATTCACAGCGACCAATGGCTGGCAATAAATAAAGTGCAACACCAAATGAGGCCGGCAGGCTCCCTGGAAATAATCCAACTCACTTATGTACTTTTTGCTTCATTACACACAGATAAAATTGGTAAAATGAGACTGTTGCAATGAAGTAATACGTTGAACATTTTCGATTAAATGTGAAATCATTAAATTGTGTAATTACATTAATATTTCTATAACATACAAGAGGCCTGCTGTCTTTGCAAGGGTATTTCACAAATATCTCAGAAATTATAAAGGTATAAATAATACCACCTAGTTAGTACCGGCGTTACTATTGCATATTTTAATCTGTAAAAGCAGTTATTTAGTTGACATAACTATTATATATATTATGTCATACATCGCAGTCTTTTGTTTATGCATAATATTGGTCGTGAGGGGTTGAAAGGGGTGATGAATGGTTGTATGGAAATATTGTTATTTTTAAAGCTTGAAGATTGAGACAATTTTTTTAGGATGCTGATTATATTTAATTTTGTGTTTTTAATGATGTTATATTCATCAAGCAGCTTATTTCGTAAGCTGTGTTTCGATCTCAATTTTACAATATGGCAATGAAATTACGTAATTGTTACAGAAGTAATGTTTGTATATCGATTCGTGATGCTCTTCACATATCTAGAAGACGGTTGCCACTTACCATCAGGTGGATTATCAAATTTGTCTATCATTTCATTTACATAAAAAAATCGAATTATATTAATTTAAAATATTATTTCGGAACAATAGTATTAAATAAAGCTGTAATGTAACTAGTATATACCTACATACATACTTATATTTACATTGTGTACAATTAGAGTATATTTCTTAATTGATCAAATTGAAATTCATGTCCCTCGGTGGTGTTTACAGTCACAAAAAAATAATAATAATAAGCTGCCTAATAATAGACATGGAATTTATGTGACAGCAAAAATTTGTATAGACATAAAATCTTTGGCGATTTTCAATATAGCAATTTATTTATCGCATTATTTAGAAAGTAAACTGATTTTATATATCTAAATGGAAACAAAACATAAGGGATCTAATTGGAGAAATAATTTACCGTTTGATCATAGAATGTTATTAAATATTTCAGAGTTTAATCGAAGCGTTAATTGGTTCGTCCGACGCGCAGCGGTCGCGCCGCCCGTACCAGTGAAATGAATCTTTTCATTTAAAATATGATCACATGTCATTTTTATTAATGGGAGTGTGTTTTCACTCTTTCGGGGCTGAAATCCTGATAAATGTGGTGCTGTAAAGTAGAAATAAATTGTTGGTAACTTTTCCAAAATATACTAGTACCTATTACTTAATGCAGCGTATTGTTATTGTTGACTTTTTATTTAGTAAGGGATATCGTTAAAGTACCAGTAATGCCATTAAAATTTATCAAAATATTTTTCCAAATATTATAATTATCTGGAATTCTATCTAATATTTAGTCATCATACAAACCGTTGTATTTTTATGAATACAACTTATGGATTGTTTATACTGATCGGTTTCTTCTTTATGTATTTTTAGAATTTATATTTTTGTTTACTACCGATAGTATATACTAGTTATTCCTAGTATGGACCGATATTTCGTTGAGTGATATTAATACATACTAAATTTTATGACATAGATAAAAGTATTAGATAAACGTACTTTTCTTTCTCTTCTGCGAGGATATACGGCATACCTACAGGTGTAGGTATGCAATATATAGGTAATTATAGTTTAGTATTGTTTTGTGTATTCAAATTTATACAAAGCGTAGCAGTATTTTAGTTATAATAAACTATATATATACTCTTATGTTTGTAGGTAATTTAATATATTTTATTGAATTTAGTGTTATTTTGGGGATTTCATTAAAGAAAATAATATAAATCTGTTAAGTAATAAACATAAAAATTATTGTTATTTTGACTTTGTGCAAAAATTTTGTATTTACTTACACATTATTCAAATAAAGTTCTAATATTACTTAACAGTACAAATGAAATTTCACTCCTAATTTTTCGTATACTACTCCAAGTATTTATTTAATATTAATTGTTGTTACGTTTATATTATTATAGATGTATTTTTTAATACATAGTTTTAATAGTAGGTATGTAACATTTAACGGCAAAGTCCAGTCACAACGTGAAATTAAAGGTTTAATGAGGCATACTCACTTGAAACATGCAGTTAGAGTTGAATAAAACGGACATCCGGGTTTTAATTTGTCTGCGAACAGCATTTGTCACAAAGTTCTGTTCGCAGACAAATTAATTCCTGCAATACACGTCAGCAAAGCGTTAACAATCTTCACACCAGACAACAAATTGCGAAGTACGTAGTCACTAAATGTTTTCACCGTTTATGAATTAAGCCGATCGATATATTATACGACTAGTCGTTGGTAGTTCAACGAACAATCTAGGTCGGAAGAATGCTCTTGAACGTGAACTATGCGAACTACGTACTTCTTCGATGATCTTGCTCTCAATATATAACATCTTTATATTCATCTATATAGAATTGAGTAATGAAACAAACTTTTTTATATACTATAGCTAATTAAAATTTTAAACTTAAATATGTATTTTTCAAATAAAAATACATATAATACCTACATAAGGATTAGAAATAATAATGTCTTAGGACAATTCACAGAGCACAGACATTCTCAAGCTACGCAGAGCTTGTATTATCAGTACTAGACAATTGATATAAATACATACTTTTTTTGATATATATACTTAATATACATAGAAATTATCCAGACCGATACAAACAATCACAATCATAAATACAAATGTTTGAACCGTACGAGATATCGTATCCGCGACCATTTACTTTAAGGGAGTATGTTTAAACCTCTTGATTATCAAGACCGTATAACTAAACATATATAACACAGAAACATTATTGAAAAAAGAACTGGCGAACTAAGTTATAAATAATTTCGCCATAGAATTACGAAATGAATGAGGCCCTGTACATCACGGTCAAGACACTATTAGTATTTTATTATATACTTTTGAATATGTTATGATCAATGGTTTTCAGTCGTTAGTGTGTAATTGTTCTACGTATCGTGGGCATATTTTTAATAAGAATAGAGGCAAACTATTTACCCGCAGGCATTGCAGTCTGGGCATAGGTCAGCACTAGGCTTCCATTCTCCAATCGATGAATTGCCCGATGATGCCTCGTTTATAGGCGAGACACGTGTCGCCATACCGTGTAGACTTAATAACAACTGGAGATTAATCACTACATGGATGACCACAGAACCTTTGATGTTGGTCAGTACGCTGCGCCAAATTGTTATAGTCTCTAGCCATACATGTTCTAACGGTGGCGAAAATAAATCAAATAATAATAATACTGATAAACTTCGCTAATGTTTAATAAAGAGGATTTTTGTGTAACAGGAATGGCGAACAACCTAATGGTTTGAGCTGAATGGAAGTACTAATTATATAAATGAACAGCATTATCTGATGTCTATGTCATTACGTGGCACCAATGATACCACTCTTACATTACTATTTCGGAGGTATCATGCCTCCATAACATATAAAATACAGATTCATTGGCTTTTTTTTTTATAAATGTAAAAAAAAAATAAGCCAATGCCCTTATCATTCTTCAACAGAAATATATCTTAAAAAGAAAGCTGCTTGAAGTAGATGTTCTATCTCATCTACTTCAAGTAGCTTACTTTGTATATATCTAGTTTAATAAATTTAGAAGATTATTAAGAAAAACTCAAATAATACTTGACGGATTTCAAACCATTGCATTTGCCCCAGATTTATTTAAAGTAAAATATGGTATTTTACTTTAAATAAATCTGGGGCAGTAGTAATTGGTACAGGGGGTGGGAGTCACTGTAGTCAATGACTGTCAATGCATTCTTACAGAATTCGAATGTCTAGAAGTGCAGTAGAAAAGTTTTAGAGCGGAGTTAGGAATATTTTTCCAAGATTCTATCTAAGTTCATGAAACATAATAGGTTTTCGAGTTCAGTCGCTTCTAAAGCTATTGCCGTACTCCTGACTTTTTTTATTTTATTGTCTCCATTCAATTCTATCTTCTAAATTCCGGGATATAAGTAACGTATGTAATAAAAGGCGTAGTAAATTTTATTTATTATATCCAATGGCAGAAGAATTTCATGTAATAAATAAGAAAATTCTATGATTAGCCAATATGTGTGTGAGAGGTTGTGATATATTTAATCATAGCTTATATTTTTATTGGAAGGAATAAAAAAAAATATTTGTGCGAATAGAGTTTACCGCCGATATATAGATAAATTTCGCTCTTTTGTAAAAGATCAAAAAGAGCAAAAGAGAAAAAGATCTAAAATATCATTTGACTCATAATTCTTAAAATTTCGTAAAGATGTGTAATATCTACATTTACACATCTTTACGAAATTTTAAGAATTATGAGTTGAATGATATTTTTGATCTTTCCAAAAGAGCGAATTTTATCTATATCATACGGCGGTAAACTCTATTCGCACAAAAATTGAAGATATTGTGTTCCAATTATACTCGAATATCGTATGAAATGAGATTATCATCTTTTAAAATATGTTAAAACTATATTGAATATCTTTTTACAGTTCAAATGTAACGAAAAAGTATTTACCGATGTTGATATGGCTGTCGAAGTTTATCCTCAGTGTTTATTGGACCAAGCAATATAGGTTAAGATAGTTTTACAGACGTACTGAGAAAGGTTTGGTACATTCATCAAACGCCGCATCCATGCGTGAGTTACGGTTACGAGTGATCCCCGCATTATCTTCCTATAGAGTACCTCACTCATATTGCTTCTATAGGTAATTTTTGGTCAGCAGTAACTTATAGTAAGGCATTTTATGTACGGTTTCCTTATGTCAATATCTGTTTATTAACCAAACAGATACTTTATACATTCCTGGATTAATAAAGTCTCGTTTATCTGGAAGTTTGTACTCGTATATTATGAACAGAGAAAATATCGTAGATACTACTTATCGCATATTCCACTTTAGTTTTCAAAATTTCAAACTGCCTGACTGTGATAAGCTCATTATGAGCGCATAAATGGATTTATTTCAAATTCCCTTATATCTCCTGCATAGAAGCTAGCGTTACCAATAATAATACGTATATTTAATCAAACTTATCTCGTAGAATATTAAATTATTATTTGCTACTAACTAATATAAAATAAGAATGTATAAAAAAGCTAATTAAAAAAAAGAACTGTTTTTATAGCAGCGTTCTAAAGATAAATCTAGGTCTAGATAATTATTGGTACAAGAAAATAACTTACTAAAATGAAAACTGTTATTAAAACGATATATTAATAACGTTTTAATAACAATTAAAGAATAATCTCAGTTTTTAGTTCATTATAACTAATTTACTTTTGGTGCAATAAAGAGCTAATAAATAAATATGTGTAATGAAGTCT
This sequence comes from Achroia grisella, assembly GCF_030625045.1. NCBI lineage: Eukaryota > Metazoa > Arthropoda > Insecta > Lepidoptera > Pyralidae > Achroia > Achroia grisella. The sequence continues at coordinate 2,141,565 of NW_026712655.1, read as the reverse complement.
AACAAAAACTGTAAGTGATTACTATTTATTTAATAAACATAATAGATATTTATAATTTATTATAATTATTTAACTTTAACCATGCGCTATTTTCTACCATTCATCCATAGATAAGTCCAAATAATAATTTATTGTTGGCGGTGGAAACATAAAAATCCGACAGAAATATAGGTAAAGAGAAAAGTGCAAGGAACAGAGATAAGAGAAAAACTAAAAAAAGATACTAATTTAGAAAATATTTCCGTAATTTACATTTAAATGAAAATTTATTCATAGCGGTCTTGATGTTAAGAGGTAAGTCATTCCAAATATTATATTTACGTTAGTATTTTTTTTTATATTTTTTATGTATATTAAATAAATTGCGTTAGTGGTTCTGAAGAATAGCTGATATCCCTTTTTCCTCGCTCATCGTAATTGGCATTAGGATAATCGTTCACGGATAATGGTTCCTGGGTAGTTTAGTTTCGGATTACAGTAATTGGAACAAACAAAACAACAGCTCAGTGGGCGGAGATATCGAATAGAATTGCACAGAACAAAATGGTACAATCTGTGAAACTTTATTTGCACAAGTTGCAGTTCTTTTGTACGTATGACACAATTAAATTTTAGTAAACAATTTATTACAAATTAAAAAACAGAATATGCATTCTAATTAATTCATTATTTTTAAATAAGATATATATCTATCTATCGCCATTTAATGTGTCATAGTATACAAAATATGTACATAGTTTATATAAATAAATTGTAACAGAAATAATATTTTTTTATTCTTATCTAAGCGGCTTCTGTCAGCTTCCACGTCTAAAATAAGAGTATGTCAAACATAACGAATTGTTGAGTAGTTTAAAAAATACACATTATTTTAAACTAATACTGCAATAATTTGCATAGAATACATAACTCAATACCAAAAGTTACACCATAGAAATAAAAACGACAGCTCTTCCAAAGTTGAGAGAGATTACATAGCGTGGTGCTGACCAACCCCTCTGGATTTGCCCGTTGCTAAGCTCCTACGTAGGGTTATCGCATCGTATTCGTGTGGAATAAATATAATTTTATAAAAAATTAACTACATTATTATATAAAATTATATAGATTCATATTGTGACTGAAAACAAACGTAAATAAAGAAATTAAATAACATAAATTTTATGAACGAAACTGAAACAATCCTAAAATTCGAATTATTTCCAATTTAAATATAGTACAATGCTTTTTCGTATGGTACGAAACAGGAATACTACATACTATATTCCTTTTTACTCCTAAATTTTGTATGAATCACTATGTAGTAAAATATGTGAAACATGAAATAAAATCAATACCAATAGCTTTGGTCATCATATATTATTAGACATAAATTAGACAACTATGATGTGTATGTATCTGTATCTGAATGTTAATATATTATCATGATTTTATATGGGACTGGAATTCACAACCCTATATAGCCGTTGGGCACCTATCTCATTCTTATATTCCTAAAGCGACGGGAAAACTAACGAAACTTGACCGAGTCAAGAGCTATTTTCTTAGGGATTGTCATCTTGATTACAGCTTCAAGAGTAAAGAGTACAAATGAATTTCAGGAACTATCGATGTCTTATATCGTGTTACTATTCGTACGAAACATGTAAACCGACTTAGAACTTTGTCGTCTCATTTCCAAAATGTTTCCTCGGTACCATTTTCTCATAATGAGGTTTGGGTGTAGATAAATTAGTGATGTAGGCTCAGGGATCTGAGGCCCAATCTAATTAATGTCTAACTAAAATAGGGATAGAGATAATATTGCCAGATCTGTGTGTAATTTGTGATGTTGATTTGGTGCGTTTTATTGGAATGAAATACCTAATATATTCTATAGAAAATGGCTCGCTAATCACTAATATAATATTTTGTTACCATTGTCAGTAGTATATAGTGAACTTTACATTGGTAATAATTTTATATATATCAATACACAGCAGATAAGTCCTCACATATAGATCAAGAAGTCTAAATATTTATAAATTGTTTTCAACAACTAAAAAATTTAACAACTGTGGAGAATTTAAATTTTGTTACCGAAATTAATTTTTTTTTAATATAAATAAACAGCCTTAACTTAACCCATCAGCATGTCATAAGATAATTGTACCATTTAGTCTCAAATTTAAAGTGCAAAATATTAAAACCTTTAGTGCTTTTAATATTTAATATCTTAAGGATAAAAACCATCAAATAGGTACCGTCTTGCATAAAACCAATGTAATTAAATAGCAAAAAGATAGGTATTGTTCGACCCAGACGGCGTTGCACTTGGAGAATTTTTCGACTAATTCCGATTCCATTCACAACAGACGGGAGTCGAAAGGCGAGATGGACTAAATGAACCGAGAGACTGGATTAGACAGGCTTACAGTATATTTGTGAGGGAACGTGTTTTTGAGTACAACATTCGAATTCTACTTACTACTAAAATATAATAAATATCGCAGCACAACTAGTTCTATTCACTGTTATGTATATCTGATACATTTCAGCTACTTAATTTTTGGATAAATTTCTTGTTTTGCACCGAAAATATAGTAAACATTAAATTCATTAACCGAAAAGTCATCTAAATTGAGTAACATTTTTTTACAAAGTAAACAAAATTGTTATTTTTAAGGTTGAAGATACTCGTTATTGTGTTTTTGAACATTGGTTTCTCTTTACATAATAACCTTTTCTACTTAGGTAACTTAAATACAGATAAGATCTGAAATACACTAATCTATACCTTTTTAGAAAATACATTTAGACGTAGTTCACTTTGTGTTTTCTTTTATATGAGACCATTTTCATTCTCTTTTCTAATTTACCTCGAGCTTTATATTCTCATGTTAATTAATCAAGTCGAATGGTCATTTAAAATTTATTAAGTCTAAAGATTTCATGTATTCGTTCTTTTCTTCCTTTTAAATATTCTTTTTAATTTATTTACTCTTTAAAGTAAGCGATCTAACTCAATCGTTCAAATGAATCGTAATTTCTTAATATTTATATAGAAATTTAATATTTTATTGTTATATGTTTGCTAACGTTTAATTACAGTTCCAACTATATAGTGTAATTGTAAAAATTAACATGACGTATCTATTTATATAAACTTGCTAATAATGAGGTAATGTATTATTTTCCATATTATTTATTATATATATATTTCGAAGCCACGTGTGATCAATTTAATGAAGCCTAATTATGTAAAGAGTATTGATTATCAAGTAACGGAATAACATTAACGGGTTTGCTTTTTTCTATGTAACATTTAAGATTAGCAGTTGAGAGCTAAACTGCAAAATTATAGATTTTTCGTTGTTACTATTGAAAATTGTTAACATCATCGACACAAAATTATGGTCCAGGTGACTTGGTCGCAATTTTCTAACCAGTAGACAATACAAGATCTTACGCGTTGCTCTATTATGTCGATAGCATTATATTGAAATTCTGATGAATATGAAAATAAATACACGGAATTTATTTGTCAAAGTAATATTTCTTTGTAGGAAAACCCGGATAATCGTTAATGCTCTGCCCCGGGCGAAATCCCCTGTATAGATTGCGGTATCACCATAAATAACTGCGTAACTGTTTTTATGGAGGAGAAAATTACTCTTTTCACTCACTGCCTTTTATGTACCGAGATTTTTTGTTTACGATTTCGACTTACCGATTGATGTATTATATACTATTCTGTTAATACTACTGGGAACCGTGACTTTGCCTGTATTTACGATTAATAAATTATCGTAAACATAACTTTTATTTGTTTATTCTTATCTATATTTAAACTAAGAAGAAATTTTCTTATACCTACTATGACAATAAATATAAAATATGATTGTAATTTAAATTTATAGTCATGTTGGTCTGTTGGGACCTCAATCTCATCTATTGCAGCCGCGAAGCAGCTTGCTTTGTAATCTATTTTTCGGCATTAAAATCACATTCGGCAGTGAAGTCTTGTAATTTCCTGATAAATTCTAATAATTTCCATATTATCCTCTTATCCTGTATGAGACATGACATCTAGTTCTCTGGAATGGATACACATGAGTGGTATTATAGATTACACGTAATAACATGTAATTTGTGGTGCATTAGAATATACGGAATATACGGCGACGGTTACCATTTACCCTCAAGTTTGTATAAAAAAATTGCAGCTCTCTTTTCAAAATAGGCAATGTAGATAAACTTGTCAATACAACCGTCTGTGAAGTGAGTAATGAAGTGAGTTCACATAGTATATGTATTCCGGAACTAGTTTGGAATGATTGTGCTCTGACAATACCTGATTCCCTTGAACACAATCGACTACAAATTGAAATCATCTTAGCGCCTTTGTCAGTATTTATTCATTCGATTACATTATCAAGACGTAATCACAAGTTAGTATTTCGACATCCATTTCTTAATTTCCTTATTCTTTTTTATGCCTATACATAAAATTATGGTATATAATAACAGGTTGTATCTGTTAAAAACTAGGTGTGAATATCGAGATCATAATTATTCTTTTTCTAAAAACAGTAATCATTTGGACACAAACATTTTATCATTTGATCTACATAAGTAATAAATTTAAATAAATAAATGTAAGTAACAAACTGATTTTTAAAAATAAAGTCTAGATTTCTTATGTACCTAATTTTCTTACTACAATATTTAGCTTCGTCGATTTTTCTATCATCTTTCATTTCGAATGTAATAATCTATTACATGGTTTGATTCACTTCAATATTTTTTTAATAATTCCCCTCTAGTTGCTTAACCGCCTCATTATTGGTATTGAGCTTGGGGATTTAGTTTGCTTTCTCGGTATTTACTTTTTATACGGTACTTTATCTGGATATAAAGGTTGTGTTATTATGAACATAAATTGTTTGTTGTTTTTATAACTTGAAAGAAGCTTTTTGTATCATAAGATGGAAATACCCAAGAACTATATATAAGTAGGTATATAGAAATTAGGTTAGATCAGATTGTGAAGTTAGCAGTGGAGAATATTTTAGAATTATATTTGTATGTGCCATTGTAAAAATGTACATTTTTACTAAGAAAATACAGTAATAAAATCAATTAGATAAAAAAATTGTAATTATGAATGAGAAAATTAAAAACAATAGGCATAATAACGACCGCGGACTGGAAGATTCAGCGTAGGAAGGCCTTCAGCAAGGTGGACCGACGATCTGGTCAAGATCGTTGGAAGGGGTTGGATGCGAGCAGCACAGGACTGATCGTCGTGGAGATATTTGGGGTAGGTCTTTGTTCAGCAGTGGACGTCTTCCGGGCTGAAATAATGATGATGATGATGAGGCATAATACTGATTTAAATCTAAAAAGTGAATAGAACTTTTTAGCATGAATACTTTTGAAAATAATCGTATTTTGTATTACAAGGGGAATAAATCGATTCGTGCTACCAGTGAGCTAGCTGTGGAAGCGAGCATAAAAACACGTACGACACAATAAAGGCGGAAAATGATAGGTAGATTTTACTGTATATTTCAATTTATGAATAGAATAATAATATATGTTAAATGAGGTGCGATAGGGCTGCTCACGATGTTACGTTGAATTAAACATTGAAATATGAAAATGTGTCTTTGCTGTTTATACATATTTGACCGTGGAAAAGTTTTCACAATAAAATTATATAACGTCTTATATTTTTTTGAAAATAAAATTATGTAACTAAAATTGAATTTAAAGCAACCTGACTGGCGACCCACCGGTTGCTATATGGTATACATATATGAACAGCATCAAGGACATCAGGTGACACTTGTGATACCGCTGGTGTGTTGCTATTCCGAATGACTTTTTTAATAAAAAAGTAAAAAGTCCGAGCTATTATGCGTATTATTATACGCATATATTTCCAGAGGACTTAGATAATAATAACAATATCAGGACAATTCATACAACGCCATCTAGATCCAAATTAAGCTAGCTAAGGCTTGTATTATACCCTTACTATATACTATATATGTAACTGAAATACATATGATATTTTTTTTCGTCAATACATACATATTATACATAGAAAATTTTGAAGAAAAAAAGTCTTGTATATTGTTGACTTTTCTAGCGTTTTAATACTGTTACAACTATTATTCTAGATGGCATAGTTAGAGCCTATGTCGACGTCTGGGATATCTCTACACTTGACATGTTTACATTTCACTTGGTATATTAGAATCCAACGTGGCAGGTACCGTCTCTTGGATTAGTTTAGTTGGTTGTTAATGTTTTATAACCGGCATGTCAGTGAGAAATATAAATTGACACGCAAAGTTTTTTTGATGCCGGCCAAGTTTAATCACAGAACCTTTCGATCTAAATAGTCGAGGTAAACCATTTAACTACTACGCTCTTGTTTCAAATACATAGAAAAATAGAATACAAAATAAGGTAGAATTATGAATAAATATATGTTGAAAGATCACGTTCATACGTAGAATCGCCACAGGGGATATTATAGAGGTTGGATCATGCGCTGTTATTTTTGCTGAGTTCCCTCTTCAGTTCAGTTCACTTGGGCAGATTCGGCGTGTTTATTCATTATTCAGACTAAATTTAATGCATGTTGGTTGACTTCATTTTACAATACTTACGAGTACTCGATTGTGGAATAAAGTAACATACTTCTATTAATCACCATGGATTATGTGTTATACCATATTAATGGTATTTTACAGAAAAATAATACTTTAAAGTAAGACATAAATGATTTACTTTAAAGTATTATTTTTCTTTTAAATATTCAAAGTAATACGACTAATTGGGTATTCGATAATAAATTAATAAATTGATTGTAATGAATCACAAATTTATTCATGAATTCGACAAACAGTCGTCAATATACATAAACAGAGCGTTTATTTCGAAACTAACAGCCATTCAGAACATTGCTATTCCACTCAAGAGTGCAATACAGCACGGAACAATTCGTAATCGGTCCATTTTGATGCACTTTGCCTTCACAAACCGCGTATTTGCGGCCAGCTTTATCCATTTGTGACCACAAATTGAAACTGTTAACGTTTCAAGTTTAGTGCTATTCGGAACCCATCTAGGATAGAATATCAAATGTTGTTTCTTTTTTGAATAACGAAACAATAGTGTATGCATTTTATTTATAACCTTATATATACTGTGGCTGATAAGTATACTTATAATAACATAAAAATGCAGCGATAATAATCCAAAACATAGTGTCAGTTGATGACTGTTGTCATGGTGAATACTTAACATGCTCCCCTTCAATATTAGATTAGATTCTTCGCTATATTAGATTCTAATATACCCAATATTAGAATGTAATATAGCAGGAGTCTCTCGAAGCAATTATTGATTTGATGTCAGTGTGTACTTCAATAGAAAGTCAATTAGAAATATAAATTGTCCATACAAAGTTTTTTGGCATTGGATGTAGGTAAATCGAAGTAGTAAACCACTAGTCCACAATGCTTTATTTAATCTATACCTAATATAAGTGCAATTGTTATATGAGTAATTATATACATTCTATTCTACTGTAGCAATGTAAGGTATTTTTTAATATTACAGAATATATTTTAATCAACGATATATATAGATACATATGTATATACTTCTAATAAAACTAATAATTCAGCTGCCTTTTAAGTCTCTTTTATTAAATAAAATTTACTATTCTCGTATTTTCATTAAGTATTCTTGGAAGTTATAACAGTAATTAACAAAGACGTTGCCAGTTTCCAACAGGTGGCCCGCCAGCCTATCTGCCATTCCTAGAAATCATTTCTTATTAATTTACCAATATTTTGCACCGTTTTGTTACATTCCCATATAACTTTGTAGATACAATATACAATAGAAAGGACGAATATTAGTTGGATAGTTTCTTAACTTTCAAAACAATTAAATATTAGTAGGTCCAAATTCTAATATAAAAACCTACTTTAGATAATGAAATATTTGTTCTTTTCTTTCGGGCTATGTTGTTAAGTTAAAAGAAAGTAATAATACTATTAAAATGAAAAGGGTTTTCTAAGAGTTTTAAAGTATATTATGAGGGAGTGGGTTGCCATTATGTGTTAATAAAGTTGGCAAGTTTACGCGATAGTTTTACCCTCTGCCACGTTGGATTCATATATACAGCGAATAATGGACATGTCAAGTATTATGTTCACCACAACGACGACAGTTGACATTATCTCTAGTGACATTCCTTTCTGCGGTCATTTGGAGTACATGGCTAAATAATAATTTTAAAAATTAATGTGAAATTTTCCTTGCTAAAAAGCCGGTAACACACCTGTAATTTTTCTGCTATCGAATGAATATTTCAGCGGCCAAGCGGCTTGCTTTTTAATCTATTTCTATTGAAGGGCGTAATAAGGCAGTAATATTACAGGATTAGAGCATGACACCTTAGTCTTTTGTAAGAGTGTCTTTTGTAATTGTCTATCGAATAACTAGATGTTCGTAGTACTCATCACTTACCACTAGGTGAGCAGCTTGTTTTCTGTTTCAGTTACATTAAAAAGGGTAATATGTGGTTATGCCACGCCAGATGAGTCGCATCCTCGTTTGTCCTTTGCTATATAAAAAGAAATATACCTCATCATGAATGCACATTTTCATGCTGACACAAGTAACATTACAGCTCGATGGTCAGGATCGAGACTAGCTAATGAAGCTCGATGCTTATCCAGGACACATGGGCCCCTCATAGTTAATGAGATGAAAAATTATGATCGTCGGACTGTGGTGACCCCTTTCGCACCCTTTGCTTTTACTTTGCTCAGTCAGTATAAATAACTCATTCTGTTATCTTTAGCCGCACACGCAATTTTTAGTTACTGCAGTTAAGATTCATTTTAAATGAATTTTTTATTTACATTTGCCGTTGTAGATTTTATAAAAATCAATGTATATAAGTATTTGTCTTGGATTAATTCTACCGTCAAACAGGTTACTTGTTATGTTTCAGTTTAAAACACATCTATGGTGTTGTTGAAAAATAGCCAACGGTTAATACTTTGTAAAGTTGTAATTTGTTTGCTATTCCTAACTCATATTAGCTTTTAAATAAATATATTCAAAAATTATTGAAAACATACATATCAGGAAAGAGATGTACATACTTATGTTAAAACGTGAAGAAAACCGATATAACCGATATCTTTGTTAATGTTATTACAATAAGTTGTTCATTGTTTCAACTCAGGCAAGATGACACTAAAGCTGATCAGTATTTCAAAGTATTGGCAAGTCTTTAAATTTTATGATTTCATAGCTCTTAGCATAGTACTTTCTACCTACTTAGTATAGTGCTGGAGGCATGGACCACAGCTGCAGTAGAAGGAAAAATAGCTCCAAGGATCATAAGTATTGACGCTATGAGAGTTGGTGTCGACACGGCCGCAGTCCCGGAGAGACTGAAGTATGCCAAAGCCTCAGAACACCATCAATTAGTAGTGTACAGGGGAAAGGGAGAAAACATACACCACCACACACATATTTAAAATAAAATTTTCGTGGAGAAAGTGAAAGTAAAAGATTTTAAAAATAAACGAAAAAGGGTATGGACTTAATGGTCTATGGAAAGTAAGAGCGTAACACAAAAAAAAAGCATAGTACTTTGTAAATACGTAACAAATTAGTTACATTACATAAAATAAATATAGCTATAATTGAATGAATTTGTATATTATAGGGAAATATACGGCAATATTGGTGGGATTACCAAATTGCAATTGCAAGAGTACCAGGTATTATAATTGCCATAGCTATCTAAACTATGTATTTTATGTACTTGGAATGGCAAACTAACTGACGGCTTACATGATGGTAAGTGGTAAGCATTCCTTTTATGTGACCAGTACCACGAAAATGACGTTATCATGTGACACCCGAGATTCCGCTCATAAGTTATCGTTTCCAAGGACATGTCATGCTGTTATGCCTATTATCCTATAATTTCACTATCTACTTGTATACTTCAATAGAAATGCAGCTTACAAAGTAGCTGCTAGGCGGCTAAAAAAGGGGAGGTAACATCGTAGACTATTTTTTACAGAGTCTATGTCAGTTGCTTTTATATTAATCTATAATATGAACCATATGGTACAAAATAAAATAATAATATGCATATTTATTTTTATAATAGCCAATATTACTAATAACTATGTTAATAACATGCTGAATCGAGAGTATTCGCTTAGTAACGAATAAGCACAATTAAAAAGAAATAAAATGATATAGACAATAGAAGCATGAAAGCATATGAATTTTTGAATACCATTATCAATACTCGACGCTCATTTACAATGTAAATGAACCGATTATTTATTTTTTCCGCTAATAATACACGAATGCTATATAATGTAGACTTTTCATGTATGTTTTACATATCATACCTAGATATGTATAGATTTTACATTATTCTTTATAAATAGTATACTATTTATAGAGAGGAAAATAAAATCTATCTGTATAAAAGAAAAAATCTCAGTTTGCCACCCCATAAATAATTCAATATGTATTATGTGGGCGCTTCGGCATACATTTCACTGACCTTTATGGTAGCAAAGCTTGTGACAATAACCTTATTTTAGAGAGCCTTTAAGTAGATACCATTTTATACAGGTCATATAGTCTAATTCAGGATAAACGGCATATATCTATACTAATGTTATAAAGAGAAAGAGAGCGGTTTTTGTTTTGGGGAAAGTAAACTCTGGAGTTACAGCACCATTTCGAGAATTTTTTTCCAATTTGACATATGCTATATATTATGTTATTACTACCGTACTCATAAAGTTACAAGGTCGTAACTAGAGCAGGTCACTAGTCATAAATTATAAGGTTTATAAACTTTATATATTTCACATGAGAATTTTTAGAGCAGCTACTTTTTTTGCAATACTGACAATAACGATCGTTCTATTGATTGAAAATTAACTATGTAGGTAACTATATAAGGTAATAATAATAAAAAATAACTCTGACCATGAGCATCATGTTCAAATAGTACTAGGTATATAAATTTGAAATAAGTACACGTGCATTTAGTTACATGCACGATCAACGCTAAACCTCACTTAGCTACCAACATAGCGTCGAGTGGCAATAATATTAATTACACCCTGGCCGAGAAGTATTAAGTAAAGCAACGACATAGATTAATAAACACAGTTTCATACATTTATCATGGTTGTTTACAATTATACTCTTTATATACAAGATATTAAGGTGAAAGGTAGGAACCCCGGGTGGTGTTATAAGCGCCAAATGTATTATTATATATTGTTTAGTGTAAAGATATGTAAATGAATATTTAACGTGACGATCTCTTTTGTGAGCTACCATTGCAAAATTTTGACGCTGTTACAAGTATCCGGATCATGAACAGACTGACGGTAGCTGTGTGATGTAAAAACTATCTATCTGCTAACTGACTATATATTAATTTCTACACTGTAGATACTACCAATAGGAAATACTTTATTGTTTACATATATTTAAATAAATTTAGCTAAGCTAAGACTTAGAAATAGCTAACCTTTATTTCATCTACTGCATAACATTAAACCGTCTTACTTATATAACCTGACATCTACTTAAACCTACCAGTTGCCTACATAAGAAAAGGCGTAGGCACTCCAATTAGAAATAACGAACGATAGAAGCTGATATTACGAAGGGTATTGTGCAGTGAATTGAAAAAGTTACTTACATCCATTGTAAATAACGTCCACTTAATCTCTATTCGTAATTTTAGTAATTTTACCTCGTAGCCTCGCCCAGCAGGAAATTATTCGAGCCGAGACATAAACTTTCTGGAATTATTCCCATCGTAAAATTAGATACTGTGGTCCGATTAGATGAATAACAGATTGAATTCAACAAATGGCCTTCTTTAGCATACTGAAAGATGAAAATTTATTTTTTGTCAGTTAACTTATGGTGGTGTTTAAATTATGTAATTATTTTTAAAATTACTTACACTTATTCAAAATAGTGAACAAAAATTGCAAAATTTGTTTATGTTGTATTAGTTTGGTTGTAGATTATAAATACAACGTAACAACTGGTTCATCTACCGCGATCTCTAGAATAGGGTTTTCATTACTGAAGAGTGAGTCGAAAATATAAATTGACATACATAGTTTTTTTGCTGTTGATAATTTTCGAACAAAAGGTCTTTGAGATTTATATTTAGACAGTGCACCACTAGGAGTAAATGATCTCAGTATATGGAATACGCACAAATAATATACTTATATATAAATACCTAATATATGTTATATGATAATAAAACAAGTTCACTGACTGTGACCATCTACGAGTGTTTAATATTTGAATCTTTGCCGAAGTTTCTGGCATCAGCATTAAAATGTCACGCTTCACTGCTCTGCACACAATGGCTCTGATTATAATATTATTTATTATGGATTGTGCATCTTTGGTATGAATACGTATTATTACAACAAGAAATTTTATTTTCAGAGAGTAAGAATATTATGCTCTATTTACGACAGGATCTCAATGAAGCGGAAAGATATTTTATTAGGACTTATGAAATTGTGGGACGTATAACGTACGTGGATACATATCAAGAAGATTATGTAATTTATATATAAAGAAACAATATGGGTTCAGTTTATATGACTGATATGCGGTTTGGTAAAATCATAGAAAATAAATAATATTAAAATAGTGATAAATATAACAATATTTAGAAAAGTATTGATCGTGAATATCTAATCATTTTTACTGATAACATGAATGAATGGGAAGACAGTTGCTTACACTACTAAACTGTCAAGGTATTAGTGAAAAAAATAAAATGATATCATATCCATAATGTATCCGTATCCGTTCTTTGACAATATAGCGATGCATTTTAACCATTAAATGTCGCGCTTGGCTCATATAAAAATAAGAGTACTCATTAAAATAAATAGGGCTTTATACACTTTGTTATTATTGTGGATAAAATGAAAATATAACATTATCATACATATTTTAATACGATATAATTGTCATGCCGGAATAAACTATGAATAATTTATTTATTTATTTTATTTATTTACTTAATACAGAAAACATGTGTACTAATTTACTAAAGAAACGATGATATTCACAGAAGTATAAAACTGTGTTGCGAATATCGACGCCCTCCACCTAGTATATATAATTCCAAAAAATAAAAAATACATGCAATGTCGTTACCCATCACGTATTGTCTAATAAAATTTACAAAATATTAAAATTTACCAAAAACAAAGAAAATTTAACCTATAAAAGAAAGAATGCACAAAACAAAACGAACCTATGCATGTATTATAATGTTAGAATAAAATAAATTATAAGAATTGTCGGCTTTGTCTTTATTTTGTAATAATGTACCGTAGGCGTAGATATGTATGTTTTAATTAAGAACTAAATTAAAGAAATATGTGGCCAATTATCCCCATAGTTATTTCGTATATCACTTTAAAATATTTACTAATTGTATTTATAAGCTATCACTTAGCTTAGCATTTATCACAATACTGACCGTGAGTAGTGTTTTGTGTACTATGAGTGTGTTTATATAATTAAATTAAGTATATATGAGTAACAGGTAATGAGTTAGATGACATCTACAGTTAAAATAAATTATGCGTAAAATTTATTTATGTTATTAGATTATATAAATAAAACTTATTATAACAATCTTAAAACAGCTTGACAACCTAAATATAATCTTACACACAACTGACTAAAAGTGAAGCTTAACTGAATGAATGATTCGGGGTTTAATTATTTTGTTTGAAAATACAATATTATTATTTATTTCAAGTAGGTACGTACGAAGTAGATTGTTTGATTGCTTTTCATTGTTATTCGTTATAAATTTGATAAACAACGAACGATTTCTAATGAATAGGTACGAGTTACGGCTGAATCGATAACGCAATTTTCTCTGTAATATACTTCAATGATATCTCAAGGATCTTTACTGGTGAATCATGAATATTGCTCTTAATTACATTTGGTCCTCCACTTGTTTGAGATGAAATTTACTAAACAATTGATAATTTAAGTATTTATTTGTTCTACTAAATAACGTATTATAAAGGATGTTTGACACCTCAGGTGTTTCAGAGGGTTAGGTAACGGTAACCGATAACTATTTGATGTGCAATATGCATGTCTTTTGTCAACAACGGTTATTCATATTTTTGTGTTATTTTTACACAAATTTTTGAGGGTAGCGTCACTCTATACAGCTAGTGTGAGAATAATTTAAAGAATAATCAAATAGTTTTTATGGATGATAGTGGAATGGTGTCCAAAGGAAGATGAGAGGTCAGATAAGTTTGCTCAACGGGGCAAGTTCACTAGGAATTCATAACGATAGTTTCATAGGGAACCATGTCATGATATATTGCCAGTGTAACTAATAATACTATTGATTATTAGTTACTCTTGCATTAATAACAGCATGCAATTAAATTGTTATACTACTTTTAAATTGCGACATTTAACTTTTAATAATATGATAATGATGGAAATTTTTATCTTATCTTTTTAGCATAATAATGTACCAAATGAGCATCATTATACAAAACGAAAATAAGAGTTTCCGGTTTTATGAGGCAGTAAAAATATAAAATTCATATTTTCCATTCGTACACACTTTTATTATAGATACGTATTGTGAAAAATATCACGTAACATGTGATTACGAAATATTTTTTATTTTATTTTCAAAGGTAGTAAGTAATTGGTACTAGTAAATATTGGTTTTGTGAATACATATCTCTTTTATACTCTTGTTTTGTCGTATTTTATATAAATAATAACGTAATAAATGGCTATTGTATTTTATTATTATTTCTTATTCTTGTCTTTTTATTATTTCAGTAAGTATTTTCAGGTTTTGTTTACTTATTTGCATTGAAAGCAACTCAAAACTTTCCTACATTATATTTGCATTCTAAACTATGTTAATTTAGTTTTAAAACTCCGAAAAATGCTAATAAAAGTACTTTGACCGACAATAAGAATGAAATGTTCGAGAGAACCCAAGTCAATAAGCTAGTAAATTATGATCTAGACCCAAAAAACTTGGCCGGTTTTTATATAAAATACGGCGGTACGAGAATATGAGAAGGCAGTAAATTTTGCAAGCCAGAGATGCATAGCGGCCTACGTGCGGGAAACATATTAATGTTCTCATTGTCATTTAAAAAATCTTCGTTTTTGGAAAATGTCAATAGAGATTGAGATAATATTTTTAAAACGAAGTCATTCGTGTAGATGAAATTCATTTTATTAAAATTGAATAAACACAGTGCGAGCAACGTAAAAATAACACATTCTGGCCGGTCGCGCTCCCGAGAATTTTAGTTTCGGCTCAAATTCATTTTACACGGATGCCGTGATCATATTCGAAATATTTGCGGATGAAAAATGTAAAAGCACAAAGGAAATTGAGTTCTTAACGAAGTTACGCTGGTTTGGCCTTTCGGTAGCACTTATTTAGTTAGTAAAACCGCAGAACGAAGTGTTTTAACATTAAAACAACATGTTTAATCACTCGAGTGCGTCTTACAGTAGCACTCGAAATTATTCACCAAAGAGAGGTGAAAAGTTGTTAAAATGTAAGTTGTATTTATAACGTAATTGTTTAATATAATAACATTACTTGTAACAAACTATTGTTTTTTGTCACTTTTGTAGAAACGAATTTTCCGATTCAGTGAATGTATCCACAAACCGCAATTCAATTATCCACTTTAGTTCCATTGAAATCCGGGTTTGAATTCATATTTTTTGTCACTCAGTGGTCGAAATTTGCCCATAAAAAAATAAATTTTAAGTTTGAATATTATTCAGGTCTAATTCAGATTACTGCTACACACTTTGTTTTCATATTGATATTTTATACTAGGTTTATATTTGTATATTGAGCGGGCGGTATTTCACTAATAACTAATATATTCATGTATATATGGCAATAAATAAATTTATTATATTTATGATTGACATTCAGTACGACTATAGACAAATAATATTTAAGAGAAACAATATTAACTTAGTCCCAATTTGATCATAGAAAATACAATAGTTTAAAAAATGAAAAAAAATGAGCATTCTCTCTTTATATAAACTATAAATGTGCGAAATTTTATAGTTCTCCGTCTGCGTAATTTTCGTAAAAGGTTTACAAAGATTTTGCTCCATATATACCTATATATAGATGACAAAATAGTACTACAGTTTAGTTAAATTATGGAACAAATTTTCTAAGTGGCTACATTTTATAATATTTAAGGGAAGATCAGAATTACTGACTAATCAATTTTAACATTTTTTTTTAATCCGGATAAAGTAGATAATGCTATCTAGTCCCAAGCTAAGCAGAGTTTCTGTTATGAGTGACAACTGATAGAAATACCCTAATATATTTTATAAATACATACATATTATACATAGAAAAAACCTAGATTAATATAAATCATCACACTCAAAAATACAAATGTTTATTGTGCTAAGAATGGAAATGTTCTACATTTCTACAGATCTAGACTCTATAGACCGCCAAGGTTTATTAAATCAAAGAAACTCTTCCAAAAACATAAAACACATTAACCACATGTATTTATATATTTATTACAAGTAAGTATAACAAATTTATGAAAAAATATCTAAATCATTTCATATATCAAATTACAACATAAAATAAAAAAAAATACATTTAAAGAAATGCAACAAATATTTATTGGAAACCTCCATATATAAGTCTGAGCCACACGTTACGGGTTTTAATTTAAGTAAAAATATACTATTTAATATCATAGTTATTTAGATTTTCAATATTTATTTTGAAGATTCTAAAAACAAATCAACATTACACAGTTTGAAAACGATGTTTCACGCACGGGTGAATGTAACTTTGTGATTTGGATGAGGTTTACGCGTATTTTTACGGTTATTACATCGATTCCAATCTTCATAACAACTGAACCTTTCTGATTTAGTGTACGGTACTACTTGTAATCGTTTTTTGTCAGTGAATTATGTTATTGGCTGTAGCACCTTTTAGATGAACGAGGGTTCAAATTTATTACTGCAACTGATCTGAAATTACAGAGCACGGAGGCATAACACCTTATTCCTCAGCAATCGGACGGCATGATATATATGTATATGCGTTTTACACACTTAACATAAGGACGTCAAAATATTTTTTGGGACATCCATATCCACATATGCATTTTTAAATTACAATAGCCAAAAAGCTGAAGGTAGATAAGTTGCAACTATTGTATATCACGAATAGTATGTGACACTCTTGTTAACCCTCATGCGTTGCTATTCAGGAGGGTTAAGCTGTCGTGCATCTGTACTTTATTGTTTATAAAGGCAAGAGTTGCCATTTTACGTGGAAATTCATTTTGTTTCCTATGCCAATTATGTATATAACCAAAAGTCCTACAAATAAAAACATATGCACACAATTATTCCAGGAAACCTCCTAGCAATAGCAAATAAGCTATATTTTGAATGTAAATGCAAATAACAAGCCGTCTATGTGCAGTATTCGCGTTTAAATTATATTGCAAGTTGAACTTTTACTAAGATTTTCTCCATGGGCACCAACGCCAGAAAATTATCAGCCGAGCGAGAAATTAAAGTAGCCGTGAACGGCATAAAATTAACTAAGTCTGCTCTACTGTTGCCAGTTTTAAGATGCTTACATACTACTCCTATTGAAAAAGTAAATATGACTATTCAGAAATTGTTGATTTTATATAACGACTTTCGAAAACGTACCAATTTCCATACTATATTTTAATCTAGCAGTCAGTAGCAATAGCAGGTAACATATACTGAAGTAAACCTTATTAATCATGTCGTTTTACTTATATTTTATTAAAGATATTTTTTACTAATATTGTTTTCGAAATTATTAGATTATTGAGAGTTAATTAGGTATCTTCTTCCAACAAACTTTCAACGTTATTTTAATTTATGTTAGAGTTATAAATACATATATGTCTATATGACATGGCCCATATACCCAATGACCACGTAGTCTTACAACAATTGTTAACAGTTAGAATTGCAGTCTTTTTATAAGTAACGACTTTTTTATGTGGAAGAAAAAGGCGAGGTGAGTTAGCTGCTTTAGAATGTAAGGTCTTAAGGTGGCGTCGGATTTCCCTCTCGGATTCGCTAACTTAGTTTTGTTCTGTTTCATGCAGTTGAATTTGCACGTTTAATTAAATGAAAATACTATTAGGGCAATATAGAACCTTCATTGGAGTAAAATATTGACATATTACGAGTATTTTACTTTTAATACTAGACTATTTTATATAAGATTCCCAATATTGGAGTTTTGTAGACAATGAATCCATACTAATATTAGAAATATGAAAATGTGACTGTATGTTTGTTTGTTATTTCTCAACGACTAAACGGTTGGACACAAGCTATCTTTTACTTAACCAAGTGGACGATAATAATTAAGGGAATTGAAATTTCAATACATATTATTGCAAATGATATTCGCAGAGAATCACAGTATATCGATATCGATACTGTTAAATATCCAAAATTTAATCTACCAGCCAAAGAATAGGAGAATGGGCAACATTTCTTTCAAAGTATGTTAATATTTTTATGCTATTAACTGTTGCCAGCAAAATATACTAAAGTTTCTTAAATTTCTAGTATAAATATATGCATTATGATACCAAAGCCGGAGTCAAACTCACTATCATTCAAGAGGGTCGCAAACTTGCCTACTTAGGAATGTAAAACGACTATCTTTACAGAAAGTCACGAGTTTTACTGCTGTGTATTATTTTATCTGACACTTGAGGGTGTAAATATCCTACTTTGTAGGTTGTTTACATACTGAGAGAGGCGCGATGATCTTACAATAAACAATTTTTTTTAGTATTACATAATACAACTATACATACATAAATTGTACATAATTAAGGTATAATAAAAACGTTTGTAGTTTGGTAAGACACGAACACATAGTATAGTATTTGTATGAGACTATTGTAGTGTTAAAAAATACATTACTCTCTGTTAATTTAACCCATTATTATTATTACTATAAAATATTTTTGGTATTTATTTATTAAAAAATGAATTACAAATGTAATGTTCCTCTTTTTCGCTTCTTAAAAACGTTTTCTTCTTTAAGGTCTCGTGTTTATTATATTATAATCTACTTTTATAACCGGTTCGTTTGTTTACCTTGAGTCGAGATAGTCACCGCCATACAAAATCTTATCTTAAATCACCCTTTCACTCAACGTTCTTTATTGCTAGTCAGTATACAGTGTACAGAATCTCTTTGTCTTTTACTCAATGTTGGTTGGTGTAAGTTACTAGATATAGATCGAGTACGCGCTATTTCTGAATTTATACATTTTGGATAATTTAGTGAATTTATTGTAAGAATACCTAGTTAGAGGAACTAAACAACAATGCCCAAATAGAAATCACTAGAATCGAAACTCTGCATTATGAATCTCATAATCCAGAGTTTCGATTCTAGTGATTTACTACCTATTTCATTATTTAATAAGGTCTGCTACCTCCAGGTAACTAGAAGTAGACACCAATAGATCAAACAGAACTGGAATATTGTGGGGACAGCATATTAGTCTTAATACAGCAAGAGTATCATCATCATTATCTCGATAGTTTTTTTTCAAATCTATTCCAATATTATTTTTTATAATATGAAAGTAAAAAAATATTGAAATAATTGAATTTTAATTAGTTATTTACATGCAACATCTCAATTTCACTACTTGCACTTATACCCCTCTAAAAGTTATGATTTTCCATCAAAACGAAAATAGAAAATACCTCCACGGTTAGTAGTTTTACTTACTGAGTCTTTCACGAAGACTACAGCTCTATGCACACTTCCTAACAAAACAATAACAAGAGTCTTTGATATTTTTGTCGTTTATTGATTGGTAACCGCTTACAGTCAGGCGAAAGGTCTGCTTTTTAACGACCAGGTAAACGATCAGGTGATAAAAAAACGATTATTATATATATTAATTTTGCCATCAAGGAATGTTTAAACAAACATGTTTTAGATTACTATAGGAGACGCTTCGAATACAATGTATATAATTATACTATCAATGATCATTTGTGATAGAAGTTATAGAAATTAATGATTATTAACATATTATATTATATATATATATATATATATATTAATATATTAACAATATAATAAACCATCTGATACCAGCGACATGACTGGTTTGAGATAAAATATAACCTATATCTATCTCTGTAATATAATTTATCTTCACCTTACATTTCAATAAAAGTGTCCAACCTTTTTGTCCTGAAAAGTTTATAAAGTATACACTTTCGCATTTATTATATTTAGTATGGATTACGCCATATCAGATATTTATTATATTATTAAATTTTACGTAATACTTTTGTTTAATAGCTTATACCATCCACCGAGGAGTTATCACGAACAGCTAGGTGTATCTGTTATTACTGTTTGTTTGTTTGTAGATAGGTACCCACGGTACGGTTGCATTAGTTAGAGACTGGGGCATTCTTCAAAAGCACGCTTAACTACTTTCCACGACTGTTGGCTGTCCTTTATTTAGTTAACCCTTTGGCTAATCAACAGATAAATTTTCAAAGGGAGCTCTTTATTTTGGACTTTGATAAAAGAATTTTCCTTTAATAATTATACTTGGCGAGTCTTTTAGCTACGAAATACTTCTTTTTAGAGATTTTAAATAAGAGCTTCTGTAAATAGATACTGACTAATGTCGGATACTGGTTTTTTATGTTTACTTTTATTACTGCTACTTTTCTTAACCCTTAGTACAGTGTTGTTTTATAGAATTGGTATTCTAATTTATATAATGGGTATACTGTGGTAATTTTGCGGTTTTTATATTATTAATATATGAATTAATTAAAAATTTTACTAACAAAAAACAAGACAAACAATATTAATCTATTCTCAATTTTATCATAGACTTTAACAATAAACAAAAGAGTATGTATGTATGTGTTTCAAATAATATACATAGTAGTGTGTAATGTAATTTTGTTGGTTTACTGTATTTTTTATTGAGGTTACTTAAAACTGATTTTATAATGATTTCTTACTAGATAAAATTTTTTGTTTCAAATGAAGAAAAAGATATAATTTCATTCTAAGACTTCTAACCTATTTAAATACTGCTGAAAATCTCGTCACATGGCCTATTAAAATGCCGTTTCGAAGTCAAATAAAGATTTTTAATGCATTAAAAAGATCTATCGGAACGATCAATGCGAATATGAGGGGAACATAAAATAAAATTGGATGTAATAAAACGGGTAATACCTGGTGGTGAGGCCGGGACGCATCGTATTCCTAGAGCCATAAGGCAGCGGCCATAGAGTAAGCGGCCTACTGAGGTAATCATATTTATGGTACCAAAATATTAATAATAAAGAGAATTCATATCTTATGTATCATTTTTGTAGTATTGAATTATCAAATATTTATACAGAACAAAAAAATCGTATGATAATTTCATAATTGTATATAAATAGGTTTTATGTATCATTGATCCCTTATTATACCTACTAAAACGTTCTGTGACTGAATAGAAACACCTATTATATACTATACCACAAAATACTTTCGTAATGAAAGATTAAAGACATATATTACGATAATAACTTATAATTCATGATTTACTACGATTTTGATATTTTTTTGTAACTAAATGTTACCAGCGGTTTAAGTTTTAGTTCATAGTAAATATCATACAATATAATATGTATTATTTTGTGGCCCCATTTTAACAGTTAGACATAGAGAGAGCATCGGTTATATCCGTGGTCCCAGTTTCCAGGTTTATATCGTTAGGTATGCTCTCATGCATTAAGCCCAATCTGAATGAATCGCTTTATTATGTGAATGTGTCCTTTTTTTCTAAGTGGTCAGCGATAAACTCTAGGATCATGGTACATTATGCTTAATAAGTTAATAGGGAAAGTTTTCATATTGTGATATGGTAGCGGCGAAGGGTATAATTGGCAAATTGATTTAAATAAAAAATTGGTATAAAATGCAGTAAAATTCCTCCATTATCTGTTGGAATCATTAGCTTCCAGAAAACTATACTCGTATACAGGAACGAGTATATAAAGCTGTCTGCAGCAGACTTTATATACTCGTACTCATATAAGTACGAGTATATAAAGTCTGCTTCAGCAGGAAGCACAACATGAGTAGTGAATGTATGTGCATCAAAAAGTAACCTTAAGCATGCGCTTGTGACTAGTTTCGGGAATTCATAATAGACCCGCGGCACCCGCGCAGTAAATTCAAAGAATGCTAAAAAACTTGTCTATTCAACAAACGATTACTTACTTATATGTTAATGAAAATATTATAAAATATCATGACAATACCTACGTCTTGAATACATAACAGTATGGAATAAAGAAATTAAATCAACCTGTTTAAAAACTCATTATGATCAAATTTTAAACGGAAAGATGTTATGCTATTTCTAGAAATATATAGAATTCTTATAGAAATAGCATAACATCTTTCCGTTTAAAAGTACTTTCTTACGTTACTTTTCGTACTTTACTTACTTTCCAGTATCTTATTTAACACGTTATTATATAACTATTATCTAAATTAGCACATTTTTATATTAATGAGTCATAACAGAAACAAGATATTTTAAAAGTTATATGGTTTATACCTACGTTTTCATATTATTATGATTTTCATTGTCACTCCCACGTAATTATGGACAATTTATAAAATACAGGTTTAAACGCTAACAAACTTAAAACTTTTATTTTGACTTATATTTTTATCAAATTAAAATTAGTCACCTAAATTATTCCATCTCCACAAACTCGCCAGGAATTTACCACTTTTGGTTGAATAGGTCGTAATTGGTAGTGGTATTGCTGATAATTGGTATTGTTTACCTATTGCTATCATATTATGCAATATATGATGCTAGAAATCTCCGCGTGGGTTTCCACGTGGTTAGTGAACTGCCTTTTGGGTAAGTACGTGCGCATAGATACAAACTGAGAATCAGCGCTGGACGAACCTCAGTCCAGAAAAAACTGAGTTTAATATCTACTATCAACTTTTTTATGTAATCTTTGCATAAGTGTGCAGTTGTATTATTGTTGTCAATGAATATATTTATTATTATCATTGTCTTTATGCTCTTTTCATCATTTTCTACGGGAGAGACGCCAATATCCCATTTACGTAGGCGCATGCACCATTCTATTACCATAAATATATTATGAAGACCGTTAGCGATAACATAGTACATTATTAACAATAGGACCACTAGCCTCAAATATTAATAATATCTATCTCTCCTTAATATCAGTGACTGAAAAAGTTGCCAATTAATGGTTCTTTTTCGATGTCGTAATTGGAAGCCCACTCAACCCCTAGCTGGATAGTTGAGGGATATAGTTACTGGCTCATTTACTGTGCATTTCATTCATTACCCACCCCTTTAGAGGGCGAATTGATCTATAAATTGATAACGTTATGCAAATTTATTGAAACTTTTATGAAAATATAAGTTACATAAGCGTGCGGTTTTATCTGTTTTAAATTCGAATAAAAATATTTCTGACTGATATGTCCTTTAAATCTTTCTATATTCTTATAATTCTTTCTTATTTGTTAGAGCGTTGTAGCATGGTGTGTGTGCGAAAGCATCATGACCCAGTGGTTTCCTATAAACCTAAACTTCAATACATCAGATATAAGAGTTATCAATCAATACATATTATAATTGTATCCTCGATTTATTCTGAAAAAGTTATCTGATTAGTGTAATAAATATCAATAATTCAGTTACAGGTAATATCTTTCCAGTAATAGGCTTATATTTAAAGGTCAAATTAATTAACTAATTTTCATGTATTTTTTTATTATTGTTTATTCGAATAAACCTCGTATTATTTGTAATCTATTTTACGTATCTCCTTATTTCGCGTAGGTAGTCGAGGAAACCCCGTGGACTCATTCATTTACGCAATATAATTATGGCTTTGAGAATTATTAAAATATCAAACAAAGAACAAAGAAGACATCTAAATTTACTTCACAAAATTTCATTTGGCATAGAATAATTTAATTTCGATTGTCAGTCTCAGTTTTGATGTAGAAAATTAGTCTATCGAGTACTTCGTGAATATAAACAAGGGTGTCATCGATTTAGTTTGACTAATTTAATAATGCCGTTACAATTATATTATGTCACAAAAAAATACTATTAAATATTATCATTAGTGAACATTTTTTAAATTTACATATTATTTACCTTTATATATCCAAAAATCATGACGAGGTAAAAATTAAGTATTTAGTAAAAAAAGCTGGAATATGGTATGAAATTATTGCACAATATGTTGTAAAATATGGGTTAACATATGTACATATGGGCTAAAGAAAGCTGAGAATAAAATAATGAAATAAATTAATTCCGAATATTTTCGATAAGCAATTTACTATTTCATTAATGAATTTACTATTAAAATATTAGATGGCCTCGTAGAAATAGTTTATTAATTGCTGTCGTTTGTAAGTCGTGGGCATCACTAATACAGTCTGGACCATAAGAGTACGGTAACATTTCAAATGGTTAAAAAAATACAAAAGTAAGCAAAAGATATTTTCTTTTTATTTATTATAAAAGTAATAAAGAAAGCTGACCCCACTACCATGTGGGTTACATAGCTAGGATGAGAGAGAGATTTAATGATTACTTGTAAACAAGAAGTAGCCACGATCACAAAACACACTGGCGCTTTTTACACTGTTAGGATTGTATTTTTTTTTATATATTTCTTGAGCGCTGAGTTCTTATCCACGTCCTTTTCTCGAGGTGTACGCGTGACTATGTACAAAGTATCTCTCTGGTAAGTGACGTAGTAGGTAATCTAATCATAATCTATTACAGCCTTCTTAAATGAATATCGAGTGACCAGAGGATCCAAACTTTGGTGCTATAAATCAAATACCGTCACATCCTACATCCTCATGAAGGGCTTAACAAATTACTTGTGATTAAAATAACTAACGCTAGCGTAAACTGTTTATTGTTTCATTAGACAACACTGACAGAAACTTATCCTTGTCGCCTGAGGCATCAGTGTCAATGGTTTCACTACCCTTAAGGGTATAATATTCCTGGCATTCTCAAATTACCTAAAGGGGAGGCACTCAGAAGGGTTTAATCGTCCACCCTTTTGAAGGCTCTTAATGATAATAAATTCAATATCCCCAAATCATGGTCTCAACGATAATACAATTTGCTGTTACGAGGTACCTATTTAGAGGTCACATAATTATAGCCTAAGTAATGAGATTATTATTAGGAATATCCCTCTAAAATACACCATCAAACGCTTTATGAGAATTTGCATTATTTGAATATATTTAATACTGTAACTAAACTAAATTGAAATTTTTAGTTTTAGTAGTAATTATAGTTACTTATGTATGACATACACCAACATACCTCTGTAAATTAGTAATCAAGTAAATAGGTGTATAAAAAATTAGATTACACTCGCTAACACTGTTCATGGTTTATCGATATACATAATAATATATAAACTAGCTGTTCCCGCGACTTCGTAGATAAAGATTTTTTCTAAAATAAAAGTAACCTAAGTTACTCCTTAGTATAACAGCTACCTGCCAAAAAAAGTCCCTTCAAAATCGGTTCAGCTATTTCAGAGATTAGCGGGAACAAACAGACAGACAGACTAAAATTGCAAAAAATGTTATTTTGGAATATGTACCGTTTTATATTCATATGCATGTAATAAAAAACGGTTATTTCAATATTACAAACACATTTATACGTATAGATAAAAAATATTTTTGAAGTAAGTACCGTATATAATTCTTCTTAATATATTAATTAATATTCTTCAATAATTTTTACATTTTTGTCTGTTTGTCTCTTTTTTGATATAACGCGACATTCATTCGCAGATAGCTAACATTATAAGTAGTTAGGCTTAGGCTACTTTTGTTTTAGAAATGGTGTTTATTTTAATTAAAAAAAGGTAATTCCACGCGGATGAAGTCGCGGGTAACAGCTAGTATTTTATGAATTGTGTATAAACAACTCACGTAATATAACCTTTGTCTATTGTTTTATGGATATATTATATATTTAAGTGTATTTTCGTGTTGAACGGGATAAGGACATATCACTATTTTTATTACTATTTTTTTTATCCCCAGAATATTAACCTATACAACTTACAATCTATAAACAAAAATGTTGCATAATAAAATTAAAGAAAACCCATACTGTTTGTTTAGAGACACAACGATACATATACAAATACAAAAAGGTGGATTTACTTTTGATAGCAATATCTTTAAAATAAGGTAAGGTTAATAGATTTAATTCTTAAAAAACTACTACATATAAAATACAAAATTAATAATTTGACTATAAATTAATAATAAATTGACCCAAAACTTTATAAGAAATACCAAAAGGGAAGACTAAACTGTCAGTAATGTGTGCAGTAATGTACCCTATCAGGTCGACCACTACGCGGTCCCCCTGGGAACCATCGAGGTCAAATGTTGTCCGCCACGATGGACTAAATGATCTGACTTCAACTGGATGAGGGTGAAAGTATATCTCAATAGTTATATTAAAAAAAAACACTAGTAGTAGTAAGATAATGTTTTCATAATCATTTTGACGATCTCAGTGGTCTAGTGGTTTAGCACACCGCTTTGCGTCCGATGGTCGCGGGTTCGATTCCTGGCACGGCACAAACATATATTTATTTATATTCATCATCATCATTCATTCATTCATTAGTATGATTGTTTGTATCTGTTTGGGTGTTTTCTATGTATAATATGTATATGTATGTATTTATGAAAAAAGAATTTCTATGTTTTTTATCAGTTATCTAGTACACAAGCTTTAGCCAGCTTAATTTGGATCTAGATAGCGTTGTGTGAATTGTCCTGAGATTATTATTATTATTTATTTTCAGAGCACAATTTTGTATTAAACAACTGTAAACCCTATATATAAATAAATATTGACAACATGTCCATCTGAAAAGGAAATGTCTACTTTTTAACAATGACTTGTCCTTTATAGAGATCGGCCTTTGTTTAAATGTGTCAAACAAAGTTGGAGCTACGTTGTTCTGTTTAGTATTCAGTTGGTATAATAATGTTTGAGATCTGATAGCCCTCTGGAGTACAATGCTAAGCTTTGGTAGGTCTAAAGATACTACTAGGTACTTTGAAATGTTTTTATTTCAGCCAGAAAATAGCTGGCATGTTCAATCCATACTAGCATTGTAAAGCGAATGTCTGTCTGTCTATTTGTACGTTATTATTACACAACTACAGGGCTGAACTGATCTCAATGAAATTTGACATGAATACATGAATATGAATATGACATAAATAGTAGGCTATCTTTTGTTTCAGAAATATACGTTTAGGGGCGGTTAAACTCTAGTGTTTGATAATTTTACAACTAATACGTTTTCATAGTTTGTTTGTACCTTAATTTTGAATATTGGGTATCGCAGACGAAGTTTGTAACTGCAAGTATGATGTTTGTAAAGTGTAGAATAAACATTATACATCATTAAATTTCCAAAAATACAGAAGTTGTGCCGCCTAATATAATGTATGAACGGGTATGACAACACTGCGTCGAAGTGAAACACAGTATTATTGAATTCTAACAAAAACACACGAAGTTTGAGACACATTAATTGTGCACATTGAAAATCGATCCGGCACGTCAAGCGCAAACTTTGTATCATTTATTATCTGAATTAACGAGATGTCCTTTAATTATATCTAAAATCGAAAATTAATAGAAGACGTTAGTACTACCGAAAACAAATTTAATTTTAATTTTATGAGTTATATACAACGTGCATTTTTTTATTCGTTTAATAACTTGGCTAAACTAAATGTTATCACTATCGCTACAGTCCAGATTTATTAACTACATATATATATTGTATAATTTATTATTGATTACATTTAAAAAATATATAAGTTAAGTTTAAGTACATTTAATATATCGATTTTGTATCTCATTCTGAATTCTTGAACGCATTGAAACTCTCCTCAATAAATATACTTTAGAAATAAATGTTCATACTTATTTTTCAAGTTTACTGTCACAGAACAAGTATTCATAATATTAAATGTATGCGGTTATATTTTATGTATTGTATGTATATGTTATATTAATTATGTGTCTTCTATAATAAAAAATATGTAATTAATGTTAAATAATTAATCAATGGTTGAATGGCAGAGAATGCCTATAGCATTAAGTCCGTACTTTAGTACCATATTTTTTTAAAATGTTTAATTAAGTTTAATTAAATAATAATACATACAAAAGTACAGTCGAATATAGAACCTACTTCTTTCTGAAATCGGTTGATTTGCTTTCGATTTACTTACGTAAGTAAATATTATTCTGTATTCTATTACATAATATAATGTACCTAAATAAACCTTTGATACGAGTAATACCTTAAAAGGGTGAAACCGACCAGGGAAAAGTATTTAATATTAATTTGCGGAAGGGTAATATTGTTCTTATGTTTAATAGTATTATTTGAACATTTGTTTAATTAATGTATTTTGAAAATGACAAGAATATCTTTGAGAAAAGATCTGTAAAAGACAGCAAGTGAGAGAGATTCGGAATCCAGATTTTATAATATTATTTTTTTGTTACCAGCTGATGACTCACTTCACTTATATACATGAATAGCACCACGGACATCATATCATAGTGTGACGATTGTGATCAATCGTGCGTATCCTTTGTCTTACCCAATCTAAATCTAGATTGGGTAAGCCAGAGGAATAGACAAACAATTTTGTGCCACTAACTACCACTACGACAAAAATTAAAAAAAAAGTTTGGAAACTAATAATTAAACGAATGGAACTGGTTTGAAAATAAGTTTTTAATAATAACTTGGCACATTTAAAGAAGTTGATGAGGATAAATGAACGTTTTTATCTATGAACTCAAGTTAGATAGGAAAGCTTAGTTCCAGAGATATATACGGGCGTCGAGACAGCGCCTTAAAACAAAGAGCTCTCTGCAACTACTCATTCCTCACATTTCATTTGATATCAATCACGGCTTACGAAGTCTCGCTTCCACTCGGCAATAGTCGGCAAACGTCGGTTGTTTAGATCGTGCCGACAGTACCTCAGTGTGCCTACGGTTCTACGAGGGTTACATGTGTTGTAGCGGACTCCGTAGCTACGTAGCGGGTGATTCGAACAGCTACGAGCAGTGCATTCCAACACTAACTAATTTAGTGCAAATAATAAACAAATTTCGTGAAAAACGTGTTATTATGGTGTTTTTCAGTTATTGAAGGATTAGCAATCGTTTTTTCTTTCATAATTGTTATATGGTAAGTGATTTATGATTTACCTAAAATAAACCGTCAAGAAATTGAAAGACTATTTGTCTTTCACGCCAATGTATCTTGTTACCTCTGTATCTTTTCTTTAGGGATAACTTATTTTTCGTGACGTAGGATACGCTTGTTAACTTCAAATTGACATGTGACAGGATATTTATATAGCTTTTCTTGATTTTATTCTGTAGGTACGATTTCAAGATTATTATTTTGATGGGTTTTAAAATTTAATAGGATTATACATTTATTGGTAGATTTATTTAATTGACCTTTTTATAGTTGATACATTATGATATTTTTTTTTTAAATCGTATAATTATTTATAGTGAATGTAATAGATAATTTATAAATTTTATTTTACAATTTTAATCAAGTTCTGCTGTTTGTTGATTTAAATATTGGTAGCATTAATTAATAATTAAATACAGGAATAGCACACTTGTGACTTTAAAAAAAAAACAAATATACTACTTAGGCTATAGTTATGCTCCATTTATAAATTAAGTATGATCGAGATGAGAATTTGTAGTCTAGTAACAAGAACAATATTATAGTTTTAATAAAGCTAATTAATTAGTCGGATTATTATTTTCTCAAAATTACGATATGATTGAAATTAAATGTTCTAATAAAAATATTCGCGAAATTTTAAATAAGCGGTGTTTATTATTTTAGTATAATAATAAAATCGAAACAAATAAGATCCAATTCCATGCACCTCTGTTATATTATTATAATATATTTATATTTTCTATGATCATGGGACATATCAATTAGCGTTGATACTTATTTCTTTTTAAATAATAAATTCTAACATATAAACAGAAAGAATAGTAATTAAAATTGTTTGTTTTGTGAAAAGACACTCCGCGACCGTCGGACGGTGAAGCATTGTGCATACTGTTATACCATAAAGATTATCAAATATATAATATATCGTGTCATTATATCGCAAGCGTTCAAAATTCTCTTTGTTTTAAACAGTTTATTATTATATATATATACATTAAAAGTATCTATGAGTATGTATGTGTATTTTAGTAGTACTTATATTACATTATACTTTATATTTTGTACACGTCATAAAAGCTTGCATATAATGAAATCGGAAATAAAAGAAAGCACGTTTCCAATTCGACTGTATTGTATTTGATTCTCTAAATGGTTTACGATAATATGGACAGATTTTAATTACTACTGATAATTGTCTAATACAATACATACATAGTTATCAATGCCATACCAGTTGATCTGTGTAATGACTAAACTAGAATAAACTATCCTAAGATACCTCCCACCTGAGAAATTGTAAACTACAAGCGAGACCTACCTTTGCAAGGTATTCAAAGTATTAAGGGTAAAAAAAATGTAATAAGGTAAAGTATACATTATTACGTTTTTTTTTGTTATATTAGAGAAGGCAATTGTATCAATATGTTTATATTTTCCTTAAATAAATGTGCTTTGTATACAAGGGAACTCAACGGAACAGATGATAAAAAATATCATTGTGCTGTTATAATAAAAATCGTTAATTGAATTTTTTGCGTCGAGTTTAAGCTTATGAATATGCTAATGATTGTAATCAGTAGACTGATGGGGTAGTCAGAGGTATTTGATTACTGTGTTCACCGTTTTACGATAGTACTATTGAAGAGTTAATTAAATGTACGTTTAAATTACCGTTTAAAGAAATTGTATCTTTTTAACAACCACTACCATAATTATTGAAAAAATTTGACTAGAATTTATACAATCAAATTATTGAAAAGCATTATGAGGCCAGGCTCATAGATACATACATCGTACAATTTGTGGTTAATAATGCAAAATTATAATTAATATACTAAAAAAACAGATGGAAACCTAGTTTCCATCTGTACATCAGCTGCTATATACACCCACATGTATAAATAATATACAAATATTCTTTCACTACACATACATTATAAGTAAGTCAAAGTTATACTATAACTTACAAGATTTTCTTACGAATATAACTTTGTAAACTGACCCTTTTAATAATTGTTTAAGGTTACCTTACTAGTTATTTTGGAACTATAATAATAACTATATCCTTTTCTGTTATATAGTACATAGCGATGCCGGCGACTTTATAGCCAGTATTTATAGTCTCTCTTTTAATGGTCATAAGAAGGGACTAATAAATAAAGCGTATATATAGCATCTATTATTTGATATTTGAATAATGTCATAGAATTACTTTCTTAGAGAGGGGTATTTTGCCTAACTTTCTTGACCCCTAATTCAAGCAGTTTATGTCTCGTCTAGATTTTACAATTTTATTATGCGTAACTAATAAATAAAGATGTGTATTGACATAAGAATATCGATAATTATCGTTTATTAGTTTCTGATGTAATTAGAACATTTCACATTCATAGCTGAATAGGTTAGTGGACAGTGAACTTTCAATATTTCATGAGCTCTTTAATAACTCATTTAACGTATCTTATTGCATAGGATCTACGGAAAAAGATATTTTCTTACGATTTTCCGTGAAAGAAAATGTACTAAAATTCGTACGTAAAATCGAAAAGATAGAAAAATAATCATAATAAATTAAAAGTATGTCGTCGTGTTTATGTTTATGGAACAGGCCGAGGCATAGATCTAGTCACAAGCCAAAAAAACTCATGAGTGTAATTTTAAATGTGATGGCTGGAGACTTTGTGTTCTGCTGCTCGTAAACTTGTTATTCAATTTACCAACATTTCACCGAGTAAATTTATCTTATGATCTGATTGTACGAAAATACAGTTGTCGGAATCATAATTTAGATGAAGTTTGCAGAAACCGTGTAATGTTCTGTGTAGTCGCAATTAATACTTTTTCTATATTAAAAAAGTCATTGTCATTATTCTTTTGCTAGCATTCTGTTTATTGTTGTAGCTACTTCATTCGTTGTTACTCAAAAATGAATAACAACTTTGTTGAAGTTAATTGCTTCAGAATATTAAATATTTTATTACAACATAACTTCACGACTGTTATCCCAGTTAGGGTAGCCTGTGATTGTCAGTACCACAATGAACGTAACTCTTCAAATGTTTACATTTCGCTGTTTATATTTAAATCCAACTTGGTTGGAAGAGATTATAACCGGAGACTGTCATAAATAGAAATTGATGCAAAAAGTTTTTTGTGTCCTCTAGAGTCGAACGTATGACATTTGGATCGATGTAGTGAAGTAAACCACTAGTTTCGAGGCTTTCTAAATGTGTTTATTTAATAAGTAAGAATATTTTTCATTATTTATTACATTTCAAATGCCTAGAAATTGAGTTACACTCGCTAGCATATTATGGTAACGAGAATAATGGTAAATATACGATCAATGAGGTTATGTAATTTAACACTTGAGTGCTGTAATATTTTTCGTAAGTAAACATCTTGAGCAGCAAAAATCAATTACCGTATACACATTCCGTGTTATACGCCCTTTATTGCTTTTTCCGATGTTTTCTACCTCAATCGTACAGTTTCGTACACTTGGTGTCAATTCCGGTTTAGACTATACTCGATTCTATATATTTGCATTAAATCGTGACTACATATATTCTAATTTAATATTATATATACCTAAATAACATGTAGATGTTTGATTTGTTTATGGTATTAAGCCCAGGCAGCAAGCAGCTTAGTAACCCCAGACTGGAGCTGTGGGAATAATGCTTATATGTTATTCACTGTTCAGAGGAAAGTGCAAACACTGGCGTTGATGGTACGCTAGTGTTGAGATGGACTGAAATATCAGATTACTATTTGTAATTTTCTAGTATTAATATTATAAATAACTAGCTGATTCGACAGATGTTATCTTTTTATTTCAGCGAAATAATTAAAAAAAATATAAGTAAAATTTAGAAGCTTACTGGGTCCAATTCTAACATCATTCTAAACCATCAAGGGAATCGCTCATTACGTAATTATATACAAATATCTTCAATAAAATCAGTCCAGGCGTTTGTTATGAGTGTAGTCATGTGCACACAGGTAGTTTATTTTAATGGAAAAAAATAACTCTAAGGTTTCAGGTATAATAGTTTAGTATCTTTTTAATTTAGAATTAAGAAGAAGAATTTTATAAATGGTCTTAGCGTGATAGCATCTCATTTACTCTTTACGCTACTTACAACAAATTTTATTCACATCCTATTCATATTAAATCATATTAAACAAAATGTGATACTTGGTATATTTAAATTGATGTTATTTAAATAAAAAATTTGATTTTTTTATGCGTGTTTGATTTATAATGGATTATATAAAAAGACTTCATCATTTAAAAAAAATATTTTATCTAAAGTAATCTACATTATCTGTGAATAATATAGTCTATATTCCATACGGGGATCATTACGATACGAGTGTGTATAGCATAAGTGCGTTATTATCTAGTGCGATATTCAAATTACTATGATGTACCTGCAGAATAATAAGTATTGTAGATCAATTAATAAAGTCGCAAAAAACAATTTCATTACAAGCTTTGAATCAGAAACGTCTTCTCCAAAAAGGTGCGTTGAGTGTTTCTACACCTTATAATAAGACCTTTAAAAAGAAAATTTGTTTTTGGCAGCCACTCTTCGCTTCCTATTTCCGGGAGTAATAAGGTTCGCCTTCAGCGGATACGTCAAAACATCATAATTATCATTAAATAAACAGGAAAATGTAAAATAAATAGCAGCCAAAATTGTTAATTAGTGTTACAATTGTCTTTTTAAAAAAATAATTTAAATTATTTAATTATAGTTGTTATTATTATTCGTATTTATATAGAGCGTCAAATATTTTACAATAAAAAGAAGAAGGGCGGCATAGGCCTTTCATTCTGTTTAAATAGCACATTCAATAAGTTCTAATTTCAATGGCATTTTTGTATTTTTTACCTTATATTTTCGATATTTCTAAATCGAATTGGATGTTTACAATTGACTGGGTTTACTTCTATGTATTATTAGGAGTACTTCTATGTGTCTTTATTTATAGGATTAACCCATACTTATTTTATCCCGATTAAAAATTGTATTTCTCTTTGTAGGACAAATCTTAAATTATTAAGGGTGGATGGAAATCTTACATACATCTCGTATAAAATTCTCAAGTTTCGTAGTAACGTTTTATATAACGCTCTTATTAAATAGGTATATCTTCAATTTTGTTCCATGAATCACTGAATAGGCCCGTGGGTGTAATATCTATGAAATATGCGTTTGTCCAAGCACAAAGCAACAGTACACCGAGCGGCCGGCATGTGGCTTTATTCACAGTGAAATTCCAAATATTTCAATACGAAGTAAACAATGAATTTTTGTACAAAGCTACGCTAGCCTGCTATTTTCTGCACTTAGTAAATCTTCAAAATAATAATATGCTTATATATGTATGAGCATATTATTATTTTGAAGATTTAGACATATATTATTGATCTGAGTATTGTTTTATATATGTAGTTACTTATAAAATTAGTGATATATGTATTTACAGACAGCGCTCTGTACTTGCGCTTTACTAGAATGACTTACACTCAACCAATTGAGATTACAAATATGGTCAATAAAAAGACGTGTGTTTTATATTTATGACTCCGGTGACTTATACTCTCCGGTGAAGGAAACACCGATAACAAACCAAATCTTAATTCAACACAGAGCAATAGGATCGCCCACTGATACCTTAGATTCAAATATGAGTAGCCAAAAGTGGGCATGTAAAGCGTTATGTCTATATATCCTACTATGATAAACAGCCATGACAGTATGTACATATTTATATATCCACATAAAATGTTCATATTTATGTCTTCTAATTCTTTAGCTCTTTACTGTAGTACAATCAATCAATGAATAAACAGCAGGTCGGCTTTTAAAGTATGCTAAATATATCTAATTGCATAGTCTATTCGAAGACTTGTGAATGATTGGTACTTAAACGGAACAAAAATTTCATGCTGTCTACCTTTTTCGTGAATTTGCAAAGACTTAGAATTATATTTTGCTAATAAGAACAAGTAGGTATTTGTTAAATATAGAATTCGATTCGCTAGAAGTTATGTATATTCGCTTATCCATTATTTTTCACTATTTTTTTGTATAACATTTTATATGTATATCCACTTTTGTCACTGCGCTCTGCTACATTAAACATCTAAAAGACATATCTCTTTTCTTTTATTTATTACTAGCAACTCGCTCCGTTTTTGCACGGATGTACATGTAATATAAACCTTCCTCTTCAATCACTCTATTTATTAAACTTAAACGCATCATAATCCGTTGCGTAGTTTTAAAAATTTAAGCGTACAAAGGGACGGACAGACAGCGATAGCGACTTTGTTTTATACTATGTAATAATGATTACTTAGAATTATGTTTTGCTAATGGATACAAGTAGGTATTACATGAGATTATCAACCGACTTACAAAAGAATGGAATTCGAAATAACAAATATTTTGGATCGTCTCTATACCATAAGTAATTTTTATGTTTTGATTAGTTGGATCATATTCTCATACTTAGTACGTTGCGATTTAATTAGTTTATTGTAATATAAAATACATATAGTAATTTTTTTATCTATTTAAAGGTATAAATTTAATATTTACCACAGTATATTTGCCCAAACCAAACCTGTTTTCAATGTAGTCTATTCAAAATCCACACGGTAAGTTTCCAGTTTATATAATAGTGGGTAAAACATGTGAACATCAAATTCTTGACATTAACGAGATGGGTGAGTGGACTAAACAAGATCCTTATTTCAAAGTAAATATTAAATTCACATATTACGTAGTTGTTATTATCAAATAATATGAGAATAAAGGTAAATCTATACTGTTGTATACTATATTAATGTACCTACAGAATGCCGTATAATATATAAAATATATTTGAATCAAGTATTCAAAGTTGTAGATAAATTAGTGCAAACGTTATTGAGTGAAAAATTGTATCTAATTAGCTAAATAATACCTAATTGGTTTAGCACACCGCTTTACTTTCGATGATCGTGAATTCAATTCCACGCACTATGCCAACATTCGTATTCATGAGTACGTATTTTTGTATTGGCAGGGTGTTTTCTATATATATTAATATACATGTATTTATAAAAAATATGTATGTATGTATTTTAGTATTTCTCTTAGTTGTCTAGTAGTAGTTTAAGCTCTTTAATTTATATTTAATTTTTGTTTCAACATAAACTAAAATAATATACGCATGCAAATATATGATTGTATTTCTTCTGGCAATACATGATAATAATAATAATTTTATTATTGTATCCAGCCAAGACATCGCAGAAAAGAGATTGCTTTTAAAAATATGTCAACGACATAATAGTAATACTATACTTTCAGGTCCGTTATAGTAGTTGGGGTAATCAATAATTATGGTGAACACGGTGATATACCCCCATCTCTCAGGTTAATTTGGTTTATGTGAGTGGTTTTTTTTTCACTGGAGAGTTATTTAGAAGTATAGATTGGACACGAAGTTGTTTTCTTATTCGATTCCAGGCGATTAACTCTATGCTACCTATATTCTAAAATACTGTACCATAAGAGCAATCCATTAAGATTACCTACGACAGACATTTTTATTTCAGATGTCCATATGAATAGATAGTTTAGTTAGATAAATATTATACTTAGATAAATACAGTACTTACTTGGATTAAACTCCTTCTACATCTTTAAAGTGGAATAAAACAATACCAATTACATTCCAACTATAATAAAATACTTTCAACGAGACATCGCTTCTTTAGTGGATGTCGAATACCAAGCGCTCGAAGAGAAACGGGGTGTGTTAGCCTTCTTAATGTTTGTAATGTGTAAATGTTACGGAAGTTTCAAATTCTTCTATCCTTAATACTCCTTGCCTTATCGAGATTAAACTTTAGGTACAACAGAAGTTTCTGTAACGAGATATCGTAGCTAAATACATGCGAAGGTACATAAGATTGCAAAGTACGAACACGAAACACACTGTTAAGTATAATAAATTGGTATTTGAATATACCTTTATCTATGTTTAAACTTATTATGCTTCGGGTTTACCATAGATATAATTTTACAAAAGTTAAAGGCAACAATCAAAGTCATTAGTAGTTTTTAAATATATATTTTTAAAATCGGAATTTGTTATATAATATGTACATTATATATTATTTAATTAAAAAATAATCTCGGGAAATTTACATATTGCCAACCGGTTTCAAGCTAAATAGGATTTGTGTTATAGGTTAACAATAAGTTTTATATGTATTAAGTTAAAATAATCACCTCCTGGACATCCTGGGAATAAGGTGTAGTGATGATATTCTATATTATATAGGTTGGCACATTAGACATACAGATGCGGATCATAATTGTAACTAAAAAATATAAACATATTGTGACAGAATATGTGTTTTAATTAAGTGGTAATAAAATAAGAGATTAAGATTGCTTTCAAAATAAAACGTACAGTTCTTTTTGAAAGCATTCGTTAATTAGCGAATAGAATAATCCGCTTCTGATAAAAGCAGCTTACAAAAGGTAACGTTGTCTCTTATTTTCTTTTACAAATATTATTTAATTCACTTTGTGAGTAAAGGTAAAGACCGCGTACAGCTTTAATGTTATATTTTAAAGTAATAGATAAGTTATATGTGAGTTCATATCCTCAATAATAAGCCGTATTTTAACCTATGTCGTCTCGGTATTTTCTTTGTAAGTCATATTTTGGTTTGCTTTGAAGGTTGAGCGTGGGCAAAAAATTAGAGCATGAAAGCATGATCTTAGTAAGAAATGAAGATTATCACGAATATCACATGGTTCCTTAATGTCCTATTAATATACGTAGAGGGTATATATTTTTTACACAAATTTACGGTACGGTGATTCACCTGTACTAATGTAGGATGCCGACACCAATATATTTGTCAGTTATAACGTGGATGTATTGACGCCACTTCGCTTGTAGCGAATATACTAGGACCACAATAATTTCTAACAGGAATTCACTTGCCAGCAATAGACATATATTTCACATTATTAACTGTTCTCTCGCTCCATAAATGCAAAATAGTATATTTGTTAATTTGCTGTGTCCTAGCACATATCATAATAATCCTATGTGTTAGTATCTTAATTGTAAATTAATATGGCAGATACTTTTCATGTCAAATACTATGGAGGTGTACAAATAAAATTAATCCGAAATATGGAAATATGCTCTCCTTAGAAAGGAAGTTAATATTGGTTATACCGTTCTCAAATTCAATAAAATAGGTCAATTCATAAACAACTTTATTATTAATTAAATAATAAAGTGGATATTTATGAATTTAATCAAAAACATTCACTAAGCAAAAATTTTTTTTTTTCAGATATTGACATAAAAAATATTTAAAATATGATGCAACATTTCAGACATGTCTGCACAGAATAAATAAGTAACCTAAACATTAAATATGAGAATTTCGTATTCAGTCCGGAAAGCAAACTAGATAAATATTAAGTCCGAATGGAAATAGAAGATTCATTTTAAAGATCTAGTTCGTGCGTCATTATGCCCGTTACGGAGATAGAATTCCAAAACGGCTGTTCAGTAAAAAAGTTATTTCATGTTACATACTTTTTGATTTTAGATTAGTTAGCTAGATTAGTTCTTCAGTTTTTAATAAAACCAGTTTTAATTTCAATTAGTAATACATTTTTTAGATTGCTATATTTCACTCAATTTCAAAGTAGACAAGAAACAAATTATATTTGAAATTATCATATTAACCATATGATAATTTCAAATATAATTTGTTATATTAGATTATATGATCTTTTTAGTACAACGTTCTAAAACAGAGTTTTCAATAAACTAGCATAGAGTGTTCAATATTAGGCAATATTGATCTTATCTTGAATATCTTTATATAACCTATATTTTTATGTATGTAATTTTAATGGGAAACAAACTAAAGAACCTGATGGCGAGGGATGATACAGGGACTTTGTATGAAGTGTACCTCTGATGATTAGTAGTTAAACTACTAATATTTGTTTCTTTGTATCTTTGTTCTATGTATCGACTAGGTATTATAGCCTATTCAAGGGCCTGCTATTATTTAGTAATTCCATAATTAGACAGTAGGTACAAGTACTACTTGGAGGCTTGATAGATCTATGATACAACGAGCGAGATAATATTTTTGGATACTCTTATTCTTCAAAACGAAGGTATACTTTATATAATCACATCTCCAAAAATATCAGATGAATTGTATGAATTTACAGTATACATTATACGTTTAATAGCTTATTCCGCTTAATTGTACGTCGTATATTCCCTTTTCCTATGTTTATCATTTGACTGCTGTAAATATTGAAAAGTAAATATACTCACCCTAAAAAGAAGGCTGCTTGTTTTATAATAAAATACAGATTATGTATCAGACAAGCAAAATTGGAATTGCGAATCTCATTTCATTGTCGCCATAATACCTACTATTCAAAAGAACAAAAGTATATTGCGTTAATATAAAAGAATGAAAACATACTGGGACTCTTTTGTAATCCAGATGAATGTAAACATATATACATACATGTTGAATATTTTAACCGTGATGTAGGTAGGTTATTAATTTAGTTACCGTATAAATATACACAAACAAATTGCCGGGAAAAGGGACAATATTTCGCATACGACGGAGAAGGGTAAGAAAAAATGTTGCCAAACCAGTTGTTATGTGAATTGGGGACAATGTGTTTACTGAGAATGTTAATTCGTGTTTTCTACACTGTTTCTTGTTTATTTAAAATAACGGAAACAGTTGATACTATACATTTTTTAGTTTAGATCTACCATTTCTTCCGGAATTAGTATTTTATAATCTATTTTAAACTGGACATTATTTTAATATCATAAACGACGTAGCGGTAGGACAGAATAATGTGGATTCGATCCCCGTTAATAAATTTTGTTTAGGTAAATGAGTCTGTCCATTTATATTGGAATGGCATGCATTTTGTCGTCACATTATGTTGTAAGTGGTAACCGTCGCCTAAATATACGAACATAACTACCTAATTAACATTACATCATCATGAGATCACCGTGGTGCTTCTTATGTGTACCTTTTAATTTCACTACCTCATCTCACCCGTTAACCGAAACACATCTAACAAAAGCTGCTTTACTGTTGTATTCAAGGTCTACCAAAGCAGACTTTGTATTATACAATTTTTGTCTGACTTTATACAAATACTAATTCGATAGACTTGTACTTAAATATTTCTTAATATTACAAAATAAGTTTTTTAGTACGCTAATTAGATGTCTGGTTTCTAGCACTTGTAGTTCAAGTATCGTTCCTTTGCAACTAGATAGCTGTATGTTATAGCCAATTAATTATAATGATTCTAAATTTAAAAGGAAAGTTTTAATTGCTTTCGTACAACATATTGATTTCAACCCTCATTCATCATTACGTATTATATAAACATAATTATAACATGTATAAAGCTCAGTCAAGCAAAACAAATATATATTACTAAAACATGTAAGGTCCGTTTTTCCATCAACACTCGCAATATAAATAAATATTAACAACGTTGTGACCTTATTTTGTTGTTTCTTATCACAAAGTAATAGTAATGGATTATAAAAGAGAATACCTTAGTAACTTGTAATATTAACTGGGCGTTCTATATATATTAACGACCCGCATATTATATTTTTTAGATTATATTTATATTATATTAAACAAAAATAAGTAAGATCGAATCGATCGAATTATGAGATTTGCATTAAAACAAAACACACAAACGAATGAATTAAACAGGTCCAAAAATGTTTAAAATAAGGAATAAAAAGCTATAAACCATTTCGATCACATTAGCTTTCAAGATTAAAAATCCATTTACATAGGTGTTAACTTACTAATAAGGCGTTACTTTGTCGCAATGTTTGTTTAATTATAATCGTTTATTTTTTTACTAAACAACAATTTCAACTCGATTTGTTTCCTTCCATCTTGTTATTTGCAAAATACAATACTATATAACTTAGTTATTATCTGATATTGATAGTATACATTATGACCAACAAACAACTTGAGTTGCCTTTGTCTCACTAATTGATCGTAGCAGGCGCTGTGGAAAGGGTTGTAATACTAACTACGCTATTGTAGATAGTATATTGTTTAATAAATCTACAAAATGTAATACAATAAGTTTCCTAATACTAGTTGTATCTAACAGCATAATCAACTGGATCGACGTGAAAGTTAGTTTGTCTTTTAACATAAATTTGGCATGAAAGATTTAGGAACGAAAAAGGTAACTGGAAAGTTTTCAAAAAGATTTTTGGACTCAAATTAAAAATTATAGAAGAAAACACAAAAAAGTCTTCTCCAATCTATTACAGTTTTTGTCACTTTACATATACATTACATACTCATAATATTAATACAAATATTAACGTGACTTTGTTTAGAATGAAAAAAAAATATAGTGACTAAGCATACAAATATAATTTACACCAATTTTTTACCATAGTAAGATATATATTGTCAAAAGTTATCAAAATTCAAAATTGGAATTAAAAATATAATTAAAATACAGGTAAAATTAATAATAGGTCCTTGATTGAGCTTCGCAAAACTGTTTAAGCAGTGTAAGAATAAAGCATTAATCATATTGCAGATAAAGTATGTAATACCTCAAAGATCTATGTTAAATATTATATTCAGTTTACCAAGGTTAGCCAATAAACTAGAAGTAATGTACGTACGTGTCCTCCGTGTGATGACAGAGTAAGAAAATAATGCGTCAATTCCTTTTCATTACTGGGATGTCATAAGAAGTAACTTTATAGAAATAAGCAACAA
Organism: Achroia grisella; assembly: GCF_030625045.1. Taxonomy (NCBI): domain Eukaryota; kingdom Metazoa; phylum Arthropoda; class Insecta; order Lepidoptera; family Pyralidae; genus Achroia; species Achroia grisella. Next base: position 2,099,087 of record NW_026712655.1, on the reverse strand, counting down.
ATGCATCGATAAGAGAAGGAAATGTCTGAGTGAAATTCTATGCCAGCTCTGCAGAGTAATAGTAAGTAGAGGCTCTTCTTATGAAGTGGTTCTTATCTATAAATATTAGCATATGCATATATGGTCGGTCGATTATCACACCGCCTTACTACATATAGTCGCGGGTTCGATTTTCGAATGAAAGAAAAAATCTGAAGTGATGGCTTATCTATAAAAATTAGCATATACATATAAGGTCGGAGCAATAGCATACTGCCTTACAACCTATAGTCGCGTGTTTGATTCTCGATCAAAAAAGACACCTATTTTTAAGTATATTTTTTTTATGTTGGGTCTGCGAGTATTCTTGCATATAATACATATTGTTAATTAGTATATACTTATTAACAATAATAAAACCATAAATAAATCAGTTATTTCTTACAAACTCTATTTAATTTGGAATAAATGATGCTGTTTGTAAAATGCGCTTCATTATATAAATTTTGCCACCACTTTCGTACGATCTAGTTTACGAGTAGTTAGGTAAGGTGACAATGAAAACCTCTGTACTTTACATTAATCTCAAATTACACAAACACAATCTCTGAAAAAAATATTACATTTGTATGTACTAACACAATCTCTGATAGTACATACAAATCTAATATTTTTTTGTAATTAGAGCATCGAAGTTCTATGTTTCACCCAGTGTTTAATCAAGTTAAATCAAGTTTGATTTAGGCAAGTTAGTTGTGTACTTACTTGAAATTTCTAAAGCGATTATAAGCACCTGACTCCTTCATCAGATTCCGGAAACGAGAAGTCCTACTAAAATGGCTTCATAGTTCTTTTGCAAACAATCAAAGAGTGTTACTATTCCAGAAGTGATTATTACAATGATAACCATAAAGATATTTGTTAACCTGTTATTGCCCTTTGCTTCCGAACTTAACATAATTTTGATTTATCCTACAGATTTATCGTTTTCATGAATAAGTTTCGTCAAGAATGAAGTTATCTAGGAGAATGAGAATATCAGTTAATAACTAATAATTACTAACAGATCTCGGTTGTCTAGCAGTATTACACTGTCTTACTTTCCGGTGGTCGTAGATTCGATTCCTCGCACGGTGCATTCATAAGTATGATTGATTGTATTGTGCTGGGTGTTTTCTATGTACCTATATATTATGTATATATTTACAAAAAAAAGAATCTATATTATTGTATCAATTGTCTAATACCTATTACACAAGCCCTATTTATATTGGGATTAGACAGTAGGTTACGAAATTGTCCTTCGATATTAGTATTATTATGTCGATAAATTGTTTTCACGACATTTTTAAATACTCAATCATATAAAATGTCCGTAGGTTTTGATTGATTTGGCTCTTCCTTTCGATAATAGAAACTAATGTATGTCTATGAATAGTTTGTTCTGTGAGGGAATTTAGAAAATAAATAGAAAAAGAAAATTCTTCATCAAATGTTACGTGTTTTGCAGTTCGGTCGTTTCCACCCTTTTGCACATAATTCACCCATTATCTGGAGTGTGAGTGAAGAGTTCAACATAGTATTGAAATGGAGAATAGTTTATGTATATATATAGTGTATTATAATATTGTAGAATAACAATATAGACTGATATCCTGTATGTAAATTTGATGATATTGATGATAAATTTGATTATAGATATATAATACTGATAGTTAACATATGTATTTTGAGAATATTAATATAAAATGTTGTCAATCCTAATTATTTATAATTAAACAATGAATAACAAATATTTATTACTTAGCTATACCCGCGGATTCACCCGCGTAAAATGATGACACATACATAAGTTCTGATGTAGGTATAAGCTATATTACTGTAAAGTTTCATCAAAATCCGTTCAATAGTTTTTGCGTGAAAGGGTAACAAACATCCATCCTGGATGAATATATTTTGTCCATCCATCTATACTCACAAAGTTTCGCATTTATAAAAAATGAAGTCTACATAATATGGTTAGATGATAGTGTACAAAATGTTTTTTTTTATTATATTATATGTTATAGGTATATATGTATCTATTGTACTAAAACTATGTTATACGTTTGGCTAATAAGTAAGTATCTACTAATAGGTAGGTAATAACATAACATTATTTTTATACCGTAGTTCATAATATACGACTCTAGTTCACGTTTTAATAAGCATTCCGTACAAATAATAACAAATCAACAAGAAAAAGTCATCTAGTAAATTATCTTGTAAAAATATACCATAACAAGATTTTAAACGTTCATTAAATCACTTCTTTTGCAAACCTACGCCGCGGTGGCAAATTGAAAGTGCCTCATGGCTTAGAAGGATGGACCGGAAAAACCTTGTCACATCAATCAAAATCTTTTCCGTGTAATGCTTTTCATCGATCAAAATAAGATTTCAATACGCGTGGGTATATACATATAATACGACTATGAAATCAAATACGTACTTAATAAAATGAAAATGATTACATAGCATTTTCCCTTTCTGTTACGAAGCCCTTTTCCTTAATTCAAAAAATTCTCTCAGCGGCATTTGGCGCTGTCGAATGTCGAAGAAATTAGATTTTGTAGTAGACAACAAATAAATGTAAGAATCTCCCATGTTTTCTTTGTCTCATTAAAATAAGATTAGAGTATGTAAGGTAGGTATAATGCGCACTTTTCATTGTTAATTTGCCAACCCATTTCACAGGCGTATTAGATAATTACAATTTCCTCAAATACGTCAACAGTGTCTATACCTGTTATTTGATTTTATTTAATGTGTGTACTCTCTATATATATGTGCAAACACAAATAGTAATAATAATGATATCTTGACTTCATTAATGTTCTTCTGAAACTAATGAAGTATGTTGAAATTGATATTTATTATGCTATTATAACTATGTTCGACTAAATCTAAAAGCAATTCCTTTATTTTACAATTAGATTTACTTATTGACCCCTTAGATTTATTGTTTTCATTGAGGCACTTAAACACTAGCTACATACCGCAAAAATGACCCAGTAAATAAAACTATCAACAATATTTTTAATACTGCAGAAATAAAAGAGGGACATTACAATTCCTCCAAATTATTAAATTGTAATTTAAATTAAATAATAGTATTAGTATTAAATAACAATAGTAACTCTAATATAAAAGTAAATAAATATATTATTGTAATTAGTTTAGTCTCAATGATTGTTTTTAAAATAATTCCGTATGTATATTTCTTCTTTATGTTTTTTGTTTCATGTAAATATTTAATTGTATTGTATTCTAACACTAGAGAGACTGTACTATAATTTCATTGCCTAATCTGTACTCTACACTACTGAAACAGCTTACAAAGCAAGTTGCTTGCAGGATGAGATAGGCGAGACTGAGACTCTCAGGTATACAACTTTTTACTGTACATCTCCGATCATTCATATATTATTATTATACTATCGTATAGTGTTCAAGGAAAATAGTTTTGATAAGGTTAACTTTAGAACCTACTGATTTGGCTAATAAAATCTAAATCGATATAGCTGTTTAAATAATGTGAGCCAAAGAAACTGAATAGGGCTTAGAATGAGAAATATCCATCGTCACGCATCAGTGCAGAATAGGTATCTGTTCCCACGTCGAGTTCAAGAATGTATGGAAATGTGATGGAGACATATTGTATTCTCGCTCGTCGCGTAGCTACAGTTCTGAGTGCTCTGTATACTTCGTTTTGTATTCACCGCCTTGTTTCTTATTTGATGCTTTTTGTGAGAGAAAACAATGGTATCCATTTGGAGCATTTCGCATTAAGAAGATTCGGAATAGTGCTTGCGAATTGAGTTAGACCCGGTATTGTTTGTGCGTACACGCTTTCGCTAGTGTAGCTGCAAATGTTGCGTGAACAAAATGGATTATTCTTTTTGTGATAAAATTGAATTTCATTTTGACAGTAGCTTTTTGTTCTTGATATAACTGTGAGAGATATATATCTACCCACATGTAGTGTACTAAAAATAAAATATTTATGTAAGATATTTCTTTTGTACAATTAAACATGTACAAAAGGTGAGCATGGTAAAAATGTGACAAATGTGATAGTATGACAATTCAATTCCGCTTAAAAAAAGGTAACTTCAATAAGATGGAGTGTTATTATTTTACATTCGATATATGACTTAAAGTTATGCAGAATACGTAACACATACAGGACATTTTTGTATATATCGGAAAATATATAGTATCTTGTTAAAACGAATTAATTAATGACAAACAAACTATTTACTTTACAAGTAAATAGTTTGTGTGTCATTAATTAATCATTAAGTATAATTTAAGTTCCAAGGAGGCTGAACTAGTCACAACTAGTCCTTAATTTTGCTTGTGTGTAATAAGATATCGCTAGGTTATTACGTTAGGATAATAATTAGATAATAATAATTATATCAGTATTTCTGGCTAAGTAACTTATCATTATTACATAGTATAAAACAAAGTCGCTGTCGCTGTCTGTCCGTCTACGCAACGGATTTAGAAGCGGTTTTTTTAAATAGATAGTGATTCAAGAGAAAGGTTTATATCTATAATACATGTACACCCGTGCGAAGCCGGATCGAGTAGGTCTATTATAATACGTGCATAGTATTAAGTAATATTTTTTGTAATTTAGAATAATATCAAAATAAAATAAATATAATTAATAATAATAATTTTTAGTAAATTTGTTTATTTCTCATAACTATCAGTTTTGCATGCGACATTTTATAGTAAACCGCAAATGGATGTGGTTAAATACAAGAAGTGTATGAATGAATATGTATAAAAGTGAAGAAAAAATAAAAAAAGCTGTTTAGTTGATAATACGGTATGTATTTTTGACATTATTTTTAATTTCTTCGTCTGATATTATAAAAACCTTGCATCAATTTATAATTCTGATATACTCTTCGTTGGAGGAAACACCGATAACATACCAAACTAATCCGATAGACGACGGTAGGCTCGCCTACGTACGATATGCGGTACGTTGGATTCCAATAAACCCACTGAATCTCCCACGTATCAATATGCCAAGTATTTCGATCTCTACGACGTCGAAATTTAATAATACCTTATTACTTCATATTAGATAATAATTCTAAATACATACTAGTGATCAAATGTAATTAGTCCTTTCCAGCGTAGTAAAAAAAGAATATAACCAATAACGAGCGGTGAGGATATCTCCAAGTCACCTTGTGTTCAGAATGCACGGAGAATAGTCCATATTTCATTTTCCTTCGCCCCTCGAATACACAATGAGTCGAGTACCATGAATACTAAGCAGACAACAGTTTATTTCGTTAATCGCGCAAACAAGAACTTTCAGTTTGCATTGTTGCTTTATCTGATGAATAGTTGGTATATACGCAAACTATTAAACCTCACGTAGGAAGGTAACGATGTTGTAAATAGAAATCAACGTTTTGAACAATTACTTACTTAAATATTTAATTTTGTCATTAACCTAAAAGTAGCGGGAGGTCGATTCGCTATTTAACTTTTTATTTTATTTTTACATCGCAAAATTTTTTTTGTATATATTCTTTTACAGTAATACTACGAACTTTTAGTAAATCCTAAGATATAGCAATACGTGGACTTTTGTGTAGAAAGAGCATATAAATGGAATGGATATGTAAAAAGAAGTAAAATACACAGAAGGAATAACTTAGGAATAATACATACGATGTTTTCATATGCATATTGAATATTGTATAATAGTATAGAAGGATTCGCTTAGTGATAGAATTCATGTTATCTATTTCTGCTGTGATACAATGATACATGCAATTCGGTATCAGCAGTAAATAGACAGTGCAGTACCTCTCTTAAATGACAGGGCGTAATACCTTCATCTCCTGGTAATGACATGAGCGACATGTGAAGGAAGTTGAAATATAATTTGTTATTATTATTACTTTTTTCATATTAAACATCCATTAGTATGAAGTGTCAGTTCTTTTGCTTTTGATATCACATAAAATGGTTGGCATCACAAAAAAGACAGGTAGTTTTCAAGTGCAAAAGTTTTATATTAAATTACATAAACATAATTATAATTAAGATTGATTATATTGAAATATATTGAATATAAAAAAACTGTTTATGTCGAACATTTTAAGGACAGTAGGTATCTAAGATATAAACCTTTCAATTAAAACTTTGGCAACAGTTTCTAATTCGTATAATTTAAAATTCAAAAGTAAATTAAGAATTTAATACAAGCATTAAATAGACTTTTAGTTATCTTGTATATTTAATGGTGAAATCGTATTACTTATATAATAATAGAATACTAAACTTTGACTAAATAAAATATTCTAAAGAGACCGAAGCTCTTACTAAAAGGTTCTTAAAGTAGATTTCATTTTTTATAAAATATAATTTTATATACTATGTATATATACGTAGATACCTCAAAGGGATTACTTTCGAGTATGTTGTAAGGAGATTAAACATATATTTTTAAATCTCGACCATGTTTGAATATTATTTTTTAATCATTTTCATAACAATTAAATCATAACGTTGTTTTTGGTATACATATATAAGAATATAATATGTAATGAAATATTAATATAGAAATGTATAGTGAATGCGCAGTATATTTTGACTACATTTAGATTTAACAGTAGTAATTTAAAACCCATTAGGGGCATTAACACATTATTAAAGTGGTTGTTATTGGCGAGAAAGGTCGAAAATTTTGTTTAACTCTACCAAAACCATTGCGGTTACTAAATGATGGGTTTCATTCATATATGCATATAATGAATTCATGCTATTTTAGCTTTAAATACACGTATTTTGGTGTATAAATTTAACACTGATTAAGACAAAAATTGTTAAATAGTTTCTTTCACTGACAAATAATTTCAAAATAGAAATTTAGTACTATTTTCATTTATCAATTTAACATACCTATATTTTTGAAATATAATAAAATAACATATTGATAACCTGATCTATGAAACTGTTATATAACAACTGACGAATAATCTAATGAGATTAGTTTTCTGTTAGAAAACTAATCTCATTTACATGTATAGAAGCACTTATATGTATATAATTAAGCCATGTATAGCTTCCTACATTATAATACGGATGACTCATATGATAATGCAAATCGTTGTTTAGTATATTATACCTATGTATCTATTTGAAGTTACCCAAATAAATATAAGTAAAACTATTATAATAGTTTATACGATTTCTTCGTCTGTAAATGTGGTTTTAACTGTGAGTTTTAAAATGTTCTTGTATTAAGTAAGTATACACAACTTGTTACTTACAAAACGAAACTGGAACTGAACTTACAAATTACATATTTTCACGAAATACACCTTTTAAAATAGACCTTATCAAAGTACAAATTTTATAACAATTTATGATTTAATACGATTAGTCTTAGTGACTACTCCTCACCGTCAAAAACGTAGGAATGAAATATTTTAAATTTAATTCGAACGTGACAAGCAACGCCATCTCTTAATAGATAGCGAAGGTTCAGATTATTTTTGTAATAATGTTATTCTTGCGTAGTTATTCAGTTCAAATTTATTTTAAAGCACCGAATAGTTCTGTCAAGACATTGCGACAAAAAGTGGAGAAATTTAGTATGCAACCAACATTTGATTAAACCATGTACTTACAGTTTACATAATAAAAAAATATATACCTACCTATCATAATTGAGAAAGGAATTATGTCTTACAGAAACAAGTGAATTGAGATCCATTATTGAAAGTAAATTGAAAATATTGAGTGATAATATAACTGCTGCATAGGAAATGTCTTTCTCGTTTTGAGAACATGCCATTTTAAAGGCATAAATCGTAATATAATGGGTATTTTACCTAGGTACAAAACATGCCATATATGGTAAGTGGTCGAGTATGAATATTACCAAGCTACTAATTAGTATTATAACACATAGTGTGCATAGACGACCATTCTAATCTAAAACTTTACTTAAGTCTTTTGATATTATTCCAATAGTACCGATTCCAAACTCACAGTTTGATATTTCTAGGTATCAAAAGAGATTTTACCGTCCCTTATATTGGATTTAGTTTGTATAATAATATAGTCTAGTCACGAAACTATACTAATGTAATTTAACACTTCTCAACTCAATTACAAGGGCTCACTAATTTATTAATTTCATGAGATATATAATAAGCAATTAAATGAGATAATTCACTATTAATTTATACCGTATTTGTACAACATGCTTGTAAATAGGTATCATAATTAATATTTTTAATTTAATTAAGTAATAATGTAACTAGTGTAAAATTACCCAAGAATAAAAGAAGTAATAAAGGAAACAAATTATTCTTTGGTAAGTATAATGCAAAAGTTGAATATTGCAGGTCCTCGGGTGACCTAGACTGACTTTATTATGATTAGTGGGAGCTGTGTGCTGACAGTATGAATCTCAAGATTCTCAATTGAACTTACTAATATGCCTGAGATGAATTATGAAAGTGAGTTACGGAAAATATGAGCATTAAGATGAAGTTGACATGAGAATAAATGCGGTATGAAAATGGAAAGATGTAACAAGTAATGTTTGCGATTAGACTGTAAAATTATAGTATTAGGATAGCTTATCCGCTGGAATAATATGAGTGGTACCATGAGAACGTGATGTTTGTAGTCCTTACTATCCAATTACAGTGTATTTCAGATCCTTTTTGTATTTTATTCCTTGAAATACATTTAAACTTATGTACAGATCTATTTTAGGGTGATAATGTGAAAAAAAACGTACAGACTATTTAGACGATTGCCAAGTGATGAAATGAAGTGGTGAACTGAACCCTAGTTCAGTTTTGTTTGTACTGCTAATAGCAGATGCATTACATTGTATATCATATTCCGATCCCTTGGAATTTGTAACTGTTCTATGATCGCAATATATAATGCACTGTGTATGGCGTATCTTGTCACTCTCCAGATATGACAGATCGACAGGGGATTGAATTCCGTCAGTTTGTGGTGTCATGGTTTTTACACAATAGTTATGTTATTTATATTCAATCACAGTATTTCCCATGGGTGACGGACATATTTTTTGATACTTGAACACATAAATTATCGTAGAGTGGTTGTACGTAATTATATGCTGAAGTTCTTTCACTTTTTTAATTATATAGTTCAATTTACCTAAATGACTATTTCAAATGTTTAGTTAGCGCTTATCTCTATTAAAAAAAAACACAAGATATAAAAAGTAAAAAGACTTGAAGAATATAATTAATATGGTAAGTAATAATTGTTACTTATTACGTATTCTGACTGTACTTGAAACAACTTGTTGTTTAAACTACTCTTAAATAGGTATGCAATTAACCATTTCACTGCAAAGCAACCTTACTTGTAGCGTCTAGCAATTTCGCAATTATGAATTCTAACGTCCCTTGGGTGAATAATAACTAAATAAATCTAAATGTAACGTAAGTTATATTTCAAATTAACAAAATTATATACTTACTACTGAGCAACTTCCAAACGGGACTGCATGAGGTATTATTTATTTATCTAGTAATGCTGTTATGATGTACATAATATACATTGTAGCCACATTTCGGCAAAATATATTTGAATCCAATATTATAGATTAATTCGTTTAATATAGACGTTTCTCATCAACGTGACAGCAGAAAATATAAAATTGATGCACAATAATAAAAATATTAGAACTCACAGTCTTTGAGATTACAAACCACTACCAGTCTACTACATCACTATACTCTAATTTGCAAGCCTGCTATTTAAATAACAAATTAAAGACGAGCGAGCTACTTCGATACTGAGAACATTAATATGTATTATGTAGGCATGAAAGAGCATAATGAAAATATTTGCCGACGTTATATTATAATAGTTTTGATTATTTAGATCCATAGTAAATAACTGAACACTTAATTCGTACGTAATTCCAATTTATTTGTAGTAAATATGTTTTTATTATTGAAATATTAATTAGTTAAACTTAATTATATTATATTAAGTCATATTCTTTTTTAATCTACAACTCATTCATAAACCAGAAAATTAATCATAAGAAAAAGGAGCAAGAAATTTGCGTATTACTCATTTGAATACGAGTAGATAGTTATTCAACATTACATTTTAAGATTTTGCGATTTGTAATATTTTATAGTCATTGAATATGTATTAATGAAGAGTAAAGATATAAACATGTATATTAAGACGAAAACTTTGAAAACTAGTATCCTACCTTGTATTGTATAACATGTAATAGATGTGAAACATGGTCTTTGACTGAGAATCATAGAGACCGTCTGGCAAAGTGTCAAAGGCCAATGGAGAGGAGTATAGGGATCAAACTAAGTGACAAAATCACAAACTGGGACATCAGACAGAGAACAAAATTCACAGATGCACTCTCTAGAATAGACCATTTAAAATGGAGTTCGACTGGGTATATGCTAAGGTGCAAAACAAACAAATGGAGCAAGCAAGTGACTTTCTGGTGTCCTAGGGATGGGAGCAGAAGATAGGGTTGCCAAAGAACACGATGGAAAGATGACATCAACCTGAATCTGCTATCGTTCTGGAACAGGGTTGCGGAAGACAGAGCCCAGTGGAGAGAGCTGGAGGAGGCCTATGCCAAAAGGCACACCGAGTTTCGGGACATTCTGCTAAACTGCAAATGTACTCCAACTTTCGGAAAAAGGGCTATTATTATTATAAATATGTATTAGAATCCTTACAAATGATAAAAATACATTAAAGACCTTTTTTAATTTGCACTTTAATGACTGAACTAAATATGATAAAAATCAGACACGATATATTTGGCATAAACAATGTCTTACATATTTCATTTTTTTTCTAGAAAAATAAACATGTCCAATCGGATGAAGTCGTTGTTAACAACTAGTTATAAATATGATAAAAATACGGTCACTAACATATATATTATGAGATGTAATATACGTAGCCCTAGGTTGAATAGATAGAAGTAATGTTGATATCATTACAGGGACATATTACTTTGGGTCATCACAATATATTTTATGTCATCTTTGGAACCTTTTCCATATCTCATATTTATATATAGTAAAAATATATAAGTGGTACATACAAGCAAAAAAAAAAAATTTAAAGTTAACTTGTTCATTAATAAGTTTGGTTTTATCCCTAATTGTTCTACGTCTTGAATTACAAGCCATCCTACCAGTCATTTTCTAGAAATAACGGCCTAGCTGTCCTTTGTAAGCAGACACGCGATCTTGTAATTAAACATTAATAAGAATTATGTTGTTATTTGTTCTGTTGGAATAAATTCATCTTTATAATACATTAACAAACTTATCTTACATCTTGATAATACACACCGCATTATTTCCGATGGTCGCGGATTCAGTCCCTGCCTACACTTTTGTACACCAATATCCGTTTACATACTACTAAATGTGTGTACAATTTATAAATAATTACACAAAAAATATTAGAGTAGTAAGCTATATAATGGCCATAAAATTTTACATTTTTAAATAATACTTAAGATGATCACAGGCATAGGCTACTCATATCACTGACCTCCTATCTCTCCTGACCTCTATCCTCAATTATCTGATCACTCATATTCCGGTAAACTAGTACATAAAAAGCGAATTTCAAGCACTAACTTAAATACTCAATGGTTAATCACGATACGAGATTCATGAAATAAACACTACTGAACCTACGTATCTAAAATTAGTAAATTAATAGGTACTGAATGTTTCATGGAATACAGATATTGATTAAATTAGAAAACTTACACTGAGTCATTTTCTAATATATCAAAAACATACTTGTTGTTCATTCATTTTATTCAGTTCATGTTCATTTCGGATAGTCGATTCAATGAGCCATGTCTCATCATTTTGAATCGACTATCCGAAATAGGAGATTCTCAGTTTGACCTTTATCTTATATATACTCGTATATGTTCGTCTTTCGTATCGTGAAATTTTTATCCCTCTAAGAGAAAGAGACAAAAAAGAGAAAAATTTGAGTCTTTTTTTTATATTCCAAGACATTCTACTCCTATTATAATCACAGAAAAGCTTGTTTGTCAGCTTTTTGCAAGACTCATTACCATCTGAGGTGTCACATTGTTTAATCAATTTTATCACAAACGGTGGTAACAAATTGTGTAGACGCCTGAGAACAATCAAGATCCAACTAACTGTGGTAACAGAGAGATTTATTCTCGTTTCCAATAAAACTGCAAGTAATCGGTATTACGTAAAGTGAACAGTCGAGTTGAATTTTCTTTTTGTTGCACTCACCGTTCCATATGAAGACGTTAATGCTGAGGTTTACTGTGTCGACGTTTTTGTTAAATACTATTTGACATCCTTATAGATTTTATCATATTCTTTAGTTGACTCTGCGATTAAAAGTCACCAAACAATAAGAACTGTAAAAAATATTATTAAACTAGTTGACCTCCTGACGAATTTTGATGCGGAAAGGTTCCGCCTTAAAATTAAACATGTCAAAAGTTTTTAGAAGTTTAGTTACGCAATAAATTTCTGAACCCAGCCTTTTTGACAGATATCAGTAGTATGTTGTTTGGGTAAAGAAAATTGATATTTTTACTATTTTACATGCAACTAATTCATATTTTCTCACCGTTTAAACCTTCCCTAGACTTCCAAGAATATTTCAAGACTAAAATTAGCCAAAACGGTTCAGCCGTTCTCGAGTTTCAGCAATTCATTTTTATATAAATAAATTATTAAATAATAATAAGTCTTATTTAGACACCTGTTACTTCATGTAAGTACACACATATATCTTATTGCCTATCTTTTAAGGAATCTGGCGTTATAATAAATAAATAGGACCTATCTAAAATACGATAACACTCCTTCTATTTTAAATCTGTTTATAATTAGTACAGATTTACTTTTTTATATTCCCTATCCTTATTTAGAAATCTCAGTTGCTATGAATTCTAATCTGACCAACATCAAAACTTTATTAATTTAAACTACATCAGTGAGTCTATTTACCTTAAACGGAAAAGTCATTATTTATGATACATACATAACTATACATACTGGATTCGGTTTTAGGTCAGATTTAGACAAAAAATACCATTTAAAAATTTAATTTAATAGATAATAACTCTACTCTCGAATATACTCTACTAATAGTAGTACTACTAGTACTCTACTATAGATATTATTAGAAAGATATACTCTAATATCTATATATTAGAGTATGTATATCTTTCTAATAATATCTAATAAATATCTATATGTAGTATAGATATTCTTCCTTTTCTGTAAGATAAATAGCAAAAATATTTATTTGTATTAACTGAGATATCAGTACATTTTCATTTCATAAACATCATAACTTATTCTTGACTCCACCATATAACTTCCGATTGTCGTAGGTTAAATTCCTTGTACAAATACATATACTCATGAGTATGAGTGTTTGTATCAATCTAGGTATTTGCTATGTATGTATTTACAAAAAAAATGTATTTAAGTATTTCTGTCAGTTGTCTAGTAACTACCTATAACACAAGCTCTGTTTAGTTTAGCACTAGATGACGTTGTGTGAATTTATTTATAATATTTATTGAATTGAATTGTTCTAAGTTATTATTGGTATAATAATTTGAGATCACTATGCGAGTCTATTTATTAGCATTATCTGTATTATTATAAACCACAGCCAACTTCATTTGATACAAAATGTTATACATTTATACACCTATTTCGTATTAAAGATGAAATTATAATACTTAATAATAACAACATCTGTAATTACATACGTGTTATTATTCTATTCCGCTGCAGGATAAAATTTAATTAGAGGTTGTACCCATGTTGTGCCGAAAAAAATTCAATTAACCAAGATAATAATATCTGGTTCGTAATCAGAATTTCTGTTGTTTCTGATGTGAAGTACCAGTATTTGTGCGTAGTTTGTTTTGAATTGAAACATTCAATAAAATGAACCAAATTCAGTCCTGGGGCTATAGACGTAGGCATAGAAATAAATGTATTTCAATTTGTCTAATACTAAACTACTCACTTGCCCTGAAACTCTTTTCTTAACTGAAATAATGAAGTATATTATATATTCATGAAATATGAATACAGAAATGAAATGACAATCAATTTAGTTACCCATTGCCTAAATTAATGTGCAAAATTCACAACACATAACTCAATACAATACTTAAACATAAAATATAGATTTAATATAATCATATCATCTATGCTATGTTAAGTCGGTTCTTACTACCTATAGTATATCAGTAAGAAGAAAAAATAAATTATATAAAAAAGGTTATTACTGCACCAACAGTGCCTCAAGTTCCGAACTATGTAGACCTAATACTATATTACCTATAATATATGGTATAATAAAATCAAATTGAATATGTTCTATTCCTACATATATAGATTATAAAGCAGAAAAAAACATTATTATTATAAACATTACCATAGTTAAACATATATAACAAAAGTAAAATTTTATGTAACAGGGAGGGGGAAAAATTTAATATGATTAAAAAATGTGTAAAGAAAATGTGACTGACATCAAACTTAACTGTTGCAGAATGGTATAAAATAATGAAGAGCCTACTATTATCTCAAAGAAGCTGTGGGTCTTAAATGGTAGCATTAATTTTAAGTAGGATTTAGATGTCTTTTGATGACACAATTAGGGTGTTTTAGTGGACTTACGAAAAATATTGCATAATTTAATTCAATTTTTACTAAATAAAATAAATACCGGTGCATCAATTATAAAGGTATTTTTAGTAGGTGAATACTCATACTGTATGTGCAAATTTTTAGTATAGAAAATTTGTGATTCCTTCTTTTAGTTGTAAATTCAGTGAACAGATTACTCTATACTTATTCATTATTATGGTATCGAAGATGTAATTATTATAATTAATTATAAGACAATTACAAAAATAATCTACTTCAGTAAACGGCATTACTTTGTGAAAAGGAGTAACGAAGGAATATCCTTTTTATCATGAAATTTAATTATCAAATTCAGTACAACTTGTTGAATATGACGCAATCGTAAACGCAAAACAGTCTGTGAACTAGTTAATGTGTAAATATGAACATGATTTTAAAGTGGAATGTAATTATTAAAATTTCTATAATAGATTCCAGTAGTAATTTGGAAGTAATATTAAAAAACAAGAATTTAACTTTGTATGTTGGTATTTATATTATTTACTAGTCATTTATTGTTTAAAGCCTACCTGTGTCATAACATACATATGTCACTTCCTACATTTATACATAAAATATAAAAAAGACATAAAATCTATGAATATCTTTGAAGTGTCATCATTTGGTGTATTGGAATCGTTTTACATAGATGAGTACAATGTAAGTTACATTCTAAAATCATGCTAAGTTACATTTTCATATTTATATTTCACATTATTATATACATCAAAGTTGACTTTATGTTTATAACTGTTTATGTGAATACTTTACTTTAAGTAAGTCAATAGATTACCGGTTTTTTTACATATTAAACAGAAGGTTCTTGCTGTACAACTATCCTTTGTTAATTATTAATTTTCACCAATATTAATATACAAACATCTAAAAATGACTTCATATTAATAATTATAAATCCATACGAGTCAGATAGTGATTATATATTTACGTAAATCTACATCCCTTACGGATAGTTTGTCTAGCTTTTCGTTCAATGTCAGTTTTGACGTACATGCGAAGCGTTAATATTGTAAGAATGATGAATATTAGGGTATATGCTATTATTGAGCCTCGTATCGCTTACGCATTAAATCCACATTTATTATACACCGTCTTACCCGTGCGTTCATTTTCCGTGGAAATTTCTTCACAAGCAACGCTCGTCATTGTTATTGCGTGAGTTTCTGAGGGCTTGATTGATGACGCGCTCAGCGAGTCTCGGGGGCGCCACCGTCTATGGCGACATAAAAATCGCTGTAATCCTCACCCAATTGCTTGATTATAGCTGTTAATCTCTCACCAAGATGGCAGCCAAGGCGTCTCGCCTTTTTTATCACTCTTGTTTTATAACGCGCCCACCAAATTGTAGGCATTCGGGACTACTTAACAAAATTGAAACAGTACCGCATTCCGTAATACGTCTTCTTCCAAGTGTATTTACTGCGTAGCGAAATACTTTTGTTATGGACTGAGGCTATTTAATTTACGACTATACAAAACAAGCACAGATGGACTATAATGAAGACGTAAATTTCCTATCTTTATCCGGATATACTCGTAACTGTAGCTACCTATTTGTATTGTATTGATAATGTGTGGCTTTGATTCTACGACATGGATTGTCACACATGATCGGTTCATGTGTGATTAGCATTGCTAAACTTTAATGGTAAGTTTTAGGATACTCTAATCCCATGTTATGCTAAGAAGTTTAGCTAGAACTATATTCTTACTCTGTATACTTTCACTATACCATAACTGAATCTACGCCTTAGAATATGTCCTTTAACATTGACACCGGCAGATGCTGATGGAATTTGGGATTTAAATCTTGAAAATACATTAAACAAACATTATTATGAATTGAATTATAAAAAGTAATATGAAAGCTTTTTGCGCTTCATGGAAAACAGAAAAAAATATTTACGAGACCCCATCACCTGTAATTTAATAATATTGTTTTCCGGCTTTAACTTTATCTCTCAGTTATTCTCTGTTTTTAATATTATTAAATGTAAGTATTACCAATTACTTTTTTCCTTAATATTGATTTTATTTACATATGTGTACAAGTAGTGTTAATTAAGAGATAACGGATTATTAAGCAATCACAATTATAATATTTCCTTATTCCTGTAATATTTAGGATCTTTCATTAATTAAACGATAAGTTCGTTATAATTAAGCATTTTCAAGATTAAGTATTCTAAGGATTATATTATCTAATATTGTTAGAATGAAACCACTCATAAACAAAATAGCGCCCATAAATTCTTAAATTCCTTAACACTTAAAGTCATAAAAATGTAGTATGAAATTATATAGTGGCTATTAATATGTTACAAGCAACATAAAATGGGTTGCTACGTTTGCTTAGGTTCTCGGTGGACGTTATAATCCATCAAAGTTACCATTTAATCGCCTTACTGATATCCTTACGAGCTGTCAAGTCTACTGGTACAAGTAGAAGTCAATATTTTACGAAGTCTAATTTTGTATTATACGTTCCGACATCACACGTGAGTATTGATCAATAATAAAAACCAATATTCCCTTTCAAGTACCATCCTCATCTCATATAGGGTGATAACATAACATATGTATAACCAATTATGTAAACATTTTTATATAAAAATTTTCCATGCTGTCTGTTCGAAAAAGTGAAAAACTATTAAACATTATCTTATATACCACACCCTTACCTGACAATTACAAACACTATCATGTCTAAATTGGGTAACGTTTCCAGGTTATTTCTTTGCAATTTGTGTTTACATATTATAGTTACGTTGCGCTGCGCTTCAGGGTATGTTCATAAGATTTTTTTTAATTTCAAATAATAGTTTAAGTTTTGGTATGAGTTTCCCTTGCACTTGCCACTATTTACTCGAAAGGTTACTCCACACATTCTGTTTCCGCACGTTTGCAATAATACGAAGTTACTATCAACATCGGTAGAACACGAAGTATAATTTATTCTCAAGAATAATGCACGTACATACATATGGCAATTATTTATATATTATAAAGTAGTAGCGCCATCTCTTGATCAAACAACAACGAATCTATAAATTAAAAAGATCACTTACAATGCCTAAATGCCTTATTGTAACAATACATACATGTGTCCTTTGTTATATTGTTTGTGCCTCTTCCTTACTGTATGTTGCAAATAAAGGATATTTTATCTATCTAAATTACTTAATGGAGGTTTTTATTCATCCTACATTCTTTAGTTTGTATAAATTGAACAACATATTGTATAAATTTGAAAAAGATATCGAAATACCTACAGAATTTTTTTACTTAGAATTTTAACACACAAACAGATCAACTGGCGGTTTTCACCTCGTCACGATTTTATTATATGCAAGAAGATAAACATTTAATTTTACTTTGAAATGAAAATTACAATTTTAACATCACAGAAAAATATGCATAATATAAGTTTCCACCAAGAAAGTAATACCAATCAAAGGCAAAGCAATATAAAGTCGGTCCGCAAGTAATTAAGTTACTACCTAATTAACTTGCACGGAGCGAGTTTGAGGCGTTTTGCCTTCAAATATGTATTAAATTCTGAGTTGAAAGCTTTACATTATACAAGAAACCCATCCAGACTCCGCTTGATTCATATAATATATAAGCCTTTCAACTCCTTTATTTCAGATTGATCTGATCTATCATGAAAAAACGTGAATACAATTGTTTCATTACTGCATAGGCTCCAGTTTAGTGCAGTTTATTAATTGGAAAGTATTTTCTTCTATTCCTTAATTTTATTTACATAAATATAACAGTATTACAAATATATACACTAACTGTAGTTTTATTATATTGAAGTGTAATACACCATATATATATTATATATACTTATATTAATTAATATAGTCAATTGCAATGAATTAAATATTAATAATAATTAATTAATATTACATCAGTAACATATACTGTATTAGTACAGTAAAACAGTACTGGAATAAGTTGAAAACATTTTTATAGTCAGTAAAAAATAAAACAATATAAAACAGAAGCGATTGAACAATAATTATTACCACTCCGCAAAAATCTCTCTCTTTCGAAGCTTAGAAAGTTTTGGAATATTTTAATATAAAGAAGATGAGTTTATCTTTCTTTAAGTTATTTGGTATAAATATTTCAGACGATTACTAAAACAACTACCCTAACTCTATGAAAAAAAATACTTTAATCCTTTTATCATAATTATTATTTATCATAAGCACGTAAAAAATATGGCAATTTCGATGGTCAAGCGGTATAGCACACCTTCGTTTTTCAATGGTCGTGAGTTCAGATTCTCGTACAGTTGTACTCAGGAATATGATTGTTTGTATTCGTTTGAGTGTTATCTATATGCAATATATATGCAACGTCATCATAATCATATTACTGCAGTCCACTGCTGGACATCTGGATCTTAAGCCCTTCTCTTCCAGTTATTAGTTATACCCGCAACCCTACGTATGTCGTCGCTCAATGTGTGTAAAATGCAAATAATTTAGATTCAAACAATAACTTAATTGTAACATAACATACATATAACTATTACATTTATCTTCGAAAGTTTGAATACGTATTGGCAAATATACAACTTACGATACTCAAAAGTAGTAATTTTTATTACCATTGTGGAACGAGAAATTCCGGTGAGCTTCATATTTCTTAAAATAACGGAGTTCATAATCCGCTACAAATGAGAAATTACTTTTCTTACTTTGCGCAAAGAATTCTTAATTCTTTCTCTTATAATGAAGCTATAAGCTAAGAAGCTCTTTGTCCATAATTATTGTAATGTATTTTGCTGCGAACATAGTACAATGTATTTATCTAAGATTAAAAAAAAGTACAATCTACTATAATTATAGATATTTTTACGTTTATTTTATGTAATGACAGTAAGCGGTAGGAGTTCCTATATATATAAACAGCACTACGAATATCAAGTTCATCATAGCCATTTCAGAGGGCTATGACGTCATGCCTCTTGTCCTGAAATAACGCTGTTTAAAAGGTATACCACAACCAAAACACAGCTTTCAAAACAAGATATTTGGCAATTTAATTAAGTCAGACTGAAGTACACACGCAGATGACTTTTACAGTTAACCTCAGCTATATGAATGATTGACCTGAGGGACATATAAAGTCAGTAGTAAAATTGCCTGCGTATGTACGTCAATCATGAGATTGAGAAACATTGGTAAATTAAAATCCAAAAAAGAACGATAAATTTATAATTATTATAAAATAAAATTCAGTAATAAGTACAACCTTCAAGTGATGGATATAAATTTTGACATATTTATATATTCTATACAAATAGAATCGCTTAAAAATCTGCGTTTAAATCAATTTTGTAGTTTAGAACATTAAATACGGAAAGTTGGATACATAAAAAATCGCCATCGTAATATTTCATGTATTAGCTTATATACGAAAAGATGAGGAGAGTATGTAATACCAGATCAGATTATATACGTTTCTTTCATCATAATAATCACACTTATTCGGACTGTATACGTATTCTTAACACGGCTAGGTATAAAAGCGAGTTTCCTTGATTGATTACTCCCTACACGCCCCATCCATTATTTTAAGAAAATCTTATAAGAATAGATATTATTCGTATCCAATTGCTCTATAAGAAGTTTGTTCTTAATGGCCAAAGTGACCGCATTTCATACAAAGCATTGAAATCAATTATATTTAACCTATTTGGGTGAAATATTAGCTCGGACGTGAGTATAAAAATAAATTTATCTCGGTCGTACAACATTTTTTTTTATTAAAATTTATCGGTATTGTATTACTAAGTATAATGGTATAATATACATTTAACTTCACAATGCATTGGCAATTTACTGAAAATATATTACACTTTTTTCATTCTTTAACATTAGCTGGATCAAATTTAATTTTCTAAATAGTATCTTTAAAAAAAATAGACTAAGAAAAATAATAAACTAATTCAAACTGTTTTAACAAACTTTTTTATCTGTACTCCTGTCTCGCCTATTTCAGCTTCGAAGCAGCTTCCTTTGTAAGATGTACAATACTTATGGTGTACCGTATCTCGTTGGAAGGGTGAGTGAGATAAGGCAGGGAAATTACTGGATATAGAAGCATGACATCTTAGTTTTCCGGAATGACGACACTAAACATTAACGAGAAACAGCTGTAATTGACGTTTGTTGGACATTGAAAACAAAAATCAAATATCCAAGTTTAATGTACCTGTTGGGCTGAAAAAGAAATGTATCCAGAGCCGTAAAACATAATAAATACTATAAAAAAAGATGATTTGTCATTCCAATTACAAAAAATAAAAAAAATACTTTCATATGCAAAACAAACAAAATCTTTTTTCGATAAAGCATCGATATTTGAGAGAGAATGTCTTTGTGCAAGCCGTTTTTATTTATTTAATTATTCTCAATTTTTTGACCTTATCCATTTCCGTTCTTATTATAATTTGCAGTTATGTAGAATAATGGTGATATTAATTTTAAAAAAAGTAATGAGTATTGGTAATTTAGAAATGGTAATAATAATTATAACCCAGTATGAGCGCCATCTATTCCTGAAGTAGTCAGAGCTTATACTTTAGGTACTATTCAAATGATTTTTTTTTCGAAATACAGTTACAAATTATACGTAGATAATATATATATATATACGTATTACAAAGTAATATGTTATATTACTAAATCTATCACATGCAAAAACCACGAAGTACATTTTTCACGAATGATATAGGGACCTTCATATTTACATAGCGAAACTTTCAGACATTCCTTTTTTATGGTTTGCATTCGAGCGCCGTAAGCGAAATATCTACGAAGTGTATTCTTATTGAGTACTACTCAAACTTTTTCTTTAGCACGAATATTGCTGTTTATTCAAGTGATGAAAATTTTCGATACTTTGTATAACAACTCCGTTTTTTTCCAATTGTTTAAGTCTACATTTTTTTTTGTTTCCGTACCTCAATATAAATTATACGCACATTTTGAAGTTATATCGGAATATTTATGACTCGTCATTTTTGTGCTTTAATTAAGTTTTTGGATGAAATGAGTTGTCAAAATGTAAATTAATAATATTGATAATATTTTTTCTATAAATGTTTTTCTTATAATTATTATCATTGGCATATGTGAAAAATATTTATAAATATAGAAACATAACAAAGCAATACCATTTTTGAAATACCGCTTTCGTATAAGTAAACTATTGGCGTCGGTCAAGTTCTAATATCGGTTTCGATTACTTAGAGAAGGTCCAGCAGATACATTTATTGTGAAAGTTATAAATATATACCTACGGGTCCTTTGCAAATAAACGGTCTCATAATCGGTGCCCCGGGGCTCCAACTATGAAATAACTTACAATAAATCAAAACATATTCAGAGGGTTATTGCCTACGATGGCTGTCACTATGTCATTGTATATAATACATAATAATATCGATATAAAAGGAAAGATGAGAAGAGAAAGTACAAAGTTATTCAACGTGCAATTTAATACACCAGTAGGAGAGGCGAAGGTCAGGTCGTGATCAGAATATATCATTAAGTGTGGTATTTCGAGATAGGATCGAGTTGTGGAAGAGATTATTTGATGAGTAAATATATGCATTGATAGGTTTCCTTAATAACTAGTTAGTTGATTATTATTTATATAATATGAACTTTTAAGTTTCTAATTTCATCAATTGATACAAATCTATAACCTGTATCTATATAAAGAATTATCTAGAATACTTCCTAACTCTCGTCATATATATATCATATATATGCATATATATCAAATAATTAATCTACTGTAAACAATTAATATAAAGTGCGCAGACTTCTAGATTCAGTGATAACAAGCTAGGCTGTAATAATATTAGTAGAATATTTATGTAAAAAGTTTTTTTTCATTGTAAAGGAATACATTAATATTTTTCTATCTATTTTAAAGAGTAAAATAAATAAAAATATGTCCTATACGACATATTTTATGTTGTCTGTTTGCGTATTTTATTACTTAGCGATAGTATTTCGTGATCGTCTTCACAAATTTTCAAGCAATTAAAAGAGAAAAACCAAGCAGCTGAAAGCTTACCGAATGAAAAGTGCTACTTGAAATTAAAAGCACTTTACAACACGACTTAAGCATCTCACGTAAGATATGACATCAACGATACTGTCATAGCTTTGTTTGTATCCGTAATTACATATTTCACTAAGTATTAAATATTAAAGGCATATCGTGTACTACCACAAGATATATTACCCTTCAAACTTTCCTGATATAATTACTTCAATATCTTCATGCAATAATTTAGAAATTCCAGTGGCACCAACAACATCCCATGTGTAATATTCATTCTAATATATCCTTGTCACTGTTCATTGGCTTATTGTGCATGTGTTTACTAAATATGTTCGATACTTCACCATCGTTATGTATTCATTGAATTTGTTTATCAAAGCAGAAATGGATATTATTGTAAAATTATGAAAATAGGCAAGTAAAAATTACTGAACGGATATTAACATAGTATAAATTATGTATTTTAAAACTTTCATTTTTTACACAAGGGAATAATTCGCTTGGTGAATCTAGAATAATATCAATAGAATATTATAAAATGACATAATATAAAACCACCATTACAAGTAAAGGCACAAACAAAATTAATTAAATTTTAGGTTTAACTAATCGTAGTAGTTACAACTTGAAATTTTCAACTTATCTTAGTAGAAAAATAGTATTGTACATAATTAAAATGCCATATTTTTAAAAGCAATTATATGATTTATTCGGTCGCGTAATATTTAATTAAATACTTACAACGGCCGCCATTACTGAAATACGTGGGTGGCACGCTCTTCAACGTGTTAAAGGGCAACTCACACTACTATTATTATAGTACATTTACTTATACGGATACCACTTACGAGTTCATCATATTGATACTGATTTGGTTTCTGATGCTGACATACCGAACTTAAAATAAAATCTATAACAACTACATTATGACTGAAGTGTTCAAAATTGTACGTTTAAATTCCAAAACTTGAATCCAATAAACACCTATACGCCTCCTGAGGGTCACGTTTGTTATTATATATTCTTAAACAAAATATGGGTAAGTCAAGTGTTACGTTCGCCACAGCGTCGATATTTGAATGTTTTCATTACCTTATTGAGTATTTCAGACAGCCATTTATTTTTGCTAAAATGTGAGAACTATAAAGAAAAAATATAACTAATACAATGTGATAATTCCGATTATTAAATATTGAGTCTTTTTGACAATACTTAAAGTTTACTGTTGCCATAATCATAATATTATTATGATGCCTAGTCCTCTTCTTCTTCAGTCGTTCACTCTTGACAGAGTGGTTGTGGCTTTCATGATGGTATCTCTTCGTTGTCTTCTTTGGCGACAGAGCTCCTCACCATCTGCCTCCATCTGGTACGGTGATGTGGTTTGGATGTATATATATGATGACGTCTATTAATACTCTCATAATGTATTTAACCTCAACAGAAAAATCTTATGCATTAAAACTCTACTAAACACTCTGTCAGAGATGATCTGTATTTACACACTTCCACATATCACGTGTCTAAGAAATATTAGCTATATTTCTTAAACACGTGATAAAAAATATGTATTGTTTTAATTTGCTAACGTTGCGCCTCCATTCGGTCCGTTTGTAAGAAGACAATTCCGTGCCATAACACAGAAAGAATAGTGACAAGCAACTAAGGAACAAAAATACAAAACATAAGTGACAGAGAAGGAAAACTCAAAATTGAATATTATCAAATCAACTAGTCAATATGGTAAGACCTACACCAAAAACTGATTTTATAGGGCTGTGGGAAGTTAAATTTAAGAATAACGTTATGAAAATGGAGTTACAGATTAAAAGGATATAACACTACAAAAAATGTTTTTCAGAATGTTAATATTGATTAATTGATTGCCCGAAGTCGGAACGGATTTTGTCAGTACAATAGTGCTATTATCATGTTTATTGGCGAAGGTAGTAAAAATTAATGAAAATAGTTAGATGTTTTAACAGACGTCTTTTATTGCAGAGCGCAGTGACAGAAGTATTATAAAATAAAAATTATATAAAGAACATCATATTTTGAATATGGATAAAAGAATATAAAAACTGCCAGTGACTCTCATTGTAGGTCTGACACTCCCCCGCAATGAGAACACTCTGTATAAGTAAAATGATATGAAAACTTAAAATTGTACACAATAAAACTAAACACTATACACTAAAGCCTGACACCAATAATATATACATAGATCACTAACAAATTCCTATATACAATACCTAACCTAAGACAATATACAGATAGCTAAACTAAACCTAATGAATAGGTACATTTACAGTGTTTTAGTTTCATTAAAGGTTTCGTTAAAATGTCAGCGATCATGTCAGTAGTAGGTATGTATTTGAGAATGAGATTATGAGATATTAGTGAATCTCGAATGAAGTGGTGTTTAATGTCTATATGCTTTGTGCGTGCATGATACGTGTTGTTGTGTGCTAGTTTTATGGAGCTTTGATTATCAGTATCAATGACGATTGGATGAGTGACGGCGAATATTTCACTGATGAGGGTTTTGAGGTAAATTGCCTCTTTGCAAGCTCCTGCTAAAGCCATATACTCGGCTTCAGTACTACAAGGCGCGACTGTGCGCTGCTTGCGTGCTTCCCATGATATAGGGGCTCCGCTCATCATGTAGACAAATCCTGTAAAAGAGCGTCTGTCTACAAGATTGTTGCCATAATCCGCGTCTACGTAACCTGTAGGGAATGTTTGGCCGTTACGTTTATATCGAAGTTGTCTTTCGTGCCTTTGAGATACCTAAGAACACGTTTAGCGGCTTTCCAGTGTGCTGTACTGTACTGAAGACAGTAGGTCTAGATAGACGATTAAGCTTGTTAAGAAACAAGCTTAATCGTCTATCTAGACCTTTATCTGCATATTGAAGTTGCAGCTTTGCCCACGTTTCTTGTGCAGTTCTTCCCGATTTTACTGTAGAGTAAATGCGGGGCGAAACGCTGAGGCAGATCTTAGCGCGAGTTTGTTCGTCTAGTCTTCGAAAATCTGACCTCTGTCTGGTGAATTCCGTTGGTGACTCGACGCAGTTCCATAATCCACAGTCGATTAGGAACATTTTCATGCCGAAGCTCCATGATGCGAAATTGCTACGTCCTGCCAACTTGGGGATCGGCGGGATTCCACTTGGGATTAAACTACCACTTGCAGAAAATGGGTTTCCCGATGCACACACATGGCCGGTCCGCGTTGAGATTCCATTATTGAGATTGATTGGGTATTAGGTTGAAGCATTTTTGCCCATAACCAGTAAAAATTAATGAAAATAGTTAGATGTTTTAACAGACGTCTTTTATTGCAGAGCGCAGTGACAGAAGTATTATAAAATAAAAATTATATAAAGAACATCATATTTTGAATATGGATAAAAAGAATATAAAAACTGCCAGTGACTCTCATTGTAGGTCTGACAAAGGTTACTATTTACCAACGGGTAACTTAATAATTTTTCCTATTGAAATAATTATTAAATATTCAATTTTATTTACAGTGACCTCGAATAAATAAAAAGTCTAAAAATTGTAGCTAAGAGCCAGCTCAATCACGTCAGCTTACAAGCAAAAAACAAAACATTATAATCGGTCTATTTATTTAAGAACTAATAAGTCTAATTAGGAACGTACCTAAGTTTCACTTAAAAGTTCTCACCAGCAAACCCAAAGTGGAGGGAGCATCAATACAAACTTTCGTGTAACAGTAACACGAACGTGGTTAGTCTCAGCCTGTAACGAATTTGTCCCATTAATTCGGACCTACACTGGTTGTTTGAATTCATTACCACCTCCATTTGTTAGGATATGGGAATTAGCTGCGGCATCAATTTGTATATACTTATGTTGCAAAATACTATCACATAGATCAGTGGTGCGTAACCCGTGGTCTCGGAAAATTTAAAGAACTATATAGCTATAACAATAAAAAATATAGCGTGCTCGTAAACCTGGTGTGATGTCAATCAACTTTTTTCTAAGCATCGTACTAATAAATATTTTCACATAGGTAAACTAACTTTCTAATTCTTATGCGTAAATGTTTAAATGTATTTTTTTATTTAATAAATATATATACACACATGTATGCATAAATAAAACCATTGTTTCACAAAATTGTGTGTTATGTAAAAACCTCTAATAAAAGGAAATTTCAGAAATAGTTTCATTTTAACTACGTTTATTGAAAAAAACCTGTACTCTACTCAGGGGTCGCCACAATTTTTTTCAAAAAAGATGGAGTTCGCTAATGAAGATAGGTTGCGCACCACTGATATAGGTAGGTAACTGACTTTAATTTTAATGTCTATATTTTAATAAAATAATAATGTATTTACCTCTTTCGAAGTTTTGTAACATAAGTAGCATATATTGTAGGTGTTATATGCATGTAAGGAATTCTAAATTTGTTAAAATTCTTAGATATATACATATACTTACATTCAATGAGAAGATATGTCGTTAATCAATGTAATCGACTTTAATTCGTATTTATTTATAATTGTTTTAATTTAATATATCACTTTAGTTATGTTTACATAGTCGTCATTAGGTTGAATATACCATTCGTATTAGTTCTTCTCATAAAGTGATTTGCAGTTGTTCTTTCCTTTCTTCTTCTTTATCTATACTGATATTACAAAAACAGGAAAAGGATTTTATTATGAGTATAGTAAACTTTGAATCAATGCTTCATTATTTTGATAAACTTTTTTACTGTTTGAAGATACATTATTCCATAAAATGTAATAAGCACCCGGGCGATGCTGGGGCGGGCTAGTAGTTAATAATATTATGGTGAATAACTACGTAAACCCTTTGTAAATAATTATCAACTTAGTAAAGTAATTGTAAATGTATGAAGCGGAACTCGGCACAACTGCAACAACAGTTGTAAATATGAAACTTTATTTAGAAACTGTAGCTTACGTAGAAATTTCATTTTGTCAACGCGCCAACTCTTGGTGGCTACCTACATAATTATTTTACAATTAGTTATTTCAACGTCAATTATGCGGTAACATTGTTTTATTTTAATAGGAATTGTTAATACTATGGATATTTGAAAAGGAATATGAAACATTTAATATTATTTTAATTTATATATATTTATTATAAATAAAAGAAATAATAAATAAAAGATGTAATAAAAAGTTGCTACATTGTATAAAACGAAACGAGATTATCGCCTATGGACGCTTTACTACTACTACTAATTTGATTGATGTTATCCGAATTATACTGTAATAAGTTACATAAATATTTTTATCAGTACTGAAAAACAGACCAAGTCGCATTATATTTAACAAAAAATGCTAAAAGTATAACTATACTATACTATTAAGAAAGCCTCCAAAAACAAACATCTACTAAAGATAAAAAATACCTACTTATGTATATCTTTCGGAATATGACTACTTTTTCACTCAGAACAGGGGAGAGAAAGGAGAATGGAATCTACTCAAATTTAAAACATTTCTAGTCTAGTTATACTTAAAGAATTATATTCTTTGGCAAGCACACATACATATTATGTATATCTCATATCGTTAAAGCAAAATGTGGATTTATGACATAACACGTCGCGTTCGCGTCATAAAAATACATTTTTATTGACTGCGACAAAAGTGGAGTAAAATTCTTCGTGTTAAATAAACGCTCCACGAGAACTGCAAAGCACCGTCACTTAATAAAAGATCTCCCCAGGGAAGTGAGGCAAACAGCTCAATAAGATGAGACGGTATCATCATCGCTGGGTGAAAAAAAATGTCGTAAAACGTAGGCGGGGCCACATTAAATAAATTGCAGGCGCCTAGCGAACGCGTACCGCCCGCCGTGACATCTGCGTCGACTCGCTAAATACGCTCTCCGAGCTCTGCTCTACTTTAAGCTCATCTTGCGTCTAGAATTCAAAATCTTAGAGATGTCCTAAAGTCCAGAAATAATAAAAAAGTTTTGTATGGCAATACGATCATTATAACAAACTCTGTTTTAGCTACAGCTACCGATTGCCACAGCGTTTTACCAGTCAGTGTAATTTTACTAATATTATAAACGCGATAGTTTATGAGGATGGATAGATGGATATTTGTTACTCTCTAACATAAAAACTGTTGAACTGAACTTGACGGAAATTTACAGTAATATACATCCATACTCACAAACTTTCGGATGTATAATATTATGTGAATATTTTTAAGTTATTTATTAATATTACAGTTTAAATTTTGTGTCATATACTTACATTTATTAGAATTTGAAACGTGATGTCACGACAGTCAGAAACACTTTCATATTCATAAAATCATTACTACTGTACCAGAATTAGTATGTATTGATAAAATAGTACTTAATCATATGGTAGTCGGTATCGTGGGTACGGCGGTGACACTGATATGTTTACTGACTCAGTTTCTGTAAACTGTCCGTTGCACCACCAGCGGAGGGAGAGATGAGATACTACGTTAGCATTTTTATGAGTTTACAGTTTGAACGCGGGTTTATTCTTTATACATAACTGCATTTTTGTAGAAACGTTCCTTATAATATCTACGCAAGTCAAAATATATATATACTGTTTTTCAGACAACGGATAGACCATATATACTTGATTATTATTTACCGATTCTACACGATATATTAAATGTAAATACTCTTAATAATTATATATATATCAGTCGGTTCATTATTATATATACATTGATTAAGCATTAATAAGTTTTAGTTATATACCTGATATATTTTTGATAATTTAATTACTAGAAAATTTTTAGTATTATTTTGATACAAACAGAGCCATCACTCGTTATTGCTGAATATTCAGTATTTTAATTTCATGTCACACTTTACTTATACATTAGAAACAAATACATAAATGATACTATCTAAAGTTTTATGTATGTATTTTAACATAAATATTATAATAATTCTTTTGATAACCTATACGTTCGTGTGTCGTGTGTGGTGTAAAATGAATCAGAATAATTTTGAAGTGAAGTAATGACTTTTATAAGTTGTGTCTCAATGAGGCGACTTTCCCTTGTCTTTAGTGACATCGCACCCCCCGTAATTATGTTTAATGGCTCCGTTTATCGCAGTCATTACTATTAGAAACTTTGTATTCGAGACATTCTGGAACGTTTGGGGCGAATGACGGCAGGCCGCGGATATTGCAAGCAATCTTGCTAAGAGTGGCTTATTGTTTTTATCTACTTTGGAGCGTTTAACAGATAATGATGGTTGTTAATTTCACATGTCGACACTTTGTTGTATGTAATATATATTTTTTTTTTGTATTTTTAGCGCTGCACGATAGGGTCTATGGATTATAATTTATAATTCTATTTCTATAAAAACGAACTACTAGTATACTAGACTATAATAATAGACTAGTATATTTTCTTATAATAATATCACAAAAGAGGAATAAGATTAGTAAAATATGGTTTCTCTTAAACATTAATGTTTTATTTGTTCATAAACCAGTGGGTTACTTGGTCGAAGTCCAGCATTTTAAACTCTTCCTTCATATTTTTATTGCGTTTCCATTTTTAATAAAATTCCAACTATAATGCATACACTATGATTATACACAGTGATTACTTATAGTTTTCGTCATCTTTACTGTGCTTCCAATGTTATTGTACAATACAATAGCATTAAGTAAATCTCAAGTTTGCTGCTACATATTGTAATATTCATACGTATTTTAGTAATTTTATGAAATTTATATGTTGCTACGTCCATTGTATAGGTTTATATCAACAAACTACATAAACAGTATACTTATCCTATGCAAACAAAGCTGTGGATAGGAAGTTAAAATTTAATAAAGCGCTCTGTATACCACATACATCTAATAAAGAAATCTTTATTTTCGTCTTGTATTATTTGTATAAACGTTACGTATTATATTTCATTAGTTGTGCCAATAAATAAGCAATAATGTGAAGCATTAAAAAGTTAATTATAAAGATATATATAATTTTCACAACTTTGCTGTCCATTTGTCTCCGCCTGTAATACCTATATATAATAATAATAATAATAAAACTCTTTATTGTGCATAAAAGAAACAAATAATTACAAAAAGGAAATAAAAAAAAGAAGGATATGCAATATATGTATATGTATATATACCTATATAGCATTACTTAAATTTTATTTAAAGTATTTATATATAACTGTCTATTTAAATATATGTATAAGTTATTTCAACAATACCATCCACGGTCTCGGTAGTTCAGCGGTTTAGCACATAGTTTTTTTTTTTCAATTGTCGTAGTTCCATTTCTGCACGGTACAAACATTTGTATTCATTTTTAAATGTTCATGTTTGAATCGGTCTCAGTATTTTCTATGTATATAGCGTATATATTTATAGAAAAAATGTATCTAAGTATTTATCTCAGTTGTCCAGATTTATTATTAATATTCCACATATCAATTTGTGGATGATTGATGGGTATATGTGTAAGTTGAATTAAACAACGAATAAAAAATGGTACATATTTATAATGTAGATACAAACTGTAAGAGTGAAAACTGATAATAATATATAATGATTGCCATTCTAAAATTGTAACACTACTAATAATGTTTCACACACCTGTAGTCGTGAGTATTCAGTCAAGAGTTAGTTGAGCATGATAAAGTAACCGGCACTGCTGAGATAAGTCTAACGTCACTTGTACTAAATTATATGTGGTTTATTTAATTTTATACAGGACACGATGAAAATAAATATGAAAGTGATTACCGTAAGTACTTATGTATTTTTTTACAGAGTAATATAAAAAAAAACTAATTATGTACAATACTAATAGTAATTTAAGTACTGTTGTATAATTCGGAGGCGCAAAAACAAAAGTTAATTGACTTTGTTTGTCAAAATACAGCCATATATATATAAACAACTTTTGATAGATTAATAATATATATTCTGAAGTTCCTTTCTTTGTTTTTACGTATAATAATTTAGATGGAATAATTATCATTTTAATAGGTAACTTCTTTGATGAATAATTGTGACTATAAATACAACGTAGTTGTTAATGTAAAGTATTTCCGCTTATCATGTTAATTAAATAAAAAAAAAAATTATTTTTATTTGTACAAACTTCTGGATGGATATGGAAATAAAAGGCTTTATTATTATTATTATGTTAATTAAATGATAGTATTTTCTTAAACTTTGAGATAACGATATGTTTTTTTTTAATTTATATTTACTTCATTCGAAAAATAGATTACATTGCAAATACTTTAAAGCGCTAACTTATTTTGTAGTATATCAGTAAATGAGTTCCGAGTTATAATTCCAATTAGTCACAACTGAATACAAAATATTAAGTACATTATTCCAATAATTATTGTTGATCTGTTATAAGAAGTGACTTCCAAAAGTTTCCGTAACTAGGAGAGTAACTCTTAGCCTCTTAACACCAACGCTTTCTAGGCGAGAGTAGGCTCAAAGTTAGATATTCAGTATCAACTTACTAGGTAAGTTTGTTTTTTGTTCTATTTGCTTAACGGATGGAATTTACAGTCGAATTGCTCGCAATGGGGACATTAATGTGTAACGTAATTTGTAGGTTAATTATAAATATAAAGAAGACACTTGTCATATAATAAATATTTTTATGTATGTAATGTGCATAAGTAGTGTATTATATATAAGTAGTTGTACTCTTTATATGCTCTATATGTATTTATTTTATAATGAGTTCATAGGTGAATAAATAATCTATGTTTAAAAGCATTTAGGTACTGCCATTGAATTCAATATTTAAACCTCCATTAAACCTAGTGTTAAATAGTGAATATATCATTCTGAAACAGCGGAGCGGCTGACCCTCATTACGATTGTAAAATCGATATTTATCAATTAAGTGAAATAGGTTTTTACATTTAATTATTCCAAATAATACAGTATAGAAGTATAGTTTGCATATTCTATCAGATTTTATCAATTAAATAAATAAAGAAATGCTATAGTAAAATAAAACCTAGCAAAAACTTTCTGTACTATAAACGCGTCGGCGTAATTGAATTTGGATAACATCAAAGATTCGCAGAGTGCCGAAGAAAGAAAGTTACATACATAATATAGCATTTTTAATGAAATCAATTATGTATGATATATGATATTCAAAACGAAGGGTTTTGATTTAAATGCACCTAGATTATGAGCTTCATCTCTTTGCCATATTTCATCCCTATTAAAAATGTCCTAAGTGAGTAATCTGGAAATGACGGTAAATGGGAAAACCCTTGATCGTCACGACTAGACACTCATTCAGTGTATCACGTCGACTTCTAAAGCAAATCTAGCTTTACACTTATTTTTATGTATACGTAAAAACAATTTGAAACCGTAATTTCCTATTAAAATTTTGAAATATGTGAATTTAAATAGCTTCTTTTGCCATTATAAGGACGTAATGCTGTTAATTAAGAAAATTAATCCTGGGTAATTAAGTGAAATCAAATATACCTTATACCTCGTCTTAATTTGTGTTGCAAAATATAATATTTTAAACTGCATTATTAGGCATACATGCTTCCCATATCACATAGCTTCATTTCCTTATTTGACTTCAGAATCTAAAGGGCTATCTTTTATGTAATGAAATATCTTGAAATTTGTCATAATAGATTTCAAATGCGAGTAATAAAGTTAAAAAGGTAATAACAGTAAATACATCTGAATCGCAATTTCCTCTTGTCTTGTATTCTTTTTTACTTGTGCCTCAGGTTATATCTTCTATTGTATTGCTTTCAATGTGACCTTTTATCATAATATTGCCAATTTTGTCGATTTACGAACTCTACTATAGACATAAAACAGCTCTTTTCACTTTGTATATTCAGAAACGGAATTTATTATCTTGACATGCACGGATAATCGCAACATTTCTAATACTCACTATTTCACTGAATTTTCTCATTATTACATAATTAAGAAATGAAACTACATTTTACATCATAAAGAAGAGATAACGAAAACATATACTTGTTTTCGTTACCTATTTCTTTTATATATATATATATTTCAATTCTTACAATGTACCTAATTTTATACATTCGTGAAACGTGTGTTATGTGTGTTCTTTGCATGCACAAGTTTGACCGATTTTACACAATAATTTGTATAAATTACAATATTACATAAGTTCAATAATTGTACGAATCGATAAAAGTTTCACGAATGTATAAAAGTACCTTCTGAAGCCCGAAAACGGAGGCCAGTCAAAAACGGAGTTTTTATTATAACAGGCGAATTAGTCATAATATTATTGTGATTTTTTTACTGGGTTAACTAAATTGAACCGGATAATAATTCAAATTCTTTGTGTGGATGATAATATAATAGTGATTTTATAGTAATAAATAGTTTAGGCTAGAATAACATTGAAGAATGAAAAAGACACCAAACCTATCATGGTGAATTCAACTGGGATTAAGTACAACAATTTTCATCGGAAAACTATTATGCCGGGTACGCAAAAAAATTTGTAAATTAGGTATATATAATTTAAAAAGTCATCACAAAACTAGTTTAAGGTTTTGCAAATCATAAGCTCTACAGTTATAGTCATAATTATAGCAATATGACGGACGCATGTCCAGCAGTAATACATTCCAGCTAAAAGTACATATATCCTTCGTAAAACATATAATACTAAATGGACTATGCAATTAATTTTACATGTTGGTATACACAATAATTAATAGTATATCTACAAATAAGCGTCAAATTCAGCGCAGACAGAGTAATAGTTAGTAGTCATTTGTAAATTTAAAATTAATGAATGCATTAGTAAAGCAGCAGCTTGTTAATTGATTTAATTCAAATTGAAATGTAATTAATGAAAGTAAAATAAATCCCACTTGAAGGACGATCTTAAAAGTAATTACTATAAACTTGGATCTTTATTTCTTTCAAATGAATTCTAAAGGCGTTGGCAGTAGTTAGGAAAATAAATATAAATAGGAACTTTGTCTACAATTACATCAACGACCCGCAATTTGCTTTAATTTGAGGCTCCTTTCCTCATTAATTGAAGGAAACTGGTAGTGCCCAGCCTGATTAAAATTTTAGTGTTTGATGTGCCGTTAAAAGTATAAAAAACTATAAATTGCCCTATTACTTACTGTGTTATGTATATAATAATATCTCTTTACATGCCACATCTTACGGGGTAGGCAGGTAGAATAGAAATTAAATATAGTAGATTATTAATTAAATTAGTACAATAAAAAAAATATTAGTGCCATTGTGTTTGCGATAAGTACTGTATTTTATAAATATACGAAATACTTGAGATCACAAACTACGTGTTGAATAATCCGATACTGACCCAACTGAACTTCCATAAATAATCAGACCCGAAAAAGGTTCTCTTTTAAAAATCATATGTATAATACAAAATAAACATTATCCCAAAGTTCTTGTGTACGAAAATACTCATTCAAGCATATAAGTGACAACAAAATTAATATTTGATTTTGTTTTATTAAATTATACAGAGATAAAATTTAACTTTGTAATTTATTTGATACAAATTTTAAAACATTCTATAATGATGTTCTGAAATAAATTAGAAAGTTAATTAATGTTTGTATAATTTAATAGAATTATATTTACCATTGCATAAATATTGTAATTTACTAATCATTAATAGCCGAATGATTGAGTAGAATCATCACTTCAAAACCACGACATCTATTTATATAGTATTTGTAAAATCGTACAATTAAGTGAAAAATATAAAAGAACTCCTTTTTTTCATTAGTATACCCGTGAAAATTCAGGCCTAGATAATCCATACTAATATTATATAAATGCATAAGTATGTCTATCGATTTGTTATCGTTGGCTTGCTAAAAGGCTGCATAGATCTTAATTAAATTTGACATTAGGATAAATTGTATAACAAGCACGGACATGGGCCATATTTTACCTCAAAGAAAACAGATTAAGTTGCAATTAACAGTTAATAATTCATAAATATCGTTAAAATGCTTTGTATCTGATCTATGATTTCAGAATTTAATTGTTCCTTCTGAAGCGGTTTATTACATTTCAGACGGCTGTAAAGATATTGTATAAATAAGGCTTTCCTATCACAATGGGATTATAGGTTGTTGTTACCACAAAGCAATAAGTAATCATTTTCTGCTAAATTTAAATTGGTTTTACCACAGATAACATAATACTGACTTGGGATTTTCTATTAGAAATATGAACAATTGGATATTATTCGATTTTGTATATACATCTGTTTCTTATATATGTTTGTAATTTTGTGTATTCAAAACACTGTAATCCAAGATGGGGTAGTTAGAACCATTGTCATTCGTCGAGTCTTGGTAAAAGCACAGATAATATAATATTACATAGTAAAAGCAATGTTTAACATGTCCAAATATAGTAGAGTCGCACTGGATTCAAATAAGTCGTTTAGGTACTAAATAGACAGGGTCTAAGCCTACCGCTGGCTTACGAGTCAATCCGAATATAAGTTGATATAGAGAATTTTTTTAACAGTGTCCATATATAAGTCGAGATAGTCCATCGCATATATTTATTACTAAAAAAAATACGTAAGTACGTCCTAATACTACAATTGTTGGATTACGAATCCTTATAAAATAATAAATAAAATAGAGAGTGGACTGTATTATTTAAAAAGAAAATAATTAATGTAAAGGGCAATAGAAATACGATTTCAACTAGAAGAACGTTTTCCACACTCCGAACATCTTAAAGTAAGCAATGTAACAACAAACTTACTCACCTTTGCTCAGGAACGTTCCGATGTGTAGTACTGTTTAGTGGCCACGCACTCGTAGAGTGTATATTTTCATAAAAAATAATTATATTATAATAGTTACAATAATAATTTTCTTCTTTTATATAGTTAAAAATACTGAGCGTCCTTTTTATTCCAGTTCTTATTTTTAATTGATTTTTTATTCTATGTTCGAAATTTAAATGGCCACATGTTTTTATTTGTGGCCAGTATTGCCAAGCGCTTTTTGCTCCAGTAAGCAAGCCGGTGATACAACCTGCTTAGACTAAGAAGTTCGAAATACTGAACAATAATAATTCGCGATTTTTTTTGTTATTATTAATTACAGCTGCACTACTTACTTACTTACTTATTATCCGAAACTCGATATTATTTCAGAATGGTAAACGTTTACGAAGTACAATTAAATATATGTATACTATAATGTTATTACCATGTGCTAAAGTTTGCACTGCTATCAATTTCACACGTATCAATGTGATATGAATTCAATAGTTTTCCTTCCAATTAATCAAATACTTCCTTCTAGTATAGACGTGGATACGTACTAATTACATTTCTACTCGTAGGAGCTCCAGATAGGCAGTTGATGCTTAGTGAATACATACATACCTTTCAACATTAATTTGTTCTATCTTAATAATATATCATGTATTTTATGAAATACCCCTAAATAACATTGAAATAGCCATACTAGGTAAGTGGTTTTGATTGACTTTTATAGAAAGTATGCAAATTGTATAAAATTGTGATGTTTGGTTACCAAGTGGTAATTACTGTATCCTTACTCTTTGTATACATGACTGTCGGGTTGGAAAATTAGATCAGTTAACTAGTTATTTACGTGTCTATATATAAAACTTCCTCATTGCTCAGCCACTCGATTACGTAGTTACCAGAGGGAACGCCACTCACAAAGCTAATTGGATTAGCCAAAACCTATAACAATACCGTTGTAATAGAAAAACCGTGGTTCAGTATTGTGCAGAAAGCACAGACGAAAGGAAAAGAATAATTGAATTTTATTATAGACATCCTTAACGTTATTATATTGCGGGTTTAGGGTTGTGAAATGGCAACTTTGCGAAGAAGCTGACATAGCTTACAAAATTTGTTGGTAAGCGCGGGACACGACTCCGGAATATCAATGTCCACCTGGGACGCCAGGAATTCTGTTTAGCGATACGACAAAAGGTCTGCGATTCACCCTCATGTTACGAATTCCGATAAATACACTATTCATATAAGCACACATAGAGACTTGTAAATATACATATATTAGGTATATAGGTATAATCAATTCAAATAAGAGTTAATAACTGATTAACACTTAATTGTGAATATGATGGTATAATTAGAAAAAAAGCAAGGTTAAGTTTATTCAAACAATTTATTTATATTCCAATCTAATTTAAAAAAAATATTTAAATGACTATATTTTATAAATTTACCAATATTTTCTTTAGAAACATTTTTCTAATTAGCTTAAAATTTTATCGCTTAATTATAAGAATAACAAAAAATAAGACTTATTTTAATTAAACATCAAACACGATAAAGTTCGACGTAACATTTAAAAATAATTAATGGAGGTATTATAGAAGTTACAAGTTTTAATTATTGTTGTAATGGCAAAGCTATCAATATTACTGTTAAAAGGACTTATTATAAATTAGCATTTTAGTTTTTTTTAAGATTTTTCATTACTCAAATTAATAATGTATTATGATTACACTGACATATGAATAAAGACAAAACTTTACTAGATCTAGACAACAAGTAGATGCAACAATTTAAATTACATACGATGTTGTTACTTATAAAAAAAATCATCTTCACAAAGCCGATATAAACTGAAGTGGATAAAACAACTATTACTCAACTACCTATCACCAATAATAGAAAAGAAATTGATAATTTTAACTCAGATAAAAACTTGGTTAATAATTTTATACATTTGTTGAGATATACACAATTCACGATCATTATACGAACCAAAGCACTATACTAATGAGCAAATGAAATATATTTACGTAATGTTAATATTTGTATCTTACCAGTAAAGTAGTCTCATTAATAAATTTGCCTTTACTAGTACACAAGTATTGACGTATATTAATATAGTTGTTAAATCTCTGTACTTAGCATGATATGTTACTAGAATTTTCCATCTATTTGTCATTATCGTAAGAATATATTTAAAGTTCTGATAGCTCTCTCTAAAATACAATGTAATACTGGTGTCAATACTATAGTGCCTCTAGTTTCGTACAGTCAGTATCTTTATAGCATTAAATGTATGTAGCAAACTTGTAACATAATAAATATCTCAACAATTTTTCAGTTTTAATTTATATTTACTAATTGTCAAACCAAACTAATTCGTGAGGTGATGTTAGGCTTCCCCTTGCTGATTCGGATTAGGCATGGCGAGTGTTAGGTTCACTACAATACCAACCATTGACAATGCCTAACTACCCTGTTAATAAATACTGTAAATAATTATTTTGTATCAAGTGGTAATTAATTAATAAGGCTGGTTTAAAAAGTAATTAAACTTTCTAAAAAAACAAACAAAAACATTTTTTAAATGTTACGTAATTAAAATGTTAATAATTATATTTTTCAGATATAGCCTAATAATTTTAGTTAGTAGTTATATCACGGACTGAAAACGCTTGTACAATTTTAATATTTTTTTTACCTTACTTTATGACTTTTCCTCAGCTGCTTACGTAAATAAGACCAGAGTTAGCGATGTAGACTATCTCGACAAATTCAAGTTTGACAGTCATTAGATGTATAGGTGAGATAAAGGTGTTTACCTTTGTTAGTGTCAGGCACCAAGTTGCTTGCTTTAGAAGCTAATTCTGTAGAATATATATCAGGTTAATTACAGACGGGATGAGTCTTTCTGAATAGCAAAGCATAAATGGCAAATATCATAGGCGTGACATGATGGCGTGATAGTTGCCACTTGCCATTAGGTGGCTGGTACCTTGTTTGCCATTCCAGTTACATAATAAAGGACTTATAGATAAAAAACTAAAAATTTTTTAATTGAATAAAGACGAGTCGAATATATTGGATGTGGGATCGTTATAATATGTGTATCATAATACATACATGAACATATACGAAATCTATAAAAGATACAATAAATTACACAATAAGTTAAATCAAATCATGGGAAGGTCATAAATTGCTGAGTTTCGCCGGCCAGTGGATCCCGAGGGATCGGAATTATACCATTTGTCTTGTCCGCATAGAAATGAACGGGATCACGTAATTTCCGTATTCCACTTACGGTCTCATATCGTCAAAGTGTAATTTTTAAAAATTACACTTTTACTCGTGTGTGTGTAAATGACTAGCATCTTGCCCTGGCTTCGCACGACTTTTATTATAGTAGAGTTCTATCTTCTTAATCAAAAACAACCAATGTATTAGTTGTAAAAAATTGAAATAATTATAAATATTGATTAGTATTAATTGAATTATCGTTTGTATATCTTTCATTTTCGTAACATTTCGTCTATATATGTATTATGGTTAGCTGTCTCGCGCAAATTCATTAGATTAATTTTCTAAATCGGTTCAGTAGATCTAGAATTATCCCTTAAAAACTTAAAAATTAAAATGTATAGACCAAAAATATAGTAAAGGTTTGTATAGTGGTATATATTCGTTATTTAATAGTTATTTTATTTTCTATTCACGAAATAATATATTTCCGTAAATATTAATTATATAGCAGCATAAAAGCTCCGTAATTAATCTAATGAATTCAATTTTAATCATACATAGGCAGTTTCGAATAATAATAAGATTAATTACCTGGGATTTAATTAGATTAACTCACACGTTTTCCATAAAGCGTGCACTAAAACTCAATAGATCAATTAAATGAAAGGGCTTGGGTCTGTAATGTAATTAAGGAATAACTACCCATTTGGAGAAGTTTCCCTAATCATACCACTAAATCTAATATCGATTTGAATTTTTAATTAATACTAAACAATTCTAATTGCTAGATCTATTATTTACTATTTTGTAATTACTATTTAATATTAATAATTTAATGTAGTCATAAATTTCGTTGTTTAAAGAAATTATTAACATAAAACGACTTTACAATCTCGTTGATCAATTGAAATACTAGTGATTTCACAGTTGCAAAAATTAATAT
Source organism: Achroia grisella (assembly GCF_030625045.1). Lineage (NCBI taxonomy): Eukaryota > Metazoa > Arthropoda > Insecta > Lepidoptera > Pyralidae > Achroia > Achroia grisella. Next base: position 2,058,139 of record NW_026712655.1, on the reverse strand, counting down.
AGGTAGGTATGGAACATTCATATAATTTCTCAGTGTTTCCAGCGATCACCAAATTCCAATTATTTATTGTGTATCTGTGGTAATATTTTACCCCTCCATAGGTTATCAGTATTTACATTCTGGAAATTGAATTGTTTTTGTATCAATTTCACTGGTATGGGTAATTTGTCATTCGGAGTCATTTGTCAGGGAAGTAATCCGTACACATACTATATAAAAAGTCTATACATTTTTAGAATACGAATAATGTAATTAGGAGGTTTTAAAAAATTTATGGTATTGGTCGATTGGGTTATTTTAAATATTAGGTTATTCTTTCACATTAATATTTGATACAAGCATTTAGTATATTAGTTAGTCACTTCTTTTAGTGGATGATATTGGAATACCCAATACCCATTGCTTGATTTGGTACGAGCTTACAGTAACTGTATACAATGGGTGACAGGAAGAGGGTGAAGATAGATAGAATTTCACCGGCAAGATTTTGTTATTGTTTCCTTGACACAATCATTAATAGTTTTTTAACACATATCCGATAGTATAGATAGTGCTGATACTCGGTAGGCGTGTTCTAGAGTAGAGAGCGTGAATTGGTAAACATAGGATAGGACGCCCCGCAGCTAGTTGAAGATATACGTAGAGTTGCGGATAATAACTGGAAGGGAAGGCTGAAAATCATGCCCAGTAGCGTACCTTGGGAGAAGCCTATGTCCAGCAGTGGACTATAGTGGACAGTTGATGATAAACACAACCCCTACCAACAGACAAAAAAATGTTATTATAATTATTTTTATATATTTGTTGTTTTATTTTTCAGTGAAACAAAGGGAAGGTATGTGGGGCGGGGGTGCGCAGTGCGTGCATGCCTCACTGCCGCGGGGAGCGCGCGCACAACCCGCGCCCACGCTCAGCGGCGCCATCGCCAGCCGCCGCCCGCCCAGGTACATGAAACTTAACAACAATTAGCACAAAGTATCAGTCTATAGGGACAAACAAATTTAGCCACAGTGGCTAATAAATACAAGGGTGGTTATTGTTCGCTGTTACCAAATTTCTGCTAAAGACGCGAAGAAATTAAGACATAAATGTAATATTAACTGTAATAAAATAAAAAAATGAAAGTAAGATTGCCATAGTTATATTGAGGGTGTAAACCATGAGATTTTAAATGTATAGAAAGCTAACACTGAATCGGATCATACAGATATCTTACTTATTTTACATTCATCAACCTGAATATGGTATAAGCCATACAAGCTCATCGCTTACTAATTAACAATTGGTTATTTTTATAACACACATGGTTAATCTAGTTATGATGTTTGTAGGTATAATCACATTAAACAACAGTATAATTATGAAGAATATTATTACAGTGAATTACAACACTAAAAAGTTTGTTTTTCCTCCATCTTATTCAACTTGTAAAAATACTTTATTTGCCTACTTTACTGACCTACTCTTAGGTAACGGAATCGCTAATATTAATTAAAAAATATTACTTCGTTGCATTCAATAACTATATCCAGAAAAAAATTGGGGTATTTTCAAGCATTGCTTTCATCATAACAGCTGATAATACCTCTGGTTAGTCATCTAGAACTAAAGTAATAAGATATAGTACTATTACTATTTTAACAACATTATTAGTATTAGAAATGAACATTCAAAACTGTCTAATATGTAACTATATTGGCGATAATCTTAAAAATCACTGAACGTATCTGTGGTTTTTTTACATCATTTACAGAGCGATTTCTGAGGAAGGGTCGTGTGTACAAGTCATTATTTTTTTGTGTATATAACTAAAACTGCTCTAGTTAATAATATGAAGAAGATTGTATAATACTTTTATTATAAATTCCAGGCCTACACCTCCTTCTCCAACACTGATTGCCCAAGTTGACTCTTCGGTGGCCTGTCTCTGGCTACTCACGCCTTTGTCAGCTGGTACAGCAGTCGTAGCAGTTCTAGTTGCTGTCTCAACAAACAACTGGCTTCACACACAAGAGAATATGCTGAACCCAGCTTACAATGGCACGGGAAAGTACAGCTTGGTTGCAAAACACACAGTCTCTGGTTTATGGAGGATTTGTCACACAGACCGTAAGTATTTTTAATCTATTATATAATCCACTGCTTGTATTTTATTTTTGTGGATAATAATTATAAAATGAATTTGCCTAAATATCAATTAATGCTGTAAATTTTAACAAACTATTAAGATGAATTTTATTATTACCATAGTTTCTACGTAACTTTGTAGACACTAAACTTTGAAAGGTCATAAAGCTGACCAACACGAAAGAAAGTCATTATACATTTCAATATAAATTTCAAATGTTATTTAACAAAATAAATAAAAAACCTACTGCATCTGTTTCTAAGTACTACTTAATATATATACTATATTTATAGTGTAATGTAGACATGTAAACATCTACTAGTATTTGGCCGTATAAATACAAGTATAACAAGGTAAAGCGACTTTGTATAAAGTCACCCTCTGGCTATTGTTAATTATTTCGCATAAACATCTCGACTTGACAGCAATAGGCCTCCGTTTTGCCCATATTTCTAAGCATAATATTTGTGTTTATAACTATAATCCAAGATAATGTATAATATGTGATTATTTACCTGAAAACTTCCAAACTTGACGTATATATAAGTAGTGATTAAATTTGACAGAAAAATAAAAAAAAATAATATTTTAATTAAAAATTTATTCAAATAAAAAGAAAATTATAAACAGGATAATTATTATAGTAATATATTATTTATAGTAATGTATTAACATTATATTATTATTTATGAATTTCTAAATAATATTAATAGGGTAAATACCCCATTTATATAATTTCTTCGTAATTCGTAATTTAAAAAACAACCTTAGAAACGATTAAACAGTGTTCGCCTATTTAATTAACTTACATAGTATAATTTATATAAATCTATACAATTCCGACATTCTTTACATAGAAAAACAGCTTGACATATCATTGAATAAAATGCATATTTCAATATTTACTACACATTTGCTTCTTAGCAAAGCTGGTTCCTTCGGATACTTATATATAAAGACAGACATTAAACGATTAAGGTTTTATACGCATTGATGTGTATATATATAAAGAGAAAGTATTTGATTTCTTTTCAAAACAGTTCACTATATAAAGAAAACAACTCGGAATCGAATAATCGAATCGAATAGTTTTTATGGATGATAATGGACCAGTGCACCAGTGTTGGATGATAAGATAAGCATGAGGTCAAGTCAGTTTATCACAATCGTTTCTAAGAGGATGATTTCCACGTGGAGGCTAACCTGACATGGTACATTGCTAACAATGAGGTTATTAGGCCAGTAAAGTGTACCAAACACCTATGATAGATGGATGAATAATAAAATAAGTATGAAGTCAGGTTAGTTTGAAGTAGGTTAGGTAATATAGCATCGTGACAAATTCACCAGGAATTTAAAACGATGTTTTCCAGGGAAGACCGCGTGGAGGTCAACCTGACATGGTACATTGCATGTAATGGGTCACCAATTCACATTACTAACAAACCCCTATCCTCACCCCATGTTTGTCCATCGTTATGGCAAGGTATGAGTGATACCACAGACGTTACATATGATGTATATCCAAGTGTAGCTTGGCACTAACCACTAGGACAGCCGGCAAGTATCTCGTTTTCCAGTACAGTTATAAAAAAAACCCTAAACTCAAACGGTATCTTTGACATTGTTGCTATTTGTTCATTTGATTCAGAACGGTCTTTAGACGATCTCAAAAAGGAACTTATTGGATTTTAGATTTATTTTATAAAGCGAACATAGAATTGAATTAGATACGTTTCTACCCTTTCTTATAAAGGAATATCTCTGGCTTCGGTGGTCTAACGGTTTAGTACACCGCATTACTTCCGATGGTCATAAGTACGATTCCTCGCACGGTACAAACGTTTGTATTCATCAGTATGAGTTTTTTATCGGTCTGGGTAAGATATATAATACATTTGTTTATAAAAATAAAATGTATCTTGTTCAATATTCATTATACAAGATCTGTCTAGTTTGGGACTAGATGGCGTTGTGATTAGATATTATTACTACTATTATTATAATATCTCATTAAACTATATCTATATCATATGCAATATCTATATCTATATCATTCTATCTATTATCTACTATCAATATCTATACTATCTATTATCAATATCTATATCATATGCATGAAAACTTAAATGTAGTTTTCATGCATATGATATAGACTTTATAGTTATTTGTTTAGTTTATTCTCAATAAACTTCACTTTAAACACACATATTAAAATTTATATTATAATACAAATAACGTTTTATTGTCTGTTTTTACTACCAGTGAGACGAATAATATATACACTTAGAATTATCATTCAAGTTTAATGCTTACATAGAAGGCACGTAGATAAATATTATTATAGGGTAAACGTAAAGGACATTCTGCGCTTACATATGATCACTTTAGTATTTATATTTTTAAATTTTCTATGTTACTTTTATTAGTGGCTAGTAATTCTATAGTATGCTTATATGGAACATTAATTATTAATTATATTTTCATTATTGTAAATAAATCCGCCTTTAACTTATGAAAACTTGTATACTTTAGTTATTTCCATAGCATTATGTCATATGGCATACTGCTATGGGGTAAAGCTGCCGATATAAATACTATATTTATTTTACAAAAGAGAGCCATACGTTCTATTTATGGTATGGGTTCTAGAGAGTCATTACGTCAATGCTTTAAACAATCAAATATCCTCACCGTTGCCTCACAGTACATTTATGAAAATATTATGTATACAAGGAAAAGCTTAGATAGTTTCAAGAAACTTAAAGACTGTACAAGTAGAAACTTACGCAATAAAAATAAGCTAATTTTACCTAAATGCCGTCTACACAAAGTTAGTAATTCATTTTATGGTAATTGCGTAAGATTCTATAATAAACTGCCAGAGTCTACGCTAAATCTTACAGAGAGGCAATTCAAATCTTATATTAAACAAATGTTATGTAAAAAAGCCTATTATAAGATAGATGAATTTATAGATGATAGCAATATATAGCAAGAATAAGTTTATTTGCGGACAACGTTATAATTTTAATTTTCATACTGCTTTCTTGATATATGATAGCGTAGCGGCTTTTGTATTGATTGCCGCATGCATCCTTATGTAAAGTGCGAATACTGTAACTACCATATAGTAACTTTTGTAGCTGTGACGTGGTCGTGTGGAATGAGTAGTCATGCTCACTAAAATGTCCAGACATGTGGCGGCGTGGTGGGCCGGGTCAATGGGCTCCCTAAAATATGGTCGAGCGCAGTGATGGCTGGCTCATCCGTCATACTCGTGAACGAGTGCTGCTTGTAGGGACTGGTCTGCTCTTATCACTACGACTGATTTAATCTTATTGCAAGGTTATATTTGACCCAAAAAATTAGTGCTTGTTGGTAGTTTGTATTCACACGTTTCGACTTGTAAATGTAAACTTACAAGGATTATTTAAAAGAGCAACACACAAGTTTCTTGCTCGTTCTTCTTGTGATGAGACAGCTTTCCGAACGAGTGGTAGATAAAAAACAAATTGTTATGACTATTCAAAAGTGCTTAAATTAAGTTTATTTGAATAAATGATTTTCTATTCTATTCTATTCTATTCTAAGAAATTGGAATGAATATCAATTTATATACAAATGTCTGTCTGTAACTAAATCACTTTTATAGTTTATATATTGTGCACACACCTCACGAATGTAATGTAGTAATGTCGTTAATACACTAAGTCGAAATCTACTTCTCAAGTCATCTAGTCTAGAACTATTTATGTAGACGTATTGGTATGACATATATGTATTTTCATTTTGACTGGCAATGCATAGGCAAAACTAATAATTCTGGAAACTTATTTAAAAAAAAAAATATAAACAAACATGAGTACATGTTTTATTGTTTAATGTTTATTTTTGTAAGCTTACTTTATACTGTTTTGATTGAGAAACTTCTTTAGCTTTATGTCCCCGGAACTATAAAAGGAATATAGCCTCTCCAGTTTCACACGTAATTCAACGCCGAATTCTTGCGCCGAGAATTTTATCGGATCGGTATCATAAAATGGCGTAACACAATAGCGGGCGAAACTTCCGTGTGGGAGGGGGGCGCTTACAATGCGTTCTCGCATCCGTCTCTCCTAGGGAAATGCATTGTACTCAGAGGCGGTCCACGCTCGTTCTACTTCCATTCCATTTGCAAAGTCCGCTGATGTGTCCGCTGTCCGTCAGTTTACGACTCGTCCATTTCCGTCATTAAATAGTATTGTTTTGCGGGAATGCTTTTGCGCAAACTGGATATTTATATACATACTTTGTTAATACAATGTTTTCCATCGACTTTATACAATCATATCGCAATAATTTTATTGTAATTGTTTGAGTTTATCAATAAGACTGCTGTTTCAAAGGATACTACAAAAGTTTAAAAATAGATAATCTGTTTAAGCCGCCAACCAGCACACTTTGTATTTCTCCATCGACTATATCCGTTCTCAATTCTATTATATCCAAACATGTTTCAGTTACAGGATGAGATAGGACAATGAAATTATGGGGTAGGGAAGAACCATGGGCATCGTATGACAATATTATGTATATGGTGCTATTCATCTATACATATGGGTGGGTGATCAAATGATGATGATATATCTATTCAAATTCAAAAATCATTTATTTATGTAGGACATTTTAGCCGCTTATGAACGTCAAGTTTTTACATTATAATTTTTTAAACTGGCAAGAAACTCAATTGAATTACTTTTTTTTTAAAGCCAGTTTATTTACAATGCATAGGTATTTATATAGGTGTCTATGTCTAACATTAAATGAAAATCCCGAACATGAAAACTATACTAATATAATGATATACTAATACTTTATACACATACACAACAACAAAATAGTTTGTTAAATAATGTCTTACATTATTGTTTAAAACCTTCATAATGGTTTTGTTTATTATTTTAATGAAGATGAGATTTGATTTCAAACAAGATGTAGGTATGTACCTGTTCGTACTAATTGTGAAGCGCTCCATCCATTACCTACTGTGCTGTAATTAAGAGCTCACATATTTGATTAATATCAGGTACGAAATTGTGATAATTATGCTTTTTGATGGAGTAGAACTGGAAATGAGCCAATTTATTTATCCTACTCAATTACTAATTACTTTTTGATATAATTAATATTCCTATTATACTATATGAACATAGATGACATGTATAACAAAGTAAATCAAATACAACCTAAATAAATATATTTTATTTATAAGTAATTATATTAAAATGATGATGTCTGTACATGAGAGAAACTACTGCTGGCATGATATATCATGGAGTTGAACCAAATATAATGATTTTTAGAATTCTTGTTTATCTGATACTTTACGGTTACGATTTTCACTAATTTACTTAACTTTTTTTTAATGTAATTACTTTATAAAAAATAACAGTTATTAGGATACGAAGTAGCGGGCTTAATCAATTAATGCTGTTTTCTGTTTATAAATCGTATCAAATACAATTATTACATGTGGATTTATGACCTTTTGAGATCAGGTTACATATATATTTTTTTATATTCAGTTTAGAAACTAGATATTGTAGAAATTTATAATGTCATATTATATATTCATAACTTAATTATATAACGAGAGAACCTAAAACAAAAACTATAAAAAAATATAATACAATAACTAAAATATATTATTAAAAGGAGTCTCGTTAGGCAAGGTTTCGAAGATACTGGCGGCGTTCCCCCTTTGAATGGCTAGACTAATTCTTTGTCCGAAATAGCTGCCAGCTTTTCGGTCTTCTGTGATATTTGAATTGAATTGTTTTTGAAATTTGAAATATAGATAGCCATGAATGCCATCTATATCAATAATTGAGACGGGCAGGATACTAGTATATATATTGCTATCACATGAAAATACTGAATATTGTCAATGATTTCATAATTGACAGTAAAATACCTACTTCGTAATTTAATTAGAACATACCAGATCTATTTTTTTTAACTAGATTTTGTTTTTATAAAAAAAATATATCAGTTTACCAGTGATAGTACTTAAGTGGCAATTGTAGTCAATACAGATTAACTACAGATGATGTCATCACATGACACCTGGGGTATCCCTTATGTGTTGCCAATTCGGAATTAATCCGTATTTTCACTGTCATATCACACACTTTAACAAAAACACAATATTAAAATTACACATCAATTAAGTAGATTTTCATTAGGTCAATATGCAATTTATTTCGACTGTATTTACATTATAATTAATCATATTTTTTATTATTCTTTCCAGTTGGCAGTTTGGTGTATCAATGTTTGGATATACCCTACTTCCCCCTCTCACAGTATAGCCCTGATTTGAGCGACTCCACAAATGCAATACCATGTATGTATAATGACAAATTTTATTAATAACTAGCTGACCAGGAAAATATTGTTTCGCCATATAACTTAAAATCCTTATTAAGACATAGAGGGGATAGATAGCTAGAAATTTAGGTATTTATGTATTTTTAATGCCAATTTATAAGAAAATAAAATTTTGTCCAAAGAATTTTGGGAGTGGACGACCCTAGGGGTATGAAAAATTGATAGTAGTCGATTCTCAGCCTTACTGAATATGCGTATAAAATTTCATAAAAATCGGTTAAGCCGTTTCAGAGAAGTAAGGTACCTAACATTGTGACACGAGAACTTCACTTTATGAGGTTATTAATATTCAAAGATGTTTGGATACACTTAAAAATCCATTCTGCTAAAATCTTACTAAAGTCACAATACTGATTACCTGATTACTAGTTGACTTCCTCTTCCTCAGATGGTTAAGCAGCGATAAAATGTTTAAAAGAATATACCCTACAATAAACCCTACATAATACACATAGCGCCGTCTAGGCCCAAATTGGATAATCAATACACACTTTTTTTTAACACATCACTCTTACTAATGAATTCAAATGCTTGTACCGTGCAAGAATAGACTCCGCGATACTCGGAAGTAACGGGGTCTAATAATGGAATGTGTGCTAATTTCCGAATTTCTGCTTGCTAAACTGCTTGACTACTGAACTTGTCATTTTATGTCACTAATTTTGCCACTTCTATTTATTTGCATGCACCAGATGAGGCATCTATCTACATCACTGGTTTTAATATCAGTGGTCAGATTAGAAATCCGAGTCTCTATGTGTAAATTGGAAATTTAGAACCCAGTGTTAAAGCAAATTGGAAATTTGGAATTCAGTGTGAAGGCAAATTAGAAATTTTAAACGCAATACGTGGTAATAAATTGGAAATTTCAACTTGATAGATATTGGTAAACGGATTACTTCCTATATTTTATAGCGTTACATGAATAACAGCTATCTAAAACTAAGTATAATATTTTATTCAGGCTTGGATGAGCCTGAATAAAATTCTAGCCAAGTTTTAGTATTATCAGTTAATTAATGTTGGTATAATAGTACTCGTATATATATTATACACTTATTGAAATATGATTCGTAACGTAATTCTCATCATAGCCGATTAATATTTATTATGAACATTAGGTAAACCATTTCACTAAATGGTTGATTACCTAATATTAATAATTTCATCATTTCTATGTTTAAAACATTAATTTCTTTACATTATTTTTGATAACATTTTCCATTTCAATTACAATCTATAAAAACAGGAAAATGCGGGCTGATGCAATAAATAAACAGACTTTCAATCATTTATACATATTATGAAACAGGTTCCTGCCGTATTTGAATGTTCGCCGTAATATCAAAAACTACTAACTACTAGATTTGTTGTGATTATAATTGTCATAGGTATATAATTTTGTTATAAATAACCACAGAATAGAAGATTTGTTTCTCCAAACGAATTATTAATGCTCGAATATTAATATAAATATTTGGTATCAATTTCAGACGTGGTAACCAGATCAGCGGCGCCGTTACTGTTGGCTGTCTTTACACAAGCTGTTGGTGCACTTTGTTGCGTGCTCGGACACTGTGTCAAAGGAAGACGACTATGTACTTTCATTGCTGGTGTACTGTTTATTATTTCCGGTAAGATATTAAATAACTGTAATAGAAAATAAGTTGACGGCTCACCTGACGGTGGATGGAGTGAGAACCGTTATTGTACATGAACAAAATCATGAATTTCATGTCATCATGTGGTTGTATTGCCATTCTGAAGGACTAGAGTGTTACAGACGTATGACAGCAGTGTTACATGACGTATATTGCAGTATTTCTTTGCCATATCTTCCTTCAATCGAAACACAGCATACAAAGCAAGCTGATTGAAGGCTGAAATAGCTAATGTAGATGTCTTTTTATATTCAGTTTCGTTAAAACACCTGATAGTAGGAGATATCTTTAGTTATCCATTAGATTTATGTCTACGTCATTGTGTGGGGTCCAAGACCAAGCGAACTATAATACCCAAACTGAAAATATATCATAAGAGACCCCCATTATTTTGGTACGTTTGATCTTTGAGGTAGTAATTATTAAATATTAAATTAAATTATGACAGTGATTGTTGATGAATTATTTTGTCCATTTCAGGTCTCATTATGCTGACTGGAATTGTGATGTACATATCGGTATTTAAGTCACAAGTAGGCCATAAACTGCGCTATATGACCTACTTCGATGCCCCACGAATGTCTTATAGTTATGGATATTCCTTTGGTCTATATATCAGCGGATTTGTGGCCGTTGAGTTAGCAGGTACATCTGCCATATATCTCTTCCTACAATGGTATCAAAAAGACTGGATAACAGAATTATCAGAGAAAGCCAAAGCTGATAGCCGAGTCTGGGATAGAGAATATGCTTTCTCAGACTTTAGAGAACGAGATTCGACATTATTAGAAAGACGGATGATGAAGAGAGACACGTATCCACCTACAGGTTCATCTGCAGCTACACCACATGAACGAAGACGTTTTGTATACGACGGGGACGATATGCCGCATTGTTCTATACATAAAAATAGAAGAATAAATTTAAGCTCTGCATCTTTAAAAGATTTATCGTCATCTACGCTATATGGTTTCCCAGCAGCACCAAGACCAACAGCTTGCGATAATTACTTCGAGGAGTTTAAAGAAGTTCCTCAGAGTGCGAACACTTTAAGTGGACTGAGAAGCGCGTCAATATTTCAATCACAAGCGTCAGTTGCCAGTGGTAGATTCTTGGATTCAACGGCTGTAGAACCACCGCCTTCTAGGGAGGAGGAGCTGGTGACATTTGGAGCAGGAGCGCGAAGCGCAATTGCTAACGAAGACCAGCCTCCTCGACATGACCGCGCTGTTGGTACTGACCCGTACCGCAGGACCACTCCCGTCTGATTTAAAACATCGGGTACCTCGCCCCCAGTTTAAAGCATATCGAGAAGTGATAAGTGACGATACTGTTTCACGTACTATTTATACCTAGGCGTATAACGGTTGTATGTAGGTAGGTACGGGTAACGATTAAGAAGTGTCTTTCGAATTTATGAACGTGCATACGTTACTTGTATTATGGAATTTTTAATTGTTACATTTCCTTGAATAAACACTGCCATTTGTCTACTTCTATTAATTTACTGCTCTCCTATATAATTAAAAAGAAATACTATTATAGAAATATAGGTACATATAATTTGAATTTTTTTATTATCCATAGCATACACTATTATATATAGATAAAGTTTCATAATTTTCATATAATACAATCTCAATGATGACGATGAAATCTCAAAAAAAGAACCTTTGACGATATAATATAATAAAAAAAAAGTAGTGCGAAGATAAGTAGATACAGTGGTTGTTCACTGCTATAGATAAAGAAAGGTACTGTAGGCTAAATAGGCGCACAACAATGTACCTACCTCTTTGGTACGTAACAATACTGGCAGAAAATAATAAAAAAATATATATTTACTGAGAATCCAATTTTTAAATTTTGTATTGTGACTTTGACAAATTTTTCGCTAGCCCCTTGATTATGATAATTTCATTTTAAGTAAATAAATGAAAAGATATTGAGAAAATAACAATTATTCGATATGGGGGCGTAAGTATTATTGTTTATATATTATATTTATACAGCACTTTAGTCATTATGAATATATTTAAATGTTAATGATTTATATATTCTCCGTGTGATGCCGGAGTATAACACAATAAAGATGATCAGAATAGCATTTTTTTCCGGTACAGGCTTTTAACCTACGATATAAGTAAACCTATACCTACGCACTACGAAGAAAGATAGTATTATAAAAATCATATTACTAATAGGATATAACAATGGTATAATTTACAATTGTAAAAGAACTCGAAATTGTAGTATTTAACTTTTATTATGTCGTTATAATATTTAATTAATAATTGTAACGTTTATTTTTCATTATTTTTTTGTCTGATTGCAGACTTTGGTCAATATTGTAAGTATTGAATCCCATTTTGCCATAGCATCGTAATCATCATATACACACACTTACTCTATTTTTCTCATAAATTATTATTATAAACTCTATTTCACACAATACTATTACAAAACTATGCATTTTTTTTCAATATAATTTATATTTTATATATTTATAAAGCACAATTATTATTGAGTTATAAAAAATCACCGCCATTTCTATCATCAGTCAATGGAAAGATCCTCGTACTCCGGTGAAAGGTTTTCACCGCATCAAGAATATAGTATTCAATAACTTCAGAGGTTTACTCGGTTTCCTAGTACCATTGTGTGCATTGAGTTGGCAAGGAGAGAAGTCAAGGGTAACTGATCTTTTTTAAATACTTTTATTGTTCCATGTATAGATCTAGATTGATCCTAATGTATGCTACTGACGCAAAAATATTGTAAATTGTTTGTATAATGTAGGTATAATTTGTACTTGTATATTTGTATAAAAGATTCAGCATTATCGGTTAGTTTTTTTCTACATGACTATTATCTAGTCGTTAATATAATAGCAAAATTCTTTTGATTAATTGTTTTTCATATAACCGGCACATTCAGATTGTAGTTGCAATGAAGATAAACGTAAAAGCTATTTGTTCTTTCAAAGAAAAGTTATAATTTATGTGTGAATAAAAATTATCAAATTATAGCAATATCAAAAGATAAAAATATTAGACATATAAATAGAATTAAATCAATTTTAGTTACTTAGTATTTATTATTCGTTAAATGGAAACATTTTACATGAACTACTGTACTACTATATCATTATTTCAGCATGATATAACAGTGCAATGTATATGGATATGGATGTTTTGGTTCTTTTTATTGCAACCAGTGGCGGTCCAAGTGACTGCAATAATTCCCATCTTCATACTACCAATGGCCGGAGTATATTCTACCACTGATACTTGTAGCTGTTATTTTAACGTAAGATTTTCATTATTTATCACCCTTATCATTTTATAAGTTTCACAGTCGAGTGCTATACGTTTTTTTAAATACAACTGGAACTAATGGGCTATCGATCATCATGTGATGCCCGTGGAACCTCTCATTCGTTGCCTTTCTGATTATCAATGATTTATAATCCCGTATCTTACAGCATCTTACAAAGCAAGCTACTTACCGGCTGCAGGATACCGAAATAGATTAAACGGTACCCACGATGATAAAATAAAGTAAATATCTATCTATCAGATGATTTAGTACAAAGTTTACGTCTGGAGCACTGCAGTCCCGAGTCATCGGCATTATTTACAGCATAATTTTCGAGGTTTCCACGCCACCGCTTAATATATTTGCAACGAAGTATAGAATTAATTAGTGCTTAGTCTTCATGCCGTACAGTGTAGATAAGACGCTGTAGCATGAAATAATAATTTATCTTACTGAACGTTTTATATCAGTTACCAACATGTGGAAAATTTTCAAGAGAGTACAGATAATAGTAGAATTAATAATTAAAGAATCACGATGTACTTCCGAGCCATTAGTGCCGTAGTACTAAAATTACAATAAAAAAAAACTTTATTTAATAAGTATATAGTGTATATACCTTACACCTTTTTAATATTCTATGTATTAGTTCAATTGGAAAATAGGGACAGTGATAAAAAGTAATATACCGTGCGTAGGAGACAGAAAAATCCTTAATGATATATATTTTTTAGTTGTATAATTGGAAAAAAAATATATGTGGAAATATATCTAGTTATGTCGTATATTTTCATTATCTTCTGTTTATTTTTATTAATTCTAGGAATCGATGGCATTATTTTTTTTAAGCGGAATGTTACTTTTGTTACTCAATAACTCTGGATTTGATCGCCGAGTAGCATTATGGTTCTTGGGATCCGGAGACTCTTGTCAGTTTTCTGGGAAAAGGTAATAAAGTTTGAAGAAACTAATGAAGTTTCACGCATAGTACCTATGTATAGTTAGTCATAATAAAATTGTGCAATCATATATGATGATGATTATTTTAAATATATAGGTATACCGATAAATTAATAGGTAGATATGAATAAAGACAATAAAAAATACAAATTATGATTGTGTTGACATGTTTATAAACATTTACAAAGAAAAAGCATATTATTTTGTATGTTATTATCTAAACTAACTGAGCAAAGAGGATTGAATATTTCTATTAAAACCTATACATTCTGTCTTTAGATCTCATAGTAAATTCCTACGATATTCTGTCCCTAAAACACCTTAAACATTTTGTGCAGTTTTTTATTTTGTTTCAGACTTGTATTTAAATGCAGTTCAGCAGCCTTCTTTCTATCAATGTTTAGTAATCGACTGTTAGTTACATCTACTATAACGCAGTATATGACATCAGCTTTAACAGATTTACAGGTAGGCAGTGCAATAAAGCATAACAAAATGCACCAAAATAAAATAATAATAAAAAATAGTAAACGTAAAGGTTTATTTATGTAAAAACTACAAATATGAAAAGTAATACGTGGCCAGTAGGATGTTAATATATTGGTATGTAACATGATTGTTACAGTCATAATTATAATGTGACATGTTTTCCTAGTACAAATTCCGTTCTTCTCCTATACTTTCAATAAATAAAAAAAAGTAAACGAACATTCAAAATAATTACAGTCGGCAACATCTAGATACAGAAGCACTGAACCAGATTATGATGAGATGCGATATATTGTCAATAATGCTATCCAAACTGCTTCGGGAATTGGTATGTATAACAAGATTTGAATGTATTCACATGTTCATTTAGAGCAACGAGTCAACCAATTAATTTCATTTCTTTATATATTATAAAAGATGATACATCCAAAGAAAAAAACTAAACGGACAACTAAAAACTTTGTAATTACTATTATATTACCATAAAAATTTTACATACTATTATTATAAGAAATTATAGAGTACACTGAAAGAACAGTATTCATTTGAATTATTTTTAAAATTTTAACCTATTTTAAATAAATTGTTGTTATAAATTATTTTCATTTCATTTAGATTCATTTATTCGAAGTTTTCATTATAACTATTTTTACCTAAAATAATTGGTAATCTGTATATTATTATAATTTAATTATATAATTTCTAGGTAGTATTGCCATTATACATTCGACCTATTCTGCACTGGCTTTTAAGGGTATTTGGTCAGAGTAAGTATAAAATTACTAATCCTTACTAATATTATAAATGCGAAAGTAACTCTGTCTGTCTGTCTGTCTGTCTGTCTGTCTCGCTTTCACGCCAAAACTACTGAACTGATTTAAATGAAATTTGGTACCCATATAGTCTAGACGCCGAGGAAGGACATAGGCTACTTTTTAATACGAAAAAAGGGTTGTAAGGGGTTGAAAATGGTAATGCAAGGTTATCTTTATGCGGTTGAATACACACTTATTATAATAATGGCTTAACTAAAAAATTTGATATTTTGGAAAGTCTACTTTATGATTGTGTTATTAAGTCTATTTTCAAAAATTTTTAATTTCTGAATTACACCAGTATTGTACTAGATATGCGACTTATTAACGCTCATATGTCATAAATAAACATATATGTCATTTGTATAAGTTGCGCGCGCAACTGATTATTGTCAATCCGTTGTCTCCTTATGAATTTAAATGAATAAACGTTTGCTCTGCAATTTTATTTTATAAATATGTACATAAATATAATCCTGGTATAGCCTATAACTGATGACCCTGCTCTTGGACAAGAGCGTAAGAACATATTATTAATATTTTTGAAGAATAAAACAACATATAATATTAAAAATGTTGTCAATACATATGAACAACATTTCCTTGGAAGAAACAACATCTACCGTTCCATCCGAGCTATTCAGGTTCGGAATACGCGTTTCTCCATTCTGGCCAGTAGAGTCAGAGATATGGTTCGCGCAAGTAGAGGGATAGTTTGCAATTTAGAATATCACATCTATTATTTTGATTTAACAAAATTTTATTATGTTATTGGCCAACTGGACCACCAATTTTCAAAAGAATTTAAAGAAATGTTTAAACTGTTTATTAAATATAAATAAATATGACATTTAAATTTGTAAATATCACATTGTCACCATTCAAGGGGTAAAATAAAATAGCAGATAAAAGTTTTTATGGAAATTCGTCATATTTGAAGCTAGAACGATGAAGCTTTTTTCTTACGCTTTTTTGGGTCAGTTTATTTAATAAATACCTTACTAATATTATGAAAGTGAAAGTGACTCTGTCTGTCTGTCTTAAAAGCCAAAACTTCTGAACTGATTTAAATGAAATTTAAAGTCTAGATCTTGAGATAGGACATAGGTTACTTTTTAATGCTAAAAAGGGTTATAAGAGACTGAAAGAGGAATTTTTTAAAAGTTTAAGCTTCAATCTTATTTTTTTGCGTATTGATTAAATATAATTAACGAAAATGGGTTGTAAGGGTCAAAAGGGGAGTTAAAATGTTGTATGCATGTATTGTCATTTTTTAAAGCTAGAAACTTGAAACCCATTTTTTAGGCTGTTGAGAAAATATCAGTAGCCACAGGACTCGGCCATAAATGGTTACAGTATAGCGACATCTTATCATTGGTACATGATGACACTAATATAAGTAGCATTAAAAAAAACAAGAAAAAGGGTTATAAGGGGTTGAAAGGGGAGATGTAATGTATGTATGGTATGTATGGAAGTATCTTCATTTTAAAGATAGTAGTTTGAAACTTAGTTTTTGGCTGTTGATTGAATTGTATGGAATTATGTATGGAAATTTCATTTTTGAAGCTAGAACGATGAAACTTTTTTATTGGGTTAGATTATTAATATATATTTTTTATTATTTGCTCAAGGTCACTATTTTACGCGGACGAAGTCGCGGGTACAGCTAGTAATTAATAAAGCAAGTTCGTATGTAATGGAAAACAAATGAAAATCTATTACAATTTTCATTTAAGTGTCAAGTTCAAGAAATATTTTCCTTTTTTTTATTATTTAATTTAAAAAATAACTTCTTACTCTCTTTTCAATACAGACATCCTCCAGAGGGTCATGAATATCCAGATATATTCAATTATCTACAATATACATTGTTTGCATTTCCCATGGCGTTCTTAATGTTTGTGTTAAATTTTTCATACCACATGTTACTCATCAACTGGTAAGTTTTTAAAGTAATTAGTAAAAGTATTATCTTCTTTAGGACCAATTTAAGCTTAGATTTTAAATAAAACTAAAACACTAACTAAAAGGTAGTCTTAAATTATATTATAATTAATATTATTTTTGTATTATGTTATACTTACGTTATAATTTAAGGACTTTCTTCCATACCACTTATCATCAGGTTGACAGTGAACTTTTTGCTATTACGATTAAATAACTTTTGATTAAAGGTTTGTTGTGAAACCCATGAGTGCTAGCAGTATGGCTGAAATAAGAAAAGCTATTTTGAAAAATAAAGAAGCTATACCACCCCTACTTACCTTACACGAGAAGGTAAATATTTCAGCATAGGTATTATTTATTAGTAAACTACCTACTCGCCCCGGCTTCACCAGGTTGTACATGTATTATATATATAAACTTTCCTCTAGATACACTCTATCTATTAAAAAAAACCGCCTCAAAATCTGTTACGTAGTTTTAAAGATTTAAGCATATATAGGGACAGACAGTGACAGCGACTTTATTTTGTACTGTGTAATGTTAATTTACTGTTTTTAAACTATCTGTATAGTGAATGAATGTATCACTATTATTTTTTTATCCTTATTTTCTTAGTAGCACTTTACGTAATAAAGTTTAATATTATATGAGTTTATTAAAAAGGTAAATAAAATCTATACATACTTCACAGTGTGTGAGTGTGGGTCAGCGTGCCAATAATCTAAATTTCTCTTGTTATTATAAATTTATAAAACACTAGTAATCTTGTAGGGGAGGGCGGGGCAAGACGGGGTAAGGTTTGACAGTGAAAAAAAATTGTATAATACGACTATAAGTAATGAACTAAACTACTAAGGGGATGAACTGCAAGAATAGTTCTGTTGTGATCCAGCCTATGTCACTGCAAACACCCCATACACCTTGGGTAGCCTTTATCATCAGTTCTGATTTCATAGTTTTACGAGGAAATATCATCTTTGGTGACATGTGGACATGTGGACACCTACTGCACTGAAACAAACCACTACAGTGATAGTAAATATATGGGATATTCCACATACCATCTTGCCCCTTCGGGTATTCATTTTATAAAAAAATAATAATAAATAGAAACAATAATTTTAAGCGGTCGAAATATAAGGTGAGAACCTTACTTTATGCTTTTAGTCTTCCAAAAAAATAGCAATAACAGCAACCACTCAACAACTTTATATTTCTGTCATGTAGTTAACAACAATTGAAAATAATAAGTAAATTCGTCAAAATTGTTTTTTCGCTCAAACATCTAAACGCGGCGTCTCACTGTGGTGGTACTCAGGTGACCGAGGGGGTGAGGTAATAGCTTATCGCTGTTATTATTGTTTTGACTGAGGTTCATTTGGTTTTCTCTATAAGGGGGGTACTCCGTCTTACCCCACTCTCCCTATAAGAATAACTACTATTACCGAGTCTGTTATACTGCCCATAAAATGATACTCACTGATCATGATTTGATTCAAGATAAATTCGTAATCAATATACTTTTTTACAGCTGACTATTCTGTTTAAAATTATTATACTCATTGTACTTTTCTGCCGATGGAATAAGTTTAGCAATATGGGATGGGCTGACTTTAATGCGGAACCAACTACTCCAACTATCCCTAGGTAATGAAATGTAAAATTATTATCATATCACATTTGTAATTATTACACATTATTTTAATTAAATAGATGATGTATTTAATATATGCTATAGAAAACTATTTAGTAATATTTGGAGAGCGTAATTGTCTACTGGTTTACTATCCTGATTTACCACCCTCAGTTGAAATCTGACATAAAAGTTTCCATCTGGTGTAACAGTCATGATGATATCTTTATATAAATATAAATGATATGATGGTGATATGTACTAACATATTAGCTAATATTTTGTACAGGGTTAAGGATGCTACTGTAGCTGCATTATTTGTGCTTTTATTACACATCTTACCAAAAGGATTTGGATTTATGAAGTACATTTCCGCTGAAAGTGAGTATAGATAATTGTTTTTATATGTTAAGTGTTTATCGTAATAATAATAGACATATTGTACATTTATAAATCGCATATAGCTTGTTTGGCTAAATTCCGAGTATAAATTGTGAAATTACAGAACAGAGAAGAAGAAATATTTGTTATTCGATAATGACAACATATAATAGTTGTTTACCAATTACCAAACAACTCCTACTATATCATTTAAACTATGCATATACCGTCATCATCACTGCATTTAAATGTCAAATACCAGTCGCGCCATCTACTGTTGTTGGGCAGATATCTTAACATTAGGCCTCCGCCGTGCTTACTTGACGGTAGCACGATATTAATTTATTTATTTGTTTTTTATTGGATAACCTGGTGAGGGTTTTATTGAATAACCTGTAGATGATAAAAGTATCATTATGAATCAGGTCAGTTAATACATGGGAACTGCATGTGACTGAAACCTGCCGTCCACATTACTAACAATATGCCCCTGTGAAGTTCATAAATCTGACAACAGATGGCATATCTATAAGCTAGAACTGTAAATACTAGTCTGACAGTTACGAAATATTTTTATATATTTGTGCAATTATTGATGTAATATTTCGTTACAGAAAAAAGTCAGTTACCCCCTTTAAAACCGGAGTCATCTATTCTTTGGTGGCGTTTTGTGGATAAAAATACCAATTATGGATATTTCTTTTTATTAGGTATTTTATACTTTTTTATGTAATTGAAATACGAAATAAGCTGACGGTCTACGGATAATAGTACTACGCATATCATGTTATCTATGTCATAGTGAACATATTAAAAATAATTGAATTTTCCTATACGAACTGTTCGTACCTGATAAACAAGAAGGAACAGTATTGATTGGGGAATTGTCTTAATTATATGTTCCATTATTTTTTTTTAAATGGTATAATATTAATAAATTAGGTACACAAATATATCTTATAGTTAATAACCTATAAAAATAAATAAATATACTAGCTGTAAAATTAGTTAGTAATCATTCGTGATGTTTCAGGAGCTGGCATAGCATTAAATGCATCTGCGCGAGCCACAGGACTCGATAAAACAATAGCTTTGCATCTTGGTAAAATGTTCACGGAAAAGGAATGGAATGTGTCCATATTCCTTGTGTGTCTTGTTACTGTCATAATGAGCAATGTAATGACCAGTACAGCAGTCGTAGTTATATTCTTGCCAATTGTTTTGTGTATGGTATGTTAACATTTTCTCGTACCAGATAAAATTTTTTTATTGGGAGCATTCCGATTCCTTTCGGTGCTCGGATTCGCTACTAATTTACTATTTCTACTAAATTAAATCATTTTACTTTAGATTTTAAATATTACATTATTGACGTCCAGATCAGAAAGTAGGTATTTTACATCTAAATTAAATTTAATATTAAAAGAAAAAAAATTAAGAATCCATTATTCTTAGAGTTTTCTAGTCATTGGGATTTTTAAATAAAAATCAAATGTCAGTCTATTCTGAAGTAAAATTAGAATAGGAATTCTTTGGTGATCGGTGATAGGTATAGCTTAACGTATCTCGCCTTTAGTAGTACCCTGTCCATTATCACCTGCTTGTAAACTTGTCTTTCTTGTAGGCACCAGAAGGACAGATACCGTGGCCATCCAAAGCATATTTAGGTGCACTTGCTGTTGGAATTGGTTCGTCGTTCGGGTTTATGTCCCCCTTTTTATATACACCTGGATATTTCTGTCATAACACTGGAAAGGTTCCTAGGATTAAAATGGTAAATAGAATTGAATCCTTACCAACATTATAAATATCATAATGTTTTATTTTTTTGGTTTTTTAAAGTTATACAAATTATAAAGTAACCTTAGAAAATGTAAAAAAATATCGATTTTATTAAACATATTAAAGGATGAGTGCAAATTCTATTGATAAGTAATTTATATCTACATCTAATTAGATTTTTAAATACAGTAAAATTCAAATGATTGCATCCTTTTTTTAATGTAATAGTTACAATATATTACAGATACTGGAGCACAATACAATTATATTGAGACGACAATTTTATATTTTATACTTTTTTGTTTCAGGCGAAGTATTCCTTTATAAGTTCAATAATATGTCTCATCGTACTATGGTTAGCCCTAATATTTTGGGGTCCATTTATATGGGATCCCGAAGATAATGGCTTCCAATTTGTGCTTGTAGATGAAGGAGCAACAACACCTACTCCTTGATCATGGAATTATTTATAGTTCAATATTCTATTTATAATTTTTACTCATGTTCAATCTTGACAAACAATTGTATTTGACGTTTCTTCAATTGTGGCGCAATAATCTCTTACTTTGAAAATGGATTCATATTTTGCGTTAGTTTTATTTTGTGACACTACTTCAATTTGATTTAACTGATCAAGAATTTAAATAAATTATTAATGCGCACTTATTAACTATTAGCAATTAAAGAAAGTAAAAGATTTTAACGGCTTAATGAAATGCATTGATTTCTTAATATCTATACATACATATAGTTGTACTATATGTTTGTTAATTAACTCATCCTAAACAATTGGACCTAAATTCACAAAATTTTGTGTATGTTTCAATAGATTCTTGAATGGTTTCAAAATACATTTAGAGATCCTGTAGTTGGCGGTGCTTTTCCGGGAAATGGTATCTGCTATTTGCTAGTCATCCGCTAATCATAAAAGATTTATAGGTTACATAGATTAAAAATGTAAGTTTCTATTCAATATGAAAAACTACTAAACAACAACGGATATTGTCCGACCATTCGCTGAAACGATTACGATTTTGAGTGGCAGCGTTAATGGATTCTATATTAGTCGATGCTATTATTTATCAAATGAAAATAAACGTTAGTTGTTTTTTGGTTCATTGTGAGAAAATGTTTATATTAATATTATTTGTGGAATATTAAAAACGCTAATAGCTAGCGCAGATGACGTATCAACACGTAATTTACATGTATATGAGAATACCACTCTCATTAGTTCCCAATAATGACATTTTCTTATTGAATATTTCACCGTCCAGTTAGTTCATAAAACTTGCATATTTTTGAATGTTAACAAGTCCTGATTTGTGTAATATTTATATAAATAAATTGGTGAAGATTTATAAATATCTAACCATAATTTAAATAAGACTCAGCTAAGATTTAATACATGTTCTTTATTATATTAGAAAAAAAGAATTTTAATAACTTTCACATTCATATTCTGTTAACTAATGCAAAGTTTTCACGATTTTAATCTTTATTTAGTATAATTTAAGAGGTTATAACTTTCTATTTATTATCAACACACTATTTCTACATACCTAGTTGTTGTAAATGATTTTTGCGTAAAGTTATTCATGTATTTAGAACTGTGTTGTGAAGACACTAAATGTGAAAACATGAAAACAATAAATATTATTAATTTTATATATTCTTTTATTTTTACCAATCGAGTGTTAAACTTAAAAAACGAGCCGACTAAGGTTAAAGTGAGAGCTAATTTGAATGAAGTAAGACGTAACTCTATGATTTTATTTCAGTAAAATTTTGATCATAAAATCATAAATACGGATCATGTCTTCCGTTTGCTTATTGAATTACTACTATTAGTAGTAATTCGGGCTATGACCCCGGAAACTACTTAGATAGACTAGATTTGAATGATATATTCGCTGGTAGCAAATTCAGGACCTAGAGTTAAATCAAATACCGCGATCTATGAAGTTACAAGCACAAGGAAACTGTGATCCTCTCTGAGGAATGACTTAGAGGTTACTTACGGTAGACCATTCTATGACTATATTCGGAACTGCGTCTGCGTAAGGTAATCATCTACGATATCTATGTAAGTTAAGGTTTCAGTATATATTGATGGTCACTTAAACTGCTATAAAGTTATGCTATTATACCTGAATTACTTCCTTAGAATCGATAGTTCTTTAAAATTCCTAAGTATAGTCACTTTTACAATTTTTTTAATAAAGTTGAACAAGTAGGTCCACGTCTGATTCCTTAAAGAAATATTATTAAATCACATTCAATACTTTTAGTAGAAAAAATTTTATACTTTTAGTAGTACATTAAATACTTATATTAAAATTTTTTTTGACAATTTTCTATTCTTTTAACTTTGACAAATATGTATAAAGATTTTTAATAGTAATTAAGTTATCGAAGCTTATTAGTAGCAAATAATATATAAATATTTTCTCCCATTATCAAGAAAATAAATTTAATTTTCTAAACAAGAAGATTCGTAGTATTATTTTGCAAGTTCTAGTGAATGAACTTTTGAAATAAACTAGATATAAAAATGCTGTAAGAACTATTTATGACTAGCTGTTTACTATGATATACTATCTAGAAGTATTTTGATCTAATTTCTTATATAATAATTTGAAAATTGAATATTAGTAGTAATTAGCTTTCTATATATTATGATATACTTTTCAAATTTTCCTAACGATTCGTAATTGATTGCGTATTTAAAAATATTTTTGCAATATGCCTAGCCATGTCTCATGCATTAATAACGACAAATTTCATCCAAATTGGGTATAATGAGGCTAAAATACATTTAAGTAGTATTCCTTTGACCTTGTAATTGCTTCCGGTTGAAATAGCAGAGAGACGCAACTTTGAGCCCTGTCTAATACATTATTAAGATTTGAAGGCCTCGGTAGCCTAGCAGTTCAGCACACCGCTTTACCTCCGATAGTCGTGGATTCGATTTGCTTATGATTATTTGTATCGGTCGGTTTGTATGTATGGTGTATGCATGTATGTATGTATTATGTATATCAGTTCTTTAGTATCCATTGTACACTGTGTTAATTGTCCAGGGTTATTTATTTATTTATTTTATTAATATTCGCTGTATTAGGCATTTAATAATGTTTTGAAACATTATTTTATTGTAGTAAACAAATTCATTTTCAGGAGAAAAGAAGAGCCACCATTGGAATTGTTGGAAAAAATAAAAATATTTCTTGCGGTGCACTGGCAAGGTGTTGTATGTTTATTAACGCCAATTGTTATAATACCTATTCTCCTCCCATTTCCGCCTCAAGTAAGCATTATTCTTTACCTGTCTGTTATATTATTTTTAAATGAAAATTAAACCCTATTCATTATTAATATATATAGCTAATCGGTGTTTGATGCTGAATAAATTAGGTAATCTAGTGACAGTAGTTGAAAAAACTATTGACACCTACCGACATTGACATCACTGTACTCCATTTAGCTCTTGACCATGGCTAGTGCAACCTCGTCGAAACGTCGAGATTGTTAAATATTTTTATTTTCCATAAAATTATCGTGATATCCATGTGATCCACGATACTACCATGCGTTGCAATTTAGGACAACTAAGATATCATATCTCTTATCTCGAAATGCCACCGTCTTTTCAACCAAAACACACAAAGCTGCTTGGCGTCGGAAGTAGGTCACGCAAACGACTTTTCAAAGTCTACCTCTAACGAGATAGACTTAGGTAAATCTTCGATATGTTTGCCCTATACAAGATTGAACAATTCATGCAGTAAAGTAAGTAGAAATTATGATTTGATAAATAATTTTGTTTCTAGCCATATCAATGGTGCGCGTATACCCTTGTACTTATGGCTACATACTGGGTAACTGAGTGCATCCCATTGGCCGTTACGTCTTTTCTTCCTGTTCTTATTTTTCCACTCGCCGATGTTATGTCTACCAGTGAAGTTAGCAAAGCTTATATGAATGTAAGTATATTAAACACTACTATTATTGTTGTGTTACTCATTAATAATTATGCGTCACAGTAGTACTTCAAATTGTATCGAGAACTTATTTAAAAATATATCATTGTTAGAAAAAATTTTAATTTTATAAGATTTTGAATATCAGTTATTTAACATATTTCCATTTATTTATTTTTCCTGAAGCAATAAATAAATAAATTCATATATATAATATGGCAATTCGAACATGGCGTGTTACGATTTATTCAAAGACAATAGATTAATATTATAAAAAATAACTTACAGTATTTATTTTTCAATCTAACCTCCAGGACTCGATTGTAATGTTTCTGGGAAGTTTAATTTTAGCTTATTCTGTGGAACAATCTGGACTGCATAAACGAATGGCATATTTTACAATTCGGACTATTGGATATTCTCACCTCAGGTAAGAGGACCTGGGAAAGTATTGAAATGCTAGATACGACTACTACTATTTAATTGTTTTTTCTGTAGTGGAATTGGAATGGCAGTCCATCAGATGGACACATGACATGACATGTAATATATGTTCTCTTATAGATTATTGGGTTCACTGTGCATAGTGACAACATTCGTATCGATGTGGATTACAAATACAGCGGCTACAACCATGATGGTACCGATAAATTTTGCGTTATTAAAAGTTTTTGATGATGTAAGTTTCACCATATTTTATATTACTTTTTATACTCTACTTCTAAGAAGTGGCCCAACCAGACGGTGGTAATCTCAGTTACACCTATTTTAATCGACAAGCAGCACATGCGTGATACCATAGGCATCACATGACAACGCGATGTCCGTGGAGCTGTACATGCTTATAATAATAATAACGGGATTATTCAGTCAGCGCCATCTAGTCCCAAGCTAAGCAGAGCTTGTGTTATGATGTCATACTCATAAATACAAATGTTTCCAACGAGCGAGGAATTGAACCTCTAGGCCAGTGAGGCCGTCTTTATTCGACGACGTTATTAAAAATAAGTGGAATTAAATCTTTAAAGACTGAATTTATTTTGCAGCAAAAAATTATAACTATGTATGAAACAAATGCCGATGGAGAGAAATTTGCCTCAGATATAACGTCATGTTACTTCTGTGCCACTACGTTTTCAGCTACTATTGGTTTGTTAATTTCCTCATCTCTGTTTTCTGCATTTATTATTTTTGTTTTGAGTAACTATTAAATCTCTATATTTATTTATTAAAACAAAAAAATAAAAATTTAATAAAATAGTAATAAAATAGGTTAATGAATACTAAATGTAGGCAAATTAAGGTTCTTTATTGAGGGTTTGGTAAAAATTATAATATCTCAATGACTGTGCCTCAACTACATAAAAATATATACTCAGTCTTTATAATTTTTGGAATGAAGTAATTTTAAATGAAATGCTAATGTTGTTAAGTTTCGGATACTCGATATTTCGAGTATATAAAACTAAATATTTCTAAACAAATGGGCAGCTACGAGTATGAAAATTATTTATGATCAAATATTTACTAGTAATGTTGCAGTGGATACTCTAGTTTGTTTACAGTAGATGGATGCAACAGAACTGACAAAGACATCGTAATATGTACATTTTATACACTTATCAGATTTTCTATACCCAACAATTCAGTAAATAGTTTGTTTTAGATATCTAATTGAGATAACTGTTTTAATTTTACAGGTGGAATAGGCACTCTAGTTGGTACTGCTACAAATTTAGTATTTAAGGGATTATTTCAAAAGTAAGTTCACGATAAATTGTTAACCAATGTCCTCGTATTTTAGTAATAATATTTTTTTTATATTTAATTTTATACGTGGATGAGAAAGTCTAATAAATTTGTTTCAGCAGTTATCCTTTTCTTTAAAGTTAATTTCACTATTTATGAGAAAGAAATAAATACAATAGAGCATACCATTTATATTTTGGGATATATAGATTTTAGAAATAAAAATAGTATTTAATTATACTAGATATTTATGGTATATATTTTAAAAATGGTAAATAATTACTAATATTATTTCAGCGCTTACCCAGATGCACCCGAATATTTATCTTTTCCAAAATTTTCTGCCTTCGCAGTGCCATACATGATCATCATGGAGATATGTGTATACCTTTATTTGGCAATAGTATATTTTGGATTTTTAAGGTATTTTTTAATGACAGTTTTTATATTTCGGTACATTTTTTAGGGATTGTAAAAACTTTATATTTTTTTCTACATTAAATACAAAATTTTTTAATCCCTGGTTGATTCCGGTTCGAGCTTTCATTAAAACATATAAAGTTGCATACGGTGACTTCGTCAAATGTACAATATTTATCGAAATATTCAAATATTTGAAGTAAATAATACATTATGAGACATGTAATATAATATATTATTTTCCTTAATACAAATATGTTTTATTTAACTAACCTTGCAATAATCTTAAAAACAAACAATATTTTTAAATAAACAGGACACAGTCATTTTTATTTATTAAAAAAAAGTAGCTATATTATTATTACTAATACAGAACTGACTTAGGACTATACTGAAACAATTAAAAAAAATTGTAAATTTCTTTTTGCTTAAAACGAATTGCTATTTTTAGAAGTTGATTGAAAAAGTAATTAACTTTACAGACCTAAAAGCGCAGCTGCAAAGCGAGCAAAAATTCCACAAACTGGCAGAGAGGCAGCACAAAAAGCAATCGCAGAAGATACCAAAAAAATGGGAAGAATATCGTTTTGGGAAATTGTAAACAATTGTTATTTTTTTATAAAAAGCATACAAGTTAAAGACTATATAAAATAATTAACAATTAAATGTAGTATGAAATCGTAATATATTTTTAAATATCACATGTTTTTAGATGGTAATAATCTTATTTGGTGGTGCTATGGTGAGCTTCTTCTGTCGATCTCCTCAAATATTCGAAGGTTGGGGAGACAAAATAATCCAGCACTTTGAGCTGACTGACAAAAGATTGTACGTGTTTTTTATGTATTCATTTTAATTAGTATTTTATTTAAAAAATAAAATTTTAATTTTCTTTACATTACATTATCTGAAACGTGTTATATTATATAATGAAAATATATGCAAAATACAAAACTTTTTTTTCTTTTAGTGTTCGAGATTCAGCCCTAGCCATGTTTGTATCATTTCTAATGTTCCTGTTACCATCGAGTCTAAAAATTATAATGAACTGCAAAGCTAAATGTATGTAACCTAAATTATTTTTTCTATTATAATAAGATATATACCTATATATACACACATACATATATATTTAGTAAACAGTGCATCAATTAAATTTAGTTTTTACCACTACATTGTTGAACATGTTATTTTCACAATCCAAACGCAGGTAGCGTTTGGATTGTGAAAATAACATGTTCAGCAGTTTGCAATATGGTGTACCTACGAAATCATTTTAGTTTGTTTGTAATACTTTATTGTACTATATATAATAAATAAAACACAGCTAATAGAAATAAAAAAATGTATAATACATACCCAAATATATAAGCCCAGAAGATAGGTAGGTATACAAAGAGGCAACGCTGCCAGTATCTTGGGTACACTACCTCGATGTGCCGTGTTGGATTGCGATGATTGTTTTTTTTTTTTGTGTGAACAGTAATGTGATTGTATGTGATATATTTTAACATATATTTTACTTGACACAAATATATGTATATATTATCAATTCATACCAGTTTCAATATCAGTGAGTATTATTACTCACTGATATTGAATGTATGTATATGTATGTTAGTTATGATTAAATTAGTATAATTTAATTATATGTAAATAAATAATAAAATAATTTATTTTCTTCTGATGTAGTTTATGAAGATCTTCCAAAAGGACCTGTGACATCAGTATTAGATTGGAAAACATTGAATACAGTTATGCCCTTCAGTTTCATGTTTCTTTTAGGTAAATACTTATATTTAGTGCTACATTATGCCCTATTTCTGCCGTTGTTTTAGATGTTGCTAGTGCATGTATTATTGCTATTTTATCAACATAAATATTATAAAAGTCTTACCTTCACTTTAAGTCTTACATACAATAACTTGCTTTGTAAGCTGTACTTCAGTATATGCGGATAAGAGGCATGACACGTTGCGTGACGGTTACCATGTGGGTCGATAGATCTGTCGGTATATCCAAAACATAAAATAGCAGTGAAAGATTAATCTTAGTCACTACTATTTTGTGTTATGTATATACAGACAAATGTTTTAACAATGGAATATAGCTTAGTTATATTTTGTTATATAGCTGAATTGGTCTGAAAGATATATTTATCGTATTTGTTGCTTCTAATTCTATATATGTTTAGTTCTTTTTATTCCGTCCGTTGTCTATTATTTACAGGAGGTGGGTTTGCCTTATCTAATGCGGCAAAAAAAACAGGACTAAATGACAAAATAGGCGAATCATTACGCGGATTATCTTCTACACCAAATCTAGCAGTACTCTTGATAATAATAATCGTTGTAATTTGTGTTACAAATTTTTGTTCTAATGTGGCAGTTGCAAATGTTTTTTGCCCAATAGTGATGCAGTTGGTAAGTAGAACTTTATATTTTATTCCCTTATATCTAAACCATTTTGTAGATTTTTGAAATCATTACATAGTATAAAATAAAGTCACTGTCGCACTTTAAAACTACGCGACGGATTTTGAAGCGGTTTTGTTAATACATAGAGTGATTCTAGAGGAAGGCTTATATGTATAACATATGCATAGTCGGCGTGGGTAGCTAGTAAATAATAAAAAAATAGTAGAAATCAGCAGTTTCAGATTAGCAAATTTTAAGCATAAAAATATCTTTGACATAAAAAAGCCTTGATATTCAATAGTAACCACTAATTGACTTCACAACATTTCACTGTCCATATTAGTTTCAAATATGGTTCATTATATATATAGATTGGATAGACTACACCTCAATCACGAATATTTAAA
This sequence comes from Achroia grisella, assembly GCF_030625045.1. NCBI lineage: Eukaryota > Metazoa > Arthropoda > Insecta > Lepidoptera > Pyralidae > Achroia > Achroia grisella. The sequence continues at coordinate 2,027,614 of NW_026712655.1, read as the reverse complement.
AATAGTTTGTATTGTCCAACAAAGATTTAGATTTAAACGAATGGGCTACAAACTTACTGTTTGGCTGTTAAACTTACCTGGTTTCTGTAAGTAACTATGCCACGATGCTCTCAATATACACGTGTTAATACTTATCATTACAGGCAAAAGAAATTAATAGGAATCCTTTGTGGTACAATATCGCGGCTGGTTTTTCTGCATCGTACTGTTTCTTGCTGCCCGTTGGTACTCCAGGGAATTTGATCGTTCAAAGCGCAGCATCAATTCCTACTAAGAAAATGGTAAGAAAATTGCTATGACGGTGATACAAATAAGTAAAACACAAGACAAGTAGTTTTTTATTATGAGCGACTGAGAGTACAAGTAGGGTAAACCCTACAGTGATTGCCCAGTGTATAGATATTGCCCACAGTAAGAAGATGATACATTTAAACCTATTTATAAAGGAGTTAATTCGAATTAAATTCGCCGGATGGCATTAAGAGATCCTCTAGTAGAACGTTTAATAATAAATTGGTAAAATTTAAAGAAAAACATAGTGTTATGGCATATTTGTTGACAACAGGTATGCCTCTTATCGGAAAAAGTAGGTTTCTTAAAGAATTTCTTAAGGATACACTTTTTGTTTTAATTTCTTATGTTAACTTAGCTCCGTTTTAAACTTATTGCTATAGAGAATAAGTTAGTAAATGCTTTATAGTGTAATTTCAAGAAGTTATTGTGATGTAAAATTTACCTCTTAAGGAGTTAGATGGGGTGGGCAATTACTAAATCGTATTTAGATGACTTTTAGTGATTGCCATATCAGTATTCAGTTATTGCCATTGGCATTGGGTACAGCTATTGCCCGGGCAATTTCTATTAAAATAAGTTTATTTTTGTTAAATACATTTACGTAGTAGTATTATCTAGTTCTTTATAGAATACCGAAGGTTACCAAGTTAAAATACCTATGTATTAATTAGGATAGAAGCTAGAAGTTAAAATGACTATAATATCGTGAATCTTATTCGCGATTAGTATTATTATTATGTGTGTCTGTGTGTCCGTCTATGGAATCGTAGCTTCTAAAATAGTGAACCGTTTACCATGCGGTTTTTTTAGTTTTAAAAACTGGCCTGATCAAGATTCTTCTTGACTATGACTTAGTACTGTTAGTTTTTGTATCGGTGGGTATAATTTTTTTTATATTTATGTAGATTTTAACTGTAGTAGCCAAATTTGATTTAGAACATTCATCAATTCGGTTAGTTATGTTTAGATCTATGATTACAGATAAAAGCCGGATTAGGTCCAACAATAACCACAGCAATAATAACATGGATCGCAATAGCATTCTGGGCACCGGTTATATGGCCAGATTTACACTTGATGCCAGACTGGATCGGGTCAGGAACTCCTGGTGCCTAAAATGTAAGTTTATACTTTATTATTGAAAATATTGATAATATTCTAACATGTTTGTTTAAGTAACTTCCACACGGAATAACTTTTCGCCTGTAATCCTTCTTGTGAGTATTTGATAGTGTTAATTATTTATTATTGTTGACCCATATTATTCCGTGACTTTATGGTGGAAAAAGCTGGAAGTTGGAACTAAACTGTTGATGAATTCTTTGTTAATATACAGTTAAGATCTGGTTTGCAGAAATGTTATATGACAGAATAAGAGTAAGGAGGAGAAGGAGTTTAAAAAACTGATATATACAGATCTAGCATATCTACTCAAATATCATATGACATCGATAGCCGTTAGTTTCTGTACCTGTTTAGAAAGCTACTCACTCCTATCCAGCAAAAGAAAGTGGATATATATCTGTAACTACAAAAGGTAATGAATATTTCAATAGTATATACTTAATTCTAAATCACTTCTTGTACAGGTAAATTAAAAACTAACACGAAATTCGTCAATGAACAGTGTCTCCAATTAGAAGAAAGATATATTTTTATTTTTATTCATATTGCGTTTAATTATACCGCAATATAAAAGTTTCGAATGAGGTGTATGTTGATGAAATGCAAATATTTTGTTTGTAACACCATGATGTCAACAAACTGCAAAGTTATTCCTATACCTGAAAAATGGGGTATAATATAAAATATGCCACTATAATTAAGTCTAAGTATAGAGATTGATTCTATTGAATGGAATTATAATAGTAAAGTTTCATTAATGTGAAGAGAGTAGAAAGGCTTGTTTTATATTTTCTCGAAAATTACTAAATAATGAATAAATTTCTATTTCCCTGATCTATATATCAGTACTAAGTTTTATTTCTAGAGTAGTTATGTTTTAAAACAGAAAAATATATGTTTTGTTCTTTATTTATTTTTACTAAAATAGTGTAACTAACTACTAAGTTAATGCGGTACTCAATAAATGTTTATTGATTTAACCATATCGTTTTATTTCATAATTATAATCTGACGAAACTAACTAGGTTCGTATTCATACAATACTGTGTCCTGCTGCTAATATTAATTGTTTATTAATATTAATGTATACATGTAGTTAATTTATGACAGTTTTTATTAATAAAACTTTGTACAAATTTAAAATCGCCTTGTATGTGATATATATATTTGAATTATTAGGAGGTAACGATCACATATATGTGTCTCAAATAATTTTAAAAAATTTATTCAACCTAAATCTCATTTTAATTTTATATTTTTTATTTTGGATTTGGTAACCTAAGTAAACAAAATTTCTACTAAAAATTAACAGATATAATACCTAACACTACTCGATTATCACGCAACTGGTAATGTTTCTTTGTTGTCTGGCTGCTCTTGTATTAGTACGGTATTTTAAACTAGACCTATTATGTTACGTTCTACTGTGTTATCAGTCATTTGAATTAGTAGGAATTTATTCGATTTATATTTTTTTCTAACGTCCCATTTAGTTTGTATATTCTATTGAGAACTGGCAAGAAACTCGATTGAATTTATATAAATTAATTAAATACGTAGGCTCAATAAAATTGGTCTGCGCGGTTAGTTCTTTTTGATGCATTTCAGCTGCCCAGCAGCTTGATTTGTGAACTGTTTTAGATGATATAAGGTAGTGAAGTTACAGATATGAAGACATCAAATCTTATTTCTCCAGAATGGCAATGGTGGCGTCACGTAAAAACGCAAGGTCCCGAGTTGGTGTTTACATATGGACGACGGTTACCACTTGCTATCGGGTGGGTCATCTTATTTACTATTCCATTACGTAATAAACACTACATTTATGTATTCTAACGTGCGCTGTAGTAAATGTTATTTTATTCTATTTGTATATGTATACGAGGCATAAATATTAAAAGACTCTACATAACTTAGGACTAAATGGCGATGATGATAGTTCAGAATTGTATGTTTTCATTATTATTAATATATTTTATGAGTGTCATATATAAAATTATTTATAAATATGTCAAGGAAATTTGGATTAAAACCTTATAATAGCAGATCATAAATCATTATTTATTTTATAACTTTTTGAGTTCATAAATGTATCTTTCACAGTTACTATAAATATTTACTCGACTAGAATGTTTATTTATTTAACTCGCTAACATTTGTATAACTTCTTACCTATTGTAAATACTTACTTGCTCTTCTATAAACCGACATTAAAGAGAAAACTTCTTGATACGATTGTATTAAAAGTATTCTTTGGTTTCATTCTAAACAAATTACTAGTTTAATTCAATAAGAGCATATATAAAATACTGTCCGAGAAGTCAAAAATACTTTTTCAGTTAGATATGAATAATATTTTTTTAATTCGAATTGAGTATTTAAATGATAATGAGCATGAGTATTTAAATAACAGCGGTTTGCTTTGTGTACTAATATGTGTTCATGTATGTGATTGAATGTATTCATTAATTTAAGCAATCAGTAGATCTTCAAACTTGAAGAATGCATTACCTTGCAAAATTAGCCATATAAACGATCTGTATATCGAGTCACACACACCCTGTCTGGTAAATGCAATATTTATACGAGTAAATAATCCAGAACTCCATCTAACCCCAAGCTAAGCAAAGTTTCAAAGATAAGTACATAAGTGCAAATATCTATACATATAGAATGGATGAGACATAAACCCTGACCATATAGCTACTTATGAAAACAAATATTTGTATTGGGGAAATTAAACCCGTAATTGAAAGCAAAAATGGTTTACCAAGCTATACCGCCACGATTATTAATTCTATTAAACATTTATCATTTCGGACCAAAATTGAATCCATAATAAAATCAACAAAGATACCATTAAGCTAGATTGAGGCTGCAAATAACACGCTAAACGATGATTGTAAGAAGTTAAGACTAAGTATAATATGCTGGAAAATTGTAATACTAACTTTTTACTGTACTTTTAGCGAAAAATGGATTGCGGTGTAGCCCAAAGTACTTGTATTAGAATAAATTGTTTTTTTTTACATCCGAGACATTGTAACATCTGGTCATTCTGTTTCAAAGAACAATAAATTTCAAAAGTTCAGATAGGTTAAATCCATACCTCCCTTGAAAAGCACTTTAATATTACAAGCTTTATAATTAAATTGTGAAAGTTTATGTTCGTAATTTTTAAATTATTTCTTATTATAGTCTTATTCTATATTCTAGACAGATTTGAAATTATCTATGTTGCCAGTTTCTTGCAATTTTTACGTAGCGCTGTAGCACTGTCGGATATTAAAATAAATTATTAATTAGTTACTCAGAAATGGCTACAAGGGCTTGACATCCTATCTCCCTATCTGGTAAGAATATTTAGAGCCAGCTTTGCCTGGGGTTTTATACCAGAACCATTAACGAAGGTCAAAGTTACCTACGTACCGAAAACCGGTCGAAGAGACTACTCGCAGCCAAAGTCTCACAGACCTATAAGCCTAACCTCTTTCATAATAAAAACCATGGAAAAGGTTCTGGACCAACACATTAGAGCTACAATCCTCGAAAATGCTCCCCTGCACAGGAATCAACATGCCTACCGCAAGGGACATTCCACAGAGACCGCCTTGCTCGAACTCACCGACAAGGTCGAGAAGGCCTTTGAGGACAAACAAATAGCTCTATGTGCATTTCTCGATATTGAGGGTGCTTTTGATAACACGCCCATAGAGACCATCTCACAGGGACTCATCCGCAAGAAAGTGGATGAAACCACCACTCAATGGATCAAAGCAATGCTCTCAAATCGAACCATTAAAACTACTCTTCACAACAGTACGTTAGAAATCCGACCTACCAAAGGATGCCCTCAAGGAGGCGTTTTATCGCCACTGCTGTGGCTACTAACGGTAGACCAGCTCTTAGATGTTATGACCAAAAACCAATTTGAGGTACAAGGCTACGCAGACGATTTAGTAGTCATGGTCAGAGGGTTCTGTGCAACAACAATATCAGACCGCATCCAAAGAGCACTAAACATCATAGTTAAATGGTGTAAGGAAAATGAATTATCAGTAAATCCTGATAAAACAGTAATTGTTCCGTTTACAAAAAGGAAGAAACTTGACAAACTTGTCATGCCTAAAGTAAATGGAAGAATATTAGAGTGCTCCAAAGAAGTCAAGTACCTGGGCGTAACCTTCGACCAAAAACTGACATGGAACACACACATAGACAACATAACTCAAAAGGCGAAAACATCCCTAGGTATAAGCCGACGGGTAGCGGGGCCCAGATGGGGAATCAACCCCAAAATTGCCCTATGGCTTTATACAGCAGTGGTGAGACCACTTACCACCTATGCCTGCGCAATCTGGTGGAGGAAAACCCTCCAATCCACAGCTGCCACCAAGCTAAACAGCCTACAGAGAATTGCTTGTCTGATTATTACAGGAGCCATGAGCACCACGCCGGGAGCAGCTCTAGACGCATTATTGGACTTGACGCCCCTTCCTCTATTCATACAGGAAAAGGCGAAAGCCAATATGCTCAGAATAAGTTCCCAAAGGAGGATATCTTGGCATTCCCTGGCCATAAAAACTATACAAGACTCGATTATGAGTGATCCTATTCTGGGAATGCCTGAAGACAATATGGCACCAGAGTGTAACTTTGTACAATATTACAAAATCGAAATATCTGGAAGAGACGAATGGCAACTTAACCATACACCGTCTCACTCAGAGCATGACCTAGTCTGGTTTACAGACGGGTCCAAAATAGGAGATGATGTAGGATGTGGAATATGTGGTGTAAAACCCAAAATCTGCAACTATATAGGCTTAGGAAAATACGCCTCAATCTTTCAGGCAGAGACTTACGCCTTAATTAGATGTCTGGAAGTAATCCTAAGCCTCAACTACATCAATCAGAACATATACATTTATTCGGACAGTCAAGCTGCTCTACTAGCACTTAACTCGTACGAAATCCGTTCTAAACTTATTAGAAACTGTATCCTGCTACTAAATGAAGTAGGAAGCAGAAATAATATTATACTGAGATGGGTCCCCGGGCATTCAAATATTGAAGGCAATGAGAATGCCGACCATCTGGCAAAGTTAGGGGCAAAAACCGTCCAACTGGGCCCCGAACCCTTCTGTGGTGTGCCTCGTTGCCTAAAACTGGGACATCTCAAATTAATAACCAAACGAGAAGCACTGAATCACTGGCAAGAAATGCCAGGATTAATACATTCAAAAGACTTAATATCGGGCTTCTCGACCAAATACTCCAATAGATTACTGCAATTGAGTAAAAACAACATATGCATGATGACTAGGGCCCTCACAGGACACTGCAAATTGAACAAGCATATGGCTAAGCTAGGCCTATGCACGACAAGTATCTGCAGATTCTGCCAAACTGAAGAGGAAACGCCGCTTCACATCCTATGTGGTTGTAGCCCACTCATGCATAAACGAAATATCTCCTTTGGAAAGTTTACACTCTTTCCCGAGGAGATAAAAACGATCGCTCCTAAGAATATCCTTCAATTCTTGTCCCTGACGGGTCTAGGTAGCGAACTCTGAAAAGGGCGAGCACAATAGATCTATGTAGGTCGCAGTGCTACAGGTGCTACACATCTGACAATAGCCCAAACAACCCAATAAAAAAAAAAAAAAATACTCAGAAATTATGTGTGCATGTTTATTTAAAAGGCATTAACACAAAATTAATAAGGTACAGATGTTTATGACTACATGTGTTTCATATAAAGTCATATATCATAAAATATACACCTGTTTGAAAGAAAAATAATTGCTTTAATAATAATGTAAATATGATTTTATGTACTGAAATCACAATAATGTATTTTTTGTTGTATAATATAATGACAATGATGTAAACACTAATATACCTACTTACATTTTTAAAACATCCTATGGAAACTTCATACAAAGTTAAAATTAATATTCTAAAATAAAAAAATACGATGGAGCATATCGGTATCGCAGGTACAGCACTACCACGCTATAACTGATATAATTTGAAAATTTTACATTTAAATCTTTCAATTTAGTCTCCGAGATTAAAATACAGACTATAGATGAGCCCACAACTTCACACCTATGGTATTAGGAACAATAAAAGTTATAAATATTTTGTTTATGAAATAATATAAACATTATTATTAAAATAAATAAATAAATTACATTTACTACTTTCTGTCTAAAGCTTATCTACTATTTATATTCTCATATACAGAAATCTGGAGTAGGTTAGTTATAAAAATAGAATGAAAATATAGATTTTACACTAAACACCTTAATAATATTTTAAACTAAATTAATCATATTTATTATACATAAGTTTCTTTAATAAAAAATAATAATTCAGTAACGAAACGCATGAAAAAGTAAATTTATGTTAGCAATTAATATTAAATGAGCATCATTCGTTCAAAATTTGTCAAGATGAAACTTACAGTATAACACCGTCCCATTCACGAATACACCCGGTAACAGACGCACAGAATTTTCTTGGCCCAGTATGCTCAGTCGGGAAGTTGTCGACCAACAGACTGCTAGCTCCGAAAGTTCCCTCCCGTTACGTTAGTACAGCGACTCGCCGCATCGAATACGCGCGTACTAATAATTCGCATGAAATACCGCGTACATATAATATAAATTTTGCGAACACATTTCCTTACTCTTGTGTTTATTTGGTGACAATAAAATAATGATCATGTAAATCAGTGTCTCGTGCTATTAACATAATCGACATGAAAAATGCCCGAAGTCGTTAAATATTCATGATAGCAACTGGCTGATGCCCGGGATCTGGCAGTGCTACGACTATCAACAGGTCAGTTTACATTTTGTCACGACATTAACAGATTTCATTCGTATTATGAGCTCTATATTCTGTACTGAATTATAGAATACACAATAAACTTTCTCATAAAATTTTAATACAATATCTTAATATTATTAAAAGTATTTGTTTTTAAATATTTAAAACTCAAAGTTTCAACACGCAATTTCTTGTTGACTTTTTAGAGAGATTGTGTTGTAATATGCATAAAAAGAAATTTTAAAATAGTCGTTGAAAACAACTTTGAAAGATAAAAACAATTCAGACGTACTAGTTGTCTATTTATAGAACCACATGGAGTAGAACTGTTATGGTGATAACTAAAATTCAATGAAAAGACAACCTTGCCTACGATGTTTTAATGCATGATCTTGAAATATTTTAAGAGACAAACTGATTTATATTTGTAGCGCATTACAAAATATTTGTTTAGAAATAGCTGAAATACAGATTTAGCTCGAACTTGAATCTTCGTATTCTGTATTGTTTTTTTCAGTATTATCATAATGCCAGTTTATTTTCGTCGTCATTTTTATAAATTTTATATCTCTCAAAGTGACATTTATTTATTGGATGAAGTTACAATGACAGTTAATTGTAATATCACTAACATTGTCATTTTAAACTACTTGTCTATCTATCTATTACATTATACAGGTGAAATCAGCGTAAGCGGAATTTCTTATACATTCTCCTTGCCTACTTTAACGCTAAAATAATATCTATAGTATTTAATTTTACATAGTACGGGATTAAACATAAAAGACTACTCCAAAAGAAAGGGGTACTCATTAAAATGAACCAGATTCACCAAAAAATTAAGTGGAAATCAAAAATAAATTTTGAACTTTATACTAAATTGATAACTCGTCTGCATAATTTGTATTTTTATAACAACTATCGGTTTCTCACCTTGCTTTTTTGAGAGAATATTGGAAAGTTTTGCTTTGATGAAAACTGCTTCAATTTTCATTGCGCCCCTCATATACTATGAAGGACGCAATAGAAATCAGAAAAGTTTTATTATTAATTATGCTGCTATTGTTGTATAACAAATTTATGTAAATTGAATCTGATTGCTTACTTGTAAGATGCTTCATCCGTAAATATAGCTGTAAATTACACCGACAATCAAAGTTCTTACAAAGGGTATAAAACAGAAACAAGATTGTGGATTTAGGTTCTAAATTGTTTACACAATGAGTAACTTGACAATGGATCCCTTTAGTATTTGCTTAGATATTCCGTGCTTTGTGAGATCAACTCTGTTTTCTATTAAAACAATAAAGCCTCTCACTTCCTGCTAATAAAGGATATTGTAAACATTCTTCAATTAAATTTCAACCCTAAGGCTATTGATGATTATTGGTACTTAGAGTTAAATTTTTTTAACAATATTTTCTCACATATCAGAATATGGGAAATATATCGATATAACTGAAGGAAATGATGCTAGTAGATATAAAATACGCTAGTCTCATTAAGATGACAGAAACGATTCTGGACATCTGTTAACTCCTCGCGATACATTTTGTGTCGTCTCTACATCTAATGGGGGATCTTAATACACTGTTTCTACCTTTATGGGGTTTCAACCTAGTTTTTTTCTCATGAGTTATTGTTTCTTCAAGCTATATTAGTAATGATTGTTATTTATTATGTTAAATGCGTTAACCCAAATTTATAGTTTCGTATGTTAATAAAAAAGCAGATATAATTTGTAAGACTTATTTCCTATAGTTAAGCTTATTACATTTTAAAGGAAGTGGTTACAACTTTGTATGGTACATTAAAATTTTGATATTATCATAATTGATAAGAAACTATACTGTGTGCGCTGTAGCATGGTGCGGGTGACAATTACTATTACAGGTGACTGTTATATTTAACAATTGCTACATTTAAGTTAATATAATTATTAATGATTTAATATATTACGAATGTGATACAGCTGAAATACTAAGCCATAATTTGTAAATCGCGGCAACTTTTAAGAGTGAACGGATGACAGTTTCAGTAACGAAACGATAATGAAACTGTCACCCGCACCGTGCTACAGCGCACATGGTATATGTACAAATATTTTTAGAAATTTCGTTACTACTACAACACGTTGTACCACACATTGAAGCCATTTTGTATGTTTTCTGAATTATTTCAATATTCAAATCTCATTTTCTAATAATCTAATTCGTTATGGCGTTTGTAATAGTTATTTATTAAAGAAATGGTTGATTGAAATTACCACGCAATGAAATCTCGTAAATTAGTAAATAGATATAAATATTGTGTATTCGTAAAAGCTTGTTCATATCATCATGGTATCGTATCTGTAAAACCTAAGAGGGGAATATAGATAACGATAGTAAAACTAGTATCAATTGCTACTGCATATCATCTGTTTCAATATTAGTAAAATTTGTACATTGTACAACAACAACAGGCGTAACAATTTTGATGACATACCTAATTGATTTTTTTATGCGAGGGTCAGATGTTTATGTGGATTCGTAATAATTATGTTTTCGCTTATGGTACACTCTACTCTAAAGTTTTTTTCAATAGATGATAATAATATGGTGCATTCGCATGTGCTAACGGTAACGGCGCATACTTTATCCTTTTATACCTCACAGCATGCATGCGCCGTTCGTGCAAGTGGATCATTAACATTTAGTTAACAAGATTTTTTTTAAGTATAAGTTTTTTGCACTTTAATATTGTAACAAGATATTGTAAATTGCTTATGTAATTACTGTGTAGAAAGTAGTACGTAAATGAAATATATACAGCCGATGATTCTTTAAGATAATGTAACTACAATCAGGAAAATTTATAAAGTAGTAAAAAAACTCTAATGTTTCGTCTATTATATTATTTATTTAAACTTTATTGTATTGTACAATAGGCGTGCTTAATGCTATTAGCATATTATAGTACATTAAGGTGAAACTTTTGAAATCATAAATCGGAAAAAATATCTTTTTTAAAGTAATTAGAAAGATTGATTTCATTAAGATTGTCCTGCAAGAACCAAAAGTATTAAAATCAACAATAACGCTAATCTAACCCATCATAGCTAAATATTATTCAAATCCGTTCAACCGTTTAAGCGAGTTTAACAAATCTATTTGTATGGGACTGTATCACTGTGTGTAGGTATGGAGTTGATGCAGCTGACAATAGTGATAACAGAAAGGTGGAAGATCAATATATATACGCAGAACAGTAGTAAAGACAATAATATTTATGTAAACCCTCAAATAAAAATATTCAAAATAAAAGTATGCCAGCTAGCCGTCTAAACTAACGGAATCCTAAAAACACTTTAAAAATCACACATTTATAATATTTTTGGGATACTATATATTTTGTACTATTTAAAATAATATTAACTATAAAAGTTTTAAACGTATTATTCACAAACATGCGTTTAGCAGTAGTTAAAATGTCACGACAGTAAACAGTGTGACTAATGTAGCGTTACGCTATCACACATTTCAGTACCTACCTACGTTGATTTGGCATTAGTCCATAATATGTTAGGGTGACAGTGCCCGGCTACAACTCTATAAAATCAAACGAAATTCATAAGTCCATTAGTTTGAAATTTCATTACTCAGTTTTGACTGATTGACTCGAGTGTAATTTGACTTGTTTCGGTTAGGCTCACACCACAAACGATAGGAATAGCGATCAGCAGTTCTACAGTTATAACTATATTACATCACGTTTTAGGTTTTATTTCCATGGTATTAGAAATACGTATTCATGATTCCACTAATACTATATCAATAGAATATTCGAACGCAATGTAATGCAAATTGTATTATGCATTTGGATATTTTGCAATTGCAATTTATAATGTATATACAGCTCCCAAAAAATAGTTCTTGTTTCTTTTACAATAAGTAACTAATGTTCCATTATATATACTATACATATAACTATTATTTACTGACCCGATTATTTTATCACATGGTGAATGTCTTAAAAGCTGATGGTTTACGTAATGAAAATTGATAACCCAAGTTGTCTAGACAGAGACAAAAGAATCTATTTGTAGATAGCATAGTCTGTACTATTATTATAAAAAGACAGAGAAGATATTATTATGAGAAAAATGAATTAGAATCACTGAACTTGTTTGAGAAATTCTTTCATTATCTGATGTATCCTAAATTATATAGAGTGATATTCTTTATATAACGAATGGTAAACTACCACCACCACGTCATCATGTTATCACGTAACGCCCATGGTCCCATTCCTGAGGATTAATATGTCATGCAACCATATCCTGTAATGTCAATTACTTATCTCGCCTTTAAATGGAAACACATCTTATAAAACAATCTATTGGCGGCTGAAATAGATGAGACCGAGATATCTACGCAGACAACTTTAGAAAAACTACCTGCGACCATATATTTATTTATTAGTATACAAAACAGATTACTACCAGTACGTATACCTAGAACGTAAATTATATAGATGCATACAGTGTACGCTAAAGTATAAGGTTAGATAGTAAAAAGCACATTAAATAGAAAGTAATACATATATAAATAATGCAAGAATAATTTTGGGTCGATTTTATTAAGAGAAATAAATGGGTATAAAATTAAATATAATTTTGCAGTATTCTGTATACGATGGAATTTGCACTTTCTCTGGAACTGAAGTAGTATTAAATGGACTACGTATATCTCTACTCGAGACAAAAATTTCATTGTATTGACGACACATTCGAACTATTGGTCTGCATTATGAAGTGTTATTTGAGTAAACTTGGAGATAAAAGCAACAGATAGCTATTCCGTCTGCGATATTATTTGAACCTCGTGCCAAAGTTTAATGAAGAAAAAAGGTTGGAGATTGGGATTGCCTGTTAATTAATATTATTATACAGCAAATTTGATGTTTGTCGGCAGTGTCAGCAGACTGCATCCGGGCGAAGTATCATATGGTATCATACTGAAACTTATATATATTATATTCTAGCCATTATTCAGATCAACTTATACATTATTTTAAAACAAACATAGACTTTAAAACTTAAAAACGAAAAAACTTATAAGAGAAGTTAAATAATAGTCCTTAGAGGACTATTATTTTATTTTCCAATTCTTTATTTTTTTGCTAGGGGTAGACGGTAAAATGCAGCCGTAAAGCAGCTTGCTTTATAAGTTATGTTTCAAGTGCAGATTACATAAGGGAATTGGATAGCAAGAGGCATGACATCTTAGTCCTCTGTAATGGAAACGCCTTTGTAGTCAGTTCAGGTATATAGGCGACGACGCCAGCCCGATTGGCATTTCAATTATGTAAGATACATCAACACACATATACACAAGCTATGAATACAATTTTAAGCACTGTCTAATTGCCGTACCAGTAAATAAAAGAATATCGAATTGTTTTCCTACATTGACTCTGCTGTTATCTTTACAATGTAGTTGCAGTTTTGTAATGTAGTTCTAGTAGCAGTAGAAAATTAATGGAGAAGAAAACTTAATGAAACCAAATAATGTGTTTTTTATAACAGTGATGCAGTTTTGTACATTAGTTGACCCAATCGTTGTACGCAGGCATTAAAAGTTGAATTAACTTTCGTACACCATTTAATTAATTCAACCAATTAATTATTATAGTTAAGAGATACGGGATGACTTATAAATTAAATAATAAATTGTATTTTTTATTTTAAGATAATATATAATTCTAAATTATTGATTTTAAATTTGAGCCTATATAACAGGAGCCCTTACAACACACAATATGAATATATTTCACTTTTTAATAAATTGATTTATCTGTTTATGTGTGATAAAATAACAATAAAATATAATTTATGCATATTACGATTTATTCTATAATATACAGGAAGTTATCAAAGCACGACTCACAGGGATTGTGATATGATCGTAAAATCTTCTGGAAATATAATAATTAAGTGTCAGTTATGTAAATGGAACAGCCTGTGCAATAATACAGTCGATAAATATTTTGGCACGTTCCGGTCGATTCCAGCCATCTGCATTGATTATTGTTTATTTAAAACCGATTAAAATCTCAAATTTCAATTTTACGGAAAATGTTTTTAGCAACAAATTGGAAATTGGCTTTACTTTTGTTGAAGTAAAATTTAGATTTAATATAATTAGCACATATTGAGCTCACCTATTATGGCCGAATGGAAACCAATAGGGTTCGATTCCTCGCACGGTACAAACATTTCTATTTATGAATATAATTGTTTGTTTTGGTATGTCCATTTCTAAGTACAAACAAAAAATATTTAAGTATTTATATCAGTTGTCTAGTAAACACACTAGCTTTGCTAAGCTTAAGAATAAATGGCGCTGTGTGAATTATCCAACGTTAATATTATAATATATTTCTTTATTAGTATTAATCTTTATTTTTCACATTACATGATATTAGTATACATAGAAAGTTTCACGAATATCACATTGTCATACATGTAACCGTGATAAGAGTTCTAAGAATACTCGGAGAGTATTCATTCGTTACTCGACTGAATTTATAAACGTTTCGTTCTTTATTTTTAAATCGAAACCTAACCAGTTCTAAACTTAACTGTAGCTTCAGCTATAAGCTCTTGTTGTGTGCTGTTTCACATTACATACTAAACCAAGTTAGACAAAGGCAACAATGTAGAGGTATATAAAGTCTCTATACTGGCAAATGTACCTGAGTTTAATTGCATTTATTTAATGGAGTGAGATTGTTAAACCCAACACAATATGACTTTATAAGTATAAAAGATGTATGTTATTCCAAATATAAATAAGTGTATTATTTTGTTTCTTTGTTTTAATTTTTTTTTTATAGTATTAAATATTGCTCTCGATAAAATTTAGTGGACATTATACAGTAACCGTTCATTGTAAACATATAAATATCCCCATTATATTAAATAAATGTTTTTGTATATTCTGATACCAAAGGCACCTTTATAATATATATTTATAATTAGTTCAGATTGCATTGCAGTATAAATGTACAGCCATCAATAAACATCTATTCTATTCCATCTTACCCTCTCCTGAGGTGAGATGTTATGTATCAGATTGGTATTGCTCTAAATATTATACCTTTCAGAATGAATATAGCGTTTTTGTTTGACGTCAGAAATATGAATTTTATTGTAGCAAATACTACGAATAACAATATCAACTACAGAACTACACATACAATAGTTTTTATAACTGCAATAATTGAAATTCAGAAACTAATCTAAACATCCGAAGACGGCCGGCACTTAAAATAGGCGCCTAGTCGACGAACCGCTGTCGCCAGTCATCTTGTCGCCCCATCACGATCCATCTCAACAAACAAACCTAATCTACTTAGCTAACTAATTGAAATGGTAACACGAAAGTAATTATCCTTAAATATCTTTACCGAAACTATCTTTAAATAGGACGATATTTACCTTGATTATTTAGCCTCGATAGAAAAATAACTAAAGTAGAAATAGTAAGTAGTAGTAACGACACCAATACTTTTTAGTTTTAAAGATAAAATTTAGGTACATTGGTTTTCCTAATTCAAAATGTTATGTTTCTTTAATTTCAAGTAAAATTTAAAATCTACAATTAGTCGTATGTGTGGGGAAGAGAAAGTCGTCTGAGTCTCATATACTTCAGCCGTTCATACAGACGACGGTTATCACTTACCTTCATTTGCTGTTAGCTTATTTGCCGTGATTTACATTAAAAATTTCCTGTTTATTTTTACGTACATAGTGGCATTTCGTAGAATAATAATAATTTAAATAGTAACTTCCATAGAATAATAATAGCTGTTGACAGCTGACAGCATCGAGCTATCGGCAGATCTCAAAAAGATAGTCAAGATAAACATCCCGTGGCATAATGTGTAAACCCATCCAGTAAATATTAAAAATATGACAATGTTTACGAAACAAAATACTATTATATTTGAAATGTATTTTACTTTGTCTCAGAAATCCTCGACAGAATATTTGACAAATGTAAATCTCCCCAGTTAACAAGTCGAGAGATCCAATTCTCTATTTTTTCTTGCTCAAAATACACAAGAATAATATAAAACGTTTGTTAGTATAAACATGACCGAGCGTCGGTGAACACTGAGCAGATATACTTATATTTAGAAAACATTTACGTATTCGTAAATATTTTAATTCACCTTTCAATTTCCTGTACCTGCGATAATTTCGTAATGCTGAGGTAGCAATAAAATCTATTAATTATATATTATAAAATAATTATGTTAGTACTTACATTGCTATGGGATTTATTATCCCGACTTACATTATGTGATAACTAGTGGTTTAATATGCAGTGACTACCTGTTGAATAACACGGCTTCATCATCATCATCGCAGCCCGGAAGACGTCCACTGCTGGACATAGGCCTCCCCCTATAAAAATAACCCGGCTCAATAGTTGCATAATTGAATTGTATAAAAAAAGAAAGATGTTAATGATATTTGATTTCTATAATATCAGCTGAATATACAGTAATACAGAAAAGAACTGGCTAGTCCTACAAACGTTGTTTTGTCATTTAAATTTAAATATCGGTATTAAAAAATAGGGGTTGATGAGAACCTACTTTTTAAGTCCGATACTATTTTTTTTAAATGTCGATATAAAAACTTTTGTGATGTACCATCATTATCGCTTAGGGTATGAAAAATAATCTAATACCAGCCCTTACACCTACTTTATATTATTTTACAAACATAGTATATATTAAAAAATCCAATTCAAATTCTCTTATTATATGACAAATATATATGACAGAACAGATATAATTACGAACACACATGGAGCTACATGAGCTGTTATCATCTATACATAAATACGTTTCCATACGGTGCATTCTCCGTCTACGATCGATACTAGGTCCATAATAAAAAACGAATCAACCATATTTGAGAGCACTTTCTATGCGGAGCTTTATTTTCCAAGTCTATTGAAAATGAAGGAGAACGGTGATTATATGCGAATATAGTTTTAGTATGGTATTAAAATGGAACGACGGCATACCTATTAGCATGACTCGTAAACGACTCATGGCGTCACTACTAGTAAAACATAGGATATCCTAGTAATTATAGTGAAAATGTTATTATTTATTGTACTGTCGACTATATACATAAACAGCACCATGGATTTTACGTAGTCACGTGACGCCCAAGATACTCCTCATGGTTTGCCATTCCAGAAGACTAAAAATGTATGGCACCATAAATTATAATTTCACTACTAAATCCTATATCCTTTTAAGTGAAATACAGCTTACAAAACAAGCTATATGTTAGCAGAAATAGGTGAGATAGAGGTACGCAGAAGAATATGAAGCAATGAAAGATTTATCAAAATTTTACAAATTTATAACTATTGAACCCTTAAGCGTGACTATACTTAAGATTATTAAGTGGAATTTTATGGACACTATATTATCTCATCGAATATATAACGCAAGGGTGTGAGTAGGTATTCTGAATCTCAACGTCTTTAATAATAGTCATATGAAGAAATAGGATCATATCATTGGTTTTATTACATATCACGCAGCAGTTTTATCGGTTAGCCAATAAACCAGCACCTAATCAATTACTATCCAAATGACATATTAACGTGATAACAGTGATTTTTTCGCCTCCATCGGTGCAATAATTTATTATTACATTTATTTTTATTATGATTAGGACTTTTATTACTACTGTATCTAAAAATCTCTTAACAAATAACAATTCTCAGCGTAAATACTGAAATCATTATTTTTTAATAATATAGTATATAAGTAGTCACTAAGATGGACAAATGTGTATGTTCATCTTAGTGGCGGCGTGGTGAACTGGGTCATTGGAATTCTTAAGATATGGTCGAGCACAATGATAGTTCGCTCATTCCTCATACTTCTAAAAGGGTGTGACTCTTGGAGATAGGTGCGTTCTGATCTATTACTACGTTTTAATTAACCAACAGTACCTATATTTATATTTAGTCATTTGTATTCACATATATTTAACTTAAAAATGTAAATCTATATTTATTTATATCTTACATTTAATCTTTTGTAATAGAACACTATTCAAAAGTGTTTAAATTGAAGTTTATTTGAATTTATATCAGAACATTTCTATTTAAAGATAAAAGAAGGAATTAACAATTCTATTTATGGAGCTACCAAAATAAATATCACGTTTATATCTACAGATCAGAAAAATCTAATTAATAATATTAATTTTTATTTTTATTGCAGATTCATCAAATATGGAGACAGACAAAATGTCCACAGCATCCTCAGTGGGAGCTGAAAGAAGGCCATTGATGCAAGCTCTAGTGATCGAAAGACGCATCCTATTTGGTTGTACAATTTTTGTTGGTCTATGTACATTTGTGTGGATAACGGCGGTTTGCACTGAAAAATGGGTTCACATAGAAGGAGGAAAGGGTAAGTTTAACTGTTTATTTTCATATAAAGATATGTATATACTTACTCTATTTGTATGTTTTTATTAACGGCATGGCAAACTAGCTGCCGTCTACCTAATGGTAAGTGGTTATCGTCGCCTAATATACAGAAACAGTACTATAGATACCAATTCATCATATGATACTCATGATGCCGATAATGCGTAGTCATTTCGGTAATTACCCTGTCTTTTAATTCTTCAACTGAAACACGTTTTACAAAGTAAGCTGCTTGCAAGATGGAAAAGCTGAGCTGCTAATCTACGCAGACGAGTTTTCACAAAGTCAATCCCTGTAAAATGTAATAGGTACTATTGTTTAATAACTAACTAACTTTGATTCTTTAATTTTGTTTGCTGACAAGTATATGATGAAACCAGATTCTATACTTCATTTTTGTTAGTAACAAAAGTTAATAGAATGAATAAAACCTTCTTGAAATTATCTCAAATTTAATTTGAACTAGTATCGTAGTTATTTTTTAATTGTATGCTAGATTTAATTGACTATTGCTAGTTCATAACTATATCCCACTCCATTCTCAAAAACAGTAAACTATTGAAAGTGCTCACGTGATGCAAACGGCACTTGTAGTTATATGATTTGACCTTCGTTCCTATTAATGCAAGCTGAATGATTGAGATTGTCTCTTGAAAACTTCTATTATGTTTATTGTTTTAGTTAATATATGATTCTGATACTGTGCACAGTACTAATAATAATCACTTTGATTTTTATTCTGATTCACGAATTAGGCATTAGTGACACAAACTGTTCTTTTAAATTGAAACTTAGATCAGGTGCCAAAGTCAACACATTAGCTACAAAAATGAAAATATAATCTACATTAAGATTGTAGCACATTTTCAGTAAAATTGCGTATAAAATTTTAGTTTCTATTCTATATTTGGTTCCGTGGGAACTTTTCGGAAATATATTCTTTTTGCTTTTATTTTATTTTTTTTTATTTTTATTTAACTTTGAACATAAAGTACTGAACTATAGATAATATTTCCTTCAGCGTATTTTTGTGTTTTTCTTACTTCGTTTAAGCTGTTTCCATTCGATCAATCGGCAGATTTTAGCTTAGCCAACAAAATGTGTTAGTTGATCACATTATCACATATGTTTTTGTTCGTACTAGAGCTTGAAGAATATATGATATTACATTTGATAAAATTAATTCTTAAAATTGACGCTCCATATTTAAAAATTTAAGATCTATATTTTGCTGGCCGTGGCTATGTTTGATGTTTTGTAGAAGTTACACTCAAATTTAATTTTTGTTTTACATAATAACTTATAATTTGGAGTGGTTATTATATTTTAATATCAAACATTTTATGTATAATACCGTCCTACTACTACATTTAAGTGTTTCGGTTGAGTGGTAGCCTTGTTGAAAAATCGATGCATTTCGCTCTCGCTTGTATCATTTGATACTGTTGTCAATGCATTTTGTTTTGAGCAAAACATTTTATTAATTGTAAAGAGTAAGCGTAGAATATATGTGAATTGATATAAATAGTAACTTTATGTAATCATTATATGTAACATATTTATTCATGGAAAACTTAATTAATATTTTATAAATTGAACTTTGAATACTATCACAGTTATCTAAAAAATAAATATATTCTTCGGCTCATCGAGCTTTGCATAAACTGCAGGAGATTCTATTTTTTTCTAATAAAACGTAACTTAAAAACAATATTAGACTCTTTAATTTATTAATAAAAAAACTAATATTTTTAAATATAAGCTTATATTAATATTTAATGAAATATGACAACAATATTTCTTCTAGCTTCAGCTGATAGCGGCCAATTTACTGAAATAGCATGCTATACATACATCTTTTTAATTGCAATCACGTGGTATTCGGATCAATGCCCCAAGTTCTATTTATGTTCATTACCGTATGTAGTGTTTGTATGCACACATCTAGATGCATCGAGTTATGTGTTTTGGATACCTGAAGTGGTGCCAGAAATCGGTCAACATGACACTAAACTGTGTAATTAATTACTATGTAGATAATTTGTTTGGCGTCGACGATGTTGGTTTATCTGGTATCCATTTGTATCTTGTGTACAATGTTACTCAACTTTATCACCTTATCCGGTCTCTTTAATACTAATTCATCGGAATAGGATCACATTAATTTTCCCACATTTTGAGTATAATGTAATTTAACAGGAAAACAAAATTTGGTATGTTTTTTTTATCTGAAACTTCGTTATGATTTTTGATTCGATTTAGCCATTTGGTTGCACAAATTTAAATAGAAATTAAACCTTTTATTAAACTGCTTATTTCCTGTATTGTCTATACAGTAAATGAGAAATTTAAGAAAAGCTTAACTTGATAAATTTAGGCAATAATATATTAAATTTTTTCTTTTTGAAAGACATAAAAAATTAAAAGAATCATACCAACTCCACAATCTCTGGATGAAAATTATTAGAATATGTAAATTTTTAAAAAATAACAATTGCCCGTTATAAATGTATCTTAGAAATATTTATTTGTAACCTTTGATAAAAGAAATAATACACATAAATTATTAATGAATTAGTAATTATGTAAACATCATTTGTACATTGTATATAACCATATTCGAAACGAATCAAGCTCGACACAATTGTGACATTTAATTAAACTCCGTATTAATTAATAGCTACGTTACATAAAATATTATTTCGGTAGTATTGTTCAGTTTATTTCCCTTTGGAATTGGTACATATAGGTATGTATATAATATTTTATGTAACGTAGCTTATATTGCCTATTTTAATTGGTTTAACCTAATATACTTACTGCTCCCTTATTATTTATATATGTATAGTAAGAGAATATATTCATGACATCCAAGTATATAGTCTACTGATACTGTAAATGGAAATTAAACATCTTTGTATACAGTTCTTCTATTTTCTATTTTCTAAAATATATTTAACATACATATATTTACATTATAAATGCACACTTAAATATATTTTATCAGAAAACGAAAAGAGAAAAACCAAACAAAGCTCGTTATGGCTTTTCCCAATAATGAATATGAATATGTTCCTAGGTGCGCCCCTACCTGCCAAAGGTAGATATCT
Organism: Achroia grisella; assembly: GCF_030625045.1. Lineage (NCBI taxonomy): Eukaryota > Metazoa > Arthropoda > Insecta > Lepidoptera > Pyralidae > Achroia > Achroia grisella. The sequence goes on along the minus strand of NW_026712655.1, from coordinate 2,005,725 downwards.
CATGTGGAGCAGTTCAGGAGTGTGGGAGATATGCCGATATGTGTTCCATGCAAACATAACTGCACCACCGGAAAAGCATAATGGGACCACATTAAAGCCACCTGAAGACGCTAGTGACTTAGATGGAATACTTATTACAAGTAAGTTGCACATGTATTTCTAAGTAATGTCATAAATATATAAGCATTCGATTTTTTTAATGGATAGGGTATGATTGGAGCGGGAATACAACGACTATTTTATTAAAAATCAAATAATAGTTATGAACGCGTATATTTCCCAAAGGAGCTCACAGCGAAGAGTAACAAGAATTAGTGAAAGGTGACATATAAAAAACAAATATCAAAAATACAAATTTTATAAAAAGAATCGTAGACAAGCTGCCTGCAAAAGAGGAACCATCAGTTACTCGTCGTGACAAAAACCCCAGCAATTCATTTCGAAGGTTTCTATACATGACCGCTTGGAAGTCGATCTGAGACGGTATATAACAAGGCCCCGTTACTAAAAATGTCCACTCCTAGTATCGCCTAGATATTATTGATGAACTGATGTCGTTTACGAAGTTGAAAATCACTTGTAAGTCAATAGAACGTAACTATTTGTAGGACAGGCGAATTAATAAAATTGTTTCCATAGGTCAGATTAAATACACGCCACGAAGTATATATTACGAACATTTTAAAGAATTAATTCTCACAAAAGAATTCTGCGCTTCTATGTTAAAGTTAAGAAAACTGTATTATCAGTATTCTTAAAAAGAATATAGAGTAATGACTCCAATTTTCTTATTATAAATCTTCTGTATGTTGTTCTAAAATAATATGATGAATTAGGTAACAGATGCAGGATCTTTGACGTCGTTTTCATAATAAATATTATTTTATATATTTTATTACATAATAAATATTTTCATTACCTGCCAACTGTGATTTCCTTCACATCTTTTATCTTTCAGAACACCAAATAATTAGAACAATCGTAACCACAACTATTTATTAAATTATAATGAAATTAATTGATAAATTTATTATTATTATTTATAATTCAAGAATAATCATTTTATATATGTGCTAAACTTATTTTAATCGAAACTAAATATTTGAAAATATATTATCGACTATTATATACCAAGTAGGTATATTTTAGCAGAACTTTATTGTAATACATTATTCTGCGTATGACATAATAGATAACAAAAAATTGTCTATTCGTTACAAAAGAGCAAACATAATTTACAATAAAGCCAGTATCGTAATCGAAGGAAATTAATTAATTTTATTCCTTGACTATTTACGAGTACTAAAAGGAGACAAAAACTTCTCGATTGTCTTAGTTTTTATGAAAGTTCGTGTTCGTGTTCTGTTGTATTAATTTCCGTAGGAAATATAAAACTAGTCACTAAGAGACGAGAAACAAAAGTTTTCAAGGTGAATAGTCTGACTAATAGAAAAATACATATACCGGCTCCTCTCATTATAAATACCACGGACAACACGTTAATCTTCACATTCTTTACCACCATAGCTCCCCGGAGCTGCTAATGAAGCAATAAATAACATAGATGAGAGAGATGTCGAGTTTGTACAGCTGACAGAATTGTATTTTGGATATTATTAAGCTGTTGTCAAGACGTATTTTACTTTTAAGAATAGAATAAAGATTTCCTTCCTTCAGCTGCTTTAAATCAAATATTAGTATATAATATTTCATGTTTTTTAAAACCAAGCAGTAATGATTTCATCACAAATCATTACTGCTTGCTTTTAAAAAAATATGAAATGTTACTAATGTTAAAAAGTCATAAAAACCAATGTTATGTTTGTGATGTAGAATATACCACAAACAGAACATTATGTATTGTGTAATATTAATGTAATAGCCATAGTAAAAAAACAGAAAATAACTCAAACTATTTGATAGACTGTAGCTACCCACCCCGCATTTCGCATTTCGCATGGATGTACATATATTACACATATAAACCTTCCTCTTGAATCACTCTAACTATTGCTAAAAACTGCATTAAAATCGGTAGCATAGTTAAAAAATATTTACGCGAATAGATAGAGGAGGCTATTATTTTATACTATGTAAAGAAGACTATGTTTTACTTGAAGGAGTATGTTTCATTTATAAATTTAAATCAAGAGAACTGAAAGTATATGTATTTTAAAAAATTATGTCATCTTGTCGATTATATATATCACCCACATCAACAACTTCAAATGGTATATATATACTCGGGCGAAATCAAGTAGAAACAAATCAGAATGAATCACAATCACGCAAATATTTTACGGCACATCGAGATCGTATCGACAGTTACAGATTGAGAAAAAGGAAAAAAAACATTATGCTGTAACACACACCACAAACACGATTAACAACTATAGTACTAATCAAAGTAGTTATATCCTTATCTTTTATAAATGTATTATTATAAGTAATACATTTTTAGTAGGTTATTTTAGATTTATGATTTACCTGCCCGTCTAATGTTTTATGGTTTCTCCTGAACTAATATGTTAGATAATCAACATGGTCTTTAAATCACTACCTGACAGGTTTCAGATCGTAAACAAACATGCCATGTTATGATTTTATTATCTGACGATAGATTGTTTCCCATTTCGACTCACCTTCGATAACCCAACATAGTTCTATAAAAAAATAAATTTTTAAATGAACAATGTATTATCCATATCTATTAGACAATATAGTAATAAAAATAGCAGTATCCGTAAAAAATATTAACGAATTTTAAATTTAGATACTTCACAAACCTTTATTTAAATAAAATTAATCACTTCCTACTGTTATTTTTTTTAATTACCACATATTTTATTTAATATTTAAGATACTACAATTTCATAAATCATTAATTTTTGTAATAATAATTACTAAACTATTTTGACATTAATAATATAATAATGTATCAAAATTTAATAACATTACATAACATACAACACAATGTAATGATTAAAATAAAATTTTATTGAATGAAAATAAATTCACAGCGTTGAATTAAACAAATGAAAAATCTATCCATCTCCTAAAATGGTGTCAATGTTCTAAGAGTAGCACTCGAAGCAACTCTTTGTCAAGACAGCGAGCAGAGTAAAGCGTGTTTTAAAAATAAACGCGTCATGTGAAATGTTTAGCAATTCATACAATTTTTCACACCGACTTTAAGCTTGGTTTATTTTCTTCTTCAAGACGCCTTCTGTTTTAGCTCACTCCGTTAGTCCATTATCTCCCGCTGGTTTACTTTTCTAACAGGGTATTTTCATAGTTAATAATGTTGTATTCATTATATATATGAGTGTAATATCTTTTATCCCTATTAACAATAAATACGTGTTTAATTCAAGCTGCTTTAAATAATTCATTCTTTTAGCTGATGTAAAATTATTATTAACTTAAGAAAATTATCTATATTAGCCTAAACTTTTAATGTACCCATATCAATTTGTAAAAATTGAAGCTACGATGCTGGATATATATATATATGTATATATGGAGTAGTATTGTACAAGTCAACATGCATAATCTTAAGTTACGGCTAAATCATCATTGGCCTCCAAAAATATTGTTTGTGAACTCAAAATTTAATAGAGTTGTCTCTAATTATTAATATTACTATTATTGACTTTTCGTTTTTGATGATGACAGTCTCGGTGGTGTGGTGTTCCTTGCACAAAACAAATGTTTGTGTTTATGAGTACGATTGTCTAGGTGTTTTATATGTATACTATGTATACGAGTTATTGTACTAGATAGAGCATTACATAAAAAGATCATTCGAGATAGGACTTGCGTTAATATTTTAATGTAATATTTTTATATTATATGCAAGTTCAACTTTTGTTGTTGTTATTTTCGTGTATTGTTAGGATATATTGTTAGTGTCGCAAATCGTTCCATGTAGCCAAAAAAGCAAATATTTATTCTATCACAATGTGTTTACCTATTATTACGACTGTCCGTTTGTAGCTATTTCTACACAACATTTCGCCAGAAGTACGACCCAGTTGAAATCCCATCCAGACAATGGATTTAATGGGTTCCGGGACTGTGCTGTTTGCTATATGTTTTTTGTTTGAGAATGTAAATTGGCAGTGCTTTGGTTTGGAACGAGGGTAGATACTATGTATTTGACGGCATGGTTAATTAAATTGTGTATGTAGATATATAGTATTATAATATAACTTATATATTACAAATATTTATAACATATTAATAAATACTATTTATAGAAATATTGGATATGTGATAAATATAGAATTAAAAATTTACGTATCAAATATATCTCACACTAAATAAATAACATACAAATTGATATTGATGATTGTTGATTTTTAAAAGTCAACATCATTTTAAAGAACTGTTAAATACTTGTTGGCTTATATGATAAGTAAAATAAATGTAAATATTTTCTCCATGAATTTTATTTTTATAAAAGTAATAAGAGCCATTTTGGCTTATAAAAGTAATAAGAGCTTACCAATTTACATTCATATGTATTTTAGTATCGTTTAAAATAGCGTTTACCGTTTTGTATTTAAAAAATACATTAAAAATTTGATTAAAAAATATTCTGAATACAAGAAAAAATTGCGTATCATTGCAAAAAATTTCATAATGAAAATACCACGGTGTCGAGTAGTTTAGCTACGTGTAAATGTTTTGACATCACCCGAGGTGAGATAAAATGCGTAAGATTAAATATCTCGAGAATTAATAATCTTGTGCTCTATAAATCAAAATATAAAAACGATATTACGAGTTTCAACGGTTCAATTATTTAATATAAAACATTAAATATACCACTTGTCCTATTTTCTTCCTAGATATGTTTTAAAACTATGTTTCTTTTATGCAGTTGGCATGGCAAATGGTGCCTGCTGATAAATGGAAAAGGTTTTCTATATTCAGCACTGTGAAGATCACATTATCATGTGAACCGCTGTTATCATGCCTAAGACTTGTAATTTCACTGCCATATCACATGCTTTAAGTGAAACACATCTTTCAAAGAAAACTTCTTACCAACTGAATTAGGTGACACTTATAAAACTACACAGACGAAATTCACAAAGTCTACCCGGTTAACTGTATATTACTTGAGAGGTAATATTAGAAACTCATGTGATTTATTGCTCTTGACTTGAGGGCAAGCATCAAACGTTCCATTGATATATAATCTGTTACTTTCTTATCATTATAATTAACAGATTATCATATTATAATGTCAGTTTATTAATAAATGTTTTCCCAGTAATTTCCTCCCATCTCTACCATGGGTCATGGAAATTCTTCACAGCTCACGTCATGTCATATATTATTCATGAGACATAAAATAATAATGGGCGTTGCTCTCTATATTCATTGACCTATATACAACGTATTACGTCCTATAATTTAATTAAATTGACTTGATTTGACGACCTTTCTTATCATAATAAGAAAAATTGACAAATTAAGTCAATCAACCAAATAGTAAATTGATAATAGTTCTTTTATTTTATATTCACATCTTTATTATGAACTATTATTATTTTCTAACCTGGAAGTCATGTTCTAGAGAAATAAGTCAAATATATTTTAATTTTTAAATTTCCGTCTAACTGTACTACGTCTGACTTTTTGAGATAAGGCTTATGTCGGTCCTTGTGATACAATCTATCGTCTCGTCAAATCTAATTGAGATCCGTTCAGCCGTTTCGTCGTGTCATGGAAAGGTAATGGAGAAATAGACGAACACAATTTCGCGTTTATAACTTTAGTATGAATATGTTTTCTTCATAGTATAGATTATTAGAACAAAGTTAAAATAATAATTACATGTTTATAAATTTTATTGAACTGATTTAATAAAGGCAGATAAATATTAATTTAAATAATAGCATATTCATTCTCTGGCAAATGTTACGTACCTGTGGAACTAGCTACATATTCTCATATACTAATTATTTCGAAATGAACTTTGAACTTTAATATTTTGTTTTAATACGCAGTACACTATATACTTTGGTAGAAAGTTCATACTACATAATAGGTAGGTATATGAGTTTGTCAAGGAAACATGTTGCAGGGAATTGCGCAATTTTCTTATTAGACATGAACTTTGTTTTAGCGTCACCGCAGGGTGTGGTGTAGACTAGTCCATGAAACATTCCTACTATTTCAGAGTATTGACCTGAGCTTTAGTTCACTGGACTTGTCGTGTTAGTCGTTGACTGGCTTTCTATACACCTAACACACTCCTAGTCTGTTAATATTTCTCAGAAATACCTATCGACTGCATACTTGTATTTTACTTAACCACGACTAAAGTGCAGTAATTTGCGTAATATAAAAAGCTGTGTATTTCACTATAACTATACGTATATTGTACTCATGTACATTTTGAGATCGTCATCAGTTGATGCTAAATGATAACCATGTATGTGAAACAGTTATTGAAATTGGATAGAGTTTTAGTAATTATCAAATTTTTCTAGCCAAGTGTATTTTTCTAATCGATCTTTAGAGTAGATTTAACCCATATTTGATTATATTCTAGAGGTTTTTACGTGAAATCAGTGTTACTATGTTCAGGCAAACAGCCTGTCTCGATTTTACGACTTTATTCTATGTTAAGATAAAAAAGATACTCATTCACTCTTTCTATCCACATGATAATCATTCAAATGTTGATCAGGGGGACAGACAGAGTGTAAAGTAATTTTGGTGATTATATACTTTCATAAGCACTATCAAAAATATAATAACAATAGATACTTATGTGATATTCATGATATTTTTGTAAACGGAAGAGTTTACTAAAGTACATGTAGTATTAATAACACTTGTCATAATTGTAAGGCCACACACGTAAGGTATACACATATACATTTCCTTTGTAATTCAGTTTTTAATAGTTTAGCTGACCCATGAGAATTCATCTACACCACAATTTTCAATTTGCAACATTTTTCTTTGGAGGTCCACTACTATTGGTCGTAGCCTATACAAGTATAGCCTCTACCTATTACCGATAAATGAGTTATCCAACACTAAAAGATCTCTAGATCCAGAGGATACCCTTACAATCTCACCAACTTATATTATTAGTATAGAATAATTTGGATACTATCTACAATACTTCTACAAGTCGAATGCTACATACAAATGTATCTACTTATTAAGTTATAATCAACTGACTCGGTCATCTTGCTGTTGGTGATGCCGATCGTCGCGAGTTCGATTCGCTGCACGGTATAAACTTTTGTATTTACGATTATGTATTAATTTAAGAATATTATATATGTATGAATATAATTATGTAAGTTGTACTAATAGCATAAGTTCTGCATAGCTTGGGATTAGATGGCGCTGTGAGAATTATCTTAAGATATTGTTATATATTTACCAAAGTAATTTAACATTATTCTCTTATTCATAAATACCTGATAATAAATTATTATTGTGAATTCGTATACATTTGTCTACATCTTCATGGCATTAAAATGATCGTCTTATTTTAACGTGATTTATTATATCTGTTTTAAAATTTCATGCCAGCTCATTAAAATTAAACTCTATTATTACGTATAAATATTATTGTTGTACCAATCGTAGTCGTGACTTAGAACAATTAAGAAATCAAAAAGTGTAGAAGCAATCTCATAATTTTACTTAATACTACACCGTATCTACATATTGATATAACCATCTACATGTACATTCTAGATGCAATTATTCCATATCAATAAGTGTGTATTCTACTTCTAGATATGGAATAATTTCGAACGTATCATAATGATTGATTTCTATCACGTACGTAACATCAGAAAGCCCTTTCTTGGAAAACCAACCTACTTTTTGGATAGCATAAACAATGTTTTGCTCAAGCCCACACAATAAGATTTATAGTCACCGATAAAAATACCACATGCATCGGATCTTTCAAGTCGCCACCGATCTAAATCAACGTGTGTCTACGCAACGTGTCATGTAAATAAATAAACAATGGAACACAGTTCGGAGTTAATGTAACGAAAACAAGATTGACTGACGGTGATGTTATTAACAATACATACGAGGTATTGTTTTCGCATATTTCTATTATTATAATAAAACCAGCTGTATTTAATGTAATATAAATAAAATATATACGTAATATATTCAGTTCGTTTGTTTAGTTAATGTCATTCATCTGTTCCTTAGTTTTTGACTGATTGTATAACAAATATTATGTCAACTACGTTTAGTAAAATAATAGGTTTTATTTTAAAATAATTAGAAAGGTTTAAATACTATTTTAACGCTCTCATTAGTTATAGTATTCACAATACGATAAATGGTTAATACAAGCAATTATAATGACAAACAAGCTGACGACTCCGATGGTAAGTGGTAGTTTACAAATCTGAAGAGCACCACAGCCATCGCTTTATCATGTGACGCTCGTTGCACCATTCATGAGATGCCATTCTGGAGAATTACGATATCATGCCTTCTTATTTTGTAATTCTATTTCTTTATCTTCAATAACCTTTTTTTTTCATACTGGTAGTACAAACTTATCGGAAAATTTGAAATCTTTTTTTCTTGGTTTATCAAATGGATTATAATATGATAGAGGTTCATTTGCATATACCAAATTCGTACTTTTTTATTAGAAGTAGTTTTACAGACCAAATGTCTGTGGGAAAAAAATAAGTTATTTCTGTATTACAATGGCTAATGTGAAGAATACCTAAAACCATACACCGGTAGTAGTAGTATATCGAGACGCATACTTCTCGTAGGCGGTAAAATCAAGTTTTCATCTGTCATAAGTTTATATGCACTATCGACTATATTCAACTCAAAGTGTATGAGTCAAAGCCAAGAAAAAATAGTACGACAACATGAGCATAAAAACATAGTAAAAGCTCTGTCCATCAAAATCCTTTTACCAATAGTCTATTAATTATTCAATAATTTGTAACATGTTTGCATAGACAATTAAATATAGTGATAGCTTCACATTCTATTCCTCTTAATTAAGGAATGATAGAGATGGCCAGTAAGGATATAATAGCAATGTCAAAGTTAGATCGGAATAATAGGAATAGGGAAATAGGAATAAATCGTGTTAATTCTTGTTAAATTCCTCACAATAGGTTAACTGAGTTGAAAACAAGCTTCGCATGCATGCAAACGTAGGCGGGTGCAATGAGAGTACTAGTGGAGGCACTGGTACTCTCAGTACACCCGCCTGCACTTACGACTACCTATGGAACGAGCACCATTTCACATTCACTCATAAAAAAAACCATCTACAGAATAGTTTTATTTTATTTTAAGCTAGTTATATTATTTACATGAAAAATACATAACAATATTTTATATTTAAGCGGGTATCTAAATATTCTGGTTAATGATTTAGTAAGCATGTTTGACATGGATGATGGTTCAGTTACATATGTCACGAGAGGATTCGAATACTATAGGTACTATCAGTTGGCAGTAAGCACAAGTAATTACTCAATTTTTTACGTTCAACTTCTTATATTTAGTTTTGTTACATTGCCAACGAAATGTTTTATGAACAATGTACTTCGCAGAATTTTTATTTGTGACTATAGCAAACAATATAATACTAAATGATTATAAAATTATACAAATTAAAAGATATTCAAGACAATATTAGACAAATAAATGTGAACAAACAAATTAAATTCGTTATTATGTTAAAGCTTTCGGCTTCACTAGTTATTCAAAAAATATTACGTCGAAATAAAATACTACTTTTAATTTATAGATAATGCAAATAAACGTTTGAAAAATTTAATATTAAGGGATCATAGATTCACTGATGGAATTTAATATGATTTTTTATAGACAACCATAAAATAGGTGAATTTATTGTCGATCGGTTACTATATTACTTTCTAATAGATGATTGAAATTGAAGATGAAAGATGTTCGGGATTTGATGGGCTGTTATAATAAAATCGATTCACGACATAACTTTGCCATCGACCTTCAAGTCCACACATTCTATTAAATATTATATTGTTGAGATTTAGATAATTTGGTTGATAATTTCTAATAAATTAAGTCACAAATAACATATCACTACAGCGTAAGTTTAAGAGTTCTTTAGGAGACAATGGCTATATTACGTATAAAATATATTACGTTTTGACGATTGATAGCTTAAAAATATTAAAAATTAATTTGTTAAGCTAAATAAGAAAATTACCGGGCTCGACTGTTCAAAAGCTATGGTTCCGAACTAACATAAGGCAAGTTATCTCGAATAATAGTTTTTAATTCTCTAATAATTTTATAATGTGACTAAATGTGAAAGTATCAAAATTTAATAACTATCCAAATTTTTACCCGGAATTTAGCTTTCTAGCAGTGTGGAATTTAATGCGGAATCCTTTTTCCACAAGGAGGGGGTGAAAGGGGAGGTCAAAAGTTGTATCGAAAATCCGTCATTTTTAAAGCTTGAAAGTTATTCTGTAGGCTGTTAATTAAATATAAATAAATATGACTTTCAAAGTCTGCAAAATTTTGCCCTTAAAAGTTAAAACTAAATTTGTATAGAAATTCTAAGCTTTGTCTTTGGTTTTTTGGGTTAGATTGTTAAATATTTTTCTTTATTTGATCAAGGTCACTAATACCAGCAGACAAAATCGAGGCCACAACTAGTACTTAAGTTCTAATGAGTGTTTTCGCTTTATAGAAATTGAACTGATAAACATTATCGTCTCGTAAAAGATGAATAAAGTGAGCTAGTGGCCATCTTCTACTATACCTAACATATGTATAGTATATAATCTTCATGATAATATAACCCCGGTCATAAACTGTAATGAGAAATAACCTAAGGCGTTGTAACCTTACAATGACATAGATGATTATTAATAAAGTATTTATATGCTATAAAATTATCGTGTATTTATATTTAAATCATTTCAAATAATTGTTTATTTGCTACAAGTTTTAAAACAACCATAACAATTCATGTTTACAATACAATATCATTATTAGTGGGGATTACCTGCTTTATATAGATAAACAATGGCATACATTTACTTACTGATATTAAACAGTAAAAGCATGATAAACGAAATGTTCTAAATGTTATATATCAAAATATTTATCTATAATGTAACAAATGCATTCATTCAATTATACATGTAGTAAAAAGTTACCGATCGCTGTATGTAGGTATAGGTATATGTTGACCTAATAGAATCCAAAATAGTTACTGTTAGATTTTTTGTCTGTTTGTTTATCCGCTAATGTGAGAAAAGGCTTAACTGATTTCTGTGTTGTCTTTATTAGTGTGGTAAGCTTCTCTTATTGTCTTTGTTTTATTCTAATACATTTCCAAATAAAAATTACTAATGCAAAGTCGTAGGTTCAGTTAGTACTAAATATATTTCCTTCCACATATAAGCAGTTACATCAGTGATATAGTAATAGTCCATTATTATTTCTTAGAAAACTTTATCATAATATGGTTTGAAGAAAAATATTCCTGACGTCTTTTGTAGCCCATTTCAGGCTTTCTGCGTGATAATATCTACATAGTAAATGGTTAAGAGGTAATAAACTATTTAAAATTGCATTACATCTAGAATGACGTAGTCATAGTTGGAAAGAAGCTATTATAAGCACATAATACCATAAGAGCCACTCTCGTCGGTAGAGATCATGTCATTTTCCAGGGAAAAGTTAGAATAGTGTGATATCAAAAAAGAAGAAATTTATTCATATCAGCTAATAATTTTTGCCACTTAAGCATTTTAAAAAATAATATTACCACCCCTTTACTCCATTTCAACCAGCTAAATCTGTTGAGATGAACTGACAAGAAAGTCGTCTGGTCCATTTTTGTATTGTTATTTTAAACTTATTAAAATATAGCTCTTGGTAGTAAGGCACTATTTTTAAAGTCAAATTTATTGTAGCCTAGCCAAACGTAACTATAAAATACTTAAATGTTTATAATATTATAAGAAAAGAATATACCGTTACGACTGATATCTCGGATGGGGTAGTTAGAGCCATTGTTAATTGTAACGTGTTAAACGCAACATTTTGATGATTTAGCATCATAGATAAGTATCTATCCAGCTAAGTAGCTGGGTTAGCTGGGCGTACCTACTTTATGTATTTATATCCAACAAAGCAGTGTCCACAGAGACAACGAGCTCACTGCCCTCACTCGAATTAATGTTTGGTTTTGTTATCTATCTTTTATTCACCGACTTAAAAAATTTAATTTTAAAATAAATTTGAATTATTGTAAATACGTGTAAGCTCATTTGTAAACAATAAGAGCTTAGTTTCTTGTTAAGTTTTCTCAGCTCGAAAGCACTCCAAACTGAAATAGTTTTGATAATTTAAAAGAGACTTTATTAGACCTACGTAAATAAAAAGATAATTGTTTTGATTTGATGAGTTTGCCAAGAATATAAATATACACACCTGACTTTTAGAATTGAACTCACGACCTTTTAAGTGTCAGTCGGGGTAGTAAACCAATAAACCACAAGGCCATTACTCCCTCTGTCACTCTTGTACTCTAATTAATTATAGAAATAATAATCACAGCAATACATTCAGACTATATTTTTTCCTGTTTTCCATATTAGATTCAAGAAATAGAAAAAAAGACAATATTTCTCTTAGTTAAAAGATTTCGCAATCTACGTAGAAGATTTTGTAAACAACCTATTAAGCATTATTTATTATGTTAACGTACCCGCCTGAACGTGTTTATCGGGTTTATATTACCCCTGTAGACATTTTCGTGGATCCCATAACCCCGGATGCACCGGAAGCACTAATCGATGCGACCTCGGCTAACATAATAAAGTGAAGTACAAAACTTGGGCTCAAATAGGCTCTATTTTCAAACATAAAAGGTTTTCTCTACAAAGGCCACCTCGGCGGTTAGCGGTTTAGTACACCGCCTTGTGCACGGATGTGAGCTGCCCTAGGTAACTTATTTATTGAGTAATTTTTATATTAAATATTATAGCTTTGTAGTTTATATATGTATATATAATAAGGTAAATGATGCCAAGGCAATGAATCCTAAGGAAGTGAATTCGAATGTTACCTATAAACAAAAAAATTGTGTGTAAATTAATATTTTTGACTGACTATCCGGCGATGGAAAGATATAGATAGATAAAGATCATCCGAAAGACGGCAACAGTTTCTCCCCTTACCATGTTCATTTCAAAAAATATACTCAGCGAAATGTCGGTTAACAAGTAACAATATTTCTAACTACCTATATATCTATGTATCTAGGATAACAGTCGTTACCGTATACATATTTTTAACAATTCATATGCGCTAATACTCTGATGACGTATAGAGTAAACAATTAAAATGTAATCGAGTTTTCAACCTAGGCTCACGTGGCGATTTACCATAAACTACAATCATTTTCCAAGAGCATCACGTGGATGTAGACCTATCAGAGTACATTACTATGAGGTCAATAAAGCCCATATTTCAATAATCCCCACCCTCCAGTTTTATATGAGGGTTGTTATAAGAAGCTTTATGTAAATCTTGTATCCATTTGTTTGAAATTCAAATATTGAAGTTATTAGACGATATGATGTATATGGAATGGGAAAAGGTTCTTAAGTTATTCCGAAACATATTCTTTCAGATTTTAATCTTCTTTAGTTAAATGTACAGATTATTTATTATTATTTTTGGTTGCTTAAAAATATGTACTAAAGTTCATGTAAAGATAATTCGTTATTGGAAAACTATATAAAACTAAACGACTTATGATAAATAAATTACCACATACAGTAGTTATAATATAGTTTCTAGCTCATAATTCCCCAGAATGGAATTTAATTTTATTAGTACAACGTATATCATTATCATATATTAATGTAAATAAATGAATCAATATTATTTATATACTGGTTTATTACTGATATATAGGAAATATGTTGAATTATTTAAAATTATTGTAACTACAAAAATATTCTGACGTTTATTTTACTCAGCGGTTAATGAGAGTACAGTTTCTAATTAGGGTGTTTAAGTCATTTCGTTAGTTCTGTTCGATTTTGTATGTAAAGGATATTAAAAAGATAATATGACACTATTCACCACAGCCATTAAACAACAAAGAGTGGTTCAAATAGGCCGGTATAGCAGTAGTAAAAGAGTAAAAGCACCCACATTAACACAGTTCAAAAGCACTCATAAGAAACTCGTTAGAAAATTGACATTTAAAAATGCATCGTTATACCTACTTTGCTGTTGTTTTATCTATTAAATTGTATCCTTTAATGTAACATAATTCTTTCAAATATTTGGAACTACCAAATAAGTAAAGGCAAGTGTAGTTACTTTGGGTACTAACCAACTGACAGAAATTATCTTTTGTTCTCTAAAAAACTTACATCAATACAGACAATCCTCCTCATAAGTATCCGTTTTTGTGCAAGAATGAAAAAAGTATTTATCAAAATGTAAAGTGTTTTTTAATGCGTGACGTTTAGAATTATGCATCCGCTTGTGCTAACGGTACCAGCTGGCGTGGCACCAGTGCAGTGTGATAAGATGAGCTGGAAGTCTGGTCAGTTAGCTCGTCGTGGTGAATTCAACAAGTTCGATTGTTTCCTGTAGTACCGACTGGACATCGATCTGACATAATACATTACTAGTAATGGGGCCAAAATTTCAAGTTATTATTAACAGTCCTCTCCACTCTGTAAAGCATGTTAAACCAATACATTACCATGATCATCAAAGTACATATATAATGATGAACCAGTTACATAAACGTTAATTATAAAGTACGGTTTCATATTACACACATATATATATATGAACCATAATACAACCCACTCAATATAACGACTCATTAACATGCGACGAACGTTGATCTATTCACCCTCTAAGGAATTGAGTCACTCCAGTATAATTTACACGTAAATTAATTTCCAACTATATAAATACAATACTAGCTGAGCTCGGGACTTTCTATCCGTACAACGTTTTTGTTTGTCTTTAAATCTGATTGGAATAGAACAAACACAAAATTTTGAGTGAAGCTTGGGACTAGATGGTGTTAAAGAGTTTATTTTTGTAAAATATATCTTCTAAGTACAGACAGTGAACAGTTACGTTTTTAGTGCATAAATACATATGTCTAGATGTTAATCTATTTGTAATTTTATCAAACTAGTTAATAACAATAGATTTCAAAATACGGTATCTATCATTTATCAATGTTCGACTGAAATCTCTTCTATATGTAATAGAAATTGTATATACAAGTTGGAGACTTACCTTTTTATTATACTAAAAAGTCGTATATATAAACACGTGATTTCATAAGTATGAATATTCATATTCTACTTTGGATTGATATGCATACCATATATTTATAAACAATAATATATTATATACCCTATTTACACTGTATCTACAAAAAAACTTTAATAACTTACGAATTTTTAAAACAATGGCGCCATTTTTTTTATAACAAGTAAAATTCCCTCTTGACATTCTTGTACTCTGAGGAGCAAATACACGTTCAAATATACTACTACCGACAATGTATAGTAGTAGAATCAATAGCAATAGCAGGAATTTAATCTTGTTCACTACTCTGAGCTGAACATTAAACAACTACGTTTGTGTACCTATAATACAGTTATATATACTTGTCCTTTTGTAGGTTGGAAATAATAGAAATCGTCTAGTTTCTATTATTTCCAAACTACAAATGATCAGCAGCAATACTTTCTATGTACATTTGGAATTAAATATATTTTCTATTATATTTATAGTTTGTACATACTTGGAAAGTATCTTATCACTTACAAAAAATATTTAACGATTTGAAAGATACATTATTTCTGGTGGATGGAGATTATAGAATATACATATATTATATTTATTATTCCAAACAGACAAAGTTGGTGTGGTTAACTAGTTATGAAAAGGAAAGAGAATTGTTTCTAATAAGAACTAGTGTCCATTGCCAGTAATATATGATATCTGATCTGACTTCATGCTCATCCAGGATCATTACATCCTCCATTAATTCCTCGTTATAATGTGACCCCAGGCGGGTGCACTATTTTATATTCATGTATACAAAAAATCTGCAACGAACAATATAAGTATTATTATTAATAATTAGCAATTTGCAATATAAATAATTAATTTAATTACAATAGTATCTAAACAATCGTTTTGTTTCAGAATGCACAAACTATTTGGCGCAGCCACTGATGGAAAACGGAAAGCCCTCTGATCCGGCGTATGATGTAAATGTAGCTAGTAAGTATTTGTAGAGCTAATAGGGTGAAACTTATTTATATAAGCAATCTCACTGTTAATTACTCAACGTAACCCAGAACCTAGCCTAGATTGAGTGCATTAGACTTGTATATAAACTTACAGTATCAAGTTTGTGCAACTACTTGACCATATTTCTCTGTAGAGATATTCTAAAATCTTACCATAGGAAGACTTTGTACAAAGTCGTCAACGTGAGTAATTCTGTAATTTCATGACAAAGCAGCCACGGCTCACTTCCTTTGTGAGCTCTGTTTCTATATGACGGTGAGTTATGGCAGGGAAATTACATGGACAAGGGGTATCTTGGTCTCCAACATTTCAAAACATGAGGTATATAGGAGAGTTACGATAACATGAAACGCTTGGCGGGTTACCAGGTTATTAGCCATGTTATTGTACTTGTGATGACAGGATCGGTGGTGAGAGTAAACACACAGTAGGGTTGGAACTTGTGTAGTTTGGTTCTTGCATATTCATATCCTAACATATACTAGTGTATGTATATATACTAAACGCTACGTGAACTACGTCACGTTAAATAAAGTGACTGATATAATAGTTAATATACTCGTAATATAATAATTTTTCGTTTCATACAGATTACGTGCGAACGATGATTTCATTCGGCATCATCAGCTTATTCGTAATGGCTATGGGATGCGGGTTTTCCGTATATACGTTCCAAAATCCCCGATATATGTTCAAGAGGCTTGCAGCTGGCATACATTTTATAAGCAGTGAGTAATATTTACCCCGCATAATCTACAATTTCTTTATATAACTATATTTTATCAATAATTTTTTTTTTTAATTTTAATCAGACTAATTATAATAGTTCTGAACTGATTTTTGTATATAATAATATCCTATCCAATTAATCCTGTATACTCTATATTTTACAAAATATATAAGTTTATTCTTGTATTGATTGCATGTTAATTTTATCACTATTCAAATGATTTTTTGTATATCCTAGCATTTTTAAGGTTTTATAAATATGAAACAAAATCAAATTACTTTTAAAATATATGTGGATGACATCAGAATGTTTGTGGAGTGCTTTAAACCGCAACTAATTAGGAACATCGCAACCAATTAATTTTACTGTCACTAATTAGCAGTTACCGAAATTAAATTGACAGCGTTTGTGAGGGCTAGTTTATTAGATAAGATATATTCTGTCATCCAAACATATATTGTAACTTTTGAAAATAAATAGTGTAGTTTGTAATTATAAAACTATAATTACAAAAAATCAACACCTTTCATTAAAATACCAATATACATATATATTTATTAATATTGGCGTCTTGATCCAGTTATAAAATATACATAATTAATTATATAGTTTGTTAATATCATTTATTTATTTTACACGTATGATTTCAGAATAGACGTGTATGCTTTTTATTGGTAGTAATATTACATAATTTATTAAGAACTGCAGCCTGTAGATATTTAGAAAATCTAAATGTAGTCTGCTAAAGATCTAACAGAGTTAGTTTTATAAGTTATTTAAAACTGTATGCATTGTCTGGCCTTCATCGGATAGACGAAAAATAAATATTCTTGTTTCATGTTATTCAACAGAAGCACTACATAATTTATATAGCTAGTGAATTAATCATGCCAGTATTTATATTTTTCAGTCTATTATGATAGAATACATTAAATTGAATAATTGCAAAAGTATACATGGTCGTCTCAATAATGTTGAATACTGCCAAAAAATTTCGTCAATAAGATTTTTACATATTTAAGTATACTCGCATAAAGTGTGTTTATTTATGCATTCTAAAGCAGTGTTTTTTTTAATAGTCATATAGTTTAAGTATTATAAATGACAACATACAGTTTCTCATCCATTTTTTGGTCCACATGATTATACCTGAGATTAGTTTACTTTAGTTTGCAACCATCGCTTATTTGTAAATTAACAAGTATCTTATTTAAAATTAGTAAAAATCATATGTATGTTGTAAGTTAATTGAGATGTCTCACAAATCAACTAAAAGTCAATGTATGTACAACAAGAAATCGATTTTTATTTAACATTTATAATATAGTTTAAATTAAGTTAATAATTAATTTTTGATGATATTTGAAATACCTAGTTGTATTATTTTAATTAATAATTGAAGTACTTCTATGTAACATTCATATTGTATTTTAGCATCGTGTACATTCGTGGTGGTACAAGTAATGATGTCCACAGTAGACCATTTGAAGAAGAATGTTAAGTTTGTGTATCCAGAGCGTGCCTATCATTAGTAAGTAATATTTCATTTACCTAGTCAAAGATTCAGTAGAAGGATATTTTATTTTCCGACATCAAATCTGGCTTTTATTTGTAGAATGTATGTAGAATCTAAATAAGATTGAAATAAATAAAATATATTTTAAGCTATTTTGAATAGTCATTTTTTGATCCCGCTGCCACATTTAATGCAATGACTTTAATTGAGTATAATAATGTATATTTAATTTTAATTTAATAATCACTGATGCCTAAAATCTCTCATAATACTCGTCAGAACTTAAATCAATTAACTGTTGACTAGTTTCTAATCAATGTGATATTTCACAGCTACCACATCAGTTTCTTCCTGGCATGGTTTGTAGTGTTGATCAATCTGTTCGCGGCAGCATCTTTTCTGTGGTACTCACGAAAAAGGAAAGGGGATAAAGCAGCGACTGATGAGCTAGCAATGGCCGACGAACCAACCATCATTGGCCGATGACGGCCTAAGCCAATCACCTCCAAACAATTTATGTTGCGGAGGATTTTCCTCAAGTCTTTACTGAACAGTGCTCAAATGACCAATAGCTATAACAACGTTTGCGTCTTCCATATATTGTATGCAACAGGTATTTATTGGAGTTTAGACAGCCTTTGGGACTAGATCAGTGGCTTCTGACTGATTCAAGTAGACCACTGATGTATTGAAAAGCAACACTTGGGTATTTCACTTATAATATTCATTTAAAACTTATTAGTAAGTTCAATATACCTATATCAAATTTAACTGTTAAAGTATTTATTGTCAAATTAGTGTTATATTATTCACGAAATGGATATTCTATTTAATTATTCTGGTTATACATGTAGCATGCTTTGCTTCTAGTAGAATTATGTGCAAAGGAATGTTAAAAGTAACCCATTTTCTCCATCTTGATCATCATCAAATATTACTAGTATTATTCCAACACAGCAAATGTTACTTTTAAGACATCAGTGGGTTGTAATCATAATTAAACAAAATGGTAACACGCCTTGTTAATCTTATAAGCGACAGAAAATATCTTTATTGCGACATCTTTTATTCTCGCTTTGAATGTTATGCGGAAAGTATTTAAACTTTATAATCTATGAATTAGCTTTGACCACGGTAAAAATACTAAAGCAGTAGTTCTAGATAACTGAGTAAATATGGACCAAGTTTTGCTATTGTAAGTGTATTTGAGATGCTTCATTATTCTGTCAGGTTTGCACTGCTTTACAATGATGTACAACTACATGTATTCAGAGGTATAATTAATTAATGTTTTAAATACTTTATACATTCTTTACTATTTAAAATATTCAAATAGTTACATTGATTAGATACTTATAAAATTAATGTACCTACTATTGTTAATTTTATTGTGAGCAGCTTATTCCGAATATACCCGAACTACTGTTTCAAAAATTTCTACTATATCTCAGCGTTATGGGATTAACGATGTCTGTAATTCTTTTAGTGTAATAGAAACTTCAAACAAGTCTGCTACTGTTTGTGTTGTAACATGTAATCATGTCATCATGACACGTGCCAGTTCTAGTCATACATTTAAATGATTTATATTAATATTTAAGCTCGCGTTAGTTTCGTAATTGGTGGAAAATTACCTTTAAACTATTCCGCCAATCACATGTCACTGTTAAGATCTAAAGACTATTTGCTTTAAGTACTGTTCTTAGGTTGATATATAAACCATAGTGATATCACTAATTATGCTGTTTAAATTGTCAGTATTTATAATAAACTGAGAGTATTTATTAACTTTTTAATGATAAGTGATAAGTGAACTGTTTTATGGAAACATTATTATCCTATCGACTTACTTAATTATTCAGTATATTTACGAATTTTCAAACTTGTTTTATTACAACTGATTAAGATCTCCAGAGCTTGAGCATCGTCCGATCAGATCTATTCTCATAAGTATTTTAAATTTCAAAGAAAGAATAGAATCAATTTGTTAACTTTTTAAAGTTATATACTATCCATATCTAGGTTGTCACCATTAGTAAGTATTCTAAAATATTTTTCCTGTTTATCTACTCTTATCATTAATTTTATTAAAGACTTTATAATGTTACGTTATAGAAATTTTATTTATTAATAATTTAAGTTAATTAGACAAATGAATTTTACGTGCTAGCATCAGCATACTGTCTAGGATGAACAGAAATATATATTTTACTTATAATTCTAAATTCATACCGATTATTGTTTGTTCAAATAAAAAATCAAGTACGAATGAATACGAATCTCTCAGCTTATATTGTTTCTTCTGTCAGAAAGACAGTGTAAGACAAAGACGCAAATAGTCAGTACATAACATAAATGTGATAGAAATTGACACCAATTTATTATATTTAATAATTTACCTTTTATATATATAAATACAATTAACAGCTTTACTATGAGTACCAATTATTATTATTGATATTAGTCAGAATAAATATATGAAACCAAATCTAAATCAACAATAATTTAAGCAGCCAAAATCTAAAATTGAAATTGTAAAATGTGTCAGTTACAACCATCTAATGCAGTTATACTTTGAAACCTTTGAGTAACTGTGAAAAAAGTGTAATTACGTATAATATTAAATAATAACGGGATTTTTTACAGTTTAATATTAAACTTTATTTTACATTAAATAATGGACATGATAAGATTAATGCATTTCTTAATACTACAATAAATAATAAATTGAGAATAAATTGAAAAATAAGTATTTTATAAATTATTATTTACAGAAAGAAAATAAGTACATAGAGAAGCTCCTCCAGAAAGTGAGAATAACAGCGATTGAATTTTGTCATATTTAAATTAAATGTTTTACCAATAAATCAGTACTATAAATTACTTGAAGTACATTTATTTTGTTAATTTAATTTCGTTTTATCAAAGTCCATTAAGAACAAAATCAGTTCACTTTGCAACAATTCGCTTCACATTTTTTAATATTTAGTTGAAATGTTATAAAATACTTTATGGTACCTCAGGCCAATAATTTATGAAATATATCAACATAAAAATGCATTTAATATTTCCTATTGCATTTTAGAAGACCTCTAAAAGGATTACATGTTAGTTTCCCATTTTACTGAATTCGCTACTCAAAAATATAACTGTTGTAGATTGAATGTGAATACTTATTAGATACCAGAGGTTTAATTACATGACACGGTTACTAACAATTCTCATATTAATAATATTAAAGTCTACTATCTTAGTGTCACGATTACCTTTAAATTATAACTATAACTCTCAAATATTTTATCCAAGATATCAAACCTATTGATTGCAATCAAATTGAATTGAGAATTGTTAGAAACTCTTTTAGATAATTAAGCAGCGTTTACTTATTAAATATAATAAGTGGAAAGTGGAAACATTCAAGATTTGCTAACCATTTTGTCTCGTGAAGCTTTTCAACAATAACAGACTCATATATAGAGTTATGTTTATCTAAATTCCAATATTAAATTTGCATAATCGTGTGTATTGATATTGATGTTATGTACGTTCTTCCTATTTATTATTGTTTTTTTAATGAATAAATTTCTTAAAATTATGAATATGCATTATTTATTTCATCATTCCCTAATTTTATTTTATATGTTCCTTTTTAGTATTTCGGCACATGAATATCTTCAAATATCTTGGAAGCTAGTACTAATCACTAACTTTTTCACGTAAAAATAATCATTATGATGACAGCATTATCTGATATCTCCCAGTTTAAATATTCACTACCTGACTTACATAATAAATTTCCTTTAAAATTATACTGACTTTGCGAATGCCTTTTAAGAATAATTTCTTTTCGTACCATTGTTAAAAATATTATCTTATAGGCAATATTTATAAAGTTAATTAAGTCACATCCTATAGTGATTTATTTATAATATTTACTACTTATATTATTAACAATACTATCTACATTATAATAAAGTCAAACAAATTATTGAAAAAATAATGTAACATTCCAACGTCATCAACGAATAGCAACAATGTAAAGAAAATACATACACCTGCTGCAAACCGCAACAAATCAATCAAACTTTCATCTCGATTGCGGTAATGAAAGTCGGAATTGTGGCAGAGTTGCAGATTTAACATTTGAGAACATAAAAAACAAATTCACTTTTTGACGGCGGTTATTTCTGTATACTCATTGTCGAATAGCTGGCAAACGCCCAGAGTCAAGCGGTGACACTGCCAACGTCAACAAAGGTTAGTGTCCTAAAAAAACGGCGAAGTAAAAAGCCGGGGCGCAAATGAATCAATCTGAAGGGTCTATTATTCTAGATAAAGATGTCCTTAGAGATTTGAACGGCAGGTCTTTCGTCATTTGTAATGAATCATGAAGAATCAAGATAAAGTTGAAATGTAATATTATCTTAGCTCTAATATTATCTTCGTTTCTACGATGTTTGTTCCCTATTCTTCACTAATTTTTCTTATTTCAGACGACACAACTTGTTGACTAGTTAGTAGTTTGATAAATACTTTAATAATAGTATAGTAATCCTCTGTTAACATATAAAATACATGTTTCGTCTTGACTTAACATCAATATTTCAACGATTGATTAATGTAAAATATAGCAATAGTATTTTTAACAAATATAAAGAAAATCTATTCATTTACTTATCTTTGCAAATCCCATGCATGCTCTTTATGTATACACTAGTATTATAAATATGAAAGTATGTCTGTTTGTTCTCTTTCACAACTAAGCTGATAAAATCTCAAGCAAATTTGGCAAAAAGATATATCGTATCACGAGGTGGAATATTATACAGATATCTATATCTGAAAAAAAACCAAATGATCACCTTGTGAACAATAAACACCAATTTCTGAAAGTCTTTCTAATATCAAGAAATTTTCGAAAATTTTTTACAGAAAGTAATCGCTGGGTAAACATTGATGAAGCTAAAGAGATAGAGTCCGTTTGATTGTATCAGTACGTGTAGATACTATTACTCAGATATTACGTAATACTTTCTCAATAATGACTACAAAGAAGTAAATAGACCATTATACATATAAATCCGTGTGCCCAATTGAGGTTTTCTACAGTAGTCAAGTGTCTTTCATATTTAAATAAGTTTTATTTATTTCAGCAATATTACAAGAAATCCAAATCGAGTCAATACAGTAAACATGATAGGTATAATTCAGGAATAGACAACGCATATAATGGTACACAATTCAGAAAAATAGAGATATTATTGACTTACTGTCATTTTCAGCATACTATAATACGAATTTCTCAATTCTATGCATACTTATTGCTTATCTCAACTAATACTATTCATAAAAAAGTGTGTGTACGTTTGGTACCATTTTATTACTAAACAGCTAAAAAAGAAATGTTATTTAAAGATAAATCGCCTGAGGCTATATTTTATCTAAATAACCAAACAAATTTTGCGTACATTTTGGTGACCCGCGACCTCTGGCCTCAGGGTTTTGACGAGGAGATATGGCTGCATTCCTACCGACTAAAACCCCCACATTATTTCATCTCTTCGCCATAGTGCAGAAGGCATGTAATCGTCTAATTATTACATCGCAATGAGGTAACCCATACCTATCAATATTACATAGTATCTGTGGTAAACGGTGAATTTTATTGATTAATTATGCAATTGACATGCGGCATTCTCGTGTTAGTTTCACAGAATATTAGTAATAATAGAGATTTCAACCTGCTAAGAAAAAATTTGTTTACTAAATTATCATATCTCAAAAATGATGTTATGTTTCATGAAGCCACTACTTATTTATTAGAGATATATAGAGATATACGACAAAACGATTACAACTAAATCTATTTTTTTATACCGCAATGATGGCAATCAAACAATATATACCTTCTGTAAATTAAAGAATATTAAACTCAAAGATGTTATGCTGCAACTAATCCATATGTGTATACATATATAATTTTATTATGTCATGAAACTATGCAGCGAAAATATTAAACTTGCCTATTATGTCATTAAATAAGCTCTTTAGTACTCTCAGTCCTTAAAAAATATCGTTCAATACTTGTTTATTAGTAACCAAGGCGACCGTTCCGCGTTTTCGCATGTTGTGGTGAACAGATAATGGAATAAAATAATTCCAGTTGTCAGATCAATAAAAGTCGGTGATTCAAGGAGATCACGCGATATGGCCGAGTCTAAGGTATGCCTAATGTAATCCACCCTACAATTTAATTAATGATCCTTACGTGACATGCGAACAATGTCAGAGTTGGCTGTCACAGCACGATATCCTTGGGGGATTTCTGTGCTATTATTTTATGTCTCGGGGGCTGTTAAACCACGTAATGCTTTTAGATTTGTACCGTTTATAGTTTTACTTTCTTTATTCCCACAGACGTTTAGTCCATTCATGTTATCTTGCCTCTTAATATCTACTGCCATCAGTTCTAGTAGTTCGATCGGCATAATGAACTCATAATAATATAATATACATATATATATATATATATATATACATATATATTATACAATAATATACACATATATATTATAATGAGTTCATTATATAATATAATATACTAGAGCTACACACACTTACGCAGTGAATTGATAATATTCTCTAAACCCTGAATTATATGTCTAGTTTGATACATTCATGAAATCCATATATCTGAAAGTAATCCCCTTACATAAAGAATGAGACAGCTAGAAGTATTTTTATCGATTCAACAATTTAGGTGCCCGATCACATAATCGTCATCGAGAAATAAATGACCAAACCCTGTGCTTCCTGGCCTTTACATTAACATTAATATTTTAATTTAAAAGATTTCATATAATTAATTTGTTATTGTAGAAAAGTGGTAAAAAGGCTCAAAAATCAAGTACTGAAAGCAAGGTTGATACTGGTGCTAACTCGAGTAGTTCTAGTGGTGAGTACTAATAAAATATAATATCCGTACTAATATAGCAAATATGAAAATATATATCTCTATCTATATGACTGTCTGATATCTTTATGTAAACGGCTGCAAGGTTCCTGATAAAATTTGAAGTGAAGATAAATTTTAAGGTTAAGATCTGAGGATATGGAGTATTGTATCTAAAAATATAGCATTTGAAGTAGACGGAGTAAACTAGTTTTCTGTTACAGAAATTACAAAGCTTTTCATGTAAAACTTAGCGTCTTACAATGAGTACTTTGTAATGTTCTCTACTCTCGCTCTATTCATTTATGCTTTATTTCCCTAGTTACCTCTTATCCTGTTATATTATGATAAGTCTGTAACAGGCGCCATTGGGACGTCTATTTTTAGAATTTACCCTGCATTCTGTACATAATTAAAATTAATTAAGGATGCTACTTTCCCATTACAGTGAATTAAGTTGAATATATAATTATGGTTTTAGAAACTTTCGTGTACAATAATGTTTATTATAAATGCTAATTTAAAGATCTAAACCATTTAGAATAACATTTTAGGTCTTTATATTAGCATTCAAAATTGAGTATTACTATCAGAAATAATACGCATATAATGGACGGTCTCTATAGTCTAGTAGCCTTATAGTCGCAGGTTCGAATCCTCACATTTGTACAAATATTTGTATTCATAAGTATGATTGTTTGTATTAGTCTGTGGGTTATCTATGTCTATTATAAATATATTTCCAAATATAGGTATAAGTACCTCTATCAGTTATTTAATACCTACAACACAACCTGTGTACTGGATGATGCTGCGTGAATTTTCCAGGGTTATTATTATTATTATTATCATTATCATCTCTAATATAATAACAGATAGTGACCAGGAAGACAAAGATGAAAGTGCAGGGCAGATAGGCCGAGGGCTTGGTACTGCAGCTGCAATAAATCGAGAAGAATATCTACAAGCCTATAGAAACCTCACGTTTGACAGAAATCAATTACAAATGAAAAACAATATACTACATCGGAGATTAGCAGAATATTACAAGTATTAATGATTTGTTTATATTATTTCTTTAAGAACAGTAATGTCTATCTATTTATATAAAAGACGTGAGTTGTTTAAAGAAATCTACATTTTTAGAATATTAGATTGATATAAAATAATTTCGATTTCTTCAGCTATCAAGTCTTTATTATATCAATAACAACTCATTAAGGGCGCATAGTGAGTCCCAAAACTTTCCTTATAAGAGGAGGATATTAACTCACTAACATCATATTGTTATTCCTCTAGTATTAATAAAATCCTAACCTCATATTGCTATAAGTTATATATTTTATTTTGAAAATAAGTTCTCTTTTGTACACTCCGGTTTATTTCCAAATTGTGATGTTAATATTGTATACGATATTCTGGAAATGTATACGTATTATTATTGTCACCACCTGAATGTGTTTTTATAGTTAATTAAGCTAAATTGGTTGTTTAAACAAACAATTCTATTATACATAATTTATATACAATATAAATTTTTACGAGATTAACAAATAACATTATTTATTAGAAAAAGAAAACTGGAGCATGTTTTGAAGCCATTAGAAGGTGCAGTCGATTTAGAAGACAAATATCAACAAAAATTGTTCTCCTACGAAGAACTAAAAGCAAAAGAAGAAAGGGAAATTGCCGATGTGAGATATCATAATAGTTTATATCTATTTATTATTATGATCACTATTGCCACAATAATTGATTACTTATAACAATTGTTTCTGTTATCGAAGACTCACCAAAAATATATAGGTCGGATTCGAACTCGGTCTATAAGATCTCTAGGCCACGATTATCTTAATACTCTGAATTTAATTATATGCTCTGAAAAACAAATTACCATGGACTCCTCGCTGATAACAGTTAATATACTTCCCATGATCTAAGCCTGAAATAGAGATATATATCAAGCATAAAGTAAATTGGAAATACGTATATTCACTAGCAATCTGTTAAAAGATCTAAGTACATGCTACACGATTTAGCACTCAATCGGTCAATTCAATATGTCAAGCTCTGATTGGTACATAAACAGCTGATTTAGTATCTCAATTGGACATAGAAAAATACGTATTTAAGTTGTGAGTAACAGAATAGAATAATAATGATATCTCGGTATAATTCATACAGCGCCATCTAGTTGCAACCTCTACTTAACTGGTAGTATGGGTACTAGACAATAGAAATAACTCTATATTTTTTCCTAAAATACACACATAATATGTATATAGTGTTAACGCCTCACCGTAATACAATATAAATAATAACTGGTTCCTGATGCGGTGAGGCGGGGAGCGGGGCGCGCGTCGTCTAGTTTTTATGTTACGTGCATATTGCGATCTCTGTAAAATTGCATCCATCATTTCATTCCATTACACACCTTCCTACAAAGCGCTGTATTTTTATTTCGCATCGATATCAACTTTAACATTTGGTGACCCCGACGTGATATTCTGGACTCGGTGCAGGCTGACGAAGGTTTTAATATTCAATCAAGCATCTAAATAAACAATTACGACGCGACGAGCTGACGGAGATTTGAAAAATAAGAAATTGCAATAATCAACTACGCAATTACCGGCCTATTGTGTGCATTGAACGAAATTTGTGGTTATCGACGCCATCAAAAGGGAAGTTATGTCCAGTTTGAGTATTTATAATTACATAATTAGTGTTTTAAATTTCAGTACAAGTTAATATTGCCTCAATAGGTACGTACTTAGTTATTTGTATTTAATATCACTACAGTGTAAAACCGAACGCGCTTGCACCATTTTGTTATTATTAACACCCACATATTTTAGCATTAAAAACTACATTTTTTTAGTTTTGTGACTATTTAAGATAAAATTAAGTAACAATCGTGTTATTTGGGTAGAATTGAATATATTTCTAAAATACATATTTATATTTTCAAAAGTTACAATTAAAATTCATTAAAATTATAGTATATCATTACAAAATTGCGAAATATAACTAAAATAGGATATTGCTACGTAATAAGCAATAGGTATATTAGTAAAATAAATAACGATAATCATTTATTGTGTAAATACAATACATAAATATTAATCTACCTTAAAATCAAGCAAATACCTACTCATACAGGCCTTACAATATACAAGATTTGTGTGTAATTGGTTTATTACCTATATATATAGTGTAAATTTTTACTAAAATTAATTTACAATAAATACAAAACATTTCAATACAATTATATAAGCTAGTACTATGGTAAATTCCAGGTTTTTGTAATCGGCGACAATCATTGTATGGGCGCAGTAAGACGAACTACCTGATATTGTTGACAAATTCCCTGCGCCACCTGCCGCGCTGTTGGTTGAGTGCTGACGCGGCCGTTTGACTTCGCTTGCATCATATCTGAGTATTTGCCAGTCCACTCATACTTAGTGACTTACGGTTTGAAATTTACATCTATTTTCTTTTTAATTTAATTTATTATTATTTGGTTTTTTTTTCATTTTGTTTGTGTTTTGCTAACTCTCCAATCGCCCATTTTTTTTTGCAAATCTGCTAAATTTACAATTTATAATGGCAGACGGCAAGGAGTTAAAAGAATATACACAACTACGAAGTAATATAAAAGCTAGAATTACTATATTTCAAAAATATATAGACATTGTAAAACTTGTCGAACCAAAAACTTTAGCAAAGCTACAAATAAACGAGCTTCAGTTAAAATTATCTCGGTTACAGGAATTATTCTCTTCCTTTGACGACATACAAAATAAAATTGAGCTTCTCACGTCTGACAATATATCCCCACAATTAGAGGAACGCGACACTATCGAAAGCTCATTTTGTAAATCAATCGCGATAGCACAGGACATCTTGGAGTCAGCTTGTAAATCCGATAGACCTCCCTCTCAAGGCTCAGATAATTCTATAAAAACTAACAATGAGTACAGCATGTGTAATATTAGACTTCCGACCATCAAGCTACCCTCCTTTGACGGAAATAACCTGAAATGGCTAGAATACAGAGATACCTTCGAATCTCTCATTCACAACAACGATTCCATCCCGAAAATCAATAAATTTCATTACTTGCGTTCGTCACTAGAGGGTAGTGCAAGTATTGTTATTAAGTCCATCAATTTCACCTCTAGCAATTATGATTTAGCATGGAATATTCTTTGTGATAGATTCAATAATAAAATTATATTAATAAACAATCATATTAAATGTTTATTTAGTTTTGATGCATTAGGAAAAGAATCACACAAATCCCTACGTTATATGGTAGATTATTACACAAAAAACTTGAGATCCTTGGAGGAATTAAAAGAACCTGTTCAATTTTGGGATACTTTGGTTATTTATATTATGACTTCGAAGCTGGATCCAGCCACAGGTCGCAAATGGGAGGAGCATCGTAATTCATTGGATCTGTCACCTACGTTAGCTGATTTCTTTGAATTTTTACGTAGTCGAGCTAATATTTTAGAAACCATACAACACGGTCGTACTGATTCAATTAAACTTGAAAAACATAATACTTACAAAGAAAACAAACCTACAAGGTCCTTTGTTACGTCCTCAGTAGCTACAAATAAAAGAAATTGTGTTGTTTGCAATAGTAATCATTTATTATACGAGTGTGAACAGTTCAAAAATATGTCTATGGATAGCAAAACAACTACAATTAGTAAATACAAACTCTGTAAAAACTGTCTGCGTCCTGGCCATCACCATTCTCGTTGCCGCTTGAGTGCTTGCAAAATCTGTAACAGAAAACACAATTCATTATTACATCGCAATGAAAATACTAACAAAAATAACTTACCTGCGGAATCAACGACTAGTTCTTCCTTCTTGCCACGTGAGTCGCAAGTCTCTCTTTCTGCCTCTGTTTCAGGTCAGGTGTTATTATGCACAGCTGAAATAGAAGTAGTAGACACGATAAATAACAAAACTCACCTAGTGAAGGCTCTCCTCGACAGCGGTAGTCAGTCTTCCTTCGTATCTGAAAAAATAAAAAACAAAATTAATATTCTCTGTAGAAAAACTAATATACCGATTTTAGGCGTGAACAACTGCATAACTAACTCAGTTGAATGTTGTAACTTGCTTCTGAAATCTTGCGTAAATTCATTTCAAGTAAAAGTAGACTGTTTAGTAATCCCACATATTACAAATAAATTGCCTAGTGTATTAGTAGATGTTGCTAAACTAAATATGCCATCCAATATACAATTAGCTGACACAAAATTTTTCTGTCCATCTGAAATCGACCTCTTATTAGGAGCAGACATTTATTGGGACTTAATTATGCCAAATCAAATTAAGTTGGGTAAAAATAATCCTACTTTACAGGAGTCGAAATTTGGTTGGCTTGTTGCTGGCCCCACTGGTGGTAATCCATACTCTTCAACTCCAAAAGTTCATTGCCATTTTACAAAAGAAATAAAAGAATCTTTAGCTAAATTCTGGGAAGTAGAAGAATTACAATCTAATACAAAAATATTATCGAAGGAAGAAGAATATTGTGAAAACCACTTTATACAATATACTAAACGTTTGCCTTCAGGTAGGTTCTCGGTTACAATTCCTTTTCGCGAGCCACCCGAAAACGTTTTAGGTGAATCACACAGTATAGCTAGAAAACGCTTTTACAATTTAGAAAAAAGATTGGCAAGAAATGGTCACAAAATAGACTATTCCAACTTCATACAGGAATATGAGAGTTTGGGACACTTGTCACAGATAGAACGACCTAAGTTCGGATATTTTATTCCACATCACGCGGTTATACGTGAAAACAGTGAGACAACCCGACTTAGAGTAGTATTTAATGCATCGTTTAAAACAGATACAGGTAAATCGCTAAACGATTTAATGATGATAGGTCCAGTTGTGCAAGACGACTTACTGTCTATTTTATTGCGATTTAGATACAATAAATATGTCGTTACGGCAGATATTACAAAAATGTATCGTCAAATTGAAATTGACCATTCGCAGCGACATTTACAATTAATTTTGTGGAGAGATAATGATCGAATTCCTTTAAAAACTTTACAACTTAATACTGTAACATATGGAACAGCCGCTGCGTCATTTCTCAGTACCAGATGCTTACTTCAGCTAGCTGAAGAATGCACTGACCCAGTTGTTGCCGACGTTATAAAACATGATTTTTATGTCGACGATTTGATTACGGGAAGCTCATCAAAATCAATATTAGCTAAATCGGTGCAGGCAGTAGTGCAAAAATTAAATGAGGGCTGTTTCTCATTACACAAATTTCGGTCCAATGTCCCTGATTTATTAAAAGAAATTACTCCAATTGATCAAACACAGGATTTTTGTAAGGAAAGTTCCATACTAGGATTAAAATGGCAACCAAGTACCGACAAATTAAAATTTTATACACAGTTAAATATTGATACAAATGTAACTAAACGAACTATTTTATCTACATCATGTAAGGTTTTTGATCCCTTAGGTCTACTTTCTGCATGTACAATAATACCTAAAATACTTTTACAAAAGTTATGGCTTTCGAAATTGGAGTGGGATGAACCTGTTCCAGACGTAATAAAAGAAAAATGGTTAGAATTTTCTCACAATTTGTCAACATTTTATGATTTTGAAATACCAAGATACGTAATGTGCGAACAGCCCACAAACATTACACTTCATTGTTTTACTGACGCGTCACAAACATCATACGGTGCTTGCATATATTTAAAGTCACACAATAATACAACTGGCATTACTGATATCAAATTACTTTGCGCTAAGGCTAAAGTAGCTCCAATTAAACCCGAACTTACTATCCCTCGGCTTGAACTACTAGGAGCTCTTCTAGGCGCACGTTTATATTCTAAAGTTATAAGTTCTCTGAAAGCAAAAATATCTAAGTCATTTTTTTGGTGTGACTCCACTATTGTTTTGATTTGGCTAAAATCGCCACCTAAAACACTAAAAACATACGTCTGTAATCGTATCGAAGAGATAAGAAAACTTACTGATCAAAATGCATGGAGGCATGTACCTACCCATTTAAATCCCGCCGATTTAGCTTCTAGAGGAGTCTCGCCACAGCAGTTTATTACATCTTCGTTGTGGTGGGAGGGTCCTTCATTCTTGTATGAACCTGAAACAAATTGGCCAGTAGATAGTACAAATAATCTCACGTCGGTACCTGAAACAAAAAGAATTTTATTAGTACAAAATAAAGAAATTATCGAAAATATAATACCGTTTAATAAATTTTCAAAGTTATACAAATTACAGAGAGTTGTTGCATATATTCATAGATTTTTATACAATTGTAAAAATATTGAAAATAAGTTGACAGGGGTACTAACTAATAAAGAAGTATATGAATCTTTACTTACCATTGCCAAACACTCTCAAAAGGATTCCTTTTTTAATGAAATAAATATTCTTTCTAAAGACAAAACACTTTCAAAAACGTCCAACATTATTTCGTTAAATCCTTTTATGGATTCTTCCGGCATTTTACGTGTCGGTGGACGGATACAAAATGCGTTACAATGTACCTACGGAAAAAGACACCCCATATTAATTGACCCTCATCATCAATTTACAAAGTTACTTTTTGAAAGGGAACATCTTCGATTGCTTCATTGCGGTCCTCAACTTTTATTAAGCTCGATCCGCGAACAATTTTGGCCGTTAGGCGGACGAAAATTAGCCACAAAGACAGTAAATATACTATATATATAATACTTGTAAACGCTTCAAGGCACAATCCTTACAGCCTCTCATGGGAAGTTTACCAAGGTCACGAGTTACTCCAGCGCTCCCATTTGAAACCTGTGGTACAGATTTTGCAGGGCCATTTTATATATTGAACCGCAAGGGTAGAGGCGCAAAAACTACGAAGGGATACTTGTGTATATTTGTATGCTTCGCCACTAAAGCTTTGCATTTAGAAGTTGTTACCGACTTAAGCACTCAGGCATTTTTACTTTGTTTGCGGCGATTCATATCACGTCGCGGAAAACCACATACAATATACTGCGACAATGGTAAAAATTTTGTAGGAGCGAATGGAGAGTTAGTTAGACTTTTAGCAAGGGCAAATAATGATGTAAGCGAATTCTCATGTAAAGAAGGCATTAATTTCAAATTTTCACCGCCTTACTCGCCTAACTTTGGGGGTATATGGGAGTCCAGCGTAAAAATGGCAAAATTTCACCTAAAGCGTGTAATAGGCAATGCAAATTTAACCTTTGAGGAAATTACTACCGTTTTCGCACAAATTGAGGCAATATTAAATTCTCGTCCGTTGACTGCACTATCATCGGACCCATCAGATTTATCTCCTTCAACTCCTGGGCATTTTCTAATTGGTCGTCCGTTGACTTCATTACCTTCACCAGTTATAGAAAGGAACAATGTCACACGATACCAGCTTATTGAAAAATTGCGACAACAATGGTCCAAGGAATTCCTGTCTGAATTACAAGAACGAGTGAAATGGCGTACAAAATGTCAAGAAATAAAACCAGATGACTTGGTTATAATTAAAGATGAACAACTTCCACCTATGAAATGGCTGCTTGGTCGTGTTGTAAAACTCTATCCTGGATCAGATGGCATCACGAGAGTGATTGATGTAATCACAAAAAAGGGCATCCTGAGAAGAGCCGTTTCTAAAGTATGTTGCCTGGAAGAATCAAGATGCGACACTTGAGTCCTTGAAAGACCAGCTTTCAAGGGGGCCCAGTATGTTAACGCCTCACCGTAATACAATATAAATAATAACTGGTTCCTGATGCGGTGAGGCGGGGAGCGGGGCGCGCGTCGTCTAGTTTTTATGTTACGTGCATATTGCGATCTCTGTAAAATTGCATCCATCATTTCATTCCATTACACACCTTCCTACAAAGCGCTGTATTTTTATTTCGCATCGATATCAACTTTAACATATAGAAATAATTAGTTTTTTCACCCTTTCAATCTTAATGGCTTAGCGGGTTACGAACGCCAAAAGGCATTAAGGTAACCATTTGTACGTTATATATACAATAAGTTATATTATACAAGAAGACTGAAAAATATATCCAGAACGATACAAATAATAATACTCATGAATGCTAATGTTCGTACTGTATAGGAATTGAACCCGTGACCGTTATATTTGACCACATAAAATACAATAATAAAATAAAAATATATCCCACCATGTCTCTCTGTATGTTTGCGATAATTTCAAATAAATTTTCTTGTGTTTTTTTTTTCTCTTCACGATTCTGAAGAATGATTAGGTGCGTAATACATTAAGGACTTATGTAAATTAATTGATATACCAGTGTGAATCCACGGCGGGTAACTAGTATATATAAATGTGAAAACAATATGTATTTAATTAATTAAACTTCCAACAGCAATAGTCAAATAGCTATTTTATCCTATTTTGTAGTAAGTTTAAATGTCCTATGTCTATTTTTGGATGCGATAGTTGAATTACCTAAGTGATATTTGAGAATATTACTTGTCACAGATAAAATCTAAAGTGCATGCTGTGCAAATACAATATGAAGACAAATTGGAAAACACGGAAAAGAAATTCAATGGTCTACAACATCTAGAAAGGTCTACAGGTAGTGGGCTTATATACTCAAAGAAAGGAAAGCCAATAGCTGATAAGGTAAATATAAACGGTAATTTTAAAAAGGAATTTAAAAAAATACATTATTCTCGTAGGTTTCTCGATACCATAAACTGAATACCATTCATTGCACTACTCCAAGCCGAGTAATGCATGTAACTGTATTCACCAGTTTTGCTAAGAAGCAGTGTTTTAAAGCAATGATTTTTGAAAACCATTTCATTCAAGCTAGGCGGACACGTGATCTATTTTTTAGAAATTAAAACTTTATATTCAAAATTACACTTTGTTTCTTGGTGAAACTGGTAAGTTTTATTAGTAAAGTATTCTACCTAATTCTCGGTTTTACTTAATTATTATGATAAAATGACTGTTCATTTATAATATATGTATTTGATATTACTAGGCTCTGTTAGTAGTACCTAACAATAAATTAGACAGACGATATTTTCTATGAGGACCTTCTAAGTAAATATATATTCATTATGTTCTTTAGGTATATTTTATAGATTTCTATGTCTTATTTTCTTATAAATAATTATATTGAAATGAAACAAAATAATATTTTTTTTTGAAGAGACTAGACGGTATGTGACTGCAAACGTTTGTGGAAAATTATATTTTTAATTTCTATGCTAAAATATAAACAATAACACAGAACCGTCCCGATGATTGATGATACAATCCATTACAAAAATTGGAGTTAATTAACTCGGAAAAAGTACTTTACTTAAAATTAATTACGAATTTTATTCACAGCTAGTCACTGATAGATCTTAGGTAGTATAGCAATTATATAACAATTATTATGAAACATACTGATTATATTTCATTGAATTGACAAATAACCTGACAGCCCATCTGATTATAAGTACTATATGTATATGTACTTAAGTAAATTATTGTACATTACATATTACATATTTCTCTATATTATACATTTATATAAATACCTATTTATAGAATATTTGTAATATGTGCTAAAATTTTTGTTCAACTTACAATGTAGCGACTGTGATATTTTTAAATATTGGTATTAATAAAACAAAGTTTACTTAGATATAAACTTTTTGCTTAGACTGTGGAGCGTTTCTTGACCCTTCAGAGACGTAAAAGTGAACAATCTTCTGCTTTATGTCTCCGATATATCAGAGTAAGAAACGCTGTCGCTGAACTGGAAGCGATTGTGAGAAAACTGGAAATGCTTGGTCCGGGACTTTACGTTGCACAATACGAGCAGCTATCTATAGATCACCAGAATTTTATGACTAAAATTGAAGGTGAGTGTCCTTTAAATTTTAAAGAGCAAAACTACAATCACGCGTATTGTTTTGTACGTGTCTTATTTTGGGATAATAAGCAAAACTACCTGAAATCTTCAGAATGATTTTAAGATCAAGTGCATATGTATATACAAAATTATTCTGGAAGCATCTTAAACTTCACTTCACATTACTTTTATATATTTTTGCCACTTATCACTTTATATCCTTTTCATTTGTTTATAAGTAAATAGAGTTAATAATGTGAAAGACTTATTAGATAGACTTATTTGGAACCTTTTAAGTCAATATAATAGAAACACAGCTAATGCCTAAATATGAATAACATAATTTATCAAGAGCTACCTTCTTTACGTAGTATAAACCAATATCGCTATCACTATATGTACGCTTAGATCTTTTAAATTACAGATTAGCGGATTTTAATGCAGTTTTCAGTAATAGATAAGATTTTTTTCCATTGTATTCAATATTAAAAAAATCATTATATTACTTTCAGAGCGTGATGATGAATTGATAAGAAATCGTACTAAATGCACAGAGCATAATCAGATCTTAGCTCATATAAGAGAAAAAATGCATCACACCGATGAAGTAATTGATACAACCGAATGTGATCTGGGTGATGCAGAAATAGAGTTTCTACGCGCTAGAGAAGACCTCGGACAAGTAAAGGTACGTATATTATATATATATTTATAACAATAAAGAAGCGAGGCTCTTGGGAGTTACGCTGAAAGAAATTCTATCTGAATTCTATAGTAAACGTGTAAATTTTGTATAGTTACACATTTGTAATAAATATATATTTATAAATCATGCTGATTCACAAGTGTACATTTAACCGTTAAAATATATAAAATGGAACTACACAAGAATGACTAAAAAATATATAATACCATAATTTGATTTTGTGGACTTTATAAACATTCTACAAGTGATATTAGTAAATAAGTGGAAATAAAAATAGTATGACGGGGATACATCATTGAATATTAAATTACCAAAATTAATGCTGTGTTTACATATATTTAATGATATGCATAGTATAATGGTTTGAAAACATAATATGAGTGGAAATGGAATGTTATTTATGCGCACCTATATAAAATTTAATTTCCTTTGACGTACCCTATTATGTAATATGCCCCTGAAATGGATGAGGGTTTTGAAGTCGCCAGAGGACCGTATGCATGGCAACCTGTCAAGTTATTTCTCTCCATAAATTAGAATCAATCATTCGGTATATTAAACATATTATACTCTCTACTCAAATATACATATAGGTACCCTTGATTAAAATAAACTAAGTATGACATATAATTTTTGAATAGAAATTTTAAAAATATTATTAAGGTATAAAACAAAATAGTATCTATATTAAAATTATTCAAAATCTGTACATTAGTAAAAAATATTACTTTTAGACTCACTCGTAGAGAGTTCATTACAAAAGCGGCTCAATTA
The DNA here is from genome assembly GCF_030625045.1 of Achroia grisella. Classification (NCBI taxonomy): domain Eukaryota; kingdom Metazoa; phylum Arthropoda; class Insecta; order Lepidoptera; family Pyralidae; genus Achroia; species Achroia grisella. The sequence goes on along the minus strand of NW_026712655.1, from coordinate 1,967,751 downwards.
TACATATTCGATTTTCATGCAAGATACTGTTATTACGTATATAAATAAAACAATTAAAATAAATAACACTACATTGTAAAATAAATTGTACACTAATTCCAATAAATAGTGCGCATTTTTTTATAGTACAATATTCTAAAAAAATACATTATTAGATTAGATTACCTTTCACACAAAAATATCCAATATTTAGTACATTTCGTTATATTCATTAGTTATATCATCATTAGTTATATTCACCAGTATATTTGATAATAAATGTTGACTAAAGTTTATTACAGCGTAAATGTTTCTTTAATTTATAGAGTCGTCGCGACAGACTACGCTGGTCGCTTGAAGCAGAACGAATGAAAGCGGGCATGTTGACAAGGAGGGATCTTTTGCGTGACTTCCAAGACGCTACAGACGAGGTTATAGATCGTATTATCATTATTGCATCAGTACAAATTATTTAGTTTAAGACAACCAGCTTTGCATAGGACTAGATACGTAGTGTTTTATAAATGCGGTTGGAGTTCAATTTATTAGTATTAGTTTACGAAAGTTTTTCTCGGGTTCGGTTATCAGCTCTATCTTTGTAGTTAAGATTAATATAGCGAAATATTTTTTAATAATGAATCAAGCTTGAAAATTTAATTAATGTATATGATTATATCTTAATTTTATGATTGATTTTAGATTATTTTCAGATTTTATTTAAATTTATAATCAAAATTAAAATAATATTGTAAATTCTCATACTGTGATTTCATCATATTGTTATTATTAGAATATATTATTACGATTTTACTGATTTTAATAAGATGGTATGTATTTGAATACTTCACTACTAAAACTTGGCTGAGATCATTTTGCCCTTTGTATTAATTAAGAGAAGTACAAATTTAGTTTAAAATTATGAATGGTAGATATCAGAAGGTTCTTTTAGAATTATCAGCAAGTATCTAAATAGTATAGTATAATAATACAGAAGAAAATAAATATCACAGTTAAATAAAATATGTATGGACAAATTAAACGTATAATAAGTGTTTGTTACTGATCACATAAAGTTTTATAAATGTTAATAAATTTACATATTAGACACTTGGTACGTTACCATAGATAAATTCTATTTATTTGATATTTTCTTTCATTGGCATTTTTGTTATAGATTGATTATATAGGATCGTAGATAGTACATCTAAATATATTATGTCTACATTGAGAATTCGCAATAGCCTTGGGGAGCTGTAAATGTCATGAAAACGTATTTCATAATATTTTACGACTCTGATGTTGATGTTTTACTTAGACATCAGTATTTGTAAGTGGAGTCTCGTAAATTGATCTCTATATTACTATTTCTATATTTTACTAATAACTGAATGTTTATTACTATTTTCAAATTGAATTGTAGTTTATCAATGATGAAACAATATTTTTTTCTGTTTTAATGATATTTATTATAGTAACAACAGAAACATATAGTCAAGATTGTTGTCTTACATGGAGTAGTTATGAAACATTATCGGTCGATATCTCTGGTTTCAATGAGTATATTTAAATCTATCGAACATTCACAAGGCTACTAACCCACGACGCTCTCATTTGTTATTTAATATCTATTAAAATAATATATACATATGTATATTTATTATCTAAGAATCTCAAACTAAATTCCTATATTAATATTTCAGGTGGGAAAATTAAGACAGAAAAAAGAATTACTGGAACAACAAATTGCTGATACTACTCGCAAGTTGAGAGAGGTACGAAAATGTATGCAACTACAACGTGGCACAAACCAAGAGGCTTCCAATACTAACGTCTGATTTTGAAACAGACGTTTGAAATTATAAAAAAATATTATTCTATATATATAAATATTATTCCTTATAAATCCACTTTATTGTTATAATAATGAATTAAAAATTTATTTATATTATATATTAAACAAGTTAATAGTGTCTATTATTATTTGAGTCCACAGAATTACATCCTTAGATCTTTAAATTGAGTATAAATAATAATTATTATTATAAATTTTAATAATTATTTATTAAGAATATAATTTATAATCATATTATTTAGACTAATTAAACATATAATAATGTTATTCTGTTATTGTTTGTAAATGAACACAGTTTTAAATATCCATTTTTAATTGAATATCTATGAATAAAATTCGCTATATTTAATATAAGTAAACTAAATAATTAACATTTTGAATCATTTTGGTCTTGACATAATTTTTCAGATTCAGATTCTTGTTTGTCAGGAATATTTTCCTTAATAATAGGTCCGTGTTTCCAGTTCGGTGGATACCCGAATTGCCTGACGTCATCCCACCACTGTTGCTGGCCATCTGCCCAAATGCAGTACACCACATTAGTGCCCACTAGCACAGCGAAGCACACCCAGAATGCACCACGCCATTCTACTAGTGTAGACTAAAACAAATAAAAATAATTGTATAACTATTGGAATACTTTCAAATATAGGCATAGTTGAATTATTTAAATGGTTACTAACCATTTTGATAATTCATCTATGCCTCAAAATTATGATCTAAATTGTACATCATGTTAAAAGAATAGTTTAGGGAGAAGGGAATTGTTAATAATGTGGTCTAGTGATTCCATTCTTAAATTTTGCTAAAGAAACTATTCGGAATGAACTTACACATATAATTTTAGTTCGAATGTACTGCTTCCCTGTTCTTAGCTCAGTGTATATAGCATATAAGGATAACGACGTGTTTCAAAATACTCACATTTGGCGTCATCAATCCAATCAGGTACGGCAATAACATACCAGCAAATGTAGAAATGGTATTTAGAAGTGAAGTTAAAGTTCCTGTGTGGTTGGGAGCAAGGTCTAACACGTTCACCTTGAATTAAATACATGGATTTATACAGATATAGCATTTAATATTTCTACAATTATATTTATTCATAAAGCTTTAACCCTAAATAAAAAAAAAATTAAACATATATCTTAAATTTTTAAATAAATAGGAACTCATAATATATAAAATAAATAAATGTTAATAGTAAAAAAAGGATAAACAAAACCGTTTTAAAGGATTGGCTCTAGTTAACGTTTGTTACCTACAGAGTATATAGGTACTATGTGCCAATATACTATGTATGTACGTACATAGTACAATAAGTAATGAAAATTTTATACATAAAATACTTTCATATGTAAAATTTTCTTTACTTACTGTGACATCATTACGCTTACGTAAATATTATATTTATTAATCGATGTTAGAGAAAGACGCGTGAAACATATAAATAAAAATGCTCACCTTCATACCACTGTAAAAACCGGCCATAAGTGCCATAGATAATACGAAGTAAACCATGGCAGCAATGCGATCACATCCAGCATATGATGCTAGGACAATGCAAATAGCAGGACCCGTAGCAGCTGGAAATATTAAATCATTTCAACTTTACAATTTCAATACTTTATTACATGTAATTTAATTAAATTCTATTACATAGGACAACTAGAGTAATAATAATAACACAAGACAACAGTGTGCTAAATCACTAAACCACCGATCCTGTCAATTGCAATTGTTTGCTGTTATTTTAGGAAAATATGACTCTTGAAGGTTTCAATATTGATTGGTTCAAAAATACTTTTACTGGGAGTTCAGCTTGACACGGGCAGATGGAATTAGCAAGCAGCTTCTTTACTATTTCAGTTATATAAAAAACTAGATTATATATACGCACCTATTGTAGTATAAATAATTCTTCCAGTCTTGACAGAATGCCAACCTTTCTTAATGCAGAAGTCACAGATCATGCCAAATGGTATTGAGCTAACCAACATTGCAATATAGGGTAGGGCAGTCAGTGTACCGGTGGTGGCTATATCGAACTTGAGAACATCGTGAGAGTATTTTGGAAGATCCGTAACCATTATGTAGTAACCCCAATCGTGACCAATCTGCGAATTATCACAACTTTTTGATTAAAAAATATTCCAATCGTGATGAAATAAATATGTACTAAACTAACCGGGATTGAGAATTTCTCGAATTTCTCCTCGGTAAAGACACTTGAAGAAAACATGCAGCAGAATCCACAAGTACTGAAACTAGTGTAATACTCGTCGTCCCCTTTTACATGGCTAAAATATTTTATGTCAATCCAAAATTATTACAAAACTTAAAAGTGGATATATAGACTTAAAAAATCATTGACCGCGCTATAATATTAGAAAATATTAACAAAACATTCAAAGTTGAAAATCATATTTACAGCAGCGAATATAAGTGCCCAGACAGGTCCCGACCGCAACATCCCTTTCCACGGTACTGGATCTTTAGCGTTGTGATTCTCAGCAATCGTGACGTTATTATTCAAATACTCTAACTCCTTCTTCGAGATGTATGGATGTGTATTTGGGGTACTGTAGCATAATAAAGCCTAAAAAGGGCATATAAAAAACGTTAGATCTTTTCTAGACTTGAATTTTTGATAGAATAAAAACATCTTTGATATATCATTGAACATTGACCTTTAAAGTAGGAGCTGACAAGTAAAGTGGGATGTATTTTTTTTAAAACTGAACATTTCTGCACTCGAGAAATACATATCGACTTTGCACATATGCAATTTACGTACAAAGTCGATGTTGGTCCCTAGTATTAAATAATTACATAAATTATCCGATTCTAAAACCTTAGAAGCGAGTGTTTTTGTTAGATATCATCTGAATATAATAACAGAAGCAAACTGTTTTAAACAAAAACATTCAAATATATTTACTGGGTTGCATGAATAAAAAGTCAATATTGGTCTGTAAGGTAGGGGGAGGAAAATTTATAACGAAAACTGAAGTTATTAAAATATTATGAATAGAATTTGCAGTGTTTATCCAGCTAATTAGTTGCGCTACATTCATTGTGGCCGATAGCAAGGTGGAGCTGAACTATGTAAATATATGTGCTTATATTTGTTTTGTTAGATTATAACTACCTGTTAAAAGGTTTATTTCATAGTATATCTGATAACGTTAAACTACTGTTTAGCATATATTCCAATCCTATAGTCTTTTTTTATGATAGTGTATAAATCACTATCTTCAGTATGAGATCGTCTAAATGTAATAATATTTTTATATAGAACCCCAAAATATTCTAGAATATTTATAACAGAATTATGCTTGATTCCATCTTACAAAGTTCTAAGGGATAGTAAGGAAATTATTATTATATTTTAGAGTTATTAGGAACATTAAAAATTCTGATTGATATAGACAAATAGTAATTTCCTATTTAAAATCTTATACCTCTTACCCACAATATAAACCATACAATTCCAAATCCACCGAAAAAATAAAACACATAAGCCCAATCCCTTCCATTTGATAGTAGAATACCAGACATGAAGGAACCGAAGATATTTCCGATTTGCGCTCCTCCAAAGACAAGGGCTACATGGAGAGACCTTTCTTGAGGAGGTATCCATCGAGCTAATATAAGCATGAGACCTGGCATAGTTGGGCCCTATGAAAAGGAAAACACACAGTAAATTCTTAAGTAGGTAATTCACTACTTTTAAATTTATATTTTTTTAAATATCTATTTTAGTTTATTATATTTTGTTATGGCTATTTTGGTAAAATAATTGTTAGTGGTTTAAAAATAGGAAATCCTCCTGCAATTATACCAAAATATACAGCGTACACCATACATGTCAAAGTATTTTGGTTCTGTTTATTTTAAGTTCTATAATTCTAAGATTGTTTTGCTGATATATATGTACCTCTCCCATTCCTTGCAGAAATCGAAGTATGAACAACCACGTTGCACCACCTACGTTGACCACAATAGGAGTGAGGAAAGTGAATATAGCTGTACTCAATAATCCTACTCCCAGAATCCATTTACCACCAAATCTCTCAGCTAAGTAGCCACCGGGCACTTGTGTGACTGCATATCCATAGTAAAAACCACTTAATATAAGGCCCTGCGTAGACTGATCCCAGTCAAAGGTTTTGTACTGAAATATGAAAAGAAGAATATTTATATGCGATTTTCAAATTAAATATTTTTCACCGAGGTTATATCAAAATTCGTCGCTAAGCAGTTTCTTTTCTAAGCTATGCTAATAGAAAATGATCTAATATATGAAAACCGCTACATTGCTATGGTAAATTATTCATAGAATAAAACATAAAGAAATACACTTTTTTTAATCAACTGAAGATCTGTATATTGCTAAGATATAACTGAAGTATTTCTTGGAGAGGAGAAACAAGATGTTTTGCACTCAGTAACACAAAATTTCTTACGCATCTTAGCTTCGTACGCATGTTTTGTACTGATCATCAATCTGACGATTTATTAATATGTACATATTTCTCATATGTGGTTAATATTATCGCGATTTTTTTTTGTTTTACCGAATGATTTTCTAAACCCTAAATTTCAGAAATAGCTTAATATTATAAAGAAGAAATTTATTTACCGATTTCTCAATGTCGAATGTTGTAATATTGTTTATTACATTATCACTGGGACAAGCGTTTTCATCGAAATAATTGTTTGAAGTTTTGTTGAATGTAACCATCTGAGTGATAGCTAAATTGAGACAAACACGCATAGTATATGCATTGCATACTCCCAACAAGCCTGTGATGCTTAATATATAACGTTGAGGGACGAAGCAACCTATAAGTATATAAATCACATAAGGGGACATCTATAAACTACGTAACATGTTTACGGTGGAGGAAGGAGACGAGACGACAAAAGTGTGATATTGTAACAAATGGATGATAAAGAAACTTTCTGTAAAATATCATGAAATCTAAAACACCGCTCATTCCTGAGAATAAGGTTCTAGATTTTCTCACAATATACTAATTTTAATACCAAAATATAAAATTCATATTTTGTATTTTAATACTAAAATCGTGATATAAAATATTAATTAACATGTGATTGGATGTGACAGGAGGAATGGGGAATAATAAAATTACTGTGACATTATTTGAAAATCATCAAATATGATTTTCAATTTCTGTAAAAATTTAAATATATGGATTTTTATTACGATTACTAAAAATATTAAAAATTAAATGCTCTTTTGTGGATAATACATCTATCTCGTTACTTACATGATCGTAGAGTATCAGTTAAGGTATTTTCTGATTTAGCATATTCTACTTCCTCTTCTTCAAGAAGTTTCTGCACTGGTACCGGTTGCTCATCATTTTCCATTTTTTATTAATTGATTTAAATTTACATTTAAATTAAAACACTTCAGTACTACTGTAAAGACTTCTACCTATGAATTATCACCATTTAAAATGATGATTATATTTTTTTTTACTGCAAATAAAGGTATTTGTATTTTCAAGTACAAACAGTAGCTACTATTTATACATCGTTATCACTTCTTATCTTATAATTTGCTTATATTTGAAATTTTCTAATGTAAGATAGATTTATTTGAGATGCCATTCTGCACCTATTTTATCTGTCCAATTTACCGTAATTGGAAAAAGTTAGTTTAGTTTAATGCTTTAACTATTTACTGGATTTTTTAAATGTATTCTCTCTGGTTAAGCTAAATAGGAGAAAACAATATTATTCTATTGTACATATATTTGTATATGTGTAAAAGAATACGACGAATTTTAGTTTCAGGGACCAAGCTATAAGTAAATTATAAAATTTATTAAATGCTGGAATTTATTTATTGAAATGATTGATTAAGGATGACAAACTCAACAGAACCTTTGTTCTTTTTACTATTACTTTCTTTTTTATAAATCGCGCTGAAATCCGTTGAACCATTTCTGATATTAGCGCGCACAAACCCACGGACAAAGAGACATATTTTTTTAATAGTTTTATGGTATTGATACATTGATTAAATTTCATATATCTTACATTATATATATAGACAGCGGTCAGTGAAATGTTTCTTATATGTATATATTTATAATGACATTTTGTAATCTCCAACAAACATGTAACTTTCAGTTTTTTAAACTATAAGCGGAATTATTGAATTATGTAATAATTACAATCATTTCATATTTAGCGTTTACATAATATACTACTCTATATTTTAATATATTATCTTATTTATTTAATGATACAGATGATATTTATAACATCAAATAAGTACGTGATTTTGTATATATGTGATCTCGTTTACATAAATTATCTGTTATCTGACCGGGATCAAGTAGACTAACAATATCTGTTAATGGGCGATTAAATTGAAATTGTTAACAATACCCAACATAAAATTAAACATTTTTTTGTATGTTGGAGATAATGTATGAACTATACTATACTTCCATATAAGTAAAAGTATTTTATAAATAATCAAAAGGTAAACTAATAACTGTTTGTGTAATTATGAATACATGAGAAAAACTGTTAATGGTGGAATTTATCAAAGTAATAGAATTCAAAATAACGACTCTTAGAATATTTGTTTTGTGTGCGGAATCTCAGGAGCCGATTTGAGTGCGGTTTTCACTAATTTATTATAAGGTAAGTTTGTTTTTTAACCCCAACGGTTTAGCAACTAAAAAGTTGCAAACTATTGTTAATCAGAATACCACGAAGAAAGACACGGGTTTATTATGATCATGCTGTTTATGTTTTACAGATTTATATTAATATGTTAAAGAGTTTTCCCTTGTATTTTACTTTTGGGACTAAAACCTAAAAACTAAACTAAAAAATTAGTCCTGAATTCGAAGTTGCCTGACGTCAAAAATCATGAGTTTTTTTTGGACGGAAACTCTAGTGATATCAACACCGATAATGAACGAAGAAAATAATGTCAGGTGCAACGTCAGAAGGACCCCTTGCCTATGTTTGATTCAATTATACATCCTATGTAAGTAAGCAAGTCGTTTATTCGAATTACAGACAGATATATATAACAATGACCTAAGCCACAGTGACATTAGCGGTCTACGCTGTAATATGCCTTTAAATTAATTAAATTTTTATTACTAAACCTTTACGTTTAATCTAAGCGTTTCCTTAGGCCGACAATTAACGAGACATCGGACTAACTCAGATGAGTTCACAGAGATGGTATAATATTATTTCAATCCAATCCGATGCCAAATCATAAAACATACTTTACTTAATAAGTTTTAAAAAGTATATTACACTCATTCTGTTTAGTTTTTAACCTTCTGTCTAGTTTACGATAATCCTAATTCTCTGCTCGACTGGTGACTTTAAGCTTATGAGCCATTTTGATGGTCTAAATCACTAAAATCGATGGGAAGTCACGTTTTTGCACACTTAGTGGATTCCTGCCATCCTTTACTTGAAATTTTATTATAATATTACAATTATAATATACCTTACTATGAATTGTAATTAATGATTATGTAACAACAATTTATAATTTATATAAAGATACTAGAGCAAACTAATTGGATATTTTTTTGGCGTGAGGGGATTGTTAATAATGAAAACTGCGGCTATTTTGCTACGATGGACTAAGTGACCCTGCATCACGCTCATCCTATTATCCATCAATGGTGCCGCGCCAGCGTATTGTGTTCGATGAGGCGGATACGCGAATACTTTTAAAGATGACAAAGTCATATTTACTTTGATATAAAAGTATAATAACTAAATAATGTTTGTAAAAAATAGTAATCTGTGGTTTTAATTTTTATGTGCCATATCGTTTTATCTAAGTACAGCACAATAGTATTCGATGATCGTTGAAAATGAAGAGAAGTTAAAAAGAGTTTACTCTTTTTATTAAGAGACTTTTCCGATTATGGATATTGAAACTTAAAAATACTTGACCGATATTTTGATTTATTTCACTTATGGGATGCCGTCATCTTTGAGAGTTATATATTATGAAAGATTCCTACGAAGAAGAATACAGCTTGAATAGTAGCCATCTTATTAATTGCATTAATTGTAATAAATTTTTGTCTTTAATCTCAATATAATATATGAGTTTTTATTTTGTTTTTTTACTTAAGAAAGTCGGTGCTGCAAATGTCAACATGTCCTATGAATCTAATTCAGTCTTGTTTAATTAGGTTACATGGAAGTTTCCACTTCGATGGGCCTTATAATCTTAACCTTTCCTTTCCTAATACTTTGTTCGAGTTTTAATATTTAAATATAGATACTGTTCTAAAATAACTAATGTTTTCTTTCTTTAATCGTAATTATTTTGACACCATTAATAATTTTATTACATGACTTTTAAAATTTGTAATTTATATCTATGAATAATTTTTCTGTATGTTTATTCATCACCTAACTCTTCCTAAACGACTGTGCTATTGTCATATGTAATAGTTTTACCGTATTAATTTCAATGAGTTTATGGATGCTTTAAAATCAGAATTGGATCGGTATGATGCTGCTCTCGATAAGTCGGTTTTCCAAGCAGGACTACGTTTGCCGGCCTTCTTAGTGATTAATATATAACAATAATATTATACCATTACATCTTATACTTTGCAGTAATAATTTATAAATGGGAAAAAGTAGTAGTAGATGTAAAAATAATTATTATAATTATATACAAAAATTATAACTCTTATACAAAGTGTTGCCAATAGGAAAACAAAAACTAAGGTACATTCATAGAAGTTTTATTTATCTTTATTATGGCAATTATACATTTTTTTATGATTAATTTTTAACTTAACTCTGTTTAATAACCAAAATAGTTGCACATGAGTAAATACACATATATTGTCCAGTGATGTAATTTTTTCATTGTCTTAGAATACATAAAAATGTTTATCATACTGCAGAAGAAAATAATGTGTATGCTTTACTTAGCATACAGATAATTTTTTTATTAAATATTACTAAATTTAATATTCATGACCGATATAGTTATGCAACGAAGGTAAAGTATGTATAAAAATAAATAATGGTTTATCTTAGCAGATAATAAATTTCCAAATTGACGCTTTCACAGCTATTTATGGTTAAAGAATTTTGTATAGGTCGAAATATAAACAAATTAATAAAGACTATTACGTAAAATATAACACTAAAGATGAGAAATTAATAAAAAGTGTTGACATAGAAAAACAGGATAGCTGCATAGAAATAGAAGTATTTTGTAAATCCCAGACAAGAGCACCAATTTACGGACTATGATGATTGTTTGCTATGAGTGAGCTGACAATAAAGCATATGTGGCTAGAATTCAGATTATTCAGACTAGAACCAATTTGAAAATATTGTAAATCTATTGTAGTATTATGCTATGTACTAATATAATGTTAATAAATATTATACATATGTTATTTTTAGAGGTTAATCTGAAAATTAATAAAATTATTTGAAACTGTATATTATACGTTACTGTATATTTTTATATGATATACTCGTATACACGCGTATTACTTATATTCGGTTCAACAAAATACAAACTTGTAATATATTCGAAAATACGATGGGACTGGCATTATTATATTATGATAAAAGTCCCTATATAAATGTAAAAATTAAAAAATATATATATGTATTCGGAAATCTATATCAAGATACCTGACCAAGGTAGTAACAGTAGAGAAATACATATGTTTTGAGAGAGAGATTACCGAGTAGATTAAATAATAATATAATAGGCTACTATAGCTATACATACATATATTTCTTCCAACTTCCAAATATATTTTTCAACTTAAGCTAAATACAAAATGTCATTGACAGTATTATATAGTTAAGAATATTTTCATTACAAACTTTGTACTTATGTTTATTATAAATTAATTGTTAAGCTTAATTAAAGTAAACGTATGAACAATATAATTTAATTGGGGAAAACTCCCGTAAATGAACACATTTTAAAAATTTTTAAAGACTGAAATGTTATAGTATATAAAATTGTTTCTGTTTGTGTGTCGTTTTTTAACTTATACTTTCAAGCATCGCCCAATTTAGTTGATACTTCGTATATTTATTTGTTATAATTAATTACACTAATTGCACAAAATATATACGGTTTATCGTAAAGTATATACTAAACCAAAAACCAAATAGAATAGTACTCTAACTAAACAACTCCAACCAAGAAAGAAAGTAGTAATCAGTAAATAAATTTTGTATTTTCAAACTTAATTCATCACGTGACCCTTCAATTTGAGAGAAAGTCTTGTAAAATATTTTCCGCTTTGCTTCATTTGCTTTCGGTTTTGTAAACCCTTCACGATTAACCTTATATAATTATACTTATTCACAATAAGTACAGTGGCATTACAAATATATTTTTGGCACTAGTATATGTTTCGTCTAATAAATGATGCAAGAGTATTCAACTATCAATGTAGGTTTACAACATAAGTGTATACAATTAGTATACCTCTTTGTCATCAGATAACTTAACGGATTCTCTTTGTTCTATATCCTGTTTAATGAGAGGTCCGTGTTTCCAGTCTGGTGGATATCCGAACTGCCTGACGTCATCCCACCATTGTTGCTTTCCATCTGCCCAGATGCAGTACACCACATTAGTGCCCACCAGCACAGCGAAGCACACCCAGAATGCACCACGCCACTCTACTAATGTTGACTGTAATAATAAATCAATATTTAAAAACAGATACATTATAAAGCGTAACCTAATCTCGATCTAAGTAGGTCTAATATTAACTATGATAGAGATTAGAAATAACAATAAGTAATAAACCCTGGATAATTCTCACAGTGCCATCTACTCGCTTGTGTTATGTGTACTAAATAACTGATAGAAATAATTAAATACATTTTTTTTTGTTTTCTAGAATACACACATAATATACAACTAGATATATATTATATAGATATATATAATAATATTGATATAACCGTTTTTTACTACATGCATATGAATATAAATACGACATATACACCAAAATAACATTTTTTACAATTTTTGTCTGTCTGTCTGTTTGTTCCAACTAATATCTAAAATCTAAAATTCTCTTTTTAATTTATATAAATGACCTTCCCTACATGGTAGAGAAAGTTGTAGATATAGTGTTATTTGCGGATGATACTTCGATAGTGTTTAAAATTGGTCGCCAATGTAATCAATTAGACGATGTAAATTATGCTATCTCTGCTATATTAAATTGGTTCACATGTAATAATCTATTATTGAACTCCAACAAAACTAAGTGTATTAAATTCACGCTTCCTAATGTAAAACAAGTAAATACGCAGCTATTGCTTAATGATGAAATAGTAAATTTTGTTAATGATACAGTTTTTTTAGGAATAACAGTGGACTCGAAGTTACAATGGGGGCCCCATATTTCATAATTAGCCAGTAGACTTAGTTCTGCTGCTTATGAATTAGAAGGATAAGGCAATTAACAGACGTGGCGATGGCAAAACTTGTATATTTTAGTTATTTCCATAGCATTATGTCATATGGCATACTGCTGTGGGGTAAAGCTGCCGATGTAAATACTATATTTATTTTACAAAAGAGAGCCATACGTTCTATTTATGGTATGGGTTCTAGAGAGTCATTACGTCAATGCTTTAAACAATCAAATATCCTCACCGTTGCCTCACAGTATATTTATGAAAATATTACGTATACAAGGAAAAATTTAGATAGTTTCAAGAAACTTAAAGACTGTACAAGTAGAAACTTACGCAATAAAAATAAGCTAATTTTACCTAAATGTCGTCTACACAAAGTTAGTAATTCATTTTATGGTAATTGCGTAAGATTCTATAATAAACTGCCAGAGTCTACGCTAAATCTTACAGAGAGGCAATTCAAATCTTATATTAAACAAATGTTATGTAAAAAAGCCTATTATAAAATAGATGAATTTATAGATGATAGCAATATATAGCAAGAATAAGTTTATTTGCGGACAACGTTATAATTTTAATTTTCATACTGCTTTCTTGATATATGATAGCGTAGCGGCTTTTATATTGATTGCCGCATGCATCCGTATGTAAAGTGCGAATACTGTAACTACCATATAGTAATTTTTGTGGCTGTGACGTGGTCGTGTGGAATGAGTAGTCATGCTCACTAAAATGTCCAGTCATGTGGCGGCGTGGTGGGCCGGGTCATTGGGCTCCCTAAAATATGGTCGAGCGTAGTGATGGCTGGCTCATCCGTCATACTCGTGAAACGAGTGCTGCTTGTAGGGACTGGTCTGCTCTTATCACTACGACTGATTTAATCTTATTGCATATTTATATTTGACCCAAAAATTAGTGCTTGTTGGTAGTTTGTATTCACACGTTTCGACTTGTAAATGTAAACTTACAAGGATTATTTAAAAGAGCAACACACAAGTTTCTTGCTCGTTCTTCTTGTGATGAGACAGCTTTCCGAACGAGTGGTAGATAAAAAACAAATTGTTATGACTATTCAAAAGTGCTTAAATTAAGTTTATTTGAATAAATTATTTTCTATTCTATTCTATTCTATTCTAAAATGGCTGGACCTATTTTGACGGGACGTTTTTTGGCAAGTAGCTGGTGTAATAAGGAGTAACTTAGGCTACTTTTATTTTAGAAAGATAAAGTTAAATTCCACGCGCACGTAGTCGCGAGTCCAGCTAGTATAATATACAATTAGAGACATGGATACATATTTTTACATAGTGAGAGGACTCGAACCCGCGACCATAGGAACCTTGATAACGAGCTCACTGCCACATGGCTAGTGCAACCTAGTTGAGAAAGATAAATGCCTATGGGTACCACAAAATTATTCGTTTTAACAAAATAATTAATCATTTTGATCATATTTCTCAAAAAGAGCAATCGCTGATTTGAATAATAGTATCATATTTTATTTCGCATTTTTGTCACATAATTTCTTTTCTCATTTATAGACAAAGGCTATGATTTGAATATACTGATCACTAAAAACATGGCAATGAAATTGTCTGCAAGCACTTTGAATTATACAAAGAAAGTCTGTTGAAATTTGAAAGATACGGCTTAACATATTAATAAAAATACTATAAAGTACCTACATTAAATAGAAAAACTAACGGTTAAATGAAATTCTAAAAATCTTTGTTACGTGTCCTGGAGTTATAACCCCAAAGAGAATAAATAGCCTTTCAGGTCAAAACATTACAATTGAAACACGCAAGTCACAATTTTATTACAGAAAGTACAATTCAGTATCTTTGTTGTTATTAATCGCATATTTATTTTTTAAATTCTAATTTATAACAATCTACGGTATAAAAAAAAAATGTATATCCATACAACATACTTATGATATGATATATGTTCCTTATTCCGAATAATTACTTAGTACAAGCAGATTGTATCACCGGCTTGCTTACTAGAGCAAATAGCGCTTGATATTACTGGCCACCAATAAAACATGTAGCCACTTAAATTTTGAATGTAAAACAAAAATATGAATAAAAAAAAAGATGTTTGGTATATTTATCATTTTAAAACAAGTGCGTGCCCAATAAACTGTCTATATATTGCGACATTTCTGAGTAAGTTTGGTATTACTTGTTCGGTGTGCGAAAGACGTTCTTAATCAAAATCGTATTCTAGGAAGGACCTATTCCATTCATTGTTTACTTTTCCAAAATTGATAGTCCACTATCTATTTTTAAATAAGTTTGTTGTAATAGTTAAATGCCACTCAAAATACTTGCCTTTGACATTTGTTGAATTATTGACTTTATATTATTGTATTATGCGCATATTCGTGACCACATACCTAGAATTGGGCATTTTAAAAATTTTTGAAATATTCTAAAAATGACAAAATGACTTGTATCTAGAGCCGTAAAGCATAATTTAAAAATAGCTTTGAAAATGTATATTCCTTTAAATATAAAATAGCAAGTCGTCAATAAATATGCAATTGAACTATTTTTAATATCATAATGATAATTATTGTAAAACTTTTTTCTGCACTCCATAATAGTCGAATATTATATTAATAATAGCAGCTGATAATATACAAATTTTACATTGTATAATTTTCGCTAAATCACAGTGTACGTAATGTATTTTTAATGTATTAGCGACCTATATTTTTATTATGATACTTACATTAGGTGTCATTAGTCCTATAAGATATGGTGTCACTATTCCAGCAAACGTAGAAGTGGTGTTTACAAGGGATGTTAATGAGCCCGCATAATTGGGGGCCAGATCCAATGCGTTTACCTGAAAATGAAATTATTGAATTTTAAACTTCATTTAAATTTTTTTCATTCATTCATATTGGTAGATTTTGTACAAAGTCGTTTACTTATGATATACTCCTATTTCTACCGGTAAGTAACTTGATTTATAGTGTTTTAGTTTGAATGGTTAGATATAATAATAAAAATTACATGATATGGATGTCTCCATCTTTGTCGTCTAGAATAGCAACGCATCATGGTATCTTGGGCATGATCTGACAATTTGATATCTATGGTATTGTTCATGTAGGTATATAGGCGACGGTTGCTACTGTTCATCGAGTAAGCATATAATAATAATATTTGAAGTTGTTAATAAAATATACTAAAGTCATATTTCTTATTTACTAAAGTTTCTTTATATTTATTTCACTGGCAATAACCAGAAGAATTGTAAATTTAAAGACTTGACTGGAAGAAATCCCTCTATTGGAATAAATCTGCCATGTATTTATTCAGTTCTTAAGAACTTTGTACGCTTATACCTTTAGTTTACTGTACAATAAACAGTCACAAATAAAATTGCTTTTACAAACTTTAACCTATCGTTGAGAAATCTAACTTCTTACCAGTATTTAGTTGGAACAAGATTCTATAATACCATGTATTACAGTGCATGGTATGTATTTAAAAGTTCTTAAGTATCTATTAAAGATATTAAATTAAAATGGAGTACTCTTTTTGTTATCATTATATTATCAATATTACCTCTTTTTCTAACATAATGTATAATATATGTATATTGTAATAGTTACATAAAATATATTAATCCTGACAAATTTTAGACGGGTATAACATATTCCAATGGGAAAGGACCCTTTTAAAATTTGTTAATATTTAATACTTTTAGTTCTTTAGTTTTCTATCTTACTATTATAAAGAGAGAGGGAACAGAGAGGAGAAGAGAGGATTTATGAGGAATGCAATTTCCGGTTCCACTGCACCGATTTCAGAAAATCTTTTAAAAGGCCCATTATTCCAGACGGTTATAGAATATCTGTTATCTTAATATATACAAAATACATGAAGTGACACCCGGGCGAAGCCGTCATGGATTAATAGTTGTAATATAAACAACAAAACAAATTACCTTCATACCGCTGTAGAAGCCTCCCATAAGCGCCATAGACAGTACAAAATAAACCATAGCAGCGGTACGGTCACATCCTGCATACGATGCTAGGATAATGCAAATAGCTGGACCAGTAGCAGCTGTAAATAAATATATTGTATTAGTCAATAACAGAACAGGCCTATTAAGGTCGGTGCATTATGATTTCACGAATACGATTATAGCCGAGTATAATTTCAATTATCTGGATCATGTCATAACTTAGGGACTATAGAGGAATAAAATTTAAAACTGACAAGACCAAAATTAACTAGCAAGACTAAACTATAAGACCAAAGAAAAATAACTTTTCTTAATTTTAATGTATAAGCAATGGTTGTTTGAAAATTGAAACTAATACAATATTAATTTACACTAATATTATAAAGAGGTAAAGTTTGTATGTTTGTTTGTTCGGTGTAATATCCGGTTCTGTTTATTCGATAACAAAAAATATTTTTCCATTAAAAAAGTATATTATAGTAGTATAGTATATATCCCTGAGTGTTATATAGGCTATATATTATAATATCACGTGACGACCAATAGCAATGGAGCAAAAAATATTTCGTACAATTTAAAAATTAAATAAATACCTATTGGGCCCGTGTTAAGGTGAGTAGGTTATTAGTCACATATAAATAGAATTAGTTTTTCTATGAAACAACTATTGATAGAAATTAAATTCTTATGTTATACCTTTATCGCCGAAGCATATTTTAAAGGCACGTTCAGCTGGTTAAACACATAATTATTTACATTTTATGGAGGTTAAAAGTGCCATTGATAACAGTGTTTTGAATTTATTATAGAAACATCATTAATAGCATTTTGGAAACGTTGGTTTAAAAAGCGTTAGAAATAAAATTATATAATTTTTTGACTAAATACTGCCAACTATAAATATTTCTGACTAAAATAAAAACTAGCAAATACCCTCCTCTATATTGGCTGTTGTTTCTTTATAAAACTTTATGACAGTTGGTTAATCTATATAGTGCTAATGAACAATCTACAGTACAGCTAATTTATTCACAACTATATTAGCTCATACCTCTTAACACATTTGATGGTTAAGAGGAGGATAAGTTATAGTAGAAAGACATGACAGTAGTAGGCACATAAAATGTAATTTAAGGCCTTCAATGCATATTTTTAACTTTACTAGATGGATATAAAAACGATTTGTTTTTATTTTATACTAGCCTACCTCTAACTTCGTCAACTTTTTCAGTGATAAAAGATAGCCTGTTCACGTCATTTCATTAGATACATAGACATACGCTTTCGCTTTTAAAATACCACTAGTATGCATGGATATGTAGCAACAATTTTTTATACTGTTAAAAATAAAATAATTTCGTATAGTACAAACACCATGATAACCTGATGACCTACGATTCGTCGAAACTGTAATCGTAGTGTAGAAATAATACTAAAATCATTATTATTATAATAAAAAACAATTGAACATAATCAAATGAGTTCATATAACATATTAGTTGTGTTTAAAAGTTTAATCCCATGATTAATTAAAATGGGGAGTCCAAAATTTGGAATTACTCATTAAATTGAATTCGTTATGTATTTTTACTAATTTGTACTAAAATAAAAAATACAGACAATGTAACAAATAAATTTCATAAAAAAATATATTATATATATAGAATTATTCATGTATTACCTTTTAATCTCTACATTAAAAACAAAATTTCTCGACAAAGTTATCCAATCACAACAACCACAAACATTATGCCCAGAAATAAGATGTCTCACTAATATTATAAACGTGGAAGTTTGTGAGTATGGATGGATGGATACTTGTTCTTCTTTCGAGCAAAAACTACTCAATTAATTTTAATTAATCTTTACAATACGTATATCTAGCTTATACACCGGAATAACAAAGGCTATAAATGTCAGGCGGACGTAACTGCCGACACTGCTAATTGAGAATAAATATAGATTCCTTTTATTACATCACCATCTAAGAAAGAGAAAATAATATTAAATTACGTACTTACCAATCGTAGTATGAATAATTCTTCCAGTTTTGATACTATGCCATCCTTTCTTGATGCAAATATCACAAACTAAACCAAACAGGAAAGAACTAACCCACATAGCAATATACGGTAGAGCCGTCAATGTACCAGTGGTAGCAATGTTGTACTTGAGCACATCGTGGGAGTATTTAGGAAGGTCTGTGACCATTGTGTAATAGCCCCAGTCATGACCAACCTGTGAATTAGAATAAAATTAACATTATTATACTTATAAGTAACTTTACATAGATTTAGATTTATTTGCAGTTTGCAGGAAATATATTGTGGACAATATATTTCTAATTATTTCCTTTATTTTTTTCCGGTTACTCGAGGTCCTATAGAGTAGAATAAAAACAATCTTTGCAAGCCAACAACAAATTTCAGTTGTTTACAAGTTTGAATTATTTGCTTTATATACTATTTAGATATACAAGAAAATAAGACTTTTTTAATATCAAAAAAAGCAATGCAGTCATTAGAAACTTTTATAAGTTCCAATGGTCTTAATTAAATTGCAACATCAAACGATTGACTACATTATCTGAAAGAAAACGAATTATTAAAACGGATATTAAATTTTTCGTGAAACGAATGAAGATCGTTGATTTTCTAAAATTATTATCATTATATTTAATGCGATTTAGTATTATGCGTACAAATTTTCTAATTTTAGAACATAGGTTCAATAGTAATAAGTAAATAGGATTAATTATAAATTTTATTTATTCTTATATATATATTTTTAATTTAAATTTAAATCTAAAGTAAAATATATTTATAATTGTCATTAGTTTTATTTTATTTTGATATTGTTGGTTTTATATTATTATTTAACACAGTTAACATTTAAATTGAATATTTTTTGCTATAAAAAATATTCAATTTAATTATATTTGTATGCCATCTAAACTAATCATGTCAGATGAATTCGTTCTGTATGTATAACATCTATTTATGTAATCGCGCATGTTATGTTTTTCTAATAAAGAATCTTGAATCTTGAATAAAAACTGTTACAAATATAGGTATTATTAACCAAGTTCCACTTGTAAACATGCACAACAAGATATTATTTTACTGCCGAGTCAAGGTTTGATGGGAACATAACGATCGTCAATATATACATAGATCTAATTACAATTTACAACGCGGGACTGATAAATAATATCATACCTACGTAATTGGTATGTAATAACAAATGTGTAGTGATAAATTGAATTAAACTGCCGTGCATAAATAAATAAAAGTATATGAATACATCCTTTAGACTTCGACTTCAATAATGACCTACTTATATTTATATCACATACATACGTCAATAATTTGTTGTATGCAGTTCTTGGCGATACATGATAAATTAAAAAAATGTGGAAAGAGAATTAATACCGAAGATTTTATTATACTATTTTTAAAGAGAGAGTTTATTTCGTTAGAAAATAAAACATTCCAAATTAAAATCCTTAGTATCATATATCCATATAAATATTTCTCACTTATATAGATATAAATAAATAATAAATAAAGACAATTCACACAGCGCCATCTAGATCCAAATTAAGCTATCTAAAGCTTGTGTTATGGGAGTACCAGTCAATTGATAAAAATACATAGATATGTTTTTTTTCGTAAATACATACATATTATACATAGAAAGTATCCAAATTAATACAAACAATCATACTCATGAATACAAATGTTTGTACCGTGTGAGGAATCGAACCCGCGATCATCGGAAATAAGGCGGTGTGCTAAGCCTCTAGCGAGGCTGTCACATATATAGTACATATATGTATATGATAATTCGCATTCTAACTCCATAGCTTAAACACAGCTTCCAAAGCAATCAGTTTGGTGGATAGAATATATGAAGCCGATGTACCCACGCAGACGATTTTTTACAAAGTCTGTGTATGTGTTTCATATATTACATGAAATATAAAAAATAACAATGACTTACAGCAGCACACACGAGTGCCCACACCGGCGCAGAACGTAATATCCCCTTCCAGGGAACCGGATCTTTCACACTCTGAGCTTCAGCAGTCGTGACGTTATTGTTCAAGTAGTTCAACTCCTTCTTTGAGATGTAGGGATGCGTGTTGGGTGTACTATAGCACAGAAGACTCTAGAAAGTGACGTATAATAGTCATATTAATATTGTTTCTTGTAAAATGAATAACTGAATATGAATTGAGTTATGCTAATTTAAAAACATAAAGACATATCAAGACAGAATAACGCTTCAATAAAATGTAGTCACTATTAGACATACATACAAAGAGGTTCACTGATAGTTTTATATATTTATCGATGTAAAGTCGTTTTTATATGATCACTTGCCACTATGCTCTGACTTATTAATCGTGATACAAACATCTCCTTTATTGTTAGTGTAAAGTCATGAAAGCACCTAGCTATAGTTCTGGTTAGTCAGACTCCAGTTAAAGGTTAAGTGACAGCAGTCCAGAGCGACGTAGTATTTTAGCTGTGATTCTAGCCTGACCAATAGAATGCACAATAATAATTATGTATATACACAAAAATGCAATCAAATCCCTGAAGATTTCAAACTACTATATTAACACAAAGACTTTGTTTCATTAATATTAAACAATATCTATTTAATTCAATAAAACGAATTTGGCCTCTAATTCGGCAGTTACTGAGTCGCTGTAAATTTATAATGCGGGTCGTATCATGCATAAATCATGGTATAAATGAAGGTGTCCATTCATTATGCACGATGTTCTTAGGTAGCTAGAATCCTTATTATCGATACTGAGAGAAAACCATAAAGCATTTATATGAATGTATTCAGTACTTAAAATTTAATAAACAATCACGTACTTTTTTATGAAATCATGAAATGTCTAAAAACTGTATTTTTTATATAATTGGAATATTAATAAGCTGACGTCCTCCTGATGGTAAGCGGAGTAATTGCTTATATACATGAACTACGGACGTTAACATGTGACACTGGCAATACTCATGTGTTGCCATTCTAGCGGACTGAGATGACAATTCAACTACCTAACCGCACCCTACAACCAAGCAGCTAGTAGCTGAAATTCCAACGCAGACAACTTTTTAGATTATATCTCAGATACTTAAGCATTTATAAGTATTACTTATCAAGATAATCTTTCACATCTTCATTAGTAAAATGATTAAGTGTTAAAAAACTGCGTAGTGCTGTAATTAGCATAAAAGTATTGCCCTCTACTTCTTTCGTGTTATAGTTACATGATATATTGGTGGATCGGATAAATAGTAACGTATAGTATAGGTATAGAGGACAAACATACAAACATTCATTTATATATATATATATATTATATAAAGATTATGTATGGAAACTACAATTAGCGGCAAACATATTGAACAAAATATACAAAGAAGTTTGCACAGTAGATAATTTACTATGCAGGTCATGAGGTATTAAAATCGTGTTCAAATTATTTGATATCTACCTGTTTCCTTTGCAGCCATATTCATATTCTATCATAGTCAGTATTCATATTAAAAAACGAATTACTTGAATATTTTAGTGAGCAAAGTAGTCGATTTAGAAGCGAATAAATCATCTCTTTTATAAAAATACAGATAAATGAAAGGTTACCTGTGCAATAACAGATTTATCCATAATTTTTATCTTATAATATATACTTTTTCCTTATTTCTCTTACGTTACTACTTTCGTCCCTATTTATATGCATTTTAATATTATCCTATGATATATGTTAGACTTTATATTCGAAACATTCGAAACAAAAGAACAATACCACAAACTGTATTTTCGTTAATTTAATGTGAATTAAGGTAGTGCTCAAACTGTGAACTACCAAATATTGTGTAACAGTTTAAATAAAGTTCCACAGTTTCGCAATGTTTGATCTGTTGTTTTAATTTTTGCGAATATTACCATTTTCATAACGAGTCCCATATCAAGTTTGAAAATCACATATAGAACTTAAATTTTACGAACATAATAATATTTTGCCTTTCCTGTGATAAACTAACTAGGACATTTGTTTTCTTAAAAAAACTCTTTAATATTAGTAGCAACAGTATATATAAAAAAAATCAGTAAAGTATAAATATATAATGATTAAATATGCCTAGACTTACCCATAATAGAAACCATAATATTCCAAATCCACCAAAGAAATAGAAAACATAAGCCCAATCTCTCCCATCAGCTAGCAGAATACCCGACATGAAGGACCCGAAGATGTTTCCAATTTGTGCACCTCCAAATACAAGGGCTCCTTGGAAACCCCTTTCGTGAGGAGGGACCCATCGCGCCAACATTATCATGAGCGCAGGCATGGTTGGACCCTGTGATATTACAACAATATTTACTGATATACTAAGACACGCTGACACGGCAGTAATTCCAGATAAATTAGTCAAAGACTTTGTCAACAGTCGATTTTGTGGTAAACGCAACCCTTAACATGCTCAAAATCCACTCGGTATATTTGAGTCCTCCCTAGTAACGAATTGTTTTGACGATCTCGATTATCTAGCGGTTTAGCATAGCGCCTTACTTCCAATAGGCATAAGATTGATTCCTCGCACGATATAACAAAATGTATTCATGAGTATATATGATTGTTTGTATTGGTCTGAGTTTTACTATTTATGTATTTAAAAAAACTATGAATTCAAGTATTACTATCGGTTATCTAATGACCACCCAAACTATAAGGGCGGTCAGAAATATAAAGCTTTTTTGTGTCTGCCAGATACGGACAACCTATAGGGAGATATTGAGTAGATGACGGTGCTCTCCACATATAAATTGCAATAAGATTCGTTTAATTTCCAAAATAAGTGAATTCAATCGTAATGAAATGTATCGATTTCTCAGTCAAATTAAACACAGTTGATAATTGTATAGATTAGATAAAGAAACATAAGAATTTACTAAATTATTAAAAAAACTAAAGTGAATTTTAAAAATCTTTTAAAAAAACACTTATTGTCTGAACAACTGACTTTAAATAGGAGGTCCTTTGTCTGAGGAATCTTTTTCAACGACCGAAGTCTGTAAGCATGGTCGGGAACAATAATGTCTGACTCACGGCGCGTTTAGCCAGCGACCTTATATATGCTAACAACACCTATTATATATGTACGTAGTATGTATAGGTTAACAATATATGTATAACATAACACATCACATCATTTTTAATCTATTTATATATTGTATAATGTTCTGTAATTGTATAATTGTTTAAGAGCTCGAAGTGTAATATATATACATTCACGTATATATGTATGTAAGTATTTAATTATAGGACTAACAGAATATCAGCGCTGCAGACTTATCTGTAGCTTCATGCTGAGTTGGTTGCCTCTTCATCATTGCGACACATAAAGCCACCTCCATTTTTATTTTATTTTGTAATATTATATTTCTGTATTATTTAATTTGTAAACTTTATTTCTATTTATAAAATGATCATGTATGGTATGTGTTTGTAATTGTTGAATAAAGAACTTATCCATCTATCTATCTAAATTAGCACATTTATATATTAGACATTTAGTTGAATTAAAAATTATATTATTGAAGTGACTTAAAATTGTATTAAATAAATTTGCTTTCAAAATTCCAACTTCATCGAATGTAGAAATGTTTGAAAGGGTAGGTAAGTTTAAAAGCATGTTCAAACTTTGAAAGCATATTGGATTGAAAAACTTAACCCTGTGATCTCTATCGCGAGTCACTACTAGGTCTGACGACATTCAAATCGACAACTCTCAGTTATTCCACAGAATAAACAAAATAAATCTCAATCTGATTCACTTTTCTACTGAATCCTTGAAACATTATCATGTTTATTTATAGAATATACCAATTAATTCGTAGTTTAGTACATTCAATTCCCATACCAAATGGAACATTGTTTGTATTTATGTTGTTTAATTTATTTATTGTTTAGATTTTTTCATATCGATTGAATCGTATAATTGTCAAATTAATAGTAAGTAAGCATTGAAAGCTTTTTGAGTGTCAGGTAATATTATTAAGCGCAAACTACAATAGCCAACCTATTTTGTTTTATATAGACTTTAGATATACGAGTATTATTATTTACATTTTAATTATATGTATTATAACTTTACAAACAGCGTATTGCTTACCAGCATTGCCCATTAACCGCTTTCCGTTTTTACTCTATGTTTAGCTGTTAAAGAATGCATTGGCATTATGATCGCCAGTTATACTACTTTTATACGCAATAGGATATAAATAAATAAATAATCTAATATTTACCTCTCCCATTCCTTGCAAAACTCGAAGTATAAACAACCATGTAGCTCCACCCGCTCTGATCACTACTGGAGTAAGGAAAGTGAAGAGAGCTGTACTTAACAATCCTACTCCCAAAGTCCATTTACCTCCAAATCGTTCAGCTAAATAGCCTCCAGGCACTTGGGTAGCTGCATAACCGTAGTAGAAACCACTTAGAATGAGACCCTGTGTTGATTGATCCCAGTCAAATATTGCATACTGAAACAATTGTACAAATATTGTATACAAATTGTACAAATAATGTATATACAAATATTCACGACTCTGATTACTTTGATACAAAAACAAATTTATGTTCATACATGTGATATAATCTATTTTCACGTTTACTTAATTTCATTAGGCAGTCAAGCCGTTTAATAAACAGACAGACAGATATATTTTTGCAATTGTATTGTGTGAAAAGTTTTTGTTTGAGACAAATAAAGATTATTATTATTATTATATCACAGTTTTTTTTTTATTCACCAATATATGTAATAGCTTTAACCAAAATAAGATCAGGTTAATTGGAAGTTAAAGTCGTACTGTGGGATCGCAATAAACAATATAAACAGATTTTCAACTTCCTTATATGACTTACATATATTTGTAATGTTATATTCATTTATAAATATAATAAATAACAATTATAAAATATATATTTATTTAAATACACTATTCCTAAAAAAATATTTTTAATTGTAAAACTCTACGACCATTATTATGGTCGATAATCATTAACACGTTTTTATATGTTTGTTTCAATATTATTGTATTACACCATTATCAAATTATTTGCATTGGACACTAAAATACCACGTTTTGTTTATAAAACAGTTTTTGGAATGTTTAAACCATAATATTTAAAACATAAGCTAATAGAGCTACTTTGTAATATCAAACCGTAATTTCAAGGTTTTTTAAAATACGTTCAAATTTTTATTTACTACTAAGTTAATGAAAAAATAAGGGTAAGTATTTTACGTTTTAAGTTTGTCATTTTAAAAGTATACATAATATATAAAAGACAGGATACAATATTTCAAGAACATATTATAATAGCTAGGTACGTATACAAAAACAAAATACAAATTTTAAAATTTTAAAAGAATCTTTTACCAACATTCCTTCATTTTTACAACAAAAGTAATGATTTTCAAAATCTAAAACCTTTATTACCCTTATTTAATGACACATTTTCTTCATGTATCAACATTTTTATTTATGTGTTATTATTTGCTTATTTAGTAGTCCGTATTTTAATGAAGAGTGATTCGGGTTGATCTAATTGATCTTTATAGCGTTCTCTTAAAACGGAAAGCTTCCCATGACTACTGGTAATTAAAACATTGTGACCATGTAAATATGTGTCAGGGTCATAAATAATTAAAGTTACGACGAACTAGTGATCTACCTCGGCTTTATGGGCGTTCGGTTTATGTAACAGGAGGCGTATAACTATATGCAAATGCGACTATGTAGGAAAATATCTCAAAACGATAGAGAAAACCGAAATCCGATGCATGGTTTAGAAGTAGGTGAGCTGAGAGACGGACTTTGCTATATATATAAAACAGGGACTTTGCTTTGTAACCATACGTTAAAACCTAAGGAAAATTAGAATTACTTATTTCCCTTTACGTCATTTGTTGTGTACAAGAATATATATTCATTCAGTATTCATTTAGTATATTCAGTTTTAAGTAATATTGAATCCAGGCTTATAAGATAAGATCTCTAAAATTATTTTACCTGTACGCTATACATTTCTTAACACAGTTTATTTAATTTCCAAACAAGCTAATTACCTACCTGATGGGAAGGGGTAACAATCGCCTATATAAAATATATACATTAATATTACCTATAGGCATCAGGTACCATACGATAAATCCCGTAATACCATTCATACCTCTTATCCTATAATTTCACTGCCTTACCGAAACCTAACTTACTAGGCGCCTGTAATAAGTAAGACTATTGGAGGTATCCAGACAAATTTTTATATATATACATATTTGATTAAACTTATATTCAGTAAAATAATTATATTCAGTTAAATAAACCGTACAATTGAAAACGTAGTATTCTTAATCTACATAAGGTTGGAAAATAAGCAACACATAATTAATTTGATTAACATATATATTGAGACTATCGATTCTGTCCTTTTTTTAAAGTACTTCTACACTAACACATGCCTGTACTGTATAATTTATTTAAAAAATACATTTTAGTTTTTAACAAAGCTGTTGTAATAATAAAATGTAAGTAACTAACTGTTAAGTACAATATTTAGTACACTGACATCAAACCATTGCATTACTTATATCAAACAATGATCTTGTATTAAACTTTTTAAACCCTACGGCCTTATTACAAAAAGATAAACCTTTTAGCACTATAAACCACAAAATGAAGTTTATCTCTAAATCGTGATTCGTCTATGGTCTAAAGTTAGACCTGCGATTAGTTTAACAGTGGTCTAAATGCAAAAAGTCAAACTCCATTTTAAAAATTGTATTGTAAGTTGTTGTTTTTCGAAAAATATTTTAACTAAATTAAAAATATATTAACTAAATATATTGAAAGCTAATTTTACGATAATAAAAATATATAAAAGACGTTATTTGTTATTTTTGCATTTTGACTTTGAAATAGTCACCATTCGAATCGATCCATAAAAATATCCCGCCGTTCCTTTTCTCCTACTTGTAATAACTGATTTTCGGCCTAATAGTACATTAACAAATATTATATATTAATGAAATAGTTATAATGAAGACATAAATAGAAATAAATATATATTTTTTATTTGAATTAATCTTTTCAGTTTTCTGGTAAAACGGAACGTAATTGTAAGACATGAGTGACTGATTTCTGTATGTAATATACTAGTACTAAGTAGTACTAAGTAGTCCTCTGTTAGATCTGGATTCGTAATAATGTTAGGCTTATTCCAAGTATTAACTTTAGGAATGGTTTAAACCACGACCATTTAGACCACGTTTCGTCCGAGTTTTAACAGATTTTTTGTAATAAGACCATAAGTAATTAATACTAATGTCTACGATGGTCCAGCGGATTAGCACACAGTGCACCGCTATAATTCTGATGACTACATTTCATTCAGAGTCGAATACTACCTTGCTCGATACATTAAGTATATATTTAAAAAAAAATTACTTAAGTATTCCTATCTGTCGTATAGAACTCACAATACAAGTAGTTAGTCTAGTTTGGGACTATATGGCACTATTATAATCGTCTTTATTTATTATTACTATTATCATAAAAAAAATATATAAAAAACTTTTTAATAAGAAAACATGCGTCATAAAAGTTCAGCCGTTAGAGACCTGAATCAGATAATGAAAATAATATAAAACATAAGTTATCTGGTAACTTACCGGTTTATCAACCTCAACTGTCGTAACATTATTAATTACATCGTCACTGGGACAAGCGTTTTCATCAAAATGATCGTTTGAAGTTTTGTTCAGCCGCACCATCTGAGTTATTGCTAAATTGAGACACACTCGCATTGTATACGCATTGCATACTCCAAGTAAACCCATAACACCTAAAATATACCGCTGAGGTATAACACAACCTGAAATAGAGAAAAATATTTAGAAATAAGTTTTTATTCGATATCATAAGCATTTTAGAATGATATTAATCCGTAGATAGCATAGTTAGAATTACTTCACATACGACTTCGTATAGACAAAACAACTCTACTTACTTTATCCTGTGATATTTAATACGTAAATTCGGGTAAAAGGTCAATCAAGGTTATATTCTACTATTTTTATGCATCAAACTTCATTTAAAGTTTTAATGCATCCATCCATACTTACAAACTTTCATTTGTATAGTATATAAGGAATACTAAAATGTTTATGGGAAAATTCATAAATGTTCATTCAACATTATATGGTATATACTTTTTCATTGCAAAACTACTTTATCAACGATAACTGATAACCATGCAAAGGATATTTGCTCTGCTATAAGATATGTTAGTTGTATTTATTTTGCATTCCATGTCAATGAACTGTTGTACGCCAGTGACGTACAGTTGCATCAAAATAAGTACAATGCAAATCTAGAATACAGAACCAACTATGGGAAAGTGCAGTGTGGGAAGCTTCTGACCCACATTTTCAATAAGATGGGCTGTGGGTGCTTCCATTATTGTAGAACGAATTTGCTATAAATGCATTAATATTGGATTGTCATTTGAAACGTAGGCGTACGAGTCTTTCTAAAATGTATTGTAATGTAAAAAAGAAACAGATATCAACAACAAATCACACTTTCTAGCATGAGGTGCGGACAAGACAAAGAACCATAAAACAATTGGGGTAATAAGGTTGAATACCTGTAATTAATGTAATTCAACGTATATTTTGTATACGTTGAATTACATTAATTATAATTTAAATTACTTGATAAACACTAAATTTATTAATACCAGCTGACCCGCGCAAGTACGTATGCACACTTACTTAACATTTATCATAATATTTCATCTAATTTACATAACATTCTTCTTAATGCATGTGTTATTCTGATGTATAGGCTATATTACTGTTAAGTTTCATCAAAATCCATTCAGTAGTTTTTGCGTGAAAGACTAATAAACATCCATCCATAATCACAAACTCTTGCGTTTAAAATATTAGTAAGAATTCTTATATAGATAAGTTTAATTATTTAATGTATTGTTATTTACTGTAATAGTGGTCTAGCGGTTTAGCATACCGCTTTATTTCCGATAGTTGCGGTTTCGATTCCGCGTATGATGCAAACAGTCGTATTCATGAGTTTTTGTATTTAAATTGGTTTGGATATTTTGTATGCATATTAAGTGTGTATTTGTGTGTGTGTGTATTTGCAATAATGAAAGTATTTATATCAGATGTCTAGTATAACATAAGCTCTGGTTGGATTAGAACCTGGTGTTGCGTGAATTGTCCAGTGTTATTAACAATATTACTTACATGATCGTAGGGTTCTAGTTAATGCATTATCTACTCTTCTTGATGGTACTGCTGTTTTTTGTCCAAGCAGGTTACGCGCCTGCGCAGGTGCTTCGCTTTCCTCCATATTTAAATCCAATTTTTAAATATTTAATGAACACTTTCGATATTGTCAAATATTATTAATGATTGTATAAATCTGAAAAATAATTATCTATTCAGTGTTCTAGTAAATATATAATACATACGTGTAAACTACATGTTCACCGGGAAGTTCCATCAGATGTACCATTGCCTATATTAAATGCGTTAGTAAGTAAACTTGTTTATGCAAGTAATTTTTACAAGTACAGAATATATCTTAGAAACGAATGTAATGGTAATAATAATATATAGACTTTCAAATTTTTTTTTAATTTTTTATATTTAATAAATATTTATCAAACTTAATATTTGTAATATTCTATCTTAAGTAACTTGAATTCACATAAGAGCGCTTTTTTTACTGTTCTAATATTGTTGGCCTAGTCTGTAACAGTTTAACAGTTTCATAGGACGAAGCATACAACAAAATATTTAAAATATAACATTTAGGAAAAAATATGTTAAATGGATTTGCACGTACAAAACGACAGTCAACATTTACTATGAAACAGTGTCGTTTATAGTATTTTATAAGTATAGTATTTCTATTTCAACTGGACAATATACCTCCGTATATGTATGCTTAATGACTGTATTTAAATACGGTAACTACAAAATAATCATTTTATTCATAGTGGTAAAAAAAATTGTTTCGTTATATAATGACATTTCACACTTATGCGCAGTTTTAAAATAAATCTTTTGCGACTTATTTTTAGCCTAGTATTAACTTTGAAATATTCATTGGTTATTATTTTAATAAAAATTTTGATAAAATCTTTTAAAATAAAAACCAGCTACATTAAACAATTTTTTAGTGTTTTAGCTAAAAATCTCTTTAGCCGTTATATTGTACACGATTTTTTTTTGACATGAATAATATTATTTATTATTTTTTACTATATTAAAGGACGATTTGAAATACAGAACTTTCATATCCCCCTGTACCCTCTCCTTCCTTTACCACTTCAAAGTTTATTTCTAGCATAAAATAATCAATATCAAGTTGTAAATGTTGTAATCCCTGTTATCGACAAGTTAAAATTGAATTGAGGCGGTCATAGTATAAAAAGCATAATCTTTACTCAAACTCTTATCTTATCTCTATCAGTTTGAAACGCCGGCATTAATAATAGAATTTTCTACTGATACAGCACACTAGTTACGTCTACAATTTTTTTGCGTGTATAGGCAAAAAATTATCGTTATTTTTTTTATATAAGTATATATTTTTACTTTTTGAAACCAGTCATCAAGTAAAATCAACTACTACCCGATCTACTTTAGTAGAGAAAATAAATTATATCATTATTAATGAAATCTGTAAATAAATGAGTTCTAAAACCCTTTATTATTAATGAATGCAAAAATATTTAATAAGTTTGTACTATCTGTGCCATAGTAACTCCTAGAAGAACGAATGGGCCGATTACGATGTGGTAATTTTTTGTTTGAAAGCAAATCTAGATGGTTCTTTACTACAATTTATTAAAGATTGTTTTATGATTCCGCAATCATGGGTTGAACCATGTTTAATTTTTTATAATAATAAAATATATTATCACTAATACATTTAATCTACTTATTTTTACAGAAATGCTAAAGCACATACAATGATGATTTTCAAAAACATCCCTTTCCCTAATTTCTGAATAATATTTGCTTGATATAGCGTTAAACCACTCATAAACCACAAATAAATATAAATATTAAACTATATTTAATAACAATATTGAACTATACTTTATACGATATATTAAATCGACATTAAAATAAAAAAATAACAATGTAAAATAATAACAAAGTACTACACTTTTAGCAAGTAACTTGTTATCTATATATAATAATATATAAATACCTACTTTGGATGTTCTGTTATCCATTAAAGTGTGATTATATGAAATAACTAATAATTGGTTTTTATAAACAATAAATTTACAATCACATAAGTATATTTTATTATTTTTTATAACATTCAGACAGCATTTTTTAATTTAAGTGAATATTTGAAAGCGTTTTAAGCATACAAGGTGTTACCATAGGTATGTACAATAGGTATTCTGTTGAGTAATAATAATTTCCCGATGTAATATGAGTATTTAATAAATTCTAGTGTGTACTTAGGTCATCGCGCTTGGAATTTGAACATTTTTAGATTCATGAGAAACAAAAGCTAAACTTTATCTAAAGACTAATTGTCATTTAGATTTGTAACAATATTATTAAATTTTAAAATATTATGATATCGAATGTTGCTTATAAATCAAGTACTAAGTAATATTAATTAGCGAATGTAGCGAAGTCGAACTTTACCGTTATAGAGAAATCGACTTACGATAGCATTACGTAAAGAATATTTAAGGATTTTTGTAAAATAATTCTTTATTTTGTGTCAAATCTACTGATTGCTAACCTTTAAAAATGACTAGAATCTCAACCAAATTTATAATCCGTCTTCAAGCGTAAGTATAATACAAGAATAGATAAAATATGTACAAAAAGAATATATTTATATGTGCGCTCTTTTTAAAGTAATTAATAATAGTTTTTATATCTGACCAAGATCAATAAATAAACATAGAAATACTTACGGAGTAAACTTATACAATAATTTCAGTCATTAATTACAATCAAGCACTGCACTACTCCACATTATAAACATGCATAAAAACAATCACACATGCACTAAAATTGTTGCAAATCACAATATGGCATGCGCACGAGTTAACTCATTTATGTATGTGTATTATCAATTTTATTTATATGTGCGTCCGATCACTATGCGTGTTTCCTACAGAGCGGATAAATGGCGAATATTGTCATCTGGTGTATATGTTACCGACGCTGGTTACATAGGAACCAAAACCACGAGGTGGTTAGCCTTGAATCAAGTAAAGACCACTGCTGACTCGAACGATTCGTCGTATTAAGGTTCAGTTACACCGAGCGAGCGAATTCGCATTCATTAAATGAAATTTTATTGGTATAAAATTAATATTATACAAGCGTTCTCACGTTTTTTTCCTTCTTCGATTGTACTTAATCCAAAGTCGTATTCCCAATATACATTCGCGGTATGATTATAACCAAGTTATAAAATTATTAAATATATAAGATTATCCTTGAATTATATAGAGAAGGGAATTATGACCACGTAATAATAGTAACTTGTCAGATCGACTTCTACACGGTCTCTCTTTAAACCATCGGAATTAATTGCTCGTGAATTTATCATGATAGGTTAACTGACCTGACTTCATCCTCATAATATTATCCTCCATTGGTGTCCTGTCAATATATATCGTTGGCAGTCGGTAGGGTTCACCACTCCATTATCATTAATTTCGTAAAACATATTAAGGTGCATTTATCTGACAACTACTCCTTTAATTTTTGTTTAAACACTTATATACTCACATTAAAACAAGGGGGAAAGGCGAAGGCGGAGGCATTTCGTTTCTTTATTTATGCTTTTTGTTTGAGTACTATGTGACTATGTACCTAATATACTAGGCAAAAACGAACTGTCTACATATATGGTACAGTCAAAATCAAGGCATGCGTGCAAAATGGTAGCTTTTAAATAGTTGATAGAAATGATATTATAATATAAAACAAGATCCCATTTTGCCCTCATTCTAGTATTTACTTTAAATTTTTCTATAGAAAATAAAATTAAATATGTTTTACTTCATATATAAAAATACTATAAATATTAAAGTCTATAACAGAGTAAAATTAATTAATACTGGTCAACAATAAAAACTATAATATTTTCTGTATAACTGTATTATTGTAGGGAATCTGTACTGCTTGTCCCAAAGTACAGGACTTTTCCTATTAGGGAGCAGGGTTTCACCTTATTTTTAAGTATAAAATGTAACATTGTATAGTGCTGTTAATAAATAAATAAAAATACTAACTGACTAATTACTCAACTGACAATATAGACTTATTCACAAACCAAACCATATAATTTATTTTACCTAATTTTTATTATTGAGTTAGCATGTTAAATTATAAATGGAAACTTCTTCTTAAAGAATATTCTGGACTACTCCAGTTTGGTCGCATATTGAACAATTTTTATTTCATATTATCGTTTATGTAATATTTTGTTTCAAATACTTTTATTATTATAGATAAAATAAATAAAACTACATGCTACTACTGACTGAATATCTACTCGGAATAATTTAGTTCTAATTCCAAGGAAATTATACAAGTATAAATACAGGATAGCGTATAAATGTCAAGCAATAATAACTTGGACGCACATCCTTACGTACGTCTTTACGTGTTTTGTGATATCTATGCGTTACAACTATAAAACAAAATGAGGAGATTCAAATTTATAATTTTTGTAATTGGAATGAGTACTCCTGATGGCATGTTGTAACTGTCACCTTTATTGATGATCAGCATAGTAGACATGTGATGCTTGTAATATTACTCATGCATTACCATTCCGAAAGACTAAGATATTATGCCTTAACCCTGTAAGTTCACTGTCCACCCTTCAACTGCAACACAGATTACTAAAGAAGTTGCTCGGCTGCTAAATAATGAGAGACTGAGGTAGCCACGCAGACAATTTATAGCAAAATCAATCTTGGTAAGTTTCAGTTTCTCAGTTTCATAACAAAATTGGAAAAAACAATATCACAACATAACATATAAGTTAAAAAAACATGTAATTTGAAATAGTCATATAGTTTCATAGTTTGTTGGACTTACAGTACATAATATCGACTATAATATGAGCTTGATCTACATTTTATTTTAACATTTATAGAGATATATGAAGGTTCAAGCGTAGTTGTTATATCTGAATGAATAGAAATAATATTTCATGTTTACCTATAATGTTACAAAAAAAAGCGAAGTTTGTCTGCACATATTACTCTTTGTCCGTCTGCTCTGTGAAGTTTATGTTCCACCAGTGCCAGAATAATAAATATAAAAAGATTCTTGATAAATGTCCCAAACGTAGGTACATGTTTACTCTGATTATTTATTATTAAAAATGTAGTTTTAGTAATAAAGAACAGTTAACTACTAGTAAATGTGTATATCAATAGCAAATATAATACTTATCTTTTTAAAAAACCATCCTAATCTCCTGTATGAAGGGCCATCCTCAATAGTACTTACCGATAAGTTAACCTGTAACTCTGTAATTCCCCTGTTATTACAGGTGCTTATGGGTGTGATAATCCCGTACCATCCGGTCTTGCGTCAGTTTTTTTTGTATGGCGTTGGGGCAAATATGCTATCAAAAAAAAGCATTGAATACCTATATTATAGTATATCTACAGAACTTTATAAAATATCTATTAAGTTAGAAACTTATTTAAAATTTCTATCCCAATATCATAAATGTTAATTTAGGTTACAATGTCGGTTAAAACGAATAGGTAAGAATCTCAACTTCACACAATTGAGTTAATTATTTTCATTACTGATTTAATTGTACATATATACCTAAGATTAACGAATCGTTCAGAAATCTGAAATATACTTAATATACAGATATATAGATTAAGTATATTTAAAAATCCGAGTGTATCAATAAATTTATATAAAAACTTAAGGTATTATAAATTTTAAATGCTCTCTTTTTTTATATGTATATAATGTAAATTTGAACTCAAATGCTTCTTTTTCAAATCAAATTATGTCTGGATGTCTTTATTGGTGTGTTACAGACTCTTATGATGTAGTTAATAACCTCTGGCAATACTTTTATGAACTCCTGCGATACAGGTTCGCCTAGTGCGGTAAATCCAATGTATAAAGTTATGTGAGTCAGACGTTAAAGTATTGTAATTTAGTCTGTATATACCTTTACATTCTGTTTACGTATCAATACCTGTTATATGGTTTAACATTATTACAAAAGTTGCGCCGGCGTCGAGCTTCTCAGGTTCTTAGCAAGCATACCTATATTTGAATTTCAAAGCTATTTTTATCCTTTAGCCAAATAATACTAATTTAGTATAATGTTCCTATTTATATTTCCACTGTTGAATATATTAACTGTAATAATTAGAAAATAGTGTTTTTGTATTGCTTTCAATTATTTTTTGTTATTTTTAATTAATAAAGTAATATAATAACATTAAGAAACCTTATCGAAAGAGACTAACTGTGTTTTATATTTTTCTTGCTTTTTTTTCAATATGAATTTTGATGTAAATTTTATATCATAAAGACAATCCATTCTATAGTTTAACCAAATAACTATACGCAACACTTTTGTTAGTTACTGTTTATATTTATTTCTAATAATTTACAAAGCCTAACTGAACTATTATAATCAAGATTATACATGTAGAAGACAAAAAAGAATAGAAGTTCATATTTTAACTCATTTATTGATATAACTAAATATTTTTGTGTAATAGTAAACATAACAATATTTTTATCAGCAAATCATACGGCTATAGATATCATAGTTAATAGACTTCAAATGATTGATAACATACGCGTAATATGAACTTGACCCTTAAGATAATTGGGCTATAGTTTTACATATTGTTATGGTATTTCTAGTTAACATAGTAGTTGAATAGCGGAGGTGTTGAAGGGCATTTTAAGGAAATTACAACATTGTATAAATATACAATTTTACGGACTATACTTTTGTTGACAACTGGTCAAGAATATCTTAGGTTAGTGTTGTTATTATTGACAATCAATAAAAACTTTAGTCTTTACTGTTATTTGTAAAGTCTCTTGAATATTTTAATATCTTTATTAAACCGTCAAAAAGTTTTGACGGTTTACTGGGTTTCTTTTTTTTGTTTTGCATGTGACTATGCATGATAGAATGGGTTTTCTTACGTGATATGTTTTACCCGCCCAAGTATAAAAACTGCACTACGGATGTTCCAGAGAAACAAGATATCAAGACTCTTATCCTGCCATCTCATTAACCAATCGCAAAGAAAGTTGCTTGTTGAATGGCTACAGTAAAATAGATGAATCTGAGTAAAATACACAGACGACTTTAATTAGACTTGAATTCGAATTTAATTAGATTGTAATAAATTTTATATCAAC
The DNA here is from genome assembly GCF_030625045.1 of Achroia grisella. NCBI lineage: Eukaryota > Metazoa > Arthropoda > Insecta > Lepidoptera > Pyralidae > Achroia > Achroia grisella. The sequence continues at coordinate 1,929,912 of NW_026712655.1, read as the reverse complement.
TATGTCTCAGATTAGTGTTCACCTTATCAAGGAATCAAAATATTTATGGATAATATAATAATCTGATTAAATTTTATCTTCTAAATATCAATGCTAATTCTATAAAAAAAATCCATTATCTCAAATACTAACAATAAACTACTACTATTACCTACGTATCAGAAATTTGTAGGTTAATATTTTTTTACATTAACTTTTGACCTACATTAAGATCACACATCTATAAGATGAACTAAATAGATATATAAAATACATTAACTTAATTATAACGTAACGACTTAGCATTAAAATTTTTGAATCCTGCTATATGCTGATCCAAAAACGTTAATATATATATTTAAAATAAAATTCTAAGAATTTAATTAATGTTCTATGAATTTTATATTATAAATATTAGGAACATCCATGTTGTGGTTATGATCATAATTCAACACAAGAAACAAAATTGAGTAGATACTGTTATAGTTTGCGAAATAATAAAAAGACTGGTCTATTACAGGATTCAACGATATAGCTCCAGTATAGGTACATGAATGAGATTAGTGTAAACCATATTTGGCGACCACAGTCCAGAGTCGCTAACCAATTTACATACAACATATGCAGCAAACTTGAATACAAATGTCTCGAATTGCGACCTTCATCTTTTATATAATATTAATTATATATGTAGGTACCGTCTTTAGGTATAGCATTTAAATTTATGAACGCGAAAACGTAATCCATAAATCGGCCAATCAACTCTTAAGGGCAATCGTACACAAACGCGCCTCAGCAAGCGAATTTCGTGCAGAATGCTGAGTAGATTGCGTAGTGCTAAGGAACGATAGTGCTATCAAACTTCTCGAGGCGGTTATAGACAAATAATGGCTTCATTCTTCCATAACCTTAATTTTCATTATAAATTACAAGTTATGTAATACCAAAGCAGTACGTGAAACTAGTACATAAATTGATAGTAAAGACTAAATTAGAGTGCTGTACATGAAACTGTTAAATAAATTAATTTCGGGAAAAGAATTTAACGCCATTAGTTCATAATGTAAATTACAGTACATACCTAAATTGAGGATGTGAATGACGTCATCAAATTTCCTCTCCACTCTACAAAATGATGTTATACGTATGCGCGGATATAATCAGTATAATAATTTATCATACATCCACCATACATATATATTACTGTCCTTTCGCGGAATAAAAGAACTTTTACTATTATAACGGGATATTGTTTGTAAATCCATCCATTCATTTTCAAAATGCTTAATTCTATTTGTAAGGAATGTCTCCTTACAAATAGAATTAAACATTTCGAAAATGGAATATCGACTATAAAGCGGCGATATTGTTTTGTCTCTTTTAAAAAATATTTTTCGTTCATTCCATGGCGGCACCAATAAAGATGTCAAATGTACTATAGAATTTAATAAATTTGTGATTATTATTACCGATTTGCAATATTCTTCTACTAATATGAAACCATACTGAAAAAGCTGCTTATGATAGGCTGCTTATCTAAATATATATAATTCAAAGGTGACTGACGTAGTGATCTATCAACGCACAGCCCAAACCACTGGACGGATCGGGCTGAAATTTGGCATGCAAGTAGGTGTTATATATACTATAACGTAGGCATCTGCTAAGAAAGGATTTTGATAAATTCCACCCCCAAGGGGGTAAAAGTTTGTATAAAACTTTCTCAGTTTTAAACCGATCGGGCTGAGTTTGCATACATAAAGCTACTATGACGTAGGCATCCTCTAAGAAAGGAAACAAAAGTAAAGCTGCAAAAACCTAATTAATAATAATACTGCTTTTGCGAGCGAAGCCGCGGGCAAAAGCTAGTTATAGGATATAATGCTTGTGATATATTTTTAGGTATGTATATATATATGTTAATAAATTGATGAATGTTTTATTCCTAGTCTTCTCTTATGATAAAAGGGATCTCTAGGTATAAAAAGTATTGGTATTATACATTATACTATTGTCACGTCACTGTATGCATTAGTTAGTATTAAATTCATATGTAAAGAATATTGTATAACTGCAGCGCGTGCGGCGAGTTTATGTGTGCGTTTGTTTTTACGTTCTACTTCGTTAAGCATCTTTGTGGTTTGAGTTGAATATGTGACCTTCTAAACAATGCGAGCTGATATTGTGTTTGTATATTTTAAGCAATTATATATATATGTAAGGCAGCTTACCGCATAATTTATTTACTTACCGATTAAAACTAGTCGGAAAAAGCATTTTTAGCCAAATTTTTAATAATGGGTAAAAATACTTTTTCCAATAATATTACAAGTATGACTTTCAATAATATTTTCGAAAGCTCATTTATATATGATCCTAAATACCAGAAATACTATTTCACAACCATCCAAATATCAAATCACATGTAATAAAATATCTAAAAAATTCTTTGTCCCGTCCTACATCCTCATACAACATGTAGTAGATTTAGCATTTTGATAACCCACTTTTCAAATAACCAATAAAATGTTCATCTATTAATTTAAAATTAAACGAGGAACCCGTGATCATCAAAACGAGGCTAAAAATGTTTATTTGCAACAGAAATGAAACGTTTAAATAATAGATAAATATGTTTATTCCATTGTAAGAAATTCCTAACGATGACACATAATAATATCACAATTATACATTCCAATCATTGTTTTTATAAATTATTTTAAGTATATTACTAAGATCACGAGACATGTCCTTGTATGTCTAGCTGTATTATCGTAACGATAAAATTGATTAATAACATTATAAGATGTTGAGACACATTAGATAAGTCGGTGACAATTGTGACAAGTAAACAAAAACAATCTAATTAGTAAAGAAGTATAGTTAGTTTAAAATATAACTAATATTATATGAGAAACTGTCTATGCCTCCATTTGTTTCCATTTACAACTAAACACTTTTAAAGATTTTAATAACAATGAAGATAGAAATAAACTTGTTACTACTATTTAATAAAAAATAAAAGCAGTAGTTCTTGCTGAAGACAACCTTTTTGATATTTTTTTTTCATATATATTAATGGAATATGATATTAAAAAGATAGATATAAAATACGATAAAATATAAAAAAATCTATAAAAAGGTTGCCTTCAGCAACAACTACTATTTTCGTTTATTTTTTTCATACTTATATTTATTTTACTCCTTATTCAGAAAGCTTTACAAGAAGAAGGAGCAATAAACATAAATATTGCTCTTTTAAATAATAAAATTTGACGTAAAGAAATATTGTACCATCGGATAAAGACTATCTTTTATCTCAAAAAAGCATGGAACCTGGAATAAAAATGGACAGAAATAGAATGTCTTTATCTCAGAACTCTCTTTTTGATTGACGAATAAAAATTCATCTATTCGTCATTCTTTCATAATTTTATAAATGTATGCTTATACTAATGATGGTTTTTGTGATTTTATGTAAGTCATGCATGAAAAAGTAACAATAAAATATTACTGCATATTGTAGTTTCGAATTACCTAATTATTTATACTTGCAATTGTATTTTATGCACAATGCATAAAATAAAGCTATCGCGTGAATGAGTTCTGAATGCAAGGGATGTGAGTAAGTGACAAACAATCAACTTAAAATGGTAATAAAATATACATACAACTTTTGTTTTATTAAAAAGGATTCTTGATGTATCTACTCATTAAGGCGCTAAGATATGCACTGAGTACAAATTATTAGTAAAATTGTCAAAATGTTAGTAAAACCATATCAAAATTCGTTGCTTTGTTTAGAGAGAGCAGAGAAACACAGAAATGAAAATAGTATGAAATTTAGTTTTACACTAATCATATAGGTATATGATTCGACTACCTAACAAGTTTATCAAAGTATAGTCAAAATCAATAGAATATAGAGCTATTCTGATATCTAAACCGGTTTATCCGAGGTTGAGACTTGAAAATAGCGTTTCTTTTCATGCATGGAGAATACATTCTCTGAAAACCCTACAGGAACAAGATAACCGGATTAGCTTTAGTAACGTCACGTTAAACACTTAGTCAAATATGTATACTTTTAATGTATGACAGAAACTCCATTAGTCCTGTCAGTATTTATACAGTATATACACTGACGTCATATGAAACAAAAAAGCCGCGGATTGTATAATTTGCCCTTTATAGCTCTTTCAAGGACTTAACAATAGATTTTTTTCATTGTGTTGCAAAACCATGGTCAAATACATTATTGTGCCCTACTGTGCAATTACGAAATATTTCCCATCATCTATGCTATTTCCTCCATACTACAATGATGTCATATTAGCGGTTGATCTGTTTATTTAATCAACTATTAAATTCCCCTGTACAATGTTTTGTCTCCTCACGTTGTTTATCTACATTATTGGGTTCAATGTCATCATCTACAATATTAAATAGCTTGAAACATTAATTTGTTTCCCTTGTTGGATGTTATTATACGAGAAAGCCAATCATCAAAGTCTCAATTCTAGGCTATTCTAAAATCATATATTCATGTAGGACATTTTAATCGCTTGTAAACATTTTTTTTTTAATTCGATACACACAGCATGGCAACTTATTTAAACGATTTAGGTATTCACCACTTATTATAATATTTTCGAGTTTTCTTTCTATATTAAATTATTAGCTATTGTTTTGTTTTACGAGTGAACTCTTACAGTAGTCGTAATAAACGGAAGCATTACTATGTTGTACCATGAAGTAATTACTACATATATGTACAGTTATTGTAATAAAACTATTGTTATCCTTATTTAAGTCATTAGAGTCCATTACTAACCTAGATATGCAATATGAGTCCTGTTAAAGAATTTATTGTATTAGGATGGCGCATACTGGCGTCAATAGTTCCGTTAATTGAAGAACTACAATTACTTTTACACCTTTCATAGATTATTATTTCGCATATTATTATTTTACAGATTACTATTCCATAGATAATATACTAATGTATTTACTACACAACAACTTCATATAGCTTCTGAATGACCGAGTAAGTAACATTTTTCGGTTCATACATTATTCAATTATGTTATCCAAGTTGATTACGTAATTATTCTATTATCATACTTGCGATGGAGGTGATGAAAATACAAAAATAAACATATCGTTACATATACCATATATTATTATTATTTATTTGAAAAACTAGTTATATCTTGCCCCTTCATGGATGCTAGATGTCCGATTGTAGTGCTAATCCTACCATGGTAGTATTTATAAATAGTTGTCTGCGTTGGTCTTACTTACATTAGATACCAAGCAGTTTGCTTTGAAAGTTTCGGTTGAAGGGAGAGATGACACAGTGATATTATATGATAAAAAGCGTAACAAATTATCCTACGGAATGGTACGAAACGCATAAGACGGTTGCCACTCACCATCAAGTGGGTCGTCAACTTATCTAGAATGCATGATCGGTATACTAGGCATCTCATGATAATGTGATATACGTGGTGTTTTTGTGATCAAGTGAGCCATCAGTGTATTTTCTATTCTAAAAATAATAAAAATTATCTCACCGGTCAATTCGTAAATTAGATTTTTATTAGTTTGGTACTAGATATATATGTATGCTAATGTATGTTGGAATTAGTATAAGGTCGTGGAATAACTTAAATATATTTTAATTGCATGATTCTTTTATACTGTAACAAAGTACTTAATCATTAATTTATTATCGGAAATACAAGGCTAAACTGTAGATTAGTATTCTTAGGAAGAACACAAGGAAATAAAGTGATAACTATTAATGTACGTAGGTACGTGTACAAATTGTAATATACAAACATTAGACATATTGTTATTAGATGACCTCAATGATCTAGAGGTTAAGCACGATGTCACCCCCGTATTGAAGCCCTAATCTAAGGAAATTAATTAATAGAACTATTTAATAATCGATTTTTTTATATATCAAATAGTCAGTTTTAAGATACTAATAAGTATTAACTTAATGGATTTATAGTATTATGTTTAATTTCACTACCAATAGCAAGAGACTACAAATATTCAGTGCGGAAACCTGATCATTGCCACTGGAAACGTTTGGATGAAACATTACAAATTTAATAGTTTTTTAATCCGACATTTTTGTAATCTTGCGGTTTACACAGCATTTCACTTCGTCGAGGGTTCGAGTCCTCGAGCAAACAAATTGGACTGACTAGTCCACCCTTGATGTGTTGGATATATGAGAATGATTTCTCGTATCGATATGGGTGTTTTTGTTATGTATATTTTTTAATGGATGATAATGTAATTATGCATCCGCCTACGCTAATGTTTTACGCTAGAGAGGCAGAGCAGAGTAAATATAAAATTACAAACAAAATAGCAATAAAGCGCTCTGTTGTTCATCAGAACTTTGTTCAATAGAAGAATGATTAATTACTATTTTATTAATTTATTTATGTACTCTAGGATTTTTAATATTAAAAACAATATATTTTAGTAATTGAAGTGTATATTTATTATATTATTATACATAAAGCATACACTATTATTATATGTCTTCCGTCATACATTTAGTTATGTATACATTTTTTAGTTTAGTAGGTAATACTTATTATCTAGATATCTATAGCTAATAGGTATTTAAATACTTAATTATTTCACACCTTCTCGCGTGGGTAGATTAGTATATCAAATATCAATATGAAATAGATTAATTAATTGAAATTAACTAATATAATTATAAATTAAATATACACCATCATATGGGTATAAAATATATAATTAATAAACCTAAGAACTACTAATAGTACTTACTTCAAGAATCGCATGTATTTTTCCACTTAATGTATGTATATTTATTATACGGATTATGACGAGTTTATACTAGGACTTATGGCCGGTTTCGCGTCTAGTTTTTTTTAATTTTATTACGGTTATAAATTAAAGACGTGAATTAGTAACCTTGACAAGAGTTCTTATAAACTTTTTTATACCACATATTACTATATATACAGAGAACATATAATTACAGAGTACCTAATGAAGTACAAAAGGCATCTGAAATCTCTTCCACGAAATGGAAGTCTGAGACTTAAAATTACCTTAAAGATAAAGACTGTATATATTTCCGATAGATAAAAAATGGAGGAAAAGTACATACGAGTAGGATACGAACTAGGAAATTTATGATGGTAAACGGTCAACGAATACTAATAGATAGAAATAGAGTATTCATAGAAAGTCGTGGCCATTTTGGGTTTATTTTTATAATTTTCTAATACTTTTTACTTTTCAACACAATTAACATTGCTTAATAAATAAATATAATTAAACATATATATTATTTTCGTAGGTGCTAGTAAAACAAAAGTTAATATAGCTATTAGAAAAAACTTTAGAGGTACATTTAATATTTTTGTACAACATGTATTATCCATAACATAATTATGATAATTAATAAAAATGCTACTCAATGGGCAATAGTTTAATGCTTTAATGACCACAGGAACATATGTGTCCCCAATCAAAACGAAAAATATATTTATGTATATATTTGATTTCGTATGATAATAAATATATATATATATATATATATATGTATATATGTGTTTTACGCATTGCGATATAAATATTTTTAACTAGTTTCAAAAGTAGACATAATTTAATTTTGATATGAACATTCTAATTAATACTATATTAAACTGGAGAACTATAAAAAATCTATTACCTATAAAAAGGAACATAACTATGTACTACATATAACTGTTCCATAGATTTTATTTACAGATCAATATAATAATTGGATCATCCTATAATTTAATCACAGAAACTGCAGTAATTTTGAATTTATGTAATAATTATTGTACAAATTCATAATACAACTTATATACTGGAGAATATGGTTTCCCACATTCTAGAATAAATATAATGTCATACATTATTATTAAATGGCACTTCATAATTTACCCTGTTAAATTTCTACCATAACCGGTTTAATTTTTTAATTAATTTTAATGGTAATAAGTTACAAATAATACAAAAGCGATACTACATCAACAATAATTGTTAAAGAATTACTACTTAATAAAATAAAACTATTCAATAACTAATAGTTTTATTTATAATAGAACTTAATATTACTATACATATACCTAAATATATATATCTGAAAATATATCTGGTCTATACAATATATAAATAAATATTTTCTGTAAAATAATAATGAGATATTTTTAAATAGCTATAGCGTTATATATATAGAATTGTGTTTATTAAAACCACTTAAAATATAGTATGTATTTGTACTTTATCATCAACTGTGCATCTCTGTAGGTACTGAAACGGCATGAGTAATATAAATTACATTATAGAAGATAACAATATACCTTCACGACTGCTATCCTAGTTAGGTTAGTCAGAAGTATTGTAAACTGCCATCGTCGTGGAGAATGCATCACTTAACATGCTCAATTTTTGGTTAGTTTATTTGAATTCAATAAACATGGCACAGTGATACTGTAGTCTTTCAGATTAGTTTAGAATGTTTTATCGGTATATCCATTATCGAGGAAATAAATTAACACACAGTTAGTTATATTTTGGTGCCGGGCAGATACGAATTCAGGATATTCGAGGTCCAAGTCATAGTAGACACCAGACCACGACTGACACAATTAATTAATATAAATATTACAGTAAAGGGAGGGAATTGCTAGTACTTGTGACTAAAGTAGCCATTACTGTAATGTAACCCTAACAGGTTGACCGCAGCCACCCCTGGAAAACGCCGTTGTGAAGTCCTTATAAATTTGGCACGATGGGTTAACTTTCCTGACTTTATGTCCATCCGATTGTCTTTCATTGATATATTATTATGTGTGGTATCGTTTGCGTCGGTAATTTAACTATTAATATATCACTTATAATACAAATAATATTATATACTTATGTAAATAATGTTCTTAAATAAAATGAACAATAAATTAAAAGCTATTAGTATGTTTTTGTAACTTAAATTATAATATTTTAAATCTATATCACAATTCTACTGGCTATGTTGGTTCGGCTGTTGCGGCTAAAAAAATAATTAAATTGTGTGTGAACCTACATTTGTACTATGGAAGTAATATTTAGTAAGATATTTTTATCTGTGAAAATACTCTGTTGATTAAAAATTCGAGTATGCTGAAATGCTGAAAATAGAATTCTACAATAGTCAATTCCAGTTTTGACGAAAAAATATATTTTTGTAGCAAAAAGTATTAAATTTCTTACATTATTTCAATTAATACACTTATTATTACAACCTAAGCTACTACTATAAATTATCTTCTATAAGCAATAGCTCAATATATAAGATAGTAAATCATCCGTAACATACTAGATACAATTACATGAATTTTCTCTCAATGGCTCATTACTTTAGAAAATTGAATAAATAACAAGTAATAATGAAGCGATTTCAGTTAGTAACTTGGACAAGTTTTGTTAACTGATGTATAATTACAATCTTCAAAGGCGATTTATCTTTATAGATAGCAATTAATTTAGATATGTACAATTTTGTATATACCTTAATTACGAATTAGGAATTTTAATATAGCTGCATGAAAGTTCATACTCCACTAACTAAAAGTTAATAGTTATAGTAGATATTTGCCTATAATGCAGAATTTTCCTTTTCACTCTTTTTGTTCTTTTTACTCTTTTTACTTTTTTCTTTATCCACATCTGCCTGTTTCAGTGGTCCATGTTTCCATTCTGACGGGTACCCGTACTGTCTCACATCATCCCACCATTGCTGCTTACCATCGGCCCAGAAGATGTAGACTACATTAGTGCCGACCAAAACGGCGAAGCATACCCAGAACGCCACCCGCCATTGCGATAGCGTGGACTGAAAAAATAATACATACATACATATTAAAATTCTAACAAAATCTTTTGAAATCTTTTGAAACTGTGATTTTATTTCAGAACTTGCTGATTATAAAAAAAATAAGCTAGATAATTAACACAGAGCCATTTTGTCAGAAAAGCAGAACTTGTGTCAGTAATAGACAACTGATATAAATACTTAGATACTTTTTTTTACAAACAATCATATGATTGTTTGTAAATACGTAAATACAAATATTTGCATATTGCAAGGAATCGAACCCGCGATCATTAGAAGTAAAGCGACATAATCGCTAGACGACCCAGGCCGTCGATTATGAGATTAAAAAATCATGGTTAGGTGGATTTTTATGAAAAGAAACTTTAGTAAATTAAGTGTTCTCATAGAAAACATTTAATTGTCTAATTAATGAAACTATTGCAGTAAAGAAATTATTTTTTTTCTAATGTTATGTAATTTTAGAAATCGAATACTATAGTTTATATGCACTATATAGATATATACTACTCTGTGTGTTACAGTATGTACTATATAGTATCTATAAAAGCACCTATTTTGTGTTACAAAAACAAAAATACAAAAAACTTTATATTGGTAATCATTTCAATTTTTTTCTTATGAGAAATTCATATAAAATATTATTAAAAGTATTAATTGGTAAATTTCCTAAGTTAAGTTAAGAGAGTCGTGAAGTGTTCTCACGATACTCCTTCAACTACTCTGTATATGAAAAGTTACAATTAAGCGTCATTGAACTAAACCAGGATCAAATCTCAAAAGACATTAACTTTAGACGAAGCCCGCAAAGTTTGCGACGGCTTTGTGTGGTACTTGACAATGAGTTCAAAAGCGTTTATCAATTCAAGTCTATTATTATCTATACTAAACTTTGATGATATTATTCTATAAAACTTCGTACTTCAAGAAATTTGCCTTGCAAATTATGAAAAAGTAAAAAAAAACTCCGAAAAAGGGAATCGTTACGAGCTCATTAGGGCAGCTATTTTCAAACGAAGAATCGAGGAACTTTTATTCTTTAACCTCGAATATTATTCGGTTTACCGTAAATTTTTGAAGACAAATTGGTATACGACTCATTATTAGATTTGGCGATATTAGTCAGCTTATTTAGGATAAACCTTTGAAACATATTTGATAAATTTGTTTAATTTTTAATAAGTATGCCAATAGGATGAAGTGCATAAATATAAAAACTTTTAAATTGCATCACCCTTAATAGAGAATGTTTAACAAATGCCAAGACATACGCTGTACTGCCGTAATATATACTGATGTATAATAGATATACATTTACTGTACACATACATATGCACATGCAGGTTATGTAGGTCTATTATAGACACAATTCGAGGTTACCTAATATCGAGATTTGTTACGAACACAGTTTGAGGCAAAAACAAATAAAAATCATTCACTACCATTAGCTAAAACTATTTACTCGCATCTACAAAATTCTAATTCAGAATCAATCGAAGTATTTGATTTTCGTTCATCGAATTTTCGTGTTGGTTCGCAATTACCTAAGGCTATTTGACAAGACACAGCTAAATTGATTCCTCTTCTGTTGTTTATTGTTTCATTAAGATAAGATTTTTCCGACGCCTTGTGAACGAAAGTAGAGAACACTTCCAGCAAGTGTAATATTAGAATTGCTAATGGAATTCTATACTATTGAGATCAATTCGCCCTTTTATATACACTCTTATAATGTAGAAACCGCACCAACAACAACTGACAACTTGCTATTATTGTAATGACACAATATAGTACACGCATTCAATTCATCATGGTAAAAATAGGTGAAACAGAGAATATATTGCAGGAGACAATCACAACAAATATTATATTATATCTATTGACTAAAACGCACATTAATTGTAAATACTTACGTCAGGCGTTAAAAGGCCTATTAGGTAAGGAGTGATAATTCCAGATATAGTAGATGTTCCATTTATCATAGCAGTAAGTGATCCGGCATAATTTGGAGCAAGATCTAAAGCATTCACCTAGAAAAAAATATGTATTTAAATGAAACATGATGATGATAATTTTACAATATTTTTTTAAATTATAATTATATGCATTCTAAATACTACATATATAGTGGAGTATATAACAGGAATATTTAACAAACGCCTCTTAATAAATTTTCATCAGATAACGAATACTTATATATTATGTAAACTACTACAGACTCGTATAACAAATATATTAAAAATATAGATCGGGTATACTTTCTCTACATTATCGTTTATTTATATAAAACATGATAGATTTAATATTATTACGTATAAAGAAATCTAGCCTTTAGACAGTCTATAGAATTTTTATGGTCATCAGAAATGTATGTACATGATTGTAAACGTTACATTTATACTACTTTTCTTTTAATGATATTAATAAAATCTCATACCTTCATGCCGCTATAGAAACCTCCCATAAGCGCCATTGATGCAATAAAATAGGCGACGGCAGCAAACCGATCACAGCCGGCGTAAGAAGCCAATATGATACAAATTGCGGGACCAGTAGCAGCTGCAACAAATAATACGATATTAAAAACCAATACCAACAATTTGTTACATGAACTAACAGATTGCTATACAAAAACCATGCTCTTTCAGCATAAAATAGAATAGATAAAAACTAGATAAAGAATACTCTAAGGACATGTATTACATTATAATGATTTTTTATGGTTTTGTAAATAAAATAACAAATAAGCTTTAATATTGATTAACTAATAATGATTAGTTATATTTACACAAACTTTTTGACGTTTTCAATATTGTGTATTTTGTAACTAATGTTGTCGGACGCATAACTTATCAGGTTTTTTACAGCTTTACTCAACGAAAAAGATGCAGAGCGCGCTCATAAACAGCGCAAGAAATTATGGAGTGGCTAATGATCATCTTCTACCTGACAGATACGATTTCAATCTGAGAGTACCACTAGAGGTTCGTAATTTTAATCCTCAATTCAATGGCACAGGGAATCAATCGAAGTATTCATTTAAAGTAATTAAAAGATAAGATATGTTTTAGCCCCCTGACACAAAAAGAAGGATGTTATTAGTGTTAGATATATCAACTCTATGTACTAGTAAAAGTATGTATTATAATAAAATAACAACTATATAACATTAATTTAACTATGTCTCTAACACAATTCACTTTAGCAATTAAAATACAACCAGCACATCCTGTGCTCAAAGATCGAATGCCGCGGCCTTTTTTTTTTTTTTTTTCGGACTACTCTAATGCTGTTGGCCGTAGCTGGCCTTTACAGCTTCACCGGACGTTATGGGGCGAGTGCAGATGGCACTCCAAACCCGCGGAAGGACTTATGGAGCGGCTGAAGGCCAACTCCTGCCTGACGGATACGACTTTAGTCTGAGGGCACCACTAGGGGTTCGAACCTCGGCTCAGGCCGTCGTAATTTCGATCCCCGTTTGAATTGGACGGGGGATCGATCGGAGGGACGCCCGGGGGCGCTGGTGTGGAGCGCCCGGTCGTCGTCTTCGCCGGCGAGGACGGTGTCGTGTGTGTGTGTAAAAGTGTGGTCGGGGTGGAACGGGTGGGCCCGTGGGGAGGTTACCTGCCGTTATGGGGTCGTCGGGGTCAATGAGAACGTGCCTCGGGCGACGTTGTCGCGTATGTCGGATATTACTCCTCGGTGCGTAGTCGACCGCACTGACTATAAGCGGGTTAGGGTGGGATTGGGCAGAGTCGAAGTAGCGTCGAGACGCTTCCTTCATAAACTGCTTGATGGAGGGCAAATTAAGATCGCGGTGGAGGTCTACGCTGCGAACGAACCACGGCGCACCGGTGGCTCGACGCAGAAACCTATTCTGTATGATTTGTAGTCGGTTGATTAAACAGTAGGGTATGTGGGCGAATACGGGACTAGCGTAAGTCATGATGGGACGGATGCAAGCCTTGTATAATGTCAGCTTGTTGCGAAGCGACATTTTACTGTGCTTGTTAATAAAAGGATAGAGTCGCCCTAGTATAAAGGCGGCTCGGTCGCGGACACGCTTGATGTGAGGACGAAACGTTAGTTTCCTATCTAGGGTGACGCCGAGATATTTCGTTTTCGAAACCCACGGGATGTTTTGGCCGAATAGTTCGATCGGGTGATTCATAGAGTCGAATTCCCTGCTAAAGTACACTGCTGCACTTTTTTCGGGATTGACTTCTATGCGCCACCGACGGAACCATTCGCCCAGTATGGTTACGGCTTTCTGAAGCCGTCTGGCTATTGTCGCACGGGACTTGGCGGATGTAAAGAGAGCCGTGTCATCGGCAAACAGCGATATTTCGACTTTTAAGTCGGAGAATTTAGGGATGTCGTTGGTGTACAACGAGTAGAGCATCGGAGAGAGGACGGCGCCCTGAAGGACGCCGGCTCGTATGGGGCGCGGGTCGGATAACGCTCCGTTTATACGGTAGCGATAAGAGCGATTCGACAGGAAATCTTGTACAATGAGTACTAGCCTGTCGGGGACACCTAACTGATGAAGCTTGTAAATCAAGCCGTTGTGCCAGACATTATCGAAAGCCTTAGCCACATCGAAAAATAGAACGCCTGTACCTTCTTTGGGGGACTTGGTGGCGAAGTACAGGGTGTTTTTGTGAATGTGCTCCGTGATGCGGTGCACTTGATGGACGCACGAGTGTTTGGCTCGAAGCCAAACTGCTCATTGATGAGCAGGCCTTTGGAGTATATAAACTCCTTTAGGCGGGCGAGGAGGAGTCGCTCGTACAGCTTGCCTATAGCCTTGAGGAGGCTGATAGGACGATAACTGGACGGGTCGGATTTATTTTTACCGGGCTTGGGGATACCAATGACCACGGCTTCTTTCCAGCTGTCTGGAAATATAGCGTTGGACAGCGCCGCGTTAAAAATAGCGACGAGTAATACTAAAAGTTGGGATGGTAGACTTTTGACTAACCTATTGGATATGCCGTCTGAGCCGGGTGATTTTTTGATAGGTAGTTGTTTAACTAGCGTTTTGACCTCATCAAGCGTGACTGGTGAGAGAGATTCGGTGGGCGGGGTGGACGCGATGCGTTCGACTTCGGTGTCTATCTTCTCGAGATGACCTGCCTCGACTGGGAGCGTGCTGGGGGAGCATTGGGCTTCTAAGTTGGACGCTAGACACTCAGCCTTATCTTCGTCGAAGAAGGCTATAGTGTTGTCGGGTCGGACTAGTGCCGCGGCCTACAAAAACCCTCCCTTTTATACAGAGAAGATATGAGTGGGGGTTATATGCAACTAGTTTAACGATACCGAGTAATAATGAAACTACCTTCTTTTAATATAAAATATCAGATTTTTCGACAATATCGATGTGAACCCTAAC
This sequence comes from Achroia grisella, assembly GCF_030625045.1. Classification (NCBI taxonomy): domain Eukaryota; kingdom Metazoa; phylum Arthropoda; class Insecta; order Lepidoptera; family Pyralidae; genus Achroia; species Achroia grisella. The sequence continues at coordinate 1,914,634 of NW_026712655.1, read as the reverse complement.
AATAGTCTGATTTGTCTGTTTATCTATGTATCTATCTAATATCTCTTAATCGAATGGACCCTTTACGATGTGATATATTAAAAGCAACCGCAATAGTAACTAATACTACATAATCATTACGTATGTTTCTATAATAATAGAAGAAATGTGTTTCGCTCTTCAAACAGCTTGCTTTGTAAGCATTGTTTTAGTTAAAAAATACCATATAGCAGTAGAGTCAGTGGACTTTGAAGGCGTAACTCCCTAATCCCTCACAATGGGAACACATTGGAATCACACTTTACATAAATATCACACGATGAAGTCCTCTTCGATCGATCCCCCGTCCAGTTCAAACAAGGATCGAAATTACGACGGCCTGAGCCGAGGTTCGGACCCCTAGCGGTGCCCTCAGACTAAAGCCATATCCATCAGACGGGAGGTCTCTATAAGTCCTTTCGCGGGTTTGGAGTGCCATCTGCACTCAACGCCATATCGTCCGCTGAAACTGTAAAGGCCAGCTGCGACTAACAGCATTACAGTAGTCCGAAAAAAAACGATGAGGTGATATCTTTGTTGCTATTGATGTATATAGGCTCTGTTCTACGTGTATAGGCGATTGTTGCTTTTCAGCATCTGGTGCAGCAACAGCTTATTTACTATTTCAATTAGGTAAAAAAACGTCGAATTAATAAAAAGTATAGAAATATCATACCTATTGTTGTGTGAATTATTCTTCCAACCCTGATCGAATGCCAGCCTCTTGTTACACAAATGTCACAGACCCAGCCAAAGATAAAGGAACTGATCCACATAGCCAGATAGGGTATAGCAGTAAGGGTTCCAGTGGTCGCAATATTGAATTTGAGGACGTCCGTCATATATTTAGGTAGATCTGTCACCATTGTATAGTATCCCCAATCGTGGCCCACCTGAAAAGTTAATTAAGAAGTGTGATATACTCTTATGATACTGTGCAAGACTTCATTTATAGTTCCTGTTAAATTTTACCTTGATATTTATTTAAATTATTGCTCTTTTCATAAATTTGTATCCTATTCGCACAAAACGACGGACCTTTATAAAATTACACGTGAACACACAATGATCAATAAAAGCAGACCGACAGAGCAAGTCGCAGATTGATATAAAGACGGGGAAAAATATAACAGGACATAAATAGAAAATAAAACCGTATACTAAAATGTCCTAAGTTCCTCTTATGGATGATAACCTTGCCATACAGATGCGGTAATATATAAATGAGTAGTTATAGTACGTAAAAGATTTTACCTTATTTTGAAGCAATACAATGTTCATACCTTAATCAGTAAAATATACTTACAGCTGCAAACAATAGAGCCCAAACTGGAACAGATCGCACGATAGCCTTCCAAGGTACAGGATCCCTAACACTTTTTGTATCAGCACTGGTTACTGTTTCATTCAAATAATTCAACTCTTCCTCTGAAATATACGGATGGGTGTTTGGTGTACTATAGCATAAGATGCTCTGAAAAAAATATATAATAGAAATCAAGTTATGTAGGTAGTAAGAAATTTCATCAATTTCATTATCAGCGCACCTTAAGATTGTATTATAAAAAGAGCTGATTGATTTACCAATAAATGAACAGCAAGCACGTAATTCACTTATATGAAGCTTCCTATATTTTGTATCAAATTCTGCATATTACTGTTCGTTACCAATTTCGCTGAAAGACTATATTTTTATTGTAAATGATAGATAGAAATAGATGGCTGACAAGCCACCTGAATTATGAAAAGTTCCATAGATATCTCGTCATCATGTGATTCTAGTTGTTAAAGTAATTGTTGCCATTCAGGAGCACTAACACATCACACTATCGTACCCTGTCATATCTTGATCACCATTCAATCTCAACGCAGATTATAAAGCACCAAGTTTAACAACGACAACAAACAGACTTCTTCGATTATAGTCTGCCTCAGTAAACATTAAACTGAATTTTGTTCCTAGGTCACATTACGATGACGTTTTTATATATTTTAATACACGTGTTGTATAAAAATATACAAAAACAACGAATTAGCAGTTCATTTCCATTTATGTGAATTTACATATTTAAGTATCTACATACCCAAAACAAAAACCACACGATACCGAAGCAGCCGAAGAAATAAAATACATTAGCCCAATCACCATCGCCAGCCATAAGGAAGCCTGACATGAAGGAACCGAAGATATTTCCTATTTGCGCACCACCAAACACCAAAGCACCTTGTCTGGAACGTTCATGCGGGGGTACCCAACGAGCTAACACTATCATCAAAGCGGGCATTGTTGGACCCTGAAACAGATAGAAGAATATCAATAATTGCGTCAACTGGAACTAAACTTTTTTGTATGAAACTGTGATACAATTTTTTTAACATACGTGCAAGTAACTTTTGTCATTTGTCAAAACTTGCCTCACTCTTAATAGATTAAATTATAGATCGATTCTCTCTTTTATATATTTATAAATAGACTCTTATTAAACGTAATGTTAATAACGATAGTCATTTTGTAAGAACATTTTAAAGTGTAGAACAATCGGAACTCCCATTTGCTAACCTGAGTGATCCAGAAGATCTTTGCAAATGCTATTTTATTAGCATTCTGTTATGATGATAAACTTTCAAGAATTTCTAAAGGGAAAGTGTCATTAGGGTCGGCAAAACGTACGTGACCGCCCTTTTAATAGAGGTTCCTATCCTAAAGTAGTACTTTTGGGCCAACAAAATGAGTGGTGGTAAAGTTTTATATGGCCCTCTGAGGATGTACAGTTGACTTCATAAATATTTGGTGACAGAGTGGTCAATAAACTTGATATAAAAAATTTCACTTACATTTACAAATTATTACAAACTAGCAATTACAAGTTTGTACAAGTTGTACAGTATTATATGTTTATAGCAAAGCAGCATACTAGCAAATAGCTAGTATATATATATAAACATATAATACTAGTATACATATAATACACCGGCTTCGCACATTTCAAGTAATTTATATAAACCACACTATAACAAATTATACCTAAACTAAAATTGTCCTCAGTGATGGATGAAAATCGCAGGATATTCTAAAGTTTCTGAGATTATCGATAATATATATTATATTATTATTTGTATATGACACATAGACAAATACAGCAGGGGGACTTTTCTTTATAATATGTATACGTATACATATACCTATCAATCAATGTGCTTCATATCTGGAGCACATAACATTCATTTTTCAATGTAAATAATAGTCATTCGTTTAAGATTGTTATTCACAGTAGACAAATATTTATCTAAAATTTCTTACTTTTATTTTTGTATACGTATTTATTTACAACAAATCTGGGTCATCACACTCATCTTTTAGTGGCTATTGAGATAAGGGCAAGGCTACAACAACTTGTGAAGTAAGAAATTTATCATTGACATCCTTAAACAGATACCTATACACCATTGTTGGTACCTATAATAATAAATTATTGAGAGCTACTTTGAGGGAAGATCTTCCTTTTTAACCCTGTCGTAAAATAGGATGTAACATTTTTTTTATTTTGCAATTATTTAGTATGTTACAGTAGAGAAAAGATTGCTTGCTTTCGATTTTATGTACATCAATACCTCTTGTCTGTATAATTCCTATAAATGGGTGAAATAAAGACTTTATAAATAAATAGATAAGTAGATATTATCAGGAATAATAAATTCAATTTATTTTTTAACTGCACAATATATAGTTTACTTCAAGTATATATATCATCAAATATAATATTAGGTACACCAAGAATGTGTTTACAAAAATAATACTACAAACATTTGTTTCTGTTCTTTGTTGCTATAATATGTTGTGTAGGCGTTTATTTTTAGCAAGTCCATTATTGTACACAAAAAAAGTGTAGTGCTTACATTTCTTTCCAACAATATGGCGATGGCAAAGTAAATACAGTTGAATTTGACAGTCAATTATATCATTATATATTGTAAGGTTTTTTTAATACATTGTAACTATATCTGTCACCATTGTCTCAAGTGAATTCAATTCTATAAAACCCTCATTCATCTTACCTCTCCCATTCCCTGTAGTACTCGGAGTATAAACAGCCATGTAGCACCGCCAGCTTTTACCACAACTGGTGTGAGCAGTGTAAATATTGCCGTGCTCAATAGCCCGATGCCTAGTGTCCATTTACCTCCATATCTTTCGGCTAAGTATCCTCCAGGGACGTGGGTAATGGCGTATCCATAATAAAATCCACTGAGGATAAGCCCTTGAGTCGACTCAGACCAATCAAATATTGCGTACTGGAAGAGATTAATAAATAACATTAATTCCTGCGCTCTGACTGAAATGGCAATTTCGAAGACTTAATAGGTATACTGAATTTCTTAATTTGTTTCGTGGAATGTTTTGTATGTTACTAGTTGTTGCCCGCGACTTTATATACTTTTTGAGATAAAAGATATCTAATGTATATCTTTATCATATAATCTATCTTTACGTGAAAATTCAATTAGTACTGTTGTCGTGAAAATGTAACAGACAGACAAATTTGATGTTGTACAAATGTTTTCTCTTATCAAATTTGTTGCCGTTTCGAAACTTTTACTTATGATGCAGAAATAAATAAGTGTAAAAATTAAAATGTAAAAATCAATCCTCTTTTTGTTCAATGTCAATTAAAACTATTTAATATAATAATTATAATAAACAAGAGTCGATTGACTATATGAAAAATCGTATCACACATATGCAAAGTCAAAATCTTTACCTAAAGATACAATATTTAATACTTGAAAGAATAAATAGTTATTTAATTATATAATGGTCCAGAATATTGATTCAAATGAAAAAATATATCACAGTTCTATACATTTCAAAATTAGTACACCGATTTTCAATTAATATCCGAGTTTGACAGCTAAACGCCTCGAAAATCAAAGTTTAATTTGTATCCTATTTCCACCGAATGAACGCTATTAACTGAATTGGGTCCCAGCGGAAAATTTACTTACAGTTTCTGAGTTATGGCCAACAAATAATCTGCGCCTTCGTTGGTTACGGATATATTATTACTTTTCGAGCTTTTATTTGTTATTGATTTCCATTTCTAATTTAATGCTATCGAGTTATACCTATGTTTCATTTGCATTACTTTACTTATATAGAAATTTTATTTATTATAATTACCACGATTTTGATTCCAGCACAATAACAAAACAAAGATATTTTTACATATTCATAAATTGATATCTCAGTACATATAGATGAAACACAGAAGACTAGGTGTGCATATTTATGAGTGTATTTTTTATATAATACATTACGACTTAAGTATTTCTATAAAATAATATTATAGTATTTCTATAATTTAATACATCTATCAATTATACGGGTCTATTTACATTAGGACTAGTTAGTGCTATATGTTTTAGGAAAAAAATTGAAATGAATAAAATATATAGGTTTCGTAAAAGATATTGATTAATCTAAGTATATTACAATAAACCTAAACCTTTAAAAACCTTTTTTAATCTTATTCTACTATAAGTATACCAATAGGACAGGTTGTAGAACAGACACAAGCCAAAATTTATAAACATTTCAGAATTATCATTATAATTTTTTCTTTATACTTTACACTTTTAAAATACATATACAATTACAATTACAAATATATGTACAATTATGGGTACCATAATGTCCTAACATAAAATTTTCAAAAACATTTTTTGTATTTATTCAAATATATGTGTTCTTTTTGTAAATAAATGTTATTTCTACTAATCATTATCCTTTTTACATTCTTCTACTAATAATAATTAAAAGAAATAAAAATGTATGACTTACCGGCTTCTGACTGACGGTTCCGTTCGGCAGGATCTCACTATCATCAGGGCATGCGTTGGGGTCATAATGTGACTCGACATCTTTGGTATTGTTGACCATTTGCGTGACTGCCAGATTGAGACATACGCGCATAGTGTACGCGTTGCAAACGGCCAGTAGGCCCATAATACCCAGGACATACCGCTGAGGAATTAGGAACACTGAGCGGAGAAAATGTTTCTTTATAGTGGTAGTTATTGATTATTCAAAAAATATTTTACTACATAAAATATTGACATCTAACAGTCCCATTATATTATTATACTAGCTGAGTATGAGATGTCTTACACATGTATTTTTTTCTAAATCAAATGGATTAAAATAAACTCAATAAGTGAAGATTACTATAGTACATTAGTGGAAACTTCATCCAAATCGGTTAATCCGTTTCTGACACCAATTATTATTTTGGTGTCCACATATCTTCCATGTACAGACAGCAATCAATTACACTTTTATTATATATAAATATAAAGGAAACTTAGTAACTTAACATTAATACGGAAGTACCTACAAGATTACTTATTAAATGAACTATTATACTAAAAAAATCATAATAATCAAATAAATTACTGAAGATATATGTAATTCTTAATAAAATACAATTAGTTCACGGATATCGCTTGAATATATCGCAAATATAAATTACAGTTAAGTTAAAAAGGAGAGGTCCTTTTCGAAGTCGTTTAATAACAAAATTATGTAAGTTCACTGTTTTGGGCATAGAATATAAAATTGTCTATTTGAACATACATCAAGAAACCTTACTGTTTGGTGAGTCTACTTTTACAAATATGTCTTATGTCCAAGACTCCAAACGGATTTTATTCATCAGTTGTCGTCCCCATAGCAAATGAATTCGAAATGTCATGTAACTAAAACTGTTTCATACGAATATGATTATTATGTACATACTAAAAGACTATTAACTTCTTTTTACACAGGTTTCAAGGTTAAAATACTACTATACTGATTAGAATTACTTTTAGTAAAGATTGTGAGACAGAAAAAATGTCATAATTATCCGTACCGATGTTATTATTGATGTTAAATCTGTGACCGTCTGTTTATTAACTTTTCACACCTAAACGGGTCGAAATTTAATGTGAAAATAGTGTGTATGTTGGGAATGTAAAAATATCGTTTTTCTCTATACAAAAAATAGATAAAATTATAGGTCGTCAGCTAATAGCAATTCCAGTCAAGTCAAATAATAAAAATCACTCTAATAATGTTAGTCAGTACTTATACTATAATTTCTTCAGGTCCGTTGTCCATAAAAAAACTAAAATAAAATTACACGGTAATAATTTAGTGAATGACCACGTCCACTCAATAAATAGATTTACTCAAATATGCACAGAACATTGTTCTCGCGTCTGTGCAAATATATTAACTTATGAATATAAAAGAGTTAATATTTTCATTTTAAATATGAAACTTCACTGGTAGTGTTGGTTTAATTAAACCACTAGTGGCTAGAAAGCTTTCACAATTGAAATTTTATTAATTAACATCTGCTGTCAGTTGCATATGATGTAATGGATTTAACTCTATAAATTGCATTGGTCTAATAATAACTACAAACTGTACAATACTAGTTGTTACCTGCATCTCTACGCCATAGTTCATTATAGTCTTAGCTGTTGAATTGTGAAAAGGTTATATACAGACGGATAGATAGCCAAATAGGCAGACAACTTTGCTTCCATAGCTATGGAGGTATAATTTTCCTTATTTCACATCTTCTCAAATGATGCATGATAATCAAATATCGTACATATTGCGTATATATAGCAACGATAAAACAAGTAACTGAAGTTGCCCATACAAATTATTTATTTATTTTATAAACCTGGCATTTTGAATGACTATTTAATTCAAAATGTCAGGTTAAATAGAACTTTTCAACTAAAAATAACGAGGACGTAAAATTATTTCAATACGATTATTATAACTTACATTTTGATATTGCGTATCGCCATCTTGGTAACATTTCAGTGTCTTTATCCACGCAACCACCTCGACAAATATGAGTTTAATACCTGGAAACGAAGTAGTAATCTGTTACTTACAATCTACTGGTACTTATGACATAAAGATGAATTATAGGTATTGTTTACTCTCTTAGGTATAAGATAAATATTGAGAAGATAAAACATGCCTTCATTATCTTAGAATATACGTCAGATATAAATGAATTACAAAGAGTAAGCCATCATATAAAGTTTAAATTAGGTGGATAGTACTGCAGGTTATTAATGACTATAATTTTAATACACAGTAAGACATATATATAAATAGATACTCACGTACACACATTCATACACATTCGTAAATGCACATGCACTCCTGCATACCTTCAGATAATGATTCTCAGATTTTAACAGAGGGAGCAAGTAAATGAAGATATAAGAAAAAGACTAACATTATTTTTAATAAAATGTTTAATCACTTTTTTACAAATGTAATTAAAAATACGCAGCAGCAGTAAAGTGCCTTAGATCTCACTAGTTGACAATATAAGAATCCATTATAGATTTTAGCATTACATGTTTTTTTTAACTATTCTGCTGACGTTGGTCTTTTCAGACTTAGCTGACGGTAATGAAATTTAATGAAGTGCATCAGAAGGTACTAGTACATAACAAAACATCTACTACCGAATGACAGTAGATATCCGATCATAGACGTCTATAATTATTGCATAGTCAAAGAAAAAAATGCATTGTACTATCACATGCGTAAAATTATTATTAATCCACTGTATATCATTAGTACAATATTGTTTATATCTACCTTCCAAAATCGCATATCATACTCTTGATTAATGTACAACTATGCAAATATTGACTCGGTCATGAAAAGTATAACGACTGTAATAAAGCACTAGTTTAAATGGTTTATAGTCAATATAATTTTACTTCAATTTCACTTCTGGGGTAAGCTTACTACCTATATAGTTCATATCACTATGGCATTTAAACTGAACGCTCACTTAATTAAAATAGTAGCCATCATCTTTCCTACATGAACAGAGTCACCTAATTATAGTTTTTTTTATACAATATGTTGTTGGCAAACAGGCATATGGCCCATCTGATAGTAAATGGTTACCGTAGCCTATAGACGTGTGCGTTGCGGGCTTTTAAGATATCTTAATGAGTATATTAAAGATAAATTTTATTCTTGAAAAACCCCATGCTGTAGTATAGTAAGAAAACATCGGCAGGTTAAAGCAATAATATTAATCTACTGATTTATTTTCATTTCAAAGAACTACGGTTACGGTGCTAGATAAGATTATGTTTCAATATACTGTAAGACACTTAATATCTAGTCAAAAACGTACATGATTTGTAAAGAAAGTTGTCTGACAGAGAAATAAGAGAGATAAAATTGTCTTGATTCACGTTGTAGTAAACAGAATACTTGATATGTCCATATTTTACCTCGATATATATATTTGACTTAATTAAACCAGACAATGGGGAGAGCCCACCACAGTCATTTCAATCGTAAGTCTGGTTTATAAACACCCTGATTTTTTAAGTAATTGAAATGGTAAATATAAATTGACACGGTTGTTAAGATTTTGTAACATACAAATTACTAGTTTTGTCCCTATACATCGTATGTATATAAACGTATCCATTATAATCGAGGATATAACCTATCTGTGTAGCGAATTTCTTTTGAATCCATCTACTAGTTTCTATGTGAAAGAGTAACAAACATTCACCCATTTATGCTCACAGACCGTATAAGATTTAAGTAACATTCAAATAATATAAATACAACATAGTTCTTGGATTTTCACGAACTTCGTTATTATACCGGTTTTTCTTCAAAATCCGGTAAATCGTTACTACTTTAATTAATGTTAAAAATATCGATTTATTGCTAATTTTCCAAGAATTCCATACTACCTACTACAGTACTTTAGTAAGTAAAAAATCTTGAGAAGTCAACAAGTCGACACTGTCAACAGACACTATTGCATATTTATTTTGATACAGCCAGTCACGCTAGGACATGGTGTATTGGAAGTTCTTGACCTTCTTAAAGGTTATATTACAGAATTGCTAAGTCAATAAAGAATATCTTGAAATTGTGTGATGTGCTGTTCCTATACAAATACAGTTGCATACGGATACTTACCACCAGGCGTGCCCTTAGCTTGGTTGCTAATCCAATTACATAAAAATATTAAACCAAAATATTCAAAATTTTGGTACTGTTAATGTCTGCAGTTAATAATGTTTATAGCATCAGATATTTCACCAGCTATATTATCCTTCAGTTGCATACTCATACTCAAAAACAATTTTTTAAAATAAAAATAAGAAATATACTCAGTTCATACCAATTTCACGGTTCTGCGACTAGACAACCGAATGAAATGAAAATGCATCTCTCTTATATATGTATGTATTATACTACATATATATACTATACTAATCTTATGCAAAGAAATTATTTTTTTATATGTTCGTTTATTAGTAATAAAAGTAAAAAATATACATTTCAGATTTTGAAAAAGAGGCTGTATTTCATACAATACAATGGAATTTCTAATTTTACATTGAGATAGATAACAAATCACAATTTTCTATTAAGACTTATCGATGCCTCTAATACCAGTATTAATTCCATAAAGGCAATATACGAGGCCCGCATACTAAATCAAGGAAATGAATAGATAAATTTAGAAATGTTGGATCAAATCAAATCTGAGTGGACTTATTGTGCAAAAATGAGTACTTATATATACTACAACAGTAGCAATAGAAACTATTATTTATACGTTACAAAGTTATTATATTATCAAATACGCCGTGTGTATAGCATATATCATAGCTCGATACATTTATAAATATATGAATCTGCTAATGTATTTTTAACATGAATAATAAGGTAATTGTTGTATAGTTTAGAAATAACCTAGTGTGAACAATTTTTCTTATCTAGTACATTCATAGATTACTTTTTATAAATGTATCAATTGTCTGTCGACGGCCTCGGTGGTCTAGCGGTATAGCACACCACTTTACATCTGATGGTCGCAAGTTCGATTCTACGCACGAAACAAGCATTTATAGAAAATTTATAGAAAAAAAAAAGTATCTAAGTATTTATATCAGTTGTCTAGTACCACAACACATTGTTGTACTGTTTTGAAGTATAGTATAGCCAAATATCATAACTTTCAAATAATTTAACTCTATATCTTCCGTACGACTGTGTCGGTCCGACTGTTAATGACGTTTCTTGTTTTTTGCGTTGAATGAAAATACGAAAAATCTATTTTATACAATATAAATACATATTGTCCTGCCGTGAAATGATTTTTGATAATAAAGATCAACGTCCAAATACCAGTAACGTATTGCAGTTCAATGTATAGACGCATCTTACAATAGAGCGTACAAAGGCATCGTTATATTTGATTCAACTGTTTTCATGAGCAGACATCTATGCTTACACAGCTGTTTCTGTTTGAAGGACACGATTATTTAGCAACGAAAATCATTAAATCATTATCATAACGACATTTACTACAGTAGGATTCAATATCTTAAAGCGCAAATTGTATTAATATCAATTACAGACGTGTGCATATAAGTTGTGGTAACCGTTTATCGGCGATCATGTTATTTACTAATTGCCATTGTAATATGGTACGTATTTTTTTTTCTATATCATCTTAGGATAATTCTCACAGCGCCATCTAGACCCAAGTTAAGCTAGCTAGAGCTTTGTGTTATATCTACTAGATAATTGATACAAAAACATATATATTTTTTTCGTTAATATATACATATTATACATAGAAAACACCCAGATTGATACAGACAATCATACTCATGAATACAAATGCTTGCACCGTACGATGAATCGAATCTGCGACCATCGGAAGTAAGGCGGTGTGCTAAACCGCTAGACCACCGAGGCTCTATGAATAATCAGGACATGGTGCATTCGATCTTGTTAATGATGGACGCTGGAGCACTACTGAAGGATGATAAGATAAATATTTAGTTAGGTCAGGTTATTAGCAACGTTGCTAAACCTTACTACTAACAATCTCTTACCAACCTACAACATGATAGGCCTATAAAAGAGGGAGAAATATGCCTAAGTTTTAAATAAAATATTAATCTATATAAAGTTTCATAAATAAAATCGCAAAACTTATGTTTCTCTAAAGTATTGTGATTTCATTTACAAATTATTAGACATGTTTTAAAGTACCTAATATCTGCATAACATTATCGGGTAATACCCTCGTAAGAACTGTTAACATACTGTATATTTTCCTCGTATCTACGCTCAGATTAAGTCACGTAGAGGCCCTTAGGCAATCCAAAACTCGCACCTTATATAAATTCTAGCTTCAAATTGGTTTATTATTATTTATTTCTCTTACGAGTATAAGAACAACTAAGGCTCTCAGGATCTACAGATAAACTTAATTGTTATGTTTATGTAATTAAAACCAACCAAAACCCTTAATGACCACCAACCAATCAAATCAACCAACTCGCCCATTCAGTTTCCCAAACCTGTATTTGGGGAATACATTTTATGTCAAGCCATAATAAAAAAAAATAACACTCATAATTCTTGTTAAAATGTTAAACATAGGTTTCAATTCCCATTAAATTTTATAAACATGAATTAAATAGTTAGGCGAAACATTAATATTTTACTACCTAACATTTTGTTGATAATTGTACGTAGAATATATAACGGAAAGTTTGCCGTGATTAAGTTTTTATGAGCCACTAATATTTTGACGCAGTTATGAAAATGGATTCAGTCGATATTCCATTGTATAATGTGTATACATTTAAGAGTTCTACGAAATCTTCTTTCTCGTCTTCTTATGATCTGTTCTGTCATAAGTAGTAAGTACTATTGCTTGTACACTGTTATGACTAACAATTCAATTAATAAAATAATATAAATATACTTCGATAAACTGAATAAATAAAGTTATTCGTGTTAATACCCGATTAACTATAAAGTTTACATATTTAAAAAGGTACTTTATTTTATTTAACAGTCAATTCGGTATTTTTTACAGACGGAAAGTTTGTGAATAAAACATTAACTATTGTTCCATTGAAATAAAGATTGAATTTAAAACTTTGTATGCATGAAAATTATTAACTAAGGATATTATTATATATGTGAACCTTACAGCTACCACAGAAATCACCTATGAACCATTGCACAACAAAATTAACCTACGTCTTCTATTGGCATGGTAATTAATGATTGTCAAGGTCGCATTCAAATCATACATAAATAATCTGATCAAGGTCACAATCAATCATTACGTTCATGGTCTAATAGAAATTTTCTAATGACAATTACTATATGTATATCAATGGTCAATGACACAAGTGGTAAGTAATTACAAATATAATTAAACATAAAAACGATTTCTAATCCAATTTCATTACGTTTGACAGTATTCTTATTAGTAACAATATAATACATAATGAAATAGAAAATTGTTTTAAAGAATAATATAAATGTTGTAAAAATCAAATTCGCGAACTCAAATATTAATCGCAATACAGAGAAGTCTTGTCTGTAGTAATAACAGATAATAAATATGGAATATTTTTTAAAATATACTACGAGTATTTTCCTGAAATAAAATATTATTCTATAATAAAATGACAATAAATAAAACGAATAAATTTTATTCATTGTCATTTTATTATAGTATTTATTTATTTCTACATAGTAAAATGGTTGTATATAAAAAATATTAAATTGATTTCTTACAATACAGAGATGTTTAAAAATATAACTACATCTCTCTTTCTGAAAAGTGGGCGTAATTGTTAGACAAGATAGATTTCATTTCTTAGAATTTAAATGCTGTACTTTTTTGCCTTAAGCAGATCCTACTATCCTATCCTCATATATGTGAATATTATCGTAATCACAGCGAGTGTCCATTTATCATTGTCTATAAAACTAAATATTTCCAGAATGGAAAGATATGCAAATCTAGATAACTAGATAAATGATACTTCACTAGATAGAAAATTCTACATCAGTCATAGCAACCCGTACAAGATAATGTAGGAAACTTATCATTTCTTTCCGCTTCCTATTTGCAACTAAACTATTATGCACAACAACAACTTTGGTATGACAACTGCAACCATACTTTAGTTGATAAAATGATACTTTCCTTATAGAACGGGAAAAAGGTCGAAGAAGTCGTTACCAGTCATTACCAAAAGCATGACTTTGGTTGCGTTCTGAATTCAAATATGCTTAAATTAATGTCGGTGTGATACAATAAACAAAAATCTTTTTTATTATAGTTTATTTATTTCACTATTAATCTGTGTTTATAGTCTACTGTAAAAGTCGGAGGGATTCATTATTACAACTGTTATTCAACCACGTTATTATTACAAAAACTTGGCCCGTGTTTCCGAATTATATATAATGAAATTTTTAAATAACACTCATATCATATAGTTCCACTCAGCTCTAATTTTTATTTGTATTCGATAAAAAGTAAATAGAAATGTAATCCTTTTTGTTAATAAAAGTTAAAATAAATTAGATTTGAAAATAATAATAATACTAACTACAAATAAATACCGCATGAAATTATGAACTAGAAATAGAAATAGAAATAGAAATAAAAATAATCTTTATTCAAATAAACTCATTACAAGCACTTTTGAATAGTCATATTTTGATTCTACCACTCATTCGGAATGCAGATTCATCACAAGAAGAACGAGCAAGAAACTTGTGTGTTGCTCTTTTTAATAGATGTTTTTTTTTTATATAAATAATTACAGTATAACAAGTAAGAGGCATGCGATAATCAACATAGAACTCGCTACGCACTCATTATTAATGTAATCAGATAATATTGTCAGTGCTATAGATTTAAAGTTTTTCTATAAAAACATTATTATCGTTAACGAATTCTTCAATTTTATAGTAAGCTTTTTTGCAAAGGAACTGTTTTATTTGACATTTAAATCTTTTTTCTGGCAGATTTATAACAGACTCTGGTATTTTATTGTAAAACCTTACGCAATTGCCATAAAACGAATTACTAACTTTAGCCAAACGACATTTAGGTAAAATCAGTTTGTTATTGTTACGTAAGCTTTTATTAGTGCAATCACTAACTCTTTTGAAACTGTCTATATTCCTTCTGGCATAGATGATATTTTCATAAATGTATTGAGAAGCAACGGTGAGGATATTTGATTCCTTAAAACACTCTCGCAATGACTCCCTGGAACCCATACCATAAATGGAGCGAATGGCCCTCTTTTGTAAAGTAAATATTGTATTTATATCAGCTGCTTTGCCCCATAACAAAATACCATACGACATAATGTTAAGTTTAGCCGTTGCCACGTCTGTTAATTGTCTAATTCTTCTTACCGCATAAGCGGCAGAACTAAGTCGACTCGCCAATTTAGTAATATGAGCACCCCATTGCAACTTGGAATCTAATGTGATACCTAGAAATACAGTATCGTCAACAAAATTAATAGATTTATTGTCCAATACGATTTTTGAATCTACCGGCCTTACATTGGGGAGAGTAAATTTGATACATTTAGTTTTATTTGCATTTAGTAGCATATTATTTGCCGTAAACCATTTTAAAACATAAGAGAGAGAACCGTTTACTTCGTCCATATCATCAATATGTCGATTGACTTTGAATACTAATGAAGTATCATCAGCAACTGAACTATGTCAGCTATCTTTTCTGCCATATAAGGAAGATCGTTTATGTAAACTAAAAATAAGAAAGGACCTAGAATAGATTTGAAAATAATAATAACAGCCCTGAGGAACACCCATTTTAATACTAGTTCCCTCAGACTTTACACCATTTATTTCAACAACTTGCATTCTATTATTTAGATAGGATTTCATCATGCATAGTGCTTCATATCTAATACCGTAATGTTCTAATTTGAGTAAGAGTGTTTCATGATCAACGCAATCAAATGCTTTTGAGAGGTCACAGAATACACCGATAGCATCCTGAGACCTCTCCCAACAGTCAAAAATGTGTTTCATTAAAGCTACACCAGCGTCAGTAGTTGATTTACCGGCTGTGAAACCAAATTGCCGACTGTGAAGCAGTCTATTTATTTTAAAGTGTTGAAGCATCTGATTGAGCATAATTTTTTCAAACACTTTACTTAGTACTGGTAAGATAGAAATGGGCCTATAATTACCTACTTCAGTTTTATCCCCTAACTTAAAAAGTGGAGTTATTTTGCTATGTTTCATTAAATTGGGAAAAACACCGTCAAAAATACATTTATTGAAGATAGTTACTAAATAGCAATTAACAGCAATAACATCTATAGCGGTGTTAATAACTTTAACAGGCATGCCCCAATGGTCTTCAGTATTTTTTAAATTTAATTGTTTTCGTAATTGTAGCAATGTCAATAAATGTAAATTTAAATGTAACCGGACACGAAGCAACATTGTCAATAAGGAATGATTTAGCTGTACTTGGAGAAGAGTCCAAAGAGGACGTAATATCAGTTGGAATACTAGCGAAAAATTTTTCAAAAATATTGACAATTTCTTTTGTGGACGTTACTAGTTTATCATTATAATTTAACGTAAAATCATTATATGGACTTTTAACTTTGCCAGTTTCTTTATTAATAATATTCCACACTGTCCTAATCTTATCCTTGGATTCTTTAATTTTTTTATTTAGATAATTAGACTTTGCTACATTACATACCTTTTTAAAAGTTTTTGAGTATCTTTTTACCTAATTTACGTATGTACTATGGAAACGGTATTTTTTTTTGATCATATAAATCAAATAATATATTTCTACTTTTAAGAATTCCCTTTGTAGCCCATTCTGAAAATTTTGTTTTGTTACTAATACTGATAGTTTTTTTGTTAAAAGCCTTATTATATTCTTAAGAAACAATATTGAAGAAATCTGTATAAAGTTTGTTAGGTTCATCAGATTGAGGACAAAAATCTAATTTACTACGAACTGATATTTTAAATTTATTTATCTTATAACCAGTCAAGTCTCTTTTTAATAAATTAATTTTCCTAGTTTTGTTTACGTGATTTGGAAAAATTACTAATTGACCACAGTGATCAGAAGGAAGGTTGTTTATTATTATTTTATCTAAATATTCACTGTTGCTAAATATGTTATCCAAACAAGTAGCAGACGTGGCTGTGATACGAGTGGGTTCGTGGAAGACATTACTCAAGTCAAAAGATTGAAATAAACTCATTAATTTAGTTTTTGTGGTGTTATGTGATAAAATGTCAACATTGAAATCACCACACACTATAATTTTTTTGTTAATATTAAATACTCTTTTTAAAATATCCTCCATTACCTCTTCAAATAAATTATAATCACTATTTGGAGGTCTATATACACACATAACTATATAATTTTCTAGTTCCACACAGGAAATTTCAATACAACACTCAACGGAAAGATTGCCAATATCACTACGTTCTTTTACTTTTATATTATTTTTCACCAATATCATGGAACCTCCTCTATTTACTATTTTTCTATTAAAGCAGCTGACAATATTATAATTGTTTAAGCTTAACATCATATTACTCACTTTGAGCCAATGTTCAGTTAAACATAGAACATCTATATTATTTTTTTCTAAAAACAATTGAATAATTAATTCACAGATTAAATTCACACATTCACACTAATTAATCAATATAGATTTATAATATTAGATGACTAAGAAAATAATTCCTTTTTCAAAAATTAATATACGGAATAAACCACATGTATATTACCAACTACTTTTTTTCTATAGTTACTATAATTGTGGTAGTTCTAATCTTGTCTCTATAGTACATTCTGTTTTTTACGAAGATATAAATAAATGTAATTTAATTCTGTCATAAAACACGTCACTTGCCATACTTGAGAGACATCTACAGTGTGTTATAAAAATATGTATTCTATACCTGTGCATAGAATATATATTTTTATAATTATACAAGAACAATTACAGGTAAGAAATATAAGTCTCAATATATTATAAACTCTCTAAAGCCATATTTATTGATTTCTTCTACTTCTTTTTTTTATAGTTTTCTTTTCTTTTCTGTGGTTTATTTTAAAACCTATCGAAGACTATTCTATTCGAGACATTTAGGTTAGGTAACATATTTAATAATTATATATTTTCTGCGAATTAATTTTCTTCTGTTAAATAATGTGTTTTTTCGGTTAAACATTTTTATTAGCTGTTTAGATACACACTGTACAAATAACTTAGATTTTTTGCCATATTTATAATAAAACAAGTTAGTACATCCTCTTGCTCTTCTATTTAACATCCTGTTTGTCACGACTACACTTCGTGTTAATATTAAACTAACTAGTTAGAACTAGAATGATACATAAATAAACTTGTAGTAAATATATATTTTTTATTGGCTACTTATTAACACCCAGTTCAACTTAGTAGAGATATACATACATAATATCAACTATGTTTTCTAATAATATAAATGTTATACCGTATCGGTAGGGCCTAATTAATTCACCCAACTAATAATATTAAATTATTTGGAAATGGTAAGAAAAAATACTTTCCTATTTTTATCCGTTCAGTATTATTGTATTTTGTCTAATAAAAAGGAACATTTTTTAATTAGTCTGCTTCTTACTGCATTAACTTTTATTTATATTTTTACACTTCTATGAGTATTAATTGTTTTTGATTATTACCAGAAAGATCATCGTGTTTACACAGTTATCGCAGCGTTGCTTATTTTTTCTCTATATATTCAAATTTTAAAAATCCAAATGAAATTATTGGTTAAAGACGAGTAATATATTTATCCTCTGGAATAGTAATGCAATACAGGATTGGAAATTCTGTTTATTATGGCATGGTGCTATTGATAATTTATAGGTGACAATTCAGTACATTCTATTAAATAATCGTTACTAGATATTGTGTGAAAATTGATGGATTGACTTACCACATAGACACTTATAAAATAGTTTTTTTATTAGTTGAATATACTTATCTACTGAGCAACATATTTTAATCACTAGATAGGCAGAGCTAAGAGGAATCTGATTATTGTACGAGGAAATATTTGCAATACAAAGTAGATAATTATTATTCCGATACCTATAAAGGCTGCACACTAATGCAAATTTCAATCAGCATAGCTTCTAACAATAGTGTGCGTGCTGATATACCACTTGTTGCACGCAAACTGACAATATTAGCGCATTTTTCAAAATATTAAACATAATCCTAGTTGCGACTGCAATTTAATCCACGTGGTAATAAATATAATATTCGTGATAAGAATGTAATTGTATTTATTAATGCAAATATATTTGATTTATGCATTTCGAAATTTAAATGCTATGCTAAAAGAACTATTAATATTTTATCGCTTTTCTGTTTTATGTACATAAATATAATTTAATTTGTGAGACTGAATATTAAATTAAGTTTAAATTTTAAATTATCAATATATAAATATTATTCTTAATTAACGTACATAAACGTAAGTCATTTATATCTTGAAATGTTACCAAAGAAACCAAGATATTGAACCTAACAACAATTATTTTTCTTATTATATTACACTCCTTCTAATAATATCCGTAACATTGACAATTACGTGACTTTTTTAGAACATCTTTTTTATACGCAATTACATGAGTCATACTATAGATAAGATGCTACTTGAAGCATATTTAATTCAAATATTATGAAGTTCATTTAATATTTTTATACGAACTGGTCTTTATTACTTAGTTATGCATTTTATTATTTATAGATATTATTTATATCTTGATCAACTTGACCCCACGGATAAATGATGGATCAATTAAATTTAAATTGAAGATCTACACATACAAATTTAAATAGTCGTGTAATTTTCTATTTGCCATTTATTAAATGCACAATTAAGTAATTTTATTACGAATATTACTAAACGTAATATACAAATATAAGCCAATTTACAATATAATAGAAGAAACGACTATAACATGTGAGACCAGAGTTGATTCCTAACTCTCTAGTTACGAATCAACTACGTTGAACAAACTGACTACAGGGAATTTCAAATGTAAATGTATACTATAAACATATAATAAATAAATAACTACCTAATAACATTTCATTGCAGGACATCAGTTGTTGTTAGAAGAACGAAGGGGGAAGATTTTAATCTACTATTACCACACTAGCCGAACGGATGGGTATAGATTGTTATTTAAAGTTTTCCCAAATTTTAACATAATCAGTATTAACTTATAAATTCCTTATTTTTAATATTTGAAATTATATACATACGCCTAACAAATTAGTATGTGATATTTGCTGAAACTACATATGTGTGTCATACTACATAGCAAGCACTACTCTTTTCATTCTATTTCATTATATAATATCACATTTCACCCAATCTGTCTGTTCTGTTTATTTCGTAAATTTTCTTAAATTTAAATTTAAGATTATTTAAGGAAAAATTGCATTGGAAAATAAACCTTTCAATGAATTCATTATAAACAATCAAACTCATAAACTATATATGTACTAATAACTTATATAATCTACTTAAACCTTCAATTAATATCTAATTTAACATGTAAACAATTTAGTTAATTACGGATGATTTTATTGATAGATATTTTATTTATTGTGGAAAAAAACGACAACACTATTGCGCGATCTCTGATCATTTGGTACTATATTACAAACATACGCTTGAAGAAGAAGTTGAAAAGAAAAGAATGTGTGTATTGTACTGTAGGAATTATTACTGCTAAAACACTGCTGCTGGTACGTATAAAAACTAATACTAAATATTATAAATAAAATAATATACAGTTAGTTATTCATTAAAACGAGCATTATCATTTAACTATTAGTTTAGAATATTTTGACAATTATTCATTAGCTAAATTAGAAAATCTTTATATTAGTAACCTCATGTACGTTTTAGAGGTGCAATTTTTCAATGTAATTAGAATAAGTAAACAAGCAGATGCCCCACTTTGTTGTAAATGGTAAACGTCGTCTTTATACATAAACATTGCAAATATTACGCCATCAATTGCCAAAAAGTTCTATGGTGTCGGCTACATCCGAATTTAGTACCTTTTGATTTAAGTTGGTAGTAAACCACCAAACCACTACGTTAATACTAAAACACTACCTTAATTGAATAAACGATAAAATACTAGAACATTCAAATTTGTCGACAACAGACAATATGATGTAATACAAACGTTTCACCGACTAACGAGTTTATAGTAAATAAATATATACTGACTACTACAAGTGTAATATCAATCTACTGTAATAGCATATTGCTGATTTGTATAAAACAATGTCTTATCCATAGCAATAATAACCTATTGTTTATGATAAAATAATCTATTTTATTTAAATAGTGTAGTTGTCTTCAATATGTGTTTCTTCACAAGTTGTATCTGATATTTCTTTATATGGTTGTGGTCATGTGATATGTCTTTGCATTGTTATTCACCAGGGTAGGCTTTGTTAAAAGGCTACGTATTTCATACAAACAGCTTTTTTTTATATAACACAGGGGACAAACGAGCATGCGGCTCACCTGATGGTAAGTCAATACCGCCGTCCATGAGCACCCGCAACACCATGGGAATTGCAAGTACGTTGTCGGCCTTTTAAAAAGGAATAAGCTCTTTTCTTGAAGGTTTCAATATCGTATCGGTTCCGAAATACCATTGCTGGAAGGTGATTCCACAATGTGGTTGTGCATGGCAAAAAGTTTCTAGAAAACCGCACTGTGGAGGACCGCCGTTCATCCAGATGATCAGAATGGTATTTTAGTTTCTGACGGGTGGTACGGTGGTGAAACTCAGCAGCTGGTATTAATCCGAACAATTCCTCAGAACACTCCCCGTGATATATGCGGTAGAAAATGCACAGAGATGCAATATCTCGCCGCAAAGCCAATGGGTCGAGTCTGTCACATAGACATTGATTATAAATGATTCTGGCTGCTCAGTTCTGAATGCGGTCAAGTGGAAGTAGCTGGCTCCCGCCCAGAGATGAGAACAATATTCCATATGCGGGCGGATCTGCGCCTTGTATAATTGCAAGCGATGGGCCGCCGTGAAATACCGTCTCACTCTGCTGAGCACACCAAGCTTTTTTGAGGCTATTTTAGCCTTGTCCTCCAAATGACCGCAAAACTGAACGTCACTGGATATATCAACTCCAAGGACCTCGACATCAAGGAGAGTGTCTTGAAACTGAGGAGATACGATAAATTAATTATTTTTAGCGGTAAACGCGCAATTCATAACAAGCATGCTTTGCAATATATGTTATGAATGAAGGATGAGATAAGCCAGTGAAATTGCACGATTATTACTCAGTCCTCCGGAATAGCAAGGCATAAGTGGTGGTGTCACCGACACCGTCTAACGACCGTGGTTGCTATTGTAATTACATATAATATAAAGAAGACAACAAGAATTGTATAGATAAATCTGGACAAATACCTCTTTTTTGTTTTTATTTCTTTTTTTAGCATTTTGATGCACCTACATTAATCAATCCCCAATAATATTTCGTTCGGGGGGAAGGGGATTGTTAGTAACGTAGACTAATAGCCCAATTACTAGCAATGTACCATGTCAGATTAACCTTTACATGGTTTTCAGGGTAGCCACGTGATAAAGTGAATTTACCACTATGGGCTAATTGACCTGACCTCATGATCATTGCGCAAAACGTAAACATTAGCGCAGGCATTCCATTATCTTCTATAAGAATAGTTCACGTTATTTATCTTAAATCTTAATCAATTTCGTTTTTATGAATTCAATTACAACCTATGGTAATAATACCAATGATTAACTAGGTACTTACTTTTATCGATCGAAGAAAATCTTTTACTCCGACACGCGTGTTTTATGAAATATAATACCAAATTAGCTTTTTATGGAAAAAATATATCGATATTTGTTGAAGTCGCAATTATTATTAAGGATAGTAGTTATAATATTATATACTCGTTATTTTTCAAAGTTTAAGGTTTCTAACATTTTGAAATATTCACTAATATTTGAAAATGTTCATCAAAATACTCATAATACTGAATGAATAATTTGGCAACTATTCATTCTATTTTTATATCATTAGTCATCATCATCTGCTTCTTCCTTATCATATTTATATTGTGTCAGCGTAACATGTTTTCACTTCCATTACTCCCTGTTCGCAGTCATCTAGTTATTTACTCCCATTTCCTACCATATTATCTTCAACATTTTATCTATCTATTTTTCGGACTTCCTTTGCCTATATAACACCTTTCTTAAAATTTTATCTTATATATTATTATATCTATTTTTATATCACTAGTATTTCAGCAATAATAGGGTTTCCGTAACTTTTCTTTCCATCCTATAATTTATTAAAATGTAGTGCATAGACATAGAATCATATATATAATGATAAGAAGGTAATTTCGATAAGGTTAGAAGGTATAATCTAAATCAATGGAATCATACTCAGACTAGAATGTAGATGTGTCTCAAATGGCCCAGTTCTAAAATCGACCCAGGAACCTCAATAACTCAGGAACATAAAAGGTGATAATTATTGAACACTAGTTATTCGACGAATTTATTTGCGTGAAATGAATCAAGCTATTTAAGTATACATTATTTACGCTTGTAATATTAAAGACGAATCTTACTATAATTTTTAATATTTCACTGCAAAGTTACAAGCAATCTTTTATTATTTTTTTTATTATTTTATTACATTGTTTACTAAGACCTATACTATCGCAATATACTTAGTGTTTGTTTATAGTACAGTAAAACATGATATACCTGAATATAAAATACATATATAAGTTACTAGCTGTCACCCGTCCCGCGACTTCGTTTGCTGTTCTTAAATAATATATGTATATTATACATGTTCTAGTGATACATTCTATCTTCACTTGAAATGTCAATAAGATGAGTTTAGACGTTCAGTTGTGAACAGACAACAAATTTACAGACAAACATACTTTCATATATTGGTATGTAATGTGCACTTATAAAGTAATATGACAATATTGTTATATAATTATCTAAGTACTCGTATATATAATTACGTATTATTTGCAATTTTTTTTTATTACATTCAATTTAAATATCTACTATAAAGGTGTTGGTAAGATTGATGACCTCGGAAACAATTGCGAATTTAATAATAATAAAAACGTTCGAAGAATGTAAAGGACATGCGAACTAAATATGTTAAACATACATTCACTTTTCATATCAAATATTTAGGCGACGTTCTATATACATAACATATTAATTTAGTAATAAAAAAATAAATAAATTACTCACTTCTTAGTATTGGTCACGTTCTATTTGCTTTAACCTTCCACAATATTTTTTTTAATTAATATATTTATCACTGAATTAAACTAGAATAATATTTCGACTCGACACGTGTGACTGTCGAGCCGCGAACGGTCGACTATCGATGCATGAACTGCGCGCGCGCAATCTGACATTGTCCCGCTAAAGACGATTACAAATACTTATTATAAGTGTAGTGTGGGATAAATAATAGACATTGCATTCACCGCTTTACGTCCGATGGTCGCGAATTCGATTCCTCGCACGGCACAAACATTTGTATTTATGAGTATGATTGTTTGTATCGGTCTAGGAATTTTCTATGTATAATATATATGATTTTTTTACAAAAAAGATCTATGTATTCGTATCAGTTATCTATTAGTACCCATAACACAAGTTTTAGCTAGCTTAACCTGGGTCTAGATGCCGCTGCGTGAATTGTCCTAAGATTATTATTATTATTACTTTGAATTCGATTTTATATAATGTCTGATTTCTTTACATTTAATAAAAAAACAAGCTAATAATTTATATGAATGTAGGATTTGAAACTTGGCGGTATGAACGAATGGGAACGAATGAGTATGAATGAATGGAAACAGAGGAGCAAATGGATAGAAACGAAAGAGTGAATGGATGGAGAAAGGAATGAATGGAAAAAGAGGATGGGCATCGCTCTCTTCCTCGTAGACTGCCATATAGTTAGGTCGTTTCATGTATCATAGTAAATGTTTTTTTTTGTAATTTAAATAAAAGGAGTTCTATAAAATAATCATCCTGTTATTCGCGAATCCTCATTCCCACAATTTTGGGGGCTCGTCCGGGATAGAGGATCAAAGATTACTTGGATGTTAACGGATTTTTATGGAAGACGGAAGTACCCGAATTGCGGCGCGGTACAGACGGTGACGCGGACGAAGAATACGAATGTCGAGGTGGACACGTCGTATTTAAAGATTATATTAAATTACAAAAAGAATGTCTAAAGACGAAAATAAGATGGAACGTGCATTTCGCGAGGCGGCGTGGCATCCAGTTGAAACTTTACCGGTATTCAACGGGACCGATAAGACTATAACGGCGGCGAGGTGGGCGCAGGAGATAGAAGAGAACGCGGAAATATTTGGTTGGAGTGCTACACAGCAATTAATTTTGGCGAGGAGATCGTTAGCCGGAAACGCATTACTATGGTTAAAGTCGGAGAAACCATTCAAAACTTATGACGACTTAAAATGTGCTATTATGAAGGAGTTTCCTGATAGCATAAATTTGAAAGAGCTGCACGAAATCTTATCCAACAGGAAAAAAGGAAAAAACGAAAGTTGTTATGAATATATGCTGATAATGAAGGAGTTGGGCAAGCGCGGCAAGTTACCTGATTATTGTGTTATTCAGTACATAACAGACGGTATTATAGATGATGAGATAAACAAGGTCATGTTGTACGGGGTCACTACCTATGCCTCGTTAAAAGAAAAATTAGTGATATACGAATCCATGAAGAAAAAGATGTACGTAACTACAAGGGAAAGAAAACCCATAGTAACGAAAGAACATTACAGAGACAGCAGAAAATGCTACAAATGTGGTGAAAATGGTCATATTGCGACAACATGTTCGAAAGGAGTTAAGTGTTACAAATGTCATTCATACGGCCATATTTCGTCGAACTGCAGAGCTGCATTTGTCGAAAGAAATTCAAATACGATTGGGAATGACAATAAGTGCATCTCAATCACTTCACCTACGACGGGAGCGGAAGACCGACCGGAACGACGATCAATGTGTGTGAACGGTGTGAACATAGACGCGAACATAGAAAATGGCGACGTGCGTAGTGGCAGCAATGTTGACAGTGGTGACAGATGTCATTCGCTCGGGAACTGTCAATTTGAAACCGTCATGAATACGAAGCGAAATAGTTCAATCAAAACATTGGAGATAAATGGCGTAATAATCGAATGTTTAATTGATTCGGGGAGTGACGTAAATCTGGTGTCGGCAGATGTATTTTTCGAACTAAATGTGAGTGCCTATAATAAAGAAAAGATAGTGTTGCACGGACTGGGATTGTCGACTGTTTACTCTATAGGAAAATTTCAAACAGTACTAAAAATTGATGATTGTTATTTTGAATTATTGTTTTATATTGTACCAACAAATGCAATGCCTTACAAAGTGATCCTAGGTCAACCATTTTTGGAAAATGCGGTAGTTATTTTCGATAAAGGTGTGGTAAATGTAGTTTCGAGGAATGTGCATTGTTTGTTTACAGATGACAAACCGGTTAGTTATGTACCAAATCCTCAGATTATGGAGACAGCTCAGCTTATAGTGGATCAATATAAGCCCTTACAAACCAAGGAGGCACCATTTGAAATGCAGATTATCCTGAACGACGATGTGCCGGTGGCACAGCGGCCGCGTAGACTAGCCTGTAAGGAACAAGAAGCAGTTGATAAACCAAATTGGTGAGTGGTTACAAAATGGTATTATTAAACCTAGCTTTTCAGAGTATGCAAGCCCATTAGTATTAGTTACAAAAAAAGATGGTAGTATAAGAGTCTGTGTTGATTACCGTAAAATAAATAAAAAAATTGTTAGGGATGAGTTTCCTCTACCAATCATTGAAGATCATTTAGATAAGCTTTCTGGATACACGATTTTTAGTAAATTGGATCTCAAAGACGCTTTTTTCATCTCAAAATAAATAGTAACTGTACAAAGTATACATCTTTTGTGACACAGAATGGTCAATATGAGTTTATGAGAGCACCTTTTGGTTTGTCCATATGTCCGAATTATTTCACACGTTTTATCACTATTATTTTCAGAGAGCTTATAGCAAAGGGATATTTGTTTCTATTAATTTTTATTGGATATTAATAATATTATATACACATATGATTTAGATCGACTTCGTGAAGTTTTAAAATTAGCTTCTGAATATGGATTACATATAAATTGGAGAAAAAGTGACTTATTGACTAAAAAGGTGGAATATCTTGGTTATGAAATTGAAAATGGAGAAATAAAACCGTGTAGAGACAAAGTAAGCAGTTTTAAAGTATCCGCAACCTAAGTCGGTAAAACAGATTCAAAGTTTCATTATACATCCTATTTTAGAAAATTTATTGAAGGGTATGCTTCTATAGCACGACCATTAACAGACTTATTAAAGAAGAATAATGATTTTATTTTCAGTGAAAAACAGGAGATTGCATTCAAATTGTTAAAGAAGTTGTTGTCTGAAAATCCAGTATTAAAATTATATAACCCAGGACTCGATACCAATTGCATACAGATGCATCTATCATGGCTTATTCAGCAATATTATTTCAAAAGGATTCTAATGATGGGAGTTTACATGTGTACTACCTAAGTTAAAACCTCAGATGCAGAGCAGAAATACACAAGTTATGAGCTGGAGGCATTAGCCATAATAGAGGGTGTTAAAAAATTCAGGAAATATTTACTTGGCATAAAATTTAAGATTGTTACTGATTGCTTAGCATTTGAAATGACATTAAAAAAGAAGGATTTATCAACTAGAGTTGCAAGATGGTATTGTTATTACAAGAGTAGATTATGAGGTGGAGCATAGAAAAGGGAATCAGATGCGGCATGTTGATGCTCTTAGCCGCAATCCTTATGTTACTGTTGTTACCAGAGGGTTACATGATCAAATCAGGAGAGCACAGGAACTAGATGAGGGTATAAAGGCTTTCAGATATAATTAAGGAGACAAAGATTATTATGAATGGAATCATATACAAGGGTGATCAAGGACAAATACTTATTCCCAAGGGATTAGAAATGGAAATTATTAAAACAATTCACTCGAATGGTCATTTTGGCAAGAAAAAGATGTTAGAAATGTTAAATGTAGATTATTATATAAAAGATTTATCTTCTAAAATAGATAACTTCCTTGTAACCTGCGTTTTATGTTTGTTGGCAACGAAGAAAGAAGGAAAACAAGAAGGTTTTCTTAATTCCATAGAGAAGGGCATTATCCCACTTAGTACATTGCATATTGATCACATAGTAGAGACTTCAAAATTGTATAATTATATAACAATTGTAGACGCATTTACAAAGTTTGTTTGGCTCTTTCCAGTGAAGACAATATACTAAGGAGACATTAAGTAAGTTACTTATTCATCAGCAGACTTTTGGAAACCCAGATCGAAATATCAGATAGAGGATGAGCTTTTACTAGCAAGGAGTTTGATGACTATTGTAAAGATGAGAATATCCAACATATTGTTATCACCATGGAGTACCCAGAGGAAATGGGCAGGTAGAAAGGATTCATCGTACTTTATGTCAGTCTTAACGAAACTGTGCATAGAGGATAAAAGTCAGTGGTATAAGCATGTGAGTAGAGTTCAAATATATAAATAGTACTTATCAAAGAAGTATAGGAACCAGTCCTTTTTTGAGTTAATGGTGGGTGTAAAAATGAAACAAAAGAGGATTTAAATATTTTTAGTTTATTACTAGAAGAAAGTAGAGACGAATTTGTGACAAATAGATAAAACGAGAGAACAGGCTAAGATACAAATTTTAAAAGTACAAGATGAAAATCTAAATATATAAAAAACGCAAGGAAAGCCTTAAACATAATATTGGTGACTATGTAGTAATCAAGAGAACCCAATTTGGTACTAATATGAAATTAAAGCAAAGGTATTTAGGACCTTATAAAGTTTTTAAAGTCAATGGCAGAGACTTTGATGTACTGAAGGTCGATATTGCTTCTGAGGGACCTATGATACGTATTTCATCAGACTATATGAAGAGGTGGCCAGAGGTTAGTTCTTGAAACTCATTTACTTGAAATTATTGTAATTTTCAAATTAAGTTGATGGCTGCGCGCGCGCAGTATTAGCTTATGGTGAAGATAAAGGATTATTTGATTGTACCTATTTTATACTTATTTATATTGTATTTGATTATAGGATATAGGTACTGTACCAGTTGTATTTTTTTTTCTTTGTGTATTATTATTATTTTTTGTACTGTGTAATATGTTAAAGTTGTGTAACTATGTTATAAGAAGGGTCATGTTTTAATTTAAGGTGTTTAGTTGTATTTTCATTCTATATTTTGCTTTAGTGTGTAGTATATGTATGAAAAGAGTGTGTTAGAGGAATTGTAGAAAAGACGGACCCTGATGTCAGGCTCCAATGTATGGCAGTTATTTGAAACTTGGTATGAACGAATAACAATGAGTATGAATGAATGGAAACAGAGGAGCAAATGGATAGAAACGAAAGAGTGAATGGATGGAGAAAGGAATGAATGGAAAAAGAGGATGGGCATCGCTCTCTTCCTCGTAGACTGCCATATAGTTAGGTCGTTTCATGTATCATAGTAAATGTTTTTTTTTTTTAATTTAAATAAAAGGAGTTCTATAAAATAATCATCCTGTTATTCGCGAATCCTCATTCCCACATGAATACCGTTCAGCAGATTTGTCGTAAAAAGTAACAAACAGTTATTTGTAATAATGATATAATTAGTTTAAATAATAACTATTTATTCACGGCACCTTACCACGTTTCATTATTATTGAGTTCCCGGTATTTCAGCAGTGTTTCAACCGCCCTGATAACAGGTAGACTGTAGTAAATTACTCAATTTAATGATATATTTTAATTCCTAGTATTGTAGACTGAAAAAGTGACTATTCATATTTGACTATACATTTTTTTATATATTTATTATATACATATTGATATATAGGTATCCATACTAAGATTATAATTTGGGAAATATGTAGCATATAGATGTTTGTTACGATTTTATGATTAATATCTAAACGCGTTAAAGTAATTTTAATGTAAACATAAAAATATGAACGTAGACTATGTGTGATATCTCAAAAAAGCAGACTATATAGCGAAAAGTTGTTAGTTATATGTAAATTGAAAAGTTTTCAGAATACTCACGGAAATTTCAATAAAAATAGATATTTGTGATAATGATGACGAATTCGTTTAATTAAATAAAACATTCTTTATAATATGATTAGCATTAATAAATCACAACATCAGATGTAAAATATAATGCATGTAAATATAACAAACATACATTAGAATGTATACTAAAGTTAGAACTTTAGTATTTATAATAATATTTAGTATTTATGATTATATTAGATATATTAAATTAGATAACTTAATTACTTACTAACTACTAGCTGTTAGCTCGCGACTTCGCCTGCACAAAGTTTCACTCACTATATTACCCTCTTCCAGATATAAATTGAAATGAAAAGGAGCTTTCGTCCTCGTTTATACTCTTCGTATAAAATTTCATTAAGATCTTAGTCAGCTATTTAATCGTGAAATAGTAATAATAATAAATAAACAGAATCGTTTTCGAATGTATAATATCAGTATGGATAAAACTACATATGAAGTAATCTCAGTGGTCTGGATGATTAGCATACTGTCTCATATACCATTGTTCATGGGTTCGGTTACCGTACAATATGAACATTTTACATTTAAGTATTTTGTGTAGTACTCATCTGTATCATTTTCTACGTATTATGTAAATGTGAAATGTAAATATGTACTTTTCTTATTCATTGAGAGAACATGTTCAGGTTTATTTTATAGGTATTTTACTTATTAACACTGTACAAATAAAACCTACTTAGATATTTCTTAGAGAAGTGGCTACTAAAATATACGCGATATACTTATACCTACTAAAACAGTCTAATTTAAGTTTCAATGCTAAACATAGTCTTGATAACTGGTTATAAGTGGTTAACTTGTATCTCGTTCACAGCAATAAAATGTATTCTAAATTTAATGTTCAATTAAAAATTATTAAGGGGTAAACGAAAGACTTAAATTTTTGGTGTAGAACAATTCATTTTGTAGACAGTAATGTTATTGAAACCATTAATATATATATGAGAATTGTTTAACTTCTACCAATATCATACGTACTTTTAAGTTCGTATAGGACTACTTGAACGTTCAATATAGGACTTGTACTTAATGCTTTCAGAGAATCATATGCTATTTGGCATTCATATGGATTTTTTTTTTTTAATTATATTAATTATTTTTAATTTCTTATATTTGAATAACCTATAACACTACATTAAGTAGTAGATAGATATTATATAATAGATAGGTTCGTAATGGTAATAAAAAAAATGTTTATTCTTATTTTATTTTAATCAATTGTGACTGGTGAGTGATCATGTTTTGGATACACAACTTTTTTTTCTGTATTCAGAGCTGGAGTACGTTTTGCAAGTGGACCGTGTTTCCAATTAGATGGGTACCCGAACTTGTCCACATCATCCCACCATTGTTGTTCACCGGACCCCCAAATAACATACACGATATTGGTCCCAACTAACACAGCAAATACAGTCCAAAATGCTATGCGCCATTGTTCAATTGTTTGCTGAAAAACAAATTTATGAATTTAAAATAAAATAAAGTTAATTACATTAATTAGTGGTTCTTTAACAATCTGTTTCAATATTTATTTGCTTTTATTTTTAAATAATAATATATTACCTACTACTACTACTAAACGCGGTTCATAGCTCTTAAGGATCGTGGCACGGACGTAATCTCCTCACTACATATATCTCTACATCCTGTACAATCCTGTGCTATGTAGATAACTGATCTCACTGGCATTTTTAAATTTTCTACCATCAGGACCAGGGTTTCTCAAAGTGAGTTACGCGAATTCGTCATTCGATGGGGTTCGCGACAAAATTTAAGTAATGGTGGCTTGATGACTAGCAGGTACGAAGACTAGATAGGAAGAGTACCCTGAACTCTCACACAAAACAACGAATCCTTTAACCCATTGCTACAACATACTTATGTGAGACACGGTTTTCACACCTGGTCATGATAAAAACAAAATACAAAAATGGTCTTTATTCGACCGTCCAAAATGAATCTTTAAATTGACTCAATTTACGACAAGCCCATCTATCACAATCATTTTAAAAATATTTTTTTTGGGCACAGCAATTAAAACCCTATTTTCTTCAACAGTCAATTATATTATTTTATTTGGGGTTTGAAATAAAATGTTGTAGGGTATTTAATTAGTTTGTTAAAATTCCTTAACTGTCTTCTGGAAACATTAATAGGAACATTAATAGTTTGAGAAAACCGGATCTGAACCATTGTTATTACATTTTCGACCTATGTATATGTTCAAAGTAGTAGAAATATACGGTACAAGAGATAAATGAATGAAAGCTTGACTGATATTTAGAGTTTCAGTTGCATCTGACATGACACATCTTTCAGAATGCATTATAAGTTTCATATTTTGTAATCTTTCATAATTGAACTTAAGAAAAATAAGTAATTTAACACATTTCTAAATCTAATCTAAATAAGATTCCAAAATCCTATTAGCGCCTATTGTAAATCATAAAGCAACGGCACTGCAGCACGTTCTCAGATAGCAATGGAAGGCGTTGTAATATGATCTCGCACTGTTAAGGTTATACATAAGTATATATAAACAATAATGACCCAGGATAATTCACACACGCTTAGTTAACTATAAATATACATAATATAAATAGAAATGACTTAGGCCACACACATAATAATTGCATACGATGGCGAGAATTGAACTTGTGACAATTGAAATGAGGTGGTTTGCTAAACCACTACCACAAAAATCTCTGAAGATATGCCGTAATAGATAGATATTCATGTTTCCGAAGTTATGATGGGATTCTTTCCTTAAGAGTGAGGAAAAAATTACTTGGAATGATTTGTTCCTTAATGCAATGTCTTAGGTGAATCTATTGTAGAATGATGATGATAATTCTTTCATTATGAGGAGATATCTTTGCATGGTATTAGTCGATCACGCAACGATTTTCTGAACTAGTAACGCCAATACAATATGGAAATAAAACATTTTGTATACGAGACATCGTATGTTAGACATATACACAATTTGAACGCTATGCTATCTTTTTAAAGTCTGAACTTAGTAGTAGTAACATTTTTTTAAGTTACATTACATTTAAGTTATCTTTTCACTGGTCGAGTTTCTTACCAGTTTTTATCAACAGAAGTAGCTAGCCAAACTAGAACAGTAGGGATAGTAATAAAAAATTATAACTTGCCTAAGAGGCCGGAAGGTCCTGTATGAATAAATGTGTTATATATATTTCAATTTTTTATTGAAAATTCTATTGTACTCAATTAAGTTACTGACGTTTATGTATCGGAAGGCAAAATACACAGTGTATTGTAAAACAAATTCTTATCTTATACTTGTAAGTACCTACTAACTGACAACGTTTGAAGCCATTAAAATAATCCAAAGACTAATAATTACTGCTTCATCATTTCACATTACAACGGAATATTATTATTTCCTTGTGACTTAAGACTAATGTACATACAGTTTGGAATAATTCAAGTCATTCATGTGGTAAAAATATTAATCAATTATGAAAAATGAACTTTGTATTGCCATTGCCATTGCCATGCCATTAATAAATGGTAACCAATATTCCTTATTTATTCTATCTTTTTTATACTATGTAGGTGGCAAACAATCTTATGGGCAATCTGATGTTAAACAGTTATATGGACCTGAAACACCAAGGGTGTCACGTGCGCGTTGCGTTCCTTATACGTATCCCAACAGACTAATCGTATTATAAACCATTGTCTAAACTGTCCTAGAACCTTGATTTTTGCCCTATTTGTGCTACTATTTCATTATCGACTTTTTCGACATCATGACGTTAGAGTTTGTTAATTTAATTAATTTGTTACTATTTGCCCTAGCTTCGTAATTTGTACGACATAAAATCATTCCGACTGTCTGAGTAATTACTACCGTATCTATTATCTTCATGCCATCTCAATGCCGGGCTGGCAGAAATATCCAAGTAACTGAAAGCCTTATAGTTGTCTTCTGCCCTCTAACGCAATACTTAGTTTGTCGACTAGATAGTATATGAAATATCTTAACGCTTTCGTACATATCTATGTATATTATAAGTTACGTATTTTTCTTATCTTTTCCTATATGACTACTAATTTAGAGAAAATAAAATATCTCCTGACCTCGACCAATACGACTCTGTTAATGGTTAAATTATTTTTTGTTAGAATTCGTGACTGTAGAAATTCGTTTCCGTATACATTATTTGGTTCACTTGTTGATTAAATTAGTATTTTGAAACTGGCTTGTTCATCCATTAACTCCAAAGTCCTTCCGATTATCATATCTTTATTCATAAAAAACGTTACACTTTTTGTTAACGATAAAAATTGTATAGGTATAAACAAAAAGTTTTAACCCCATATTGATCGATTGATTAGATATATAGACATTATCAATCTCTCAACAGTGTGTTCTTAGTACTAAGTAGAATATCTTACATGTATTTACTTACGTCAGGTGTCAATAAACCAACAAGATAAGGCGTTATTATCCCAGAGATAGCTGCAATACCATTGACGAAGGCGGAACACGTGCCTGCATAGTTGGGAGCAATATCCATAGCATTAATTTTGACGCTACTGTAAAATCCTCCCATGAACGCCATGGAAGCGACGAATAAAGCGACAGCCGCAAGTCGATTACAACCCGAGTACGAGGCCAGAATAATAAAAACAGCCGGTACGGAAGAAGCTGCAAAAAATGTCCTTAACTGTGATAGAGTTAAAGGAAAAATTAAATCAAGTGGCTATATAGTCGGTTATTTTTTCACTACACAGCCTATACATTGAATTAGCAATAAGATTACTGTTAGGGATTACTAAAATGATACTAATTCTTTCTCAATCACCGACAATTAGTGTAAAATATTTTTTTTTTTTTGTAAAATACAAATAATAAATATATAAAAATTGAGATGACTTTGCAATGTTTCTCATTGATAGAAATTCTCTTTACAAAAAAAAATATGATTCTAAACAATTAATATTTTTCTATACTTTGTACATTACTTACATAGCGTTGTGTAAATTTTTCTGCCAGTACCAATACTATGCCACTTCTTTTTTATGCATAGATCACATAAACTTGCAAATACAAATGAAAAAATATACATAGCAATATATGGAAGTGCCGACATCAGACCCGTCTCTTTTATATTAAATTTAAGTACATCCGAAAAATATTTGGGGAGATCTGTGATCATTGTGAAATATCCCCAGTCGTGACCAATCTGAAAATAAGAAATTTATTTCATAGCTATGAAGAGTATATCAAATACCATAATAATGTGATCTAGAACAAATTGAAACTTTTTGGTTTAATTTAAATTACATTTTGACATGATTAACGCTGTTACAATTTCAGTTTCTTGATGGAACTTGGTCTATAAGTAAAATAGTTTTCAAAAGGTCCCTTTGATTTTAAAAAATAAGAAATTGTTTTATTTATGTACATAATGACGATTTGAAAATTTACGATTTATAATTAAATTTCCGATTTTTTAAGTTCGATGTATAACCGATTCGATTAGAAGGAATCCGAAAACCGGTAGTACCTACTAGCCAGGGTTAGATTTAAATATAGTCAGCAAAACGTGACCAAATCAAATATTACCTACGTTCACAACCGCAACAATCAACTTACCCTATACAGGACATTGTGATTTCGTTTGCAAGCGTATTTTTTTAGTATTTTTAATAGTAAGCGGATTTTATACTATGTAGATACCAGTTTATAGCTTCGTGGTAACTGTCACCTAAATATATGTAATACAAACGAAATTAGGTATCGGTACCATATAAGTATTACAGAGGGTGCCTTACGCGTTGCAGTTTCTGAATACTAAGGTTGTATCTATTTATTTCAATCCAATATATAGCCGTATACAAAGCAATTATTAGGTTTTAATTTAAATAACTTATTAATACTTTAATTCGAATACTTAGAAATAGGTAACTAGACCGAGTAGCGGTATCATAGCTGTAATAATTAATTAATATTTAATATCACATTTAACTAATCTTCCTCTATATGAGACAATTACCTCTACTAGGCTATTTTTAATATCTAATATAAAAACTGTAAGTCACAACAATAGAAAAAGAAATTGCTAATAGACGTGAACAATAATAATTTCATTTTAATTTATTTTAATATTTATTTCATATTTCACAGTTCATTTATTTAAATCATCACATATTATATAATAAATTAAAATATGCTCTCATTCAATAAACTTAATACTTCCTAACCAGTAATTAAATCATTTATAAATTAAATCTATGATACTACTAAACATGCTAAGTCATATAGATAACAATTTTAATTCAGTAATATATAAGAACTATTAATATACTTACAGCTGCCATTACCAACACCCACAATGGTCTAGATCGTAAAATAGCCTTGAAAGGTACAGGATTCAACTTCTTATGAAGACCAGAAGCTGTAATGTTTCCATTCAAATAGTCTCTTTCTTCATCACATATGAAAGGATGTGTGTTTGGAGTACTATAGCATAAAATTATCTGAAACAGTTTTTCATACACTGAAACTAATATTTTTTTGGTTTGTGTAACTAGATTGACCAAGTTTATAATAACATTAGCAACTGTAACAACAATGACATCACATTGTTATTCTCCAGTATTGTAATTTCACTGTCATTATTGCTACATCAAATTCGTCATCAGTTTATTTACTACTTCAGTTATAAAGCAGTACTTTCATAAGTTTGTATGTAGTTGATTAGTAGTCTTCACAAGCGCTGCATTAATTAGTAAAATTAGATAGGTGTACTCTGTATATTACGCTATTCATACTAGCCAAAAGCGGCTAATAAAACACATATCATTATTAGATTTTAAAATATATAAAGAAAACACATTTTTCTTACCCAAAATAAAAACCATAAAACTCCTAATGTGCCAAAAACATAAAAGACGTTAGCCCAGTCACCGCCATTGGCTAAAAGAAGGCCAGATATATATGGACCAAATATATTTCCTATTTGTGCACCTCCAAATATCATGGCACCAAACGTTGATCTCTCCGATGGGGGAACCCATCGTGCTAATAGTAACACGAATCCAGGGGTTACGGGACCCTAAAATACAAAAAAGTCCATTACAATTAATTCATTTCATATATATTCATATGAATATATAGTCTTTATTGTTTTAATATAATAGAATATCAATTACTTCGTTTAATACAGAGAAATATTTATAGACAAATTTCTCAATTTTTTATTATCAATATTAATAGAAATAGAAATAATCTTTATTCAAATAAACTTAATTTAAGCACTTTTGAATAGTCAAGTTTTTTGATTCTACCGCTCATTCGGAATGCAGATTCATCACAACAAGAATAAGAAAGAAACTTGTGTATTGCTCTTTTAAATAAATATTGATTTAATTATATTTACATTAACAAGGATTAGGCATGCGATGATCAACATAGAAACCGCTACGCACTTAATCTCTGTTCAATCAGATAGCATTGTCAGCGGTTTGAATTTTAAGTTAGATATTTTCTACAAAAAAATTATTATCATTTATAAATTCTTCAATTTTATAATAAGGCTTTTTACAAGGAAAATACTTCACAACAATCTTATTATTTTCCAAATTTCGATATGCCTATTGTAATATAGGCATATCGAAATTTACGTATATACGTATCCATACGTATCCATAGACTGACGTCAAAGTTTAGTTCCATTTTGAAAGATATAAATTCCTTTTTTTATTGGAAGAAAATAGTTTTGAAATTATGGTGTATAAAATTCATAGTATTGCATAAGAATTATATAAACAATGGACGGAAAACAATGGATTATACGAGTGCAATAGTAACTAAACAAATGAAAGGAAGGACAATAATTATCAAGATCTTACTGTTTCCTGCTAAATTATAAATTGACAAGCACTTTTTACGGAATTAATTTTCTAATGATTATTGTTCTATAATTTAATTAGTTTCAAGGCACACAGGCAGAAACATACGAAAATAAAGTATACTATCAAAATTTTACTAAAAAAATGTACAATAATGTTTTTACTTATTGTCAGTATGTACTATAATTATGTAATATAAAAAAATATGGTATTCTCTGTTTCTTATTAAAATTCCCAATATCTAAAATTGTCTCTTCATTGATACCTATTAAATCAGTGGTCTCATTGTTAATACATTGGAAACTTCCCTCTTGCACTATAATATCATCTCCGACTCTTAGGCGTTAAGTCAGGCATGTATACAATTTTTTGTTAAAAAGAATAAATAAATGACTAACCCTCTTTATCTTCAATTTTAAATTTATAAAAGATAGAACTAGAGGCACTTAACCTCCATAACCTAAATAAACTAAAATATTGGCAAACAAAGTACATACATGTTGCGATATCGAAACAAATTTATATTGAAGTTACCTAACCTTGTCATTCAGACGTCGAGTCACTGAACTTACTTTATGACATGAAATACGTAAGATAGTGGTATACATGAAAAAGTTGCTTGCATATCAGTTCTACTTCCTTCTTCACAAGAATATTGGATACCTTCCTTTAATATTCTTGATGATAATGTAAAAATATTTCGTTACTTAAATATAAATAATTTGGAGGAGAATGAGGAAAAAAATCGTGGCGATTTATATTTCTGTAATGGATACGCCGTTAATATTAAAATAACCCCAGAGACGGCGGTAGTCGCCCTCTGCTACGTTTAACATACACATAAAAATACATATGTTCACCATTACATCGACAGGTAATAAAAAACATCTGAGCAGTATCATCTTAATATTCATACGAGTGTATGATTAATATACGTCTATTGATGAATGCATGATTTGGATGATATTTCATAGGTGGTTCTGATATTCTAAACATATATTATATGTAATACAAAAACCAATACATAATATTATGTAGTTATAAAACTTACCTCTCCAGCACCTTCAATTACTCTAATAATGAATAATCCTGTCGCTCCACCAAAACTGACTGCCCATGGAGTGAGAATAGTTGCCAAGGAAGTACACAGCAACCCTACTCCAACAGTCCATTTTCCACCAAATTTTTCTGCTAAAATGCCTCCAGGCAAGTGTGTAAGTACATAGCCGTAGTAGAAAGCGCTTAGTAGAAAACCTTGTGTGGCTTCACTCCAGTCGTATCTTTCTCGACCCTGTAAATATTTATACTTGAAATGATAGCTGTGAGGTAAATTGATTTTGATAAATGATTTTGCCAAGGTAGGTAAATAAAATAGCAAATAAGAGAGATCGCTGCCTGGTCAACTGTGTCCCTATATTAGCCTATTCCTGCCGTGAAACAACACCCTTTACAACCTACATTTTGATTTTAAGTGTGAAAAATCGCAATGAAATTACCTCCATACTCTATATAGGCATAACACATTCGTTCAAGAATGAGTATAAGTGATACTATGACGACGTGATGTCAATTCATATGAATAGACATATTTATATAGGCAAAAGTTGCTTTTTTTCTGAGTACTGACCGTCAGGTTCATTTCACCATTCCAGTAACTTAAAAAAGAATATCATATTAATATGAATTACCTATGAGTCTCTTTTAATTATTATTTATGTACATAATTACAGCCAGGACTAAAGTAAAGAAAAATAATGAGTCTTGACTAATAGTTTACATTACAGAATGAAAAATCTTCACAATGTTTTTCACGACTATACATATGTCGCTTTTTTATTAACCTCGATGAAATTCTACGTAGTTTCATTTTTATTGTTTGCTATATTCCACATTTACCTATGGCTGAACTTTTATGTCCTCGTTACCTTAAATAACTGAGTACATACAATCTTACCAGCATCAGTCTGCTCCCTAGTTGTTTTGCTGAATTGTTTTTGTGTCTCCGATTTCTTTTTCCTGTATTTTCGCCGTGTTTACGTACTTCTAATAACAGTCATTTGCTTTAAGTACCTACTTATAGAGTACTAATTTGTATCTTGTGTTCAAAGTGGTAATCACACTACTCTTTTCCAGCGATCTAATGACAGACCATGATAAAGAAAACTAAAAAACGAGTAGTTTTTTTTTTACTGAGTGGTCTTTTTATGAGTGTAGAGTAACAACACCGGCTACAAAAAGTAACGCAGTTTTCTTTTTTATGTTACTTTGGTTAACATGTGTATATTTTCACAAATTTTTTCATTGGAAGCGTCGTGCCCTACTGTTTTACTGATTTAACCCTAAAAGTAATAAGTTAGTTTATCTACTTCATTATTGCTAATCATCATCATGGTTTGATTTATAAACGGTGAAACACCGATAACAGATGAAATTGACCAGAGAAAGGCCAGTGGACTCGTTTCCTGTCATGTTAGATTCTAGTACACATATCAACTTTGGCTTGTGAATCAGATGAGTGGCTACGTCAAGGTGCGTTTGCTACCTGTTAAAACTGAAGTTAATATTGCTATAAATTCTATATTAATAGGAAAATATACAAATCTTACCGCATAAATTATTGTGGCGTTTCCAATTGTGTGGTTACTGCTTGCGGATGTATCTGGGCAGGTTTCACCAATAATATGTTCAGATGGAGGTGTGTGTACCACCATTTGAGTTATTGTCATACTGAGGCATACGCGCATTGTAAAAGAATTTGCAAGAGCAAATAATCCCAAAATACCCAATACATATCGCTGTGGTATAAATAATACTGTGAACAAAATGTGAGCAATATATAAATAAATATACTCGGTATCAGATTTTTATATATAACAGTACTATTTTTATTAAACATGCAACACAATATATAGGACAACATTTAAATGAAGAAAAACACTCTATATACTCTATATGCAATATACAGTAAATAGAACTAATTATAATATACATTATGTTACACATATAATTAGAATTACAATAGGGCAGTCATATATAAATACAATGATCAAAAGAGCATTCTTTGCAATAATGATTACAACTCTGGGCAAGAGTTTGTGATATGAGTACTAAAAACTAATATGAATACATTTATACACTTTTTGCAAATATATACATAATAATATATATATAGAAAACACCAATACCAATATAAACAATCATAGTCATGAATACAAATGTTTTTACAGTACAAGGAATTAAACCAGCGACCATAGAGGATAAGATGGTATAATTTAATATTATAATTAAATAAATTATAACGATTCGTTAGATGCCGTTTTCTTATATTTATTATTATTGGGCAGACTTGAAAAGAAATATACGAGTTTAGTAAGAGAAAATTTATGGCTGTTTGAAATTCATGATACGTAATGTACTCTTATATTGCATATATGTATATGTAGATACATACATGGCTAAACATAAGTCTACATAGACTGTCACTTATGAGTTTGTAGCTTACAACCGTACTTTGCGGCAATCAAGCAACCTGTGTGAAGCAGTGAATTCATGAGAAAATAATGATACTAAAATTATAATAATGACGATATAAAATATCATTGTTTTGAATATTATGCACAATCATTTCCTAAATTACAATGAAGTTGAATATCCGTATCAAAAATAATAGATCTTTATTTCTGATACTGATATTCAACCTAATTGTAACTTAGGAAATGATTGTGCATAATTTTATTTATACACATACATCATTTACACAGACTTAAGTAAAATATGGTGGCTTCAAACTAATGATAGTACAGGTACAATAAATTTTATGTAGCGATAATGTTATACTGTTATTGGTAAATTAAAAAAATACCTAAATTCATAAAACAGAAAGTAATATTATTAGCTTAATATATGCATACGAATCTAGATGGGAAAAAGTAGTAGACCGGGAGCCATTGTATTAAAAGTTACCATTGTATTAAAAGTAGGCAAGTACTTTGAAACCAAACTATAATAATGTTTTGATACTATTATCTGTAACATCCCATCAATTGCTTAGACATATATATGTTAAAGATAACCACTAGATTCTTGTCAATTTCAGAATATAAAATAGTTACGTATACATAACTTTACAGCTGTTTAGATTACAGTGACACTATAAATAATAATAACATAAAAATATTTATTATTATATTGTAGTATGCAGTTACAGATTGTCTGATGTTTCATATCATCATATTCTATATGGAAAAACAAACCAGACAAATCTAATAATTTGTACCATTGTTGAACTTAATATTGTCTATTCTTTTTGTATAATTTAAGGATAAAAGAAGCGAAAATCAGGAATAGATTATTTCTAGTATATATGTAAATAATGCAAAGTTATGTTTTTTATATAAATACTCCTCTTGTACATGAGCTTAATAATAATCTGGATTGACTCAAAAACTACTTACTGACTAAGCAATATGTCAGTTAATGTAGTTTGCAAATTGATCACATAACCTTAGCTTTTCGATTGGCAGAAAAATTGCATAAAGAATTATGAATTCGTGAATATAAAAATACACAATGTAAATGAAACATTTTAAAAGTATTTTAAACTCACCTCTGTTTAATATAAGTCTCCAACCTTTAAGCGTCATTGTCTACTTTATTTTTATATATAGTCACTTAGAATTGTAAATTAAATACATTTGTATCCTGAAATTCACAAATACATCAAAATATTATTTTAAGTTGTACTCTGTAGTAAAATATTATATAGAGTGCAATATATGAAATGGGTAACATGTGCTTATCTGTGACAGATCTGAGAGTACTCTAAATAAATTCTTACATAAAGATAATATTTGAAATTCTCCGTGGTAAACCGCTTTAAATGTAATGAAAGAGTCTAGATAAAATATAGTAGTCATTATAATCATAATTTGCTTATGGTATGTTCATATACCATTTACAGAATTTGTGTAATGAAACAAAGCCATGTTTTGAGTTTCGAAATAAATATTCAATATAAGAATTTAACTTGAATTGTGACATATTATAAATGATAATATGTCATATGTGTATGTGTAATTTAAATAGGGGAATAAAATAAGAGAAACAGTTACTGAATTACATTAAATAAAAAAGATATAGAAAACAGTATGTTTCCTCTTACATAAATAGAAAAGCTTTAAAAAATATAAATACAAATACATAAAGAAAATAGAGCATCAAGGTTATATAGTTGTTTATCTTTTAAAACAGTCTTTTATAAGGTTAACGCTTACAGTCTTTTTTAAGTTTGACTTCCACACGTTTAAACAGACATATCATAACATTTTATTCAAATATCCTACTATGCTATTTGATCCTTCCTATTCAACTGACTTTGAAGTAATAATTATTATGTTTTACAGACGAATAATTCATCTACTTACCTTTGTTACAGTACCTATATTATTCTAATATACTGTAACACACACTTCACTATTGTTTTTCACTTGTCTACATTTATTGAAGAATAATCTAATGACACTTTAAATTAAATATACATAATTGTATAACAATGAAAATATATTTTCTTCTGTTATAAAATTTTACAATGTAATATTTTGTTATAATCTGAAATACTGTATTATAG
This sequence comes from Achroia grisella, assembly GCF_030625045.1. NCBI lineage: Eukaryota > Metazoa > Arthropoda > Insecta > Lepidoptera > Pyralidae > Achroia > Achroia grisella. The sequence goes on along the minus strand of NW_026712655.1, from coordinate 1,870,769 downwards.
TAAAAATCATTATTAACTATATATAATAAAATCGATATTATGTACTATGTTTTTTACTTTATTTAAGACTAATCTAGTAAAGTAAATTACATTTGTTACATAAAAAATAAATACATATTACAGTTTAATATTGTGATCTTATACGTGTACTTCAGTGAATACTAAAACATTATTTGACATGTTGGTCTTGATATAACGACAGATATTAGCTTAATCACATAATAAACAATACAAAAACCTTCATTACCATTTTTAATACAGGTGATCCTACGCTGGGGATAATCGGTTTTCATAACATAATAATGACAGGTAAAGTATGAGTCGAACTGGACTTATATTCTATGATCTGATCATTCGTGTTTTCTCATTTTTAATAGAATAAAAAATAAGAAACAGGTATTTTTGATGTACATAACGTGAAATTAGTCTTTGTCCTCCGGAATAGTAATGCTTCGCAGGCGTTGCATCATATGATAGTTATGTTCATAGTGCTGTTCATGTATATAGGCGAAGGTTACCATTTACCATTAGGTAAACCGTTATCTTGTTAGATAAAAACATAGTTATACTCTAATATATTTATTTATATTTTGATCACACTTTATTCAGGGTATTATTTAAGCCATTGCCATATGTGTTAGGAATTTTTAAACTATATTTGCTCTTGGAAATTCTTTCACAATGCGCGTATACTTTAGTATAATAATGACTCAAATAATGATGCATGCTCTATACCTATATCTCTATAATATCTACATTCATCTATATGAACGATAATTCTTACATTTTTCATGATAAGTCACTGTATTGTGAAAACTAAACAGATTGTGGCATGTACAACTTTTTTGCTTTAAACTATAAGAATTGATATTTGTAAATTGATCTGGGTACAAGATCAGAGGTGTAATATCATAATAATACTAGCGGACCAAGCAGACATTCTCCTACTTTAAAAAACGGCGCCAAAATACATTCAACATACATTAGACCACTTAGGAAACCATTAACATATATACGCATGATGAAAATATCATTTAAATCGGTCCATTCGTTTAGGATACAACTTTTAGGTAACAATCTACATACTGAACAATTGTGTATTATATTATATGAAAATTTATATAAATCACTTCAGATTTCAATTTATAAACAGATTCAAGAAATTCTGTACTTAAAGTTATATTTGTTATTGTTAATGTTCTAATTTTAATTACCATAGCATATAGAGTCTGAAACATCAATGGATATATACGCTTTGCCAACTTTTAGAATATTTAAATATGCTATTGTAGCAATATTTACCTAATTTTGTACCTAGTCTCTAGAAAAAACTCGGCTAATCTAATCTATCTAATATATCGCCCCACAATTCTAATTCACCATATCTTATCTAAAGAATTGCATTCTGCATAATTTTATACATACATACTTATACACGGAAATAAATCATGTCAGCAGCAAAGATTTTTAGAAGTTCACGTAGTAAATGATGAAAATTAGAGTAAGAAACAGATTAGACAGAAATACATATAAAAATTGATACAAATATATGTCATCTTTGTGACAAAGAAATAATGATAATAATGAAAACAGAGGCTGTGAATATAAATGATAAATTGAGATCTTACTATGAAACATAGAAAACAAGGAAGTTTTATTAACAACAACAATGTAAATACTTGTATATAAAACGTGTAATTATTAAACATTACAAATAAGTACAAAAGAGATATTAACAGTATTTTATGGAAAATAAACAAATGAACAGTCCACTTGATGGAAAATAGCAACCACCGTCTATAAACTTGAACAGTAGCCTGTTGTCATATCCTGACAGTATCCATGATGATGCTATTTATGCTCTCTTGTATAATGATATCCCATGCTTCAACAAAAAACCCATATCAGTCATCAATTTTCTTCCTTTGTGAAGCAAATTACGAACCACGTATAATCCACAAATTACGGTTTGAACTGTTTTCCTGACTCACCAAATCTAGCCTCAAGCGACTTCTTTTTCTTCCCTCACTTGAAAACTGAGCATGGAGGACAGAGATTTTTATCAAACGAGGAAGCAATCACCTTTGTGGACAATTGTTTTGCACAGAAAAACGCTGAGTACTATTTGGATGGATTAGAGAGATGGGCACAACGCTGAGAGAAGCGGGTAGAGTTACAAGGAGCATATGTAGAACGTTAAAGAAAAAAATTGTTGTATCACTGATAGGTCGAAAACTTTTCAGACCACCCGCGTACTCTGTCGTTATTGCTTAGCTTTCATAGTATTATTTTAAATTTGTAAAACATGTAATTTTTTTCACTGATCCCTATAGGCTACTACTATAACTGTGCTCACTTATTTTATAAAAGTCAGACTTAACACAATACATATATCTTTTTTTTAGTTGTCCTTTTTCTACTTTATTAGAGTTTAAGATTTTCAAAATAAAACTTCATTTGTATTTGAGGCTTTATTTTTCGAACACCAACCACTCCCTTCATGTTACAAAATTAACTACTACAATAAACATTAATTGTAACACATTCTTTTTATTTATTTATATTGACAATAAATTAAGATGGAAAAAAATTTAAAAACCTAATTCGATTCTCATATAATGGTCTATACACACTTGCAATGGCAGAAAGTATACGTACGATTCTAAATGTTTACATTTTATACATGTTCATTTCAAGTAAATTCTTTAAGACATGACATGTTACGCAAACTATTTAGCTGCTGATATAGATGTAGTTAGGGACAAGAAGAATTATGAAATCGATATATGGAGTACAAAATAAAATAGTGGCAGCCCTAAATAACCGCGACTAGAAATATTTAATTTGATCAAATAGATGCTGTTAAGAGTTTTTAGAGGTAGCGTATTCACGCCTTACTTCTTTATTGATAGCTATTGTAGACTATTTGTTAAGAGAATAATTTGACAGTATTGAGTATAAATTTCTCCGTTTTCATACACATCTTTTTTTCCAAAATATAATGAAGGCATAGAAATAGGAGTATTCTTTATATCTTTTCTATTTACTTACTACTATTCCAACACATGTACCTAATAAATTTAATGTACATAAAGCCCTCTCAATCCAAAGAACATTGAAACAGGTAGGTACCTAATATCAGGTGGAAAAACATGACTAGATAAGACGCTACCATTGTACAAAATCGTCTTATCAGGCAGTATATTTTTTCACTACATGCATGTATATATACGTATGTACAATACATTTTTTTTATTATATTTTTTTAAACTAGCTTATTTCATTTTAAAATTAAAATTAAAATTATCAATGGCTACTGACGCAACATTTATTTAAATACATATGTATTTTTTTTTTGAATAGCATACGATGATATTAATAAAACAAAAACTTATTTACATCTTACAAACTTTTTTATTGTTGTAAAATCAATGTATATATAGTACAAAATAAAATAGTTTATTATTATAATAGTTTATATATCGAAACAGTCATCTAATGATTATTAGATGACAGTTTCGATAAAAATTACAAATTATCTTCACAGAGAAACTATTACGACTATTACTATAATAAATATTTACCTAATACTATAACAGGTACAATATAAATATAGGTGTTAACTCTACAATATATTTTTCTCTGAAACATTCATACAAAAATATACTAGCTATACATCTAGCTAAATATTCAGGAAGGCACATATAACCAGTGACTATAATATATAGTCATGACATTATGTTACTTAATTTCTTAGCACTTAGTTTCCAGTCTCAGTCCATAAATTAATCTCACAGATAAATTACAAAATGTCTAATATAATACTAAAGATCACTTTTTCTCTTTAACGTCTTCATTGTTTTGTTCTTTATCGATAGCTTTCGTGGGTAGAGGGCCGTGCTTCCAATCGGAGGGGTATCCATATTTCTTAACGTCGTCCCACCATTGCTGTTCACCTTGGGCGAAGATGACGTATACTATGTTTGTAAATACTAGTACACCGAAACAGACCCAAAACGCAACTCGCCATTGTGCCAGAGTAGACTGTGAACAATATTTTATTATTATTAGAAAAACTTTCTTTTTGCATAGAATAATAATACGCCCCCGCAATATATACGCCTCTATCTTTTCAATTACTCAACATATTTGAATATAGTCTTCAGCAATAGATATAGAGTAATTAAAGAAGAAGGTTTATATACATGCATATTATAGTGAATAAAAGCCGAGTAATTAAAAGATTCGCAATACAGGCGTGCGAAGTCGCTAGTTTTCTATAAGTACAAAATACATATATGTACATTTTCTAAATCAGTTGCTAATTATAGTATTGTATCTATAAATTACGAGTATTTAGAATAATTTACTGGCTCGTGACATCTTATTTTTAGAAGAAAAGACATCTTAATTAAGTATTGTTTTCTAACACCTGAATCAATATTTATTATATTCATTATTTTTGCTAAGCAACACCTGCCTTAATTATAATTTATATTTAAATGAAATTTCATTATCATTTAAGAAAATAATACAACATATTAAGGAATTTATTTGAAAACTTAACCGTAACTAAAGGCCATTCTCATATATTACGAACCAATTTTCTATTTCTCATATATTATGAATCAATTTATGTAATTACGATATCATACAATAAAAAAAATATACTTACATCTGGAGTCAATAACCCAATAAGATATGGCGATATAATTCCCGATATAGCAGCAATACCATTCACCATCGCTGTGGTGGTACCAGCGTAGTTGGGACTGATGTCTAAAGGATTGATCTTCATGCCACTGTAGTAGGCACCCATAACAGTCATGGCAGCCACAAACCAAAATACAGCAAGGGTGGTATCGCAACCCGAATATGACGCTAAAATTATGCATATGCCAGGTCCGCTAGCGGCTTAAACAAAAAAAAAATAATGTTCTTGTATTCTATTACATAATCTATATTTAATAAAATAAGTGTGGTCTAGTAAAATCAACTATTTTTTTCTGTTCACGGTGGTTACTAATGCTATATAATAATACCCTTATACAAGATGTTTTATTATATAAATAAAATTGTGCAGGAAGTTAGATGTCATTATTTGGGAGCAGAGCATTAGTACTCAGGCAGTCGCCCCCTGCAGGAAATGGCAATTAGACTTCTACCCTGTGCCCCTAGATACCAGAAATAGAAATAGAAATAGAAATAATCTTTATTCAAATAAACTCATTACAAGCACTTTTGAATAGTCATATTTTGATTCTACCACTCATTCGGAATGCAGATTCATCACAAGAAGAATGAGCAAGAAACTTGTGTGTTGCTCTTTTCAATAGATGTTTTTTTTTTATATAAATAATTACAGTGTAACAAGTAAGAGGCATGCGACAATCAACATAGAAATCGCTACGCACTCATTATTAGTGTAATCAGATAATATTGTCAGTGCTATGTATTTAAAATTTTTTCTACAAAAACATTATTATCGTTAACGAATTCTTCAATTTTATAGTAAGCTTTTTTGCAAAGGAACTGTTTTATTTGACATTTAAATCTTTTTTCTGGCAGATTTATAACATACTCTGGTATTTTATTGTAAAACCTTACGCAATTGCCATAAAACGAATTACTAACTTTAGCCAAACGACATTTAGGTAAAATCAGTTTGTTATTGTTACGTAAGCTTTTATTAGTGCAATCACTAACTCTTTTGAAACTGTCTATATTCTTCCTGGCATACATGATATTTTCATAAATATATTGAGAAGCAACGGTGAGGATATTTGATTCCTTAAAGCACTCTCGCAAAGACTCCCTGGAACCCATGCTATAAATGGAGCGAATGGCCCTCTTTTGTAAAATAAATATTGTATTTATATCAGCTGCTTTGCCCCATAACAAAATACCATACGACATAATGCTATGGAAATAGCTAAAGTACACAAGTTTAGCCGTTGCCACGTCTGTTAATTGCTTAATTCTTCTTACCGCATAAGCGGCGGAACTAAGTCGACTCGCTAATTTAGTAATATGAGCGCCCCATTGCAACTTGGAATCTAATGTGATACCTAGAAATACAGTATCATCCACAAAATTAATAGGTTTATTGTCCAACGTGATTTTTGAATCTACCGGCCTTACATTGGGGAGAGTAAATTTGATACATTTAGTTTTATTTGCATTTAGTAACATATTATTAGCCGTAAACCATTTTAAAACATAAGAAAGAGCACCGTTTACTTCGTCCAAATCATCAATATGTCGATTGACTTTGAATACTAATGAAGTATCATCAGCAAACAGAACTATGTCAGCTATCTTTTCTACCATATAAGGAAGATCATTTATGTAAACTAAAAATAAGAAAGGACCTAAAATAGAGCCCTGAGGAACACCCATTTTAATACTAGTTCCCTCAGACTTTACACCATTTATTTCGACAACTTGCATTCTATTATTTAGATAGGATTTCATCATGTTTTGTGCTTCATATATAATACCGTAATGTTCAAGTTTGAGCAAAAGTGTTTCATGTTAAACGCAATCAAATGATTTTGAAAGATCACAAAATACACCGACTGCATCCTGAGACCTCTCCCAAGAATCAAATATATATTTAATGAGGTTGAACTTCGAAGAGAACAACAGCTACAAATTATTTTTTTTCATAATGAGTGGACGGAAAGGAAGTAAGAGTGGAAATTTCATCCTGGATCGTAGTAAAAAAAGAAAGTTTAGTGGAAACCGTTTTACCCACCAAAATGATACATTTACATCAGCTTCGGCCAAAAAACTTAAAAATAACATGAACATGAATGTTCATCAGCATATTGTTTTGATTTGTTTCTGTATTTGCTGCAATCTCTGAAATAGTTATATGTAAAACTTGTAAAAGTGACGTGAAACCAAATTGTCGAAACATCTTCATTCTGGTGTTGTTGAAATTGCAGTTTATTTACTTTAAAGTGTTGTAGCATTTGATTGAGCATAATTTTTTCAAACACTTTACTCAATACTGGTAAGATAGATATAGGCCTATAATTACCTACCACAGTTTTTTCTTCTGACTTAAAGAGTGGAGTTATTTTGCTATGTTTCATTAAATTGGGAAAAACACCATCAGAAATACATTTATTGAAAATAATTACTAAATATGGAGCAATAACATCTATAGCGGTGTTAATAACTTTAACAGACATGCCCCAATGGTCTTCAGTATTTTTTAAATTTAATTGTTTAAATGTTTTAGTAATTGTAGCAATGTCAATAAATGTAAATTTAAATGTAACCGGACAAGAAACAACATTGTCAATAAGGAATGATTTAGCTGTACTAGGAGAAGAGTCCAAAGAGGAAGTAATATCAGTTGGAATATTAGCGAAAAAATTTTCAAAAATATTGACTATTTCTTTTGTGGACGTTACTAGTTTATCATTATAATTTAACGTAAAATCGTTATATGGACTTTTAACTTTGCCAGTTTCTTTGTTAATAATATTCCACACTGTCCTTATCTTATCCTTGGACTCTTTAATTTTTTTATTTAGATAATTAGACTTTGCTACATTACATACCTTTTTAAAAGTTTTTGAGTGTCTTTTTACATAATTTACGAATGTACTATCGAAACGGTATTTTTTTTGAGCATATAAATCAAATAATATATTTCTACTTTTAAGAATTCCCTTTGTAGCCCATTCTGAAAATTTTGTTTTGTTAATAATACTTATAGTTTTTTTGTTAAAAGCCTTATTATATTCGTTAGAAACAATATTGAAGAAATCTGTATAAAGTTTGTTAGGTTCATTAGATGGAAGATAAAAATCTAATTTACTACGAACTGATATTTTAAATTTATTTATCTTATAACTAGTCAAGTCTCTTTTTAATAAATTAATTTTCCCAATTTTGTTTAAGTGATTTGGAAAAATAACTATTTGACCACAGTGATCAGAAGGAAGGTTGTTTATTATTATTTTATCTAAATACTCACTGTTGCTAAATATGTTATCCAAGCAAGTAGCAGACGTGGCAGTGATACGAGTGGGTTCGTGGAAGACATTACTCAAGTCAAAAGATTGAAATAAACTCATTAATTTAGTTTTTGTGGTATTATGTGATAAAATGTCAACATTGAAATCACCACACACTATAATTTTTTTGTTAATATTAAATACTCTTTTTAAAATATCCTCCATTACCTCTTCAAATAAATTATAATCACTATTTGGAGGTCTATATACACATATAACTATATAATTGTCTAGTTCCACACAGGAAATTTCAATACAACATTCAACAGAAAGATTGCCAATATCACTACGTTCTTTTACTTTTATATTATTTTTCACCAATATCATAGAACCTCCTCTATTTACTATTTTTCTATTAAAGCAGCTGACAATATTATAATTGTTTAAGCTGAACATCATATTGCTCACTTTGAGCCAATGTTCAGTTAAACATAGAACATCTATATTATTTTTTTCTAAGAACAATTGAATAATTAATTCACAGCCGAGAAAACTTTGTATGTTCTGGTGAACAATTTTCAATTCTGATAGCTTTCCCTTTGTCTTTTTCAGCAGTTTAAATCTGCAGTCATATTTAAATTTTTGTAAATAAAAGGATTCTTACTAGAATCAATATTTATGTCAATATTTTCAGTAAGTTTAGTATTAACATTAGTACAAGTACTACTAATTGGATTAATGCAACCCATTATATTACTTATAATGGGGTCATTTATATTATAAGCTAGTAAACTAGCTATATTTGTTATTTGTTTTTTAGGCAGATAAAATCTATCTCCAGTCATACAAAAGTTTGTAACAAATTTGTTACTATCAAAAAATAAAAAGTCATTATGACGACATGTCATATTATAAATTAAATTATTAATATAATATATGAACTTATTTTGTTCAATGGTCAGAGAACGACAGTAAGGAAATGCACATAATATTATTTTACCTATGCCCAGCTCAGCAATATTAAGCAAAGAGTTTACAAGTTTAATTACATGACTTTTTTTTACATATAAACAGTTGCCTAAAGCAATGACTAATGTGGTTAACTTATCATACCTACCATTAACCACCTTATTTAAAATATTAGGCAATGAAGCACCAGGAAGACAATTATTTATGACATGTTGATATAGACTTTCTGATAATGAACGGCCCAGACCCTTACCATATTCATCTGAATAAATAATTGTCCTTCGTACTGGTGCAACATTACAATTATCAGTTTTTAAAGACAAGTTAGAATTGAGTAAACTAGAACAAGGAGTGATTGACTCAGTCAAAACCGATGTGATTGACTTATTGTTATTTCCATTAGGGCTATACTGACAAGATTTAGGAGATTTTTGGTTTTTTTCAATTCCAATTTGGTTAATTTCTTGTGAATTGGCTACAACGGGCTATCTTCATCCTTATCCTATCCAGTCAATTTGATTTGGCCGGAGGTTTTATCTAATGATTTTTATACTATATGTCTATATATATATATATTTTTATACGTAACACAAAAAAAAATTTGAAATCAATTACCAAAAGCACTTTAAATTCTTTTATGTATGTATATATACTTACCAATAGTTGTATAAATTTTCCTAGCATTCGTAATGTTGTGCCATCCTCTTTTGACGCAAAAATCGCATAAAAGTCCAAAAAAGAACGAAGATATCCACATGGCTATATAAGGAATGGCCGAAAGAATACCCGTTGATTTGATATTGAATTTCAAGACGTCTGTCATGTATTTTGGCAAATCTGTAACCATTGTGAAGTATCCCCAGTCGTGACCAATCTAATAAACAAGCAAATATTTTAAACTAGGTTGCAATGTATTAACATACGGCATGCTAGGTAGTTTGGATATAGTTTAGAAATTTGAATCTGATGAATCAAGAATTGTTAGGTAATTGTGCAATACAACATAGAAGAAAACACAGATTTTAACAATTACATTTACACTAATATATATGTAAAGCCGAAGACTTTGTTAATTAGTAAACTAATCTCTAAAAATTGAATTATAAAATAATATATTTATTAATTTGATGGCGTAATCTTAAAGTTTAAGCAAGGTTAAAGTTTGTTTAATATGTGAATGCGATGGTTGTTGAAGAAAATAGCGAAAGGAAAGATAATTCATGTGAAAAAAATAATACTGCCGATGGATCGGGCAATACAGTGAGTTGAAAGACGATAGCAACTATTTTTTAAGTGGAATGAGCACGACATACTCACACGGCGCGTGCCGTGTGAGTTTGTCGTGCTCATTCTTTTGGCTACTAAATTCATTTTACAGTCTTAATAAATTTTTGATCATTATTAATTTTTTAAATTAATTAAAATAATAAAAACACACTTAAGAATTAACTTAATTGCACTTACCCCAGCTACAATAAGAGCCCATAGCGGTACAGAACGTAGCAGAGCTTTCCATGGAGTGGGGTCCATTTTTTGTGCCTTAGTATGCTTCAATGCATCTACGTTTTCGTTCAGAAATTGCTTCTCACTATCCGATATAAAAGGATGTGTATTCGGTGTACTGTAGCATAACATGGTCTAGAAAAATACAATAATTTCAATAAAAATGTCAAACCTTGTATTATTTTAATCAATTCTCTTAATTATGTGTTGAAAGAAATGCCTGATTCATTAATGTTTAGTGTTTTGCAATTTTCCTATGTCATATTACAACTGCAAAATTTAACACTTGTATGATGACCATTAAGAATTAGGTTACTATAACCTTAACTCAGCCTTAAATCAGACTAAGGAATTTATTCTTAGACTAGTTAATCCTTAATTATTCTGAAAATAGTGGGTTATTACATAAATCAGGACCTTCCTCAGAAATTTTAATTCAAGAAGTATTTATTACACAAAATTAATAAACTGAAATACATACCCAAAGAACAAACCAAATCAGTCCAATTCCTCCGAATAAGTAAAACACGTCCTCCCAACTTCCATTATGCATGACCAATCCAGAAAAATAGGAACCCGCTATATTTCCTATTTGGGCTCCCCCGAATACAATAGCTCCGAAACGTGCACGCTCTTCTTTTGGGGCCCAACGTGAAAGCACAGCCATTAGACCTGGCATAGTAGGACCCTAAAATAAAATAGATTATAATTATTTTTAATCCAAACTTTCATACTCAATCTAGTATTATAAACGTGAATTTTCTGTTTGGAACGAATCTAAAGGAAATTTGACGTAGTATATAGTGTGTATCTCCAGAACAGCTATAAGTAATTCTTATCTCAAAAAAGCAGACGACATGTTAGGATATAGATAATATGTCATTAAGTTACCAGAAAAAATATCGCCCCTAGAACTCATGATCGTTTTAATATTATAATCAGTTTTAATACTATTATAAATATTTTTTGTCATATCAGTAAAGGTATAAACAGTAACACTTTTGACCATAGTTGTGAAGAATATTTCTACTTTACTTGCTTAGAAACTAAAACTACAAATAAAGAAATATGCAAAAGGGAAAAATAAAATCCCATAAAAGTCTATCCTACTATCATATTATAATTATAGTGGGAGGTAAATGTTTACTCCAAAATAGAGTTTATTCTTTTATATCTAAACACACGTCCTTCAATGTAAACAATAATTTTATTTAAATAAAAATTAACTCACCTCTCCCAAACCTTCAATAACCCGCAATATAAATAAGGCTGTTGCACCTCCAACTTTGACAGTTACTGGTGTAATAATGGTACATATTGCAGTCGATAAAAGTCCAAGACCCAACACCCACTTTCCTCCAAAACGTTCCGCCAACATTCCTCCTGGTAAATGTGTCAAAACATAGCCGTAGTAAAAAGATCCCAGTATCAAACCCTGTGTAGCCTCACTCCACTCAAAAAAGACGGTCTGAAAAGTAAAGGCATAAAATTATCTAGCAATATTTTTAAGTAAATATAGTGAGCAGGAATTATGCTATGAGAGAGATCATATAATAGTATTAATGTGGTAACAAAGAATTAATTGGGATATTTTAATACCGCAATCTTTCGGACATCGTTTTATATATTTTTGTAACTGCCAAAAATAGGTGTAACTACTTACGGCAAACTGACTAAAACTAAAAGAAGTTAGCGTTCAACTCTCAAAGGTACTAAGCATGAGGATACCGGAGGAGAAATAGTAAATTTAAAACCCAAGCTGTTGCCCATATTTACTGACTTCATTTGCCAATTTCAGTAGAATAAAAATAAATCCCGATAATTAGTTGCCATGGAATAATTTACAGTCCAATTTCACGTAAACGAAATTGCGGGCACAGCTTGCGGACACTCTGAAAATGTGGGTGCCTAAATATTAATTAAAATGTTTCAATTAAATACATTTTCAGTTTTATTTAGAATATCGATTTCTCGTCGAAACTAGGTATAAGTTGTTCACACTACAGCGAAATTTAAAAGTATAGTTTGACTGGTTCTGATATACCAATATTGAAAAATGTTTACCAAATATTTTTCAGAAGAAAGAAAGTTGTATGTTACGTAACAACATAAGTATATCTATCTCTGTACTTATCGCTATTCTTCTAGACTATGGTTACCACTTACCATTAAGTGGAGTTAAGTTTCTTTGCTAATTAATTAATAGCTCTACTGATGGTGAGTGTTAACCATCGCCTATATACTTGAACAACAATACGGAACAGTATCATGTTATCCTGTAATACCACTTATGCATTGCTATTTCGAAGAATTAATATGTCATACCTCCTATTCTTTAATTTCATTTGCATTCTAATTATATAAAAACAATATAACACACAAGTTATTTCCTCACACTAGCATACTGTATTCTGGTTTGAAAGATGATAAGTAAATTGTTACCATTTGTTCACGTTGTAAAAACGCAACAATCAGAATATCTTACTAACAGGAATGGCTTCTTAAGGGGATTTTACAGATGAGAGGTCCTTAGCACTGTGTTGCCGTTACATTGCCATAAATTATAGTAATATTATAATATTAACCACATTTTGATTATAAATAATTATTGCGAACCTTTATTATTTTTATTATAAAAATGTTTATACTTTTATCAATATAAACTTTGTACTAAGTCCTACGGAAAGGTAACGGATGAGAGGGACCACTATCGTCACACTATGACGCAATCTCCGTGGTGCTATTTATGTTATCACTTACCATCGATTAGGTATGTCGAAAACATGTTTAACATTCCAATACCATAAAAAAATGTTATTCTTTGTACTACCATTGAGTATGTACGACCAAGCATCTTTAAAACCTGTGAAGGTACGACGGGCAACACATATAGTATTTGACGTCGATATTTGTAACTTTTCATTAGATAGGATCTTGTTTGCCATTCCATATCATATAAAAAATATACGACAATAATACAATATACACACACTCCTCAAGGTCAATGTTATTAAGAGATTTGGTGCGAAACAAATCACAAAGAAATATTATTGAGTTTTGAATGTAGTTCTTACATCGTTATCTGAAACTTCAAGAGGCATATTTGACTAGAACTTAACATTATTTACAAGTGGCCTATTATAAATACCTATTTATCACAAAGGCACTACCAGTTTCATTTTTATGCAACTAGAATGGTAAATAAGCAAAGGCTCCAACATACAATAACCAACCAACCAGCGTTGCAAATATGTATGAGCAGAACTACGGACTTTATCACAAAGGCACTACCAGTTTCATTTTTATGCAACTAGAATGGTAAACAATCAAAGATACCCCATATACAGTACGTGGGTATCGGCTTCGCGAATATTCATGATAAGCACTACAGACTTTATCAGAAACGCACCACCAGTTTCATTTTTATGCAACTAGAATGGTAAACAATCAAAGGTACTCCATATACAGTACGTGGGAATCGGCGTCGCGAATATGCATGATAAGCACTACAGACTTTATCACAAAGGCACTACCTAGCTATTTTTTATATAACTAGAATGGTAAACAATCTAAGGTACCGAACATACAGTAAGTAGTAACCGGCGCGTCGCGTATATGCATAAACAGCACTACACAGCACTACACAGCATGTCACATCATGCGTTACCATTCCGAAGAACTAAAAAATATCTTACCACAGTACACAACCATTTCACTTCCTTATATGATGTTTTAATAGAGGTTAATCAAATAATTAATATAAAATGAATTGCTGAAGTAGGTGACCCACGTAGTACCTACGTAGACGATTTTATATAAAGCCTACCTAGACACTTAAAAACTGATAAAAGTACCTATTTGAATGAATTAATAATTTAATTAGGAAATGCATAGCTCAATACAAACAATAATACTTGTGAATAAGCGAATATCACATACAAAAATCATGTTTAGACCATATGTATATTGATATGATAATTGTTTAAGTTACGTTTAGCCAATTAAAAGCTCTACTTACATCGTCATCCCTGTAGTAGGTGTTGGTATAGTTCCTGACCAGACTTGCATCCATACATACATTTGGGTCGTAATGCTCTTCGCCTTCGACATTCGTACTCTTCTTTACCATCTGTGTGATAGCCAGATTGAGACATACCCTCATGGTGTAAGCGTTTGCTACGGCGAACAGTGCCATTATTGCCATCACATACCGCTGAGGTATTATAAATACTGAAACAATATCAAAATATTGAATATATTTTATAGACATATACTATGTTATTAACATTTTCAAATATACTGTCTTAGCCAAAGATTAGATTATAAATTATATCATTGTATCACACTTCAGTATACAACTTATAGAAATTGGCTGAGCATTAATAGTTTTAATGTTGAATATAAATTTTGAGCCCCCAGGTGGCCCAGCCGACCACAAAATATACATGGCAAATAATAAAAAATATTAATAAACTAAGTACTTAATATGTTGGTATTAAAATTCATAAGATATTGGCAAAATTAAATTCAATATACATGTAATAAAATACCGATGACTTATTTTAGTTTAACTAGGCTGTTTTATATTAATACTGTGCTATTTATAAGATTAATGCTAATTATTCAAACTGCACCTCAAATATATTGTAAACTTACCATGACATATTATTTGTAATACATGATTTCCCATAATTTGAATATTTCAATTTTTAAACGATATAACTTTACTTATATTTAAATTATTGAAAATGATACTCAACTTAATATTATTGAATTATATGTGCATTTTAATTAGAAGCCTTTATTTATTTATTTGCTCTATAACTGGAATAACATAAGGAGATAATGATTCTAAATTTCTTTAAAAGTTTGTTACACTTCAGCATAATTATACATATAAATATTGATAATATTATTAATTATGTATGGACTTACATTTGGATAATTTGAGCCTCCATCCTGTCAACATTTTGGAAGGGTAACCTATAAAGAAAATATAACAATTAAAACACCATCCGTCTCACACAGCATTCGTTTCTGAAGTGATAACTAATGCCTCACCCCGTACTCTTAAACTTAAATGACAATTCGATTCAGTGTTTAATAAGGAAAATGGTGTCGCACGTAATTTTCATTGAGATCGCACTACCGCATTGACTATACAAGGTCGTTTAAATAAATATTGAACTGCTATAAATTGGCAATTGTTTACTATAAAAGAATATAATAACATAAAATATAAACTAAATAGCGAAATGCCAGTTATAGGTATCTCTTTTAATTAAAATTTAAATCCATACAAACTACTAATAATTTAAACTTTAATCGTGATGATTACAAAATTAGAGCTACTATTTTAACTGAAATTAAAGATAGTTACATAATTGCACATGTTCATTTTAAAAAAAGTATATTTTTTCAACTATTTTATGTCACTAAGGCTGAGTAATTCTATCATTATTTTAGGGCAATTCAGAAATACTTATTACACTTCTGGTTCTCTTATATTGAATCATTGAATAAACAATATTCTCCTACTATGACATAATATACTAAATATATGTTATTTTAACTATATAATTAAAAATGGTCCCTAAATGTTCACTGATAATCCAAAAATCTACCTCTATTAAATAGCAGACCTCCATTTAATCCTGAATTTGGCAGAGCTTGTGCTTGGGATACTAAACAAACTAATAAAAATATCCGAATACCGTTTTAATACATATATAATACACGTAGAAAACACCAAGACTAGTGTAAACTATCATACTTAGGAATACAAATGTTTATATTGCGCACGGAATCGAATCTACGACCATCCGAAGTAAGGCGGTGTGCTAAACCCTTACACTACCAAGTCTAATACATAACTAGTACAAATTACTTATAATTCCGCTTATATAATACAAGTATTTAACAATGTTCACTGTAGGCATGCGAATGGTCAACTGTTGTCAATTTTCCACCACTAAGCCACTGTCACCATTGTATATACCCGCATTAAACGTTATTTTTAACGGTATGGTTATTATACTTCGATATATATATATGATTATTATATCCTACCCAGTTGGTATAACAATGTTCTTTGTAAATTTTCCTTTGTATTGTACTAGTTAAACGACTTGATAACCGTGAAATTATGAACATTTTACTTGAAGAATTTTCCTTACATTTATATTGTGTTACAAAATAAGACAAAGAAATAAAACAATTGTTCGATAATGTCCAATATTGAAATATGTTTCTAATATTAGTAACACGATCTTGTTTGTAACTTCAGAAGATGAAACGGACTTCATAACTAATAACCGTAAGTTTGAAATTCGACTAACATTAGTACAATAATTGAGAACCTATTACTAAAAATAGTACAGTATTGACTAATTATAAGAACATTATTTTTTTATGCAATTATAATGTCACGTTATGTCTCACTCTGGAGGACCTTCTATCCTGTAAATTCACTGCTTAACGGCTAAAATACGTGAGATTGATACAAAGTCTACCTACGTAATCAAATGATTAAACTATATAGTAGGGACGTAAACTGCATCCACATTTATCGTCAATGGGGTTAAAAACCTCGCTTTACGCGTAACGTCATTGAGTGCAGTATGATGAGAGAAGCTGAAATGTAAACAACTTCATCATATTTCATGCTATGTCAAAATCATTTGTCTTCAGATCTTTACCTATAGTACCTAATGTCGTGACGAGGCAAAACTGGCTGTTTATTTGTTTGTATGTTGATCGCCGTATAGACTACAGAAAGGGATAACACAACTAACTTTGTGAATATTTTCATTACGTTTCCTGTTATTTTTGTTCATGTGCTTTACTTGCATTACTGTCGTTTAATTATGACCAATGAGATAAAAGAGAAATGAATTATTACGACCAAATTAAAAATATTAAAACTAGTATTTGTATGAGTACTAAATACTTACTCACAACTACTCCCTACTGGAAGTATTATTGCTCTGAAATAGAAACTATATTTCAAAGCAATAATGCTTCCAAGTTCGGGATACAACTGAAATGCACAAACAGAATTGTGCGGATTCGTAAATGACTAGATCTGGCTTAAAAGTTAAGTTTTCTATTGTAAATTTCGAACTTATATTTCCTGGAATGTATTTTCTAGAGATAAAATATGTCAGTTGTATTATACAATTATTTACTTACTGTGCAAACTTTATATTTTAGAATATAAATTATTTCAGACTAGCTGTATCCGCCACTTAGTCTGAGTAAAATTCACCTTGATCAAATAACAAAAAAAATATTTAGTATTGTAACCCAATAAAAGCCAAATAAAAAAGTTTCATCGTTCTGTGTAGCTTCAAAAATGACGTACTGTGCAAACTTTATATTTATTTGAGAATATAAATTATTCTAGATAACACAGTATAATTTATTACATAGATACATATATTTATAAAACTAAACTATAAGTAAGTATCATTGAATGTTTCTACAAATTAGTGATAATACGATATATTTGTTTAATGACATTTGAAAATAGAGCAATTACAACAACAATTTTGTTTATTAATATAAAATATTGAGCTCAAAATTTACCTCTTTGATGTGATGGGCCATAAACATGTTTGCCATCATTGTGATGTAAAAAACCTTTATTTTTGGTAAAATACACGTGCAGTATTAAAATTGTGGATATATTCGAAATGGAAGCCAATCAGGTATATTTTTCTTTTGAGGTCTTGATAGTAAATATTTAAATAACGATGCTGTTATTTTATGAAATGGCCTTCAAATTTATTCTTTTGAAATATTTGTCTAAGCGTGTAGGTTCAATTTAATTATTATTATACTAATTATTTACATGTTATCAATTAATAACAAGATATAAATGAGCTGGCTATAATCTTAGCTACAACATCAAGAAATTATACATCCTTCCCCACTCCAATAACACATATAATATTTCTTTTAAACTATTTCTCTATATTTTTACGAAATTTTACGATGTATTTTGTGATGTAAACAAACAAACTATGAAGTATACAAAGTTTTCCTATTATTTGACTGACTAGTAATGTTTTTTTCAATTATTTCCGTTGTAGTTCTATTTTTGAATAACTTGTTTCCAACTGAAAAGATATGTTAAGAATGTTAACGAACAGTGGATATGTCATTTGAAGAAAAACAGTATATAATACGTTCAGGTGAGAAAATTGTTATCTTTTGAAATACTTGAACAAAAGAGTATTGCGGTCAATATACTCCTATGCAATTCTCAGACACGATAAACATCATATCATTTCTTTTTATTTCTAAACGGAATTTAAAAATATAAAAATTCTTCACATCATTGTATTTTTGTACCAATTTTGATGATTTTATGAATGACGTCCAGACTTGTCTATGGATGTCTCTTCCTCATTCAGTATACTATACTGAAATATAATCCTGTATGCTATTGATCTGCATTGTAATAATAAACTCCTCCTGATTGAAATTCTGAATTTTTAATGTTACGATACACCATCGCAAAAACTAAATGTTGATTATTAGTTTATTGTTTTTGTTTTCAGATATATTCTGATAAAATGTGTTATCAATATACTTTTATTAGTATCTAATAAATAAATAAACGTAACATTAAATATTTTTTTAACAAATAAATTAATAAGATTTTCATTTATTCGTTGAGCAATTGTCAGGTGCTAAGACCTGTAACACTGCGATCTATATAGACCTACTGTAATCGCCCTTGCAAACTAAATTGAAATAATATATTTATGTTGATTCAAATAAAACGTTTACAGGGAAATATTGTGAAGGATATTTAAATTATTAAGTTTTACCTGATTTTTATTATATTTTTCAACTAATTTAAAGTCATGGCGTCTAATATCTAATAATAATAAAACGAGATATTGTCAAAATTCGCAACCAAACTTCAATCATTTATATATTATAACATATTAACAAAATATACTTTTAACAACATATCTACATATATTAATTAAAAAAAAGAAAGAATCCTCTCTTTAGCGCCTAATAAACATAATGAGCAAACATGTTTTTATTTAACTAGTGGTAGGCATTGAGTCCATTACTGGCCGACTACTAGTTAATGGATCTATAATTCATGTAAATAAGTTTGAAAAATTTATTTCATTTCATGGTTTACTCCGACTTTGTCGGATAAGTGTGTAAATTAGAAGTAAACGAGTACGTGTATTTTAACGTATATTTATTTATGTAATGTATTTTAAAACATTATTATAAAATAACAGCTTTTTGCACTCTTTTCTTATATAAATTTTAACTCTACCAATATTTTATACTTCACCGCGTAATATTCTCAAATACGAGTACAGACTTACTTTCCGTAAATAAGTTTAGAAATAATATTTAAACTTCTATTTTTTTTTTATTTATTTGATATAACCACTCTAATTTTCTAATTAATTTAATATATCCATCATCTACTCATCTAAATACAATATGTAAACAATACTAAAAACCGCTGCTAAACTTCGTTCTTTGTATTTTTGTTAATTACAATAAATGTACAAAAGTAAAGTAATATTGTTACGACGATAAAAATATTTATGATAAAATTTTAACTTACCAAATAATTATTTTATGGTCCAATTATTTAAACCTAACCACCCTAGCATCTGCTATACAGTGCACGCTGACACTGTCGAAAATCGCAACGAAACGTAACTCATAGTAAACGCGTACACTTATCACTCTTTGATTGACGTTATTATCTTCGATGGTTTTCCTTAGCCAATGTTTACAACAGATGGTGTTTTAGTGACGTACAATTTATATATTTACAAGATTTAATAATTTTCCATTTCTTAATTAAATACCCTGTAAATATATATCATTGTCAACATAATTATTTTACTAGAATTTGGACTGAAAATCGTCCTGAGGGAGAAACAAGTACCTAAGCTGACTTCGACAAATACATAAAATAAATGATTCTTTAAGTACCTCATAAATCAGTGTATAGAAAACAAATATGTAGTTTGTTTAGGATCCTAAGTAGCCAAATAAATATTTATTAAAAATAAAATTATATACTCAAATTGAAAATGGAACGCCGTAAAACGGAGACTACGAGTATATTCAAATACGACCCACTAAATATCAAGTGCACAAAACCTTGCAAAGAAATATGTCGAACAGTTATGCTATCATATTTGGTAAGTGCACAAAATAATTTATCAATTTTATTATTATATAAAATTGATAAATTATGAAATTGATATATTAATGTATAATGTATAATTAAATTATAATTGAATGAATTTAAAAAGGATGATGATCCTCTTTAAATGTTATACATTACAACACGATTACAATCTGATTTTTGCTACTAAACATAGCTTATTAATATTTAATCTAAGTTTATAGAAATGTAGTTGTAGATACAAGAAGATCTTCAGAAAGGCTCTGAAAATAATTTAAAGGATTATTATAGTCTGATTTTTCTTTGACAGGATTGAATATTGAGCCTATTCACCACCGTTATCGATAAATGGATCAATTTCAACTATCTTTTAATAAATCGTGAAAACGTTTTGAACTTGCGTATAGGTATACATTTACGTAGGTGTAGGTACCTATTGTATAAGTACTTGTTACCTATAACGTAATTTAAGTGATAAAATATTATAACCTTTGAAAATCTAATGGAAAACTTCAATTGAACGTAGCATGAGGAAATGAAAATTTCACGTGTCATATGTCAATTGAGATTTGCGTCTAAAGTAGTTTTCACTATATCTTATAGTTGAACATAGATAGAGTAGATTATATCTCTTGTACTATCATATACTTATATATTTGATAATAAACAATGGGATTTTAAATATTAATTTAATAAGAATTTGTTTCTAACTGTTTACTCACGCGAACTCGTTATCTCACGTTCTATAACGTCTTTGATATTTTGGTATTTGCAAAAAACTTTGTAAAAATCTATCTGTGTGTCCCCAAATTTGTCTATTCATTATAATAGATCTTTTGTAATGAATGCTTAAATAATAATATAGAGATACATTAATACACATTAATACATTCAATTATTGCATTAATTTACTGTTTAAGAAATATAGTAAGGATATTTTGCACTATTAAAATAGTACGTAATTGTATCTTAACAGTTTCCGTAAAATAGTATAATTCTATAATTCCGTACTCTAATAGAATAATTTACAACAATCATTATATCAGACTGATTCGACTAGTAGCTTCAATAAATGTAGATAAACAATTATACGAAGCGCCATCTAGTTACAAGCAGAATAGCAATTTTGGTTGTAGAGTATAAGTAAGACAGTAAAATTACAGAATAAGACATCTTAATCCTCTGGAATTCCTACGCATGAATGATATCGAATATATCGCATTATAATGTGATGTAGGTATATAGGCGAGGGTTACCGCTTAATATCAGGCACGCCGTCAGCTTGTTTCTCATTCAAATTAGAAAGCAAAACAACTTGTGGATATAAAGGAATCTTGTAATACAATTGTTTCTTCTAGATTCTTACAGAGTGGCTCTAGGATATTTAGTGCAAAGATAAAAAGAACACAGCTACCGCTTCGGAATTCCTATCACTACCTCAGTATATCAAATGCACGTGACTGGTGACATTTATCATCACAACAAACTGACGTTATTACAAATCATTGTACCACGAAATCTAAAATCACGTTAATACATAGATACAATAACGTAACTGCTATATCTCATTTTATAGATAATAATATTGATAAAAATCCCTATGACGTATTGACGAGGTTAAACGAGATGCTGTGATATTGGTACCTGGAAATTATGTCAAGTAATCATATTGATAAACTTTGTAATTTGACATTGAATTTAACAGTCATCTTGACATGAAAATTTGCTAGCAATAAGCAATAATTATCAAAAATCACCTTTAGTGCTATATAGTCAATAAAAAATTCGAATCGAACTATGTTTGAACTCGCACATTCCATGGCTTTTTTATTTATGATTGTTTTATTTTTTTGTGGTTTGATGGCAATTCATTTTAAAAATAGAACCAATAATATATAAAAATAGAATTTTTTTATTGGTTTTATAATACAAATAGGTCTAGATTCCGTCAGACAACATTCTAGTGAACGAAATGTGTAATATTTATACATTACACATTTTGTTCACTAGAATGTGGTTATAAACATGCCTACCTGCTGGCTTGGCCAGGCATACCTTTTTCAGTTAACGATAGTTGTGAAAATGCTGCTAACTTACATTATATCATGCTGCATCCTCAAAATCGTCATAATCTAATTTGTTCTAAAAGAATATTAGTATAGATATGTAGTACTAGACGATAATACATCTATCAGACAATACACCTATAGGTACAGACGAAACTGGGTTTTATCTAAATAGGCATCAATTGTTTGTTTTCTATTGTATAATTCATGACACGTATCATCTTACTGATACCTAGACTTGGGAAAGTTGAAAGATAAAAAAATATTCAGATAGACAAAGAGTCTGTGTTATTTTAGACATTCAGTGAGTGCATGATCATATCTTCATTTTTAATTATAATAAACTATCGGTTTACAAACTGATTGTTACTTGTAGTTTTGTCTATTTTTAACGTAGGGATAATCCATTATCGTGACCCGCTCTCTTTCGAAATTGAAAATATGGGTAATTCCGGACTCCTCAGCTAAACTTTAGCAAATCAATATTCATCCTGTCCGCCATAGCGAGTTCAACTGGTTGCTTGCACAATCTATAGTAATTCCAGGCTCCACTGACCTTAGCACTTCCTAATTTCGTCTGTAAAAAAAATGTAAGTAAGGAAATTATTCTTAAATACTTTAGTTAGTCCATTCTTCAGATTTGTCATTTCGATTTGATTTGATGTGATATAATATTATAATAATTGTTTGGACATCTATATGGACTTACGTCTTTCAAAAATTTAAAAAAATTAACAATTATGTTTTTGTTTATTATATTAAAGAATTAATATTATAAAAACTTTACGAATAATAAAAATGTAACTAATCTTCGTCTTCTATCTATAATATCTCATAAAGAAACTTAAACGATTTGTATGCAGTTTTCAGTGTGGTAAGATTCATTTAAATTTTTATTATAATTGATTTACTAACCAAATGTTATTCCTAATATCTCGGCAGACGGTTACAAAATTGCGTACTTACGTAGTAAAATAATAAAATCAAAAGTTACATCAATGCACCGTTTTGACATCGTTTATAAGATATATTGATACTGCCTCGAACAACGGCAAAAATGTTGATTTTGATTCATAGCTTTGTCTTATCGTTAACCTAGTTTCGAATGTAGAAAAGATGACAACATACTTCTGGTGGTGCTTCCTCGAAATCATATCATCTGTGCCATATGTTGATTTGGATTTTCATACATTCTTTTATCAATAACCTAGTTCTTGAATTTCTTAATGTGTTAAAAATACAAAAAAATCAAGTCAGCTAAAAAATAAAATACTTTTCAATAAAGAAATAATTTATTTTAATCTATCCGAGAAATAAGTAGGTACTTATTTTTGTTCTTGAGGTTTTCGAAATATGCGAGTTTTTTAAATGTTTTGTATGACTAAAATTGCCAGCCATTTTTTACAATCTGCAAAAGTAATTATTTATACTGCTTCATTACAATATATAGATATTGGCATTGGTCGCCACGTTGTCTGTAAGAGATTGCTTAAAGCAATTAAGTGTTAAACAAAAGGTCGCCTTTTGTTTAACAGGTATATCGTATTCATAACAATACGTCATAGTTAATGGATTTTCAAAAAGTCAAATAATTATATTAAATAAAATATATTCCAGTGGGTAAAAAAAACACAATGCTATTATGATAATAAGGTTTTTTTGTTCGATTAATACTAGTTTACAATAAGATTACTTTACCATTTCCTTACGAAATAATGTAATAATACGTGTATGTTCACAATGTACAATATGTAAGTTTCTCTTAGATTTAAATTCTGAAACAGTCCGCCGGGCCGCCGGCCACAAGGGCACTTTATATAACGCTGGTAGAGTAATAAGAGGAAATAATCGAGAGTCAGCCAATGGATACCTTAATTTCTATCCAATTATGGATAATTGTAACACTTCACACGTCATTCGATACACAAAATCACTCAATTTGTCATTTTACTATCAAATTTTTTATGCAGTTCCATACTTATTTAGATCTTAACTTATTTGCATTGAAACAATGTCCGTAAATTATCCAATAAGTTAAGTCCTTTAACTTTATTAAAAATGCTGATAGTATCAATGACAGTTCCAATTGTTTTATAGATAACGTAACATATTGATAACATTTAGATATATGGATTTGAAGTTGTTAGAATAAAACGTGGATGTCAATTGAAACATAATATTTGCATGCTGATAAAAAAATGTCAATAAGATTACGATAGTATTAATATTGATGTACACTAAATACCCAATATGTACATTCATGTACAAATCGTTTATTGTTCTATACAAGAAGATGATATAGTGGTTCGTACCCAAATAATGAGATAAAGGCAAGGAAATTACTAACTTTATAATAATTGGTGTTGTAAATGTTGTTATACTGATTAAATATTTGTGTACAATATAATAAATGTTACCAGTGCGTACGTTAACTATAGAGAAAAATGTAGTACCTATAAAAGAACGTATATAAACTAAAAATAAATACTAATCATAAACTAATACGAGTAAGTATAATATTTTAGGCAGTGTTGAATGCTTTTCTTAGGACAATAATTTTATTTTTCCTAAATCAGATTTAAAGACGTTCCATCAATATTAAAAGTTATGATATCGATTTCACAACACAATATCTCTACAATATTTGGATAAATAAATTAATTTAAAACTAGATATAAAAATCAGAGACATGTCACATATTTTTATTAATTCGATCACATTATAAGAGTAATGGGTAGTAAAATATAAAGAATTTTATATAATGTTTTAAGTTCCATTTGTACAAACCTGAACATAGTTGCGCAAATAAATCTCCACCAAATATTTTGAAATCTTAAATTCCATAGAATGTATTCCACTATTACCATTATAAAACATTATTTCTTGTAAATGATAATAATTATTCTATATTCTTATGACTTCTGAGATAATATGCGTATTGAGATTGTTAAGACACACGGTAAGTAATATTTTGGTAGAAAACTCGTTTAAGCAAAACTATATCACTAACCATTTGAAGTGATATTTCAGTGTACTCTGAAAAATATATAATGACAAATTGATGTATAAATTCTATAGCATACCATTTATGCAGAATTTATTTTCTACTACATAAATGACCAATTAATATAATAAACTACAAATGCGTCAATTAAATTTGGTATTTAATGTTTAACAACGCAATTGTCTCCATTAAAATTCACAGCCTCACTGCGTTATTGCACTTCTACTTTGTAGCTTTAGACTTGGTTAACCAACTAGTAGTTGGAGGTTTTTCGTTACAGAACTACGCTAAAACAGCCGCCGTATTAGTGAATTGTTTATATATTGAGTATTATATTTAAAATAACTTTTGAGTATTGTTTCTCCTAAATGAAAATATTGAAAGTAGGTACCTTATAAGTTTAACCGTTGAATAATTTCTTCTAAAATTATATAAGACGAAGAAATAGAAGTACGTTTTATTTTTTATTCTGTTAAATAAATTTTGTGCTGAACTTCATAAGTATTATACGAAGATTATCTCTAATCGTCAATTCGATTATTCTAAACAACAGCGGCAGTATTCGTCATGTATATGGTATACGAGTATAAATATATAAATTATGGAAAATAAAATTGATAATCCCTTTCACATTTCATGTGCGTTTAATAGAAGAAATCATATATTAAAATAAAGAAAAAATGAGATTTCTTTGTGCAACTTCACAACGAATAATTTCAAATCGTATAGTTAATACATTATTGCAAACCAATATATGAGCAAACTTATACGACTACAATGCCGATATATAAAAATAAATGTGCAACAATTGTAAAGGTGTTTAGATATTTTCATCATTTTGAATTTGTATATAGCTACTTACAGAAACTTTTACAATATATCTATCTACAAATGGATTTGTGTCGGGTTTGTATAAAATTGTCATTTACAACATTCGATTCTCGATTAGCGTTCCCCTTAAAAAAACTGTTCATTACACCATCATTTAGATCACCACCGTTTTCGCTTTACTAAAATTTATTAGGTATATATACATTTTAAAGGAAATTACACAATCCATTACTAGTTTCAATCATAACATTGCATATGGGGGAGACAGTCACATCATCCTAAACAGTATCAGTATTAAAATAAATATCCCTAAATTTACATCGTTTTTAAATATTCACTAGCATATATTTATAAAATAATATGTAAATCTACGCAGACTTCATGATTAACTATATAAAATCCGAGCAGAAATATAATACTCAGTATGTAATTTATATGTATAATGTTAATTTAATTATTCATTAAATTAAATTTTGCTGAATATCATTAAATAAGTTTAATTCAGCGAGTTTATTATTTTTAATGATTTCAACATTCGTTCATAACGATGGGTGCTGTACATAACTGCGACTTTTATTTTGACTATTTTAATGTTTTCTCATTTAAAATAATCAGTATTAATATATTGTGAACACAATAGAATTAGTATCATATTTCTGCCTGGTTAATTGCCAAATAAAAAATTATAAAAGTGACGCTTATTAGATTAGACTGAATTCGTTATATAAATACGCTGTGAAAGTAATAGATAAAAATATCAAATATATAATTTAACATGCTATTTACATTATTTAGTAATATACTAAATTATGTATATTTTGACACCATTACGGGAACAAGTTAATTATACAACCGATTCACTACATCAGTTTTTTATTTTATTTTGTGATATAATTATATTGTAATGAGTATAAAATATAAGTATGTATTCTTCGACATATTGATTTAAATTAAATAAATCCTATCTAATAATTGGAGTATCAACAACTAAAAAGATTGATAGAAGATCTGGAAAGGTGGTGGGAGCTCCACCGACAGAGCTCTTAAATTACGAATGAATGAATAATATACATTCCACACAAAATGCACAATATAAATGGAAAATATTACTGCCCAATATATGTGACCAATTACTGTCACATGTAGTCACGTCCATCTAACAAATTGAACGTTGCAACCATTTTATGCCAACCACTAATTAGGTAGTTCAGCGGTTGTATTTAACTATATTTCCGTAAATGCACGCAGATAGAACATAGTCACACATAAACACAGCTCACTTAACTCCAACAGTATAATTTACAATGTATTTACAATATTTTAGTCACGTCCGCAAGTAACACTTTTCCGTAGATTTAGCACAAATATCAGAATTTTCAGTTCAGTTACATTTAGAATCGTTTCGCATAATTTAACAATGAGTCGTTTGAATTCCAATCCGTGGTGAATAGTCATTTAAATTATTCGTAGAACTAAATACCATATCGCGTAGTGTATATAGAATATCAATCACGTATTAAAGTATATTTACCAGACAAAATAATAGATAACAATGCTGAAATATATGAAAAAGTAAAAGATGATTATTTATAAACATGTTTAATACTTTAACACGTGTATGTCTATATACCTACGCTGAAATGGTATAACGTTACAATTAAATAAACAATAAGTAAATTCAAAGATACAGTCTGACATACATACAATTAATTGAATGTTAAACTTTCTGTAAATTATTTTTATTATATAAATAGAATTCATACACTATTGTTAATTGAACTAACTGTACTCACATACAAAGATTTTTTTTATTTATTACCCTTTAATAATGATGATATTCCTTTTAAAGTCAAAGTCAACCCTTGCTAATATTGTTAGTATCAATATTCACAATTTGCAAAAAAAATATTTATGTAATATGATTTAATTCAATTCATAATTTTTACAGAATTCCATGTATTGAAATTGATATAGTATTAAATACTTCATAATAGATGTAATGCGTATTCGATTTTATGTAACATTAATGTTTTATTATCCATTTACTTCAACAAATTCAATCATACGTAAGATCTTTCTGTAGAGAAAAACGTTATTATGTATACTAAATAATAATTTAAAAAATATGCAAGACATTTCAAATGACGACAATGAAAAGGTACACACTAACTCACACTCTTTATTGCCTCTTATAATATTACGAAAAATAATGACAAAAATATTTAACCACCAAAGTATTTAACTCGCTCACGAACTAGAGAAGACGCTGTACTTATACGAATTATACACGCCTAAATGATGCGCGAATAAATGATGTATTCATTTGCATACTGTGTTTCTTTAATGTTTTAATTTGTATTTAATATCACAATTACAATAATAGCACGGCATATTCAATGTTTATTTTTCTTCACATATAAAAAATTCTCACGATTACACTATCTATTGTATTCCGAGTCAATAACTCAATTGCGGCGACATCGCCACAATTATATAATTCGCGACATCTCTAGTACGTAAGTTCAAATACCACAATGCCATATACTTTATGCCGCACTACCCGAATTTACGGTGTTGTGTTGGGTGTGGGGCGCTAGGCGGCGGCTCGGCGCGGGCGGCGACGGGCGGGCGGCGCAGGGGGCGCGGGGGGCGCGGGGCAGGGACGCGGCGGCGGCGGGGGCGCCCGGGCCGCGCGCCGTCATACCCCGTCCAGCTGTCTCACTCGCACATCCTGGGACGCGCACATGTCCGGAGCGAACGGCAAACACGTGAAGTACGCACACGCTGCGCACTCATACGCCGGCGCTGCGTAAAACAACGCAACCAGCGCGCAGATCATCCCTATCGCAGAAACTAAACACACCACTATCAGAAATTTCCTCTTCCGCCGCTCGCACCTTTCCTCCTCGTCCTCCCTTTTCTTTCTTTCGTCGGATAAGAACGGCAACATGGCGTATGAGATTAGAAAACCGAATAAGAAACCAAACACTTGCGCAAAATTGTCAATCCACGGCAGGAAACCTGTCAGGAACAGCACTAGAGCTATCGCGAGCATTTTCATGAGCGCGCACTGTGGATGTTTCAGTTTGTGGCGTGCCGCTATTACTTCTACTATTAGACACGCTAGTAGACCGAAATGCGACCCAGCTGGACCCACCTGAAATGTAAAATAATGAATGTATTGTAGGTGGAAAAATGGAAAATAAATCTTATACTAAGATTAAAAAAATATAAGTATTCTTACGTGTAACGTAATATCGTCTGTTAAACTTTGATAATATTTTGTATAGGTGAAACAATTATTTATTTGAATTTAATATTTTCAACTTTTGACAATTTTTTTTTATTGCACTTGTCGTCCAGTAACATAAAAAAAACTGTAAATTTATATAGTAAAAACACAAATAAAATACCTCGGCTCTATATGGCTCGAAAATAGCCGAGGCCATGTTTCCAGCTATACCACTTCCCAAGTAAATGAACGCTATTCTAACTGGACCAGCCATTTTTTCTAGATCTCTCATGAAGAGCCACTGTAGTGCCAACGTCATGGCTAAATGAAGAAGGCCAGCATGAACGAAGAGTGAGGTCGCCGCGCGATATATCTGGTCTGGACGCCGTCTTCGCATAAAAGGTAACATGCCGCAAACGTCGTCGAGGCACGATACCTGCAATTAAATAAAAAAAATATTTTTCAATGTATGGTCATAAATTATCACACAAGCCCCATGGCATAGGGCCAGTGTTAACGCCACTTCCTTCGCAGTTATTACAGGTATATTTGTTTAATTTTTAATTAAAAGTGCTATGTCACTTACTGAGAGGAGCCGACTATACGTAGCATTTACATAACTATTTTTTGGGTTTATGTATAACAAATAAAATCTATATTAACATATATCTACAGGTGAAAGCTCATGAACTATTTTTAATTTAGATTATTATTGTAAAACATAATTCTAGAAATACTCCGGCTTCGCTAAAATTTTTTTTATTTTTTTTCCAATATCATACACAAAATATTAACGAAATATACACCAAAACCTTCCTTATGATTCACTCGTTAGTTATAGAAAATCACATGAAAATCTGCTCAGTTGTTTTTGAGATAATAGCGACATTCGCGGAGGAGGACTTTATTTTATTATAGTATACATACTGACTATTTTTTTTTTTAATTACTGTAACACATATGTAATTGTACACAACAATCATCACCTCCAGTAAGTATAATAAGTCTATCTTTTTATTATAGATTTCTAACTCTTAGCCGCAACTTCTGCTGCGTTTATTGTGGTAAATGATAACCTCTGTGCACTCTCATGATACAATCTATCTTCCCGTCAAATTTTGTTACGATACGTCAGTTGTTTGTATGTAATAAGGTAACAAACTGATAAACAGCCAAATACAGTTTTGCATTTATATATTAACATGTATAACGTACCTGTGAACACAAAGAGGCTTCCTCATGAAAGTAACCCTTAACAAAATCGCAGTGTTCCCTAGTGGTTATAACGCATTTGCCATGAATGCCTATACAACACGGATGGCCGATGACTTCACAGGCCATATGTTCGGCGGCGTGACCAGCACGTCCTGCCGCTGCCGATCCATCCAACACGGACTTCCGGCATATTGGCCATTTTGTAATGTCATCAGGCCACTCGTGTGGTGCTATTGAACGCGGCGCTTCGCAGAATCTGGAATAAAAAGTACCAATGTAATGAAAGAAACAAGAAAACATTAAAACATATCGGCTCTAGTGGTTTAGCGGTTTAGAACGCTGCCTTACTTCCAATTGTTTCATCGATTCCTAGCATCACAAAATATTTGAATAAATCATGAGTATATTGTCTGTATGGTCTCAGTGTTTTCTACGTATATTAAATATGTGTTTAGAAAAAAAAATACACCAATTATCTAATACCTGTTAATTTTGGGGCTGGTTGGCGTTATGTGAACTATCCTCGGGTTATCATCATTATTTATTAAAGCGTAAGCTTGCCTTTATGTACCCGAATGGTACACAAACTGATGGCGCTCTTAATTAAAAGTGGTAACCATCATCTGTCGTGGTCAGTACCAGGAACATGACGTTATGTAATATCTGTGGTACCATACGTTATGTTAGCATGCTGTACTTGAGACTAAGGTGTCATGAGTCCTTACCATGTAATTTCACTGCTATATTTAATGCTTTAACTACCACGAAACACAACTTTCAAAACCGTATAAATAAATGAGATAGAGGTACCCTCCTAGAGGCCTCGAAACAAAGTACTACTTAGTTAGTAAATATCAAAGTTGTAAACAGAAATATATAACTTTATCTCAACTCGACCTGACAACAAACCAAAACAACAAAACCGGTATTCTTTGCATAGAAAGATTAATATCAAGTGGCAATTTTTTATTTGCAATCAATATATTTTAGCGTTCTGCTATTTTATGATTACAAAAATATGGTAAATACTTACTTGGGATCTAATCCACAAACTGACCCTGATATCCGACCTCCGGGCCCGTTACCCGTCGACCATTTCTTCCACGTTTCTATTGTGTTCTGAATAAAAAAATAAGATAATTAATATCTCCATTTATATATTGATTACTCCAATTATTGAACAAGAATACTCACTTTTGTTATTAATCCTCTTATCTGTGTTTAGCATGTAAAAATTTAAAAATATTGCATAAATTAACATAAGTAATTCTACCTGATAGGTGGGCAGACTTATACAATTAAGATAGTCTTTTTTAAGAAATATAAAAATTAATATGTTTAATCCTTGTCTACTTTTAGACAAAGAATATTCTGTTTACGTAACTAACTGAAATCAATGAATGCATATATTAAGTATTTGTATCAGTTGTCTAGTACACATAACATAAGCTCTGCTTAAGTTTAATTATATAGGTTTATTATTATTGGTATAAACAGGAACATGTCTTTTGAAATTATATCATTTACATTTATATGAGACTCACCGAACAATCTGCTTTTGAGGACTGCACGCACCCCGAATCATCATTTCGTATGCAACAGGCCGTATCTCGCTCTCTTCTCGCGAGTGCAGCGATCGCTCGAGCTATCCTCGCGTCTCTTCTCATGCATGGCGCGAATTTGGCACCTAAATGTATTAAGTCTGCAGCGCGAGGGCCTAACCAAAACGACGCTGGCTCTTCCCATTCCACCTGTTAAGGACAAAGTAATAATTTAAAACAATATTTTAAGTACTATTCTTTTGGGGTACTCAGAATAAATTATTAATATTAAAAAAACGATAATTTGTGAATAGAGATAAGTGCATCCAGCATTCAAGCATCCGCTCATCCCTATTTGCAAATTTTCTCTTTTTGTATGTTATTTTTAAAAACAAAATACGATAGTCAAAATCAAATAAAATTTGAATCTGAATTGGCGCTACCAATGAATTTATTACTACAAATTATAGCTAGTACGAAATAAAAATGTTCTTCTGTAACACAGAAGTATCAAAACGTCTGCTTATTTGTCATTTTTCAATAACATTTAACGCTTCTTATATTTTTTTAGAATGTAAAGTATATTATTAAGTAATAGTATGTAATATTATGTTATCTGTGGTGACAGTAAGTACATGTCGACACGATTTAACTACTACATCATTTAAATATTTAGTTTAAATTAGACAACGAGAATATTTTATAATAACCGGGACTTTTAATTTTTATCAAAGAAATTTAGTATGCTTTGGTAACTAATGTTAAAATAAAATACTTCTATGAAAAGTTCCTTTTTTGAGAAGAATAAATAGACATAACCTATATTAAACCTTGTTTACTTCGGATACTATTATTTAACCTAAGGGTATGTTTCCAGCTTTAGAAATTACAAAGTCGGTCCTGAATAATTATATAGACCCTTTGTGTCCATTTATCTAAAAGATGCAAAGACTTAGCAACAAAAACTAGACAAAGAAAGCCGTGGATGTATAAAGCTGAGGTGACCTACATCCCGTTAATACTCTTACTTTGTGTCGCTTTCTGTGTCAGTAGGAAAAAGTAAACCTTTGTAGAGTCGTAGAAATTGTTGATCTCGTATTACAGGTACTTTGATACAAAAATACATCCTCATGACTATAATACCATAAGGGATAATCAGACGCATTATCAATCATCGACGACGACATGTACACCATGGCAACATTTGATTTGTTCACATTGCGCTAGGCAAATTGTAATCCAACGTAGTAAAGGCCCTAAAGGGAAGCCTAGTATCGTCTCTAGGGTAGTTATTTTGAGAGTCAGTCAGAAATATAAATTACACACAATTTTTTTTTGTGAACTCGCGCCATTATGGTTGTACGTCCAAGTTAGTATGTTCAAATTATAATAGTTAACATCAATGAACATTCTTTATCCACAGATACGTTTGTTGTTGTAATTGTATGTTTAAGATGTCACAGTTTTTATAACCTTTTCCTTTTGGTTGTTTATATTTATTCAGAACATTGTTTTAATAGAGTGGGCAACGCATAGGCATGTTCGTAAATGTGGTTCAAGAAATATTCTGCAATATTGTGTAGTAACAATTTATCAGCTAGCGTGACATAAAATTTCTTAATTGTGGTGTCTACCTATAATTTCCTTTAAATTTAGCATATCACCGCAAAATTTTAATTTTAAGTAATCCTACAATTGAATATCCCTGGGAAATATTTAATTGAATAATTTAACTTATTTGTACGTAAGCAAATAGGTAGACGAGCGACGCCATAATAAATTTACGAAGTAAATATTATGCATTGTGTCCTAAGCGCTTCCTCAGATACACGTAAATCTGGTGAACGTGTTTTGTCTAAAAGCTTTGCCTCATTTAACCTCGTTACGTCAAGTCGCGTACAAAAGAAACAATATCACAGGCATGAAATGACATGAATTGACTGTTTTGGAATCATTAATTTCTTCTATAACATCCGCTTTATATAATATGTATATAGTTAACATTTATCTGTATTACATGTATATTGTTATGTTTGTCTTCTATTATTCTTAATTATATATTTAATAAAAACGTTCGTTTGAATATAATGTCTGTAATATAACTGTCTGACATAACTTCATTTAAAATTTTAAACATAGTTTCAATTAAAGGATTATAATTATTACGTGCAGGATTATTAGGAAAATAGAAATATCTATATAACATTTCACTACTGATTAATGTATTGATAAAAATCTTTCATATTATATGATGAATCCCGTAATCCTATATATAAATACATACATTTAATTAATTATTATTCATAGTTTTAATTGTTTTTCACTCTCACATAAGCTTTATGTAGTATGGTTAACTTTATAGAAGAATCTATACTAATATATAAAGTTTAAAAATGTATTTATAAATGCATTAATCTCGGCAAGTATCCGTTAGATTAGAAAATCCTTTTGCATCTGATAATTCTTTAGAAAATGTATAGTATTTAAGCACTACGATACGACACCAATGCATAAAATATAATAAGTTAGACGGATAAGTGAGCATCACGTTAGAAGAGGGTGGACAGCATTTTTTTATTCTGCTAGTTGAAATCTCTATTCACGGTTAGTATTGTACGTTCTTTATAGAATAACATATATAACTATTACAATTGCAGTCTCACCTGTTGCAAACTCAATGTTTTCACAAGCACCTGCCCGGAGTGCGTGTGTCGCCCAAATCCTACAGGTCCGAAACCGTAACAAAGTATTGACAGCAGCAGCACCAGGGTCTGGGCTGTACTGACCCACCACGTGAAGTACGGCCGGTAATCTTTGTACTCGTCGAAATGCCGCGTCACGTTTGCATCAGATACCGGTCGAAGGGATAACCTGTAATTGTAAGCAGAAAAATAATTGAATCGTAGTAAAACAAAGAGTATCACATAGTGGATAATGTCGAACTGTATTTCTAAATAATTACTTTCCTTTACGAACCTACTTAATAAACCGAATACTAGTCCCTCACTTATCTTCCGATGGTATTATTTGATTGTTTTTAGAATTGATAAAAGCATTGTTCCCATAAAAAAGAAATCTGGTTATAAAATCGCGAACAAAATGCATGTTTTCTCGAATTATATCAACATAACATTATCTTTACTTCCTTTATGTTATTCTCTTTTTTTTTTGTGTTTTATTTTATACTAAAACTCCACATGGTTCTATAAGCACAGCTTTTATTACGACCTATAGGGATGGCATGTATTTATGATTGAGGTTAAAAAGAAAATAATGAATAAACTGAAAGTATTAAGTAAGTATTTCTGAAAAATATTAAATTAGTAGTAATTAGAAAAGTATTATGATCATTGTATGATTTATTACAAATGGTAAAATTTCAGCAAATTGAAAAATAGAGATAGATACTTCAATATATCTATGTTAGTAAAAGTAGGACGTGACGCCCTGCAAAAAGGTCGGGGTTCGGGTCAAATGACGCACTTTGAGAGAGGTTAATGTACGACTGTGGATATTCACAGATGTCAAAAAATAATTATAGAAGATAAGTACCTAAGATTTATTAAGTTCAGTATGTATTGTGCTGGTGACCCTATGTTTTATTCAGGGGGAAAGCTAAAAGCCTACGCTAAAAGTATGTTTATAGAAAAATTTATAGTTTTCACGCAGCTATAACCAATTACACTTCACCTCTATGTATTCTTTATATTTAAATTTTGGGCTCTAAATATTACTTCATATTATAGAGCAATTCCTACAAAGGACTTGTAAATGTAAATAACTTAGAATAATTGTATATTAGTAGTAAATAACACAAATAATAAAAATAACCATCACAACTATTTTCTGTTGGGCTCAGAAACAGAAAGTCCAAACAAAAATAATAATTAAGAATGAAGTCCTAATTTAAATTTGTTACAATTGATTAGACATCATAAACAAATCGTACAAAATTGAATAAAAATAGTTTATCCTCAGATCCTTAGGTGCTGGTATTGCTTTGAAAAGTACAAAAGAATTAACTAAGCAATCTACAATAACAGCAACTAAGAATCTGAGGTAATTTATGTTGTAATGATTTTTAATATTTTTTTAATCATACTCGTAGATGAATTGCGACCAGTTACTTAAGTTACGTACAATTGCGTTTGTATCTACAAAATGACTTGTCAAACAATATAATTACCTTTAATATAAATCTGTTTAAAATATCTAATAGACGGCAATAGCAAAATTAAATCGTTTTTAAAAAAGATAAATAGAGATATCGTTTATAATAATTCCCCTGTTGCAATATGCTAGCTTTAATTTGGCTGAAATATTAATATTATGCAGTGAAATAGCCACGGGGAATCCTATTTATTCGTTTAGGGAAATCGGCAAATAACGCGTTTCTCCATAAATAATGGCTAACGTCATATCCACAGGGTATTAATTCAAAAACCCATTACAGCAAGTTTTGAATGGAAGCACTCCCGTAAACACGGTGATATATTGGAGGGCTCAGGTGAGTTATGGCCGGATCAACGTTCTTGTGCATTATTTTTTAATCCTCCTTGCGGTAGATACCTGCCATTATGAATTATTTTTAATTACGGGCAAAGTTAATTTATAGAGGAGATAATACAACAGCAACTGCACTTTATTACTTTGTTACAACGACTTACTTTAACCACAGATAACATAATATTACATTAAATTTATTAATTTAACCAATTATGCTAATAAATGTTTATTGTATTACATAACAAACAGTGAACAAATATTTATTATCGTAGATTTAATTACTTGAACAGAATTATTCGTTCGCTTATTAACGCGCCGATAAAAATAAACTATACTTTTCATTGATTTTCGATTAATATTGTTCATACACAATACGAAGTATGAAGTACGAATAAGACGAATTTTTCATTTGAGGATTTCTTTTATTTTTAAGTTTTTTAATGTGGAATTGTGTACCTGCCGCAATTTTCTTGTGAGTCTACAAATTTTTCAAGAAGTGTTATTAATGGTTTTTAATGGCAATACACACATAACACTCCTGGTATCTCAGGCGTCTATAGGCTACGGTAGCCGTATACCATCAGATGAGCCGTATGCTTGTTTGCTACCATCGTAATATAAAAAAAAACATAATAAATATAAATAAATTTACAAGTCGTATATTCAAAATCACATGTCTATGTTATCAAGATTAGTTATGTAGTTAGCACCTTCAGTCTCTCAGGATTTGAGAATAAATTATACAGAAGTCATAATATATTGTTTATGTTTGGCTATGAAAATAAAACCAACAGATAGAGAGACCTTTAGACTTGCTTACGAGCGTTTGAAACAATGAAATAACAATCATGTTCTTATTATGTACCATATGTTTTTATGATACTAAGGGAAACGTTGTCATTCTACTAGCCGTACTGTTTGTGGGCCTTTAATAATTATGAGATGGGTCGATACAGAGCCGTGTCAGCGACCGGTCACTGTTAGCTAGTCATTATTCGCAATATACCTACTAACTGTCGCCTGTCCTAACCTTTGTTACAGCACTTACTGCATAACAAAAGCTATAACGAAGTATATTTCTAAAAGGCTTAGTATGTAATTGAAAAGTGAGTAAAGTGTAAGTTGTTGAATAATAATCCACTAATTATATTTTTAGTCTTTACAAAGTTAGAATAAGTTCACAACACTACTTTACTACTTATTCTAATAGCGTTAAAGTTGCTTCCAGTCATTATTGTATCCTTCTCATAAAATAAGCAGCGTGTCTACAAACTACTCAGAAGTCAGATCATATTCCTCAAGTACGTAATGGTTTTATAGTGTTTCAGTTTGACTACAGAGAACTTGGAAATTACGGAAGCAATCACATTTGCATATTATGAAAAAATGTATTCTCTATTTGTTCATGAACGTAATAACTCATGATAGTCGCACAGCGATATCCAGTCGAAGCTAAGAAAAGCTTTTATTAAGGGCACTAGACTATAAATATACAGATATACTTTTTTTGTAAATACATAAATAATAAATATAGAAAACACGCAGACTGTTATAAACGATCATACTTATGAATGCAAGTATTTGTACCGTGGGAATCGAACCAGCGGCCATCAGCAGTGAGGCGGTATGCTAAACTGCTAGACCACCGAAACCGTCTGAATTAACATGGAAAAGTGTTCATAACTGTTCTAATTTTAAAGTCAATATTCCAACAAGAGTAATTTAGGTTTATTTCAACTAGTTACTTTCTGTAATTACCTTAGCGTCAGAGTGCAATATTATGTTATGTAATATAATACAAATTGTACATTTACGATTAAACTTCATATGAGGGAACGTGTGTTATTACTGTGTATGTAGTTAGTATTACAATGTCTTACCCAATTAATTTGCCAACAGCGCTGAGACCAAACTGTCTCCGATTTGAGTTGTCAGCCATTGATCCCAATATGGGTGTGTTTATTCGCACGCCACCAGAGGCACTGCGCATAGATCTGGGAAGTGCCCTGAAAAAAGAGAGTACGCCACTATTATTCATACATCTAATTAAAATATACTGTTAACAAGATACGCCATGTAGGGTACTAATATAGCTGTCATTAAACGTAAAAATGTTTCAAGTACATTTTGCATTTGTAGACTTTATTATAAAATTACTTTGTACAATTAAAAAATTAAACATTATAAAAGTAATTCATGTAATGTTCTTAACTTATCCAGAAAACAATCACTAGAATATATATACGATATTTACTGCATCTACTGGGTAAAAAGCTTATTTCTTATAAGCTCGCGGCATAAATACACTAGATTTTTAAAACCATATGTAGGTCCGGGGAATCGAAATAATTGAATTTCTGCGCGTTACGAATTTAATTTCCAATATTTACAATAAAATACTAATATTCAGCAAGCAATATTCGTCGTTCCTCGTTCTAACGTTTAACTCACTCGTTCTTCGTTTCCCTTCACTTATACATTCATTCTCTCGTCATTCATGTTTTAATTCATGTTCGTTCAGTTAACACAGTCGGTCCATTACATATCAATCCCACCCATATATAATAGTAAAACAACATTTATTTATATAATTTTCTACAATTACAATTTTATTGCTTTGTTCCATTGTCGCTCTGGATTACTCTTGTACTCGGAACAGAATCAGTATTATCTACTAATTGGCCTAGTAAGTAATAAATTATGTATATGGTTGTATTATCTATTATAATCTAGGACTCGTATATTAGTGATTACATATAAGTTAAATAGTTGATTTATTAGTACTAGTTGAGTTATTTATGAAGTTGTGAAAAATATTATTGTAAATCTAGTTTTTCAACTATAAATATACAATAGCTAAAGTGCTATTCCGTATTCAGCATATCTGACAGAGATATCACTTTACCCAAATCTATTTGACATGGGTCTGTGAAATCGGAGATTTAATCTCTGAACTAACTAAAATATAGGTACATAATGCTTAGGTTGAAAACTATGTACCTATGCCTATATAAATATTCGACACACAACAAAGGTTTATATTCACTTGAGATATAATAATTTAAATATTTTATTTGAGTACACTAGAGGTCTGAGTTCTCTTCTTTCAACCAACTTTAGTTAGTATGGGATTTTTACAATATATTTTCATGAATCCTGAACAACGGTTTGATTATATATAGTTAATATGAATATTTTTATTTCTTTACTTAGATGTTTAATAATTTTTAGTAAGTATTAGAGGAATGAAAGGTTTTAAGAAACGGATAGACCGATGATAACAGTAACTTCTATTTATAGTACAAGAGATTCGTCCGATAGCTACATTCGAGAAACGTTTAAATAGAATATAGAAATAGAGTAAAGAAAACTGTCTTTGAAAGATAAAAAACGTCTTTTAATGCTTCAATATTGGTATATCATATTTAGATTTCGAAGAATTCTATTTTAAAAATACTTTTTGATAAATGTAATAGTGTTGACAAAAATAGCAGTAAAATATTCCTTGTTCGGTAATGTCCTGTATTGTGTTCATTACTTCGACAATTGATAATACCTCTGGCTATCCCAAGTTAAATAATGGTCGTAAATACGAAGATCCATCTATCTTCACAAATTGTTGTTATTATATTTTTAGCAGGATGTATAATGAGTGAGAAATTTGCGAAAAGTGGGATACATAACTTGTATTACGTAATTTTAGTCTTAATTCGTACAAACTAATATATTGAAAGCCAGCAGCTCCAAATAGTTATAAATTCTTTTGTGACTTTTTCAAAATCTTATCTGTCATATCTGCACAGAAACAATAGTAGATTGAGTCATTTCTATTTGTAACGTAAGTTAGTGCAGTCTCATAAATTAAATATTACGCACACACTACTTCACATAAATTCGCAAATTTCCAACTGATTATAATCAGAATATACTGATATCATTTTCTCTCATATTTATTTGTTGACATGGATATTCTGTCATATAAATGCACATTCCATCAAAATAAATGCGAGATACAATGTGTGTATAATGTTTGCCTTTGTCCTCCACATAATAAAGCATGATTCTGTATTTTTTTAATGATCAATTAGCCAACTGCGGCTGCTAAATTAGTTATAAGGAATTGACAACGATAGTTACTAGGGGGATCGAATATTCGTCGAGTAGTCGAATCAGGGTGGGTATATTGTTAGAATGGGCCACCAGTTATCGTTACTAACAATCCACTCC
This sequence comes from Achroia grisella, assembly GCF_030625045.1. NCBI lineage: Eukaryota > Metazoa > Arthropoda > Insecta > Lepidoptera > Pyralidae > Achroia > Achroia grisella. Next base: position 1,829,516 of record NW_026712655.1, on the reverse strand, counting down.
ACCTTAATGATTGTACATTGTCATTATACGAGTATGTAGGTATAGTTCCAATAACGACTACCACTAAAATCTTGAAATCTTGATCACATAAAATAATGGGCTGACAAAGACAAAGGAATAGTGTAAATAGCAAATCGAATCAAAAAACAGGTGGTACATAACCGGTGGCTTTCCCCGTTATGAGTCATCCGCATCTTTACAATCTTTTATATTTATAATAGTCGCTAGCTGTAAACCATTGCTTCATTTGTACAAACTATTATAGCGTACTACAACCTCTATGGAACATTTTTTTTATTCTTATGTTTATTATTTTCTTATGTCGCTAGTAATATTTCTCTGTTTTTCCTTAAGGTCCGATAAAACGTCTTTATTATTTTATATTATTAAAATGTAACCATTTAAAAACGTTTGACACCTTTTTAGACAAACACTCTTCGTATTCGGTCGGATTCGTACTAAATATTACTACATTAAGTAAGAATTATTAAGTAATACTATACATTAACAAAGAATGGCTACAAGTACAATTTATGAAGATAAATATAATACTCATTAAAATAAAACTAGAAACTCTATGAAAAAGATTAAAATAAAACTCGGTTCTTGAGTGAATTGTGAAAACCCTAGCGTACAAATAACTTTCTTCATAAGTTTGTATATAATATATAAATATCTAAAATACCTAACGAATTATACACATATTAAACAATGAATGTTATCTTATCTTTTGATTAGTTCTACATTATCATCTTAATTTATTTCAATACTTGACGTCCTAATATGGATATGGTTGTCGCGATAAACATTTCCTTTCTTTAAATCGGATGTTGATTGTATTTCTAGGAAATGATGGAAAAGTTAGTACTTTAAAAAAAATTAGAAAAGGTGGTAATTTTTGCTACACTCAACACGATATTGATCCATTATTGAGTTATGTGTAATAATGGTATATTTAAATGTAATAAACTCAGGACAATTCACACAGCGCTATCTAGACCTAAGTTAAGCTAGCTAAAGCTTGCATATATCAATGTATTTATATCAGTTCTAGTACCATATATCTGATATAAATACATAGATATATTTTTTTCTTAAATACATGCAATTTATACATAGAATACACTCAAACCGACACAAACAATTCTACTCATGAATACAAATGTTCGTGCCGTGCGAGAAATCGAACATGCGACCATCATGGAAGTAAGGCGGTGTGTTAAAGCGCTAGACCACCGAGGCGGTTGAATTTTTATTCTTTACTGATACACTTATTCTTTACAAGCTTCCACCTCTTACTTCGTCTGCTTTTTCATAGATAAATGAGTGATTATGTCCGTCCGCGTAATACAATTTATATTACGCGGACGAATTTTAATACGCGGATTAATTTATATTTATGTCAAATTTGATTATTACCTGTAGAGCTTTTTGTCGTCTAATGACACAGTTTTTAATTTCATATAATAATATTAGTTCGCATTTTTATATCTTATCTAATAGGTTTGTTTGTATATATTAGGAATAGGTAGGTAAAAGACAATTTTCGTATCTTTATGCTAATATAACAAAAAATGTAATATGTCTTTTAAAAGGAAAAACAATTGGTTGTAGTTCGAAAGTGTTTTTATTTTTGTTAATAAACCTTTTACTTTTCTTATACACCTCCGCCTTTAATTAGACTTAATTTTTGTGTGTGGTTTAGGTACACGATACTCCTGCTAAAACTACAAAGATTTCGAATATCCTTTGTGTAACAAACTAGTGGCTTGCCTCAGCTTCGCCCGGGTGCTCATAATTCTGTGAGTTGTATATATTATAACATAATATACAAACAGTGTTAGATTTTCTGAATTGGTGCAGTGGTTTTGGAAATTTCTTTTCTCATAAGAAAAACCGGTCTCTTTTATAATATTACCTAACTGTGTTGGTAAACATGGAATTTGAAAAGTGTAAATAAAATCGGTATGATTAATTTTTAGTATATATAAGACTTACATTAATAATGCAATCCAATCTTGATTTGAAACATCAAACTGAAGAATACTACACTAAAATTTTATATATTATTAATCACTATTTTTTATTCTTATATTGTTAGCACATGTATGTTCGGATCGAAAATGAGTGTGTAATGTAAAAATCATTCTAAATAATTTTATCTTATCATTAACAAAACAATCAATAATGACAATAAATGTAAATTTTTCATTATCGTGGGATAATATCGTGTTGATATCCTGCGCAGAAGTTACGGATTTATTTACGATATTAGCATAAAGGACTTGATAATATAATCTATGTCACTTTTGTGTCCAATTGCTAAATCATATTATTCAGCGTCGTACCTAAATTGTTTATGACCCCGATTTATTCGACAAATTTAAACTAGTAAAAAACCTTTGTCTGATAATAATAAATGTCTATTCCTAAATGTATTTTTTAACTTTTCGCCAATAATATCCAAGAGAAGTTAGATTGGACATATTTATAATTTCAAGTCTTACCCTTTAGGTCCATCAGTAACATCAACATCCTCATGTTGTTGCTGCTGACTGAGTGGCAGTGATGCTTCGAAGAAAACGTCGTCGCAATCAGCATCATCGTGCGGTGTGGTCGCGCTGCCACGGAATGATCGCGACCATTGCGCTGAGATTGACTGCCTAGATCGCCTTGTCACCGCCTGTCAACAACCCTTTATCGTGAACATTCGATAATCAAATTAATTTTATTTAGCATATTCTAATAAGACAATATTATGCTAATAGAATTATCTTGACCGATAACGTATCAAATTGCAGCCCGGTAAAAACTGAGTGGTTGCTTATCGTGTATTTTTAATACGTAATGGCAGCTAGCCAGACAGTTGAAACACTCGCATATAAGTATTACAATAACAACATATAGTACTTATAAATTGTGAAGTCCTTAGTATTTCTCATACGTTGCTGTTTTTGGGAATTACTGAGTTATTATTTTATCGACGTTCCCCGTAATTTCACTGTCATATCTCAGTCATCACATCAAAACAGCTTGCAAGGTAAGCTGGCGGCAGAATTACGAGTAGGTGAAATAGAAATAGACGTAGACAACTTTATAGAAAGGCTGGTAATCTAATTAGATAATTATTTATTATATGCTGTTACTAGTTTACTTAACTGTAAAGCACTGTATAAATTATTATTATTTCTTATAATTTTATCTAATAAATATATCTATAACTTACAGATAGATCTTAGTAATTCCTAGTTTAGAGTTATATGACTGTGTTATAGTTAGTAACTATTATTGTTTGCTAAATAAACACATCTAATAGTAGTGGTAATCATATTTTACATTAAAAAGTTCCACTTGAATTCGTGGTAACTCAGAAAATCCTTTTCATCAGCTTTCCTGCCACGGAAGCAGGCGTATTTCGACGTCGTGGGCTATTTCCTTCCGGGGATATTGCTAACGGAACACGGGACGTCTTGCACATTATTTATGATGCCATAACGTTCCAGTCGATCCCTAAAGACATCGCTTTTATAATTTATTTGACGGAAATATAGTAGTCTAATTTGTCTGCCGCGGTCGAACATTTAAGGATATTATGATGAATTTTTAAAGGTCTTCGTGTTATACAGGGATAACATAATTTATTTGTTTCTTACAGAAAAATTCGTAACATTTAACTGTACATATATTTAGTGGCATGGTCTGTAGATGTCTTGCAGATGGGTGATTTTTTTCGACATACTTCACATTTATATTTCACCAAAATTAAATAAATTATAGCTTATGTGTTATTCTGTTGTAAAAACTATATTTCTATAAAGTTACATCTAAATCTATCTAGTAGTTTGTGAAAAAGCAACAGACATCTATCTACTCATAAACAGTTAGGAAGTAAGGATATATTTATATTTAGCAAGTTTGTTGATGATAAAACTTTTCTGAAAACAATTTAATTTATGAGGTACCTAAGCACGTACGTACATTTTATCCTTAATAACATTTTAATTTTTTTGTTCGTTACTTCTCGGCCTTTGCGATATTTGGATGCAATTATATTTATGAGGGATAATGGATAAAGGTTTTTCCTGGTCAATCAATATATCCCGATCACATTAGCAAAGTGGTTGGCACATTTAGACGATCATAAATATATGACATATATGTATCTGGAATATTATTTCATAGGTATTGTTATATTTTATTACACGTATAACAATTAGCATTAGCAACTAGGATGTTATTATTCATATGATTAATTGAGCTCTAACAAAAATAATTATACTTTAAAAGGTATTTACGTCTTTCGACGTGACGTTTCGCCTTGTTTGCCGTGGTCACGAGTAGAGTTTATTTACCAACAAGTTTTTCGTGTTAAGATCTAATTAGCTTTATTAATAATGTACTGAATCGAAATATTTATAAATTACTATCGAAATAATATTACGAAATATGTTTTATTTTTCCACATTTAAGTACTAATACAATAGTTATGTAAATCCGCGCATTATCATAGGATTTCATATAAAATTATATCAAACATTTTAAGTTATAATATTGCTTATCGACTAAGATATAACATAGGATAACAAAATTGCTTTAGTATGTTATGCTAACGTACAATTGCGAAAGAGCCTGACATATTCAACATGGTAAAGAATTGTGATCCATATTTTAGTAGTATCCCTCGTTTATCCATCAGTAGGCTTTCTTTACCAACATTAACTGTACAAGTCACGTCTATGTTAATTCAAATGATATTCCGTACACGACTTATATACAATACAGGGTGTAATCTTGTTACTTATGAACTAAGTTCTGCGACTCCAACGCCGTAGTTCGTGGCCACAACTTAGCGCGTGATATGATTTTACGAATACTAAAGTTAAAGTCAGACGCTATATAGATTTGGAAAATGGTTACTGTTGTTCCGCAAACTATAAAACAAAACAAATTTACATAAAATTATCTAGAATTAATAGAATAGTTGTGCACAAAATAGAAAACGTAGTTTGCGTTGTCCTCGAATCATAAGAGTTTTTAGAAATTTTACAACAATAGGTACTATGGCGGAATGTGTAAGTATAGAATTTGTTCATAAAAAGAGAAACAGTTGCTTTTCTAAATTTACTTGAGCCTAATAAAAACATCATCTACAATATCCGTGGAAGTTGAGACAATACTTATTTTAAACAAAAATAATACACAATATATATTTTATATAGTATTATAAACACAAATAAAAAATATATATAATATCCTAGGATATTACCATTGACAATTTATTCAATAGTAATCGTAATTTATATAAGGGATGACACGTTTATGATCGGCGAAAAATTAAAATTATCTTCATAGGAGCTAAAATGTTCAATACAATAAGCCTATGAATTACTTCGTAGATACCATGACGTTGTTGTTTTTTATATTTAATAATTTATTTTGAATTCTTTTCATTTCGAGGTTATTTTCTGTATACTAACTTCCTTGCTCATTTTTTGGCAAACATTCAAGTACGCGTTTTTTTCAATGATAAATTATTTAACCTTTAAGAATACTAATATCGAGATGCAATTTCGAAGTTTATTTTAGTAAAAGATCAAGATCAAATCAAGTACAAATCACTAGCAGGATAAATTCGTTATCTCATATGAATACTAAGATAACAAATTTAATATATCGAATGACTTTTACTAATTTAATGATACGGAAAAAGGATATAAAAAACATGAAAACGTAAAGGAAATCAAGTTAAACCAATATTAGTATCTTAGTAATGAAAAAATCGTTAGGATTTTATTAATTAATTAATTTTTTTTATAAATAAATAATTTATAATGTTTTTATTGATTTAGTCATTCATAATTTAAACCGTCCCCAGATTTTTATAAATTTATACTTTAGGCTAAAAGCGTCCTTATTCATTTTTATTGTAGAAAAAAAAGTCACTCATCGATAACTATCTGTTTGACGATTAAGATTTCATATAAAAACTGCTGTAAATAAATGTATTAAGATAAAATTTTCAAGGAATGTATTGTTTAAGATTAAACAAACACGCACAGATGTGCCAAACATATTCCATGGGACGCTTAAAAATCACCCCCCAAAGCGGGTTAAAAAATTACTGTATTATTTCAGTATGACATCTACTATTACATAAACTAGTTTATTAAAATAATAAAATACTATATGACATCATGTTTAACTTATTGCCATCAATTCTGTAAATGGCGTTTCCATACATACGCGAAATTACGGGTACCGCTAGTTTAAAATATACTTTCTATTCTTCAGTCTCATTTTTATCGCAAAATGAGAATTAAGAAATATAAGCTATGATGGAGAGTTGCCCATCCATCATAAAGCTTATATTATTCAGAAAGTACGTCTTAAAATTTATTTTTATAATTCTAAGAAGAATTTATTATACTTAGACACAATGAGATTGTTTATTCAAAAATAAAATTATATTATGTAAAAAAAATCAATAACATACAAATATTAGAGTAGTAGAGTATTAGAGCAACTTGTTGAAGTCAGATCTATAACGTATAGTAAAACCAATCAATAACTTTATCAAATTATAGTAAAAATAAACACTATTTTTACAAGGAAAATGATAGTAATTCATTAGAGACTTATTACTTTTTTAGCAATCAACTCACTCTTTACAATACTCTGTCAATCGATAAGAGTAAATGCTATGATGACGCATCTAGCCGTTATGCTTGTTAACGAGACTTATTTAAAAGAACTGAATAACAATATTTTATTGACCACGATATAGAATGTGTTATGCACCTTTATCGGACTATATGCAATTCATCTTATTACAATAAGATTCATTTGAATTCCACTAAGAGAAGAAACAATTCATAGTAGGTATACAATAAACTGAAATAACATTATGTAAAAAATACCTAGAGACGAATTCAATGAGAACTTTATATCTTATAACAATTTTATAAAAATATGACTGGATATGAAGACTTTCACATTTTTATGAGGGAATAATAAACTTCTTACCATAATAATATATGGTTATCATGCATCTACACTAGTCCGAAGAGCTCTCAGCTTAGTTAAAATAGCGAGGCAACTTCGTAGAATATTTACTGAACTTTTAAATGCTTATGTAACATGAACAAGCGAAAGTAGGTTACCAGCTAACTACCACCTGTGGCCATGATAGTCTTTGTCGGGAGTAGATAAACTGCTGTTTAGTAACTATTCAGTACCTCAGGACTAATTAATATTCCATACACTTTATTGATTTTCTAACTATTACAGTCTATTTGATGTATAGCTTGTTCAATACAACTCTCAATTTTTAAGTAAACTGACCGTTCATATAATGCGATATAAGCTATCGTAAATACACATTAATAGGCGATGCAACCGGTGTATCTCACGCATCAAATAAACCAATACGCTAGTAATAGTGATATCCTGCAACCAGTGATGTCAGTAAAGGTTTTCCAATTTTTTTACAATTTTGAGCGCTTTTACCGTAATCTCATCTGATGTTGATTGTGCATTCCAGTCTAGTATGTTACACGCAATCTGAAATATTGTACTAAGTCACTTTGGACTTGAAAGACCACATTTAGAGGCATTTTGTGACTAAGACAAATATGCAGGTATCAGATATGGAATGAGCATTTGAAGGAAACGATTGAAACTGGTGACTGGTAGGGCTTTTAAAGCATGATCTTGATGGTTTATTCCTATACGATGGTTTAGTTCTACAAGACCATATCAAGACAAAAAAAAAACTTAAGTTTCTTTAACCCAAAAAAGTGTTTATACATATAATAAAACTTTTATTCATAGAAAATATAATTTAAAACAAGCTATTTTTTAAATTCGTTAAAAATAATGAAATAAATACTCTTTCCCTTAAAAATTCTACCACTAACTTATGACGTATTACACAATTTATACCATATAAAAGCTTGTCGCGAGATTTGGGTACTCGTATTTACTTTGTTAGAGTCTTTTAAAATTTTACAATAACCAGGTCAAGTTATTAAATTTACTCATTTACACAAGTAAATCCCACGACACGCTGTTCGGTTATATAAGCATAATACGAGTATAGTTTAAAATGAAAAACCATTGCAACTATTAAATTATGAATACACTTACAGTAACAACATAAGAAATGCCAGTGAGTGTGAGCCGAGCAACGCTATCCTTGCCAGGAAGTGGCCGGATGGGCGTCGAGGGCTCGTCGAGCGAAGCCGGCGCGGGCAACACGTCGGGTCGCTCTCGCACCCGCCCCCGAGCCTCTCTAGGTGCTGCACCCGACGCTCCATACATACTGTGTAAACAAACAACACATAAATTTAATAATATATTATAACTAGCTGTGCTCGCGATTTCACCCGTGTCAATTCAATATAAAATATAGCCATTCAAATACAAATTCAAAAATAATTTATTCATGTAGGACATTTAGCCCTTATGAACGTCAAATTTTTGTACATTAAATTTTAATTTTAGCCCTAGCGTCCAGTAAATACCTAGTGTTCAGTATATAGATCCAATTGAAGAGAACTGGGAAGAAACTCATTGAATTAGTTATATTTTTTAAAAGCCTGTTTACTTAAAGGATATTTATATCTATGTCTAACATTAAACCGTGCATGAACAACTATTGCTATGTCATTCATGCTATGTCATCATTCATTCTATTCGTTTTGTGAGTAATAGGATATGTTTAATATAGATTCATGGCAGTGCAATTACAGGGTACGACAGCATTATAGTCTTCCATAATAGCAACGTATGAAGAGTACCGTAAGCGTAAGAGAACAACATATTTATTGTCCTAGGTGGTGTTTAGGTATATCAGTAATGGTAACCACCTACTTAAGCTAGCTGTAAGTCTTTTCGCCGTTCCAATTGCATAAAAATGGACAGTGTAGGTTCTAAATCTACACTATCGATTTTTTTAGGGCATCACCCACAAGTTATTTTAAGTCGTGTTCAATTGAATGTTTATTTTTCATTAATACAAACTTAAATAATAGGTGTAAAGATAGCTATATAATTAGTGTGAATACCAATGGTATGACTATATACGTAAGGACAAAGTCAACTTTGTTACTGTCATAGAAAGCAAACCTATATAGTTATTTTAGGACGAAAATGGGTCAAAGGTTATTTCTAATACCGTATATATTACGGAAACCATTAACGTATCCCTATCTATTGGATATTATGTATCTATTGCTCTAATATCAACAAATGTTACGAGCAGATACATTCTGTTTGCATTTCTATTTTTATCCTACCGATTTAGATCGATCGTCTTCCAACAAATGTACTCAGGAAGGTATACTAATATACATACTAAAACATACCTGCTGTTTATATTATGTGATATTGAAACTACAACAATAGATAAATATTAAGTAACTACTCCACAAAGACCTTACAAATAATCACATCACACTTACAGAAATGTCAAATCCATTTGTATACTATCTTTTGCTACGATAGCAAAGGGCGAAAATCCGCCGAACTTTGAGCAAATGCGATTATTATCGTTGATTTAGTCAACGAGAAATATAAGTTAAAACACAATATTTATAATATCTATCGGATTTGAATTCATAACCTCTTACGTCTATTAGCTAGAATAGGAACACTAAGTAGCATGGTGTTCTCGTTGAAAAATAGAGAAATATGAGAGAAGAAAAGTAGGTACCACAAGTCCATTTGTTGTTTAATAAAACAGTTTCAATAAAACTCAATGTGAAGTTCTTAAAAGGTGCATTCTCTCTGCTCTCAGCAAACAGTCAAATGTATGATATTTTAAATTTCCCCTTTCCTATTGTGTTATAAGATTTCAAAGAGCGTCTATAAAACGTTATTGTCTGACAATACTTTCATGCAACTAAAATTGACGTGAGTGTTTCAGTGAAATTGTGCTTACTTAGTGCGCCCGCAGGCCTTCAATTTCAAGTTAGCCAACTATCGAGTAATTAGGTCGTGTTCGTGTCTAGTTTAATCGGATAATTGTTAAATTGTACGCACATTTACTATGAAAGGGGAACTCGAGCACGACACGATTATTGCCCGCTTATTTAGTTCCAAAATAGACTTTGCACAAAGTAGTGTGATACTACTTCTTTCTCATCTATTTCAACCGACAAGCAGCTTGTTTTGTAAGCTGTTTTCCGGGATGAGTTTCGGCAGTGAAATAACAGGGTAAGCGGGCTGAAAGCCTAGTTCTCAGGAATGGCGTGTGACATGAAGACTTATGTCCTCAGTGCTGTTCCTGTATATTGGCGACTGGTACTACTTACAATCAGTTAAGTTACTATAATTTCACGATATTAACTAGTTTATTACAGGATTTACATTACATCCTCTGATAAATTACCTTACCTTAGATTATAATTTATTTATATTCACTTACATACTATTTCCCAATAGGGGATGTAAAGGTTTTGCCTGATTGATTATCAACGAAGGGTCGAAGCACCCAATTTTCCAAGGTAAATTTGCCCCAGCCTCAAAACGAGAAGTATTAAAACTAAAGCTATTCACATTATACAAGTTCACTTCTAAATAATGTAAGAATGAATATATAAACATAAATGTGTCCGTCAAAACTCAACTCGAAATTTAATTACGATTTTAAATAGATATTCGCAGATGCACAACATATCTACTATACATACATCTATGCAAAGGAAAATTATAATTAGTTATTTATATAGATAAAACGTTAGTCACTTACACATGTCAAAGTTCGGCTAGTCACTACAATTAAGATGAACAAGAAACTCAACTGTTACACCTGTTTTAATAACATAAGTATAATGTTTTAATATCTGATTAAAATAGACGTATATTATATTTAATATATTATATACCTAATCTTTACAAAAGATTATAGTTTGTATAGATTTTATCTATATACATTTTTCTGGAACCTTCTATATTATTTATGATTCTGATGATGACGACATCACTGAAGAAATTGTCAACAATTTGAATGTTTCACAAAAGAACAATAGTCGGTAATATGCCTCCAACTATTGTATTAATTTCTGAAGTTAGATAAACTATGCTACTACCTATTTATTATTTCAGTTAACACATTGCTTTATATTAAACCTTTACCTTATTCGAATACTTTATTACTACAAAAAGGAATATAGATCCATAAACTTTTTATTTTGAATTTTGATCGGAACTAAATATTACACACCTACGTAGTAAAAGTTTAATCGATTATTTTTATTTTTTATATCTGCTTATATAAAATAACAATATTATATATTTTAAATCATTTTCGAAAATATTATTTACAAGAATAAACATGTATCTTAGATTTATCATTATTTAAACATGTTGTAGTTGAATAGAATTGTAATCCAATATTATAACAAGTGATATGACAAGACCATCTTTGTCATGCGTTCAATAAAATCAGCTGTCATTTGGCACTATTAATATTAACATATATCAATAACAAACAATCGGCCTGTAATCAACACCAAAATTAAAATTAATTGTGTGTGTGTGTGTGTGTATCCATGCCACAAATAAAATAATAAATATTACTAATATTATAAATTGGAAAGTGTATCTCTCTATCTTAATTATCTCTCTGTCTGTTTCTTTGTTACGTTTTTACGGCTAAAATGACTAAATTAACACTAGTAATAGCTATTTTTTTTGTTGTTGAGTAGTAGTTATCCGGTAATTTTACGATTGCCTAATCGTAAAATTACCGGATAAAAGTCATGACATCTTAGTCCTGTCGAATATAGGTATTTCGGATGTCACATGATATCCTTCATGTATAAAGTTGATGATTACCGCAATTAAAAGAGATATCCAGAAATTATGTAACTACATAACTTCTCTATTCAACCGTATAAAAATTAAAACCCCAAATTGAGTCACAATACTAATTATTTATACGGCAATAATTGAAAACCTGTGAAGTGTTAAACATGAATGATTCATAAATCAATCATTGACCCAAATGGAAAATTAACATTATTATTCAGTTGAATTGTACAACTTGTATTCCATTTCGAATGTAAAATTTTGTATTTATAGTTATATAAACCACACATACTACAAAAATATAATTAAGGAAAAAGAATTTTATTCTTGTATGTTTGTACCGATTAAACGCAAAAGCCACTGGATCAATTTCAAAAATTCTTTCACCATTACAATATTTACACTACTATTCATTACTAGAAAAAATATGAATACGGACTAAAACTTCAATAATGTAACTTAAGGTGTAAAAATATGTCTTCACATACGCTTTTATTGGAACTATTCGAATTCTATTGGCCGCAACTGGCCTTTACAGGAGCGGCTGAAAGTCAATCAGTTAGTCAGTCTCCTGCCTGATGGTTATGACTTTAGTTTGAGGGCACCGCTAGGAGTACAAACCTCGACTCAGGTCCTCCTAATTTTGATCCCCGTTTGAATTGGACGGCAGATCAATCAGAGGGGTGTAGAATAAGAAATGTATTCACTCTACATTTATGGCAATATACAGGTACTAGTAGGCATAGTATTTTTCCTGTATTTAAACGACTATCACTATTTTACATGAGGTGGGCTATTTACTTTCCTTTAATTTAAACTGGAATGGCAGTTCAAACTTAAAAAATATTGGTGGTACAAAGGAACTTTAAATTATAGCAGACTCTTAATTCAGATACTTTTGAGCGCTGATCTTACTTTATGCAATTAGTCTCTACAGTTTGAAAAACAAACACCACGGACATCATGTCATCATGTGACGCTTACGATATTCATTCCTAATGTAAAAGTTCATAATGAATAATGTAATTATTAGAATATTAAAATATCATACCTCGGTGCTATATAATTTGACTACTATATCTCACCATTCAACTGAAACTAATCTTATAAAGAAAGCTTCTTGGCGGCTAAACTAGGTAAAACCAGCATATGTCTGTTTCGATAAATAAATTTAAACATAATATGATTATTATGCCAATGGATGAAGTAACTCACCTAATATCATCGTCATCAGGATGATGATCCGCTGACATATCAACTCGAAGCCCGCCGAACGCTCTCGACGCGTGCCTCCGTCTTCTATCATTCCAAAGCCGCCTTTGTTCCCTTTCATTATCCTTCTGCATACCGAAAAAAGTCTTCGTCTCTCTCTTAAGGTAATCCCGTACGGTATGGGCTCGGCGTAATCTGACTCCATCTTCTTGGTCAGGTTGAGGTACGGTCTCTGGTGGCGGGTGGGAGAGGGGGGCGGGCGGCGCGGAAACGACTCGTGGCGGAGACGAAGGCGCGGGGTGGGGCGGGGCGGACGCTGGTGCAGGTGATGTGGTCTGACACGACAGCTGGGGTGCCAACAGCCCCGCGCTTGACCGCCTGCAACAAATGAACAAACAGTTTAGATATACATGTATGTATGAATTCCAACTAAGATCTAATTTTTGTTTCATATTTTTAGGCACCCGAGTTAGCTAATTTTACTATTTATAACTCAATAGCCTTAATTGTAAGGCTATTGAGTTATAAATAGTAGTATATTGTAGCATAAGGCTAATATAAACATAAAGTTACTATAGATAAAATTTGTAAGCTTTAATTATTAATTCGTTGAATATACGTTTCAATTGAAACGACTATACTAGAATCAAACACACTAACTTTTGATGTGTTCAACTACATATATATGTACGAGGTGGCAATAAATATAAATCATAAATAGAATATTATCATTACTAAGAAGTTACGCACAGTAATTGCGGATGAAGTTTGTCACGCTTTTCAAAAACAGTGTAATCTCCACGTGTTACCATTTAAGCTCCATTGTTTAAACTGCCGGCGCTTTTGTTCGTTGCCATAAAGGAATTATGGCGACCAGAGTTATGAGAGAATATTCAAAGATTTCATACGCTGAATATCTCGGCTTATTCAAATCTTTCGTAGACTTTGAAACGATATACAAACCAGATTAAATCGCTGAAATTTTCAGTTAATAGCTAACTCAGCGGAGATTATGTTTAATGGATTTGATCTGATGCTTTAAAAGACGGATTTATCTTTTTGTTGTTTCTATTTGGTGATAAAAAAATCATAAAATTCACTTTGATATTTGAAATTAATGTACAAGGTAGATAAAGCCTGACACCGGTGTGAGATATTTTGTGTGAAAAAGATGAAACTTCCTTTGTTGTCATCAACAGCTCTACATATGTTACCTTTTATAATTAAAATGTTTATATTTATTTGAAAGTAATTTAATTATAATCTTTGGCGCAGTAATTTTTTTTATGTTATATTTGTGTTTGAGCTTAGTCTTACATCACATGATGGAAAATGATAGCGAGAGCTAGGATGAAACGCGTTTACACTTAATCCTACCTATTACCGTTGAATTGAAGAGTCCGAGGTCATCATTGACTTTACACACATCGTACTAAGTTTTTTTAGGTACCTATATTATTTACTTATAGTTATTAATGTTACATTTCTTTTTAGTATTTCTCATTTTCAAACGAGCAAATAATTAAAATGTTAAACTAATAGTTATTTCTTCTTATAACTGTTAATTGGGTAAAGAATACCTCCATCAATCTATTGTAGATATCAGAAATATTTGTTTTTATACATGTTAAGCATCGACAGACATTATTATATGAACCATTTGAGTTATTGTTTTAAATTGTAATATTGTTTGTTAAAGTGTGATAATAAAAACTTAACATAATGTTTTCAAGAATATAAACAGTTTAAACCAATGTAAACAGAAACAATTTTTAATCTATACCGCCTACCGACTACAAAATATATTCGCAATTATCGTACAATTTTGTTCAGAACAATAAATTATAAATATCAGTAGACAATAATCGGTCCCCAGTAGTAATACGCTAGATACGATCGAACTTTAAAATATTGCGACATTGCTGTGTTCTATATTCGATGAGAATTTACTTTAGTCGGCTTTTATTACAGGCGACATTAGCATAAATTAAACAAAATAAATGATTACTACAGATTCAATACAATATAAATATAACTTAAGTAGTTAATATTCTAAATTTGTAAAGTTATTTTACAGGACTCCATCAGGTGAACACCTGATGGAAAACGATAACCGCCTATATATATGAAAGCACTACAGGCATCATGTTATCATGTGACAGTCATAAGTGTAATACGCAATTATACATGAGTTGTCATTCCAGAGGACTGAGATGTAATGCATCTTATCCGGTAATTTCACTACCTAATATAAACCTATAACCAAAACAAAGCTTACAAAGGAATCTACGAAGCGTTAGAAATACCTATATTAGACCTTTTTACTAAACTAAACTTTTTATTATATTGACTGCACATATAGAAATATGATTAACGAATGAAAAAATTGCGGCATGCAGAACAAATTTTGACACAATCAAAATTATATCCACGCTTAATGCCACAGGGCGTTTATTAAATAATATATGTGCATATATATTACTTTAATTCCATTGTGGATTCCAGATATATGAAATGAAATAACGTAAAAGCTAATAACATAAACGAACGAACTATAAACCTAATTTAATTTTAAATAACATGTACAACATTCATCAAACTATTTGTAACATAATAAATGTATAGTTAAATGTAGCTAATATTTCATATAAATATCTTTGATATATGTATTATACAAAGAAAGCATAATATTAAACATGGCAACACCAGGTGTGAGGATCGAGCTGGCAATAATTTGCAAGCGAAGCGGTGCACGTAAATCAAGATATAGCACTCGGTAGCTAAGCAATGTCTTTGATAAATATACCTTATTATTGTGTCGCGTAGGTGACGCTGTTCTATAACGCTATTTGGGATAATAATGTAATACGTAATATTTTTGATGTAGATATTTGACATAGTCCATATATGCATATTATAATATAAATGAGAAAGTATTCTCTGCGTGTTACCTTTAGAGGACTATCTGCTCAACGGTTCCTAATAAAATTTCGAATATCATGAGAATGGACATTAGCTACTGCTATTATATCAAATAATAACTGGGAAAAGAGTGAAACAGAAGATGAAAGATCGGTTTCGGTGTTTCCTAAATATATTATGTAAGAATATGTAGTGAATTTACAAAAAAAAATTTCACTGTATTTATATGAGTTGTCTTCTACACATAATACAAGTTCAGCTTAGCTTGAAATGTGTGAGTCGTCCTGAGATTTTATACTATATGTATAATTTATTTTATTATTATACCTATATATCACATGTTTATTTAAAGTTAGTCTGATTTTACTTTTAACTTCATTTGTACTCCTGACAACTCACTCTCACTCATCTCATAATGCCATATATACTCGTATCTACTACAAATTTTACGATGATTAATTGAAGGATTTAGCCGCAAGACCAAGATAAGCCGCTAAGTTCGAGTAATTGTCAATAACATATAAATGATACGTACAGATAATTAGTGCATGTATATAAATTACTTATTTTTACTAAGCTATCAATTATCACGTTTATACCGTAAAAGTGGTAGCAAACTTACAAATTTATTAATGAAGAATTTATTGACAAAATATGATTAGGCTCCCGTGAATTTGTTATTATGTGTCTCAAAATAAATAGCTAATATTAGTAGCAGATAAGTTATTTAGAAATTGTTAAACCGCACTCAACACATATCTTACCTCGACTCTGATATTACCATTCTGAAGAACTAAGTATAATGCCTTCGTAATTTCACTGCCACAGCTCGACCTCCGACCGAAACATAGCTTACGAATAAAATGCTTAGCGGCGGAAATAGGTGAGACAGAAGCACCCACGTAGACAACTTTGTGCTAAGTCTAATCTAGGTAAAGTTTGCGCACATAATAAAATATTTACGTTAATTGTGTGTTAAATCAGCTAATATTTCAACACGGTTATATTCGCCACGGATCGACTGTAAATGGCGATAGATATAAGCGCTTCGCTTTGTTTGTTCTACCAAATGTACAACGGACTGTGTTCTGAGAAAAGGTAGCCCTAGACATCGTATCGAACAATTATGATGCCTAGGGCTACCTTTTACCATCGCACCACTCGCCATGAAAAGGGATGTGAGTGGTGTCGAATAGTGCATTTTCAGAGGAGCCTCCTCCCGTGTACACTTAGATTATGGAATAACTACAGAGGTTTTCTCACGAGACTACAGAATGGAGTTTTTCAAGAAGCGTATATTAAGGTTCCGTAAGGGTCGACAACGCGCACGTGACAGCCCTGTTGTCTCTGGCGTCAGGCTACAGTAACCATTTACCATCAGATGGGCCACAAGGATGTTTGCCACCATCGTACTATAAAAAAATATAAACTATTATTACGAGTAGACAAATCTGCCTACCCGGTTTCCTAGTCGTTTTCTACGTAGAGATAAAAGGCCACTATCGTCACTAGGAAACACTTCATATCCACGCTACTACTCTAACATTCACTGTAATATTTCGACTTTTTATTAATATACATACATGAGTAGCTGGGTGTGGATTTATTTTTTGGGATATCTTTTTTATGTAAAATGAACGGCAAACAACCGATGTCCCACTCAATGGTAATTTGTGAACAATATATCTATTTGTGTCTATATAGACACGAATTTAGTGTTATTCGATGTATGTCGTTCGTTAAAATTTTGGTATTTGTAGATTTCAATAATCTCTTTCACTATCATTAGAAACACTTTAACGTTATAAAAATCTATACCCTAATTAGTTGTGTAATGTTAGTTATTTAATATTATTAACCAGAATAATGTGTGAACGATAATTGTAGCTTGTTTAGCAATGTGAGATTAATATAAGATGGAAGTTCGCTCATGTCAACCAAACAATAATGGAGACAGTATCACTAGTGTTCCGAACTGATCGCTATTCCAAGAGCATGTTCAATTACGGTATATTGGTGGTTGGTTATATTTATTAATGCTAAATTCTGTTAGAATAATATCAGATATGTATATACCGCTTACAAAATGAATTAAAATTATCTGTTAAATATAATTTTAAATGTTTTTAAAAAAAAAATCATTCCTTTTCTATAAAAGAAGAATCAGTTTCTTCTCCATTCGTCTTTTGCGAAATCTTTCAGGTATTCTATTGTATCTTGATGATGATGCTGTACTTTAGTAAGATTTTTAGTGTTCTTAAAATTATTAGATAGATAGAATGTACTTTATTTGCAATATACAGTAAAGAAGAAGCATAAACAATATAACAAAGGACACATGTATCATTAGCTTTGAGCAGTAAGGCGGCCTTATTGCTCGAAGCTTATTTATTGAAAATCCCGCGTGAATAAAGTAAAGTACTTATCATTACATAGGTTAAAATAAAGTCGCTGTCGCTGTGTGTTCCTATGTATGCTTAAATCTTTAAAACTACGCAAAGGATTTTGAAGCGGTTTTTTGATAACAGATAGAGTGACTCTAGAGAAAGCTTTACATATATATATATATTTCTCTAGAGTCAATCTTGCCCCGACTTCGCACCGGTGTACATGTATTATATAATACATGTACACCGGTGCGAAGTCGGGGCGAGTTGCTAGTATTTCAATAAGGTGGTTTCTGTAGTATTTGATGCGGGTATTTGGGTTATTTCTTATATCGCGGGTACATAATAAATATACTTGTATTTTTATCTTAATTAACCAGTTAGCGATAGACCGTCTTTGATTCAATACACTACAGTTTCTATGAAAAGCACAATCTATTTCCTGATAAGGTTACAGTTACCACTTTGAGGTCAATCCGTAACTTTAATATTCTACTTCAATAGCAATAAAGTTATAGGCCACTATTATTTTTAAGTTTAACATAATTACTCTTGTTTTTATTGAAAATGTTATTTGTCATTTCTTCATAGATAATCTAGTAAGTAGTAAGAATGTAATTATGTAATTACGTTACATCACTGTTTATTAGAAGATTCCTTCTCAGCCTAGCCGTAATAAACAAAAATATTAATAATTAATTTATACTTCATTATTTACGTCGTTATATAATGTGTAAACATATACAAAAATGTGCTCATAACTTTGTGAAAGTTATGAGCAAAATAAAGCAAAACCAGGGCGGTCCATTAGTCATAAAATATAAAAGCATAATATAGCATTCTAAAATTATCTCCTTCTCTTTGTAGTCTGCCTATGTACCTAACAAAACTTTTACTTAAACTAAACACAGAATCGTTTACAATTGAAATTTTCTAGGATAATGTGTTTTAAGTAAGTTAGGTTTTGTTATTCCAATGAACATTAACGTAACGAACCTTAGTTTTCCAATACTTAACATTATTTAACTGAACTCGTGTAAACATTCCACTAATCCAAACCTTTGTAAATGTTTAAAGTTCGTAGAAAATTGTTACACCCTTAGCAAGGATGGAATTGGGAGCCCAATTGAAACGGTATTGTTTTTTTAATCATTCATTCTTTTGTTTTCTTTAGCCACTGTATGCATTCTAATACTACAGATAGAAATAGTACATAGAATGCTCGTATTTTTAAATCAGATATTATTAAACTGTATGTATTATATTATTAATATACATATAACTACTATAGTTATTTAATTTTCTTTTATTATATATTGTAATATACATTTTGTAATCTAATAATAGAAACTGCAAAAGTATCACATACATAAAGTGTCAAAATAATAGAAATATCAAAATAAAAACAGTTTAAAAGAACACATATATCATCATACGTAATATATATATACATACCATAACATGTACAGTGAGTGATTGGTAAATGATATCAAATTGATTGATTGATGATACTATCGCTTTATTTAGACAGATGAAAAAATATATATTTATGATTGGCCAATAATAACACCTTATTATAGTTTTTGTGTATTTATATTATTTTAAAAATTTAATTTATGTCAATATTAATCTTCAGAAGATCTTTACGGCATTAATTTTATTGTCATCTTTTAAAATCTTCATTTTACTATTTCTTTATAATTATAACCATACTGGTATATATATAATATAATTATATACGGTACCCAAACATACCATAAATAGTTAACAACGATTCCTAGACCTATAAGTATAATATAAAATACCTATCTACTATCAATCATGTTATGTAGTATTTACGCAAATGAAGACAAAAATTCTTGCGTTTATAGTATTATAATAACAAATACTTATTTACAAAATAAAAATGTTACGTACCTACCTCATATTACTTATTGACATATACCCTTAAAGGTAAATTGTAAACACATTTGCTTCGAATATTAATTTATCGTCGTAGTAAGCTACGTAGGTATAATCAAGACTCGTAGACGTTTACGAGTGCGCTACGAAAGCGTAGCACAAATAATTTGTAATGCACAGCGCGGAACAAATAAATCAGGTCGACACTGCCCTTGCCTGAGGATATATTATGTGCAATTAGCAGAAAGATTTATTATTTTGATATGTTTTTACCTGGTCAAATATACGGCCTATGATATACTGATAGAAAAGGAGAGATATTTCTCAAATTTAATTTAAACAACGAAGTATTTTAAAAACAAACTTTTAGTATAAAATTAAAATTTTTTGACAAATATCTTTTTCTTCGTTCTTCGACCATACTTCCAGCAACAACTGTAAATATGATTATTTTATATATAAAATGTCAATCATATAATACAATTATTTTGACGGCATATTACTATAATAGGAATAAACTCTACACCACATACAAAGAATTGTATTGTCAGGAATTCTTTATTCCATTTTACAGTTAATTAATTTAATAGCTTACCGCACAATATCATGGATATTTTGATATATCATGTTCACATATCATAACGCCCACAGACAATATAATTATTCAGTACCAATTTCAGAGACATTTGACATTTACCGATTTCCATTAATAAACTTTACATGTTTAGTAATAAAACAATTTTACCGTAAATTAGATTTACTTTGTTTATTTGGTTGAACGCGCAAACCACAGGAACTACTAAGTCTAATTGAAATATTCTTATAATGTTAGATAGTATATTTATCGAGGACGGCTACACACTACATCGCATTAGGACTAATAGGAGCATAGATTTTTTTATAAGTTTAAAAATTATATTTTGGCAAATATTAAAAAAATAAAAATAAAATATATTTCTAAAAATGTAAATATGAAACGTAACTTAGAAGAAGTACTTACTTAGTA
Organism: Achroia grisella; assembly: GCF_030625045.1. Lineage (NCBI taxonomy): Eukaryota > Metazoa > Arthropoda > Insecta > Lepidoptera > Pyralidae > Achroia > Achroia grisella. The sequence goes on along the minus strand of NW_026712655.1, from coordinate 1,808,276 downwards.
ATATTTAGAAATATGTATGTATGTATCTATTGTGTTTATATAGTAATCTGATATTTTTAGTATTGTCTAATAGATTTCCTTTTCTATGATTCTTAATCTTTAACACTTTTAACAAAATTATAGTTTACTTAACTAAAAACTTCACTGGTAAGATAGATGAATTAAACTCAACACAGTATTTTTGGAATATTTAACACATTCAAAGTACTACAAAATTAAAAATCACTTCTTATTATTATGACGTAACTAAATTAATTTAATCAAGTTCATATACTTATAAATTCGCAGTTTACTCGACGCATAGACCGCGAATTATTTATTCTACGTAGGTTCATTAATTCGTAATTTAAGAGGCAAAATTACTTTATAACCTTATACACATAATTAACAATAAAGTTTGTGAATGAATTATAGGCACCATAAATAATATTACACTTTAATATACATTATGTGGCTCCTATGGCCGGTTTCTTGGTTATTATTAGATCCCAAGGTTTACGTAAAACTCCTTGATTCACAAACTGTAATATAACTTAAAATAAATGAGAGTGTAATGATAACGAGCTACTACTCCTGGCATTGTACGAGATGTATATTTACGTTTATCATATTTCATAAGCCAATTGTAAAAGAAAGTAATTGATGAATATTTTTTGGCTACGCTTTGTCTATATTGATTGATTTATCTATAAACTTTCACTTTACTTTTATAATTCGAAGTAAACAAGTAAATAAATAATATTATTTTCATGAAATACAAGTAATTAAACAATTGTACGCTTCAAAAATAACTTACTCGAACTGTTTCTTTTAATGTTAACTCTAAACCCAACTCTGTATTTTTCATAGCGTGCATTGTAACAATAATATGGAGGGCTACGCTTATCGTCTCATCTTTTCCGCAACGGAAAGAGGGTAGCTGTCGCCTACTGTTTACTAACAGAATTTAACTCAAATCCTTATTGTTCTAGGTACTTTCAATGTTCCACATTGTTGAGAACGACCAAGAAGTTTCAATACTTTTATGACGGGATCATAAACGAAAACACTATTACAAACATTTTACGACAATGTAAATTCTGTATGTGACGTAAAATTACTATATTGCTAACTACTGCAAAATGGATTTTACAAAATAAAACGTGTCTAGTTTATGGTCTGTTTTGAGGTAATTTTAAGGTTATATTTATGATGAACAACATTGAATGAACTGAAAATACGTCCTAAAGAAAGTAGACAAAAATATTCTATTGTCATACGATAGATAATTGCATTAGATACCTTTTTCTTGAGGGGCACTAATGATGATAATAATATATTAAAATATGCCTTCAAAACTATTATCCCAGACGGTGTAGTTCTATACAGTGTCACCTATCAACATTGGGTTAAATGCTAAACGTAACTTAACATGACCGAGAGGGCTGATTTTTTATGTATAGATTACATTATTAAAAACTCTATAATACTATATACTATCATAACTATGATTGATAAGTATAAAAAATGTGTTTTTAAAATGTTCCATAAACAGTAAAATTATATTTTATGTATTGAATTTGAATTATTAACATTTTTTTTGTTCCATTTTTAATAAATTTTCTGTTCATGCAAGCCAGCATTAATTCTCTAAACAGACACCTTTGTCTATACATACTAGCACTGATATATTACGAGTTTAATCGTAGCTGCAAAAAAATGACAATTATACACAGTACGCGATAACTCGTAATTTGCGTCCTATAAGAGAACGCAATCTACGGGATATTTCGTAGCATAGATAAAATAATATTACTTAATAGTATTAGATATAGTATAGTAGTAGATGATAAATGTTATTTGACGATATTTGATGACGAATATTTTAATATTATAAATGTGGAAGTGTGTCTACATGTATGTTTGTTACCTTTTACCGATTTGTTTGTAACCTGAAATGAACGAACATTAATGTAATTTGTTATCAATATTATATCACGAGACTATATATTGTACCTAAAGAAATAAGAGGTATCAATCAGTAATCTTCAAAATTATATTATTTGCTGCAGGATATGAATTGAAAACTATAACTACAAAGATCTGATGAGTTTTATAAAATTATCTTTGTAGACATATTATTGTGAACCTTATAATAAAGTGAATATAAAAATAAACTGGAATGTAAAAATGTCTTTACAACGATCTTCAATGGAAATACGATGAAAGTGTTTCTGTGTCACTTTGAAAGCTTCGCATTTCTTAAGACCCATTCGGCTTTTATATGCCTATGTGTTCTATGACATTTTTATGTCTTAGGGGACAAACTGGAAAATTAAATGACGAAAACTGATGTTTCTGTACAAGTTTTTTTGTTCGTTAGTTTGTTTTTATGAACATTCTAAGTTTGTATAATTTTAGTCTATAATATTCGTATGTGTGATAATAACAATATTTTTTATTATTCCCACAGCGCTATCTAGTCCCAAGATAAGCAAAGCTTGTTGTGGATTGATGTAGGTATATACATACATACAACACCCAGACCAACACAGACAATCATTCTAATGAACCGGCGACCATATGAAGTCTTCACTGCCTTCAATGTGCTAAACTCCTAGATCTAGAATGTCATATAGTATACAATACAAGTAAGTAAATATATAGTATATAATATACACCATCAGGAGCATCCAGTTTTATAAATAATATATATTTACTCTTTATAAAAAGAAAGAAATAAATCCTTTCAAAACTAGTTACATTTGATCAGATAAAATTCATACACTAACCACCTTACTTAGCTTTGTGCCATCTATACCTAAGCTTCCTCGAACTGCGAATTTCGAGAGATATGAACACGAGATCTTATTTGCGTTTCGTTAGTAACGTATATTGGATAAGTAAATACAATAACTAAGTAAGAAGAAATAAAAAAAGTAGGTATTTAAAAAAATATATCAGATTTGTTTCACTCAAACCCATCGACCTCTCATATAAGACAATATATTAATAAAATGAAGAGAAATCTGTTACATATAATATTTTATTAAGAAGAAACATTTATTTTTTATTTGCATAAAATTGCCTCCGGAATCGATTAAAAAAATAACCCATTAGACAGCTATGTACATCATCACTGATGAACTAAGGCGGTAAAATATGTTAAGAATCTTAAAAATCTGTTTGAAAACTTAATAAAGTAACTCAACGTGTAAAAAATTCTTACAATATCGCATATATATCTTATATCGCATACCGTGTGACAATATTTGACAATAGTGTAACATAACGTACTACTTTTTTATAGAGGAATTATAGATATGCTCGAATCGATAACATCGACGAGTGTATATGTGTGTTAAAATTTATGTATAGTAGTAATATTTCTTCAAATTCTTATTTAATATCCGTATAAAACCCCTTCGTACAAAACCTCCTCGGCATTAGTATCTTATATACAATTTCAAATTTCTTTCAAATTTCACAAGCACTTTATACTATCTATACAATATAAATATTTATGTTTTGTCATAAGTCTAATTAACGTTAACTTTAAATTTATCCAAAATACTCCATATAGAAGTATTGTTTAATACTAAACAAGTACTCTACAATTTATATAAATTTTCAGTCCCGTACTGGCTTGTAAAGTTATGTACAAGCCGGTGGTTTGGCGAGCAAGCGAATTGCATAGTGACGCTCCAAATGTTGCCGCATCGCAGTTTTCTCTGCAGACCAGCATAGACTGTAGCTGACATATAACTGTATATATAGTTAGAATAAAATACCGAAACCGTACGATTCGTGCCTAACTTTTTTCGATAATATTCTCCTATAATCGAAATCATAGATATCCGACCAAATTATTCCAAGAAGTGAGTTGCGATAAGTTCCTTCCCATGTAAATTTGCAACAATTGTAATTGTTACAATGTCTCTATTCAGAATTATTACCGAGGTAGACATTGTAAATACTCATCTGTGTAGATGCCTCAATCTTACCTATATCACCTTAGGCCTTAGAAAAGGCAATGCATACTCAATGAGTTAGCCTTGATGTGTTGGCTTGTGCCAGACCCATCGGAGGTGGGTAATGTAATATAGACCAGTTTGGCGGATTGGCTTTCAGAGAGAGGCAAAGACCCGAAACCGTAAGAGGTATCGCGTGATTCTATTACTCTTAACCAAAATAATTGATTCACTGTGAAAATAATATTTTATCTGTCTTTTTATCCCAAATAAAATTAATTTCAAAACGATTGGTTATACAGTTAAAAAATAAAAAAGTACGAACGAACTTGCATTCTAAGGATATTCTCTCATATTTTTAATTCAAAATGTTGCCATACGCCATACATGTAAACAATATTATACAACGCATTCCGATTTCTAACTGTATATAAAATATTACGATACTGTGGTACAACGAAATGCAAGTAAACTTGGACAGTTTCGCTAACTTTCCGTAACATTTCACTCTACACTACACGCTAGCAAAGTAACCCCTACAATCTACAATACATTTCCTAAACAAACTTTATGAGCCATTCCCTTGATATAATGTGACTGTGTAGGCATATGCGGAGTAATAGCTGCTGCAAACAGGGTTCAAAGTTGAGGAAAGCAATACATTAGTGCTGTATTATATATCTCGTTGAATTCCAGGACTTGTTTGCAGAGTTTCACCGTTGAATGTTGAAAAGAAGTTTTATGAGGGGTTAAAAATTTTTGAACTAATTTCCATTATTTCCTTTACAACCTACTAAATAAAAAGGAGATTCAATACGCTATTATTGTTTTTTTATTTAACATGTATATATAAATACTTGATTTTATTAAAATAGCGTTGTAAACAATAATATTCCGCCTGTTAGTAACACTAACATGCTGAACTTAACGAAATTTTGTTAATTATTTTCATACAACTTGAAATGCGTTAAAACTGAAATTGAATGTTTTTTCTCTGAAAAATCTTCCACGCTGAGTTTACGACCTTTTTGTATTGCTGCTTTTCACACATAATGACACAACACTTGTTAATCTTACGAACTATTTACATATATTGTATTGTCCATATTTATGGAAGTACTATTGCGTGTGATTGGTAACACTTAAATAAACGATTTGTCTATTTATCTACCATGAATTTCAAAATACGCTGTTATTTATATGAAGTTCTTGATACATATTTATTTTGAATATTAACCTACTAGATATTACCTAGAACTTCATCTGTTTTTTTTATAATTAAAGATCCTATATCTGATCTCGTGATATATTCTATGTTGTTACAAATTTAATTAAGATCCGTTCAATTCAGTACTTCGCAGTCGTCTCGGAAAAAACTATACCTGTGAACTATTGCGAGTCATATACATAGGTATTACTATGCTAATATCTCTGAAAACACTCAACCTTATGAAAACCGAGTGACGTAAATATTATAATATATGTATCATTACTGTTATGAAATAGGATCCGAATTAACATATCAAATCCGGACTCCCTATACTCCTTAACTACTTAGAGGTATCTGATATTTCATGTATGTTAGATTTGTAATTTCTTGCCGCCTACGCAAATAAATAGCCACGAACAATTTCGATTATTCTAAAGCCGACGTTTAAAGTAATTAAGGGTTATTGCTCTACAGAAATTACTACTGGAGACATCTAAATAGTAATATCGTACCAAGACTAACAAATGGAATTTTTATTCAAATTAAAACATGTGATAAAACGTTTAAATAGGATTAGTGGGAATACTATAATGCAATGTCGGATTTGGCTATTAATATATTTGTATATACTCTTAATTAGTAGACGTAGACGTAGGCACATGTATAATTGTAACTGCATACATTAAAATTCTACGTTTCATCAAGATACAACCCTCACAGCCAGAGCATACGGTGTTCTTTGGACGGAGTACTTATTAAATTCGTTTACAAATCTAATCATTTAGCGTTTTAATCAAGATTAAGTTTTTGTTTCGAAGCCTATATTTGAACAGTAATTCACTATCGCTAAACCTAAAACGTAATACAATTATTGAGAAACGCACTACTATATAAAACTACATCACGTAGTTAATTGAGAGATTATGTAAGTAATTCTGAATCCAATTGCCCCTTAATCGCGAGTTAGCCTATGGCTTCGTAGGTATAACTAAACTGACTGTACCTACAGAAATAAATGTAAAAGATATTTATATTCTTTTCACACATTGAATTCTTACTGAAACTGTTTTAATCCTTTGTTATGAAATACTTTAGAAAGTTAATAAAATATACAAAAATTGACATTATTACAAAATAATAAATATGTGGAGTCTGATTATGAATATATGTACAAATAAAACAGACGGCGAGTATATGGTGAGTGACTAGAAGGTAATGGTTTATTATACAAATATATACAATACACCATTCATATTTTACACTACTTTACAGTAGATATATTATTTTTAGACTATGTATAACGAAATAATATTATACGATGGACTAAGATTACGATCTATTGTTTTTTCATTGCAGGATATCCTAAGAACTAGCTTTATCAACACAAACACATAGCTACTAATTGTATACTTTACTTATAGCAGCTTAGATCCTATTATGGAAAATTATCCATGTCTAACAGCAAAATAATAATAAGTCCTAGTGATAATGATGACAATTAGAATAATCATTATATAATAATCAATATTTACGTATGTTAATTCCTGACGATATATAGACATTAGCTTATATAATTACTCTTATTATCTCTGATCAACGCGACGGTTGACTAGCAGAAAATGCCATTAGGCATTAACACGTGGACACCATGTCTATAATTTTGTGGGCAAAAGAATAAATAATTTCTCAAATTTTATTATTCCTAAAATCAATTAAAAATAACTAGGCATTATTGTTGTATGGTAGATATATTCTGTTCAGTAGTATTTTATTAGAAACGTAGATTAAAGAGTTATTATGGTTTACAAATGTTATTTATGCTACAATACAGATAAGAGAGTATATTTCATATTAAGGTATCCAAAAATTTTATAATTATACACATTACATAAACAGTATATTTACTATAATATTAATATTTCTTATAATAGAATTATTACGTTTATTATTATAAGAAAACTGTTTGTTAAAAGAAGCCGGTGTTGACGATTTATTTAAATAATATTTACCATCTACGTAAACCTTTATGAAATTTACGTATTGGTACTGTACAAATTAACTATATACTTTATACGTACATATATAGTAATCTAAATATATTTTTATATCATCGTTTCTTAACATTATTTAATAGTGCAACGACTATTCATGTAAAAGCAGTAAATTGAAATTCACGAAACGTACAAACGAACCTCAGAACAACACCTATTATGAAACTTTGTATCTCGAGGCGTATTTACTTTTATCACTTCATTGCAATTTTCCAAACAGTTACTACTAATATTATGACGCAATTGTCCATTTTGTAATGTGCGCCTAACAATTTTCCTCGTTTTCCTCTAATTTATGATAGGGGGCGAAGGAATCTGTGTATAACAAAATTACAAGATTCTTGTGTTTTAATGAAAAAGAAAGAATCTACGTTTTAGTGCGGCTGTGTGAGGGTTTATGGTAGTATTAAGGGGAGGTTTTAATGTGAACTAATACCGTAAGTCAAGAAGTAACGGCGGGCACTCACGAAGTGGGCGGAGCTGTTTAAATGACAGCACGCTAAACTGTGCCAAGTCACAGCCACACCGCCTTCCACTTTAAGTAACATATATACAGAGTTATTTGTAGTCACTGTAAGCCTATAATAAATAAATACCCAGAAGTATGACACGACAATATTTAATTTAGTAATTTCAATTGATTACTAAATTAAGCTGTACATAATTTACAAATTTTGACAATACGTAAATTAAATATACATACTCGTATATTGACAAAGGAATAACAGTCTCGGATTCGAACCTCGTTAAGAATACAACAAAATATTCATTAGTATAATAGGTTACGCTTATGAATATTTAATAATGTAGGATATGCGCCTTACAAAGTTGTGAGGGTGGATTATTACAAATAGACAATCACCCACCTTTTTGTCATCCAAGAAATACAGTGTAAAGTAATCGCGTTGTATTATTTTATTACCTATAAGACTTATCTATCAGAAGAGATCTCAATATATACGTTTGTGATTTGTAAATATATTTTCCCAACCATATGTATTATTTAATTTATGTTATTATTCAAAGTACTTCAAGTTTAAATCTATATAAAATATACAAAAATGTTTATTTCGCTTGGTCACACCTTAACATTAGAAGGATTCAACAATTCGGTTGGAATTTCTTTAGCCTTTTTTAAAATATTCTTTAATACTTTATTCTAAATTCTATAGTCTAAAGAAAAATTGTAAAGATTAGTTAAGCAGTATCTTGGAAATTTTCAGAACCCTTGCATATTTTTATTTTTCGCGTTCGACAATTGGTGACAGTTTGTGATCTCATCAAAACTTCAGTCGGTTAAGTACAAATACAATATAAATTCCACCCATATATCAATGAAAATGTATTATTTAATTAACCTAAAATTTTCTTTTTACGTTCGAGTACAAACGTATTTTAAGGACTAAATAAAAGGTTTTATAACTAAATATAAGTAATATAAGCTACAGCAAAACGTAGCATAACGGAAAATAGAGTTAACGCAGACAAATACTAATAATATGATGACTGTTATATGTATTCATGTTCGGATATTTGCTACTTATTCAGGCTTACACGCCAATAAATATTGTTGGTACATACACACACACATACATACATGTTATTACTTAACACTATATTTTTTGTAATATATATATATATATATATATATATAATGGCCTATGCGTCTGTTATAGACGATTTATAGCGTAATGGTCCGTGAACAGCTTCTGTAATATACACCAATAAAATCTGACATTAAAACTAATCTACATATTTATAAGTCAATTACCAATCAAGAAACAAAATTTAAAATATAATGATACCGCACTAGATCGTTGAATTTTATCATGTCATTCTCCTAAAAATGTTTACATGATAACCCTGTAAATATGCTGTGAAACTACACTAAAAGCTATATTGGAAATTCATTAACGAATATTAATGATGTCGACCTTATTGCGATAACCGATCAGTATCGATATTATGATGCTGCGTGAGTTGTTTCCTGTCCTTAAATATAAATTTTTATTTATTACAAAGACGTTAATTTAAAAATGAATCTTGCATATTCTGTTACTTTGTAATATTACATTTATTAGCAGATGTGGCATGTATCCTCTAAGCATATCACTTTAAAACGGCCGTAACTATTGGTTAATTCTTTTCTTTATTGTGAACAGAGAAGTAAAATACTCAGAATGAAAAAAAATTACTCATTGCCATACAAAAGTTCAGTCTCAAATTTTATTTTAGCTGTTAAATATTGCCGAATAGTTTAAAACAGAAAATTATGCTTCATTTTCTATGCGAACCTAGGGCGTGTAGCTAGTAAAAAATAAGTGAGGTTTATAATTTCAAATAGCAAGGTTATTCGTGAATTGTATTTATTTGTATTGTTATTGGTTAAACCAACAATGACCCTGTTTGTTGAATCAACAATTATCTGTATTGTTGAGGCTGAAAGACCGACAACCGATAAGGAAGTAAGGTTCTCTAGTGGCTAGCCCGTATAACCAAACACACTACAGAATAACCTTCTATAGATGGAGCAATGACCTTAAATAAATGAAGTCGTTGTACCTTTGAACAATATAGAAATTCCTGGCCTATTTGCGGCCTATGTTTAGCAGTAGTCAGTAAATGTCTAGAATTGTTTCAGCAATATTAAACATATTTTCATAATTCTACTTTTTTAATCCAAAAAATACTAAAGTACTCTACTTTACTTCAAGGTATTACAGATCCAATACCTAATATATTTTTAAGATTCTCTAAAACACAAAATATGTCTCTTATAACATTAAATTAATCTACTTAATCGTATCATACGTTCATTTTGTAAAATACCATTAGTTAATTAAATCTGTTAAAATACAACGTAATCAGGTTACTTTAAAAGAAATTCTGGAAATAAATTTTATTGAAATGAGATACAAATCAACCTTATAATCATGATATAATTATAATAGACTGCTATGCATACTCATGAAATTGTATTTAAATACCAATATAGGTACAAAAGAAAGAGCCACCGACATACAAAGTCGGTAATATGATACTTAATTCATATTACCGACGTTGTATGTCGGTAATGCGGTCGATGAAATTAAATTTTAATTGGAATGTAGTCACCTAGGTTGGATATTATTTTTTATATTTATTACTAGCTACTCGCCCCGGACTCCCCGTATTATATAAACTTTTTCTTGAATCACTCTATCTATTTAAAAAAAACCGCTTCATAATCCGTTGCGTAATTTTAAAGATTTAAGCATACATAGGGACGGACAGACAGCGAGAGCGACTTTGTTTTATACTATGTAATGATTTGTATTATTTGGCAGCTGAAATAGATGACACGAGGTACTCTGACGCAGACGACCATGAAGGTGGCCAACCTTCGGGGACTACTTTTTAAAATTATACTTATATTAAATTAAGTAATGAGTTAGTTGATATTGAGATGCCTACCAGCTATGTAGACATTACCTATTTACTATTACGGGTGACGATGGACTGCTTGGTATGGTATGGTATGGTATACCGAAGTATTGTGTTATCGGATGTAAATTAATATTAGGTACATAACGTAAAATGTATGGTCTATGTAATTGAATTTATTATTATTGTTAAATAAAACATGAAATAAGTAATTGTTCAGAAGTCACATACACTATCATTATCCACTAGTGTCCCACTATCGTACACCGTTGCTGTTAGGAGTGTATAAATTTGTATGTATGTATGCACATTCCATTAAAAATAAATTCTACCTCGACAGTACTGTTTTATAATTATAACAAAGAATAACGTCATAGTTTATAAATGCACTCGTTTATAAAATATTCGAGAATAATACTGCATCAGAAAGTCAAGAATTGGTGAGAATATTTTAAATTAATTAAGAGTTAAAGACTTGTACGCTCAACAATTTTAGATTGCTCCTACTACTGGCAAACAGCCAGGAGTAGCCATTTAAATAATTATTAATTATATTAATTGCACTGTGCATAACGCTTTGAATTGTATTTTGTTTAAACACAATACAAAGCCTAAAAGTTTAAGAATATAACTTTTAACGTATACATAATAATATTAGTAATGTAATAATATATTATACATACTATATTGACAACCTACTGATCCATACCAATATTAATAAAGTAATTCTGTCTCTCTGTTTGTTACTTTTTCACGATTAAATAGCTTAATGGTTTTTAATGAAATTTGACATGATGGCAGACTGTACTATGAGGATTAACAAAGGTTATCTTTTTCCCAAAAAATAGTCTGTAAGAGGTGAAATAGTACATATTTAAAATAATTACTCTGTACATCTCATTTCGAATAATGACTTAAGGGTTTCGTAAATATAACGCATGCAACTCAATATTCAAGAAAAATTGCTTAGTAACTATTTTGGTAATATAACATATATAAACATGAACTTTACAAGGAAAGATACATTTTTGAAGTCCTTTGATTTATTTTTCAAGTGACTTCAAGACGAAATTTAATTACAAAGTATATATTCAAATTTCCACTATCATTAATTAAAAACTCGTCTTGGATGCAATTTAAAAAAGTATATTCGTTTGTGAATTCATTATAATATAATTTAAGGAAGGTACAAAGAAAAATTAATTAATTTATCACCTAAGAAAGCTATTTCTCAAGGACAGTGCCGTAGAGTGAAGATGAGGCACCGGGCTAATTGCAATTAATTAACTGTAGAAAGCCTTTGTGTCTTTGAGTGTACTTGTTTGTACCTATCTACAAACTTTATTATATATGTATAGGTACATACTCTCCAATATCATATGTAGATATAATTTACTAATGTGTAATAGAATTTATTTACGTATCTACATTTTGATTATTAAATGTGGATAGGTAAATAACTTGCCTGTGGTATACAATGTCACGTCTGGTGTTTACTATTCTTTATCAAAATAATGTGGTGTTTTATTAAGAAAACTTCGGTATGCATTTAAATATTGGATTTTTATTTAATGTATATATTTTAATTTAAAACCATTCTTACAAAAATAAAATGGTAAATAAACGAACTTCCTTCTTTATTATTATAATGCTTCAATTAGAATCATGGTTTACTGTTTAAAATAAAAGAATACCCAATTATTTAAATTCACTATTATTCACACATCACCAAACTCACATTAAATCCTGCTTTTCATAATATTACAGTTATAAGATCACGGCAGTCTCCATTACAAGTACCTACAGAGCACTATACAGCTTCAAGAAAATGCAGACAACAAAGTACAAGTTTACGGCCTGTATCCTTTCATTACTTGTTTCGTTCATTTTCATAATTCGTCCCACGTTTGAGCATTCATCTCTTCCACTTTGTAGATGGCTTGACATTAATTACATTGAGAAGGTTCATACTGCAGAACATAATGTCAATGACAGCGTCAAAGTTCTTTAAAGCTTCTGTCTAATGTGGGTTTAATTTTTACACTTTATTTATGGTGTTTCAAAAGATTTCTACAAATTTATTTTATTTGGGTAATCAGCATTAGTGTATAATCTGTATTGTTTAGTATGACATAAGTAAAGCATAAACATAAATTAATCTATCTAAGATAGTCTATTTCCTACGTTCATATATTTATAATAACGGCATGGCTCCTTGTCCATGTCAACTAAGCAGAAATGCAAAAAAATCTAATAATGCTCTTTGAAATAACGTAAAACGTCGTAGAAGTAAAAAAAGGTAATTATTATACTCTTATTACAATCATACCAATTTCTTAATTACCTCCAACTTTTCGTGGTTAGTATGTTAAATTCGCGTGTCCTAATAGGGTCATGCTGATCTAAATTTATCAATTGTAAATACAAGTAACTGTAAACATTATATAATAAATAAAGTATTGAATATTGAGTACTTATGATCTCTAATTAATTAATATCATTAGACAATTATCAAAATATCCCTGAAAAAGACACATAAACGGGCAGCGGCGACTTCTCTTTCTTTACCCAGTTGATTTGTGACTCTAAAAATATCTTAGATGAATTTCAAATCAAAAGTTCTACAGAAGTACTTTCAAGTATTTACTTGTACTTGTTTACTTATAAAAGTATCTTCAAGTAAATACTTGAAGGTGCTTTTATAGAACTTTTGAAAACAACGTCTGCCAAATTTTATCAGGATCATCTGCAGATATATTTTCCTTGGCCAAATTAAGTAATCGTTATTAAATTTGACATACATAGATTACCTATTTCAGTTGAAGAAAACATGGGCCAGTATTTAAGCCAAACAATTTACAATGTTCCCTAAATGTGCAAGAATGTTTTGCTAATGTTTCCGTATAATATAAAATACAGACTTTCTTCATCATCATCTACATGACCTTCCCTTTATGGTAGAGAAAATTGCAGATATAGTACTGTTTGCGGATGATACTTCGTTAGTTTTTAAAATTCGACGTCAAAGTAATCAATTAGACGATGTAAATTGTGCTATGTCTGCTATATTAAATAGGTTTACACTAAATTGGTTTACCTATTATTAAATTCCAGCAAAACAAAGTGTATAAAATTTACACTTCCTAATGTAAGACTAATAAATACACAGTTATTGCTTAATGACGAAATAGTAAATTTTGTTAATGATACAGAGTTTTTAGGTATAACAGTGGACTCGAAATTACAATGGGGGCCCCATATTTCAAATTGGCCAGTAAACTCAGTTCTGCTGCTTATGCAATTAGAAGAATTAGGCAATTAACAGACGTGGCGACGCCTAAACTTGTATATCTTAGTTATTTCCATAGCATAATGTCATATGGCATACTGCAGTGGGGTAAAGCAGCCGATATAAATACTATATTTATTTTACAAAAGAGAGCCATACGTTCTATTTATGGTATGGGTTCAAGAGAGTCATTACGTCAGTGCTTTAAATAATCAAATATCCTCACCGTTACTTCACAATACATTTATGAAAATATCATGTATACACGGAAGAACTTAGAGAGTTTTAAAAAACTCAAAGACTGTACAGGTAGAAACTTATGCAATAAAAATAAGCAAATTGTACCTAAATGCCATCTGCACAAAATCAGTAATTCTTTCTACGGTTATTGCGTAAGATTTTATACATAAACTGCCAGAATCTGCACTAAATCGCAAAGTGAGGCAATTCAAATCTTATATTAAACAATTTTTGTGTAAGAAAGCCTATTACAGGATAGACGAATTCATAGATGACAGCATATCAAGTAAATAATAAGTGGTTACGCCAAACGCGATGCGTACCTGGTTTGTTGATGTGCATTGACACCCCTCCCGGCTAATTCAATAATCAGTGATGTCATAGCTTTCGCCGCGCGCGCACGTCGCACTCATATCGCACGCATGTCTTAATAGTTGTAATCAACCTGAGTGAATTCCTGAGATTCCCGTAACCGTGTGGGCCCACTGAAGAACAAGCACATTGAAGTAAGGGTAAGTCATTCATATTTGACCAGCCAGTTTCCTATACAATAATATAGTCCATCGAAGAAGGCTAGATCATAGCCACCGCCGCACCATTTATTGGCCTTCCGTCGCCGGATCACAATAGGAATCGCAATTTATTTATTTAAAATTTGTTTTAATTTTTTCCTATTGTGAAAGTCGAGTGAATGACTCGCATGTAATATTGAACCTTATTGCGCATGTAATAGGATCTATTCAAATTGCATACCACGGTTGCACAAATATAACGATACATTGGTATTTTCGTTAATAAATAAGTTTATATTTATGTCGCTTATGAATTGTTCATAACTCGCAGCAATTCTTCAATTTCGCTTTATATCTGTTTGCGTTGTTTCGTTCATTTAATTTCACATTCACCCGCATTATATCGATATTGTTCGATCGATCGAAGCTTCTAGAAATATTATAGTTGTCGTTATACTATTTGACGAAACAATATTACCTGTCGAATATTATGTATGATGATTGTAGTGTTTGAATGTTAAGATTGTTAGTGTTGGTTACCGTAGTCTTTACACAAGAAAGTGAGCAGGGAAAGCACACTATTTAATCTGAATAATTATTGATAAGCAGCGATTTTATTTCTGTTCGTAATAGATATTTTATTTCCTTGCAGTACTCGCCGTATAATACGCTGGTTATTGTAAATTGTTTGAGTATTCGTTCGCATAGCTGTTTTATACAATACATGTCGGTTAAAGATCGTGCCCTACGTACCTATGATTAAGTTATACGTGGTGTATCGACACAGTGACTAACAACAACGCTTTAGAATACTCCCGCGTAAAATAATAGTTGTGAACATAGTTATTTTATATCTTTTTAGTTATAGTTATAGATATATTATCTGATTTTCTATGACATCACTCACTTCGATTTCGCTTTATGTATAGTTTATATTTCGCTCGCATATTTTTTTTTTTGTAGATGTATGGTCGATACCTACATTCCGTATTGTCGCACTTATGTACCTACATACTACCGCTTATGAGTAGGTATATATAAATTTATTTGTCACGCGCTTTAGTGTTTAAAACGTTATTGTGATTTACTTCTCGCACCGCATATTTAAAATATTGCTTTTATGCATTATTTTATTTTTCTCGCATATAGGTATATATAGATAATAGTTGTACCTATTTTTCGCATTATTAATTAGTAGTTTTATAGCATAGTAAGCATATATTTTTTATGTATGCTAGTTTATATCGCGCATCATTTCTCGCATTTGTGTACTTATTTTCGCTACAAGTACATCTGTCTGTCTTGTAGGTATTTAGTACATTAAATACCTATTATACGTTATTATTGTTTATCGCTCGCACTTTTACGGTAGTACAGGTATAGTTGTACGTTATTACCGCACATAGTTTTATATATCGCATTTATTGGTTTTCCTTTGTTATTTTTTAAGAAGTATATATATAAATAATAATAATGGCTAACACAAACGCAAAATTAAAAATGTATGAAGCAAAACGTGCACAATATTTTTCGCAACTTCAGTCTATTTATGAATTATCGTCGAAAACTAAAATGGAGAAACATCGTAATGTTTTTATTGCAAAAGTTAGCCTGATCGATCAAATGCGCACCGAGTATGTTAAAATTGTCGATGAAATTATTCTCCTTAATTTGGAACTAAACCCTGATTATGTAGTTAATTATCAATCTCTCACCGCTTTTGACGAAATGTTTTATTCTATAAAGATGATGGCGGTCTCGTTACAACCTCAATCTTCGCGAACTCCAGCTCCCGCTTGTCAGTCTGCTTTACCAGACAACAAACAGGGATCAGTAAGGATCCCCCAAATTGTGTTACCAGTCTTCTCAGGTGATATTTTAGAATTTCCTTTCTTTTACGAAACATTCAAACAGGTTATTCATGACAATGAATCCTTTTCGGACTCAGAACGTTTTCATTATCTTATGAGTCACCTGTCAGGAAAGGCTAGAAATCTGTGTGCTGGCTTAGTACCAGCAGCCGAAAATTATCCTATATTGTGGCAAGCTTTAATCGACAAGTATCAAGATAAACGCTCTCTTGCAACGTCATATTTAGATAAATTATTTTCTTTAAAATCAATTAACGGTCCTTCGGCAATAAACTTAGAAAAATTTATTGATACTTTCTCGTCAACTATCGCAGCATTAAAGCAACTTAAAATTGAAAAGCTGGATGATTTTATATTTATTTATATGGGATTAAAGGCATTAGATCAGGCTACCGCGCAGTCGTATGAGTCATCAATTAGAGGAGAAGATGACATACCGCAGTTTGAAAATTTTATAAAATTTATACGTCAACACGTAAAAATATTACAACGCACGTGTAACCGCACCGCCGGCGCCGCTGCCGCCACCAAGTTGGACGGTCCCGCCGCCGCGTCCGCCAGTGGTCGTGCACAGTCGCATCAACGATCGATCGCTCGATCGCCACGTACATTTTTAGGTACTAATCCTACGCAACGCATTTATTGTTCCTTATGTAAAGGTGATTCACATTCTCAATTATATAAATGTAAACAATTTTCAACTTTCACAATTAATGATCGATTTAATTATATTAAAACTAACCGTATGTGTACTAGATGTCTAAGTAGTCAACATAACTCTTTCAGTTGTCAATCAACTTCCGCCTGTCGAAATTGTAACAATCCGAGACATCATACGTTGCTTTGTTTTAAAAATAATAATTCCGCACCTACGCAAGTATCTCAGGATACGAAAAACGCACAGACATCTTCTACGCACGGTCGCCAATTACCACCATCTTCTTCGTCGCAATTGCCTCCGCTTGCGCACACACAACCCACACAACAGACACGATTAGAACCAACTCCCGTTCCTATTGGAACCACCACTGGTGGAGACAAGGAGTCGTTATGCACGCTTTCATCGTCCATTCATGAGCAGCCGTATGTGACTGAAGTACTTGCTACTGCCAAGGTATTTGCTACTGCTCGTAATGGGAGTGATGTTGTCATTCGCTGCTTATTGGACCCCGGGTCACAAAAGCATTATATTACTTCTAAGTGTTGTTTAAAATTGGGTTTAACCATGCAGCCGGACGCACATACCACCGTTAAGGGTATAGGTGGCGCCACTGAACCAGTTAAGGGTGCAGTTGATCTCTCTTTCCGATCGAGATTTAATCATGAGCAATATTATAATATTCGCGCTTTAGTTTTGAATAAAATAACAGGTAACTTACCAACATGTCAAATTGATGTTGGCGCGCTCAGTTACTTAACTAATATTCCGCTCGCAGATGATACGTGGGGAACACCATCAGAAATTGACCTTTTGATTGGTGTCAATCTATTCGCGACCCTTTTGTCTGGAGGTAAAATTATAAATTCACCTGGTACTCCAAACGCGTTGGAGACTGTTCTCGGTTATCTTATTTTAGGTGAAGCTCCCACCTTAACTTCTACGTCTTCTTCATTCTCGTTCTGTTCCACCACTTCGTGCGAGGTTTCAGTATTAATTCGCAAATTTTGGGAGATTGAAGAAGTAGATCGCAAACCAATAACAAGTATAGACGATAAATACTGTGAAGATTTTTATACCACAACGACCACTCGTAACGAATCAGGTCACTACGAAGTCGCTTTACCATTTAAGTATAGTTCTAAGTCTTTAGGGAACTCTTTCGATATCGCTAAACGCAGATTTTATCATTTGGAACGTAAATTCGCATCGCAACCGCAACTGAAATACCTTTATGATGAGGTAATTCACGAATATATAGAAAAACAATATATTTCTCCCGTAGACGTAATTGAAAATAACAGCCCTAGTTATTTTATACCGCATCACGCAGTCTTACGTGAGGACAAAGTGTCCACGAAAATAAGGCCGGTACTAGACGCAAGCGCGAAGTCTAGTACTGGATTTTCGCTTAATGATATTCTACATACAGGTCCTTCCTTACAACAGGATTTATTTATTATTCTCTTGAATATGAGATTGTTCGCAGTCGCCATCTCAGCTGATGTGCGACAAATGTATTTACGAATAAAAGTTCGCCCGCAAGATCGTTGTTTTCAACGTATTGTATATAGATTTAGTCCTAATAAACCGCTCCAAGTCTTTGAATTTAATAAAGTTGCATTTGGCTTACGTTGCAGCCCGTACTTAGCGTTACGTACTGTAGCTCAGTTAGCTTCCGATGAAGGAAATAAATTTCCAATCGCGCATGAAATTGTAAAGAGAGACATATATGTTGATGATGTTGTTAGTTCAGTTAAGAATAGTAAAGATGCCTCGCAGGCAGCATCAGAGCTCACCGCTTTATTTTTGACTGGTGGATTTGAACTGGCAAAATGGACTAGCAATTGTAAAAAGGTCTTAGAGCACATTCCAGAAAGTAATCGTTTTTCGCAAAATCTGGAATTCGATAAGGATGAAACGCTTAAAATTTTAGGTTTATGTTGGTTTCCATCAGATGATGTTTTCGCATTTAAAGTTACTCCCATTAATCGTCCATGCACCAAACGCAATATTTTATCATCAGTCGCACGACTTTTCGATGTTTTAGGTTTAGTCGCGCCTATAATATTATATGCAAAGCTTTTAATTAAACAACTTTGGATTTTAAAACTCGATTGGGACGAAACGCCCCCGCAAAAAATTGTTCGCACGTGGAATCAATTCCAATCTGAATTACCACTCATTTCTAACATTAAATTTATTCGTCATATAGGTGTTATTGATAATTGCAAATTAAACATTCTCGGATTTGCTGATGCATCCGAACGCGCATATGGTGCTTGTGTATACGCGTATATTGAACTGCCAGATGGTACTTCAAATATTACACTTTTATGTGCCAAGTCAAAGGTAGCACCATTAAAGGTAATTGCTTTGGCACGATTGGAATTGTGTGCCGCTGTAATTCTTTCTAAATTAATCAAAATTATTTATCAAGTTTATTCGCCAAGATACCCCATAGAATCGGTATTCGCATTTTCGGATTCTACGGTCGCATTAAATTGGATACACTCGTCGCCACACAAATGGCATACGTTTGTTGCGAATCGAGTATCGCAAATTCATGAAAACATGGAACCAACGCATTTTTATCACATTAAGGGCACGGACAATCCCAGTGACTGCCTGTCTCGGGGACTGAGTCCTGCTCAACTCGCAACGCACCCCCTTTGGTTAAATGGTCCACCATGGATTTGTAAACCAAAGGGACAATGGCCAATTAAGCCATTTCTTGCTGCGGATTCATCGGACATTCCAGAATTAAAACCTATCGCACTGGTTACCATTGAAGATTCTATGGAACCTTATTTATATTCGCTCGCTCGCAAATTTTCGTCATGGATGAAATTACTTCGTGTAATTTGTTATATTTATAAGTTCGCTAACATTCTTCCACGCGGCGTCATATCCAGTTCCGATTTGGATTTCGCCGAACGTATAATTATTCGCGCTGTGCAGGGGTTTCATTTTAAAAACGATATTAGCAAGTTAAATAATAAAAAACCTTGTACCGCATCAATAATTAAATTAAATCCATTTTTATCAGACAATCTCTTAAGAGTTGGTGGTCATCTGACTCATTCTGATGAAGATTTCGATTATAAACACCCTATATTACTTCCGGGCAGAGATCATATAGTTCAATTAATTGTAACACACTTTCATCGTAAAAAACCTGCATACAGGCCCAGAATTGTTAATGTCAATACTACGTACTAAATATTGGATTCTCGCAGCTCGACGTATGATTCGCACGATCGTAGCTAATTGTAATATTTGTGTCCGCAATAAACCGCGTCCTACATTCCCACCGATGGGTGATCTGCCTGCACTAAGGGTGAAGGAAGTTCCTAAAGCCTTTGTCCATTGTGGCTGTGATTTCGCAGGTCCGTTTTTTGTAACCCCTTATCGCGGTCGTGGTATAACCACTCGCAAAGCATACGTTTGCTTATTCACGTGCTTAACCACTCGGGCTGTTCATATTGAGCTCGCAAGTGAATTGAGTACAGTTTGTTTTCTCGCCGCGTTAAAACGTTTTCTCGCTCGCCGCGGTCCTATTCAATGCATGTATACGGATCATGGTACTAATTTTATAGGGGCACGATCCTACCTTTTTTTTTTTTTTTTTTTTTTTTTTTTTTTTTTTTTTTTTTTTCACTTGGAGAAAATCCGTCATGGAGACCCGCCGGCCCCGGGGGAAGCCCGCGGGTACTGTGAGACTCCTACTCACTAAAAACTCCAAGATGTCCCTCACCCAACGCCTATGTCGGAGTCGCGGGATCGATAACAGTCAACCGCAACTCCGGCGGCGGTGGCCCACTCTAGCAGTGGGCCCCATCTCTGCGGGTTCCCTATTGGAACCCACTACTTCCCCTCCTCTTCCCTGGGGAAGGCGCGCGGGGACATGCGCGCGACTTCTTCGGGCCTAGTGTGGTGGGGTGGAACCGCCCCCGCGGTCGTCACCCCGGCCCGGTAGCGATCTAGGGGCGACTTGGGCCGCCCCTGCCTCCCTGATCGCTAGGAGGGGAGCTGGTGTCCATCCCCTCCTCGTTCCTGCTACCTCGACCTGGTGCCTGAGAGGCGGGCCGTGTCAATCCCTTCCTCTTGGGCGGGGTGCACTTCTTGCTCCCCACCCAATGGTCCGCCGGCCGACCCAGTGATGCGCAAATTGCACACTTCGGGGCCGCGGCGCACACTGCGGCTTTGTGCCCATTTTCTCCGCACCGGTAACAGAGCCCGCTGCGGTCCTCCTTTTGGGTGCACTGCCCTCTCACATGCCCATTTTGTAGGCACCGGAAGCACCGCAGTGGTCTTTGCCGCAGTAGCTCCGCCTTCGCTGACACCCACCCAAGGCGGATGTGCCCCTCCGTGGTGACCTTCTTCACCGACATCACCGGGCCGCGAACCCAGCATGACCCCAGGGATTTGGGGCTGCTTTTGCGAATGTCGCCGACCTTCACATCCTCCGCAAGACATTCTCCGTTGCGCGCAATGGCGGCGGCGATCTCCTGCGGCGTCACTGAGTCGTCCAGACCCATGATCCGCATTTCCGCGGTTTTGGTGGGTCTGGAGACCCTGGCCACGTCCTCCGGGATTAGGTCCCGGAGTTTTGACGCAAGTGCGTCGGCCTTCTCGCCGCTGGCGACACCGGATATCTCCAAAATCCGCCCCCCTGTTATTGCGGTCCTGAGCCGCAAGCCCTCTATTCCGAGGGGGCGGAGATCGATCCTGACTTTTGCCTCGCGGAGGATGTTGGCGTAGGTGACGCCTTCTTTTTCCGCCGCTTCGTCAACCGTTATAACCACCGCCGCAGAGCGGGGCGGCCTTAACTTCGAAGGAAGCGGCGGACCCACCTTCTTGTTGGGCGCCGGCTTCGCCTTCCCCTTTGCTGCCTTTTGGTTGGCAGTGACCTCCTCTTGATCTCCGGGAACCGATGTCAATTTGCCCCGACTTCCCTTTACCACCGTCGCCCACGAAGAGCAACCGGCAGCAGGTTGACTGGCTGGAGTAGCCGGAGATTCAGTCACTGGGGTTTTTGGCTGCCCCTGAGACGCTGCTTTACGCGCCTTCTTTGACTTGGCCTTAGAACCACTCTTTTGGCCTTGAGGATCAGGTACTCGATCTCCTACGCTGGATGCAGGCTGCGAGACCACTGCATCCTTGGGCTGGGCCGAGTCTGGCGCCACTGGTGCGGCTTGGACATCTCTTGGAAGGGGGGAATTTATCATCCCCTTAACCTCCTCCATAAACTGGCCCATCTTCTTGTCCATTATAGTGCGGACTGCACCGCCTACGTCTCTCAGTATTTGAGCCCTAAAGGAGCTCAGCTCAGACCCCGACAGGGGAAGCCCATCACCCTGGGGAGCGTCCGTCTTCTTGGCCGGTCCTGCCGCTTTTGCGGAGCGGATCTCGGCGACCTCCTTACGGAGTTCTCCCACCTCTTGCTGAAGCCGGAGGTTCCGGACCATCAGGGACGTGACTGAGCTTGGGATGGAGTCACCCTGAAGGGTACTCATAACTTTGTTGATCCCGCTCAGTCCCTCCTTCATAGACTTAATGAAGGTCCCCTTCAGGTTTCCGGACCTCCGGAAGGGGCACGATCCTACCTACGTGAACTTTATTTGTTTTTATCGCAAGAATGTAGATCTGTTTGGGATAAAGAATTAGCTAACAATGGAATTAAATGGACCCTTATCCCTCCTAACGCACCGCATTTTGGAGGATGCTGGGAAAGTAATATAAAATGTGTCAAAAGCCATCTAAGTAAAGTCATTGGGCTACAAATTTTAACCTTTGAAGAACTTACGACTGTTCTTACACAAATAGAATCGCTATTAAACTCTCGCCCATTGACCGTCTTAAGTTCAGATCCGTCGGACCTGGAAGCATTGACACCTGCTCATTTTCTTAACACTATACCGCTAAAACACTTCCCAGCACATGACGTAAGTGACGCTATTCCTCATCTTTTGAAACGACACGAGCTTTTAGACCAACTCGTTCAATCGTTTTGGAAGAGGTGGCATCGGGAATATTTGCATACGTTGCAATTGAGACGCAAATGGAACACGCCGGCCTTTCCTATCCAGGAAGGCACGATAGTAGTTGTTATGCAGGAGAATTTAACTCCATTACATTGGCCTCTTGGTCTTATAACACGAGTTTATAAGGGTAAGGATGGCATTATTCGCGTTGCCTCAGTCAAAACAAAGGCTGGTATTTTTCAAAGGCCAGTGGTAAAATTATGTCCATTGCCTTTGCAATAATATGTATTCTATAAGATAGGTAGTACGCATTTATAATAGGTTAATAAGTTAAGTTAAAATCCTTTGCATTTTTCTTATTTAGTAAATTCCGCATTTGATATTTTTTGTATTTTTTCTTTCTTGTTTTTTGTATTTGTCGCATTCGCAATAAGGTTCAATTGTGTAGTTCCTTTATTTTTTTCTTTGTTAATTTTACTTTGACATTATGTCAAGGCGGGGGGCATGGTTACGCCAAACGCGATGCGTACCTGGTTTGTTGATGTGCATTGACACCCCTCCCGGCTAATTCAATAATCAGTGATGTCATAGCTTTCGCCGCGCGCGCACGTCGCACTCATATCGCACGCATGTCTTAATAGTTGTAATCAACCTGAGTGAATTCCTGAGATTCCCGTAACCGTGTGGGCCCACTGAAGAACAAGCACATTGAAGTAAGGGTAAGTCATTCATATTTGACCAGCCAGTTTCCTATACAATAATATAGTCCATCGAAGAAGGCTAGATCATAGCCACCGCCGCACCAATAAGTTTATTTATTTTTCTCATCGCTTTCTTGATTTAATTATTTAGAAATGTGAAAGCGTAGCGGTTTTTGTATTGATTGCCGCATGCATTCTGATGTAAAATGTGAATACTATAACTGTCAGATGGCAATTATAAGTAGCTATGACGTGGTATAGTGTTTTGAGTAGTCATGCTCACTAAAATGTCAGACTTGTGGCGGCGTGGTGGGCCGGGTCATTGGGCTCCCTAAAATATGGTCGAGCGCAGTGATGGCTGGCTCATCCGTCATACTCGTGAACGGGTGTTGCTTGTAGGGACTGGTCTGCTCTAATCACTATGACTGATTTCCTCTTATTAATTGTTTAACCAGTTGGTTATACATTCAATATTTTTTCTATTTGAGTATTTAATTGAATTAGTGCTAATTGGTGGTTTGTATTCACACACTTAAACTTAAAAATGTAAAGTAATAATAAAATTATTTAAAAGAGCAACACGCAAGTTTCTTGCTCCATCTTCTTGTGATGGGACAGCTTTTCGAATGAGCGGGAGATTAAAAAAATGTAATAACTATTCAAAAGTGCTTCAATGTAAGTTTATTTGAATAAATTATTTTCTATTCTATTCTTATTATACAGTTCTACATCTCAAACATTTTTTGATGATCTTGGTTTAGTACACCGATTTCCGATGGTCTATAGATGTAAATTATTTTCAGCTTAACATGAAATTTCACTGTGAAAATTACACTAAATCCAAGTCTACACAAGTGGGTAATACCGAAGTATAAATTTATCAAGTATCTAACTGAAAACTTACAAATAATAAAATGTTTTAATACCATCGTCATCAAATCATTTCAATCTCTAATGAAATCTATAAATATAACTTATATAAGTAAATTTTCTTACATATATAAACGTTGTCAATTAAAGAATATTACTTAAATTAAAATAATTATCACCTTAATACGCATCTCTGAAAATTTCGCTATATCCAGGTCTACTCAAGTACGACTATACCAAAGTTTAGATTTTATCAAGTAACTCAAAATTTTCGGGCAGCGCCCCCGCTAAGCGATCGTGTACCAGAAAACCCGCGACCTTACCCGCGCCGGGCGAAACACGTTTGATTACAGTCATATTTCATGTGGCCATTTTTGCCGCGGCAAACTTGTGACAGCGTTTCCATTTCAGTAAATTGTGACGCTTCACTTTTTACTGGCACATCTGGACTATGTTATACATGGAATTCATTTTTGCAGCTCATTTCATCTATGTATCACCATTAATTGATAACTTTGCCTTTAAAGCACAATTCCTTTTTTTTCATTTTTGTTTCATAATTCCCACAACACAATCAAATTCCAAGCTCAGCAGAGCTTGTGTTATGGATACTAGACAACTGATATAAATACATGTATGCATTTTTTCGTAAATAAATATATATTATACATAGTAAACGCCCAGACCGATACAAACAATCATACTCACGAATACAAATGATTGTACCGTGCGAGAAATCGAACCCGCGACCATCGGATAGTAAAGATATGCGAAACCATTAGACCACCGAGGCTGTAAATGTATCAAAAAATTTTGAATTTTTTAATTTTATATTTATATACACTTACGTGTTAAAAATATGTGTTTCGTACTAACTGAGTTTGTTCTCCTTTTATGCAATTTTTACACAATCCATCCATTTTTTTTATCGTCCACACCCATAACATCTTTCTATGTTACTATTAAAGTATATTTTTTTAACAGACATACATTTAATAGATAATTCGTGAATAAGATAATTAATTATTATTTATCGAATATAAATTAATCACAACAAATAGTTACTATTAGCATATTTAAGAAGTCATTTTTTAAATAATTGGAAAGCTCAAAATAAAGAATAATTAAGGAACATATAAATATTCCAAGGAAGTACTTAAAAAACTTATAAAGCCTCTGTAACAAAATTTTAGGCATAAATTAGTAATAAGTAATTAGGCCTCCAAAAATAGTCTATCTTAAAACGCCAGCGAGAAATTATATACTATAACGACTTACCTACAACATAAAAAAGAAAAAGAGGTAACATTAAAACCATTACTAGACATCAAGAATCGTCATACAAATTCGAAGAACAATTATAACGAATACTGTATGAATTATAAATTAATTAATCTCCTTGAGAATGGCAATATATGAGTATATATCACGGGCATCAGATGATGTGTTATGGGCAGTTATGTTATGCCACTCCGGTTACATGATAATCATAGAACATACTGGAATAGGAAACTTGGATTTCTCGTACTAGATTTTTTCACGCGACCATGAACGCAGTTCCTTCAATATTTCCGACAACACAAGATTTACAGAAAGAGTTAGGAAGTTTCACGAGGGGCCGATTTTTCGTCATGTTCCTTAGATGATGCCGATTACAGAGAAGACGTGAGGAAATGAACGATATCTCAACGTTACGATTCGGAAACCGTGGCCTGTTGGGTCGGAGAGCACTTTATTAATATATTTCTTGTATTGATCCGAAAGATTATTAACACGCAATTTAGTTTGTTACCCCATTGGTATTGTTTATTGTCGACGTTAGTATTAATATTATTGTGTCTATTTTTTGTATAGATATAAGTAAAACTAGTATATTTCACATATTCTTATAATTTTTTATCATAAGCACTAATATCTTCTTAAATAAATAAATAATTCTTTTCTACCTAATAAAGTATAAAATAAAATAAATAAATAAAAAAAAGGCCTTTAACAATTTTTTACAAACATACTTATAACCAGTAATTGTATTTTTCTAAAATATCCGACATCAGTCATGAAAAAAACACGGTAATAAACTTTTCAAATTAAAAAAAACATTCGTCTAAATTGTACGTAGTTAAAATTATTGAAAAATACAGTATATGGGTTAAAAAGTGAGTTTGAATATAAAAGAAAACTTCTTTGTAAAGGTTGCTTATGTGTACTGATTATTATCATACTGGTAACAGTCGACAAATCCTGTGCTTTACACCGCAGTGTAGAGTCGTAACCTCATTTTTGATACGACATTTTAAGCTGTAAACATGCCAAAAATGGCAACAGTCGTTACAAACTTGTTAACCGACCAAATTAAATTTTAAAATCTCGTATTAATACTTAACGTGGCGTACACGTAACGCGTCCTCGCGGCCTCTTTCCAACGCAATCCTCTCTTGTTATAATGTCGCGGGCAGAACTAGGTCACCGCAATTATACCTCAGACGCGACTCGACATGGTTTAATTTATTTAACAAATTAATTCACTTACACAGTATTAATATTAAATTATAATTAACATTAATTAAATATGAGTATGAATTGTAAATTAAAAAAAACAAATTATGGCATTCTTTGGCTGAGTGAAAATAACTCGTATTCGGTATTAAGGTTTTAATATAACTGGACACAATTATTACAATTAAACTTATATATTCCGGTTATTAGGTACTTTATCAAATCTGGCCCACACACTAAAAGCTATAAATATACAATTTACAACAGAAGTTCAATTTACAACAGAACTACAATTATACAACAGAAGTCGCACAGAGTATGGTAAAACACCACAGATTTATTACACATGCGTAAGACAGTCGGTGGTAGCAGATGCTTATAATGTTTAATAGTATCTACAATAAAATAGTTAAAAAAAAATTAATTGTCAATAAATTTACTATTTTCATTACACACAATACAAATCTAAACAAAAGTAACATAACAATCTCTGAAATACAAGAACATCTACGAAGCTAACACAGATTCCACTGCGATGCAAATTATGTAAGTAACAGTGAAATCATAAAAACAAATTACCAATCTTTATTAAACGTGACCCAGGAGGCGCGAGTTACCGACGGCAGCACTCCAACAATCCTCGATGTATATTTTTCTTCTTTACAGTCCTTTCTTTCCTGTTTTATTCGCACATTATTTGTTTAAGAGGTATATAAAACTTCTGTGTCGTGAAATATATGGGTCATTAACATTTTGCAATTGTACAGAGAAACTTTTGTATGCGCTTTTATATAGCATTAATAATTACACCGGGAACCTACTACCTATTTGCTTACAAAATTCTGTGACTAATTCTAATTTAGTACAATTTTAAAAGATCGTTTGTTTCTCAAAATGATCTCCAAATAATCTTATTCACAATAATTGTAATAACGAGTTCCTATTAGAGAATTATAATTAAGGTTAGCACAATTTATTGGGCTTCTTAAATTTTAATTTTTCAAATAACAAGTCATTATACCCCTATACATATCTCTTTTCCCCTTGGGCGTTCACCGTGATGTTATTACGGTCACACCGCCCTCTGATGCAGAAGACAATATTTTACTTAGTGGTAAATAGTTACAGTCTAATAATGAAAACCACCGCTTCACTTATTATTTAATATAATATGTATCGGCATATCTTTTTCTCTCTAATTATTATATATTTCAAGTCTACATTTTACATTACTCTTTTTTATCCTTTGCGTCTATCTTTTTAGGCATCTCTCTATCTTTATAATCATCCATATTACTCAATACTTTCCAAAAAACATTTTCTTTATTCCTACTTATCATATATCCATAAAAGAACAAAACAGATCATAATTTCTAATTTCCGTATCAACATTCAAACATTGTTTTGATAGTATACGTTATAACAAATATTTCAATATGATATTTTAGAAACAAACGAATTTGAAGATTGCGGTTGCAAGAATTAAACCTTACTAACATTATTTTCTCTCAATTTATATACCCATTTGTCAAGATAATTGTCACATTTTTCTCTTTTATCTCTAAGCTACCATATCTCGACAATCAAAGCTCAATCCCGATAAAACCATATTCACAGAAAATCTTAATCCAACAAGGCCTTAAGGAAAATCGTGTTATCTGATATAACGACCGAAGCAATTAAAACAGTCTTAAAAGTTTCTCTTTAAATCCAGTTTGGTCACTAAATGGATGACTCAAAAGATGAACTTCTTTGATTTACTGGAATATAACTTTAAATTAACTTTTGGTATATTTTACAAAAAAATTAAATGAGAGATAAATAAAACCTAATAAAGAGAGCAATGATAAATAAAGAATTTTTATGTAGGTCAAATCGCAAAGTTAATTTAGCGCGAGGACAAATTTAAATAGGTGCTCATTTATATTTTCTTTGCCATATTCGTGTAATTTTTAGATTATAATTTTCTTTTTATTTTGTTTCCAGTACAATATCCTTTTTAACACTAAAAGTTTATGTAATAAGTGTCACTGTCGAACCTATCACATCTTTTTCTTTGAAATTTCTACTAGTAAAAGCAAAAAAGGAGAAAAATATGTTATTTTTTAATTGTCATTATCTTTATTATTAATTACATATAATCAATTTTAAGGCAAATACTGGCAATAAAATAATTCGTAACCCCAATTCACAATAAATTAGCACAATATGTACTATGTCCTATACCTCATTTTATATATGCTTACACTGTTGCATTTTAACATTAATAACAGAGGAACGTCTTGCAATAATGATATATTATGATTAGACAATAAATCCATGCAATGAAACTAGAAATTACTTTAGACCCAAGAATTATAACCTAAATATAGATATTACCGTTCCCTGCCCTCTAGTTACCTTTAATGTAAGACTAGATGAGTTCAAAATTCGGCTCGCCCGTTTATTTATAGTTAACCGGACAACTTTAAATTTATAAACCATCATCGATTTCAGGTATCTTTTGCATTAATTCACTTTAGTTTAGCTTTATTTATTATATTCAAATTAAGCTTAAATTTCTTATTCTACGTATATTATATATTATACGTTAATCAATTTGTAAGTAATCATACTTGTACATTTTCAAAATATAGTTACTGTATTATACATATATAATAACTTTACTAACATAACGAACCATTAACATTCCTTATTGGGAATAAGAAAAATACATTAGAAATATGGCGGTAGTGCCATAACCGTATTTTTACTCCGTTATCACATAGTCGACTTTCACTAGTACTATTCAACCTGAAGCTATATTTCACTATTAAGCAAAGTTCTTATCTTATTTGCATCTATTTCTCTCTATCCCATTATACATTGAACCAGCTCACTTCGTGTACTTCTTAGTCATTACACCGGTGCCTGAGCCTGCAGGACGTTATCCATCTAAAGACACCTACTAGATAGATATCTTTGTATAGTTATCGGAACACACGTAGCTGTTAACGATACATTCTAGCAATAATTAATATTATCATTTCTTTTTAACTTAACTGGCTAGTTTAGCAATTTATAGATAGTGTTATATAAAAAAAATCCAAAATAGACCACAATCTTAACCTAAAAGGCACGTGTAGTTCCAAGACAAACCCTACCTACTTTTAAGTGACGAGGAACAAAGTCAACAACCGTCTACTTCAATCTAAATCACAAAGGCGAAGTTTGTCATTCCAAAAGTTGTGCGCCCGATCCGATGACCTAGAAACTCTTCCCCTCCCAAGTTTTTCAATAAGAGCTTTTGAACATTAGTTGATGGCAAAGTTCACGGCTCTTACAAACTGACTATGTACGTGTAATTGTCACTTGTCAATTTTGTTGACAAATTGCAAACTTTCAGTATGCTTGTGGATGTAGTTCAAACAAGAATATATAGATAACGTATTTACATTATTGGATAGAATGAATATCCTATAAAAATAAAAAAAAAATAATTTTTCCAAATCAGTTAATGAAATGGAGTTTTATTATAACAAGATTTAAAAAAACAGCCTAATGGATAGCCAACTTCTTTATGAAGACTTTTAAAAAGATTAATAAACGATAGACACAAAAATAGTAGACCATTTGTGTAACATGGATACTCGTGTCTTTTTTACCTATAGCTTTCAATAAAGATATCATTCGAGTACATAGATATACAAAGTTATCCAGTATCTTCCAACATTTCTACGTCGAGTCCATAAACTTGATGTAATCATATAACTAACGCAATTAAGAGTATAGAAATACAAGTAGTGTTACAAAATATTTCCCTTCCACAAACAACCTAGAAGCTTCAGCTTTACGAACTTCGCTAAGTTTCAGTCAACTCCCTAAGCTGTAGAGTTGGTTGACGTTACCAACTTGTTAATAGGCGTATAAACATAAAATATTACAGCTACAGATACAGATTATATATCTTTGTACAAAAAAATGTCGTAGTTCTTGAGTCTCATATGGAAACAACAAAATACGGAATATCCAAGATTAAAGACTAAGTATATCGTTATTCCTGTTATCTCAGATGAAGTAATTAGAGGTTTTATTAAGTGTTGATGTCATAGTTAAAGCAAAACTTGAGGTGCAGATATTTCTCTAGCTATTTGAATCCAACGGGGCAGGGGGTTAGCCAACTGCACTCTCGCAGTTTTTTCTAGACTAGTTCATCTGAAATATAACATACACAGTTCTTTTTGTCTCGGCCGATTTGAACACGCAGTCACTTGGGCGTAATAACGTGTAGTAACTTATAGTCATTCTGCTACAATACTATATAATATTCACAGTTTAAAATGTTGTAATCTGAATATGATAAAAATAACATAATGATAGTAATATTTTTAAAGGTTCTTTTGTCTCTTTATTAGTAATACAATACTGTCAAAGGAGTCTAAGTATCAAGTAGTTTTTAAAGAAGAATAAAAACCAAAGAAACTTATCAATTCAAAATAGATCATATGTTATAGTATATGCAAATTTATGTACTACATATGTGTTATTAAACATATAAATGACACTCTATAGTAGGTATTATTATGTAATTCCTTTTTTCTACATGTTTATAGTTCAAAGTGTAACTGAAATAGTATTATTATAACATATCTGGTATTTTTCTTACAAAGTCAGCAAAAAACATAAACGATCGTAAACAACGTGTGGCATTCGGAATACTAATTCTTCGTGTTTTATGTTGCCATCGCCATGCTTAATGGTTCTTTTTCGTTTTTAAAGAACATTAAATTCAGAACGTAACGTATAAATTATTTTATGTTGCATTTAAAAGAATATAGTCTCAAAACAACAAAGTTAAGATGGGATATTACATTTCTTTACCCCTGTATATATTATAATATATTATATATAAAAAATAAAAACACTTTTCCAACGCGGGTATATAACAACGGCTCTAGTTTCGTAATACGCTTCCTACAATGATATAGAAGTAACTGTATTTCGTACTTTTTAAGTTTTGTTTTGCTTCTTTATCAATCTTTCTAAAATTAAATTACATATATTCGACCCGTTAACATATATATAATTATTTAGAATTGCAGACGTAAGACGACGACGACATAAAAATGTAAGCAAAAATATAATTTAATAAATATACCATATTCTCCATTTTTATATTCCAGCCTCACTTCAACTCTGTACCATGCGTGTAACAGAATTAACGCAATTCCTTACACACCAATTAGTAAAATGTGCTTCATAAGCAAAAAAATATATTTAATGCTATGAATGTATATTTCTTTCAAAACTATTAATTTCTAAATGTACAGGCAAAGTTCTTAAACTGAATTCTCTAAATAAATGAAATTAGGCTAGCTTTTAAACGATTCCATTTTAAATTGAAATTCTGAAATTCGAGTGTGTTTCTTTTAACTTGCAAGCTTGAAACGTATAGTAGTTAATGTTTATTTTTTACTTTAATATACTATTAAGCATTTTTAAATAAAAAATACATTCTGCATTATTTTTCCAAAATAAAAGTTAACTTCGCGATAATTTCATGGTCCTTCGTGGTTTTATTAACCAGTGGTGGAGGTTGTGGTTGAATATTTTTGCTTCAAATGATACATACATTACTAGAAGTAACACAACGGACATATGCTTTTCTTTAATAGCATGTAACCGTCTTTGGCTTGTCACAGTCGATATTCATGGCAAATGTCATAAAGATCCATTCAGCCATTTAATTGGGAAAAATAATAGACAAATTGTAATATAGTTTTATATTTATAAAATCAGTGTGGATAACAGTATTAATTATGAAAAAAAGAATTTATGCAAATGAATATGAAATTAATTTTAGAACCTTATGGCTATAATTGGTGGTAATAAAGTGGTAAATAAGGTAATCTGAGGCATAGGTAAGTGTAGACGTTATTGTAAACTGTAGACTCAATAACGGTTTTTTCGTATCATACTAGAAAGCCGATATTGGTTATATAGTTAACATAACAACGATTTTTATTTCAGATACGACAATCAGAAACATTGTCTACTGTAAATTTCATGGTGAACAAAACACTTTACCAGCTGTCGTGAAGCCAATAAATATTAGAAGATTTTAATTACGTATAACGTGTCAAATATTTGTGTATAATTTTTAGTTTATTAAAGCAATTATTAGTTAAATCTTGTTTTAATTAATAATTCAACACCATGTTCATATCACCAGCACACATTTCACTGGGTACATTTGAATCCAACTAGGCCGCCAATTGATATCGATACTCTCCTTCACGGGAGAGTCAGTCCAGATATAAAAATAGACACACAAAGTATTTCATTTCTGTAATTGCATTAATTAAACTCGTTATGTTCTCACTCATAAAACTCAACTCTAAATTTATTTACTTTAGAGTGTTTTATCTTTTGAATTATATTGCAAGTCGTAGAAGTTGCTTAAAATACATAGATCGTTGAAGTATCATATGTCCCTTTCTTACAGAGTAATTAATTGCTTAATTAGAGTAATCACGCCGTGGTTCACGATATGCGTCGTCGTAACCTGTAATAGGAGTATGCGATTAAGAACGTAATTGATAATGAACTGCCTCCTCGCCGTCTTTCCTGTCTGGATTTGACGTAAATACCGAGGTTTTTGGATAATTATTTAGAGTTAATTTAGGGAATTACCTATCTAATAGACATTTTATATATGATTGCTTTATTCAAATATACAAATATATTTGTATATATTATATGCATATATGTCAATATATGGTACGGGTTCAGTGATCTAGCAGTTTAACATATTGCATTAAGATGCATGATATTCCATTCTTGTAAGATATAAAAGTGTGTATATTATATATTATTAAAAAAATAGAGTATCTTTGTGTTGTATTAAATAACTCCAGTGCAAGCTCCATTTAATTTGATACTAAATTGACTAACAATTGTTCTAGGTTATTATTACTATTAGGTATATACTCTATACCATCATTTTTAATTTAAATATAATAACAACGTCATTATAATGACTTTATAGAGTATCGGTGTGATCGAAAGATTACTGGTTATTCAATTATTACGAAATCAATAAATGTAGTTAGTCACTTTCATTACCGAGTCGGCAATTCACATCCAATCCTATTACGTTATGAGTTACTGAGACGACAGTAAAAAAAATTCCCAACAGACTGCCTGTCTTAGTTATTGATTCCAAATAATACTTAATATTTTACAATAAATAGAGGCAGCAGACAAAAACAAATGAATACCAAATAGTCCAAATCAAATAGATCTACATACGAAATGTAATATATAACATTTACATTAAAAACAAAAACTTATTACAAATACGTTATTGACGCATAATGCCTAATGGTATAAATGGTTTGTTTATAATGTGAATTAACGCATATAAAGCCTATTGCATCCGGTTTGACCCAATTTCCTCTCCCTTACGGTTAACGAGCAAAATCTGAGTGTTCCTACATATATATACCTAACCAGAAAGCCTCTGTCCTATATTACCGCAGGTCAAAACAACATTGTCAACACAAAAAGCTTTCAACATGCTTCCTACTTGGGAGCTAATTACTAAGTTACATCAATTCTGACTGGGCTTAAAATAAACGTAAATAAATGGAACATTATGTGAAATGCATTGTGATTTAATAGTCGCGTGCTGAAAGGCAAGGAAATTACTTACAGTGCGATTGCAGTTATCTATCCATTATATTTTCGATAAATACTAAGTTATGTGTTTAATATAGTTATATAAATATTGTTCCACTCTTGTGACTTTTTTACAAGCGAAAATAATTATAACAATATATTATATAAGTTTATTTTTATATGAATATATACTAAGTTTCTAAAACATAATTTAGAAATAATATATTTTTGTACCTTACAACTTTTGATGTTGTGAGTAATCTCAACGTAACATATGCTCTAGAGTATATTCCTACATATCTCAATTAAAGTGTATACATAAAAAAATCTTTATTAATATTATACAGTCTATAATTTATCCATATATCAATAATAAATCACAAACTACCATAATCAAGCATATAGCCATAATAAATCATCATTTCTGAATTATATAATTAAAAAAAAAAGTGTAATGCAAACTGATGAATACTTGGCAGTATTGATACTTTGTCTGCTTAGTTCAACTTGTTCAACGACACTAGAAACAGGGTTTTTCCTTAATTTGCGAATGTGTTTTCCAAGTTTGGCATAATATCATTGACTATTTGAATATGTTAATATACACTCACCCGCTGTCGTTTAGCTCCATGTGGGTGTTTCTGATTATATTTCTATAAATAGCGTCTCCCAGAAGAGGCACACAATTTTTGAATACGTAAGTATATCATGTCTTAAAGAATAATCACAACGATTACAGAACACATATTTTTCTACTCGTCAATAAACAAGTAAACAACCTCTATACATGTAAAACTTATGAAATTTCTTATTTAGAAATAGCGCAGTAATTACGTGGATTGATCAGTACATATTTCAATTTTAAACTAATTTGGTACACAGAAAATCGAGTGATACCAGCGAATTATCTGATGAACATTTTCAATCACCTGACACTCTTGGACATGATTATTTTTCTCGACTAATATGTATATAACTCGTGTCCTTTTCTATTATATTTAGAAATAACATATTAATATACTTAATGAAAGTATAATCATTATCAAAGGACATAGGAGTACTCTTTAAACTACCTGGTTTCCTACCCGTGCAAATTTGAGCAAATGAGTCAGATGATATAATTAAAGTCTAAATAAGGTGGTCAGAGGTATATGTCAACTGTTGCTCTTGCGGTAAATGTAACTAACACTCAATTTGGCCACAATTCAGTTTGTGACATTTCATTTCATGATAAGTACAAGCCACTAGCCATACCGTCTCTCGTACTAATTAGTTTTGTTAATGATGTTTACCGCCCAATGCCGATCATAATCCCTCAGCTTCACTATGGTCAGTTACGGTCAACAGTATAAAAATAATTAGAAAAAATAAATAGTCCACATTAGTCTTAGAAGAAGAGATTAATTAGGACCAACATATTCACTGGGGGGGGGGGGGGATATTAATTGCCTTATAAAACTCACAACGGTTATTATTAAATTTCAGATTGGAGGATCATGAAAATAAACTATTTACATACAGAAGTTCAATAGAAAAAAGTGTCTAACAAACTGAAATCTAAATGAATGCCGTATAGAAAAACTTAAAGTATCGAAAATCTTAATATTTGAAGAACTATTAAGCACTTTATAAAGTGGCAACTCCGATAGGTAAGAGTTGGCTAAAACATATAATTTTATACAATATAAAATATACGTGACCCAACTGAATGAGTAATGGCGAGCAGTAAACCGAGTTGTTGTAGACAGTCGTACACAGTTATGTCTAGTTTGATGGAGAGTCCGAGATTGAACTAAATAATGCAGTAACATCATGCAAGCAGGTTCATTGCGCTGTAAATTCGTTATCCGCACCCGCTTGTCCTGAAAATTCTTACTTGTTTATTAAATTCCAGAATATTCCATTTGTACCGAATAGAAATAAGCTCGTTAACAAAATGGACCATATAGCTAAACAACCGGAAGCAATCTAACAAAAAAACAATTATGCACTAATAGAAATAATGAAAGAATACAATCAAAATAGATATACCAAGTATGTATAAGTTATGTAAAATTTCACATAAATAGGCTGTAATAGCATTCCATTGTGAAATGTTCGAAATAAAAACGTAATATTTAAACCATAATATATTACGAGTGAAATAGTCATAATGACAAATACAAATTGTTACTAAAGTACAAAAGAAATCTAATAAAATTTCCCTCCTTTCAACTAATAAGGCAAGTTATATTTACCTACATAAATAAGGTTAACTTGATTATACTTTAACTTCTTATTTAAATTTGCAATGTTAAAATTGTACGTAGGTATATGTATATAAAATGATGGTTTCTTTAAGTCAAATTGTAGGTACAAATCATGTATATAATATCAGTATGATTTACTTTGACAATGCTGATCACTACTGGGTCATAATGAATTTATTCAAGCAAAAGCTGTTTCATTTTTCTCTAAAAGTGTATTAAAAAATGGACACAATAAATTCTGTGATTACAACGCATAACTCTGTCCTGCTAGCAACTAGATCATAATGTTATTTATGTGACTGTACAATATCAACATCTTTCTATATTAAAGTCTAGACTAGTGACTAGACTACCAGTCTAGATCTGACTGGTCTCTCGCTTAAATTAGAACAACATAAGTAATACATGTCCTTCATATAATGATTGAATATGATTGAAATTCGTTCAGCCGTATAAGTATTGACTGACAAGTATTCCTAAAAGCTTTACCTTAAAATATTATTTTCATTTACAATATTAGTAACATTATACTTAATACATGCTCTTTTTATCTATTTCATATTTAAAAGTTAAACATTAATACTATAAGAGGGTAGAAACCGCGATGATGTAATAAAATATATAAAATGTACCTACGTTGCAACCGTACAAGTAAATGAAATCTGTGACCATTTAGTTGGTTGGCTCTCATTTCCGAGACCATGCAATATGAGAAGCCGGAGGATCTTGAATCACGACAATTTCCATTTATATGGCCGTCATAAGCCATGTTCCGTGGCTTTGTCTAGAATAACAGTAAGCGCTCAGTCTTGCACTCACTGTTTTGAGGTCCTTATTTCTATGAACGTAAAGTTTAGAATGGAAAAAAGTAATAACATTGTGAACTTCTTCATGTAGTGCTACTTTTGCAATATTCGTAAAGTTCCTTTGTCACAAAATATTTGAGAATTGCTAGATGTGAGAATAGTATCATATTTCTAGCAAATGCTATATTACAAGTTTATTTACTTTTTACCGTTGCTGTACAATCATTTTTTTTACGTACTTTCTTATATAGAATATTGTTATTAATATTGCTATATGATTAATATAAAGGATTTACTAAAAATTACATTTGTGTTCTGTGTGTCGTTTGTGTTTTGTGCCTTCTTACGAGAAGTTTGACCGAAATAGTCATTGTAAACAATCGTCAACGTGTTTACCTCAGTCTTACCTATATCAGCCACCAAGCAGCATCCTTTATAAGATTAAAGAGCGAATTAAGGCAGTAAAATTACAGTTTCAGAAGCATGACATCTTAGTTCTACGTAATAGCAGTACATGAGGGGGATCATGATAAGATGATGTCCATAGTGATGTATATATGTAGGCGACGCTGACGGTTACCACTATCAGGTAGGTCGATAACTTATTTGCCTTTCTAAGATATATATGTATGTATACTATGTACAAACTATTATTATTAATATTCATACATTGTATGTAGGTTCACGATAAAGCCAATATGCCTGTTTAATACTCACCTATTCAATAATAATATAAAATATATTTCTCCGTAAGATATAAAATATCAGATAAAGTACAATTTTATGTAAAACTGTCATACATAGTAGTTATATAAAAGTGTAAGTAAGTAATGTCAAATCCACGCCTGATTTATTTGTAAAAAGCAATCTGTGAAAAGGACCAGTCTAGAGACGATAATAGATACTTATAGAGTACGCATGGCGTAAAATATTTTATATCGATTACTTGTGTGTAATATATTGTATAGGTTATTTCTTTTGCCACTAATAATACCATCCCGAGCAATTGTACAGCAGACCGTAAAATCTATTTCCCACTTTCCACCTCAATACATACCAATATGAATTACCTTTATAAGATCATAAAATGTAGTCAAGTAAGAACGACACAACCAGTACAAATTGTATGAAAAAAATTATGAAAAATAGTTGGTAATAAAACCTTGCAACACTTATAAATTTATTACGTCATAATAAAGTAAAGCAATTTTAATGAACAAGCAGCTAGGTATTTAGTTACGTTTACATATATTCACAATTATTATTACGATAATAGCGCAGTCTAGTAATACACCGGCATTTTTGTTGGCCAAAACAAAGCTGTAGAAGAGAAATTAACATACAAATAGTGGCAGTACACCCGTGATGTAAGGCTGCTCCAGCTTTTAGTCCGATTAAACTGGACTCTGCTATAACGGATAATGTAAATGTAAGATGACTTTGTATTTGCACGCTTTATTTTTTTTTTTTTTGTTGTTCAAGTAGTTTTTTCTGTACTCGATATCCAAGCCAAAATCTTAAAGTAAGGTCAAGTTTTAGAGCATCTTCATATAACGGAAACGAAAATACTAATTTTAATTGCATTATTACGTATAACTCAAAAACTAATCAATTTTTAATCTAAATAATATTAGACACAGGACACCACATATATTTAAGTCGGTTGATAATCAATATTTATCCCAGAAATAATTTGGTATTAAATTATTCCTGGGATAAAGGATAAAGCAACCTATCCTTTAAATCTGCCTAATACCATTTCGAAGACAGGTGTAATATATGTCTACAGTAACTTTTAAAAAGTTAATACTACTGCATGGTTTTATAAATACATATAATATGCATTTACATAGGATCATCAAGTAAATGTTAGTCAATCAGGAAACAAGTGTTCATTTTAGAATACTTTTATTAGTTTTTAGCTGCCATATTCATATTAAACCGACGTCATTTAGTCTATATAACACACAAGTTTCTTGCTCATTCTTCTTGTGATAAGTCTGCATTCGGAATGAGCAGTAGAATAAAAAAAATAATACTTAATATACGCACTTACGCATGCTTAAGCTGCTTGCTGCTTAAGTCTATTTAAATAAATATTATTTCTATTTCTATGCAACCTATAAGTTTCGAAGGACAGCTGTATTGAAAGCCTTGCAGTAATAAATTGGCCCAATTATCAGAACTCATATACAATTCAGTAGTACTTTACAGAGTGTAGTCGCATGAATAATGCAGGTCACTCTGCACTCTAAATATACAGTATGTATCCAGTAAATTTTAATAGCGATGGCAAATTTGTTTTAAAGAAAATTCATTTCTTTTTAATACAAAGTGTTTGATATCAAATATTTTATAATCTACTCCTATGTCTCGGCTCGAACGCTGAAACTCTGTAATCTAACACAAACTCTTCTACTTAAAAGTTGTATAACGCTGCAAAGAATAAACATTTTAAAGTTTGATTGTCTATTATAAAAATCGTAAAGTTATTTTTGAGTTCATAATACTGTTTGTAATTGCTCAAAATTGTACTTTGTGATGATTGAAACTCATGGTGAGTAATGAAGATATTATTTCAATTTCTAATTATTGCTTCTGACAGCGATAATATTATAAATTTCATAAACAGACAATAGCTGTATCGAATATTTAATTATCATCGACGATTTCCTTACATGATCACCATGATTTTATTTCATATAAAGTATTAAAAGTGAACCATTATAAAACAAACAAATTAAGCAATGAGTATTTTAAGTCATTTTTATTTTTCTTATTGCAACTCATTTTCTAAACACTATTGCTTATAAATAGTTAATATACATACTTTTATACATATATATACATTTGTTGACCAGACTTGATCTTACAGACGACAACATTAACATAATGACATTTTAATTAAGCCAAAGAGACAAAGACATCGTGTCTGGAAATATAATTGGAGACCTACCTACGCGTAAAAATGCTCTCAGAAATATCATCTAGAATTGAACGAGGCGGGTAATTTCTATATTTTGTTGACAATATAATGTACAACAATAAAGTATTCGAAAATTAAAAGTGATACAGAATTACCGAGATAGAAAGTTGTCTGCGAGGATACCATTGTGTCGCCCAATCCTGCCGCAATGCAGCTTGCTTTTTAAGCTGCGTTCTAGCGATAAACAGTAAAATGATATAAGTCTGATACATTATTACTATTAAACACCCTAATAGCAGATATGTATATAGTTGTGTAATAACTTAGCTCTCAGTAATAGGGGTGTCACGTGATGAAGTAATGTTCTTGGTAAAAAAAAATATATGCATCATGACTTGGGCTCTCACTACAAATATTAGGCTTTAGCTTAATAACAATCTGCAGATTTTGCCAAGCAAAAGAAGAAACGCCACTATGTAGTAGCGTTCGGATGTTAGGATGTGTATCCTATGTCGTTGTAGCCTATTCATGCCTAAACAAAATATCTCATTTGGAAAATATACACTCTATCCAGAGGATAGAAACCATTGAAGAAGAAAAATGACTCGAACTTACAATGGGGGCCCCATATTTCAAAATTAGCCAGTAAACTCAGGTCTGCTGCTTATGCAATTAGAAGAATAAAACAATTAACAGACGTGGCGACGGCGAAACTTGTATATTTTAGTTATTTCCATAGCATTATGTCATATGGCATACTGCTGTTTGGTAAACCTGCCGTTGTAAATACTATATTTATTTTACAAAAGATAGTCATACGTTCTATTTATGCTATGGGTTCGAGAGAGTCATAACGTCAATGCTTTAAAGAATCAAATATCCTCACCATTGCCTCACAGTACATTTATGAAAATATTATGTATACAAGGAAAAACTTAGATAGTTTCAAAAACTTAAAGACTGTACAAGTAGAAACTTACGCAATAAAAATAAGTTAATTTTACCTAAATGCCGTCTACACAAAGTTAGTAATTCATTCTATGGTAATTGCGTAAGATTTTACAATAAACTGCCAGAATCTACGCAAAATCTGACAGAGAGGCAATTCAAAATTTATATTAAACAAATGTTATGTAAAAAAGTCTATTATAGGATAGATGAATTCATAGATGACATCAATGTCTAGCAAAGAATATTTTTTTAGCGGACAACGTTATAATTTCTTTTTCATACTGCTTTCTTGAAATATGATAGCGTAGCGGCTTTTGTAGTGATTGCCGCATGCATCCTTATGTAAAGTGCGAATACTATAACTACCATATAATATATTTAAATAAGTAGCCATGACGAGGTAGAATGGAATGAGTAGTCATGCTCACTAAAATGTCCAGACATGTGGCGGCATAGTGGGCCAGGTCATTGGGCACCCTAAAATATGGTCGAGCGCAGTGATGGCTGGCTCATCCCTCATACTGGTGAACAAGTGGAGCTTGTAGGGACTGGTCTGCTCTTATCACTACGACTGATTTAATCTTATTATATATTTATGTTTGACTTTGATTAATAAATGATTTTCTATTCTAATCTATTCTATTGCTCCTAAGAATATCCTTCAATTCTTGTCACTTGCAGGTCGCAGTGTCCCAGGTCTTAGCACCTGATAATAGCCCAAAACCACTAATAAAAATGTTCTTGGTTCTGATCATATATGTATGTATGTACAATAGTCAACGGTTGCCATTTTCTATCAGGTGTGCCTTTGTTTACCATTCTTCATTATAAAAAAATAAAAAATATGAATGTATTTCAATGCTCTTATTTTTAACACTTGATGGTTTACACAGAAACCCTTTTATTAAATTAAACCCCAACACAAAAACCTTTGCATAAAATACTAATAATACTTGGCTTACAGATTGTGATTGTTGTTTTATTTTTATAAAATTTTATCTTCTTCGAAATACAGGCAATTTCGTAATGTATAATAAAATTATTATTATTTACATAGTCGTATTATAACTATATAATTATGTCTGAAATCTTCAGGGACTATTTCCAACTAAATTTTTTTCCCAGATATGAAGTAAGCAACCATTTTTTACATCCTTAATGTTATTAAATTACATTGTACCTACTGAACTTAGGTTAGGACTAGACAGCGTTTTTGATATCTCCACGGAAATTTATATAGGTAATTCATGCCTATATAGGCATATAGGTAAAATACACATACTAATATTATAAAGAGGAAAACAGTGAATTTTGTATTCGCATTAGCTGTTTGGAAATTTCGTGTGTTGTTTTTCAAGTGGGCAGCGCCGAGAGATATAGCTAGTTTCTTATACCTACTTATGTCATGAAAACGAGTCTATATTCACATCATTATCATACAACATCATTAAGTTGACTGAAATAAATAAATATTAAAATATTTACCTTTAAGTATTTCATCAACAAATGCCAATACACATTAAGTTCATGTATTTTCGTAGAAATACGGAAATGGGAAGGTCTGTCCTTGACTCCTTTTCCTAACAAGATTTGTGTACCGGTTCAGACGATAGGGCGTCCCTATGGCGTGTTCGACATTTTTATACACGCCCACTCCCTACCGATGTTAGGGATGTAGAATAAGCAGCCTAGCAATCCCCAACAACAGTGACAAACACAGAAACGCCCTTACGTAGTAAACAAAAATACTGAAGTATACTAGGTTTATAAAATATTGCCTGTAACCCATAATTCTGGGTTTTTATTTATAGATAAATATAGCCTATGTTGATCCACCACCACCTATATGGTACCATCTGCTTCCGCGTCAATTTCATTAAGATCAGCGTATCTCAATGAAAGACATTTTAATGGTTGAATGGCTGAATGGTTGAGTATATC
This sequence comes from Achroia grisella, assembly GCF_030625045.1. NCBI lineage: Eukaryota > Metazoa > Arthropoda > Insecta > Lepidoptera > Pyralidae > Achroia > Achroia grisella. The sequence continues at coordinate 1,764,486 of NW_026712655.1, read as the reverse complement.
CTATGTAAATAAATAACCCTGGACAATTAATAAAGCGCCATCTAGTCTCACGGTAAATAGAGCTTGTGTTCTGGGTACTAGACGAACGATATAAAATACTTAGACTTTTTTTTTATAAATAAATGCAATATACGTTATAAACCTCCAGACCGATACAAACAATCATGAATATAAATGTTTGCACCAAGGAGGCATCAAACCCGCGACCATCAGAAGTAAAGCGGTATACTAAACCGCTAGATCACCATATTGTAAACAGACAGACATCTATTTCAATTTTAAATATGAAACTCCAGACTAATTTACCTTAAAAATAATTTATGTATAAAGTAAAGTACATATTCATTACTTTTTTTTATGTTTTTAATATCAAACAAAATATACACAGTATCATAATATATTTATACCTTTCACTCAATTGTGTGCTAAAATATTAAACTTTATTACCTGGATAACCATTTCCTTCTTGTGAATCAGGCTATATTTAAATTTTATGATTATATCGATTCTTTAGTGATAAAAGAAAGAATTTCTTTAATCGTGTATTTACGTTTTTATATGGAGTATAATGGAGGTAATAAACTTAGTTATAATTTAAGCAATTACAAATAATTTTAAATCATTTTTAATATTATACATATAAAATGTATAAAATATATACTAGGGTTTACCCTATCAATATCGATTGAATTGTTACCTAAGCTGTGTTTTTAAATATGTTTATGGTCTTCAAGATTTTACTCCTTATTCGATTTCGAGTCATAAATCGAGTAATAAAGAATATATCTAGAATATTAAGATATGTATATCTAAATTTACATAGCTCAGTCAAAGACTTAAATTCTGTCTACACTTAACCAACATCGAATTTTAATTAAATAATGCCACCAAAGAAGTTCTTGCAGATATCACACGACGAAAGAAATAACCTTTTAAAACTCAAGTTCATGGAACTCAAGATTACTCTTTCATTTTTAAATATAAAAGTACCTGAGTTAGTCTTTCAGCTTGAATATAACTTTTGTTTTCTTTGTTTTAACCTACACTTTCGAGGAACATTACATGTTTTCTTTGTATACAGTATCTTACATTTATTCATATTCTTACTCTGATAATAAAGTTATATAATTTAGAAACCGAAACCAACAATGTACTAATAATATTTAACATATTATCATAGTGTTATGTATAATCTCCCGTTATTTCGATTTTGTTACAATAATCCTGGTGAATAGTGACAATCACAAAAAAACTTTAAGACATGAAACTTTCTTATTTTTTATAATAGTATACAGAATATATTTAACAAACAAACAATATTTTATAGCCTATGGCAGCAGAAAGAAGTCTAACAAACGGTTTTAGTTGTGAAGTCAATAATCTCTAGACAATATGTGACATATCATAATAAGTATTAATAAATGATTTATTTATATTATTCTACACTTTTGAAAATTATTAATGGAGATAATTAGACTTCTATCATTTCATTATAGAATTCACTTATTAATTTAAATATGATTTCTTTAATATTCAAATGCTGTAAACTTTAGAAGTAACGTTTTATAATTCCAATATCTCTCCAAATTTAATATTGTCTAAAAATATCGTTATTTACATTCTGTGATTTGTACCTTATATATTTATAAATACAAAAACTCTAATATCTTTTCAACCAACTTTAAAATGATATCATTTTACGTTTATTCTATTGAAATAAAATATTCTAATTCTTAATCAATTTCAGACTATTAGAGAAATAATAATAAAATGTTCACAATAGCCATATAATTTGGTCTATTTGTTACAATGGTAACCAAACATTTGGTGATATGAAACTCTCGCGGGAGGTTAATAGTGTCTTCAAGATAAGGGAGGGTGGGACTTGAAATATTATACTGGGGGCACACATTGCTCCGCTGCAAACAAACCCCTACGTAGAGGCGTTATTCAGTAGAAATAAAGTTCAGAATTAAATACTATTGACATTAGCGTAATATAAATAATTAAGCAAACCTATATTTGGAAATATAATAAAAACCTACGTAACAAGTTTTATTTATTCAGTGGAAAAAATCATAAAGCCACTTTCATTCTTAATATGTAAGTATTCGAAATAAAATATACTGATAATTGCTTTGACCTTTCAACTATTATAAATACACATAAAAATTTACTCGAACATTATTATTCAAATATATGTTTACGTAAGAATTTATGACCATTAATCATAAATCATTGTCAGTTTTTTCATCAACTAGTGTTTCTCCCGACTTCGCGTATAGTAGATGCCATCGATTAACCATAATCTACAATAACAAATGACCTTTTTAAAATTATTAAAAAACAACTACTAATTTACCTCCTTGTAAGAAATTATTGTATGATTTCTTTAGCGTATATGTGGACCCAATTTTGAAACATATTCTATTAAAAGTTCATCCATATATTCCAGCCATTTTTACGTGAACCATAGCACACAAACGGCCATTTTAGCTACCTTGATATTTTAAGATTTTATTATATGTACTTATATTTATATAAAATAAAACGATACGCAACTACTATTTTACAATTTTAATATATAACAGTGATCTACTTTTATTGGCATTTACACAAGAGCAAATCCTAAAAGATTTGTAGTGAACGCTTACACGAATGCGGCCAGACAACAAACAGATTTAAAAAGGATGGTTATATTAGAAATATATAAAATAGAACTTAAGTTCTGAAATTGTAAGTAACTTTTACAATAAAAGGCTCAATTAAATACGTAGAGAGTTCAATATTGTAGATACAATTTTAGCACAGACAAAGGAATTCCAGAGTAGGGAGTATAGAAACATCATTTTATTGTGAAACAAAAGGCAGCGAATTCTCGTTGTAAAGTTATAAGTTTGAATTTAATCACACTATCTCGTGTCGTGGAGTTTAAAACAAAAAGAATCAACACAACAAAAGCAATCTGGAAACAGTGTTCGCGGCTCTTTGGATGCAACTTGGTCACAATTTTATATCCTTTGTTTTACATAGTGAGTTAGGTTAGGGATACACGAAACACAAAGCTCGCAGAATTTTATGCTAGCCATTTAGAGTAGTGACAGCTTATTTATTTAAAACTGAAAAAAGGTTTTCACAAACGGTACAGCTACAACAAAAATGTTTTACCAGTATCTGCAAATATAGAAACTTGTATTGTAGGTAGGTGCCACTTCGGTTCTGTTCGATTATATATATATATATTTGAGTTCAAAATAAGTGACAATAGATTCAACGGTTAGATATGTTTTAATCATATACGATTATATGCCTAAATCAATCATTTCAGTCATTTAGGATTATACTTAATTAAAAGTTTATGTGCAATATGGGCATCTTCATTTTTAGCTTACAGGTAGGCACTATGGACTGCAGCTAACGAATTATACCTACGGCAAATTGTTCTGAGAAATCCATATACATAACAATTATATGTATTGGTAATGTAGACGATTTCGAGTACAGTGTGTATCGTCCTCAACAAAACTAAACAACTAAACAAAACGATACCGTGACTACTGTGACAGCTGAAGTTGTTACCAAGTATCTAACTTTCAGCGATGCAAACATAAGTACATTCAACTCTATTCATTTTTCATACTTGAATGGAGCTAATACTACTGATTATTCTAGTTTTTACTTCACTAACCATATGCCGCGGTTTTGTTCTCGCTTCTGAAAAAGTTAACGTATAAATGTAGGACCACCACTGTTCCTACTATACGGATTTAGGGATGCATTAGCCCCTATTTTAATCCTACAACCTATATATATAATGTAATAAATAAAATTAATGAAATACCTGTCGATATATACATGTATGTAGTTGTGAAAAAAAATTATATAAACAAGTAATTCACCAAGACAGAGCTTCCAATAGTATTGCCTATGCTGTTACAATAGTATTGCCTATATTACTAAGCAATAATGTAGAGTTGTAAGTGGCAATAATATTGTGTAACCAGAATAGGTATTGTTTTTTATTTGTAATAGTTAAACTAACACAGACTCGTTTTTAAATTTCCTGTGCTTTTAAAAGTAACATTATCTAAGAATGTGGTTTATTAAAAAAAATATGTTTTATGTAGAACTTGAAAGAGTGCTAGTCTATTAATTAAATAATTTTAGAATCCGTTCAGGACCTAACAAACGGTAAGTACAAAACGCCGTATAGTAACAATATAGAATGCAAAGTGTTATCACTCTTTTATCTGTAATAACAGATGACCAGGATGTATACGGGAGTAATCAATACACCAGTAAAAGAAATAAAAACCTATATCAAATCTACTTATAGACTGATATACCCTACATATATTGAATAGTATTACTTATGAGTGAGACGTTAATACGTTGTAATGAATAGGCGTACATATAATAAACGTAATATTTTTATCTCCTTACAATATTAGTACGAATATATTTGGATATTCATAAGGTTTTCATTAAAGTAAGCCTTATGAAAAGTACAGTCGGCAAAATTGTTCACATATTTCCACACTCGACAAAGAACACCTTTGGGCCTCAGGCAATATTGCTGCGTTGCGAATTTTCTTCACACGGTTCGCGGTTACTTCAGTGCAGATTTTTACATATAGTATCTACCTAGATATATAATACAATAAAAGTTCTATCCGCAATTTTATGTGTACATTTTTAATCACCATCAAATCAAATCAACTCAAATCTCATTTATTCATGCAGGACATTGCTTATGAACGTAAATTTTTTGTATTAATATTTTACCCTACCGTCCAGTTCAGTATACTGATTCAATTGAGAAGAACTGGCAAGAAACTCAACTGAATTTCTATTGTTTTAAAAGCCATTTTGTGTATATTGTGTACTTATGTAGGTGTTCCTGTCTAAAATTAAGTGAAAATCGCGTGCATGAACTGCTGTTGCCATGTACATTCATCATTCATGTAATCATTTAGTATGTAATAAATAGGCTTTGCTCAATAAATATAATATAACACCTGTTTTGAATTCATTTAATGTTAATTCCATTACACACTTCGGTATCTTATTTGAAATTTTGATATTCATTTCCTTAAAAGACCTGTTGACTTTTTATAAACGATACTTGGTAACAGCAAGTTTGTCTTTAAATGTAGTATTAATGTTATATATATGGCTGTTTCTTCATCTATTAATGATAAACGTTTGATATAATTTTTGTGAATTAACCTTTACACACAAACGGACAAGCTATCACGAAACGATTTTACATTTATTATATATATAGATATGCAATATACACGGAAAACTCAAGAATTGACAAGGCAAATTGGCTTTTATTATAATGCAAACAGACACTCAATGCATTCGTGAGTTACTGTGTAAATTGAAGCTTAGATAACCTGAGTCACACTACGCTTTACCTCTTAGGAGTGGGATGCAGCAATTGCTTTGAGACATTCGAAGTGTACCTAATATATTATGACATATTATCCATTTGTGTAGTTTATATTACACAAGTGGAACATATACTTCAACAAATAGAAGACGTATATATAAATTAATGGGATATATACATTATACAAATATGTAAGATAAGTAGCGATCTTATACTCTTTCTGTTTAGAGCGATTTTTGACTGTTGTGAATCCCAACAAATATTACGTCCGCCACATATACAATTTCTTTCCGAACAAAGAATATATAAATATATAAGTCTGCTTAATCTTGGATTATTTCTATTCACTCTATGCGCTATTGTCTATATACATATATATGTGTGTATACTAGCTTTACAGCAATACTCTATGTATACAAGTAAGTTATAAATCGATTGGACGCCGGAACAAATTGGATCAGTTCCATTGGGATATTAAAAAAATAAATGACCTCTCAGTACAATGACATGAGTGCAGTATCACAATGAATGTTTTATCTTGTTAGTTAATTAACTATTAGGGGATGTAATGAAGTTCAATTTGTAAAATCAAAATAGTCTAAGAAGACAGGCGTGTCCTTGCTAATTTAATATTTATTTTAGGAAAATTATTTAGAATAGCTGAAATTACAATTATAGCTGTTTTGGATAATTTTCCTTATTGGAGCCTATATCAGCCAGGTATAAATAAAAGTTGACGTAAAAATTAATATATATCATTGTTTTGTCTTTATTATAAAACAATGTAGAGCTATGAAATATTATCACTGCCGTTTTCTATCCTTTTATTCTACTCAAAGATCTGAATGAAATTATTTGAGCGATAAGACCGCCTTACATATACTCATAAATATTTAATTATAGTTATTAACTATAATTAAATGTTTAGTGTAAAAGAAAGTTAACATATAATACTATAATTATTATTTACTACTCTAATTATATTATTAGATATTAGAGCAACTTAAAAACATCTAGTACTAAAATGTAATTTCATCATTACATCGTTTAGAATACGATAATATCTTCAAAGCAAACTTCGATTAAATTTCTATATTTGTGAAGAAAATTTAATAAATACACATTTTTTGATACTAGATGTATCAAATGTATATGCCATTAATTTATATATACGTCTTCTATTTGTTTAAGTGAATTTCCTTGACATTATAAACGCCTGCATAGATGTAACCACAAAAATAATTACTAATATAATATAATTCTGACAATGTATTTTTCAGAATATCACCTAGCACTGAAATAACATTCTAGAGGCCTAGTCGTCATTAGAACAAATAACTAAAGTACAGTCCATTTAACCTCCCTCTATTATATGTATAAACCTTAAGTCTTACAACCCTACAGTCTTCAATAGTAAAAGGAAAATGGAACATTTGTTCTACAAATCGCCTTTTAACTACGCACTAAAACATAAAAATGACATTTTTAGTGCCCCAAATAATGCGTCACGAATATTTTTTTGCAATCCACTACTGAGAGATATGTAATATAAAACAATTTTTATTGAATACTTTTTCAAAATGAATGAAATATACTGAAATTTAATGATAATTAATCAATATTATTATTTTTGTATAAGTGTTTCGAAACAGTAAATTAAAGAAACTAAACAGTTGCTTTAAGTCTATTTCTGTATCTATTACTAGTTAATCGAAAATAAATAAATAAATGAGATGTTTAAATAATAGGTGATATAAAAAATATAACTTTTAAGTAACTGGAATGGCCAATAACAAACTGCTGGCCCACGGCTGTATTCCCATTCCAGAGACTAAAATATCATTACTATATACCTTGATATTTCACGGCCTTATTACATAGGGTGTTGACAATAAGGTGTAAATATTTATATTAGCATTCAGTTATTTACTACGTATTTTTGCCAAAGTATAAAATTATATCTTGACATAGTGAAACAAAGTTTTCACAAAGTTAATGAATTTAAACACAATCCAAACTAAAAGCCATGTAGAATACTCATGAGACTAAACCACTTTCACTAAGATATGTGGATTTTCTTTGTTTCATAAATATTATCCTTTATCCACCGACACTTCATTAGTAAGTATCAAATAAAAAATACTGGTGATAAAAGGGTAAAACTTTTAACATTAAAATATATTTTTATTTATTTGTAGCCCTACAAACGGAACAGTAGTGCACGAAAAAAATTGCAATAGAAAATCAAATCTGGCTCGCGTCCACATAATAACGACAGTTCCAATAACACTGCCGTACACATACTGCAGTAAACTGTCACCGAATTGGTGTTTAGCCAAGCAGCATACTCAGTACTCACAAACCATTTCCCATGCATATTGCATCAAAATATAGAACCAACTAATGAGCTTTATCAAGCTACATTTTGTAAAAAGTCACCCGCGTGGATACATCAGTCTCGCCTATTTTAGCAGCCAAATAACTTGCTTCGTATTTTATGTTTCGGTTGATGAGTGAGATAAGGCAAGAAAATTACTGGATAAGAGGCATGACTTCTTAATCCTGCGGAATGGCAATGCATAAATGGTATCATTAGCATCACATGAAGACGTGATGTCCGGAGTGCTGTTTTTTTTTTATATAATTTTTATGTAATAGACTTAAGTATGTCCTTTGCATTTTCTTTAAAATTATTTTTGTATGTTCTTTTCCTCCTTTATTCCACGAAAAATATTCTGTTAAGTATGTATTGTAGGATCTCGCCTTTTTTCCTTATACACGATTAATTGACGGTGTTGACACCAACCTTCATAGCGTCAATACTTATGATCCTTGGTGCTATTCTTCCTTCCTTTGCAATCATGCCTCCAGCACCGTTCATGAAATTTTTGAACGCTTTTGTTCGACGTTGTTCAGTATTAATATGGTTAGTATTATTTGCATTTAGTACCCCCGTTGTGCTATTCATGTTACTACTTTCCATCAGGTAGGCTGTCAATTCCTTTGCTATTCTAATAATATAAACTAATACTATATTCGCTAGTCACCTCGGTGGCATAGCGGTTTAATATACTGCCTTATTTTCAATGGTCGCAGGAATAATCTAGAGACCAGATTAGATGTGGATGTTTTGCTATATATATTGTATTTGTATTCTATGAATTGTCAATTCAAGTTTGTGCTAAGGGTACTACCCATAGCACATACATGAATTCCTTTATGTTCCTGTGTGAGTAGTTCAGTGTAATTTATTATTAATATATATATAATTCTCTACAAACACGAATGTACTCGCATTACATTTTTTAATGTTTTTTAATTACAATTACACTTACAAATACTATGTAGTAGTCTCAAAGAAGTTAACATCTACATTATTAGCATAATAATAATGTTTAATGATAGTAATATACATAACAACTGCTACTTACGTTTTTGACAAACTGAAACAGTGACTAAAACTTATTAACAGATGATTTTCTATATTTTACGTACTTCAAGAGCTACTGAGCTATCGAAATAAAAGTGTTATTATAAGACTGTAAATTATTTTAGAGATGAGTCAGAGCATTTTAGGCGCAGTACCTACGATTTGGCAGACGTGAACTATTGTATATTTTTTAATATTTATTTAATGATTAAAAATATTAATTCCAACGTCTCCTACGTTATATATCCATATAAAATTAAAAATAAATCCGAAAAACTACGACAGGCAGACGACTGCTATGTTGGATTCAAATATACCTAGCGAAATATGGGCATTATCATGTGTCAAATTAACCACACGTGATAATTGACAATGCCTCTATCTACCCCATCCCAGATAATAGTCGTAACGGTATATAAAATATACGGCGTGCAGGACTCTATATCACTCCTGCTAGGTAAAGGTCTATTGCGAATCAAATAGATTTGACTACTAATCAATAGCGATAAATAATGGAAACGTTAATATGGGAATAATTACAACGGGATCATGGTTTCGTCATGGCTTAATCGTTATTAGTTTCGGGTACGCTCACAGCATGGAGAAATTGTCGCGACTCCTGATTGTACAGCGTTAATGTTTCCCTCTATTGCGATCATTTGAATTACAATTTCCCAAATACAAATGTAATCGCTATCAACAATAATGAATAACTTTATTGTTACGCTGTAAAAGCTCTCCTTTTCAGGTTAAGTTAAAAGGTAGGTACTAATAATTTTAAATATTCGTAAAACTGGCACGTGAAGTAATATAATTTTATTAACAAATAAGAAAACGTTAACATTATCTTACTTTTAATACTGTCTCTACTTAAATATATGTGAGCACAAAAAAACACTTTCTGTTTTGTTACTTATATTACTTTATTTAACGAGATAATCACTATAAAGTTAAAAATTGTATTGTATTTAATCAAATGCATATTGAGTTTGAAATATCTATATCGGAATTAGCAAAGTTACAGTGAAACTGATATTTCGCATAACAAAATATTCCATCAGAGTTATACAAAATTATAATGTAAAATTAACGCAGACAGTAGTGGATTTTAGGGAAATGTGTTATTTAGATATCACCATATTTCCCCACGGACAGAACCCGAGCAATGCGGCATTTGTGTGGATCCTTTATAATTACGACCCACCGAATAGTCGAGCCTCGACTATCAGACATAATGGATATTAAAGATCATTTGACACTGAGACGAAATATTCTAAACCACTTAATTTAACGAAGGCAATGCGGAATAGCGTTACAGATCATTACCGACAGACCGTTTATCTACAACAAATTCCTTGCGAATTGATGAACTAGAAAAGTCAAATCTTAATCCCTGATACGAGGGCTTCATAAATATTCAGTGTCGTTATTTCACCTCGGCGGATGTCGATCCTGAGGAGACGCAGGCGGCCGGAGCCTGTGTTTATGTTTACAGGGTGGGTGGGGGGAGGAGGACGCCCAGCTGAGATCCCTCCCTCCCGGACCTCCAGCCTACCCCGCCGACTGCGGGAAATCGATAACGCTCCGAGCGCCGCAGACCTTCGCGCGGATGCTTCGTTGAGTGACGTCTCCTCGCCAATCATAACAAGCCCAACTCTCAAACGACCCCATTTACCTGTTCACAACTTACAGCGGCTACCATACACTGTATTTCCGTATACGTCATTCAAATATGATTATTCCCCTGTTACTTTCGTCAGCTTTTTCACAATTCTCGCTTAATTTTCCGAACAACGAGTTATCTTATGAAAATAAATTGGATGCTCTGTGAAAACCGCTTATGATGCCATTAAGCATAATTTTAGAGGGGGCTTTCGCTAAGTCCTTTTACATTAGAAGTCTTGTTATACCCCAATAAAATCATTTCCGAAGCGAAATTTTGCGAACGGACGAAAATAGAATAGATCATATCATCTGTCACAGCTGATTAAATAGCGTTTCTCGTTTCATAATTGACTAGAGTTGAAATAAAATAAGGCAACTCAACAGCGAGTAAATACAAAGTTATTTTTATGTTTAGACTGTCACTTTATTATTTATTTTGGATATAACTGGGTAATTTACTATCGTTATATGTTTGTTGGATATGGCTGTCATTATATATAATATGAATTTGCAGATACTTAGTCATCTTTAAACCTTTGAATAATATCTTAATCTAATATAATATATATGTTATGAATACACTAAGGGCCAAATTGATACTATTATAAATAAATACCTTTAGCTTACTAGTATCTCACCACATTACAGCCAGCTGACAAATTTATTTAATTAACATCTGACAAATTTTAGAGTAAGAGGATATCACTGATTTTTTTTACATGTTAGTGCTATATCAATAGACATACAATAACACAACACTACAATCAGCCTATTGTTTATATTTTTTAATGATAGCAATTTGAACGAGAAGGAAATTACTGTTTTTTTTAATTTTTATAGGGTGCTACTTCTCAACTAACCCTCGAAACGGCAGCTGACTTTCACTAACCTTCATAACACAACTTCCTTTACCATCTTAAAAGTTTTGGATGGAGTGGAAATTGGTCACCTTGACCTGCTCATGACTTGCGTGCTATTATTACTATCTGAATTTGAAAGATTTTGTAAGCAGAAACTCTATTCTATCGGACAGTCCTAGCATTTAACAAAACTACAACCATCATCTACAAATACATGGCTCAGATATACTTACATTGTTTTGAATATGAAAAAAATCTAACATTTTTGGTTAAGAAATGTCGACTCCTAAACTACTGCGACTGTCTCTAGTGTATGGGATTTCAGCTCGGTTTTTCAGAAGATATATGTTAATCCAAATAGCTGTAAATGTACTTATGAAAATAATAAAAGACTACCTTCAGTTCAATGTTATCAATGTGAGTTCGATATTATATGTTATACAATATCCTCTGTGTAATTAGCCCTAAATATTAATATAAATTAATATAATTCAGAAAAGCAAATATCACTCGTATAGACTACTTACAAAATATCCCGAACGTCTTAAAGAAAAAGTAAAAAGTGTAAAGTGTTTAATATAGTATAAAGTATAACTGTTAACTATTAAGCTGTGTTTAATTTCGCTGTTCTAAGGAAATAGTTTTTTATTGCTCCTGGTAACTGGGCAAAACTTAAATAAAGTTATTTTGTGATTAGGGCTTTCGCGAGGAGAAAGATGGAAAAAGGAGGAAAGGTACTTGCTGTATCAATCTAGCATCACAATTTAAAAGAAGTATAATACAACACAATGTTCACTATATTGACTTATATCGACCCGCGATCAGGACGTTTGTAACAGCCTCGTAATATCGGAATCTTTTAAAATAGTAAATGTCCCGTATATATAATACTAACTATGCCCGCGGTTTCTCCCGCGTCAGATTTATAACCTATATATGTTATTCTGATATATAAGCTATATTACTGTATAGTTTTATCAAAATCCGTTCAGTAGTTTTTGCCTCATAGAGTAATCCATCCATCCATACTCAAAAACTTTCGCGTTTATAATATTAATAAGATGTACTATAAAACAACCAAGAGAAAAATATAAACCAATCTTATGAAGATACAGTAAAACCAGGATTCGTAAGTAAATACCATCCACTTAAAATAATGTTATTATCTTTAGGAACGGTATTGACAAAAGCAAACAGTAATGACGGATATTAAACAAGGCCCCAGGCTATGCGACATATATCTACTAGTACAAATATGTGGAAGTCGTTAAAAAATATATTTAATATGCATGGAAATAAAAAAAACACTTAACCTGATAAGTATTTCTGTTGTTGAACATTATATTTATCTTTTTATAGAATAAAATAGTAAAATGGTGAAAAAGTCGAAACTTTCTTTGTACGTTTATATGTTGAGTTTTCTATAGAAATTAGGATGAAATTTTCACAGAATATGTTGATAAAGTACGGTCATCATATGGACTAAAGAAATAATTTAATAATACATGGTGTTGTATGAATTTTTGTCAATGTTTATTTATGTCGTTACATTATTTTTAATAGGTGGCATCCAAAAATGAACGCGCAGACGAAAGCATGGGCTAGTACTAGTGTTGTATAAAAATATAAATGTGTGAAATGAACTCCAAAATAGAAATACACGTACGCATTTCAAAGGAAAATGTACAATAATGACTAATATATTGAGAACATCGAAAAACTATCATCTCCTAATTAGGATTCGATTAAAGAATAATAATACCTAACATTGCTATTATTATTTTTCTGTAATTCAGAGTAATATTTCATATTAAAAACACTGAACATTTCACTTAAACATTTCATGTCGATGAGTTCGGAGAAAGTGAATATTACAGGTTTGTATAAATGAAATTGTATTGTATTTATTTGATTTGCTGTAATATTGTCAAAATATATAACATTTATTGTTATTGAAATACAAAAGGAACTTTATAATAAAATATATAATTTTAAATACAATCTCAAATACCATCTACCGAATTGAAGTTTATTACGTATAAGAAAGCATTAAATAATGTATTCAATCATAATTTAACTTCATATACCTACAGCGTACAAGCACATTATAAATCATTATCTACACTTTATTATATGATTATATATTGGTATATTTAAAGCAATAATAATTTTGTGAATTCCTGATAGATATATTTAATCTGACGACAACAACACGTAGATGAACAAATTATTACTTATTTTACTTCTTTACTAATACATCATACATACATACTAATACATACATACATCGGTGCACAAATATACAATTATAGGTGCACATGTCACCTAGACTTATTGTTACGTGCAGACAAATTTATGCAGTAAATACTTACTTACTTATTTTTAAGGCTACCTAACTACTACATACAACTAGACAACTTTTTCCAAGACTGCACGAATATCATTGGTTATAATTGCAAAAAGTTTGATTAAAATCTTTCACTAAAACCCAAATAAAATAAAACACAAAAAAATTGTACCTATAAAAACGCTCTCAATCACGTTAACTTACAAACAAAAAAAATCGCATCATAATCGGTCCATTCATTTAGGAGCTATGACATCACAGACACACACCGTTTATCGAACTATAAACTTATAAAATCGCTATTTTTTAGTCGGAAGTTAAAAATAACTGTATAATACCAATAAAGTGTGGTATGATTCCTATATTATATATATATATATATATATTAAAATGTAAACTTCACGGGGATTAACGTATCAGTAGGTATATATAAGAAATAATTTAAATGTGCAAATTAAAATTCACTTCTGCACACTTGCAATGCACTCACGAAAATATTGCAACGTATTTCGAGAAATATATCGGCACATTGGAAGCGCACGCTAGCCGTAAACTCGAGATTTCATCCGATATAAATCTTTCAAGTGGAGATGAATTCCCCGGACTGCGAAATGATACATAAAATATTCATCCCACTCAGAAATGCAAGCATCTGTTTTTCATTCCCCTGGATTTTTGGATCCTTTTTTCTCTAATTCTTTTTCTTAATCGCCATTACAATTTAAAATTTAAGAGTATCCAATCTCTTTGTATTCAATTCTTTGTCCTAACTTAGTAATAATGTAAATTTATTTACTATCTTACCCATTATTTTCTTCGAAACCATTTAAGTAAGTAGTTTGTTTTATTGCCGATACATACCTGAAACAAATAAGATAATTTATAGTAATATTCATTAACATAGTCCGAATATAACAAAGGCATTAATTTTCAATTTTTGGATTTGAAGAAGAAGACAATCGTTTCGCTTTGATTACCCGAACAGGTTATTTTGTTTTTTACATTTTTAATTTATATATTTCATAAAAATATTCTTATATTTATATGTATAGGCAGCCGTATATCAAGCTAAGATACAGATAATAACGTTTATTTTACATATAAAGTTAGATTTATAGACTTTAATATCTATGTAACACAAGTAATAATACTTAAGTAACGATTTATCACTAAGCCCAGTGCATTAGTACTAAACTACACTGAGCCTGTATCTTAGACATCAGTGCCCACATAAAGATATAGATACACGACACGCAATATAACATTGAAGTAGAGTATACTTAAAATTATTTACACTATTTTAGTGGATTATTTAATAATTTCACTCACTATTCAAATAGTGAGTGAAATTATAAAATAATCCATTAAAAATTGTATGAGTATAAGGTACCTCAGATTTAAGTAAACGTATCAGAGACTTAAAATTATATCATTGCTAATATGTGTACATTGCACATGACAAAGTTACAATAATATCATATAAATACCAAAATCCTATAAGTACTTTTATCAATTTAATATCACCAAAAGTTTATGCGGAATTATAACGGTCAGCATCGGGACAAGATGGATAGGACGAATTACAGAACGCATCCTTTCTTAACATCTCCTGGGGTCTACTCCATGCTTGCGATGTAGATTTATGACAGGGCCGCGACTCACGCGAATGGGCCATCGCTTCTCGTTTTATCGTGGCCTGTATAGCATCGTATCTTACTGGAACAGTAAATCACAGAAGCACAAAATAGGCGGATAGTTTCGGACGTGTTTTAATCTGTTTCGTATTGAATCGGAGAGTTTCCTATGCGTGTCTCAATAGCGTGTAGCAATAAAAAATATCAATGCTACAAGCTTTTACAATTATATAGTTCTCAACCAGAATACTTTGGGCATTATATACGTATTAAAAACTTATTAAAAAAAAAAACTTTAACGAATTAGTGCAGTGTTGTATTTAGCGTGAGAGAAGGTATTGTCATTTTTATCGTAAAACTGAAAATACGCAATCCAGTAATATATTTTTCTTGTTGATTAAGAGAAAAAAGTTTTAGTTGTTAAAATTACAATGAATGACGTTTAAAAACAAGCCAACATTTTCAGATTATACTCGTAATATATAATTAATACATAGTGTATTTTATATTTCAATTCAATTATATTCACGAAATATGACCTCTACTCATAATGTCAAAAACTTATCTAAATGCTTTTGTGTGATAATATTTATCTATTAATATTCTGGTAGATGTATCCAATGTACTGATAATTGTAAAACAGCGACCTATTAACGCGTCACCAACATTTTCATTACCGATATTTTTCACTGTTCACTCTCTATTTATTGGCTATCTGTATTGACATATTTTCGATTTAGTCAGATTTTTTGTATTTTTATTAAAAATAATTTAATTCTAAAGTAATAAAAATGTTATTTAATCTTTAAACATAAAGCTTTGAAGTAAATACCTAAGTAACTAAAAGTAGAATTACTAAATTAAAGTTTTTCGTATAACAAGGTTCATTTAATGAACAATCGTGTCCCCAATGCTTAAGTATTTGAAGTTTTTAGACTAACAAATCTTAATAAGTACAGGTATTAAAAAGAAAAACTAGAATAAATATATACATATATATATATTTATTTCTTGATGAGATTTGTTTATATATATACAAATAAATAAAATTTTGATGTCTGTTTATAATTTCAATTTAATAAGTTTCACTAGATATATACGAAAGAGATATAGGGTACTTGCATAAAAAAAAAAAAACAAATATCTGGTTATCTGCTTAATCTTGCTAATTTCTGAAATAAGTTTTTTTAGTAATTTTACTTATTTTACTACAAAAATTACATATCACAAGGACAAAGTCGCGGTTAAAAGCTAGATGTACTAACTTTTATATATAAATATATAGATATACATTAACAACTAGGAAACAACGCCTCCCGCATTGTCAACTGTCGACATCGTGACGACCGCAACACTTAACGTGTCCGCATTACACTGGGTATATTTAATACGTGGCCGGGGGCTAGACTACGTCCATACGACTACAGTCTCTAGGAGTACTTTGGTTTATTTTTTGGTGTATACATCACCAGGAATTAACTCACATAACAATTATAAACTAAGATTTTTTTTGTCAGCTATGAGTATGAGTATTATTGTGAGTTTAAATCTGTACTCACAAGCTTTCAGTCTAAGTCATAATATTTATTTGTCAACGCATCAGCATGAACAGAATAGAAAAAATCAATAACAGAAAATAATACATTATTTTATGTATATAGTACATACAATATGTGTAGACATAAATATACGTACGTATATAGTATATAGACCAAGCTAGTGGTTTAGCACACCGCTTTACTATCCGATGGTCGTGGGATCGATTCCTCGCACGGTACAAACATTTGTATTCATGAGTATGATTGTTTGTATCGGTCTGGGTGTTTTCTATGTATAATATGTATTACAAAAAAATGTATCCATGTATTTATATCAGTTGTCTTATACCCATAACACAAGCTCTGCTTAGCTTGGGACTAGATGGCGCTGTGTGAATTGTCCTGAAATGTTATATTACATTATATTATTATTATACTTAATAAACAAAATGTAACTATATATGTATAAAATAACTATGTCATATACAAAAGAACAAGGCAAATAGCAAGAAGACCAACAAAAAGGGGAATTTATGGGAAGTGGTAATGAGATTCACACGAAGGGACTGTCAATTAGAACCAAGTAAAAACCAAAAACTTATTTTCAAAGGCCCAAAAGATTTCGTCGACTCGTCTGAAAAGTTCACTTTAGACGAATATGTGACGCTCTGTAAACTATTAAGACCACTAGTTACATTTAAATGATCATTTAATATTTAAATCATTGTAAGATTTAAAATAACAGCTGTTACATTAATTAATGTCTGTACTAATATTCCAAAACGACAAGTCAAATATTTTTATCAAATCACTCAAAAAATATGCAATACACTTTTTATTTTTGCATTAAACATAACTCATTTATAAGTAGATTTAAAACTCATACATACAAACACTATCAAATAAATCTGGGAAAGAAATCAACAAACTACAAGATACAAAGTTATAACTAACCTTTCACTCCAGATCACCATCTAGAGTGCAATGGGTAGTCAGTGAAACTTACAACTGTCTGTGACTTGTTCACAAATATTTTAAGATATTTTCAAAAATAAATAACCAAGCATATACAAAGACAAAGCTTTAAAGAATGAGCTTTGTCTGGTTAGCATAATAGTTTTCTTTTTTCACATATCTTCTTTTAAGCAAAGCCAAGAATTTTATGTACTTGCAAAAACACATTCTGTGTAACCAACCCCAGATATGTCAAGTATTTTAAGTAAGAAAAATAGTTTGGGAAAATGTTTTACTGCACAAAACATGAATAGAGACTATGCAGGATGTAATATATAGTATATACGAAAACTTCATGCAAGATAAAACAATGTATCTACTCATTCAAAATTAAATTACAGATGACAAATACAGGCGCACCCCACAACATAATAACCATTAAAATGTTGGTGACATGCCCAGAAGCTTCATTCTAACTATAGAAGGTAAGATATTTTCACAATATATAAGATCCTTTTATAACTTTTTCAATAGACTCCATCAAATAATATTGTTTATTATTGGAGTAATACTAAGTTTCATATTAAATTTGAGTAAACTAGAGTGACTATATTTTATGTTCCTAGCAGAAGGTTATTAAAGAATACTATTATTGTTAGATTTTCAGTTATCACACAATTGAATTGTCTTTCATCAGCCAACGTGTACATTATGTTGATTTTAGAATTATTATATAATTTTATTTCACACAAAAACTACTATGTACCTATAATGAATAATATAAATGAGCAAGTAATAGGCGTAACAATCATTAAAAAAAGAGTCATGAAAACCAATCTAGAATTGGATTAAGATTATATTATAGTGTAAAAATCGTAATTAGAACCTCCTCTTTTGAAGTTGTTTGATTAGATACATAAGCAAAACAACCATGAAATGTGACAATCTATCACAGCATCAGAGCGAAACTTTCGTCTCGCCGATCTGTGTACACTGAGTGTCGCTACTTATGTAATTATGAACTCATCGCAACTCGGAGATTCAAAGAGTCAAACTTGTATTGTTTCTGTTGCTTGTTTACGACAAACAAACTCCTCGGAACGAGTAAATCGTTTTCGACGTCTAGTATTAATTGAAAAGTAACATCGAATGTGGGGAATTTTAAGGAAAATTAAATGACATGATTGTATTAAATTAATAGACATACATGATATTTTGGAATATAAATAAATAATGATATCCAATGTATGTTTTAAATTTTAAACCATGGCTACGGAGCGTTATACAATGTCTTCTTGTACTGATAATGAAAAAGGAAACTGATTATACGTATAAGGCAACGAACAGCGAATAAAAGAAATAATACCTACAAAATGAACATATATTAGCGTTACTAATAAAATAATAATCCTTCTTCAACCATTATCGAAACATTGTCCTCCGTAGAGTTTACATTGAGTTTTTAGTTTTAATCACTAGTTGGACTATTGCTTGAATATATAAAACTAAGCACTTGCTCGTAACTAAAGAGTACTTAGGTAATACTGAAGAACACCTGGTCTACACTGAAAACTTATTCTGATCTAATGACATTGGATAACGTTTCGTACTATTTTATATTGTTGAATTATAGACTAACAACATCGTAATTAGGAGGATAGGAAGTTAAAGAAAAACCTAATTGACATTTAAAAAAAACTATGGAAAAATAGTTAAGATTAAAATCAATATTGAGATATGAAGAAATATCTTAAATAAATAAGTTATAGCCACACAGATATATTTTTTATATATTTTTATTTTATGTATAATATATTCAATTCTATAAATACACACAAATATGAAGCCATTGCAGTGTGTGCGGGTGGAACGTTTATTTTCACTGGACGCTGTGAACATTCTATTTTCAAACTATAAGACAGTTACAAATTAGTTCGACCCTTTTCTAGTGGAAAAGGTACTCACATTTATACTAGGTATCCCTTCGTTCGTAACGTATAAGGACAGCTCAATGTCATTAGGTTATCAGCTTGATATGAAACTCTAGGGTTTACAGTCTGTAAATATTTAATTTAGTTAAGAATGCTAACTATATTGGAACGCAACCAGAGCGGTCGATAGTTCACCGACTTGATCTAGTGTGTGAAAATTTATGAGTGGGATTTACTAGAAGGATCTTTGATCAAATATTTAAGTAGATACTTAGGTATCTTACAGTCTTAGGCATCTAAATACTAAAGTCAACGTCAAGATCTCTTAGCCGTATGAAATTCTAGTCACTTTTTCCATTACTGCACTAGTCCAGTCTACGCTAAAGTAAACAGAAAACCCTTTACAATTTTTTTTATACATTATTAAAATAAATAAATGCCATGCACGTTTTTTTTAAATATTTTCTGATATTTAGCAAAAAAAGTAGGTTTAACGAAAAGTATTTCTTAATGAAAGTTTTGAATTTCCTTGGTGGCAGTGGATCGAGATAGCAGTTATCTACTTGGAAGAAGTTACACTTAGAAACCCACTTGTTTGGAACTATTAATGACTAAACTCTTTAGCGACATACATATTTAAACTTTTTACTACGGAATGGACCGGAATTCTAGTAATAAACAAATCTGATAAAAAATAGTCATCGTTTATTGATGAGTTTACAGATATTATTATATTTGATGTCATTTAGAGGGAGTCCATTAATCTTTGAAACTACGAATATAGTTAATAATCTTTGTAAAATAATGACGAATATATTTGATGTAATAAAGAAATAATTATTACGTAAATAAATACTTATTTTCCAAACTTATGTGCTAATTAACTTGAATAGTATAAATTATAAAATGAATACTTAATCGTTTAATAAAAGAATAATCAAAATCTATTCAGAGTGGAGTTAGGATACCTATCGCGCAACATATAAACAAAACAATCCAAAACGAATTAAAAGCCTGCTTTGTTTTAATAATTTAATTTTACTAATGGAAATACTTTTAAATTAAAGTCATATTTATTCATTGTAATTTATTGACATATTTATAACTCAACTATGATTTATAATAAATGATAAAAGAGTTATGATAAAAAGGGAATTTGACCTTTAGTATGACCAAATTATATGTTTCCTCTACTACGCCTTTTACGATTTCTTGTTCAACTAACACGAAGGATCAAAGGCTGGGAATGGAATTGACGTAAAAATAAATCTACTCTTTGTAAGCCTAAAAATGCGTCCTTCATAAATATGTTTTTGTCAACATTCAGCCGAATTTACACACATAAAAAAGATTGTATCAGACGTATGTCTAGATGACTGTTTATTTGATGTACCTACTCGTATATAGTCCTCTTAATAAAATATGAAGTACGTAGGTTTATTCATTATAAATTGTCATTGATAACTAACTTGTATATAAAAAGTCAACAAATTTCGTAAATGATTTTATACATTACTAGTTTATAGACGCATGTAATACGAGATGTCAAGAGAAAGTTGCCAGTGCCTAAAAAGTTTAACGAGTGTGAATTTAATAAAGGAACTAAATATTATGAGCTTATATCTTTATATTGTATATTAGAACAATAGAATTTGGTATAATTTCATGCAGACATAAAGATATTTGTAAACTAAATACTTCAACTGATTGATTGATACACAGCTTCTGGTAAATGATATCTGGTAAATTAACTATTAATACAGGATTCCTTAATCGTTAATTCTTATTTTGATCAGATAGATTTCAGAATCTAGAGAATATGAATTAAAGATTAGGTTCGGCTTGGACAGACCCTCGAGAAATAAATAGAGTATAATGAGACACAAAATACATCTAAACTACAGACCTTTTATTTATTTCTAAATAGATTTTAATTCTTGGTTACAATTAATTTAAAAAATATTTTATCTGATTAAAAAAACAGATAAAAAGTACAAACCGACTTTTCCACATCAATCGTTTAACATAAAAAAATAAGGCCAAACATAAGCCAACCCAATGGTTACTGGTTCGCGTAAGCTTTTACCGCCAAATTGATTGATCTATATTACAAAATTTTGCTTGAAATGTCCGAAACCCCTACAATCCAGATATATTGTAAAAACAAGAGAGAGCAAATCTGCTATCCCAGTGTATATACTCATATCTACGACATAGCTAACGTACAATACAGCTACCTATAGACGAAGATAGACTTTGTAAGAAGTTTTCTACAGGAGTACTTCAGTCTCACCAATTTCAATCACCAAGTAGCTTGCTTAGTAAAATGTGAATCGATTAAGGACTCACCTTTTTTCGCACTACTCTATAGCTGTTGGCCGCAAGTGGCCTTTACAGCTTTACCGGACGATAGGGGGCGAGTACAGATGGCATTCCAAACCCGCGGAAGGACTTATGGAAGTGCTAAAGGCCAATTATCGCCTGATTGATACGACTTTAGTCTGAAGGCACCTCTAGGGGTTCGCACCTCATCTCAGGCCGTCGTAATTTCGATGCCCTTTGAATTGTAGTGGGGATCGATCGGACTCTGTAATGCAATGACGCATATGAATATATGCTTAGTCCTCTGGAACACGAGCACATGAGCAATGCCAAGGGCGTCACACGATGATGTAATGTCTGTTCATATATATAGCCGACGATTAAGCCTCTAAACATTATATTACATTGGGACGTAAATTGTTTTTCAGTCTAGTGGTATAAAATAATTTTGTTACTATCCTCATCTACTTTTATTCTCTATATCCAATAAATGAATTAATATCCAAGAAACATATTTATATTGAAGATAATATTAGTAAGTAAATAATAGTGACAATATTGAATTCTTCCAATGCTCTTTACTTAGCGATATCGGGAAAATAACCGAAAGAATAGGAAAATGTTTAATATAACACGGGCAGAGTATTTGCATTTTTTAAACTCCAAGTCAATAATCATCTTCGAAACGAAAATAAATTTCTAAAAGTTTAGCGGTAGCGAAAAGTAAGAAAAAAATACTTCAAATATTGTTTTTGGGCAGAAGTCCTTCAAGACTCCCTCTTCCATTTTTTAGAAGATTATATAACCGAATAACAATCACTGAATGCGTTTTTTTCTCGCCATAAACTCAAATACACTCACCGATTGTTACTGCAACTGTTCTATGTAACCTTACTAAGCAGCTTGCTATGTAAGGTGTATTTCGTTTGAAGGGTGAGATGAAACCGTCAGATGTAGTTTTCCGTTCCGATTAAAAAAAAGGAAGAATGAATTAACCTATTCATAGACACAAGTACCCATAAAAATAAAAGAAGGCACTTTGTATTCAACATTATATGTGCATATTTTTGGATCTAATCATAATATGTAACAAAAATTCATTACAATCCCATATGTATGCATTGTAAGCAAAAAATACGAAAAGACAAATCCCACTGTACAAAAATTGTATACTTGTATAAAATTGCATTCGAATTTGATCGTCCCAAATTCCTACCAATTTATTTATATAAAACGTCTTCTCAGATATTTGAGACCATAATCTACAGAGTCCGAAGATTCTCATCCAATACGTGGCACTTGTGAAAACGCCGTCTTTGCAAAGTTTATAAAAGACCAGACACATGAGAATTCAAGATGCGAAAAGAATATCATAAATAAATTAATACTTATACATATGGCTACTGAAATTATAAAATAATCTCCTTTTTATGAGATGTTTAAAAGATCATCAAATACAGTATCAATACGACGTGGCACGCTTAAAACTAATCTGTGTTAACGAAAATAGTTGAAAATTTGGAAAATAGAAAAAGTAGTAAATAATAGTAAAAGTAAATAGTAGTATTTTTTTATTTTAAAGGTAATGCTGTTTAGTAAATGTGCGGTATTACAGTAATAGCTGTGTACGGTACGGTAGTTCTAGATCTGGTTTAGATCTAGTCTAGATAGTACAGGTTTATACAGCTCGTTAGAGATATATAAATATAGGTATAGCTATTAATGAATGAATTAACGAATTAGTTATTTATAGGTAATAATAGAATAGAAAATAAGTATGTACACATATTTATATTTACATACATATAAATATGTATACCTATTTACGTATGTATTTTTGGTAATATAGAAAAATATGAATATAATGATATATAAATAAATGAGAGCATATCTATTTATGACTAAACATATAGGATAATGTTGCCACCGTAGCAACAGTCAACATTAGCGAACCACTCAACGAAAGCTCAAGTGACAGTTAACAAAATAGCGCTTATATTCTCTGTCCTACAATATTACCATGCTATAGTAGAATATTATTTAAATTAGGCTATCTTCTATACAAATCAAGCATCAAGAATAACATTTCATGTTTCTCGTTAATCTGGCGACTTCCAAACGACCTTCGGCGTTCGGGCGTGGCTTCATTCTTCTCAACGTGACTCCCTTACTTTGCATAATTTAAATCCCGATTCGATTTTACATGTACGATGATTACTCAATATAAACTTTGTAATAACTATAACAAAATATATGACCACCTTATATAGACTTCTCATTATATATACGAAAACATAAAATTAGAATGTGGACTATCATGTAATGTAGCATCAAACCATTGGCGAAAAATTAAATAAATACCAGCAAGATGCGGAGAAGCTCTTGTAAGTTCAAGCATATAATGATACAGATGTAATAATCACCTGGACGATAATGTCAGTTGTGTATATAAAAACATAATAAATTTTTGTTGGATAGAGTCGCAATAACGTCTACCTACAAACCTTAGGACTTAAAAATATCACTATCTATTTGGTATCTTTAATACTTTGCTTCATTTATTTGTTTATAGTTGAGAAACTCAATACTATGGATAGCTATATTATTACCGAATATCGTATATACTAGGTATAGCTGTATAAGCTGTATTCCAGTCGGGCAGCATCACGGGTTATAACTAATATTTAATAACGAAGTGTCCCTTTTTAAGGTCACATATGGTTATTAGCATTTTTATTGGTTTCAGAGCGACCATTCCCAAGTTGCTGTCGGGTTTATTGACCGGTGGCTTCATCAACAACTTAATTAAAATCAAAAGTGTTGTAATGTCATAATCAAAAGTGTTGTAATAGCTTACTTTGTGCATTACATGCGACATCGTTTTTTTCTGTATACAAAAATTGCTACGTACTTTATGTCTTTGTGATATCTATTTTTACGTAAAATTTCATTAAATACCGTTCAACCGTCGTCATCTAGTCATTTAAAACAAAGACAGTGAGTCTAACCGACTTACTTTCGCAGCATAGCTCGCATAATAAATGCACTTTTACCAAGGAGTATTAGTTACAATAAAGTGTTTATATTGTACAAAATGTATAATTATTATTTTCAGAATACATTTCAACAAATTCATATGTAATCATTCTGACACACATTCATGGAAAATAATCATAAATACTTCATAACAGGAGTCGAAAAACGTAAAACGTAGATATGGATTACTAACTAAATTCAATGTGACAAATATTGAATTTAATCATTTTTTATGATATTCTTTAAATGTTAGTACGACTTAAAAACACTAATAGCGCACCCCTTTTTCGTCCGGGTTTTAATAACCGGTACCTATAAAATATACAGACTTGGTTCTTCGTGGTAAAATCAATATCGTATAAAATTTCATCAAGATCCGTTCAGATATATAGTCGTTAAAAGTAATAAATTGACACACAAACTTTTACATTTACAATATTAAATATGGATGGAATTCTAATAACAATGCTATTTAGGAATTTGCTGTCCTCATTCAAAATCTGCTATTTACCTCAAAATGTTAGTAGAGATAGATTAAATTGAATATAACTCAGATGAATTCTGCTAATTCCGAAATACGAATCTAACCTTAGATACTGTACCTCACTTGTACTATAGCTCTGCGTCAAACTCCCAATAACATAAAGAGAAACAGTTTCCTTCCATCTTCACATTTGCTAGCGATTGTAGGTATGAGAGTGCTTTCGTATTCAGCGAGTGCTATTGTCGAGGTGAACGAACTTTGTCAACACTTCTACAAAGTGCAGGGTTGTCACTTGGTCTGATCATAATCATTGGTGTGGAAAAGTAGTCGTTAGTAATGAAGACTATTGGGCCGATTGCTATCAATGTACTGTTTCAGGTTAGACTCCATATGAAATAAGACTTCGTTATTCTTAAGGAATTAATTTTAATAAACTAAGATAATAAGCTTATGTATACGAACAGCTCAATCTTGTTTTTTGTGTTCTTGCTACTATCGTAGTATAAAATCCACCAACTTGTCAATATGCGTTCCCGGAGGACTAATTGTAAGTGTAATTTCACTGCCTTATCTCGACCCTACAACCGAAACTATCTATAAAGGTGACTAAAATAGGTGAGACTTTTTAGAAAGTCTACCTTGGTAGATATCCTAGGTAAATATCGACAATAATTTAACATAAATGTAGTAAATTATAATTACATTCTTGATAGTCAATGAGTTTAAATTGTATAACATGAGTATAGACAAATAACAAATAATAATTTGACACAAATATAGTACATTTTAATTACATTCTTGATAGTCAATGAGTTTAAATTGTGTAACATGAGTATAGAAATTATTCTATAAACAATTAATATTGTTTATAACATTTTTTACATACAGTAGTCAATATTCTTTATACAGAATAAATGTTTGCAGTAGTGTTTAACATTAGGCGATATTGCGACAACCCTACACTTGAAAGTTCTCAATAGAGAAAAACAACTACGGACTGATGCTCCCACATCTTTCGTAGTTTTTATATGCCACCTATTTTTCAATATAGTACTGTGATATCTAAACGACTGTAAGGATTTTTTTACCTGTGGAAAAATTAATAAGACTCCATCCACCGAGGACGATCGAATAGAGGTATGGGATTTTTACCACCAACAAAAAAATCTTTTTGATGTACCAAGATGCGCCATTGTCGCAGATATGAAGTTGCGTTAATATCCTACCACAAAATTGTAAGGATTCCCTTCTAGTTTTCAAGAGAGCTCCACATTTTCTCAATGAAATGAAAATGTCCTTGCAAAAATGTCGAGGAAAATTATCGAGAAAGGAAATTTCCGACAAGTAATCCCTACCCAACTCTGGTGTCGCTACGCCTGAAATATTACATACATAGTCAATAACGGACGAGGAGAGGGTTTTATATTTATTGCACAATTATAAATAATTACACATTATTATGATATGACTTTAGTTTATGGTAACGTATTTGTTTGCATATATGATATACGGAAGAATAAATATTCAATCACATTCAATATTGTTTTCTGTAAATAGAAATATTGACATATTGTATTAACATATATAATACTAGCAGTAGCATACTATTTCAATGCGAATAGCATTGAAATTTAACAAAATATATAAATTTCAATTTAAAATGTAGCCTATGTGTTATTCTGATGCATAAGCTATATGTAAAGTAAAAGACTGTAAAGTTTCATCAAAATCCTGAACGGACTGAGTAGTTTTTGCGTGAAAGAGTAACAAACATCCATATTTACAAACTTTCGCAATATTATTAAGATTATTAAAATATGTTATCGACAACAATGCAGTTTTATATAAATCGCCAAAGTAGAGTTTGAACAAAATCGTCCGCATGTCTACTTCTGTCTTATCTACGACTAGAGGGTGTTGCCAAAACCTCTAATGGTACGTACACGCAAATGCTTGTACTTATATTTGTTTAAATATTAACCAAATTATTTTAACTTTATACATTTATACGTAAATATATAAATGTATTATTATTATTATTATTATCTTATTTCAGCCGTGAATCAGCTTATTTTGTAATATCTTTCGGCTCAAGAGTAATATCTACAATTTCTGACTACGGAGGCATATCATGGCTACTCCCATGTATTACGGGTTTTACATGATAACGTGATGTCACTAATGTGTTTAAGTGTGGTGATGGTTACCACTAACTATCAGGTGGGCTGTCAATTAGTCTGACATTCCAATCACAATAAAAAAGTAAAAAGTTAATTGTTAATATTCGAGAACGTATACAATTTCACGAAGAAACATAATAACGAAACCTATACGTAAGTTCGAACTAAGCTTCTTGGAAATCTTATATCATACAGACGATACTAAACTTCACCTTATTGGCCTCTAACATTATGCATTGTATAAAATACTTACACAATAGTCGGATTAGTAACCTAATAAAACGTCCACCAAATTTTCCTATACACGAGAAGCGCCTTGCCCCTTACAAAGTTACCACGCAAGGTCGTAATACTGTGTTGTGATTGGTTAGTTAAACTAGGTATATTGCGACGTATACAGTAATTGCCCGCTCATAAAACCGACCATTACAAAGATGACCACGGATACAGCAATACTACATAGTCCGCACCATTCCGACGTTTTAACATTTTATTGAGCTGACAATGCCAAGAGACATTTAAAATGAATCCAGAAAAACTTAATACGAATGTTTTGTTACATAAAAACTACAGAAAGCCCATGTTTGCATTTGCCTCGACCTCACTCGTTGTCCCATCGTTTACCCCCATTGTGTTGGCGTTGTTCATTGAACTTGTACTTTTTTTTCAGTACCTACCAAACGTTTGTATATAGAAACCTCTATTGAAGCAAGCAAATGATACGTGAAGCTGAAACGAGGTGCCGTTTAGACAAAACTAGAGTTATGAAGGTTACATAATGGGTTATTCTTCTAACTTCCTATGTTACGGGAAATACACCACGAGACAGGGTATACTGTCATGAAAATCATTATCGTTTTCACAGTTCATTTAATAAAGGATTTCATAGGCAGTTGTTGGTGAATTGATGGAAACTCTAGGCGTTTTGCTATAATATAGATCTACATTTAGACATTAATAGAATTGACTCATAATATTTTTATATTATTTAAATACGACATTTTTTTAAGGTTCAGCACCAAATAGATGAAAAGTAACGTAATAAAGTAAGTAAGTAAATATTTACGTGGCGACTTCGCCAATCAGTGCGTCTGTCACAGCGGTATTTTTCACCAAGTACCTACTACGTAACATAATATGGTATCAAGTTAAAGATTATTATTTTCCAAAAATGTTCTTGTATTCTTTATATGTATCAAATGTGAAAGTATAGTGTACAGAAAACATGAACCTTTCCATAATGTATTTATATAAACCTTACTAAACTACCCGTAACTTACAATTAGCATTATTAGTAGATATACAAGCAACTTTATTGAACCAATTTACAATGATCATTTTAATTGCCTGTACTGAAATGATAATAGGTTTAATAATTAAAATCTAAACCCCCATACATACATATATAATCGTCCCATTTATAGTCACACCTTGATAATCTCATTATTTGAAAAGCAACCTCTGATATAAATTAAAATATAATTACATCGACGTAATAAAAAGAAGATGTAGAAACTAATAAATAAGACATTTAGTCCGCGTATTAATACGCATTAAGATAAATTTGAAAACAATTTAATAGCTGCGAAAAATAAATTAAGATAAAGTAGCAATATAAAGCAGGAAACTTGGAAAAGTTAATTTCATCGGCACCTACCGAAATTTAATTAAGTTTCATTCCAAAGTATACCACAATAATCTTGTACATTGTATAAAAATATAATGAGCTGAGTTTTACCACAGAATAAAGACATAAAATTAATGCAGCACTAATATTGGTATTAGATATATTTACAATGATTGTTACATAAAATAATAACAAATATTATGATACTTTATATAAACAATAACAATATTATAGTAAAAATTATAGGTATAGGTATATATAGATATTTATATAGTACTAACACATACATCTTTATACATATTTTTGTACTTAAAAACAGATTAAACACTATTCATTAATTTTGAAAATAATAGATATGATAATTGTGTATCCCAAAATATTTTTTCTGTTATTAGAATAACAAACAATCTGACAGCCCACCTGTTGGTAAGAGGTAACTGTCGCTGATACCTATATATTATACATATACAGCACTTGCCATTACCATTTTGGAGGAATCTTAGTCATGCCTCTTATCCTGCTTTATCCCACCTCTCAACCAAAAAACAGCGTACAAAATAAGCTGTTTGTAGATTAAAATATGTGCGATGGAGATACTCAAGTATAAGACTTCTCACAAAGTCTACCTCAGTGAATAAATCTGTAAAGTTAATATGTGAAATCGAAATACACATGGGTCTTATTCTAAACCAAGCAGAAACAATCGAAATGTAAATTTAAAGTACTTGTAAATAAAGTAGGAAAGAAAACTTTGAAAATGGGACGAGAGGACAGAATAATGGTATTAGCAGCATTTATAATTTCGAGAAAGCGAGGCAAATTAATTAAGGTCACACACCATCATAAATTAGGTTGGCAAGTGACAAAAAAACGTCGTTGAAACTCAGAACGGTGGTCACGTTCGGCAACTGGGTAGCGAAATGAAAATAATTACACGTCAAATGAGTTGGATGACGGCTATTTAAAACGGTTTCTGGCCCGGGTGAGTTACGTAGCGATTAATGGCCCTCGTCAAGCGAAGTACCGGGTACCGAACCGACATTACTTTTAATTCGTTTTAGATATGTATCTAACATGTATTTGTGTATATACAAACAGTACACAAAAGTTTCATGATTAGACGGATCAAGAGTTACTTATCTACTAATTTATAGTATTCTGTTACTGATTTAGACACTTTTTTCTAATGATTACATTTGTAGAGAATTGTGGTTTCTCGTTATGAAATCTCAACAAGAAACAATACACTAAAACATTATATGTATTGCTTCTTTGTATGTAAAGTAACTACACACGACGTAATTTGATATAAAATAATCATGAACAGGATCTATTAAATGGGCATGTAAGAAGACCCGTTGCGGTATTCGACCATCGGGTCTATCTCTAGAGTTAAGTATCGATTTAAAAAATAAACGCTATATGAATTTTTTATTATTTTATTAAACTTTTACCTATCTATTAAATGTAAAATTGGATAATCACAGGAAAGTAGTCTTTTCTCGAACGCAGTGTATTGATTTCAAAATGTATACTAACAATGTAAGATACAGTAGTAGCTACCTATCATAAGGTTGCGTGTTATGAGTGTCAGAATGACAATGTTGTGCTGTACTGCAAAGGGGCATCAAAGGAAGTCGTTACAGTGTTATATGGAGCAACCAAACATTCCCAGTCCTCGTATAAAATTTAATAGCACACAGCAAAAGGAAACATATTCCGTTTTTAATGCAGCTTTAATGTCATATTCATTACAAAAAAATATATAAAATATTTTATGGCAACATTTTCGTTTGGTCATCGTGTCAGGTACTATATCATGTTGTTATATTATAATGGGTCTCTTATGATATGTATTACTTTAATTATATAAATGATAAATATTAACTTATTTTCTATTTATAGAATAAAGTTTATGAAAACGTGTGAACGTGTCTATTACTTATTGACTATGACCCTTAACCTGGAGTAACAAGTCAGTGATTTTTAACACAATTTACACACTTATAACTGTTCGCGATAAATAAGAATTCATTAAAACACTAGTCCATTTACATAAACGATATAACACAAAATGTATTCAATTAAAAGTGGTATGAATAACTGCCAGTTAAATATTTATGATCTACTTCCAACTTAAAACATAAAAGGCATGAGTTAACTTGTCATATTCAAAAAATCACAATAAATACTAATTAAAATATCTGTTAGAAATTATTATACGTAAAAAGAAGGAAAGGTCGAGTTCAAATAGCCAAAATATTCTTGGGTGTAGCTTTGTGTATAATATATACATATATATACTTTTCTATATGTTTGTATGTCTAAAATATTAACCTAAATAAAGAAAAAACAGAAATATTAACCATGACAAAGGCGGGCAGCTAATGCAAAAATAATTAAACGACTTTAAAGGACTTTCTAGGATTTACCTTCTAACTTTTTTAACGCATGACTATGACGAAGAGAAGTTTTCTCGACTTTACTCCTCAGAAGGATAAACTGCCATCCAAACTGAAATTAAACTTTTAACGCCCGGGTGTTAAAACGATAAAATCTATTTCTTTAAACTGTTATTTAAGTCAATTTTTCAGATTACAATACGATAGTTGAACAATAAAAAAATGACATTTACTTTCAAACGTATGCTTTCAATTGTACATCATTAAGTACTTGTTTTTTGTATTTTTTTAATGGTAAGCAACCCTTTATTAAGTAAAATTGAATTTATTTAGTTAATCTTTCTTGTTACAATCAATACGGTTTAGAAAGATATTAATACAATTCTTAATTAATTTTGTCATGGTTGAACTAGAATTTACTTGCTATTATACTCTTTAGTAAAGTCGACATTTTCTTTTTTGCTATAACACCACACTACTTATTTATTAAAATATTGTCTACTTTATGTATATACTGCATAAAATGCTGTTATTTCTCGACCTACAATCTGCAAATTAATGAATTTGACTTAAAAGGCGCCCTCTTTAAAAATATGATCTATGATATCACGGATACGGATATACTGTTTTAAATTTCTAATAAGATATATCAAATTAAATACCGTCGGACTGAGAATTTTGTCTTTTGACAGTTGGTTAAACGCTGAGGCTGTACTTTTCCATCTAACTTTTTACTACGTTTATGTAAATTTCCACTGGAACATGCATATTTCATATAATAAAACCTATGACAACCTAATTTGAACTCTATGGCAACAGTTCATACTTTTCTATACTCTGAAGTTTTCAATGGCCCTGAAACTACCTAGGCATCACAGAACAGCTTAACATGGCTGTATAAGGCTCAATACGTATTACTAATTTATGAAACAACTACTAACAATGTTACGTATAACAGAAATAATTTAAACCGGCCTTGTAGTGATTCATGATGCAGGTCGCTGCGACAGTTGAAAAAGCTTTATAATACCTTGTAATATAACATAAATGTTTTGACAAAGCCAAACACGAGTACAGCAGTAGGTACATGTTATTTACTCGCAATTAGGAAAATATTGCGAACGTGAATACCTACTTGACACATAATAACCCAAAAAGGTAAATTGAAGTAAGTTTCTGTACCTATAAAGAATAGCTTAATATGACATCTTAAACCGACTAATCTATTACTTTCTATTCAATTCTCATTTTTCAATTTTCATACAATTTTCCAAAGAGTCATACTTAATAGCCTTTTAAGTACATTAGTTAAAAAACAATAAATTTTCTTTCTTTTCATTTAGTTACAGGTATTTTAGTAAATTACTGAAAGAGATCTGCTTAATTGTTGATTTATGTAAAAAACTGACTTTAAAAATACATTACATATCTACATTTTCTCATTTTTCATTTGTCCAACCAAAGAAAACTACATTAAATTCTACTGAACTACAAAAAGTTAAATGCAAGAGAACTATCTTGTGTTAAGTAGAGCTTACAATTATTTCTTTCGTAATGAACCCATAGCCAAACTTCGACAGACAGACAATTACTATTATAAATCAGTTCAGTGAAGAGCCGTTCAAGGTCTCGAATAAGATAATATTATCATAGGCTAACTAACAAGCTCGTCTTATTTGTTTCATTATTATTAAACGAGCAATCGACAGAAGACGCGATCGACGCAACGCAATAAAATTAGGCTTTATCCCGAGCGGACGCAGTGAAAGCGACAACATGACGCGACGGGGGAGGGGTCGCCAGCCCGACCTACTTTCACATCGGTCCCTTACCCGCAACCCTACCGCAGTTCGAAGGGATGCCACAGAAGCTTTACTATCGCCGCGTCTCCACCACCTACAGACAGCTGCGAGGGAATTCACACTTCAATGTAAAGCTTGCGAAGTGGCAAGAAAAGCGGCCGCCGTTAGCAATAGAAAACGGGCGCGTGCCGATCGATAGACGAGAGGAACGCCGATACCGACTCTTTCGAGAAGAAATGGGATCACAATTAGTGGCGACGTAACTCGGTTACCGGCCTCGAGTGATTGATGCCGCTCCGCGCCTGGAACTCATACACGCGCTAACTAAACCAATTTATGGGGAGGCATTGCATACTCACCAACCCTAAGCATTTCAAATTCCAAACTTTGTATTCAAAGAACGATTGTACGTTTAGAATGGATGAGACTGTGTCGAGTGATTGTCTCGCATTTCAATACTGAAACAACGAAACAAAGGGATAGAAACGATAAAAACATTTTGGGACGTAAAGTATCTACGGCATATTTACATAACTAAATTGAACGTCGGGATATTTCATTAAATTAAGAAAGGAATTGAAAAACTTGTGCTTCTTTCCGGTGCCTACTTTGCTACACCCACACTTTATACAACAGCATTAGGAAAGAGGAATATAAAAAGTTTTAGCCGCCTTTAAAATTCACCCTGGCTTCATGATACATCTCATTAGATTCCCCTTCAAACAATATACGTTGTGTCGTAACAACGTTAAATCAGATGAATTATAAGTAGAACAATTTGGACAAAATAGAGGAGAATAAAACGATTTCGCAGCATTACAATGGAGGTGAACGTGCGAAACGTCAAAGCGAAATGAACTTTCAATGAAAGAGACAAAGTGTTCGATCGGCCAAGGTAACTTAGGACTCACTCCAACTCCGAGATTGAGAACTTCCAAGTAGCCGTTTAGTTTCTCGATCGTACTTTGTACGTGATTGAAACTTGTACACGGCTGTAAGTAATACAAAAACAACTTACCGCAGCTGTGTCATAATCTGCGCCATTTATTTTCGCATAATCGACGTATTAAACTGCGTATGACAAATGACAACAAACAGAACAACAAACTAAGTTGTTTTTATAGTATTATATACTAACTGTGCCCACGGTGAAATTTGCTTAATTAATTAATTACTTAATTCACGCATGAAATTTATAGCCATTGTTATTCTGATAGCTATATTATTGTAAAGTTTAATAAAAATCAGTCAGTAGTTTTTTTTTGTGAAAGAGTAAGAAACATCCATCCATCAATCTATGCATCCATACTCACACACTTTCTTGTTTATAATATTAGTAAGAAGATACATACCTGTGCAGATATTTGTAACTCTAAAAATAAAATTCCTATTTTTGGCTTTCGTACAATGTGTGTTTGATAGACTATTTATTATATATATTTATTTAATAGAAACAGAAATTTTTAATTACATGAGAAAATTTTCAGTATATTACGTCGTATCGTTATATTATGATATACTCCAAATACTGAGTAAACGTATTAATTTATTTCTTCGCTCTTCAATCACTAAAGTCTTTTATAAATATAAGCTATTTCCTTTTTATGTACATAGGTATTTGTATAGTTAATGTATCAATCTTTATATGAGGATACATGATAATAATAGTATAGTAAACGGAAACCGACATAGATCAAGTAGCTACGTTACTGATGCAAATATGCCAATACAGAGCGTTAACGTATGATCAAACAAGGATACGAGGCAATAACACTCCATAACATAATTATGTATTTGTTGCAACAATTCCGTGAATTAATACGGTTATTTGTTAAATACATAAAGTGCATTTTGATTTACAATAATACGAACAATTCTCTATTATTGTCTTTATTTTAATTACGGTCCTATCTAAGCCAGCGACTTCGTACCCGTATAAACTTTTTGTTAGTAAATTTATTGGAATAAAACAAACACTAAATATTAAATGAACCTTACCACGGTACATTAGTAAAAACCACAACTGAAGAGATTTAGCCGATTCTGAGATTAGTGCTGATAAATGCACAGAAAATTCTAATAATTATTATGAATGAATTCTTTTACATTGAATCAGTCGTCTAATAAAAGATAAAAGTATATCTCACAAATCTTCAAAGTACAAACCGCGGCCAGTTAAATTTTTATTTTAGACCATACATATCTTAATCACCAAGTTTCTCACAGAAATTGTCTGTCATAATAATTTTGTATTGTATTAGTTAAAAATACTGAATATGTTTATAACCGCTGATATTTTTGAGAGAAAATGAATAAATTATAACTATTTTGTATAGAATACATCCGTACATAGTCCATCCATTACAGTTGGTATATAACTATAATCTTGAGTGGCGGCCGAGTATTTAGTAGTATTTACTTACTAAACTAGTACTGTAGGATGCCTTCCAACATCTGAAAGATAGCTTGGCTCATTTGTAAAAGAATATAGCCTTTTATTTCGTACTCTCTGCTCTATAGTTGTAATAGTCTGACCTAAATAACTCCAAAGCACCTACTAAACCCGCCCCTGGCTAATAGACGTTGCTATCCGCTTCCTATAATTGACATCCGAGCCATGTATCTTAAATTGGATAAGTTGTTTAGGCTGTACCTAAGGCCGCATCCTAAACTTAATTATATTTTAACATTAATGAACAATGTTACCAATTTGGGAGCATTTCCCCATTTGAGGAGGGATTTTATGGTGACACAGGAAAATTTAAGTTGGGACAATTCTAGTAGTAGAGAAAAAAAAATAAGAGATTGAATACAAGCCTACTGAGTAAAACGAGCGAGGTATATAAAAAGGCGGCCTAATGAAAAAAGAAACAAGAATTGAAGAACTGTTCAGAACAAGCGGCCTAAATAAAAATGTAGTCTGTCAATATAACATACATCTTTATAGGGATTTTTCTTGCTAACTTTTATATTGGAGGAATTTGGGAGAAATACCTGACAGTCATCTGGCAACACTGTTGATGAACAAGAGTCCCGCAACGTGCCATCGGCACCGGTTACGCAGTTTAGTCGCCCTCGTTTTAGCTTAATCAAAACTCAATTTCCCATCTTTAGTTCGTCGGTTTGAAAACAAGCCCTTTTGGCGTTGAAACTTTATGTCTTCGTAATTAATTATATAACTTTTGAAACTGTAATGGCATGCACACGTGCTGGGAACATCGCATAATATGTTAATGTTAGTTACAACATTATATGAATTAATTTAACAAATATATAATATGTTTTCCCTTCAATTATAATTATATCAATAATACATGGCCCCTTGTTAATAGAAACTATATTTAATTTATTTTATTTTTTTATGTAACCGGAAAAATATATTTTATATCTCCGTATAGTATAATTTCTGTGCCATATCTCACTTTCCTATCGAAACCCAGTTTACAAATAAGTTATTTTGAGGAGGAACAAAATGGATGAAGCTACCCCGCAGATGACTTTGTACAAAATATACCTCTGGTAAGACAGTTCAAAATTAAGATACAATACGATCCATTTTTATCTAATCCTATCGATCTTTGAAATAAAAAATAGAATAATTAGACATAACTGTATTATAGTAATGTATTCTATTTTAGTTATATTACTTATCTGTTTCATTAAATATGTACTAACATCTACATTTTCAGTAGACTACTTTCCGATCTGATTACCTTGTGTACTAAAGTAAAGAAAATTGGCAGTAAAATGCGACCACCCTATCTCTCTTCGCTTGCTGCCGCGCGCCGTGGTCTATCTCAGTGACTTCGACAAGCTGGACCTACCTACATTATTTTTGTATAGCTGATTGTATCTTCAACGTAATAACAAAAAATGCTATTCAATCTTATTCAAAGTAATTTATATGCTGTATAAATAACCTATTATATAATAAAGCATATATCAAATTTAATTGACAATGTAGAAATTTGAGGAAAAGTAGCTATGTGTGTAAAATGCTTAATTTGTAATTGATATATACGTTATTTAATGAGATATCAGCTAGAAATAGTTTTATTGAGGACAAGTGAGAATTTTGTTATATTGTATTATTTTTAAAACTCATATCTTGTTTACACTATTTTTAACCTACATATGTAAGGTACCTATAGGAATTTCATGCAGCCATTGTACACTACTGAACTGTATTGAAAATTTACAATTTTTTACAACAATTGTCGTAAAAGACGTAATCATAGTATTAAATTTTCATTCATAGTTGAGAAATATTATGTTTCACTTGTTATTTTATAGCGTGAAGTAATTACATTGTTTATGTGTATATTATATATCATTCATTCATTCATAATTTAAGAGCTACGCTCTTGTCGGTGGAGCTCTTGCCACTTATATATCATAGGTAATTTAAAACGTTTTAAGTTGCGTCAAACAATGCCAACGTTTTGCCTAACAAGCTAACTGGTAAATTTAAATAGTTTAATGTTGACCAAGCAGAATGTAAATGCAAATATATAAATATTTCACAATAAAAGTAAATTCTCACTATATTACTTAGAAAATCTGCGTTTTATATCACTACTGGTCATTAACATAATTATTACAGGAAATACTTATTGTGTAAAATCATCTCGATTATATTTACATACAATAAAATCGTCTGTTTCTTTTTAAGGCTTGCTACCTTTTATTGAAAAATATTTATTTATTTATAAAATTTCGTGCTCTCGGTAAATATTATAATGCTGTAATACAAATTATATATATATATATATAGCCTAAAATATACTGAAAAAATAGTTTTTTTTTTCTTTATATATTTATTTTTTGTATAATTGGAATCATGCTTCGTATTTTTTAATTTCACTACCATATCTCGACCATTCAAAAATATAGCTTACAAAGCAAGCTGCTTGATGACAGAAATAGGTGAGAGACAAAATCACGCAGTCGATTTTTTAAAAAGGCTATTCGCTTGATTATAGCCATAGATGGTGTCTACAAATGTAACGCACACAAAGTCGCAGACGTAGCTAGTCAAGAATAAATAATAAGTAGGTACTATATATAGTATACCGTCAAATACCGTGACAGAGCAACGACTTTGACGTCAACCAAACTGGGTCGGGTAGCACACTCGACCCGGAACTAGGTCCTACTTTAGTTGAAAACGACGAATTCGCCAGATGCTTGATTTTTTTTGAAAGATCAGCGCAAACGTGAAAGTGGGAAAATTTTCTTTTAAAACTAAAATGCATTGCCTTTTAGACGTTCGAAGACACCTTCGGAATTTACTTAAAGTTTCGAACTTTTAATTTATTGAAAATGATATGTTGTCACATATGTTTTCTTTCATTTAAACTCGTGCGTTACGTAAAATATGCGATACTTAATAAATGTAAAAGTTATAATTTATTACTCAAATGTATTTTATGTCTACTTGTTACTGAGACTAAAGTAGTTTCGTTTTAGTAAAATCACTTTTTCAACGTATTTTCATTGAGTCCATCATTTGCTGAGAATGAATCTGTGTCTATAGATTTTTTATGACTTAATTTCAGATCAGATCTTAATAGAAATAAGCTACCTGTTATTTAAAAAAAGCAGACATAGTCGGTAGTTACAGCTAGTATACTAAATAATAAAATCAAACTGAAAACAATACAGCAGTACTGCATTATTGCACAGCAGTTTCGACTATACGAGTATGGTATATATATACCCACTTAACTTAACACAATCGCAGTAGTTGCGAGGTTCTTATTATTCAGGAGCTAAGTTCGCCTGCGAACTTCCGCCATTCGTTTCAATATTTGCTGCGTTACGTAGAAGTAATGCACAGTTTCTACAATGAGAATTCTTAACATTTGTGCATCTTTCATTTATACCGAAACTCTTTAAGTAGATTTCTGCAGATCACATTTTACTTTCATTAATTATGTACATATATTTTTATTCATATTCTACAATGATGTTGTGAAAATAATGATCAAAACTAGGTCGACCTTTGTAAATTTGGGACATAAATTTATCTGTGAAGCAGAGCAACACATCTAAAAATAATCTTTCCAAAGTAAACCATGCATGAATCGATAGCTAAGCCGCACCTAGTGGAAAGGGATTTACGAGTTTAATTGTAATTTTACACTAGAACTAAAACAATTTTCAATTACAAGAGTAAATACTTACCCGTATATCTTTAGATTATATGCTCTATTTCACTGTCTTTATTATAGATTTTTACTAGATTACAGTTCGTCGTTACAATTATGGTTTTGTTAACTTTAGGAGTTTTCAAGTTAAAGAAACCTATGTAAACTAGCGTGGAACACAATATGTATAATAATATATTGAACATGATTAACTCCAGATGGATATAAGATACTATAAGGTGCTACTCTAAATTATAAGCATGCCTACTACGGGGCATAGCATGTTAGCTATATAACAATTATATACAAACATGTCACATGCGTAATATAATAATGATTAGCTAAAATATTGAAAACAATGAAAAATCCACTCTAAGTATTAATAAAGTCTATATTTATACATTTTTATTTTTTTTACTTAATTTTATATTGTAATAGCTGAGTGTATATTACTATGATAAAGTAATATCTCTTTTCAACTTTTCCATTGCATATTAATAGGTCCTTATATTGAAAACTACTAACACAGTTCATTAATTCTTTACAGTGCCTACTATAGCCGGCAGATACATTAATGTAAGAAAATATTAATAATTCGGAATGAAATAAAAAGGATAAAACTATTATTATTGTAATATCTAATACAATGCACTATGTAACAGGGAGTACAAATAGTATTAGTAGCACCTTACACTAGGTATATACCATACGTTTGTGAATTATGTAACGATTTCATTTCTGTGAAACTAAAGTAGGTCACTAGTTATAAATATTATATTTCTTAACTATTTCCATTGTTATTTTAGTTTTCGATATGTAATCGAATCGAACAAATGTAACATAGATTTATTTCTATAACTGATATCTAAGCGATTCCTTTCTCATTTTTCTGTCAGACCCGTGTTGTTTTCCAAGTTGGTAATTGAAAACAAAGTTTCTTTTTATTATTCTTTACTTATTTGATTCAATTTTTTGTTTATATATTGAACGGACTATATTTAGATATACCATAATGTAATATTTATTTAATATAAAAAAACTGTCTTAACGAGAATTATCTCATATCCATGTGATTTAGATAATTTCATGTTGAAAAAAATTATTGTTTCAAATTATGAAGGTGCATCTTATATGTATGTACATTTCTTGTCTTATTACTCAAATCGAAATGAATTAATTCACTAATGACATGACTAAAGTTTCTATTAATTTTCAAATAATTACCAAAAGAAAAAAGAGATCGGTTCGCTAGTTATCCTTGCAATCGATATGGTTATTAGGATTTGATACAAAATTTAAATAGACTATCTTGTATTTATGGTATAAAATATACTTATATGTGGACGTGTGGCGTGTTGATTTGTTTACGACAGAAATAAAAAAGGATGTAATTTAGAAAACTTCTGTGTGATAATAAATCCCATATTTCGGTCGAAACCACTTGAGACGAGTTACAAAAATAGATACAGTAAACGTAGTTTACACATATGTATAAACTGAGGTTTCTGACACTTCAACTCAAGTAATCTATGAGAGACATAGTACATAGATAGGAAAATATAACTAACATCAAATATTTTACACAATGATAGTAAATAGTGAATCAATGCAATAATAATAATAATATATTATGTATATCAAAATATAACTAATATACCTATATTTTTTTCTTCTAACTCTATAGTTGGTAAAAAATAAATTAAATCACATACAAAGATCTGAACTATGTAATATGTTTTATGTAACATTATATTACATGTTATGTTATCTGTGATCTGAACAGAACATTACAAAATGTTGTAAGGAAACTATAATCTAATAAATATAAAACTATACTACATAATCTGTGCCTGCGAATTTGTTTCTAAACCGATTCGAAAGACACAAAGAAAAAAAATTGGAGCTGACTACATTACTGAAATTGAAAAACAACATGGTTTAGCCGTTTATAAGATTAGAACGCGCAGTCAAATTGATAACAATTATAGTTTTGGTACGTAGTAAATACAGAATGCGCTGATAAAGTCCTCAATTACATTTTTCTAATATATCTTCTTATCTTACATATATTTCATGTACAACAGCCGTCAGCTATATTTTATATAGCTGATGTGATATATATCATATATGAAAGAAATACAGAATAGTTACGTAAAATGAAAGCTGCTAGTTACTATTTAAGGCATCATTAAAGAATGCTTAGGCGTTGCCAAGGAGACGATGCGATTTGGGTGGCCGCCAACGAGACATAAGCTTTTGAAACCATCAGAGATTGCATACTTGACAACGACCTAGGTATATCATCTAAACTCATATTATAAAGAGCAAAGATTTAATTTTGTCTATCTAATGATTTATCGCTACATGAAAAGTATGATACCCAGGATGAAAACACTGAAACAAAAAAATATGAACAAAATTTGGCAGAATAGACAGCCTCTGTGGTCTAACGATTTAGCACACGGTAGGTTTATATTTTTATTCGTCTCTGTACGGGTATACTGTATTATGTATTGCACACATAATACAGTACATCCATACAAAGATCCGAGGTGGGTAGCTAGTAATTGATAACTAGAAAAAACCGTATTAAAAAAAGACACCAACCAAAGCTCAGATACCTCCTAGAAACCTACTATCTAACTTAATATATGCCATTCTCATGTCATAGTGAATCTAACAAAAGTACTCCGAAACGGTGTCACATATTGTTATGAAATGTTGTGTCTGTATTCAATAGGTCTGAGAATTTTTGTTTTATTCGACACAGAACCCTATATTTTCATCCTTCAACCATTAACTCCTACTTTTTAAATACCCTAATTTTTAATAACATTCCCTAAATAAATATAGATGAGTATAGGTACACCTAACATAATACGAATGTGGTGCGGTGTAAAAAAAGTTTTAAAAAGTACAAGTAGGAATAAAATATAAATAATGATAAGGATAAGTATTTTGTTGTTTTAAAACTATTTCTACTTTTGACATGCAACTTGTTATTAAATTCTGTCGGTTCTACTGAGAATAAGATAAAATACCTACCTACAAATATTCAACCATTATATATATAATTCATCTCTACTAATGTATTATACATTATAAAAAGAAAGAGGTACCTACTCATAACGAAATAAACTCTAAAACTGCACCGATTGCATGAAAGGTACATTACTGTGGCGCGACAGAGAGAAAGAGAGATGCTATTATGTTAATATATGGTATACAAAACTCACAAAGTTATGAGGCGTAGCCACGGCGGGCCATTAGTTAATTAATATGTCGATTACATACTACAGTAATAGCACGGATATATTACACCGTAGTCATATCCTTTATTGACCTTTTAAAATATTCTCTACAGTGAACTGTCGTACAAGGTCCTGCGTGGGCTATTTCTGTCATAAAATTTCACCTTTCGCATTCTCAACGTATTGACCCATTATTTACTAAGTTAAACGTGCCTGAGAGTAGTAGTTTTTTTTTTATAATATAGGAGAGAAACAATATTGCGACTCACCTGATGTCAAATGATTACTGCCGACCACGAACGGGTGTTCATGGGCGGCGGTTATCACTTACCATAGCAACACCAGGGGATTTGCAAGTGCATTGCTGTCCTTTTAGATAGTAATAAGCTCTGTTCTTGAAAGTTTCAATATCGTATAGGTTAGGAAGTAACATTGCTGGAAGGTGATTTCAGAATGTGGGTGTGCATGGCAAAAAGCCTTCTCAAAAACGCGCTATGGACGACCGCCGTTCATATAGATAATTAGGATGGTATTTTAGTGCGATGGTGATATTCAATAGCTGCTAATAAGCCGAATAATTTCTCAGAACACTCCGCGGTAGAAAATGCAATGTTTCTTCTCAAAGGCAATCGGTCAAATTTATCACAAAAACGTGGTAACAAATGATTCTGGATACTGGCTGCTCGGTTCTTAATGTGGTCAAATGGAAGTAGGAATAATATTCCATATGCGAC
Source organism: Achroia grisella (assembly GCF_030625045.1). Taxonomy (NCBI): domain Eukaryota; kingdom Metazoa; phylum Arthropoda; class Insecta; order Lepidoptera; family Pyralidae; genus Achroia; species Achroia grisella. The sequence goes on along the minus strand of NW_026712655.1, from coordinate 1,720,742 downwards.
CGGATCTTGTATATAAGTGATAGCAGTCGCGAAATAATACTCTCTCACTCTACTGAGCCCACCTGATTTTGTAAAGAATCATCCTCGTGGAGACGTCTGCCTAACATATTTCAATCGCCAAGTAGCTTACTTTGTTTTTCAATTGAAAAATGAGATAAAACAGTGAAAATACAAAATATGAAGGCATGACAACTTGGTAGTACGAAATAGCAACTCATAATAATACCACTGGCGCTACATTATGACGTATTTGCTGTTCATGTATAGGTGTCAGTATCACGTATAATCAGGTAGTCCGTGTATTTATTTATAATTACGATTACATAAATAATATAGAATTTTGCGTAGAGACAACATATACGGGACATTAAACTTGAACTCATAATTCTCTGGAACATCGACCATTTTACATACTCTGCAAAACACGCGTACTTCATAAATCACTAGGAGTTTCTCAGAAACTGAAAGGCGCAAGATAGAAATAAAGTGGATATACAGCAATTTTTAATATCTTTGAATTCTCAAAGGACAGAAAGCTACTTTCTGAGTTACTATATCGCTTTTACTTGCTTCTTATATAAAAATAATAACAGTGTAATAATGTATTCAGTAAACCTTTGGAATTGTAAATTCATTCATGAGCTTTTATAAATGAATGAATAAATATTTAATTTCGATTAGACGACAATAATTCATGCTCGAGGACGGCTAGGGAATCGCTAGAAAATAAGGTTTATCCGTATCATTTACTAAAACCCTTTGGTCTTTGAATTTGCCCGACAACTTGACAAGGCCAAAAGTACACTGATTAATTTTTCGAGATTTTTCACCCACTTTTCATTTTAGTATGTTACTTACTCTGAAAACGGTTCATGAAAACCTTGCATATATATATATATATATATATATATATATATGTATAGGTACACCCTTGGAACACATAAAAAAGATATTCCTTTGTTTTCACGTTTTACTTTTTAAATTAATTTTGTACTAGCTACTCGCCCCGGCTTCAGTTCAGACAGTACACCAAATTTTAAATGGTAACCGTCGCCAATATATATGGACAGCATTACAGACCTCAGAGAACCAAGATGTCATGCATACCTTGTAGTTTTACGCCTTTTCTTACCCTTCTACTGAAACACATCTCACACTGTTAGATGCTTTGTACAAAGTATATCTCGCTAGACATTATAGCGGGTCCAGGTAAGATCCGAGTGGTCTTCCTAAAATACATTGTGTCAAATTCCTAGTGAATTCGCCACGATATGATGGCCTAACTGATCTAACTTGTTGCTTATCTTACCATCCTTCAAAGAAATTGTTAGCAGAAACATTAAACATTCATACAAAAAAAAATACTTCGGAATCCCTAATACCATAAAACCTGCAAGATAGTGACGTTCAAAAAGAAAATTCTAACATTAAACTAATTCGATATATCAACATTCAACTCAAAGCATGGAATCTGAAACATTCTTTATATGACGTAGGCATCCATTAAAAAGGTATTTTCGGTAATTCCCGTAGGAACGGGAGATCGTAGGATACGCGAGGGTGAAACTGCGCGAGGATCTCTTGTTCATATAAACCTAGATATCTGATAAAATTTGTGTTACAAATAAATATTAAAATCATTAAAATATAGCGACATTTAAGAGCATTGGAATATTAGTGGAGATATAAAATATCACATCAAATCACAACTAGAAATTGATACTCAGTTATATACTATTTATTGGTATTTAATATATAAATAGATAACAATAATAATAAATAACCTAGGACAATTCACGCCACGCTATCTAGACCCAAACTAAAGGACAACTGATAAAAATATTTAAATGCCTTAAATACGTAAATAAAAATAAATTAATTGCATTTGTGTAAATTTTCATGAATATGAAATTTCATGAATATCAATAGTAGAAAAATTTCTAATGTTATTTATAAATTATATTTTATTTATGTTTTTCATAGTTTCAGATTAATAAGAAATATTCAAACTAAAGTATTTTATGTTTTGTTTTATCTCAAAATGTTTTATTATATCAGCTAAGTCCATAAAAGAAATTCTGATTATATTAACAATGTCATATTTATTTCCTTATTATGTTTTAGAAGGGACGTAAAAAGAGAAATAAAAATAAACAAATGAAACCTATAAATTGTGCCGTATTCTTCTTAAGTGTTCCAATATTGTAAGGACATTTAATTATAGGTAATAAAACAGGATACAGAGTACCCAACCGATTAAAAATAAACTACAGAATTGTTCTGTAGACCGATCAGATGTTCCAGTAGACATTTAATTGAGGTTTACTATGGACGATTGGATGGCTACGAATAAAACGCTTTCTATTTACATTGAGTTAATTTATAAATATTAAAATTAAAATATGTTATTCTTATTCCCATAAATAAATTAAACTGTGCTGTGTTCTTTAATTCAGTAAATAAATAAAAGATTATGTAGTCAAATTAACAGTTTTGTTCCCTTAGTTTTTGTAAGGGATTTATTCAAGGAGAGTTAACTACTACTATACTACACAATGGCCAGACGATTGGATTATTCACTTTATTACTCTATCGATATGACATCGATAATATAATTTTATGTTAAATAGAAGACATACTCGTATTATAAAACCGATTTGTATCTATCTGTCTATTTGTTGCCTGTTCGCGGTTAAACAGCTGATCGATTCATAAATAAATCCGGTGTGAATATCTTTTGTCTAAAAAAAGCTAGCGCCTACAAAGTATAGAGATAGAATTTAATATAAAAATCTAAATGTGTTCGTCATAGAACACAGAGTATAATACAAGTACCTATATTGAAATATAAAGATAGACCCAAGTCAAGATATTCTGAACCACGTACCACATTAGTATTCTGAAATATGCGTGTAAACATTTGTACTCTGGTTATAAACGCTTACTTCTTTATTCGACTTGTCTTCTTGATATATACTAAAAAAGAATGTGGTTTTGTTATAAATTCAACTGTCCCCCTTATCGCACGAAGGTACCAATTTATTTACCATCAAAAACATTAATTAAGTATCCAATTTGAATAAGCAATGTTCAACGTCCTTCGTACACGCTACTGAAATTTGAGTTAAAGGACTTTTGCAAATGATGAGAGCGAACGAAATATGAAAACCATATATATTTATAAGGAAGGATATTTTGTTTATTTAAAATATTCTTCCTTAGAAATATATAGTCCATCAGTTAATACTAATATTACAAATACAAATGTGTGTTTGATTGTTACCTAACGACTAAATGAATTAAATATAATTTGACCTGTTTTAAGTAGGTAATTGAAGTAGGAAATAAGCTTACTTTTATTTTTTTTATACTACGTAGGTGGCAAACAGGCATACGGCCCATCTGACGGTAAACGGTTACCGTAGCCTATGGATGCCTGAAACAATCCTGTAATTTCTCTGCCTTGTTGCACCCACAGATCACAACCATATTGGTTGATTGACTGGAATAACTGAAACTAAAGAATATACTTTTTAAAAATTCTACCTTGTTAACATGGACTTTTGATTATATAACAACGGACGGACACAGACTTCCTTTAATCTCAAATAAAGCAGAGGAAGTCGCTGGTAATCTAGTCTAGGCTAGTCATGGTATCAATTGTTATGGGATTATAATTTGATTTCGGCCACAAGGAACCCTGTGTATTCTATTCTTGTTTGTCCAAAATACAATTCGTATTAGGCCACAAATAAGAAATCATTTGCACCCGACCTGATTTAGGAAAGTACCTTCACTTACCTTAATTAGTCCCCTTAAAAATTAAACCTGTAACCTTATTTACGCAAATCAATATGCTACCAGAGCGATGCGACTAATATAGAAAATACATCCACGATACTGCTATAAATATGAAAGTGTGTTACTATAAATATGACAGTTTGCGTTACGAGGACGGAAGCCATAGGCTGTCTTTTATCAAAAAAGCAGACGAAGTCGCGGGTAATAACAAGATTATAATAACAAAAGTTCTATGATCTACCACGCTATATTTGTTATTCACAACTGTAGTCGGAAAAAAATTGCATCATTTCATTATTTAAAAAAAAACTAGGTCATATGTTAAGACGATACATAAATATTTAAGTACATATTAATAATTAAGTACAAAATTTTACCCTATTACTTATAAACGGTAGTTGGTCACTAATTAAGGTTTTAAACTTTCTTTTATATTTAACATTTGCTTGTTGATTACCGAGTAGCGTGATTTTTACAAATTAAGTTTATAATAAGTAGCTACCTGTGACGGGCGCGTAGTTTTTTGATATAAAATAACAACAATATCTTATTTTAATCCCTTTATTACACCGTCCAATAAACGCACAAGAAAAAAATATAAAAATAAAAAGTAACACATGTAAAAAGAAATAATAAAAATAAGTATTATACTATAAATAAAGCAACGACATACAATTTACTAGTTAACATTTTTATGTAACTGGAGTTGGTACAAACAAGTTAATGACTCACCAGATAGTAACCGTTGTATGTAATAATATACACCTGCATAATCTGTAATTTCACTGCATTATCTCACACTTAAACCGAAACACATCTTAAGCAAGCTGCTTGGCAGCTGAAATACATTATCCAGAGGTAAGAGGTACCCCTACAGATAGCTCTATACAAACTCTACCTTGGTAAATAGATTTGACAAATTAAAAATCTAGTGTTTATTATTCTAATTTTTTTACAGTATAGGAACAGCTGTTTATTATACCAAAATTACTACAGTTTGTATTTACCTCATCAATTAATATATGTCAAGTTATTTAAAAAATGCATGTCAAAGTACCAGATATCTACAAACATATATTAAAACAAAATTTATTTAAATCTTGATTACTTAAGAAAGTAGAGAGCAGCAACCATGCAAGGATCATTCTACGAATACGAAAATTTGACAAACATGACATAATACTAGGTTATTTTTATTTTCGCACGAGTTAGTGCAGTACTTTGACCTAAAATATTGGTCAAAATACGTGGTTAGAGAGCCAAATTGAGCTTTTATCAGATTTTTTAATTTCTTCATACGAGGTTAATTATTTTAAGTTTGGTAACCTGAAGAGACTACAATTAGTAGATTACATATGATATATATCTTAGCTATATAAAACTATATAACTTATTTTGTAATTAAAATTATATTAAAAATTCTTCAAATAAGTACACATTTTATACTATATTTTGTTTTACAAATTCAAAAAAGTCTTTTTTTTTATTTTAGACTAGATAACCCGGTGAACTTCATAGCCCCTACAATGTATTTTATTATGAAATAGAAATAATATTTATATTCAAATAAATTTAAGCAAGTTTATTGTTTTATGTTTATTCTAACACCACAACGAAATATAGATTTTCCCAATATCAACAGTCAAGAAACTTTGAAGATGCTCTTTATAAACAACAAAGAAGCTCACATTTAACATGTGAGCTTGTTTGAAAGAAAATTGCAATAAAAATGGAAAATAATTATGCCTATTAGCGGCCTTGTTTCTCAAGGTTTACCTACTAACACCTAAGCTTTGACAAGGTTCTTGCCATGAGAATATATAATTACATTACACAAACATAAAAGGCAGATATACTACCTACTGCGTAGACCCCAAATAATGGGACAAAGGAAAGACGATGATTACATGACAAACAAAATCTTGTAGGTGTCTATATAATACCGTTAAATTATAGATTATTCTATGTGAAATAAGAACTTTTTTATATAATTAGAATGGCAAACAAACCGACGTTGCACCTGATAGTTACAAGTTATGTATTAGCATAGATAAATGGATTTTAACACGATTACTTTTATGGTAAAAAAAAGTATTTACCTACCTACTTCCTTCAAGCGGTAGAAAAATATTCATATAAAAATAATAATTTTAAATTACCTCCAAATAAAAACATCAACAATAAATTACAGCTAAGACTTCAATGACTTTTGCAATCAAAAAAAAAACTACGTCACAATGGACCAATTTGATTAAGACCGATGTATAGTCAGAAATACTATTGTACTTCTAACAAACTTATATATAACACCCTCTTATTGTGTTGAGGGTTAAAAAATACTATTTAAAAGTATATGTATATGAATAAAGATTATTTCTATTTCACTTAAGTATTATTTAAGCGTAATTGATAACATAATAATTAATATTATATCTTCATAGAATAATATGTAATAATAGTATACAAATGTGATGTATAAGCATACAAAAAAAGTAAAGTTGTAATAACGAATTTTACGACTGCGATGGTCTAGCAGGTTTACATAATACTTTGCTTTCTTACGGTCGTAAGTTCAATCGAATCGCTAATATTGCACTACATGATATTTACTCTCTTTAATCATTTTCAGGGCTTTTCTAAATGCTTCCGTAATTGAAGAAATCAGATTTCATCGAATATCTAGTTTGTTTGTGGCTACGAGAACTAAAGAAGTAAGTTAACAGTTATATTTAACTGTTACAATAATAGTATATATCAATCAATTGTATTATTTAAAATTAAAATAAAATATTGACATTCTATTATATTCCATAATGTTTTTATTATATTGTTATAATGACTAATATTTAGAATTATAATGAGTTGATTGATTTATAATGAGGATTACAGAATTAATATTTGTACGCTGGCAACAGCAGAATATGATGAAACATATAAATTGTATATAATTACCACCATTGTACATACCATGTTCTGACAAATAAATATGTTTTTATTATTATTATAAACAGAATACCGAAAATATGTACACGCAAATGTGTTAAAAGCAAACCTACTAATGCATTTCTCAGTGTACCTAACCTCAAAGGGACTAAAATGTATCACACAGTTGGAAGTTACTGGGAAACTATATTACTGACCGCCAGTAATGGATCTGTTGGTATTGTCTCTGGTTTATCAATGGATTAAACTTACACAGTTAATATTGGAATTACTAAATCCTTCAAACTCCCGTTGTATTGACTATCTACAATCGGTACTGAAAATTAAATGCATCGCTTATTGATATTCCAACACCGTTTACACATAACGAAATAATTCGTGCCTTCCTAATTTGATTTAATTATACTTTATTACTTTGAAAATCAGGGAAGAGCACACAATATTTGAAAAAAAATGTTCAAGACGTTTAAATCTGGCGAATGAAGTTACAAAACAAAGTTAATTAACCCTACTAATTTCTGTATACTATCCCTACAAATATTATAATATTCTATACCAATATTAACGCTTATAAAATGTATATATAAGAATTAATATTTTTATATGGTATACAAGTGATATCTAGGTACTTATACGGTATAAGGCGCCGTATAAGACAAGTAACAGGATTACTACTATCACGCTTTATTTACATCATGACCTAACATATGTATTATGATAGATATAGAATATGATAGATATAGAATACATTCTTATTACTTAAATTATAGAAATTTCAGGTTATGACTAATAAAATTAAAGGCATTATTTTATGTAATTGGAATGACAAACAAGCTCGCAACCCATCTGATTTAAAGTGGTAAACGACGGATAAATAATTTAATAACACTACGGACGCTCAAGATAAAGCTCATGCCTTGCCGTTCTGTAGGACTAAGATTTTATGCCTCTTATATTATAATTGCAAATCCTTTTTTCACCCGATTGCGTGAAAATATAACTTACAATCTGCTTCGTAGCTGAAATAGATTAGACTGAGGTACCCATGCGGATGTCGTTTTACAAAGTCTACCTATATAGGTATTGTATCTAGATCGAACCAGCCATTATTGGAAAGTAAAACAGTGTGCAAACCTGTTACCGAAGTTATCAAATGTCCATATATATTATTTTCTCATAATGATACTTATGTAATAAAGAAATGTCACATAGACTAATCACGGTATCATTTAAACCAACAATCAATGGCTCTAAAAAACTCAATTTCTAGAGGCGCTGTACAAATGGGCTGTGCTCAAAATAAAAGTAATTCATTTATCTTCCTTACTCGCCTGTTTTGTTGCTCCTACTTTTTCACTAACGCTATCAATAAATCACGCACCTTACTTAGGATAATTTCTTTTACCTCTACCGCCTATAGCCTTTGTCCGAAAACCTATTTGTATCTTTTTACGGCCATAAGTATCTTTGTCAAGCAGATTTGTATGTCCTAGTTGAGTTAACCCGTTTTGGTAGTCTAAATAACATCATGTATCTGTTAGAAGAACCATGATTTATGTCTGTTACATGTTATTTTAAGTTCTTGGCTACCTCTATAGCAATATATTTATTAATCTGAGAAACAACAATAGACTTCAAGCTGTTACTCTCCTAGAAATTAAACAAAATTTTCTCGTTCTATAAATATATTTTTCATATATAAAATCGTAAAGTCAGTCTTATTTATTTTATTACATACATTAACATAAGTTAAAGAAACTGGCAAAATATACGCCAAGGAGGGTAATAAATATATTTGCGTAAATTTTGAATACGCCAGTAATTCCAATAACTTTACTTAATACTTTAGTAATAAAATAATAAATGACGTAGTATGAGATGCTTTCTTTATTTATTGTGTCATTTCATTATCTTCAACAAATGGATATTGTCATTGGTTTGAGTCGGTACTTTGAATGGTCAAATTACTTCTGATCAAAGTATCATTACAACATGCATTATTTACCTAATTACCCAAACCTATAATTATGAAGCAAAACGAATAATTATGAACTTACTGTACCATAGTCTCTCAACTGCTCTCGAGTGCTCAAGCCCGTACTGATATTACTCTAACTAACAGTAACTTAATAACACATTGTAACATACAACTATATTAAAGTATTAAAAAACGCTATTTTCCCAACAATGAAAAGCATAGGTAAAAATCAGTAATTGGGGTGATATTATGTTACTTAGTAGACCATATAGTTATTATTAACATGCAGTCACAAATTACTAAGAGGTTTATTAAGTTTAATAAATACTCGCAATTAATTTTAACTTATCGTTAAAACAAGCTTTAACTTAACCATTGCAACCTCATATAAAACTTTATGTTTTGATTTGTAAGTTTATCAAAAATTACGTCACGGAGTCATCAAATTGAGAAATGGACTTTTTATAATAAAATCTCTGCTACGCAATTTCCTTTGCGTAATAGAAATGTCAAATCTATAAAGAAACCAGCTGTTAAAGGAAAAGTCTGATTTATCGCTAACTTTCTTTCTTCTTTTCACGTAAAAGCTTTAATAACATTTTTATTTGTAATAAGCAAATTAACACACATGTAAACACTATACATATAAATGGACCTTAATCCTCTATATTTGAGCCTCCAATCTCACCCTATATAACTTTTACTTTAACATCAACAACTAAAATACACCTGAAACTCTTTTAGATTCAACGTTCTAAAGATAGTGAGGAATGATAGTAAATTAGTTTATAGTATTTAATGTATCGGAAAGTTAGCTTGAATATTAAATAGGTTCACAGTAGTTTTAACATATTCAAATAGTGAGTACGAATTTGACAAATATCAATGATACATTCATTAGTGTGTATACACCCCGACATCTTCATCATAACTTAACCGATTTTGATTATTCTTTTACAAAATATAAAATTATATCCCCAGTTTGTTACATATTAATTTTGTTACAATCAAATCAATTAAAATCAAGGCAATATAAATAAATCAATCAGTGCAATTAGATTTTTGCAACAAAAGGCGTAATACGTTGAGCTGTAGAGAGAGAGAGAGAGATAAGCTGCTGTGGCTAGTAAAATATTCTCTCTATGTATTTTGTCCCCTCATTAACGAGGATCGCGACTTCGATCCAATCTTTCTCTCATTGCTTCTCTCCATCTTTCATGATCTTGTACCATATGAAACGCTGCATTTAGCGGCATCTCTAGATCTTCTACTAACTGGTCTGTCCAGCGCTTTGGACAGCGACCACTTGGTCTTTTGCCCTCCATTTGACCTGTCACTATAAGTTTTTCAAGATTATCATCCTTTCTACGAACAACGTGTTCAAAGAATTTGAACATCCGTTGTAGGCAGATTGATGAGAGCCGCCACTGACGAGTTAGTTTTAGTTTCATCAAGATAGAGGCATTTGTTCTACTAGAGTTCTGGGGAATTCGGAGCATTTTTCTCCAACACCACATCTCAAATGCATTAATTCTCCTCTTGTCTGCCTGTTTTAAGGTCCATGTTTCCGCGCCGTATAGGAAAATAGAAAAGACAAATGTCCGCATTAGGTAAATTTTAGTGCGCTTTGATAAGTTACGGTCTCTCCATAATTGATCTAACCGAGTTACTGCTGATTTTGCCAATTTTATCCGCCTTTTTATTTCTGGTTCACAGCTTCCTGTATTACTGATAATCGAACCTAGGTATTTGAATTCCTGCACAGTTTCATAATGATCCAATGCGCTGGTCCGCTGGATAAGATTTAAGCGATCTACTGTCATGATCTTAGTTTTGTCTATGTTGATCAATAGGCCTAATTCTCTGCTCTTTTGTTCCAATCGGTGTAGCAATTCGACCATTTCGTCTTCTGTGGAGGCAAATAGTGTAGTGTCATCTCCATATCGCAAGTTCGAAATACAGACTCCCCCAATTTTTATACCTCCATCCCAATTATCGAGAGTTTTTCGTATTATATGTTCTCCATATATATTGAAGAGCAAAGGGGATAAAATGCATCCCTGCCTAACTCCTTTCTGAAAAGTGAAACTGGTAGACATAGCTTCGCCGAGACTTATAGTTCCGTGGCTACTTATATATAGATTGCGTATCAGTACTATTAAATGCTGCGGTACACCGAAATCCCTGAGAACCTTCCATAAACATTGCCATTTTACACAGTCAAATGCTTTATGATAGTCAACAAAGCACATAATAACGGGAATATTAAATTCGTAGCATTTTTGAACTATCTGCCTCAGATTCAAGATGTGGTCCCTGGTACCTCTAGTTTTTACATAACCAGCCTGTTCTTGTGGGATTTGCCTGTCTAAAAAATGTTTTAGACGGTTATAGAGGATTTGCAGGAACACCTTACTAGCATGTGATATTAAGGCAATGGTTCTGTAGTTTCTGCAGTCCCTTTCTGAATCTTTTTTATGTATTGGGATGATAGCCGTGTGAGTCCAGTCGTCAGGCCAAATGCATGTTGTCCAAACAGTACAACAGATCTTATGTAGTATTGATATTCCTCTTTTACCCAAAGCTTTTAAAGCTTCAGCAGTAAGCCTGTCTGAGCCAGTTGCCTTGTTATATTTCAATTTTTTAACAGCATCGATTACTTCTGATAACAATATATCTGGTTCATGTTCAAATTCATTGAAATCAGTATCAGGCAATTCGTTAATGGTATTGTCTCGATATAGATCTGAACAATATTCTTTCCACCTTTCAACAGCTATGTTCAAGTCAGTGATTAGATTTCCGTCTTTATCATCTATTTTCCAGGAGAATGGTTTCCAGGTCTCTGTTAAGTTACACATTTTTTTAAACAGGTTATCCATTCTGAATTTGTCAGCACAGTTTTTTACCTCCATACATATCTTCTTAAAGTACTGGTTCCTGTCCCGGATACACAGCGTTTCTACTCTTTGGCTTAGGTGGGCGTAATCTTGTGGACAGTTGTGATCCCTCTTCATCTGCCTCCTTATGGTTATAATTTCCCAAGTTTCATCACTCATCCATTCTTTCCTGCCGATAGGTAGATGGGGCATAGAGTCGAGGATATTAATGATCTGGATTTTAAAATCCCGCCACTGTGTATTAGAATCGACATCTGAACCGGTTGCTGTATTCGCATGTTGTAAAAATTTCTTTTCGCTTTCTTTCCGGAAGAAGTCAGTTTCAGATGAAATAAGCCATTTCGGCCGTTTTTTCGGCGAGTCCGCCATTAGCTATTGCTATTTCGGTGATTGCTACTATAGTCAGCTCCAGGTAATGTTCTTACATCTGTGATGGATGATTTAAATGTAAATATTAAAAAGAAATTAATTAGTAGAACGAATTAGAATAGTCAGTTGTGCTAACGTTGAAACGGTGGTAAAATGTAGATCAAACATATAGTGACACCACATTCATTAATTATTGAAAAGTTGCATTGTTATAATAACAATGATGTCATCTGTATCACACAGTAGTAGGAACTGATAACAAAATGGTCGACACTTATATATATATACTTACTTTTTATCCATAATATAAAATTGCCACTTTAACACATTACTTTTCAATCAATCACAAACATACACTAATTCACTATGACTAACAAACACAATATCACTGAAAACGCATGTCCATGAATTACGGAAAAAATGCAACTAAGCTAGATATCTTCGATAATGACATGACCTAACTAGTAGAGTTGTTGCAAATGGTACGTAGCGAATACAAAGTAACTGATAGAGATACCAGTTACTGTACTTACATTGTCACTGAAGGCATTTGGTTAAATTACCCAGCGCACAGTATTGTTACGGAGTTACTAAAATCAATATAATTCATTTTTATAGAACATTCATTTACTACTTATGCACACCAACGTTTTTACTAAAAAGAAGAAGTATAACAATACCAGTCTTAATAAAATAAAATATATTAAAATCTAAGGCAAAACATCTATATATGTATATAGCAAAAATTTAACGAGTATGCTCTAAAACGACAACAATTTGTACGATGTCAACTGTATCGTGTAACTAGTTGGTTTTGTCCATATGTCGTTCTTTTACAGCTCTACAACTAGATAACATTTCATTAGTCAGTGATAAACAATGATAACGTGAATAAATTCACTGTTGGCATACCGATAGGTTCGATGTATGATTAGATAATCAAAAAAATCCCAAATGTATTATTTTTTAAATTGAACTGAAATCTAAAGTTAACATACATAATCAACACAAGATAAATAACAATACTGGATGTATTTATATTTAAAAAATGTTATTTTACCATCAAATTATATATTACACACGCATCGTAAAATAGTATTGCCTATATTTGTTAATCATATATGTATTTATGCAATTGTTGGTGCATTCCTACTTTTTGTAAAATGTTATATTTGATACTTGGACCATATATCATCACATGATGATAAACAGTTAACGTAGTCTAAGGACGCCTGAAACACCAGGGCTATCTTGTGCGTTTTGCTGACCCTTAAGAAATCGTAATATACCCTTATTGAAAAAACCCCATACTGTATTCTCTGGAGAAAACCTCGGCAGGTAGTTAATTCCACAATCTAAGTGTACGCGGGAGGTAGCTCCTCTGAAATCGCGCTGTTCGAGACCACTTACGCTCCAGCGCATGGAGAAAAATTCCTTGTCGATAGCAATGTACTAATTTTAGTATTTAACAATTCACTATATGTTAGAAAGATAACCTATGTACGGATAAATGTATCCTGCTTTTTATCACATAGTAATTAATATACTTTTAATCAATTGAAGCAAATGTTTTTGAATAATTAAAAAACATAAACCAATAAGTAAATGTCATTTAATATCATTTAATCCATACAATAAAAATGACCTGCCGGTGAATTTTACACAGCGTAGTCTGTATATACTATATATATATATATATATATATATATATATATACTATGACTAAAAGTATGTGTAAAAATATATCGCAATAGGTATATTTTGTCTAATATTTTATTCAGAGTCGTGAAATTCGACATTGACTCCCTAGCTCAGCTAAGTGTACACGCATGTTGACAATATTAATATACTGTAGACTTGTACATGTACATGTAATTTCATTTATTGTTTACCCGAAAAATATCGTATAGGGGAAACAGTATAGTTATCGGCCAGTTAAGCGACCACTCGATAAAAAAATACAAATAAAAAAAAATGCATGGCTCTAAAATAAATACAACTCACGATATATGTTTCTTTATTAATGTATTTACTATACCAGGTGCCTTACATAAACTTTTATTAAATATTATAAGAGTAATGTGAACTTAAAAATATAAAACTTGAGATCACAGTAATTGGCCATAAAATTACAGTTACTGGCCATCAAATCATATAGCTATTGGCCACTCTGAAAAATAAAATATAAATGGAAAATTTAACAAAAAAGTAGTATCATAATTATATTATTAATAACTAAACATCTCTTCATCGTGGTTTTCATCTTCAGAACATTCAGAATTATCACCAGTGTCGTCATTTAACGATAAACAGTTGTGGCATATAAAGTCAGAAAGTTCATCATCATCTGGCATATGTTCTAGGTGTTTTTGAGGAATGCAATGACAATGGTAATACTTTTTACATAAACTACATACTACTGACTTATTTTTATTAGACAGACGCTGGCACATATCACAAGTAACAACCACTATATTAGATGGAATCCTTATTTTACCGTGGTTGTTAATTTCAGTATCAATAGTTTCCTCTTTAGCATTTTCCGTTACAGTCTTCATGTCAATATTTTCCTTTTTCTTATCAATATTTTTTACTTCTTTCCTACACCTTTACCTTTTTTGGTCTTCAGAACATTTTCTTTTTTCTCTTCCCTTTTTCTTGCTTTTCCATATCTTTCTTTTCAATGGTTAAGCTAAAATTCTCAGAAGTCATCACAAATGGAGTCTTTTCTGCCTTTCGAATAAACTTTCTTTTATTTTCTAGAGCCTCCTGTAAGTACTTAGTAATTGACTTATTAAGATGAGTAGTTTCTGTCTTTGTGGTTACAGAGGTAGAAGTGGAAGGTTGGCACAAAACTTTAGGCATTATGGTAGGTGTGAGAGTAATTTTAACTCTTGTCACATTATTTTCACTCATAAGATTTACATTTGTTGTGTTATTAGTGGATTGTATTTCAATATTAGTGGATTCTTTCTGTGGAAGATCACTTTGAAAAAAGCTCCAAAGTTTGAATAATATGGAAGCGGAATTATTCTGCATAAAGCCTTCAGATTTCAGTATTTTCATCTCGTCTATCATTTCCACCCCTACAATATCTTCGAACTCTCTTAGTGACATGACCTTGTTTTCGTTATTTTCTGCAGTTTGTCTATCTGTCTCTTCAACACTTGTAGGTGCACCTAAACATTTGGAGTAATCTATTGCATTCTCATCAAAGGGACACAAGCCACATGCCCGAAAACCATTTATAATTGTGTCAGATTTTAAGTCGTTAACAATGGTTTTTAAAATAATAGCTATGTTGAGCTACCACCTCTCCAACATTTTCTGATTGAAATTTACGTACTGCATTTCGGTACATTTTTTTATTGGTCCAAATACAGAAACATCTGCTGGCTGAGTTAATTATAAGCTTTGTTATTTATCAAAAATAAATAAAAAAAAGATATAGTAATTGGCATACTTTTTCTATAGACTAGTTTTACGAACGATACAGTTATTGGCCTAGGCTATTAACTGTGAGTAATGGTTTAAAATTTGTAGAAATTGTGTAGGATACTACACAGTGTAACAGAAGACGTTATCTTTAATAAAAACGCTACCTTAACTTTTTTCAATAAATACAGCTATTAGCATAGGAGGCCAATTACTACGTACTATTCAATTAATCGAGACAGTAATTGGCTAACAAAATTTTGCGGTTATTGAAGAAAATAAGTTACAATACAACTTTAATCTGTTTATAACACATAAAAAGGCTATGTTTTATCAAGTTTACATAACGGACTGACTACAGACACATTTCAAAAATTCGCACAAAAAAATAAATGCAGTCTTAATATTTTTTTAACATACTCACCTGGTTTTGTTCCTCCAGCAAAAAATCACACATCGGAAAAGAACCAAATAATCTAGCGGAATTTTGTTGAAACTTTTAGACAGAGAATAAAATTGTCACCGTTAATCAGATTTCAAATCTACTATTTGTACGGGATGTTGCTAGTTTTTTGGCAGTAAAGTTGAAATGGCTAATAACTGTAAAGGGGCCAATAACTGTACTGTTTCCCCTATATCGATTTATTGAATATCAGTACTGGCAACCTTTTATTCTTTTCTTGGGGGGTTTGGGTTATTGCCAGGTGCTGAGACCTGTAACACTGCAACCTGTATAGATCTATTGTGCTCGCCCTTATTCAAAGTCAAATATCAAAGGATATTATTAGGAGCGATGGTTTTTATCTCTTCCAAATATATAGTATACTTTTTAAAGGAATTAAATATCAAAGGAAATATCTATTTATGTAGGTTGATACAGAACTATCTATCAATATATGTACCTATCGCATTTCTTCTTCATTGTCTTCATTTTTTATTCCGCTTTCATTCAATCGTGAGAACTATTTTATTTATTAGGAAAATTAACGGTGTAATTTTCGTATTACTGATCACATTGAATTGTCCTATGTCAATTAATAATCTTCACCAATAGTAACTGACAAAACCTATATTATTTTATGTATATATATAACACTTAATATGCCTTATCAATAAATACTTTATCTATCACATGCAATCAATTCAAGAATATTATTGTATAATCTTTAAAGTCAACGTGTTATTTGACTTTACTTTTGTATGTTACAGAATATTTATGAACAGATTACGATGAATATTTTTACAAAAATTTTGAACCAGATAGGCAAGGACAGGTACTATTTAAACTATTACTAATCGAAGGCTTCGGTGGTCTAGCGGTTTAACACACCGCCTTACTTCTAATGGTCGCGGTTTTGATTCCCCGCACGGTATAAACAATACGTAAATATTATTATTTGTATATTGATCTGGGTATTTTCTATATATAATACTAGGTTTGGCCCGCGGCTTCGCTCGCGTTAATTTATCCCCTTAGGGGTAATTTTATGAATTGTATGAATTGTCCGGTGTTATTATCATTATCTACGGTAGAATCAGCAATCAATAAATGTATTATATTTAGATGAAATAATATATTACCTTTTACCTAAGTGGATACATTTAGGTGAATAGTATATACACTAAAATTAAATTAAATCAAATGACAATGCAGAAAAAATATTTATCAATAAAATATCTACAAGTAGGTACCTACGTAATAATATTAATATTAAATATTTTAATAAAAGCAAGATCAATAATACGAGTCGTTACGTCGGTCACTCACCCGAATCTCAAAATATTATTTTGAATACTCATGAATAAATCAACTAAAAAAACTTACAATTCTCAATTCTATGGCGAATATGGTACGAAGTGAAAATAAAAATAATATTTTTAGATATATTTTCGTCATATAGGTATAGCTATGCTATTTAATTTGCCTTTTCATATAAGAAATAAATTTATAGTTATTAAATATTCGACCACATTATAAAACTAATTTTCAGTCAAACAAAGTACTCGCTTCGCCTGAATGTTTCAGTTTTGGAATCTGTGTGTGGCATGTTAATAATTTAATTCTGTATTGAACGAAATGCAAAGTCATATATATACAACTACAATTTTAGTCTTAAAATCCATATTTATATTATATCATAAATACAAAAGCGTGTCTGTATGTCTGTTACCTTCTCACGACTAAATGGTAGAATCATTACAAAGTCGCTGTCGCTATCTGTCCCTATCTATGCTTAAATTTTTAAAACAACGCAACGGAAGTTGAAGCGTTATTTTTAATAGTTATAGTGATTCAGGAGGAAGGTTTATGTATATAATACATGTACACCCGTGCGAAGCCGGGGCGAGTAGCTAGTTAAATAATAACATGAAACTTAATGTGAAGCTAATTTTCTTTTCTTTGAGAATTAACACAGCTCCATCATGAGTACGAACGTAGGTTATCGTATATCAAAACAAAATAGACGACGTCGCGAGTAATGGTTAGTTTCTTATGATATGAGTAATGACTGATCGAGTATTCTACAAGAAAAGATTCAATTTTACAGATCAGAGGAATACAACTTC
This sequence comes from Achroia grisella, assembly GCF_030625045.1. Taxonomy (NCBI): domain Eukaryota; kingdom Metazoa; phylum Arthropoda; class Insecta; order Lepidoptera; family Pyralidae; genus Achroia; species Achroia grisella. Next base: position 1,702,748 of record NW_026712655.1, on the reverse strand, counting down.
TTAATTTCCTAATAAAAAAACAATTAAGTGCACTAATATTATAAAGTGAATTTGTTTGTTTGTTAATTCGTGTTGCTTGAATGGCTAAAACAATGGTCGAGATATTTGGCATACATATAGATAGATAGGTACATAGATAGATATTACTACAATAGTAAAAAAAGACATACAAATAATAGATATATTAGGTTACATTTATATAATTACAATAAGACGGCTATATTGTTGAAATCAATATTTTCGTGACAACCTTAGAAAAACGAATTTAAATAAGGAACAGGTAGGTAGGTAGTTACTTAGTAGGTAGGAAAACAAGTGGCAAGAAAATAAATAACAGACATATAACGATGAAGGAAAATAATATTTAAAATGGGAAAGACTAGAATGGGCAACATAATTTTTATATCAGTAAATAATTAAATCTCGGTTCGTTATAAAGTAATATATATTTTATTAAATATTTCTTTTTCGTGAAATACACAAGTAATAGTGTAACAGTGAAGAACATGACTGTCAGTTTTACAGACTTAAATATGATTATTATCCCATTGTTGTTGTCTACACATAGCTATAACTTACTATTATCAAATTATTAGAACTCTAGAAAATATCTATAATATATTAAGAATCAAGTTATTTTTAGTCGCTATTTTTCGAACACACATACGATCCAGATGACACATTATGTAAGTACCATCCTAGACATATGTTGAAAATAAAATATACCTCCCTGAAACTATAATCCTAATGGTAAAACTTCAATAATTTAGTTTGAAAACGGTCCCAGTCATTCTCACACTCCATTTACCTGGCCCCGTGAAATCGAATTTGCACGTTTTGTGTACATACCAATAAGATCAAAATTGTGTGATTTTATTATTTTCTGATGGCTACATAATATGTATACGAGAGAATAGAAATAATCTTTATTCAAATTAACTCAATATAAATAGATTTATTTGTTACATCCGTTTAAACGTCTCACATATAGAAAGAATAATACATATACAGAAAAATAAGCTAGACACTTTACTCTTGGTATAATGATTTAGAAAGAATATATTTTAACATTCTAAAATAACATTCTTCAATGTTAATCACTTATTATTGTTCTTATGTAAACTTATTTATTTTAGTTTTTTATATTATGTACTCAAATCTACTACTTACTAGCTACTAGCTGCCACAAATTTGTTTGTTTATTAGAATAAAGGATAGCCTAAATCAGTTTTTGTTATATCTATCTTAAGGTCAAATTTCATTAAGATTCATTCAGACGTTTAGTAGGGAAAAGGTAAGAAGTAGACGAACACAATACAATCAATTGTAAGTAACATTTGTAAACACGAACAGATTTACTCCGTCACTTTATAAATATATTGAATAAATACTAAGAATGGCTACAAAAAACAGATTTTAATACAGTTTGATATCAATATTAATTTTATATGTAACCAAATTTATTTATTACTTTATTCGATAAATTAAAATTAAAATCCAAAAATAATTATTCCATGTTTTCCTAATATAGGTAACAAATATTTTCATGGTGATATTTCACAACAGAAATATTTCTTCTTCTAATAATATTTAATCTGAATGATGTTTGGTAAAACGAGGATCGTTAGCCGACGTCATCAATCACACGATATCAATTTTACCAAAAAAATATTAACCAATTACAGCAACCCAGCCACTGGCGTCATCGCGAGTCGTTAAAAACCCTTTCAAACGCTGTTACGCGTACCTATCTCAGTTGTACATCTACATACAAACAGATATCCCGATCGATTCTTTATTTTATTCTGATTTGCAATTAATTATCCAGGTTTAACACAAACAAACTGTATTTTTGGTGAAAGGTTATTAACTATATAGTAAGGGGACTTTAAAATGTACACATATGACTACGTCTCTTCATTGTATGTATACATTATACATCAACAACAAATATAAATAGTCTGTTGGAAAACCTAATTGAAAGCCATCCAAGATATAAGGAGGTGTTAATGGTTTTTCTAGTTAGGTACCCAATATTTTAGTATAAAACATTGCCGATGCGGATTATTACTGTACGTAAATTAATATAAACATTTTGAACCAAAAATTATAATTTTTGATTAATTAACATTATATTGCGACTGGCACTGTCTAGTCAAAACATTAAGTTACTTACCAATCATGCGGCGGTTGCGGACGCCTGCGAGCCTGCACGCAGCAAGGCGGTTCCTGTGGTTCGCAGGGCAGCTGGAGAGCGGGCGGAGGCGGTGGCGGCGGTGTGCAAGCGAGCCGTCGAGCGGCCGCAGCCCCGACATACTCCACGTACCGCGTCGGGGGCGGCGAGCCTGCGATATCCTCGCGACACGCGGGTCCACAACACTTGCGAGGCGCCGGCGGCCGGCACGCTAAGCCGCAGTATACGGGTGGCGGCGGCCGCAATGGTGCTGGCGGCCTCGGCACGTACCGCTCTACTGGTACGTGTGCCGCTGGTGGCACGTAGCGCGGCCGCCGCGCGCGCTCCGCCTCGGCACACCGGCGCACCCGCCGCGGGGATGCCGAAAAACGATCCGGCAGCGGCGCGGGCGGCGGCGGGCTGAGCCGCTCCGGCGGGGCCACGCTGAACGCGCCCGCCGCCGGAAAGCGCTCGCAAGGAGAGCGCGCGTACTCCTCGCCCATGGCGCGCGGTCAGCCGGGCCCGCCGCCGCCCGCGCGCCCTCCCAACCACGACGGTACTCTGTCTCACATACCGTGCGACCACTATAGCACTATCACTGACCGGGCGCTCCGCTTTTTTGCGGGGGCTGCGACACGGTCCCGATGTCCGCATTCACTCCGCGAACGCCATAACGCTACCGGATCGATAGCGGCGCGTTGCGGGCTCAGACGTCGCCCGCCGCGAAGCTTTGGCCGTGACGCATGGTTTGTCCGCGGTGATCAATCTCAAGGTTTCTATTCAGGCTCAGAAGCTGGGGCGAGGCGAAAGTGCGTCCTCGACCAAGATGGCCGCTTTCGTCATGTCCGCGGAAAAGCGCCTGCGCGAATATGAAACTGCGATGTGTTTGTTTTCACCAAACGCGTATCCAATGCTATTAACGTTTCACTATTCTTTTCGATTTGTCTTTATCACAAGTAGGTATCGAACAGTCACTAACTATGTACAAAATATCATCACGGTGGTGGTTGTGCGAGGGTATCGCGGATGACGTGCGTCGCGACGGCGCTCCGTCGTCGGGCAGAAGTGGTGCGGAGTGCGCCGGCCCGCGGCGACGTCAGGCCGGTGCGCGTATCGACGCAGACCCGCCGCGCGCATAGTTACCGCGCCGTTGCTCTTCGCCTGTCTTCACACTGGACCGATAAAAACACTCGATCGTGGAACGTTCATCACAAACCCACTTTTATTTTGAGTTCCGGATACACGCGGACTTAATTTTTTCCAACATATCATTTTTCCATCTGAAAATGAATAAAATCCGATCTAAATTATACGGATTTTAAAAATGTTGACTTTGTATCTTAAAAAGACAGCCCAACTGTAAGCCGGCCATTTAATATAATCAATTCTCATTTGTAGGGTCGGTGCCATCTAAAATATTGAAGTAGACGACTAAGTATCTACATACACTAAGTAGCCAGTAGTAGGCAACTCTGAACAGTAGATATACCTACCTATATAATTAACAAAGAACTAAATTTCTCATAGGTAATCACCTATGTAACTTTTCACGCTTTAAGGACTATTGTACTATACTATTAGCATATCATTTCCACGTATCAATATTATCTCATCACGTAGAGGAAGGACGATCAAAGCGTTTTTTTATCATAAATACAAATATACTTTATAAAAATTACAGTAAAACTACAAAATCTGAATAACCAGACGAGAACATATCAAACACAATGAATGCGATTCCTGACGATAATTACATATTAAAATATACTATTATTAATAAGGTTGCTAATTATACAATATTATAAGTGCAATAAATAAATATTTACGATAACTATCTAAAATGGAAAAGTATAATTTCTGTTCAAAAAAATTAGATAAACTACCTACTTTTATAAAAATGAAAATATATGAAAGCTATACCTAATTACCTAATGGGGTGAAGGATATTGTTACAAATAAAGTCTTTTGTCAACAATCTTATCACGTCGACCTCAACTGTAACCTCTCTGCAAACCCCCTGAAATTCAGCACAATAGGCTCGAAATACTTATAAAAATTAAAGGTTTTAACGTAATTTAATAAAAAAGCTGATGTCAATCAAAATTATGTAATACCTAATTGAAACGCTTATTAAGCAAGCTATATGGCCACTGGCCATGCAGCTTGCTTTGTAAGACATACATATTTCGGTCGAAGGGTGAGTTAAGACATAGAAATGGAGGTATGACATCTTGGTACTCCGAAATGGCAATAAGTGGTATCATGGGCGACACATTATGACGCTGTCCATGATGCTGTTTACGTATATTTGCGACTTTTCCACTTATTAACAGGTAGGCCGTAGCTACCACTTACCATTACCAGTTTATTTACCATCGCGTAACACATAAAATAAAAAGCAGTGGGATTGATTCATCATCTAAAGTAATTTAATGTTGGTTGAACATTATTACTCAAATCGTTCTTGGCCATTAGATGACATCTCACTTGTCATGCAAACTCGTTATGTATTATTCAACATATGATAAGGATAACACGCATCGCTGCATTGACATATGTCTGAAATGAGAAATACTCGAGAGGAACTTACTGGAACAAAATATGGATCTGGGTTGTGTATAAACAACCAACTTCTTCAAAGTGGTAAATTGGCTTTAAGAAACATGAATAAAATTAATCTGTTTACGGGAGGAAATTGCCTATGAATTTATTATTATTATTCTAATAATGTAAAAATGTTTATACCTATAATTTGAAATATACGAGTAAACGCAATAATATAACCTTCAACGCAATATATGCGAATAGATTATGATTTAACAGCACAGAATGTGATTCGCTCTTTCAGATGGATGTTTAAATAAAATATAAAATTCTTATTTAAAAGATATTTCAATAGCTCTCTTCTTACGAACAAACTAGTAACTTATCCGGCCTCATACGGGTACAATTATAAAAGGAATTTATTTGTTTATTAATCTACCTAACTTATACTTACACAAGAACGTAATAATTTAAACTATATGATAAACAAAATATGTATAAATTAGTTATAGGCAGAGATCAGATATACTGTAGGAGCTAAGCAAACACTACAGCAGACTATCAGCAGTCTTAACAATCAGACAGACTTTCAGACGCTTTTGGCTATTGTAAAATATGGAATGAGTCATCTACGAAATTACTACGTAGATATTGTTTTTAAATCTCTGTGTGTTAAAGAGTACAAAATATCAATCATAGTCTACTCTACTGACAAAAAAATTAACTGAGGGGAACAAATGTTAAAGAGGTTTAGATTTAAAAACACTTAGGGATATTTGTTAATGACAGAGATTGCTTTTTAAGGTCTACAAAGGCTTAAAGGTCAACCAATGATTTTTAGAAGTCAGAACCCTAACACCGCACTTTACATAACCATTTACGTTCTAAATCTAGCGTTTAAGAATTCCTTACGAGTACATCACTCGATGTCCTCAAACATTTTCTAAGAATATAACCTATTTATTACAGTCAGATGTAACAGAAGGAGCCAGACGTAAAAGAAGTTATATAAATATGTTTCCATCTAAGAGAGGAGAGTCAGTCAAAATTATAAATTGACTCTCAAATTTATTTAGTTTCAACCAGATTCAAACTTATAACCTTTCGGTTCTACATAAGTTGGTGTAAGTATAAAATATAACGTTTTCGTGGTATACTTACCCTATGAATAAAATATGAAAATATAATCTTATACCATTCTGTTAAAAATTATAAAGTACATAAACACGACTCTGATGTAGGTACCTACTATTATATTTGGAAATGACTTTGTCTGTTTACTGACAGCACTTCGAATTTATTCATTCAAAGAGCTTACTCAGATAATAGTGATAAAATCCTTGCTTACAATTCCTTTGAACTTCAAATCAGAAGGGAAAAAGACGAGATAAACCATGGTAACCTTATGTTTTACGTATATTTTTCATACACCGCCGATGGATCAAGGATAATGCCATTTTATTTTCTGTAATAAAATGCGTCTGTTAATTTCATTAATAATATAAGTATTTGATTTTTACTTGAATTTATTTTTTCTTGTTTTATATAACTGGAATAGCAAATAAGCTAACGGCCCATCTGAAGACACGCATGCGTTCCCATTCTGGAGGTTGTCCTACGTACTGCATATTTTCATATGCACATCCCACCTTTTACCCGAAACAGAGCTTATACAGCAAGCTGCTGCTGAGAATGGTAACAGAAAAATACTCACAAACGTCTTTATACTAAGTCTACTTCCGTGCCTATATAATTGGACTCAAAATAAAGCTAAAACTACTTAAGAAGTTATATGAAAAAATGTTCTATATTGTGCATAATAAATCATTAGAACGTGACTACTATACACTATTTTACTCCTGCAGTATCTTATTTCAAATAAAATTTGGATCCTACTTACTGCAAAAAGGATCATCAAAATTCAATAAAGTTAAGCATGGCAGATAACCAAATTAAAGTGATGCTAGCTGTTATCTTCAGACTCCGTCTGCATTTTTGAGGCAAAATATTACCACATAGGTAATGTTTTACTGGGGATTTTACTACAACGGACTCTACTTAAATGTTAAATTTCATAGAGACCATTCCGGTTGTATTTTCATTTCTTTAGTCGTGATAAGCTAACAGACAGGCAGACTTTTTACACATAACATTTTTATCATTACTTAAGAATAATTCTTTTATAACGATGGTTTCCAGGGGAAATGGAAATATGGAAACCACTTGGAGGTCAATCTGCCATGGTACATTGCCAGCAATGGGGTTATTAGTCCTCATTACTAACAATCCCCTTCCCCCCAGTAAGATGGATTATTAAGTACTGTTTTTCAAAAAATTTAGTTGTATGTGTGATATTTATAGTTAGACTCTAAACAGCAATTGATTTTCGTAATGTTAATAACTGCACAGGCATAAAATATTTTAGCCTCAAATATATCAGGTTCTCGATCATTGACGTTCCCAAAAACAGTGGTTGACAACCGTTGTATATAATTCGTGCGTTAATAATTGTGATTGGTTCATGCTTTCGCTGTACCTACCTTACCTACACCGGTTCAGTGGTCAGCCCGGCTATTTGCGTAGTTCACTGGATCATGATTAGCCTCAACGTGGCTAAGTATTATTACTAAATTATCTTAAAGCATTATTTTGTAACAAATACCTATTATTACTTTAATCCTGAGACTTAGAAAAGTGATCTGTATAATAATGCAGAATATTCCATTGTTTTTATATTCATATTCCCTAAATGTTGTATTATTTTTGTATTCTAAATTTTATTTTTGTTTGGGGGGTTGTTAGTAATGCGTGCCCCATTGATACTATGTCAGCTCAACTTCCACGTGGTCACCCCTCCCTGGAAAACATCGTGTAAATTGTATTGTTGATTCCTAGCGATTTTACTACAGTGGACTATACTGAATGCTTATTCTATCATCAACTTCTCAATTGTCAATTTCCATTGGCGCCACGTCATCGTACACCATTAGTGCAGGCGGATATACTGTTGCAGTATCATTCATAAATAAATGTTTCTTTATTAGGTAATTTAATTACCAATTAATACATTCAAAAGTAAAGCCAATTATTAAAAGTCAAAATATATTGAATTCAGAAAAAATACAAAAATGTATTGTACAAACATATTTATAAAATTGTATATCGCCTGCGAATATTTTTGCAATGTAATTTCATTTAAACAAGATAGCAGCGGGCCAATTACGATACAAATGGAATTTCCAAAGGATGCCAGACGACCGAGTGCCAATTAGATACCTACCCAATTAACTGATTTCAACGAAAGCCTCGTCTATAACAAAGACTTGGGCGGTTATTACAGACACATCTGCGATTCGAAAATGTCACATGAAGATATGAAAATTATATTAATGCAATTAAATATTACATACCTACTTAGTTAAAGCTAAGTATAGATTTTAGAAAAAGATTGAGTTATTCTAAAGAGCACAATGAAAATAATAAAAAAGAAGTCATATAATTTAATCCTACATGTAGGTAGGTCTATTAGACCCTTATTATATGTAAATCTACTATCAGTATGGAATGTAATTTGAACCAAGAAGAACAGACAAGAAACTCTACTCTTTTTAAATGAGATTGTACATAATTATATTATATAATAATATAAATTAAAACTTAGCTAAAAGTTTTGTTTTAAAATGTGGTTTTATCACTAAAAGAAATAATTTAATATGATACTATGTCTTGAACAGGTACTATCCCCAATAACAGTGCATGTATATGACAAAAACCGAATACTTTCGACATATCGAAACAATTAAATAAAACTTTTATTTCCAACGTAAAAAAAAGTCTATTTGTCTCTCATAGGCTCTAATCAAAACGACACCGCAGAAATTACACCCTATGTACTTATTGTAATCGATTCTAAAAAATAGAAAGTGCCAAATATGAATGTATTTCTATGTACGAAAAATCATATGTTCGATTCTAAAAAATATATTCGATATATCGATTCTAAAAAAGAGAAAGTGCCAAATATGAATGTATTTCTATGTACGAAAAAAAGAAAAAAAAAGAAATTTAAGATGATAAAAAAAGTAACATTTCTATTTCCTACGTACAAGATAGAGTCTGAATATAAATAGAGCAGAAAAAGGTTTACTTTTACTTATTTGTATTATTACTCGTTGGCAGACATTTACTTAAATTTCTCCTAGGTATTGAAATAAACACCAATAAGTAAAAGTACGAATAATAGAAACAAAGGTTGTCTACCCCTGCGAGCTCTACGAGTTATTCGAGACATCTTTCTAACGTGTGAATTCTACCGTAACACATCTACGTGTATATATTTGTGTATACGTGCTAAGAATTCTAACAGATACTCTTATTGCTTTATTTCTATTTAAAGTAATTCCAGTTCCGTTAGCAGAATATTTCATTACAACAACTCATTAACGTCCCACTGCAGGGCATGGGGTCCTTCTTTATAAGAAAGATATATTTGATATTTAAATTATTAACCAGTCTTAACACGAATAATTTTATGGCAATTAAAGGTCAGTCAGCTCGTGACCCCGGCTAGTGCAACCTAGTCGAAACGTCGAGAAAGGTAAGTGCCTTTATTTACTATTACCATACAAATTATTCGTATTAAAACCTGTTAAACTATATTTAATAAGAAATAAAATACTTTTTAACCCTAAAAAAATCTAGACAACCCTTAGTTATACACGCCACTTGATCAAATCAAGAATTACTATGCTCTCCAAACTACCAGTGAAACTCAATTCAACTTTTAGACTGTAAGAATAAAAGAAACAACTTTTTTCAATAATACTTTCATTTATGTAACTTTAATTTAATATTATTCGTTATTTAAAAACGGTTTATACTTTAAGAAAATGTGATAGGTTTTTTCTCTTAGAATCCGTAAACCATAAGAATATGACAACAGTGTTACCGACTATATGTTAACTATATCTGTCGCACATACTATACTTTTCTATATCTCTTATTATTTATCATCTTTACAATTTGACGGCCTCGGTAATTTAGCGATTTAGCACAACGCTTTACTTCCGATGGTCACGGGTTCGGTTACACGCACCGTACAAACATTTGTATTAATGAATATAATTTTTTTGAATCGATCTGGGCGTTTTCTATGTATATTATGTATGTATTTACAAAAAAATATCTAAGTATTTATATCAATTGTCTATTACCCATAACATAAGCTCTACTTATCGTAGGACTAGATAGCGCTGTGTTAATTGTCCACAGTCATTTATTCTGATTTACTTAATTAAAAACTAAAACTATTACTATACAATAATGCAATATATGTATATTATGAACTACAATATCAAATCAACAGTGACAAGTAAATTAAAATCGAAGGACTTGGCCAATACCACAGACTCATGGCTCAATAGATTGCTGCGCGATTCGGTAAATTGCCTAACATTACACGCGTCCTTTATCAGGACTATTAAAGGTTAATTGGTCTCTTACATAAACGTTTATTTTGTTAGATTGGCAGTAGGTAGTAAGTAATTTAACTGTTTTATCTTACTTGCTATATATTTTTACCACAATATACTGTAGAATTAAATTATTTGTTTAACACCTACACATAAATGTTATTCTTTTTGCCTATTTCATCACGATTCGTGTCAGATTTTTATATATATAAAAAATAATAGATTGCTAAATACAGATTTAATAAGTTTATTTATAGCGTAATTATTTACTAAAGCTTCGTTAAATATGCAATTTAAAATAAATTACAATTACAATTTTGATCGATAAATAAATTCTACTGGTTGACATATAAACTCACTATGGTTAGTAAATAAAAAATATATATATTTCAGAGTCATTTAATATAAAATTAAATAAATACAACAATAACAGTCTAACAACATTTTTATAAAAGCAATACAGAAAGTCTAAATTAAAAACTGGGACATATCTTTATATTGTACAAGGCACTTAAGTTAAATCTAACTATTAATACGTATTGTAGTTATAGATAGGTTTTGGGTAAGAATAGGGTGGTGGAGCATGAGCAGGCTCTGGGCAGTCCTCCCATAGCCACCATACTGTTATCAGAACCTCCAAATTTATTAACAATAGTGATATCACTGGTATTGTTAACTTACTGATCAACGTCTTAATTCCTCCTTTTGCAAGTAATAATGGCTTAACGATACCATTTATTACAATATCCTTAAAGCCTTTCAGTTCTAAGTCGTTAGGAGATGATCCTGTGAGCAAAGCTAAGACTAGCCCAATTAAACCGCTTACTTTGCTCGCAACTTTTGTCGTCACTGGCTTCACTAAATCAAGACTTGGTTTCAGCAGAGAAATCTTCGATAATGAATGGTGTGGTGGCGCCAATGGCGATGGTGGCGGAGGATAGTATGAGGGTTCATGATAAGACGAATAAGCTGGTGGGGACCACTGTCCATAATTAGGTCGTGATGGATAATCATACACCTGGGGTCGATATCCATATGGGCTATACCCGTAATCTCTTGGAACAGACCTAACCTGTTCTGGTTGCTCTTCGTGTTCACTTAAATCATTGAATGCGTTTACCAATTCCGAAAGTGTCATATTATTAGGTGCCTGCTTTTGTTCTTCCAATATCGGTGACTTGGGCTGACTTTCCACTGTATTAGTGTGAAAAACAGGCTGGCGAGGAGCTCCCATAAAATTTCCAGGTACAGCAGGGAACTGAGAATTATCCACAAATTGTCTGGTCGGTCTATTTACTCCCTTTACTGGTACATGGTAAGTCTTATCTGGGATAAATGTATCACATCGTACCAAAATATTGTTACATTGAATTAATAAAAAAATTGCACTTAAAACGTACATCGACCCCATGGTAGATGATGTTACTGACAAAGTCTCTGACAAAATGCAGTATCTGATTACCACATTTATCGAATTACAACAATGCAACTTTGCAGTTTTAAATATTATTAACATTTCATCATAAATGTTCTCCTAACGAGTAAGCAAATTCGTAGTAAATTTATGTAAATGTTTACATAACTAATTTTGTACTTAAGTAGTATACAAAAAATGTAATATTATTTAATTTTGTTTTATATTACAAAAATATCATTGTCAACTTATATCAATGCCAGAATTACAATCCACTGACATGCACTCCGCTACGTTATCACCAGCTAAAATATGCAACATAGCTTTAGCATAAGAACTGTCTTTATCCACATCATCTATTAAAAAAAACGTAACGGCGGCTCCTAAATTACTGCCCCATTCTTTTGAAGATCTTTCAATAACACAAGCAATCCTTTGTGAACAGTCTGTGATCATTCTTGCTTTATGTCCTTTCTTCTTTTTCTTTTTAAAATGCTTCATCATCTTGGATATCATCGGCCACAAAAAGAATAGTTTCAAACCTAATTTGCCTAATATAACAAAAGTAAGTGGGAACAACATTAATTTTCCAACCATAACTTTCAAAAAGACAATAATTGCAGCCGATATCATAATTTTAGCAGCACTGCTCAATAAATTCGCGAAGCTACTCAGAGTATCAGATTTTGGACATGATATGGAATAATCGTGGTCAGAATATGTTTTACGTATAGGTTCCGAGTAGTAACTTGACGCACCAGTAAATAAATCCATGAATGGAATAGCCGGCGTATGCGATGGAGATTCAGTGCTCAATCCTTGTCCATGAGCACGGAAAAACAAAACAAAAAAAACAACTGCTAAAACCCCGATCATGACTATACTGTTCCGCTTCAGATATCTCATTTCGTTTATAACTTCGCCCATGAAATTTTGATTTCAAGATATAAAACGCGAGGACAAATAATTACCTCTGTCTAATTTGAATTCAGCCAACGGTACCCGGGTCATGATGTCGTTCAATTTTCTAGAGCAAGATATTATTATGTACCTACAACGATGGGCCAATTAGCAGTGAGAAATTATACAGTAGGTAAAACACAACAGGAAAGATATTCAATAGTTACAATTACGAAATTTATTTTCGTAATTGTAACTATTGGATCCTAAAATTATAGTTTTCGGTATTCTCCATCTCTTGTAATTTAGTCCGTGTAGGCTACATAATTTATATAGTTACTAATAATTTGTTATAAATAAATTAAACTGACATATTTTTATTGAAAAGCCATTTAAACTAACGTAGTACATCGATCACAAAAAGGAGAAATTGAAAAGCACTGAAAAGTAACATTCATCCGGGGCTAAGTAGTATTAGTACTTTATAACAGATACTTTTAAACAAATCGGTCAATTGCAGGTTATTATAGTACAATACAGTTCGAAAATGTTGCAAACATACCACTTACAATATTTTTTTTATTGAGAAAGACACATAATTTTTGTATTCAAATTTGGAATCAAAACCACAGATCAGTAATATATTTGATCTTTCATTTTGGTGCATATATACAACGATGATCTGTATTATTGGACTTGACACTATTATATATATCAGTCTTAGTGATATCATATTTATATAAATATAAAATGAACTATGAAAATTAAGAATATGAAAACCACAAACCAAAACAGACATAGCTGTTTAAGCACAGTTCCCTTTGCCATACCCAAAGGAAAAAAACAAAAAAAAATATATTTTCACAACTTGTAATAATATGTATTTCAATTACCCTTCTATATATTAATGCTATTGATTTTTACGTATCCATAATATAATTGTTCGTTTCTAATTAAAAATAATCGTTAATGATGTTATGTAATATTATCTTATCTGTGCTAATACTTAGAGCGCAAGTATGTATAAGAAATAAAATGAGCGGGAAATGAATTAGTCTGTGGTTGAAAAAAACACTACATTTGTTGATATTGTACACATTTAATTACGTTTATAATCTAGTTGGTTGGTTTATTAATACATATTACAATATAATTTATTGTTATTGTTTATTTTATGACGTAAATATACTATAAAGTTTCATCTCAATGGTAATGTTAACAAGAAGTGCATATAGAAAAGCGTCTGAGAGTTTCAGTAGCAGTGATATATCTCAAAACAAGAAAATTCCACCATGGTGCTCATCAGGTGAGTAAGAAAAGGTTATAAAGGTTTTTTCGTAAAATTAATAGGTACCAACGAATACTTTCTGCTTTTAATTATTTCTAGTTTTAGGGATATCATTGCAGGTAGAAGTTTAAAATTAATTGAACGTCCACATCCCTAAACTTATTACTAGCCTAACTTATCTACCTATCTACTAATTACATTAAAAATACTAGTGCATAGCTTGAGGAAATATGGGTACATAAACGGGATAGTAAGAGAGAATAATTAGCGAGCAAAATTATCGTGATCGTAAAGGACGAAAAAGCCATATATTCTTACTACTTTTTTCAAATGTAATGGCAAATAACGACGGCCTGATAGTCCACCTTTATGCTAAGTGCTTACTCGTCCTATATCTATACATGATCAGCAATATCACATATAAGCATTACGTTATTATGTGACACCCGCATTGCAATTCTAGAGGCCTAAGATGTCATCTCTCTTATTCTGTAATTTCACTACCTAATCTACACCAAACAACCGAAACACAGCTTACAAAGCAAGCTACTTGACGGCTGAAATAAGTAAAACTGACATACCTACCTAAGGTATCTACGGAGACGACTTTTTACAATCTACCTTCGGTCTAAACACTAACCTTAAAGGTTAGTGTTTAGACTTTATCCAGTATGTAGTTATAATTATGCTTGTATGTTTTAATTATAAATACCTTTAAATTGTACCTACAATGCATGAGAGAAGGACTGCCAGTATACCTAGATACTTGTACAACACACTAAAAGTACACATTTTTTTTATTTGCAATACACTTGTTATTAACATATAAGAACATTTTATCTAGTGGTTATATACGATTGTAAATACGATTCGAATACTTGCGGCGTCTTATATCTTTTAATGTGTCATTTTTTAAATAAACCACTTAAATAAAATATTCAGTCTAATTTATTACTTCATGCTAAATTTTATATTGATAAACATTAATAGTAATAATAGCTATTGCTAGGGTAATAATACTAGAAAAAAATTACAAGCATCATCTGCTTCTTACTAAATAGAATAATCATAAAAAAAATAGTCTATGCCTTACGTTTAAGCAAATATCTTAAATGAAATAGACGAGTATATTCACGATCACTAGGATCGAGTATCTAAACTTGTTAAATATTTACTCTCACATTAATAAGAAAAAACATAGCGAGAACCACTGAACACAAATTAAAAAATAATTTATTTCAAATCCCTAAATTACACAAACGTCTTTTTATTTTTTTTTCCTTAATTCTGCGTTTTCCCATCTATTTACTTAGTTAATAACATTATGGCATTATGAAAGTTGGCCTTTGTCACAACATAAGTTTCATAAACTGGCACCTGGTGTATTTCCATTACACCCCATTACCCAGTGGGCAGGTCTCTAGTTTGTGAAAATTCGAATATCACGAGTCAATTGCCGAAGTTAGCAAAACTTCATTCATAAAAACTTTAAAGAACCACTGGCGTGAATAGTTACAAGTTGTTTGGCGGTATTAAGCCATTTTTTGCCTTTTTATTAATATAAATCGATATCTTTTAATATATAGTTACAAGTATCACAATATAAACTTCACTTATTTCCCAATAACAGTCGTAAAATAACCTTAATACTATTGATATTAATTTAAACTTGCAGTTCCTAAGCTTAGTATACATATACATAGAATTCAAAGATCTTTAGAATCCACTTATATTTTTTTTAGATTCCCTTGTCTAGTAAAACTTGTCCCATTGTAAACGATTACTTGGAAAACTATCGTGTATACTGTTAGTTATCTAGGAGCTCATTTACAAAATATACACATGAAATATAGACGTTCTATATATATGATATCTATTATTATAAATAAACTGGCTGTCCCGGCAAAGGTTGTGTTGCCATATAAATTGATAACGCTATAAAAAATAGGGGTTAGTGATAGAAGGATGAAAATTTAGGGTTGATTGTATTTTTAATGACAGAATAAAAAAATATAAATAAAATATTTTGCCAAAAAATAAAAAAATAATGGACAACCCTTATCCCTTGGGAGTATGAAAATAGATAGTAGCCGATTCTCAAACCTACTGAATATGCATATAAAATTTCATAAAAATCGGTCAAGCCGTTTCAGAGGAGTACGGTAACTAACATTGTGACACGAGAATTTTATATAAAGAAGATGTACTTTGAGGTGGTTAGCTCTTCTTTTAACTAGTCGAAAATTCTTCTAGCCAATCGAAAGACGGTAGAGATAAATAAAAAAATATTAATATAAATAAGTGGCAAAAAGGGATTTTACTTTATTATCACGACGCAGCCCTATCCAAAATAATGAATCGTTTCCTAAATTGGTCCATACGTGAATGTCGAGTTGAAGAAAGATCCTAAGGAATATGCCTCAACTGTACTGAATTCGCCGAATAATTATACAGGTACCATATTTTAACAGAGAATAATAAATAAATTATTTAGTCAATCATGCGAAACACGGTGTTTTAGTTCAACGTTCTCAATTAATAATTACATATTGTAATTTAAATGCGACCACTTCTTGGAAACTGTGCTGCGCTAAATTAAGTTTATGAGGAAATTAAAATCAATTGTGGAAATATTAAAACAATATTTGGTGTTGAACACTGTAATTAATAGTTGAACATATATTTTAAAATTGTACATTTGTATTGTACAGATTCTGGTAGAGCAAGACTTTCATTATTCCAAAATTTTATGTCGATATGAGATAAAGTAGGTATGTTATTACTACTATAAAATAATACAATAACATTTATATATTTTGTAGCATAATAACAGAATAAAAGCAAACAATATAAGCCCCAAGCAAACATTGGGAATTCAGTTTCAATTACATTATTTATTAATTATTGATATGTGATACAATCTTCTCTTGTTTTATTACGAATCATTAATTTACTTGTCTGTTCTCAAATATGTTGAATGAAAATAATTTAATCTCATTCTAGAATGAACAAGCTGAAATTTATTCAATTTAATTTATGAATAATACAAGATTAAATTGATTAAAAACTTCTACTTATATATAAATATGAATCAAACACGCAACTTTGATGTTTGTAACCTAGGTTTTTGTTGCTAAGGTTATTAATCGGGCGGTATTATATAGTAAGTATAGAAATATACATAAACCTAGATAACTCACACAACGTCATCTAATATCATACTAAGCATGGCTAGTACTATATGGCACTATATACTATGGCACAGCTATAAAAGAAATATTTAAGTAAAATTAACTCTGTTATCCACACATTGCCATATGAGTAGCTTAACATTTGAGGCATAATGTTAATGTTTTATATTTTTTTTTAAATTCATAATATAGTCATAATACACATAATAAACGTTCAGACAAAATCCAAGCCCATGGTCATAAATTTAAGTGTTTCGCAATAAGTATAAAAACATTTCATAATATATTTAATTCTGGCCGTGGCAGTAAATATTTATAACGAATCATTAAATTGTCTATGCTGACGAGGTTATAAACGTTTTTTCTTTATTATTCGTATAATATAACCCAAATACAGAATCTGCATCGACAGTGTTTGCATGATGCAATTGGAGCGTGTTACCACCTGCCATACCGTGAATAATTTTGCAGTTTACACAAATATCAGTAGTAACCATCGAATTAATGACTTAATGAACCACGGGCATTCAGGTCGCGACCCATTCTCGTTTGTATTAGATTCACAAACTAAAATAATCAACAACTAACTTGAATACATTACTTTCAACTTACTTACCTATTTGAAAACTATATTGGATGCAAAATAGACGAACATTTTCATAACCTCCGACGCTGAAAGTGGGTGTATTACATTTCACGTGTCTGTTTATATGTGTGCCTATCTGTGGCTACTAAAAGAATGACCGATTGTAATGCGATATTTGTATGAAAGGTGACGTGATTAATGAAGTTCTTAACTACAAAGTATTTGTCATTTTTCCATTTTAAATTTTGTAATTATTATTATTACAAAACTATGCTCTCACCCTACCTCACGCTCACATTATTAGTAATATATAAAAACTATCATAATTACTTTATGACAAACAACATAATACTATCATTATGTAATCTTGCAACTAATAGGCACTTATAGTGCTATGATAATAAAGTTGTCAAACGAGTGCAACAAGTCCAAACACGAATCTCTCTTGTTCAGTTGAGAAAATTCGACAGCTCTTTTCCGGCTCCATCAGATGCTAGATATAATCTCTAGTGTTGATAATGTGTACAGATGATATGTGAATACAGATAATTTATGTATCAATCTTATAAATATATAAAATATAATAATATCTTAATAGGTACAGATCTCTCCGAATTTACCTGATCCCAAAAACACAATTTGATGATTATTTGTATCCATTTACATAAACAAATACAAATAAATCTACCTTGTCAATATAAAATCAATTGAAATACCAAACTATTACTAGAGCCTACCAGAAACAAGAAAACTTCTATATTAATAAGATATTGTCGGAATTGTATTTATGTCTAATTTTGGCTATAAAAACATTACAATAAATATGCGTATTAAGGCAATAAGGCCACACATATAGGGTTTTACGTACTCCGGGAAATCAAACGGTTCCCAGGACGCCACGACAGTCAATAAGCTGTAACCTTAATACGGATTAATTTGATTGCCTGCCCAACCGAATTTACAACTGACTTTTTTCTGATTTTTGTTAAAACGATGAAAAATTAATTTATTCGGTTTGGAGAACCTATTTATTTATAGAGACTAAGTTTTAGATGAATATAATATAAATAAGACTGACTTATAAATAAGACTGTTGTCTTACAGTGGTTTGTTTTAAATGTCGCAGTACATTTTAATCCAATGGATTCATTAGTTATTCATATTCATGTTTACCTACATAAGAAATATACAAACTTTCAAATTTATACTATTTCAATATGTCTATTACTTAGTATACTTGAAAATTAATATCTTTAACCATAACTGTAATGATAAAAAAGGTTATACTTGTAAATGATTTTTATGTAATGTACAAACAAGCTCACCTGATGAATGACAAATACAAGCTCACCTGATGTTAATGCGTAAATAAGATGTCATGCCTCTTATCCTGTTATTTCACAGCAATGGAATCTTCAACCAACACTGCACAGCTTACAAAGCAATCATCTTAATGACTGTAATAGTTGAGCTCATACTGACACACGTAGTGGACTTTTTAGTCTACCTCATTTTATAAAAAAAATAAACCTGTGTTCATTACCTATCATTAATAATTAGTTTTATTTTAACCGTCAGCATCATTGTAAATTTATACATTTTTTTATCTGACGAATTCTAACGTTAGGCCTTTTGTAAAACCTTAAAGCCTTAAAAGGCCTTAAGATAATGTAATACTCTACTGAACTGAAAGAAATATACTGAACGTTACTCCATATAGTTTTAATGCTTGATTTTTATTTTATTAAATTAAATCCGAAGTGCATTTATAATAATAATAATATACCTACTAAAACACAAAATAATTACCTACATTTCTCTGGCAACTTCATGTTGGCATTAACAGGGAAAGTTACAGAAAGGAAACCACGGAAAGTTGCGTCTCCATACTGGGAAATGCGATCTTCGTATCCTTTCCGGGAGAACATATGGGAGTATCTTTATGAAGATAAGAGTAAAAACTTGAAGTGCGGTTGCAAAAGAAAGAAAGCACGCTGCAAACAAAGGATTAACCACAAAAGTAACGGGAAAACTCTTATAACGCTTTTGTTAGCGTTTATCTGTTTTTGTACAATAGGTTTGTATGACTATTTTTTTAAACCTAAAATAGAAACATGCTTGGTTTGCTTTTTATCACCTCATGGCAATTTTAATATTTGTACTGAACACAATATGATGAACATGATACTCGTAATTCACGGATGGAACTAGTGATACAATAGTTTGAGGCAAGGCATGCATAAAAACGGTTTCCATAACAGTTCAAAATAACGAATTTCACTATATATTTATAAGTACTAAATAAATAGTTTTGAGTTCATAATAACTATTATCATTTTCTCAATAATTACTAAATCATTAATAAAAAATGGCACGTTTATACATAATTATTAGCTACGTCTTTCATATTAGTTCCTTGTAGTAGCAGTCCTAAAATCATCTACATCCATTGACTTATATCAATACAGTCTCACATGTACTCGAATTGCACTACGTAGTTGTAGTCCAGGTACAATACGTGTATTGTACCTGTAATACATAGTTCAAGAGCTCTTAAACCCTGTGAATAACTGTCTTTCTGTAAGGCCAAATGCAGAAAACCTAAATGCTAATCAAATTGTCAATGAATGTATAAACTTGGACTGTAATACATTGTCCAAGTTTATTGACTCTTAAATTTGTACAGAATGTATTTTTAAATGGAATAAAACAGAATTTTAGGTACTGTATAAGTAGGGACTCATATTTTTACATGTAATTTTTCTACGAATGTTTTTGTTACTTTGTATCTTTACCTATAAAATTATTATTTCTTCCATTTCAGTATCTCTATGTATGAATAACAAGTTTCCACAAATCAATTGGTTACCCAAATTAATATCGAATGACAAGTTTACGTATCTAGGTAAATATCTATAAAATATTTATAATTAAGCATGCCAGATGGTAAACGGACCACTTAAGTAATATAGTCGTAGATTCTCCACATAGGTCTCTTTATTCACTGTAATAATAAATATAGTTTGTAATACTGATTTACATCTACATACTGAATAAATATATTCAATAAAAAGCATCCTATCTAATTACGAAATAAATTCGTGATCTGAATATTATTTTCTTAAGTTAATTAAAAACTAAATATTCTCACTGACAAATATAACTGTCAAGAACTCTTAAGAATTATTGTAGTGAAAATAATATAACTACTTGCTATAATTAAAGAAGGAGAGTTTGAATCGTCATAAATATGCCATGTAAGTGGTTCATGCTATAAATTATAACGATACGGCGTTTTAAGAAGGCAAATATAAAAAAATAGCTGCGGTAAGCGCTACAGCGCAGGACGCGAGTAACGTAACTTATAATTTATTCAGTGGCGACGGAGGACTCCATTTTAGTCAATGAGAAATGTTGCAGGCAGATGAGATATTTGGCTGCGGAACTAATTCGAGCCCAAAAAACTCTAAGGTAAAAAAGGCTTACTTATTTAATATTTTAATATATTTGAGATAGTTGTTTCAGTAGAGTAGTCAATGACCAATGCCGGATTAAGTCAACACGTAACAAAGTCTTTCAAGGGTTCCCTTGATTTCGATTTTAGTTTAATTGAAATTAATTTTTGTTATAGATATAGCCATATAGTTATATATAGCTCCTGTCAGAATACAGCACAAAGAAGAAATAGAATTACTTTAAAAAATATACCCTCTTGCCGATGCCGTGGTAAATACAACACTTAACATGAAAACATTTTACTTGTTTGTATGTACAATTAGGACATATAAACAGTTACCTCATTTTATTTGAGACAAACGTAGCAGAGATATTTGTGTTGGTGGTTTTATATCGGCGTTTATAACACCGTAAAGTCTAACAAATATATAAGTTATCTATCAGTATACATATATAATATAAGGTTACATGTTATACATATACAGGTATACAGGTTATATATATTGTATATACAATAAATATCAGTCTAGACTTTCCTTGATACTCACTAAAATTTAAGGTGTTTCATATATAAAGCATTGGTACATAATAGTCGTTAATAAAGTACATGGTGCCTTTTGTGATATTGTTCAGAACATTACACCACATTGCATGTGCAAACTTGTCAAAATTAACTGGCACGCGATCGCGCGAAATATGTATTTGTAAACATGCAACAGTTTCTAGAATAAAACTCACACATCACAAAAAATACCAACGTTTGGTTTTGTTGATGTACTAATATCTGAATATAATAGTTTCCATTGTCGGGCCTGTGGTAGGCCATGCCGTTCTCGTATCGGTTTATACAGCCACGAAAAAAGCTGTTCACGTACCATTACGCCATAAATCGTCTATAATAGAGCATAGATTATATATATATATTTATATATATAATATCTAATTAAATTTATCTGCTTTAAACCGACAACCGCTATTAAATTTAATTATAAATCTCTTTCATCTATCGTGATTCAAACAGAACAACTTATTTATCTGATGTACACAGATCAGATAAATAAGTCTGTTCTGTTTGATAGATAAAGGCTATTGCTAAGAACGGATAAATCCATGGATATCCGCGTGACTTTACCTACAATTATCACGTATACTATTCGTAAGTTTATAAAAAAATTCGGGGGCAGCCCCCAGAATTTCTTGTATAAACTTACTAGTGAATAAATTAAATAATTAAACTAAATGTCTACTACAAACAGGTATATACACCCATATAGATAAATACAAAGTATACATATACATAGTATCTATGTTTGCACAAAACTTGACTGAAAATAAATGCAACACTATTTGTGTATATTGAAATAAAAACAAACCAACTGTGTATATTGAAATAAGACCAAATGCTCTACCTTGGCAATTGAAAAATAAGGTAATGACGCAACTTCTATTTCATGCATTTCTGTAGTCAAGAGCATATTTATTATATTGATTACATAGTTATAAAAAATCTAACTTACATTGCAAATTGAACCGTAGGTACGTTAGTTTGCAAAATTAATTATGCCCACTATGCGCTGTGCCAGCTTCAGTTTATATCATTGTAACATTGTTATTGTATAATTATTACTTTGACATGTGCTTTGCCTGATATGGATAACTATGTAATTAATAAGGCATCTTAAAATTATGGTTCAAATTAGATACTATAGAGTCTGTCTTTCATTAAAATTTAATTCTTAAAAACAACAACAGATTCCTAGTAAAGAAGGAAGGTCGAATATAAATAAATAGCCTCCTTTTAACTAAATTATTTATATTAAAATATTAATAAATTTATATTCACTTTTACAAATATTACCTCTGTAACCTACTTTATATTAATCAATAAAACACTTCATTAAATACGAATTATTAATCATTATTAATATATTTATATTCGTCGTTGGCATTTATAGTTCTACTTAGTATCCATTAATATTTAAAAAAATACGTAAGTAAGTAACTGATATCAGCATCATCAGCTGAATTCTGCTGGTGTAAGTATTCGTATTTACCTAATATAACGGAAAATATTTTAAAAAATTACTAATAATCATTATTATTATGTATAAAACAACAATGTATATCTCAGTTATTTTCTAGAATATGTAAAATTATATATAAACATATCTATTAAGGTATTTAAATGTTTGAGAAGACTTCAATAATAAAATTAAATACTGAATTGATCCAACCATGCGCCGAACCGGCTTCAATTTTTCGGCGAAGCGTGTCAATAGCTTATCTGACATTACCAACAATAAATAAAAATATAGGTATTATTAAGTCTAAGTATGTACGAGTAGATATTCGTGTCTATATTAAGGAAATCATTAACATCACAATGAAACTGCAATAGAGGACACTTAGGGACCTATAGACGATATTTATTTAAATAAATAACAAGACTAACTCAGATATTTCTTGTTATAAAGCTAAAATATATTTATACCTTATACATGACTTAACGACTGAACGGATTTAAACGAAGATTATATCTTCAGAATTAACAAGCGCGTAGTCGCGATTATTTGTTAGTCATTACATAGTATAAAACAAATTCGCTGTCGCTATCTGTCCGTCCCTATGTATGCTTAAATCTTTAAAACTTCGCAACGTGTTTTGTAGCGGTTTTTTTTACAGATAGAGTGATTCTAGAGGAAGGCTTAATCATATTGTTATAATGTATAAATTATAACTGAGATAATGAGAACGAGCTATTTTTACATAATTTGTAAATTGCTTTCTATTAATAGATTGGCTAATGTACCTATACATTGCCTACTCAAATAACATATTAATTCCTGTTAGATAACTAGATACTAATATTAAATTACTGGAATTACAACGCATAAGTGGTATCAGGGGTGTGACATGACATTGTCATGTCTGTAGTTCTGTTTATGTAGGTATATAGCGACAGTTATTTCTTATCATCATGTTAGACAGCTTGTTTTCCATTCCATTTACATTAAAAAATAATACTTACTTCATTTTATTTAGTAGAAAGCCTACTAAATAATATGAAGTACACGGTATTATTTTTTTTACTTAACTTCAGTTCATTTTCAGCCGCACACTCCGAGTTCGGAAGGCGATGGTGCCATATGCTGCGCAAGCTGGTACGATTTAAATTGTTATTCAATATACTCTCTAGATTTTCGTTCATTCACTCCAGTACTGTTATACAGTGCTGTTTAATGCGCTATAATTATATTACCAGCAATAAAAATCTTTAATTAAAATTTATTTCAAACTAACGTGCAAATTCGTCCGGAATTTGTTACTTCTTTAAATAAAAAAAAATCTAAAATGAAAGTAGCTTAAGTTACTCCTTATAATATTAACGGTGCAACCGCTTCAGAGATAAGCAAGAACAAACAGACAAATCTTTCATATGTGTTTAGTGAAAAGTTGGAAATTTGAGATTAATTACGATTTTATTTATTTGTATACACTATCTTCACTCCAAATTTTATTAAAATCCATTCAGCTTTTTAGTCGTGAAAAGGAGAAGAAGATTGCCTTAGACCTCCCTCCCTCCCCTAGACAGTTACTTGAGTTGAAAAATGTCCCTTTTAATAATAAAGTTTTTTAATCGCCCTCGGATGTCATTATGATTTAGCCTAAATGTAAGGCTATATATATCTGGACTTCACACAACACCATCTATACCTAAGTTAAGTTAAGCGTCTGTTATGGCTACTAGATAACTGATATACTTTTTTGCTATATACATAAAAAACACCCAGGCCGATACAAACAATCATATTCATGAAATATAAACTTTTGTACCGTGCGCGTAATCAAACCCGCGATCATCAGAAGAAAAACGGTGTGGTGTAAACCGCTAGACCACCGAAGGCGTATACTATACTATGTTATACATCCTTACTAATATTATAAATGCGAAAGTAACTCTGTCTGTCTGTCTGTCTCGCTTTCACGCCAAAACTACTGAACCGATTTAAATGAAATTTGATACACAGATAGTCTAGAAAAGACATAGGCTACTTTTTAATCGGAATAAAGGGTCGTAAAGGGTAGAAAGAGGAGATAATGGGTTATATGGAAATATCGTCATTTTTAAAACTAGAATCTTGAAACTTATTTTTAGGCTGTTCATTAAATATAAATTATTATGACTAAGTTTGTAAATGTGTTACCCTTAAGGGGGTAAAAAATAGGGGATCAAAATTTGTATAGAAAATAGTCATTTTTGAAACTATAACGAGGAATCTTTTT
Organism: Achroia grisella; assembly: GCF_030625045.1. Taxonomy (NCBI): domain Eukaryota; kingdom Metazoa; phylum Arthropoda; class Insecta; order Lepidoptera; family Pyralidae; genus Achroia; species Achroia grisella. The sequence goes on along the minus strand of NW_026712655.1, from coordinate 1,677,441 downwards.
TCTTGGCCTTTTTTGGGTTAGATTATGTAGAAAGACTATTATCTAACAATAGAAAGAAAACTACTTATCTAGCAATAAGAAATCTTATTCATGTTAAACATATTGTTAGCTTCCTTATCTGATTTGCAGGTAACAGAGAAGCTCTGTACAAAAGCCGGATAGCAGATGCGTCGGTGACAAAGGGTACGGATACTGTAGAATGGGGTGGCCGCTTAGCACTATGGGGGGTTGTACCACTGTGGCGAGCCGCGCCGCCACCCGACATTGTACTGGCTTTACGGAAACCTACGCCGGCCGACTGTTGGCCTTTCATGTAAGGATATCAATGCTCTAATACTTATTTTTAATTATCACTAGTAGGAACCCACGATACTGTCTATGTATATTTATAAGATAGGTACCTACTAGCTAAGATCTTTGTCTACTTTTTTAGACAGAACAGAGTCTCTCTAACACGCAATTCATTAACTCGTTTAATCGTGGAAAGGTAAGTATGTATTAGAAAAAAGTTAGTATAATAGGTGATAGATATGGCTCATGTTAGGTTGACCTCCATACGTTGCCCTCTGAAAACTATCCTAGTTAGTTCATATTGAATTGACCTGACCTGACTTTATCATCATATTGTCATTCTCCTCTGGTGCCCCGCCAGCGCAATCTATATAAATATGTCCGGTAACGCATGCAGACGCATACCATATTCATCCATAAAAATAATAAATATATGTACATACTACTGTATGGACATACGGATACACTTTCTCTTTTATAATATTAGTATGAATTTCTATATAAGTTGTAATGTGGTACATTGTCTCCACTCTCGACAACCCCGAATGTCACAAGAATTGACTAATATAATAGAAATAAAACCCTATTCCAAGCCGCTTGGTCAGCGTGATTACAGTATGCTAATATTGAAAGAGGATGCTTTATCAGTTGTGAAACGGTAATAGATTGATATGATGTGGTTTTAAGATGATGCCTAGTCTAAAGAGTTTAAACTAAGCATGCTAAGCAACGTTGTGCTTACATACTTAAATAATTTGGTTTGGTTAAAAATTATACATACATAATCTAGACACGCGGGAGCGTGTCAAAGCCAAGTTCAAGCATATTATATATGTGTATAGAAATCACCCATATCAATATAAACAACCACACTCATGAAATCAAATGTCTGTATCATGCAAGAATCGAATTCTCGACCATAAGGCGGTGTGCCAAATCGCTATACTACTGAATCCGTCAATAAGAATTAAATGGTTATTTGTATTCTTGAAAGGGGTTCTTATGGTGAGATCGTCATCGAATTGACTGAGCAGCAAGTCATCCAATGTATAAGCATTGAACACTTACAACCAGACACCGCTCTAAGCGCACCCAAAGAATTCGTACTATATGTAAGTACCTACCTACATTCGTAGTATTACCTACCTACCTACATAGTTTAATCAGGAATTACAATTTTTATCAAATCAAAATAATCACACAGTAATCAAATCAAAAATCATTTTTCATGTAGGACGTTTTAGCCAATTATGAACGTCAAGTTTTTTATATTACTAGTTTTCCTTACCGTCCAGTTCAGTGTAGGTACAGATACCAATGAGGAGAACTGGGAAGAAACTCGATAGAATTTGTTTTTTTAAAGCCAGTTTATTTAGGTACATTGGATACATATATAAGTATCTTTAACGCCGCCTTTTGGATTACTTTTCAGTTAGAAATATAAATTACCAAGTCAGCCAGATTTGAACTCGCGATCACTTGGGTGTGTAATTCAGTGTATTACACCAAATAGAAAAAAATGTGTTTTTATAATAATCTTGTTATCTACTTTGTACCTACTTAAATAATGAAGAAAGTAAACCTGTTTAGCAGTCCTCCTTGATTCTCACCAAGGATAACCGATTTAAAGTCGAAGGACCCACTTTATGGATAATGAAGACCGTTGCCATCTCTCCGTCATTCTTTTAGAATAAAGTAGACAGAGATCGGCGTTAGTACCTACTTTCAGAGACAGTGACGGAAGTAGGTGAGATTGGTAGGTAAATAATTTAATAGAAAAGTTGTAACAACTCACAACTTTGTAATTTGAATACTGATATTATTATATATATATATTATTTCTTCAAAAAGACAAATTTGTGTAAAAAAAGCACAAATAAGTACGTTATTTTGTACATGCTATCAAAAAAATGTTACCGTTTCAGGGTATCTTAGAAAATGGCACGTGGATAAATGCAATTCACGGACAATACTACGGGAATGGAGCAGCTAAACAGTATTATCAAACAAGCAAAAGTGTTCAATTGAAACGCCTTGTATTTCGCGTGCTCTCAAACCATGGGAACCCAACCTATACCTGCCTATATAGAATACATGTATACAGTATTAAACATAAGATATTGTAATGTTCTTAATAAAAATACTATGTTTGATAAATATTTCTAGCAATTAGTTTATTTCGTCCCTTCCACAAAGCAACTACTTTTATGAGAGTTTGCACAACATTTACGTGAATTGAACTAAAATTTAAATATGTAATAACCTGTAATACTTCTAAGTTAGCAGTTTCAGACAAAAATTGTATCGTTTTAATTGAAGTGGGCTTGAATATGTTGATAAAACCTTCAAGTTACTGGCAAATATGTCATGCAGTGCTCAAAAAATTGTAGCATAGATAATATATGTTAAAAATCCAGGTTATATGTGGTGCGCACAAAAAAGGTAATCGAGTTCCATATTCTACTTCAAACTATTTCGTTTCTTTTGCTGCTGTAATAACTCTCTGATACAGAAAAATATTCCTTTCTAAGGCAAGTTTCAACAGACCAATCCAATAAGAATTACACCCGAAACCACCGAAACCACATGGTTTCACATGTACATAATACGGTTCAATTTCATTTGCGTAGGAACTCGGTACACCTACACTATTGTGAAACCAAATCATTTCTCTGTTTTTGCATGTTAAACGAATTATCACAGTAATGTAGCAAGTCAAAAGCTACAAAAAGTATATTACAATTTCCAGTCCATTTTCTAATTTTATAGATTAGTAAATAAAAACAACATTATAGAGTTTAGACTGTATTATTCAATACAAATAACATTTAAGACGCGGTCCAGTCTTGAGCGGAACCTCCCCACGAAGGTGCTGCAGCAGGTGGCGGTGGCGCCGTAGTTCCCCACTCATCTTGTACCTGAAAATAAAAATATATATATATAACAATCACAATACCACACATTTACAAAAACATGATACATAAACCTGGAACCAATACACTATGTTACTAAAAATTGCTGTTTTTTTCCATAATTTATCTTTTATATATGTCGTCTCTATTATTAGTACTTCTCGTCCAAGTACCACCTGCCACGGATTTCATATCACCTATTTATCTTTTACATCGTCTTTCTCATCTCCTTTTTAAATCTTTTGTTTACCAATACATTATTGCTTTCCTGCATTTATCTTACCCCCTTATTGTGGGTCTGGAACAGTTTTAAATTTGGGTATTACTTTATTGCTGCATACGGTATTAGGTCGTGTGTCTAAATTCTCCTCAGCATTTGCAGCTGCAGCAATACATTGTTTATTCTTTTCTATCCTCAAATTGTACCTAATCTTACACCCATTATACTTCGTTCCATGTTATTCTCAAGAACCTGTAGTTTTTTTTAACGGTTTGACAACCATAAGTAAGAACAGGTAAAAAGATGCATGTATAGAAGAGTTTGTTTATATCTATTTTAGACTCTTTATTTTTAAATATGTCCATAAATTGTTTCCATACACATCGTAAGCATTTATCAACCTATTTTTTACATAGATCTATCTGTGCTAATCTATAAGTTTATCCTAAATATTAGTGATCATTCATGTTTCTTTTACTCCATTTATTGCAATATGAAAAATGGAGCAAATTTTATTAATTTCTAATAAAAACATTACCTGAGCGGCCCAATCTTCCTGAGCTGGAGGGGCACCGAAAGCAGGTGCGGGTGCTGGTGGTGCAGAATCTTCGGCCCATGAGGTGACTGCCTCAACAGGCTCATTCCAATCCTCATGAACAGGAGCAGGCACTTCCGGTTTAGGGGCCACAACAGCCTATAAAAAAGTAAAGATTTTTGTACCAATAATAAAATTGGATAAACGCAATTACAAAAATACAATAAAATTTTAGTTAAGTATTTGTCATAGTTACATAAAAAAATATTGGTATTACAATTTCCTTTCAACTTACAATCTAAAAATATTCTATGGAAGCCAAAATCTTTCAATTCCCTTTCTTATAATATCTATGAAAACTGTTCTTAGAAATTACTTTGTTATACAAAGGCATGTAAAATTCTATCTGTAAATTTTCAAGTATACTCTTATATTCCCTTAATCCCTTTAAGCCTTCATTTAATTTCAACCTTTATAATTTTACTATGAGCAAAATTTCTTATACAGTTCTATATTAAAAATTTTAATGTGTAAAAATAAAAATTAAACATTACAGTTACAGAGATAATAAAAACATACCTGTTCCTTAGCCTGTTGTTCTTCCTTCTCACTCTCTTCAGGGTCTCTGTAGAAGAAGAGATCAACAACAACATCCCAACGTTGGTCACGCGGCAGGACACCACGCAGCCTCAGCACCTCGCGTGCAAGTAACCACCACATCAGACCAATAGAGTGGGATGACTGCAATGTAAAAGATAAAAATAAATATCTAAATATAAAATTCACTTATGATACTACATAGTAAGAAAGCTATAAATAAAGTATGTACAACTAGGTATATATAAGTATTTAAATAAATCATGGGTATGTGATAGTAGCCTTGCAAAGAATAGTATATTTGGCCATATGCCGAATACTGATTATTTGGGGAGCTTCCTGATTCTTTTGCACTCATTTATTCTAATGTGCATGAATACATTAGAACAAACGAGTGCAAAAGTAGAATCAGGGATCTAAGAATGATCTTGTATTCTACAGCATATAATAGAAGCAGACAAATAGATGAATATTAAATAGTGACTAAATATTTGTTGCAGGAATAGTTGAAGTAGTAAACAATTACCTAAAAATATTTATATTGACTAAATATATATTTTAAACCATTAATTTTTATGATTATTTATATTATTTTTTATGCATATCACCAGACTTGCATATGTATAGTTCAATAAGAAATATTAATTACCTTAGTATTGCATGGGATAGCAATATCCACAAATCGCAGTGGAGAATCAGTGTTGCAGAAGGCAATAACTGGAATGTTTACATAGGATGCCTCAGTGATGGGCTGGTGGTCCTGAGCAGGGTCCAACACAATAAGGAGACGGGGTTCTCGGAAAGCTGCTTGAATCTGAAAATAAAATAACACGTTGAGTTTCTCCTTGCTAGTACATAGGAATAAAACATTATGCTAAATTATTAATCAGATTATTTTTAATCAATTTGCATTTAATGCAATCAGTGGTTCCTTAGTTAATTATATCATCATAAAATAATCAATATTAGAATTATGTTGTATTTGGTAGTCAGAACCTTTATGATAGGTCAAGTACTATGACACAGTGTGACCTTTATTATGAGTGTTCTTATAAAAATATAAAATTCATAGATGTGATAAATAATATAACTTTTTAAATTGTGTGATATTGTTTATTAATTAGTAGTACATAGGGTGTGAATTGGTTTAGACTTTTCGCAAGTAATATCTACTGCTGAATCTTCATTTATAAGATATTTTGTACATTTGAATTGTGCCTAGCTGTTTAAGACTGAAGGTACAAATATCTTTTAAGTTATATCCATCTGAAAAGAATTAATGTGTGCCACACTAATTGATATAGCTTGTATAAGCAAAGTATACAATATTATCAACTTTCTAAGCTTAACAGAGTTAAAGAATGTCTTTACCTGGTTAGTGAAAGCACCGGGAGTGAATCGTCCAGCAATAGGTGTTGCACCGGTATGTGCTGCAAACTTGAGGACAGCACGCTGACCAAACGGACGTGACGAGATAACGAATACATCAGCTGGGTTCTCAATGGCAACTACAGCACGAGCAGCCAATACAAGTTTCTCCCATGTACGACGTAGATTGATTACGTGGGTACCGTCTGTACGCCGTTTGTACACATATGTCTCCATCTAAAATAGGAATAAATCTCAGTCACATTGACACTGAATAAATATACAATATGAACCACATTCTAAATCAGTTGGGAGAATAGATCGTCATGTAATCAGATTATTTGGAACGGATTCTGATCTCATCATTAAATACTTGAGTTAATAAATGAATAGGTTAGTTAGTTAGTATGTTTTCTTCTATCTTACCTGGAAGTTGACATTTTCAGAACCCAGATGAGTGGTTGCTGCCAGCATTTTAGTGACATCCTCCTCATTGAGGGTCAATATATCTAATCCTCCCGACATCGTTGCGTTTATTTGAGTTACGACTAAACCTGGAATGAAACCAACCGGTGCAAGTTATATTATAATAATAATAATTTAATAAATATCGTAAATATTGACTTTCATAAATAGCACACAGTATAAATGTTTAAAAATTCATAATTGTAGCTTTAAAGCATATTGGATTATTATAATTAAAATAGATTTAAAGAAAATATACTTACGCGTGTAATGCCACTGGGGGAAAAAAATTATAAAAGGCTTTTGCTTAAGCTGTCATAATACAGATATCTTAAAAGTCAGTTGTCATTGTCAGTTGGCTGTGACATTGTCAAGTTTTGGCAGTTTGAAAAACTGCTCTATACTGATATTTTTTTCTCTGATTTGTTAGCTGTCTAACTATTACGTTTACTTTGCATAAATGTTGAGTAATTTAAACTTAATGAGCCTATAGTTTAGAGTCTATTTTATAGTGTGTACAAAAGTCATCAAACTATTTCCTTCATGAGACAATTCGTTATGAGATACTCTCCCTTTTGCACAGTTTGCCAGTATATAAATTAAACGGCCGTTATAGTAGAACAAAATCTTCTATGAAGAATCATATTATTTCTCTTTAATATTGAATAGAATAATAAACGATTGTTTATTTATTATTTATTGCATCAAATTTCCTTTATTTGTTATCATAATTATCTATCTTAAAACTTATCATATTAGCAAAAAACTATAATTTAAATTGATTAAAATGTCGCGAACTATTCTAACACTATTACTCGAAGTTGACATACAGTTTCATCGGTTAAGGGCGATTGTTGAAGCACTCCAAATCTATCGATTGACTTAAATAGCGAGTAAAGGCCAACACCTGCTAAACCTCTCCTCTCGTGCAGACACTCCAAACTAGTTTTTTGTTCATTATTTTAATTCTAGTTAATTTCAAATATGACGGTGAAATTACAATGATTTCGCTCTAAGTAAAAAAAAATTCTAAAAATTCTATCCACAGTGGTCCATGTTCGATTAGAAAAATATATGCAAGGTGAAATCTTTTTTATTAATCTAACGTTGAAGTAATACAAACCTACAAGAATTAAGTTTTAATTCTGATAATCAGCAGCGAGGTAAACAGTTGTTTTTATTTATGTTGTATTGCAACACCGAATTTAATTTTTTTTATGAACTGTGAAGTGAAATGGTGATGTGACTGATCTGTGTATTGAAAGAATTTCTTTCATAATTTCCTTTAGAACGTTGTAATTTTTGATAAATCTCTAACAAAATACATGCATTATGATTACTTTATTACCCTGACCGGAATTAGTAATATTAGATTGTATACTTTGTGAGTTATTTTGGTATTCGGTGACATTTCAGTGAAGTGCCTAATTTGATCATGGAGGCTATAGCAAAACACGATTTCACAGCATCTGCTGATGATGAGCTCAGTTTTAAAAAGAATCAAGTGCTTAAAGTGAGTTACTCTAATGTTTTCTGGATATTTAAATGATTTCGTAACATAATCTGACAGATTTATTCTAGAGAATTTGGTTTTACAGATACTTAATATGGAGGACGATATGAATTGGTACAGGGCTGAATTAGATGGCAGAGAAGGGCTAATACCTAGCAACTACATTCAAATGAAAAGTCACAAGTAAGTACTATACTTAAAAACCCATACCACTTGTCATGTAGCTTTCACATACCTAGTACACATCTGAGTGTGTGTGTGTATATGTTAGTATAAAATAAACATATTCTAATATTAAAAACTCTCTATGGAGTACTATTGTGTTTGTGTTCTTAGTTTTGGAATGATGAAGTATATACATATTCTAGAGTTTGTGAGATGTGAGATCACATTGATTAAAATAACTTATCCAATCTGGACAGACAGACAGATAGTCAGTAGTAGTGTTCATATTCTTAAGTCATATATTGAACCAAATTAATGATTTTTATTTTTAAATAAAAGATAGATAAAGCTGCTGAATAGTATTTTTGTATGTGCCAGATATTGTATAAAATGATGTCTTAGATAGACTTCATACTCTTACTCGTTGGTGTATAAATTTCCTCAAAAACATTTGTTTTAAGGGTGGGAAATGGGAGTCATTTCATTTATAGATTGATAGACCATAATGTCTCATTCATAAAAAAACTTTAAACTTGCTCTTAAATGTTATTATGTTATTTGTGTGTGCAAACAATAAAATGCAAGTATTAATTTCAGTTGGTATTTCGGACGGATCACAAGGGCCGATGCAGAGAAAGTGTTAACGAATAAACCAGAAGGTGGATTTTTGATACGGATTAGTGAATCTAGCCCGGGTGACTTCTCATTATCAGTAAAGTAAGTAATTTTGTCTTATATTCATATTCATTAATATTATGAAAAGATATTATAAGTTCTGTCAGTCAAGTGCATATAACATAATCTATGAAAACAAGTATTGAAAAATTTGTTTAATTATTTAACATTTAAAAGACATTATTTTAAATCCACATCATGATGATGATGATCATCATTAATATATTTTTGAGCCAGAGACTCAACAAGTTGTTAGTTATTTATATAGCTTTCTTAGACTTGGTTTTATAATAATTATTCTTTGTCAAGTATTTCCAATATGAATCCTATTATTCATTATTATATATGTTTCCTTTATGTTGTAAACAATTAATTACCTTTCTCTAGAAGTATTATTTTCATAATGAATATGTTATAAATTTATTTGACATTATTATTATGTGAATTATTATAATAATAGTAACTATAACCTACAGCTTCACCTTGTCCCATCCTAAGCAGACCTTGTATTATGGGTACTAGACTAGATACAAATACTTTGATACATTTTTAAAATGGATATATAATATACATATAAGACACCCAAACTGAAAGAAACAATCATATATAAATGTTTGTAGAATGGAATGAATCATCCCAGCAAGCATTGATGGTAGACCTCTTGACCACAGATGCTGTTGTAGTTATTATTGTCCAGTAGTTTCAGTGGGCTTTAAACTTTACATGACTTAAAGATAGCCCAAAAATATACATATTTATTAAGTTGTATAAATGGGTATTTCCTGCATTATGAATGTTTGATATGAATAATTGATACATTTTCACAAGTACTCACAAATTATTTGGTTTCTTTATCTCTGTTTTATGATAACTGCTTGATTATTTTTAAAAATAATAATAAATTAAAATAAATGCAATGCCAACTATTTGATTAAAAGTATTGACAGTTTTTTACATTCCAGTGTGACCATAAATCTATACCAAATTGTAGATATGTTACGGTTTTCTACAGTTTCATTCTTTCTATCTTTATAAAGTTATTAATCTATGCTTTTATTTATGCTTTTTACAAGTAATGTTGAAATATATGATTTTTTTATACCAACTGACTATTACATGAAGTGGTTTCCTATAGTAAATAAATGAATGTCTGTTAGATTTCTTAGACTGGTGTAATTTGTTCCCTTTCTCAATTCCTATAATAATAACAATTGTCAATAAATTCGTGTTTCCTAAACCCACAAAAGTATCAAAACAAAAACAATAAATTGAACCGACCCGCATTTATTTAGGGTAGCAAAATATTTATTTAATTATTCATCTAAGTCACTATGTTTTGGCAACAATAACAAGGAATTCAACCGGTCTAATTTTCTTAGATTACGAAAATACATAATTGTCTCCTTAAACAATTAGAATAATTGGAATGACCCCTTGCAATTTTATTACCTTATCAGATCTGAATTCAATTAATATTATAAACATAATAATATCTAGGAAAAATTTATATAGGTACCTTATTAGTAGCCTTATTTATAAAGTATATAGGTACGTATAGTTATTGATTTGGGTCGTAATTTACACACAATAAACGCAATTTTACCTTCAGCGCCTTATTATTTCGCACAATGAGAAACAAATAATAAACGTAAGTAGGCAGTCATGCAACGACAGCAAACAATTCTATTTATGTTTAAATTAGTTGATACCTAATAAAAAAATGAGTTTCACACTCGAGACTTTCGGTATGACTCACGTCTCATGCTATACTCGTTTTGTTGTGAATTGGTCTCCGAGATATTAGTCATAATATTCCAATGATTAAGTACAACGTGGTTGGTGGCATTCCATGAAAACATTACTGTAATTTATATTAAAGTACTTTTTTATTCTGTATATTTACCATTACTGTATCTTTACTAATATTATAATGAGCCCCTATTGATTTCCTTTTTCTATGTTTAGAATGTAAAATAAATAAATACTGGACTGATTTTTTTAATTAATTTGCCTATTAAACTATAAGCACGAATAACTGCCTATATTCCACACTGGTAGCGCCACACGATAATTCTGGTATGATAGTATAAAACTTCATCCAATGTAATGAGTTGTTCTAGAAAATTTTGATAGTAGCACATTCACATAGGGTCGGATACATGCAGCCTAAACCCTCAATACAATGAATTATTAGTTATTATTATCAGTTACATTTAATACAAGTGACTACGCTATGTACTGATGATTTTAATGCTGATGCTAAAGCTGCATTAAAATCAGTAATGTGATTCATATACAATTTAACAGTTTTATACATTTGTAGCTCATAAAGATGGAAAATCTCTATTCATATAAATAAAATTGGTGTGTCTGTTTGTAATATTGCAATAACCATTTTTTACTACATGCATATGAATGTATATACGGTACATATATCAAACTAACATTTTTTTATAATTTTTGTCTGTCTATCGGTCTGTTTGTTCCGGCTAATAGCTGAAATGTCTGGACCGATTTTGACGGAACTTTTTTTGGCAGGTAGCTGATGTAATAAGGAGTAACTTAGACTACTTTTATTTTAGAAAAATTTATTAATATCCACGCGGACGAAGTCGCGGGAACTAGTTATATAATAAAATATTGAAAATTCACGAGGAATTTCTTGGAACTAAACATAAAAATATACATTTTGTATTTTTAAGTATGACATGTATTTTAAGATTTCGAATCAAAAAGATAAAACTGGATCGTCACATCATGAAACATTTTTTTTGTTTTAATTATTATTTCGAATAAATAATATAAATTTACATTTTCAATTTACTAGTTAAACAAGTCTCATTATTTTATTTATACATTCTAAAACAAGTTCATATATTTCATTGTTGATTTATAATAGGAAATACAAAAAAATAAATTGTCTGTAGTTGATGTGCTGTTGCATTGTAATGATATTAGCTGCGTCGACCTTTGCACTTGTAGCCATAGATAGAAAATTTGTCATAGTTTTTGAAGTAAAATATTTGAAATAATCTAATTTAATTAGAGCTAAAATATGTAAATATAGAAGAAATTCATCGTTAGGGAACTTTTAAACCACATTTCTTCCAAATCTATTTCGAATAAGTAAAATATATTCGTATCTAAATATATGGCTATTTGTTCAATTTACATTATTTATATGAAATCCTGGGTATGCAAGTTTAATTTACATATGACCCGATTTATAACGTGCTCTTTAGACACTTATCAAGTTAAACACAAGTGTGGCAAACTCGCAGTCGAGACTTCCTATTCATACTTGATCGACTTTTTATCTCACAATTCCCTGTATGAATCAGCAGTACGGTGACTGATGTAACAGAACTTGAAACCAGTTTTAACTATTTGTATATTGATTCATAACGAAATTGAGGCCCCTCTATTTAATTAGTGAAGTTTTATATAATTTATTTTGTGTAATATATACACATAAATCTAATGAAACAGTTTTATCGTCAATTCGCCTATGGCAGTGCAATTATAGAGTACAAAGACATGAACTTAGGACTAGCATAGAATGCCAACGCGTGTTACTATGAGCATTACTAGGCATTTGTTTGTCACAGGTACTGCTCATGTATATAAGCAATTACATTCTTTCCTTCTAATATATGGGTGGTTGTAAGCTTGTTTGTCATTATTTCATTATTTATATTAATTATGTTTTGTTTCAAGAAACACTTTAAGTACTTTATTTTTTTATTTGTCAAAATTAATATCCTAAACGTGACTCACTGAAACTATTTTTGTCAGTCAACCCTTTTCGTGTATATGGTGATAAGATTATCCAGTTTCCCAATAATTGGTCCCGGTCGCTATATCATGGCCGTGACGTCAATGGACTGATAAATAATAAATTATACCATTATTTGTTCTAGGAAATTAATTTGATATACTTATTTATTTAATACCGTGGTTATTAATATTATGTTTAAGTATGTATATGGAATTATTATTCCTATTATATATTTTATTCCAGTCTGTATTATATTAATTAAGCCAGGTAAATTTGATTGACTTGGAAATATGATTAGAAAAAATTATATATACTCAAAACTTGGTTTGGTTAACAACCAAAATATCAATAATATGTTAATTCTAAAAACAAATTTAATCAAAAATTGTCTTTCATGTTACTAAACGTTGAAAGTTTTTTCTTGGTATCAACTTTGAAAGAGTAAACTCGATACGATACACTTCTTATTTTAAACACCTGGTTACTAAATTGGCTACCCGACTATTACTGTACGCAAGGAAGATTGAATAATACGTATACTAAATGTTGATAGAACGATCAGTTTATTTTAGCTGTTCTCATAGTTCTGTCGTATAATATATTATCATAATGGAGTATAGCGGCTGATATCCAAAATATATTTCTGTTACAAAAACGTGCCGTTTGTGCTATTTACCGTACCTATAGAAAATGGTGACGCATTGAAAGATAAATTTAAAGAAGCAAATATTCACACTTCTTTATAATAATTTGTTACGCAATTATGTATCTATACAGGATATAATAAAAAAGCGATGCTTCATATATTTTATACTAGCTTGCATATTTGTATATAACGTGACGTATTCTGAAACGTTGTTCATGACAATAAAATATAATTTAGGACAATTTGGGACGTGACGTTTTTTTTATAAACACACTTCAATATTTTTTTGTGTGTAACTGGATAAGCAAACAAGGTGACAGCCTACTTGATAGTAAGTTCTATCGCGACATATCATTTTTACATAGTATAAAATAAAACCGCTGTCGCTGTCTGTCCCTATGTATGCTTAATTTTTTAAAACTACGCAAAGGATTATTTAGCGCTTTTTTCAATAGTTAGCACTCTATCTATTGAAAAAAACCTTTGTCAGTAAAAAAGGTTGTTTTACAGACAACGTCATTACAACTAGAGCTTTGCCATTGCGTAGAATTAGGCTGTTATGCTCAATATCCTGTAATTTTAAAGCTATATCTCACCGTTCAACTGCAACATAATTATGTAGCATATATGGACGGCCTCATGCTATACCATATAGCATATATTATGGTTTACCAAATCGCTTCTTTCCGATGGTCGCGGGTTCGATGTCTCGTACGATGCAAACATTCGTAATCATGAAAATGGTAGTTTGTATCATTCTATATTCTTATACAATTGTGTATGCTTGATAGTCTTTTGATTGCAGTTATCATGAAATTATTTAATAAAATTATGCAGTTGTAATTAAAAACATTGCATCTTTCATCCCGATCAATAGTCATAATTATGCTAAAGAAGTTACGGCTAAAAGTAATATAATAGTCATTAATAGTAAAACTTCAATATTGTATATGTTTATAAGGGTCTATAGTGATATAAATATTATGTAGGTACCCAAATACTTCGTCCGTTTGTCTGGGACTCAGTGACGGCAGCGTTTAGAAAAAGCTCTTTTAAAACTTGTTTCAAACGCTATAAAAATACAAGCAAAACAAACAAATGTCTGTAAAAAGGTATGCCAAGAGTGTTCATTAAACATGCCACTTAAAGAAAAACAGTAATGTATTTGATATAGCGGTGAAACACAAACAAAACGTATTTTATAGAAATCCATACTAATGTTATAAATGCCATATTCTATCTGTCTGTTTGTCACCTTTGTACGACTAAACAGCTGATAGATTGTATAATATCACGATAACGAACATAGACTTATCTTTTATAGAGATTCTACGAATAGTAATTTTGCCAATTACTCAGTACTGAATATTCGGTTAGACTCTCGAGCGAAGCGCCGAATATTTGTAACGTATTGTTTAATTTGTGAATACGCCATGTCTCAACACACATTATTTATTGACTGTTTATGTCAAATTATGTTATTAAAACAGTGCAAGAATATATTACGTACAACAACGGAATCCGTGACATGACATAACATGACGGCACAACAAACAGAAATTGTTAAGTTTTAATGCGCGTTAGATATCTTCTGATTTTATACTTGTAGACAAGGTTACGACGCTGAAACTATTCGTGTGTTTGTATCTTACTACTAATATCTCAAATCTATACTTACTGTTGCAAGAAATATGCAAATTGCAGGTAACAAGATCCAGTTTATTACGCGTTTTAATTATTTATTATTCTTATTAGGCCGAATAAAGAATACAAATTCAGTTGCTGACTAGGCCGAATGCCGAATAAAAGCCGAATATTTGTGATTTCTCTCATCTTTATCTTATGTAAATACAGTTGGTGAAGACGCGGCAAAACGTCTAGTAATAATTTTTATAATTGTAACCCGGGTATGTCTGTTATCTAGAACGTTAGTTTTAGTGATGCTGGCCACATTCACGCTTATATACTCACTTGTTACGCTTAAACTAAACGTGAAAAATTACTTATTTTGTTAAATAGATGAACATGTACGACTTTAGAATTTTTAATAAGTATTAAATATATTTCTCGAGACTATGTTGTATCATCATCTCTCTGAGTTCATTTGAGATATTTATATATTAAAACATTAAACAAAAACTTTGTCCCCCTTTTTACGAAAATTGCTCGGATGAAAGAGTATAAGATTTCGCATACTTATAGTTTAAATAGAAGGAGTGCAGAATGACAGTACTTTTTTTAACTATGCTTAAAAATACATTAAATTAATAAAAAACACTACACACACTACTTTATATTATAACACACACACACACACATGTACTCTTTTGTTTATTGTTAAAGTCTGTGGTCAAATTGAGAATATATCAATATTATTAGTCTTTAGTGTATTTGTGTATATTCTTACTGAATGTTAAATTAATTGTGGTCGAAACTCGACTACAGGGCGGTCAGTAGTTACGTTAAACTTAGTAAAGAATATTTTCAAAGTTGTTATATATATATTTAAAAGATCAGTAATTTTGAAGGGATTCAGCTAATATTGACACAAATAAATGTAAGAAAATTCAAATCCGTCATTGAAATAATTGATTGATTAATAACATGGCGGCCTCGGTTTAGCACACTGCTATACTTCTGATAGTCGCGGATTCGATTCCCTGCACTATATTTACAAAGCAGAAATTATAAAATGTTACAAATACGAAGGCGTTACTAATCTTACGGTATGAGTAGTAGCGTTTACAACCATTACAACAGAGAAATAGTATTGGGAAGTAAATAAACAAATCATCCCAATTTGAAACTAAAAATTCTAAAACAACACAACCGCATGAAGTTTATTTATATGTCTAAACTTTATGAGCACTTTATTTAAAACGCTCGAGGGAAAACATATGTCGGTGGAATAAAATAGTGCTTTTTAAAATTAAAGATACGCCAATCTACATCCTAGATCTTGTTATCATTTACCGCAAAACCCATTATTAATAAAAAAACTGTTTATCGCGTAAATACCTGAATTGTCTAATCCAAGGATTCCCAAACAGCAGTCTGTAGACTGTCAATGATCCCTGAGCCAACTTAGGATATACATTGTTATTTTAAATATTATGTGAGCCACAGAATATTTAAAATAACAATGTATATATATATATTTTTTTTAAAATACAATATACATTGTTTGCTGATAGGAAGGTAAGTGATCATCTTCTTAATACGAGTACGTATGATTTGAGCCGTCCAGTTAATTGCACTCCATCTTTTGTAGATTATTTTTAGTATAAATCAATAAAAAAAAACTAATAATAAATTGTGTCTGTCTGTTTACCTTACCTTTTCACGACTAAACGGCTGAACGCATCTTAACGAAATTTGATATAAATAAAGACTGGATATCGATGATGGATATGGGCTACATTTTATTTTCAAAAGTCTCGTAGTTGGTGAAATAACGTGTGAATGTTTGTCCAGACGAAGTCACGGATAACAGCTAGTTGTTCATAAATGTAAAACGTATCGCTGTATGGTGATTTTTTGTAATTATAATTTTAATCTTAGTTTTTTTGTAGACTACGGATGCTATCGGTCGGTGAACCAACTTCCCATAGACACTCCCCGTTCAATTAATTTAGGTACGGAGGATTTATTCCCTCTCACGTAAATTAAAATATCAATGTCTCCGATATAATGATATATAGTTATGTGTGCTTTTAATGTGTTCGAGGTAAAATGTATGTCAAATTTTCAAGGAATTATAAATTTTCGTATATATCACTTTTCGTACCCATAAGTCACAACCATTTTGAATTAAAAATTATTCACGTCTTATGATTAAGAAATTATTTATGAATGAAATATTTTAATATAAATCGCTGAATTACTTATTTTCAAATTATTTATGTATATTTAAACAATAGAAAAACGAAAAATGTTTCAATTTTTTTTCACCCGGTTCACGCATAGGTACCGGGTAAAAAGAAATAAGTCAAGGAATCTAAAACATTATTAGAATCGGCCATTTTTCGAATTTTTGTAATCAGACGACAAAATGGATGAACGCACAATACTTTTTTCATTTATTTAGTCTACATATGATTTTTTTAATTTAATATCCTATTAAAGATATGTGTGTAAACGAATTAGTAAGTATTATACGTAAATTACAAAATTATTCGTAATCTTTTTGTTTCAGATGTCCGGATGGTGTCCAACATTTCAAGGTGCTCCGAGACGCGTCAAGCAAGTTCTTTCTTTGGGTAGTGAAATTTAACTCACTGAACGAGCTGGTGGACTACCATCGTACTGCGTCAGTCAGCCGCCTGCAGGACGTCAAGCTGAGAGATGTTGTACCTGAAGAGGTAAAGTTACATATTAATAAACCACCAATATAAACTGTGTAGAGAGCGTCGAGACATACCGGTTTACTTACTACCCAGATTGGACCACAGAGGTCGTGAGCTCGAATCTGGTTTTGTCTACAAAAATAAATTGTGTATCAATTGCATCTTTAGACTAATCCTCCGGTGTAAAACACATGAGAAACTGAATTAATCCAAGAGACTACCTTCGCCTTACACTATCTTTCGTTCACATGTGTGGATATCTCAAGTTTTGTGTTCGCCATAACATCGACAGTTGATAATGCGTCTGACTACTGCATCTATAATAAAGATCACAATGTATATTATTATACCTATTTTAAATTATTTAAGCTTTAAGGCGATATGAATCAATAAGCGCATTCCTGGCAACGAAACCAAGGTGCGTACACGTCGCGTCACGTAAAATATTAAATGAAACAAAAAGATTAAATGAAACTCAAACTCAAAAACATGTATCTTTAGAGCTTTCGACCTCTTGTGCACATCATATATTTATCACTCTACCTACCTTTCAAGCTAGCTGCTTCACTTGAGAAGAACTAGCAAGAAACTCAACTGATACTTTTCATATTATTATCTTTAAATATTACAAAGTATTTAAGTAGTGTATATGTCTAACGTATTGAAAAGAAAACTGTTGTTTAAACAAGTAGCGCCATACAAGGATCTTCTAAATGATCGTTTACCTAGAAAATATTCTATGCTCAACTAAAAGTTGTTTAGAACCCATTAAATCAGTTCACATTGTTATCATTGAACAGCCAATTGACTGGTATCAATTAAGTACACTTCCTAATTAATTACTAATATATTGACTCTATCACTCTAATTCATCTTTATTTATATAGTAATAGATTATGACATGACATATTGCGTACCACAATTAACACTAGTTGTTGTATAATGGAATGTCCGTTTGTATTAGCAAAGATTATAGAAACAAAAAATATACATATATTAAACATTACCGTGCATTTATGCGTCTCAGAGAAGTTTTGGAATTTTCAGCGTGTTGATACATGTTTTCTCAGATGCAACGTACCCGAGACGGGTCGGTATGTTCTGTGACGTCCATAATGTGTTTATGTCTAGCTACAATTACAGACATCGATTAGACGTGCTGTCAGCTTGTTAGCCTTTTTAATTAGTGTAATTTACATTGACCCACGAAAGCTTTATTGTGTGTCTGTCCATCAAGAGGCATTAATTTGTTACCACCTCGGTAACAAATTAACTTTGTATAAAGTTGTTTTTGTAGGGTACCTCTGCCTCGCCCATTGCAGACCCCAGGCAGCTTACTTTATAATATGTGACATGCTTCAAAGGTAAGGCAGTGAAAATATAGGTTATGGAGAAATGAATTCGTTGTCCTCCGGAATGACAACTCATGAGAGGTGTTCCAGCCGTGGTGCTGTTCTTATATATAAACAACGGTTAATACAACGGCGCCCCCGGTTACCCCTCCGATGGATCCGCTGTCCAATTGAAACGGGGATCCGGGTCGAATTACGACGACCTGAGCCCAGGTTCGAACTCCTAACGGTGCCCTCAGACTAAAGTCGCAACCGTAAGACAGGAGATGACCTTCAACCGCTCTATACGTCCTGCCGCGGGTTTGAAGTGCCTACCTACCATCTGCACTCTAGAAGCTGTATAGGCCAGCTGCAGCCAACAGATTAAGGGTAGTAGTAGTAAATTTTAATCTGTTGAGCCGTCAGTTTGTTAATTATTCCAATTAGGTAAAAAGAAAAGTTTGACATAGAATGTGTATTTCCATTGTTTAATACTATAAATAATAACAAAAATGGAATTGAAATTGTTTAGACACAATTGACTAGTGGCTGATTTGTGTAGCGTATGTAGTACATGGTTGTCGTACGATACGGCACGTGGGTGTTTGAACACGTGTCTCGTGTAGCAAAGTACAATAATAATATGAGATTCGTAGACGGAAACAAACAGCAGTCTGAAACTTCATTCACATCTCTGCCGCATATATATAAATTATGTCAATTTATAAAATATTTTTCTTTCTTTCTTTCTTTCTTTCTTTCTTTCTTTCAAATCTCCATACGTGAATAAAAAGTTAATAACAATAACACACTTGGACAATTTACATAACACCATCTAGACCCAAGCTAAGCATAGCTTATTTTGTGGATACTAGGCAACTGATGTAAATACTTACATTTTTTTTATAATTACATAGAATCATACTAATGAACTCGCACAATACGATGTTTGTACCGTGCGAGGAATCGAACCCGCGACCATCGGAAGTAAGGCAGTGCTAACCCGCTAGACCACCGAGGCCGTCGTCGAGTTATTTATTAACAATAATTAAGTAATCAAATAATAAAAGGCAAAATCTCTCAGAATAGCTGCACCTATTTGACTAATTCTACTTGTTTTTTGTTTTCTTTGTAATTGTTAGAGAAAAAAAAAGTCCTAACTATATGTATAAACAAATATTCAAAACCAAAAATAAATCAGATTTAATAGATTCCATTCAGTTGTTTAATTTCTTATATGTAGTAACTGTTACATGTTATCGAGTAGTCGATTCAATAAATTAGTATACTATCGCTAGTTATTAGTGAACAATAAATTAACGAGTTCTACTAATTTGTTATAATTGACACTTACACTCACACGTATTTAACAACACCATAGTGTTTTTAAAAAGATATCCTATTTATCTGATCAATTCTAACCACTTATGTATAAAATAATATATAGTCTAGGTCAATAATGTGACCCGGTTCCCCACCAACATGCTGTCCATCTTTATGAAGGAAGACTACTGGGCGAAGGGAGTTGTGTACCGCCGCTATCGTGGCAGATTGCCATAATAATTGTGGTGACCACAAACTATGTTTTATTATTTTATACTAACGGTGCCCGCGACTTTTAGCCTGAAATAAATAAATCAATAACGTAGCTATAAAAATTAAAATATTTTTCATGTAGTTGTGCCCATTAATTGATATTTGAGCCACATTTTTAATAAATTATTTGACAAATGTTAGAGCCTTCTCACCCGTATCAAATTGCGAGAACAAACGCCTAAATAACTGTACATGTAATTTAAAAAAAAAAGCAGTGTGATAGCAATGCGGTAAAGGGGTTCCGGAGTTTTCTTTCCAAATAACAAAATCGGCTATTTATCTTTATAATATTAGTATAGGGATAGTTCCATATGTACATTTACGACTCTGAGTACACTTTTCAACAAATATTTATAGCCTACGGATAAATCGTACCGTGAATAGCGGCAGAGTCATTTATGACATGGTGGCTAGCCTTCAATTTTTACTGCTTCTATTGTTATAAAAGATGACCTAAGTCCCTGCTTATGATATAGTTGGTCTTAACGCAACTTTCATTAAGATTCGTTCAATGAAACGGTTGACAGACTGTTTTCACATTTGTAATTGTGGAAACTACACACAACCATAACAAAAAAGTTTAAAACAATATTTTTAAAAACAGATATAAGCTTGGTTAATATTTTATTCAACATATGACAATGAATACGACAAGTAATTATTATATTGCCAAGTTTATTGGAACACCGAAGTGTAAAGTATTAAAATTACTGATATATATATATATTACGTTATTTTTGTACAATAGAAAAAAAATATGGGTAGCAGAGTCATTATTTAATGTAACACCGAAATAGAAATCAAAAAACCCTTAGCAATACGTGACTGGATTCGACTATCATAACAATAGCTGCCACTTCAATACACATAACTTCGTTATAAACAATCGATTCCAATATATACGTCAAGAAACCACGGTACGTTGTCTGTGTGCAAACAGTGGCGCCCATGTGACCCTGATAAAGCTACAAAAATAACCTGGACAGTGTATTCCTATAATCTCTAGTTACAGAGCAAATAGTGCCTTCGTAGCGGCACGCACTCGAACCAAATTGTTCGTGTTACATTCTAGTTTCGATCAGAAATTAGTTTAGTTTGCTAACTTGTTTTTCGTAGTAGTACCTCTATATGTAACGAACTAGGTCAGAGTTGGGAAATTTTATCATAGGAGCGGACTGGTTTTTATACAATGCGCTAGCTGATGTGTTCTACTTTGTTTATGATACAATTTTCCCCGTTTTGGTATTGGTTTTCGTTGATGTTCTACACCTATTGGCCATAGCGTGTTGCTATATAACATATAGCCATCCTCGATAAATCAGCTATATAACATTAAAAGATTTTTTCAATTCGAACCCATAGTTCCTGATTAGCTTATTCAACAAAACAAGCAGGTTCTTTAGTCTTATAAAATTAATAATAATATATATTCTTATAATTGTTATTCGTTGTCTTCCACGTTTATATATAGGACACTGAACACGTTACAAAAAATATATTTTTCCGCAGTAAACATTTATTTATTACATAAAATTATCTACGTCTAGAAATCAGAATTTTGGAATAATTTATTGGCGAAAATACTCATGTATATAATACGTGGCGCGCTGGTAAACCTCTAGGAATCAGCTAGTCTGTTGATAAACTTGAATGGCAAAACTCCAAAACTGAATTTATTATGTTGATTCTTATTGGAATCTATAGGACTTATTTCTTCGTTGGTCTCATAAGTTTTGTCGTATAAATTGTTCGCTAGTTTGATTTTAATTACTTCTACGTTGTTTTATATTGATTCAGTAATTCTAATATTTTTAATAGGTACCTACTATGTGTATACGTTAGCAAATTATTTTTTATAAACATCGCGGTCATGATAAATTGTGTAGTATCTATGTACTGACTCATAAACTTGCAGGAATGGAGGTTTTGGCTGCTGATTAAATTGTTTTATCTTTCTTATTTGGTGACGAAAATGTATTATTTAAATTGTACTGTAATCGTTTTAAAAGAGTTAAAGCAATGTTTCTTGTCAATTTTTAGAACTGATTTGACGGAAATTACGCATACTACCTACATGTATAGTTTTTTGAATTTGTATGATACTTTCATCGAAATAAAATCATATAATGTGATTATATTTCTTTCTTTCTTAATCTTTTCCACATAAATAATATGAATCAACGCTGTTCTAAGTATTACGTTTTCCATCAAAAGTTTTGGGTTTCGAGTTCATTTTAAATAATGATAAAAGTTTGCAACGTTATCTCTTATCAATAATTTTTTAAAGTTTAGAAATCTATTTACTACTGCAATTTTTATATCATACTTATAATGGTCTTAATTGTTACATATAATTATCATTTCCGACCTCGTTAAATTAACTATGTAATTTTTATGTAAACATGTTTGTATTCACATATCTCTGTTGCATTTAATCTTAGTAATAATAGATTTATTAAACATTTAATTCTGTTAAATTTAATGTCAAATCAAAATATCTCGCTGATTGAATACAACACCCTGCATTTTTTAGCTTTTGTGTATAATTAGGGATGATGTAGTTTTTTTATACAGAATAATGTAATGTATAAGATGACGTCATCCTTGGCAAAATTCCCCCCTCACCGACCTCCATACGCCGCTACATGACAATATGGGATGGCTTCTAAATGGATTAGTAATCAATAAAGGGGTAGAGTTACTCATGTCACCGACTTTATGCAAACTTTTACTGGTACTATGACATCCATCTGTATCAGAATAGAAAATTCTTTATTCAAATAAACTTAAACACTTGAATAGTTATGCTTATTTTTTTAATCTACCACTCATTCGGAAAGCTGTCTCAACATAAGAAGAATGTGCAAAAAACTTGCTTGTAGTTCTTTTGAATAACTGTTGTAACTTTACGTTTTTAAGTTAAAATGTCTGAATGAGCAAATATCAATTGGTCAATGTCAGTAAACTAGCTAAATGATTACATAATCATGGTAATCGGTTCAGAGTTGTAGAAAATATCCTTACTTTTACACATAAAATTTATAAATTTGTTGGAAGGTATACAAAATTAATTAGTATGTTATATACGTTTCAGATGCTGGTACAGGCTCTGTACGACTTCACTCCACAAGAAGCCGGCGAATTGGAATTTAGACGCGGTGACGTCATCACCGTCACTGACCGCTCTGATCAACATTGGTGGCAGGTATGACAATATATACATCCTTAGCCCACGTCTGTCTATCTCGCGTAGTAACACCGTTATTAATAATTTACCGTATCCGTTAGGCGGGAGTTGGCCTTCACCCTTTCCATAAGTCTTTCCGCGGATTTGGAGTGCCATCTGCTCTCGCCCCCTATCGTCCGGTGAAGCTGTAAAGGCCAGTTGCGGCCAACGGCATTGGAATAGTCCGAAAAAAAAATTAAAGCCGTCATATTTTTTTGTCGTACGAAAAAACTCCTATTTAATAAAAAAAATATGTATATACAGCGGACATACCTATATACCTACACTAAACATATTTTTGGAGTCAGCTAACGAAACTTCCTAAAATAAAGTCTATGGAAACCGAATAACCCTCTCAGCGCTAAAACTAACTTCTGTAAATAGTGCAACTAAGTGAAGCTTCTTCAGCGACCATATTTTTTAGAATAGACAAAAAATATTTGTATAGTAAAAGAAATTTTATTTCTATTCCAAGAAACATATTAAGTTAAACCTCAATGCCAAAGTTAACAAGTTTGATGGCATTGTTAATTTCAGAATGTAATTGAACTGAATACTTACAATTTATTTCTAAATCGGCCATTTCGGATCAATTAAGGAAAATATAGTTTTTAAATATTTTTTTATATATTCTAGTACTGTATCAAAATAAATACATCAGACTTAGATATTAACTTAAGTACATTTGATATCGACAAACGGTACTCATTTCACCAGATATGAGCACTCAAAATGAAATAATCTAACATCTTTATGTGTGATAGTGTGATTGAACCTTATAGCCGTTTTAATAATAAATTCATATAATGACTTGCAGAAATGTGAGTAGTAAAAGGGTTTAAAATATTCCTACTGAATGCGTCCTAATAACGCATTTAACATGGTTAGCCACTAGCCAAGCAAATAAATCTAATATATTGAAGTATTAAAACAAGAAAAGGAAACTGCTAATTAAAATCTTAAAATATTTCCATAATGTTCCAAAATATATGACGTCACACGAAGGTGGGATGGAATCACACATATGTTAAAAAAAAGCTATGACTACGAAGAAGGGGAGGGTGTCAAAAATCATTATATTCGTATGACGTAATTTATGAATAGTCCCTTATCCTCGACTGCCTATAAAACCGCTTATGTTAATATTATTTAGACCTTTGTTGGACAGACTACCTATAATGTCTGCCTTCGAAACTGCCTTCCATTATGTAATGTCACAGACCTCACAGAATGGCGTGATGTTCGTGACGATTGTTACAATTTACTTTATTAAGGCCCATCTGCATTGTTTGCCATTTCTACTACACAAAAAAACTTAATATCAAATACCATCACAAAGTTTCTAATTAGTCAAGTATATAACCTGCTATGCAATAAACGACCACAAGATACAAGACGTTTGTAATTTCTTTCACCTGTATTATTGTAACTGGTTGTACTTTCTACTTTTACATATAACATTCAATTTTCTTCGAACTATTTTAATGCAATTGGTCGCTACTGTTTCACAGTTTTACCGTATTATATGGGGTCGAGTCACTTCTAACCTTCAGGACTTATAAAGCTGCTGAAGGTGCTTCAGTAGTTCTGAATCCTAACTATTCATGACCGTTTATCTTCTGTGGCATATACGATTGACGGACACAAGGATGATGTTTATATATTTTTTGTGATAAATATAAATCTTAATTCCAGGGCGAGATAGCTCACCGTCGCGGCCTGTTTCCGGCATCGTACGTCACCGCCTACCATTCATAGTGCTCGCGCGCTCCAACCTTGCCTCCTTGTAGCCGCTGATATTGTGTTGTGTGCCGCCCCAATATATTGAGTCGACGCCGGCTGACACCTTGCTGACTCTCATGTATCCCAACCCAATATTATCACACAGTAACGAGAAAGCGTTATAGTTTTCTTAAAACATGCAATAATCACGCCTTCAAATCTCACCAATGTGTCAGCCGGCTAAAGTATGATTTCATGTAACCATGTAACATTTTATAGCAACGGTGCTTAGATCCCACGGATGTTTGGTTACGCTGATCATACATATAATAAATTTACTATAATAATATAATAATTGTGACTGCTAAGTTGTTTGTCCGTGAGTTGACTGCCCTTGTCCACAATATTGACGTCGTTTGTAGTACAAAACTGTTCGGTGCCGTTATACATTTCTTGTGTACTTTGTACGAATTTAACAACCACTCATTGTGTAATTGTGACAATTTGCGGGACGAAACAACAATTTTTGTCCTCGCTTACGTGCCAGAATGTTATTTGTAGTTTTTTTGAAATATATTTAAGTAATAAAAGGTAAAAGGGATCAACTCAGTATTCGCTGAAATTCCCCTGCTCTATAGATTTTTATCAATGTGATTTTTTTTTATTGTATGAACATTATTTATCCACTTTTAGTCTATAATGCTCATTTTTAAATATTTACCATTTACATGTTAGTTAAGTAATAGATTTAAGTTGATTTTACATTATTTGGACAATTTTTTATCACTGATATACAAAACTATATAAACTGGTACCATATTCGCGTAGGATATAAACGATGTAGCGTCCTTCAAAGCTTCTCTAGGTTTAGTTTCAGATTATTTTGTCGCACAACGTAACGACGAGAGTATTTTGTTTTAAATAACAAAATGGTTTTATATATTGACTATTGTTTTGATGTCATCGTATGAATACGAACAGCGAGGATAGTAAACATTAGGATGTATTCACATAACAACATGCTTCTTATTCGCTTTCGATGTTTTTAATTTTATGCAGGGTTGTTACCATTTTAGCGTTTTACCAATTAATGACGAAGTGAAATTTGTCTAAAAATTTTTAACGTAATAATTGAAATGTAATTATAATGTGACAGTATAGGTACCGGCAAATAACTTGGGCGTAGCGCGCTTTCAATATTCACGTAAAAATATGTATACGTATTTTACGTGAAAAAAGGCGTACTACACAAATATATGCTTTTGTTCAAGTTGTTTGCCGCGGACTGTAGTAAGGGTTGATTACTACAACTAATACAGTAACGGTTTCATCTAAAACCGTGGCACTCCGTGTCATTGTACTTAGTTAGCGTTTAACAGTTAGTCAAGACTTGAAATTAATAATAAAACTTTGCGTGCTCGTTGATCCAATGTAGATATTTATTTTTGTTATTGTATTGTACCCAAAATTACTCTATTTATGGAAATAAACATACTTGATAGAATTTTAATCGTAAAATATTTGAATACTATCTAAGTAAGGAAGACATCATAATGTTAAGCATTACGTATTCCCTCCCCCGCAACATGTTTAATTTCGTTTAAAACTACATATTTCAGCAAAGCATTTAAACTGTGTGTATTATAGAATAAGTGAAGCCACTCGTTTGTAGCATGTTGTGATGATCAATTTATAAAGAATATATTGAACGACAGTCTGTAATAGTTCATGCTTCTCGCTGTAGTGACAAGTAAGTGCATGAAAGCAAGTTTTATGAAATCGGAAGTGCTATAATCTATTATAATCAAATATTTAAATAATTAAGTTATGATTCTCCAATATTGTGGAAGATGTATAATATTTTTTACTAATAAATTTAATATTATAATTGAGTCTTTTATTTCAGTCTTGGCTTATTGCTTACTCAGTTAAGTCTTTTGTGGACTGCACTTACTAAATATTAATTATTCCTTGTTTTTATTGACATAGTGTCACTTGTAGTCTATGTCGTGTATGAGACTCGTAGAGAAATCGTTTCACGAATATTTTATTTGTTTATATTTTTTATTACAAACAAAAAAATATGTGTTTCCAGCAATTGTTTGTAAATCGTATTACCTTGAACACGCGAAGACGAACATTAACAATACCGTTTAATACGTTGTAAGAGTGTTGGTAAAACATATAAACATGTCCTAAGTATGTTTAATATATATTACCTTAGTGGTATATGCAAACTCGGCGTTACATAAAAATACAACGTTTAATTCAACAAATAAATAATTTATTAAATATATTGTCAACAACATCACATTTCTCACATAATTTTATAATACAACTATAAACAGGGTATTATAAATCTAAAAAATACACAGCAACAATATACATTTCAATCTATGTATCTAATATTTGTAACAACAACTGTACAGAAAAAATATTAACATCTATATTATAATTACGAGGAACAAATCACAGTTTTTTTTGTGTCTTTTCTACTGACTACTACCATTTTGTAAGTATATCTTAATGCAAATTGGTATTTTTGGGGCATTCTGCTAAGATTACCTATGTTTAGACCTAATTAGCATATTAAAAGAGATAATAAGTATGTACTGTGATGTGTAGTAGTGTTTTACAAACAGCAGGAAAATGTAAAAATATAAAAATTATCGTACTTGCATATAAAAGGATATACTTATTCTAAATTGTTAGAACAGCTAGCGAATGTGAAAAGAAATACAAAATTAAGATAATTTATCAAACTTTATACAGTAACTTATTGGAATATAGGCACTGCATCGATGTCATCACATTATATGATATTTCATAGAAAAAGTAATCCCTATTGCAAAGCACACACACTACAATTTTTTTTAATATATAACTTATCGTAGTCAATTGAGACTTGCAGTGTAATGATTTACTAAAAAATAAAAACATTTAAAAACGTAAATTCTTATTAGTTAATTGTTTGCTAGTATTTCGCCATAAAAGTATAAATAAATATCACCTCGGATCATTTAAAATTATAATTATAGTGAATAAGTTATCTACATAAATTAGTCCCTATAATAATATGATTACTAGAGGAATATAAATAGAGATAGAGAAAGCATTTACCTCAATTTATGACAGCAGATAATGCTAAACTCTCCATCTTCCACTCGTCATGGTGTTACAGAAAATGTTTTAAAACAGTAAACTCCCTCTATCACTAAAATGTCCAGTAAACATTTTTTAACATATATTAAATCTGAGTCAAGTGCTGTGTATATTTACTAACAAGTATTGACAACCAAAGTACTTAATTGCAGTTGCAACGTCTAAATATATTATAATATCATGTCTGTGTGTATATTTTGTAAAAATTCCATTATAATGGTACAAAAATTAAATAAAATAGGTATAAAAACTTCGTGCTCTCCTTACCCACTATTTGTGAAATGTTGAGACATTTTAAAACAATTATATATATATGTTGGTATGGGATTATTCGGATCGATTTTATCATGTACCATTCATTTATTAAACAAGATTACGGTTCAAGCCTCTCCTTGTCTACAAGCTGTAAACACAAATCCTACTATTACACACTCAGATCAATTCTCGTTCTAAGAATGCTCTTTACAAACCGTTAGCGCAAGCGGGTGAACCACTCCATTATCATCCCTAAAAAAACCCTACATTGACTGGGGGGAAGGGGATTGTTAGCAATGGGAACTAGTAACTCCCATTGCTAGCAATGTACCATGTTAGGTCGACCTCCACGTGGTTCTCCCTGGAAACCATCGTGATGAATTCTTGGTGAATTTGTCACGATGGGCTAACTGACCTGACCTCATGCTCATCTTATCATCCTCCACTGGTGCCCCGCCAGCGTAAACCGTTAGCGCAGGTGGGTGCACCATTTCATTATCATACACAAAAAAAAACCTTACATTGACTGTTTTCACCAATACATGCTATTCAACGCCTTATAAATAATTAATTTAAACGTTCGGCATTTGTATACTGACAGATGTAAAATTTCATAAAGGCCAATCGCCACTCTGGAAAAGGTTATAAAAACGTTATTTATGAATAGAATTTCACCTAAAACGTCTGTCCACCTATAGATAACATGATGTTCTCAAATACTATCCAGTTGATAAGTGCCCAGGGACCCAACCGCATCCACAGTGGTATGAAACCTTTGTAAAGTGAAAAGATGCCTTCGTTCTTCACAGATTGTTGCAGACAATCGATCATTCCACGATATAGCGTTCCTCTGAAATAAAAAAAAAACTAATAAATAAACCATATACACTTTACATTACAATCGACTTAAGACTTAAAAAAGTAAAATGTTAATACATAATATGAATTTTACACTGATTTTATAATTGAAATCTTTGAGTCTCACAGATATAAATTATGATAGTTATTTTTTATTAAATGCTAAAAATAACTTAGTGGCTATAATTTTAATAATTGTTAATTTTTAATTTATCTACACAATATACAATTTATTCCGCGCCGAAATATTCGTTCTGAATTGTAAAATTAACTACTTACTTTAAAGGTCGCCACCGTCTTTACATATAAGACAGCGACAAAGAAATATAATGAAATCTACGGTTTTAAAAGTGGGTATCATACTCTGATCAATACCATAGGCAAATTAGAGTCATTCTATAAAATCCATATAGTGATAAATATATTCGTATTGTGAAGTATCATTACATAGGTACTTCGTTGATATTCGCAGAAAATTAATAAGATAGTTGCGAAAATATTACTTTGGGATCCTTATACCTAGTCTTAAAAATTATTCAGTTACTAGCTGTGCCCGTGGTTTTACCAGGGTGAAATTTATTATTTAATTTATTTATGATTCCTCAGAACCCGTTCAATAGTTTTTGCGTGAAAGAGTAGCAAACAACCATCCATCTATCCATTCTCACAAACTTTCGCGTTCATAATATTAGTAAGATGGCATAATAATTATATTCTACAGAATTCTAGAGACCTTAAACGAACTGATTCCCATGAAATAATACAGTTATAAAAAGGAAAAGCAAGACGTAGAATGTATATTAAGTGTAGTCACTCGTTGAGTCATACGGGTTTCACCACTATCGATGCCAGGCGCGCAATACGGTCGGCGGAACGCCTTTCTATTGACCCGAAACCATATTATGCATAATGCAAGATTATCGAACATTCGACAAGTTAACAAAGTCAAATATTGTATATTATTTATTAAATCTAGTTTATCTTAATTATAATTATTAATTTATTGCTAGTTAAAAATAAATCCAGGAATGTTTCAAATTTATACCAATTTTTGTTTTAATTCATTCTGCCGATTAATATCAGCGCGAACACCGTTATTATTATTATGGCTACGAAATAATAAGGTCAAATTACAAAAGTATATCTTATAAATTTGCTGACTATGGAAATAGTTACCAGCGACTTCATCGGTTTTTTTTTTTCAGTCACAAGATATCCTTTATCTCTATTATATGTAATAATAAAATCTATCCTAACGTCAAATCTCATTAAGTTCCGTTGAACTATTTAGTTATGAAAAGAAAACGGACAGACAAACAATATCGCATTTGTAATATTACTAGATATGGATTCATGAAAATTATAATCATATACGTATAACTTATTCTTATTTCTGAAACGTTAGTGGAAATAGTTCCGTTTCACAGGTATTATTGTTTGTTATCCCTATGTTTTCATTTCCATTGCAACTATGTTATATATGTAGACAGATTTATACGTAAATTGCACTTGGAAACGAAAGGAAAAGCAGACATGTATTACAACAGTACAACGAGTCTGCGCAGCAAGCCTCGACTTTGACCCCGTTAGCTTGACCTCAGTCGCGTCCATATCTTATACCCTTGTACTAAGCAGGTATAGCTATGTTGTATATCTAAACACCAATGCATCTACAGCTGTTTGCAAAACTTCCATGAATTCATTGACAAAATACAGTTGTCATTCGGTATATATTTGCCTTAGTTTTAATTGTTACATATAAGTAGATATATTGTTATATCAGTTTTCTAGTGACAAGCTCTACTTAGCTTAAGACTAGATGGCGCTGTATAAATTGTCCTGGATTATTACTACTATTATGTCTAAAAAGTGCTTTCTGCATACGTAAGTAAATATATAAGTAAATATATAACAAGTACCAACGAAATCTGTGTGTATCTAAACGAAATCTAAAAAAAAAGTAAAAGATTGATGTTTTCTTTGTAATGAAAACAATTCATTATAAATTTTAAAACTTCCTACATCTACAGCTACAACAACTAGCTTTGTATTTCTTACCATAAACTTATAAAGATGAAATTTTCCAGTAGGTAGTACCAATTGAATATCTCGATTAATTCTGTACCTACGTATCTTGTTAACCGTACAAAGGTCACCGATTCATGTTTTATTTTATAACCTTATAAAACCATTAATTAGTGTTTGTTTATTAATCACGTGTCAGTTTACGCGTGGGTGGTACAAATGTCTACTGTAGAATACACACAGTTGTCAATGTTAGCAAAATTCACACAGGTTAAGTGACGGTAGATAAAAAATAATGGAGTGGGGGCCGGAATAAGAATCTTCATGGACTATTCTTCTAACCAAATGGAGAGTAAGAAGTAGACGTGAAATTCAATCTGCTTTAATATGGAACCTCATAGATTTAATAGAGTCGAGGGCGGACTATTATCAAGAAATAGGAATGAGTTGTCTACGATTATTATGCAAATGATTTTATTAAAGCAAATAATAAAATATTATTCAAAATTGAGTGTGAAATAAATAAATCAAATACTATATCTTTAACCTAATTTGTTGTGTATGGGGAAAGTTCCCAATTAGAAACCATACTCTAAATCTGTGTTCTTCTTCTTTTCTTCGTGTTTAACGCAAAGCTAAGCCAATCGCCAATCACGGAGGTCATAAATTATTGTAAAATAATAATAACTCAGGAATTGTCCTGAACTTTCACACATCGCAATGTAGTCTCAACTGAAGAGGCGGAGACTATGTGCTAGATAACTGATAGAAATATATAAATACATTCATTATATACGTAGAAACCAACCAGATTAATCAATCAATCGTAAAACACACAATCCTAGTAATCAATACAAATGTTTGAACCGGATGCGATGACTAAACCGCTAGACAACTGAAGCTGTTACATAAAAGGAACTTTACCTTCCGTCTGGACCCACAGGCTGGTTCATGAGTCTTGTTTTGAGTACATCCGCTGGCATCCCGAGGACAGCAGCTACGAAGCCAGCTGTGAACGCGGCGGCGGCATGCAGCAGAGCGTTATCAGCCATCCCGAATTCCCTCATCAGGAATTGTTTAGTGTAGTCGTACGTCGCTAAGTCTCCCATATTCACCAAGGCCGCCCGTTGTACATTTGGCACCGCTCCTGGAAATATTCAATGCAAATATTTATTGTGCATTAACTACGTGTATAATATTTTTATATTTTAGGGGTTCCAAGTCCAAACCAATGGTTTAACAGACGTATTTAACATTTAAAAAATTGAGTTCGTTATTTAATTTATAATTATGTATATGATCTTAAAGGTCCTCGGCCCAAAGACTTGTATATGTAGAATTTTATTAATTATGATTTTATTCAACCGCGTCACATAATATCGTAAAAAACATTAAATGGTTAATTATCATACGGTTTCATTTTTATTGTCTACCTTATGAACATCCCTTTATAAACTGTCTATTTAACATCATTATTATTATAAATATTTGTTTGTGATACACTTAGAATTAATAACTTTGAATCCATATAATAAGATACTGATAAACCATTGTCAGTTGAGTAGGTACATCAGAATATCAGTAATTTCTGAGTCTAGTTATTTCAAGATTCGAGCATCACGAAAAATAATAACTGTTTTTTTGTGTTCCACGAATTACAGTTCGCTTTTATCCGACTTCAAAAAAGGAGGCTCTATGATTATTTACTATGTATTTTTTTATGTCTAGGTACTCATCAATATC
The DNA here is from genome assembly GCF_030625045.1 of Achroia grisella. NCBI lineage: Eukaryota > Metazoa > Arthropoda > Insecta > Lepidoptera > Pyralidae > Achroia > Achroia grisella. Next base: position 1,644,012 of record NW_026712655.1, on the reverse strand, counting down.
TTCGTCAATTTTTTTATTTAATTTGGCAGGGCATACTTTCTAGATGCTCCCATTGTCACAAAGTCAGGATGTAATAATGCAAATAAGGTAATTACGAGAAATTCTCAAATACTATAAGTAGGAATTTTCAGGTGTGAAAATTAGATAAATTGTTCAGATATTAGTAATTATTGATTCTCGATGTTGAAGTCGATAACGATGTGGCTTAAACACGTGTATAATTATTATGTAATAAACTATGCTGTTATAAAATAGAAAGTACCTCTCCAAAAGCCCAAGATCCCGGATTCCGCATAGAGCATCGCGTACGCCTGTCGGCAGTTTGCAAACCGTGGCGGCTTGCCCTGGATTAGCCTCCGACCTTCAGCCTGCATCTGTACTTTCACCAAGTCCGTCGGCGATGCGATCAGCTGCGCCAAGGACCCAGCAACCAGCCCCCCTGAAGGACTTCCAATCATGTTAAGCCTGTTTCATTACCTGTTCAATAATACGACGTTCAAATATCACAGAATATATGGTGACATTAAAATAGTGAACACCAAGCAAACAAATTAAAGAAAAGTGTAAAAATTATCTAGGTCTAATAGTTTGTTTAGTATTGCGTTGAATCTCAAAGGTCAATGATGGAAAGATCAATAAATTAATCGGAGTCAGCAGTAGGCTTGCCCTTTGGACATTGGATTAAATATATCCCACTAAATATGGGCGTGTCAAGTGTTGTGTTCACTTTTACGTCAATAGTTGGCTATCTGCGGTGCTGCCATAAGGAGCCATTTATAAATTATGGTACGCTTATTTCATTGTTTTGAATCCGTTAAAATATGAAGAAACGGGCCGGCTTCTGCACACAGCTAAATTCCATTCCAATAGTAAACATTTCAGGCTTTAATACTACTCCTATCTCCTAGATTTCATGAATATTTTAAACGGAGTTTGTAACTCACCTCGATATTCCCTCTTCCCCTAAGGTTTGACGTAATTTATGATTGTCCCTGATAAGGTGAGACAGTTGATTCGTTTTGAATTTGCCACCTAGTATTAAATCGAAGAAGTTTGTAACATTATATTGCATAACTTACCTAAAGAAGCCACGCCCAAGGACACCTTCCCGTTTTCATCTTTGAAACAATTGCGGAATTTCTCGTAGATAATAATCCTGGAGCCTGAGTATATTGCGTGACGTTGGAACATCGGCATCAGACCGGTCCACAGTTTAAGGACTCCCTCATTCTTTGCGATACTAACTGCTGTTTTTATCATCCCATGATTTTCCAACTGTAAACATTTGTAATATATTAGGAACGTGCTTCGATTATTATCATTGATGAAATTAATTAATAATATTAATTAATTTTTGGACTGTCGATAATACATTTTGTTGAAATTAATTGAAATACTACAAAATTACAACTTAAACTTCGATGAATTTGAAAAACCTATATTAAATTAAGATTAAAAGTCTTTTTGTAGTCAAGTACGTTTTATTTATCAATTTCTTTAACAAAAATATGTAATTGGAATGGAAAACAAGCTGATGTCATATATGATATGCGGTGACAGTCTTATGGATGATAATGGAATGCTGCACCCGCCTGCGCTAACGGATTACGCTGGCGGGGCACCAGTGGCGGACGATAAGATGAACATGAGGTCAGATCAGTTAGCGTATCGTGGTAAATTCACCATAAGTTTATCACGATGGTAACTGGAGGAGCTGCGTGGAGGTCGATCTGATATAGTACATACTTGTAGCAAAGCGGTTATTAGTCCACATTATTAACAATCCCCTTCCCCCCAAGCGGCAACAGTCCCCTATATTACGAACAACACTACGGACATCACTTTATCAAACGACACCCGCGGTAACACCTATACGTTGCCACTCCAGAGAACTAAGATGTCATATCTGCCTCTTATTCTGTCATTATTTAGTTGTTATAACATAACCCTATCTTGATCATAAATAATGTAAATATTATACCTTATATCCATGTTTAGCAGCCGCCACTTCAGATTGTATTTGAAGCCGTGTTTTTGTTAAGTCGAACGGGTAAGTAGCTAAATATAAAGTATAGAATTAGTTATGTCAATATACACAACAATGGATGCCTACTATACATAGCTAAAGGTGCAAAAATAGACTCTTTGTACTTGACATTATTTGTAATTGGTGCGGCGGTGGCTATGATCTAGCCTTCTTCGATGGACTATATTGTTGTATAGGAAACTGGCTGGTCGAATATGAATGACTTACCCTACTTCAATGTGCTTGTTCTTCAGTGGGCCCACACGGTTACGGGAATCTCAGGAATTCACTCAGGTTGATTACAATTCTATTAAGACATGCTTGCGATATGAGTGCGACGTTGATATTCGCGGCGAAAATTACATCACTGATTATTGAATTAGCCGGGAGGGGTGTCAATGCACAAGACAAACCAGGTACGCATCGCGTTTGGCGTAACCATGCCCCCCGCCTTGACATAATGTCAAAGTAAAATTAACAAAAAAATAAAGCTATATTATTTATGAACTACATAATTGAACCTTATTGCGAATGCGACAAATACAAAAAACAAGAAAGAAAAAATACAAAAAATATCAAATGCGGAATTTACTAAATAAGAAAAATGCAAAGGATTTTAACTTAACTTATTAACCTATTATAAATGCGTACTACCTATCTTATAGAATACATATTATTGCAAAGGCAATGGGCATATGCGGTGCGTTAGGAGGGATAAGGGTCCACTTAATTCCATTGTTAGCTAATTCCTTATCCCAAACAGATTACATTCTTGCGATAAAAACAAATAAAGTTCACGTAGGTAGGATCGTGCCCCTATAAAATTAGTACCATGATCCGTATACATGCATTGAATAGGACCGCGGCGAGCGAAAAAACGTTTTAACGCGGCGAGAAAACAAACTGTACTCAATTCACTTGCGAGCTCAATATGAACAGCCCGAGTGGTTAAGCACGTGAATAAGCAAACGTATGCTTTGCGAGTGGTTATACCACGACCGCGATAAGGGGTTACAAAAAACGGACCTGCGAAATCACAGCCACAATGGACAAAGGCTTTAGGAACTTCCTTCACCCTTAGTGCAGGCAGATCACCCATCGGTGGGCATGTAGGACGCGGTTTATTGCGGAAACAAATATTACAATTAGCTACGATCGTGCGAATCATACGTCGAGCTGCGAGAATCCAATATTTAGTACGTAGTATTGACATTAACAATTCTGGGCCTTTGCAGGTTTTTACGATGAAAGTGTGTTACAATTAATTGAACTATATGATCTCTGCCCGGAAGTAATATAGGGTGTTTATAATCGAAATCTTCATCAGAATGAGTCAGACGACCACCAACTCTTAAGAGATTGTCTGATAAAAATGGATTTAATTTAATTATTGATGCGGTACAAGGTTTTTTATTATTTAACTTGCTAAATCGTTTTTAAAATGAAACCCCTGCACAGCGCGAATAATCATACGTTCGGCGAAATCCAAATCGGAACTGGATATGACGCCGCGTGGAAGAATATTAGCGAACTTATAAATATAACAAATTACACGAAGTAATTTCATCCATGACGAAAATTTGCGAGCGAGCGAATATAAATAAGGTTCCATAGAATCTTCAATGGTAACCAGTGCGATAGGGTTTTTATTTCCTTCATCGGAAGCTATATATACAGTACGTAACGCTAAGTACGGGCTGCAACGTAAGCCAAATGCAACTTTATTAAATTCAAAGACTTGGAGCGGTTTATTAGGACTAAATCTATATACAATACGTTGAAAACAACGATCTTGCGGGCGAACTTTTATTCGTAAATACATTTGTCGCACATCAGCTGAGATGGCGACTGCGAATAATCTCATATTCAAGAGAATAATAAATAAATCCTGTTGTAAGGAAGGACCTGTATGTAGAATATCATTAAGCGAAAATCCAGTACTAGACTTCGCGCTTGCGTCTAGTACCGGCCTTATTTTCGTGGACACTTTGTCCTCACGTAAGACTGCGTGATGCGGTATAAAATAACTAGGGCTGTTATTTTCAATTACGTCTACGGGAGAAATATATTGTTTTTCTATATATTCGTGAATTACCTCATCATAAAGGTATTTCAGTTGCGGTTTTGATGCGAATTTACGTTCCAAATGATAAAATCTGCGTTTAGCGATATCGAAACAGTTCCCTAAAGACTTAGAACTATACAAATGGTAAAGCGACTTCGTAGTGAAAAATGATTCGTTACGAGTGGTCGTTGTGGTATAAAAATCTTCACAGTATTTATCGTCTATACTTGTTATTGGTTTGCGATCTACTTCTTCAATCTCCCAAAATTTGCGAATTAATACTGAAACCTCGCACGAAGTGGTGGAACAGAACGAGAATGAAGAAGACGTAGGAAGGTGGGAGCTTCACCTAAAATAAGATAACCGAGAACAGTCTCCAACGCGTTTGGAGTACCAGGTGAATTTATAATTTTACCTCCAGACAAAAGGTCGTGAATATTGATAAATCAAATAGGTATATCTTTAACTGATGGTGTTCCCCACGTGCATCTGCGAGCGGAATATTAGTTAAGTAACTGAGCGCGCCAACATCAATTTGACATGTTGGTAAGTTACCTGTTATTTTATTAAAAACTAAAGCGCGAATATTATAATATTGCTCATGATTAAATCTCGATCGGAAAGAGAGATCAACTGCACCCTTAACTGGTTCAGTGGCGCCACCTATACCCTTAACGGTGGTATGTGCGTCCGGCTGCATGGTTAAACCCAATTTTAAACAACACTTAGATTAATATAATGCTTTTGTGACCCGGGGTCCAATAAGCAGCGAATGACAACATCACTCCCATTACGAGCAGTAGCAAATACCTTGGCAGTAGCAAGTACTTCAGTCACATACGGCTGCTCATGAATGGACGATGAAAGCGTGCATAACGACTCCTTGTCTCCACCAGTGGTGGTTCCAGTAGGAACGGGAGTTGGTTCTAATCGTGTCTGTTGTGTGGGTTGTGTGTGCGCAAGCGGAGGCAATTGCGACGAAGAAGATGGTGGTAATTGGCGACCGTGCGTAGAAGATGTCTGTGCGTTTTTCGTATCCTGAGATACTTGCGTAGGTGCGGAATTATTATTTTTAAAACAAAGCAACGTATGATGTCTCGGATTGTTACAATTTCGACAGGCGGAAGTTGATTGACAATGAAATATTTATGTTGACTACTTAGACATCTAGTACACATATTTAGTTTTAATATAATTAAATCGATCATTAATTGTGAAAGTTGAAAATTGTTTGCATTTATATAATTGAGAATGTGAATCACCGTTACATAAGGAACAATAAATGCGTTGCGTAGGATTAGTACCTAAAAATGTACGTGGCGATCGAGCGATGATTTTGATGCGACTGTGCACGACCACTGTCGGACGCGGCGGCGGGATGGTCCAACTATGGTGGCGGCATTTTTATTGGCGGTGCGGTTGACATGCGTTGTAATATTTTTACGTGTTGACGTATAAATTTTATAAAATTTTCAAACTGCGGTATGTCATCTTCTCCTCTAATTGATGACTCATACGACTGCGCGGTAGCCTGATCTAATGCCTTTAATCCCATATAAATAAATATAAAATCATCCAGCTTTTCAATTTTAAGTTGCTTTAATGCTGCGATAGTCGACGAGAAAGTATCAATAAATTTTTCTAAGTTTATTGCCGAAGGACCGTTAATTGATTTTAAAGAAAATAATTTATCTAAATATGATTGCAAGAGAGCGTTTATCTTGATACTTGTCGATTAAAGCTTGCCATCAATATAGGATAATTTTCGGCTTTGGTACTTTGGCCAGCACACAGATTTCTAGCCTTTCCTGACATTGACTCATAAGATAATGAAAACGTTCTGAGTCCGAAAAGGATTCATTATGTTTGAATGTTTCGTAAAGAAAGGAAATTCTAAAATATCACCTGAGAAACTGGTAACACAATTTGGGGATCCTTACTGATCCCTGTTTGTTGTCTGGTAAAGCAGATGACAAGCGGGAGCTGGAGTTCGCGAAGATTGAGGTTGTAACGAGACCGCCATCATCTTTATAGAATAAAACATTTCGTCAAAAGCGGTGAGAGATTGATAATTAACTACATAATCAGGGTTTAGTTCCAAATTAAGGAGAATAATTTCATCGACAATTTTAACATACTCGGTGCGCATTTGATCGATCAGGCTAACTTTTGCAATAAAAACATTACGATGTTTCTCCATTTTAGTTTTCGAAGATAATTCATAAATAGACTGAAGTTGCGAAAAATATTGTGCACGTTTTGCTTCATACATTTTTAATTTTGCGTTTGTGTTAGCCATTATTATTATTTATATATATATACTTTTAAAAAATAACAACGGAAAACCAATAAATGCGATATATAAAACTATCTAGGTAATAACGTACAACTATACCTGTACTACCGTAAAAGGCGAGCGATAAACAATAATAAAGTATAATAGGTATTTAGTACATTAAATACCTACAAGACAGACAGATGTACTTGTAGCGAAAATAAGTACACAAATGCGAGAAATGATGCGCGATATAAACTAGCATACATAAAAAATATATGCTTACTATGCTATAAAACTACTAATTAATAATGCGAAAAATAGGTACAACTATTATCTATATATACCTATATGCGAGAAAAATAAAATAATGCATAAAAGCAATATTTTAAATATGCGGTGCGAGAAAAATCACAATAACGTTTTAAACACTAAAGCGCGTGACAAATAAATTTATATATACCTACTCATAAGCGGTAGTATGTAGGTACATAAGTGCGACAATGCGGAATGTAGGTATCGACCATACATCTACAAAAAATATGCGAGCGAAACATAAACTATACATAAAGCGAAATCGAAGGGAGTGTTGTCATAGAAAATCAGATAATATATCTATAACTATAACTAAAAAGATATAAAATAACTATGTTCACAACTATTATTTTTACGCGGGAGTCGTCTAAAGCGTTGTTGTTAGTCACTGTGTCGATACACCACGTATAACTTAATCATAGGTACGTAGGGCACGATCTTTAACCGACATGTATTGTATAAAACAGCTATGCGAACTAAATACCCAAACAATTTACAATAACCAGCGTATTATATTAGCGAGTTCTGCAAGGAAATAAAATATCTATTACGAACAGAAATAAAATCGCTGCTTATCAATAATTATTCAGATTAAATAGTGTGCTTTCCCTGCTCACTTTCTTGTGTAAAGACTACGGTAACTAACACTAACAATCTTAACATTCAAACACTACAATCATCATACATAATATTCGACAGGTAATATTGTTTCGTCAAATAGTATAACGACAACTATAATATTTCTAGAAGCTGATCGATCGAACAATATCGATATAATGCGGGTGAATGTGAAATTAAATGCTGACCCGCCTGCGCTACGAAACAACGCAAACAGATATAAAGCGAAATTGAAGAATTGAGCTGCGAGTTATGAACAATTCATAAGCGACATAAATATAAACTTATTTATTAACGAAAATACCAATGTATCGTTATATTTGTGCAACCGTGGTATGCAATTTTAGATCCTATTACATGCGCAATAAGTTCAATATTACATGCGAGTCATTCACTCGACTTTCACAATAGGAAAAAATTAAAACAAATTTTAAATAAATAAATTGCGATTCCTATTGTGATCCGGCGACGGAAGGCCAATAAATGATGCGGCGGTGGCTATGATCTAGCCTTCTTCGATGGACTATATTGTTGTATAGGAAACTGGCTGGTCGTATATGAATGACTTACCCTACTTCAATGTGCTTGTTCTTCAGTGGGCCCACACGGTTACGGGAATCTCAGGTATTCACTCAGGTTGATTACAACTATTAAGACATGCGTGCGATATGAGTGCGACGTGCGCGCGCGGCGAAAGCTATGACATCACTGATTATTGAATTAGCCGGGAGGGGTGTCAATGCACAAGACAAACCAGGTACGCATCGCTTTGGCGTAACCAGTAATATTACACATAGTATGTAGTCATCGAAATACAAGTAGTAACTAGAAATATTAACTTATGAGATGTCACATTGCCATAAATACATGTATTTGTATGTACCGTGATATCAATGGTACACTGTAATTCAATTTCATACATACTTATGAATTATGCATTTTGACAGTTTGTAATCACAGAAAATCTTAAAATTGTTGTATTTTGTTTAAAAGTACACGTGTGTTTCTCGTCGTTTTTGTTCAGTCTGGTTTCCGAATGAATCGTAGAATAAAAAAAATGATTTTCGATTAAATAAAGACTATTTATATTCCTACAATTCTTAAATCTATAAGCTATTATTATTACCTGCCAATTATAATTAGATGGACCATCAGTTTACCATTATTAGCAGATTTCACTCACTACCTAAATAAAATACTAATATATTTAATTTACTTTATATAATTTCAAAAAGAGGAAAATTTCAAATTCGTCGTATATTTTATTTTTAATTAGAAGTAGCTTGTAAAGCCATTGACGATGTACATTTACAAATAATAAATAGGATAATGTGAATAAATTATAATCGCGTATATAAAATCGATTAAATTGAAATAAACGAGCATGTTAACGTCTATATGAGTTACAAAGGATATGACGTCTGTTCGTACATTGTCTCCAATTGACATTAATTAATAGAACTATTTATATACGAGTAACGAACACTGAAGGAAATAGTAATATAATACCAGCAAAAAAAATATTTTATTAATGAATTATGTATTTTTGAAGCATCATTTTATAAACAAATCAGAAGGGATTTTAATTTACATAAAGTTTGTTACTTAGTTTATCACTAAAGGCTTCTTCGAATTTTATTGAACCTAACATGAAGATACATCGTAGCATGGCTATATAAGGCACCTATTATTACAAAAAATAATTGCAACATAGGTAGTCGCTAATTTCTAAAATACAGTCGATTTAACTATATTTTGTGTTTTTGTGTCAGTTCACATGTTCGCTCTATTTGCACCAATTTAAAATATAATTTTTGCAATCAATATTACAGTGTACTCCTGTTGAATTTTATTTTGGAGAAGTAAAAATTTAATTAATAATATTACTTATTATTTCAGGAAAATTCAAACAGTGTCATCGAAACTCAGCTCTCATTCTTTTCAAATGAGCTTGTACATAAATACAAAAATACACATATATTTTAATACTCAAATTAGGGATGTATGTATAATATAATAATCACCTGTCTCGGCGGCCCACGAACCAATAACGGCGACTGAGTATCGTGTCGCTATGGAGTCCGTGACTTTTGTTGTGGGTATGTCGGCGTTGCGTAGAAGCGGCATTTTTTATCCTTTAGTCACCTTGCTTTCTGCTTCGTTTTGTTCATAATATCTAAGGCAAAAAACAGAAAATAATAAATAAACCTGAACATATCAAACCGCGCCGTCTGGTACTAAACTAAGTTGACTTGTGTACAAGCAACTGAAAAGGCATATAAAATATTTCTTTTTATTAAGATATATAAAATTATTCAGACCAATACAACAACTTTTTACCAATATAGACTTTATACAGAATTATTTGCGAAGGTACCTCTGTCTGACCTATGTCAGCCGGCAAGCAGATTTCTTTGTAACCTGTACTACGATTGAAGGGTAAGATATGAAATGAAATTAGTGTTTACGTGTATATAGACCACTGGAATGGTCTAGGGGTATAATGGTTGTTCGTGTACATAAGTAAAGGGTAGTCAGCTTGCCATTCCAGTTACAGTACAAAAACATATGCTCTTGACTAAGTGCTAATGTTTATGTTATGCGGAAATCTGCGAGCCTCTCAAGTAGAGACAGTGTATTATATCCACACCACAAACTTCGTCAAACATTATAAAATACCTGTGAGAGCTAGTCAAAAGTTCTACTTCAAATTTTCAAAACGAGTGGAATTATTCTTTTCTAAATATTCACAATCCAATAGAAACTATTTTATATGTTATTTTGTAATCGTTCCATTAACTTAAACGGGCATAGCTAAATGCGAATCGTTGTAGGTACCTATAAATATTTATATGATAATTTGATGCTCGTAATAAAGAAATATTGCTATTTTATAGGCCAAGGTTTAGAGAGTATACTTTATTAAAATGACATTTAAGGCCTTATATGATGAAGTGTGTTATCCATATAGTTAAAACAATGTCTACGTACATATATATACAGAAAATCACCATCTGAGTAAACTACACAGTACATTTTTTTTTTGATAACCATGTACTTATTTATATGATAATTTGATGCTCGTAATAAAGAAATATTGCTATTTTATAGGCCAAGGTTTAGAGAGTATACTTTATTAAAATGACATTTAAGGTCTTATATGATGAAGTGTGTTATCCATAAAGTTAAAACAATGTCTACGTATCTACATATATGTACAGAAAATCGCCATCTGAGTAAACTACACAGTACATTTTTTTTATAACCAAGTACTTATTTATATTATAAAACAACTAACCATATTTAAATAGAAACCTTTTCAAATGTTTGTATTCATTATAAACTTGTTGTTTATTTACATATCAAAATGTAACAATAGATGTTTATTGAGTTACACACTAAGGTCGTGATGAAGAGAAGGGACCTTAATAGATTGTTAGGATGCTTCCACAAATTAAATGAATGGCAATAAACAATATTGAAATGCCCTTTATAGACACGTGTACGTTCACGTCACATGGTTATTGTAGATCGATATAGCCATCGACTTATGTAAAGGTCGACAGCAAACACCATACAATAGGTACAATTCTAAAATACCTACTTATATTTGCTCCAATCTAAAACTAAAACAGTACTCATGAGAGTTGACAGTTTGCGTTGATGGACTTTGTTACTGACGAAAGCATGATATGTGTATGTTTTTGTATGTAAATTAGAAGAGCTAATACGCTATGTGGATATATAATAGGAGCAAATGTACATACAAATGAAATAATTGATGGTTCTACGACTTCGTGATGAATGAACAATTGTTAAAGGCATTAAACAATTTATTTTATTAAATAATTTTTTGTATAAAATAATATTACTGTAATTAGAAATCAGGAGATTATTAAATGAGTGGACTAATAAACGAAAGGACTATTTATCTTGAAGATAATCAAATCTGATTTGAATCTATTTATCTTGAAGAAAATCAAATCTGATATATTTCGTATCTGTTCTCAATGCTGTCTATTTTTTAAAATCTGGGGTATAGATAAACAATCAAGATAAAATTTAAAACACTAGATTAGCACGTACCTGCTAATCTAAACCAATACATATATGTACAGAGATTTGACTTTCGTTTCTAACAGATATAATCAAGAAATGTTTAATCGATTTAAAATAATATTTTTTACAAAATTGTATTATCAGTGGCTTTTATACATTACATTTGGCTTTTTAACAAAATAGGTATCTTTACAATAATGGTCCCCGCGCGATAACAAACCGGGTCACTAGTAATAATAATAATAATAAACTTGAACTTACACTGGGCCATCTAATCCCAAACTAAGCAGAGTCCAAAAAAATTATAGAAATACATAATTACATTTTGTATATATCGATCGATCGATACACATAAATGTACATGCGGTGCGAGGAATAGAACCTCGGATAAAAGGCTATGTGGTAAACCGCTAGACCAGTATAGCTATCAACTAGTATTATATTGGCATTTGTTGGCAAATGGAAGGACATTTAGCTGAGAATTTCCTAGCAGCAAAATTTCCTACGGCATAAAACAAAAGTAACACTTTATTGGAAAATGGCCAGACATTAAAAACAGAGATGTACAAAACATTACTGAACGAAACAATGAGTAACGCACCCAATTATAACATTATTTCCGTAATGAAATAGCAATAATCATAGAGTCGTGTCATTGGGCTCTCTGTAATATGTTGAGCACAAAGATGGTTTGCTCATCATCATGATTACATAGTAGAGTGATTCAAGAGGAAAACATGTACACCCGTGAGAAACCGAGGCGAGTAGCTACTCCGTTATAAACGTGGACAGGACCTGCTTGTAGGGACTGGTCTGCTCTAATCACTATGACAGATTTATTTTGTTACTCAAGGATTTACTTTTTTACCCTTATGTTATTTTGCATTTTGGGTTCACACAAAGTATTAAATATGTAGTAATATAAATAACTACGATAACATTTGATTGTGTGAAACACACAAGTTTTTTAACTTTTCTTCTTGTGCTGAAGTTGGTTTCCAAATGAGGGGTAGAATATAAAACGACTACAAACCTTTGTACCTATAGGTTTGTATAAGTAAGTTTTATTTAATTATGGAAGTAAATTCATATATGGTTAAGTATTGATAATATCGTTTTAGAGCACTGCCTTGTTGCTAATAATAGTACATTTAATATATATACATAATTGCGAAACAACTATGTCAACTTAAAAAATAATATAAATGAAAAAAAATTTTTTTTTCTATTTTTACCAATAGTTGCAGTTTCAGAAATTGATTAAGTAATAAATACTTAATCAATTTCTGAAATTGCATTGTTTCACTTTGACTTCGATATAACTGTTTTATTAGTTAATCTTCAAGGTAGTCCATTGTTAATGCAAAGAATTGAGATAAGCCAAGTATTCATAATGTTCGTAAACACTATAGGTACTTACATGAATATTTATTACTTGGTCATTTTAATATGTATAATAGAAAATGAAAATTTGTAAATTAAATTATCTTCGTACAATTAGAAGATAATAAGAATTGAAGATTTAATTGTATAAATAAATAAACTTCAAGTAATACAAAATTACGATGGGAGCTACATGACCTACGATTCTTCGGATTGCAAAAACAATCATCAAAATACTTTTACATTCAGGTTCTGTTAATTTGTGAATGTCAATTGACAATAAATAAGTCCATATGATCTTTAACAGTGATGTAGTACACGGCAATTTGTAATGTTAAACTTAATTGAAGAAGGTCAAGAAAAAAATTAATTTTAATATGTATAATACATGATGGCCACTGCCGTAAAATGCTTCCATTTCTTTGTAATTTTAGAACAATTTTATATGTAACATATGATAGATATTTTCATTCTTTCTTTTTTCTATTCATAACTATGCGCCACGCGTAGATATTATATACATTATACCATAAAAAATATTTGCGTGGTTTCATCATTCCGAGAGCCAAACAGTCCACCGATTTATGACAATACCTAAAATACATTTCTTTTTACTATATATAAGTAGAGAATACCTACATACATATATATATGTACTTAATACACGATGGAAATTGTGTCACTATTATCATAGACTGATAAATCCTAGCCCAATCAATGTCAAAATTATATACAATTTATTGCTTATTTCGATAAAACAATCTTACTATTTATCTACTTCTACATTAGGCGGTTCGATGACAGGTAAAATGATTGTGCAAATATGATCTGTGTGTAGATGAATGGAATATTTCTGAGAGTTCCATAGTTCAATTATTAAATTATTAACATGGGCAAGAATATTTATATAGTGTATTTATATAGTAAATTATTATATATAAAAATTGTAGGTTTAAAAAAATTTTAGTGACACCTACCAAGATACAATACATTAGTAAAAACCGCACCCAAATAGGTTAAGCCGAACAGGCCAAGAAAATATAACACGGTCATTATTTAAGCCAAACTTGCAAACCATAAGTTATCCCTCCCTAAATCCCATACACAGATTTAACTTAGTCTTTAGTCATTGCATTAGAAAGAAATCTTTGATATCTTTTATATTTATTAAATCATGTATCAGTAAATTTTCTTTATTTTATCACCTACTTACGTGTCCTAACTTTACCTGATTTAAATTGAGTAAGTATACATATTTATTTAAGGTGTAACAATGAAAACAAAACGCACACGGAATTCATAAATACTTAAGTACAGTTTATTTTCCGCGGTGTGATGTAATAAGATATATGTAGAGTTTTACTTATGTTTATTACCATTATACTGGATCATTTATAAACACATTATGGCCTGGATTTTAATTCTATAGCTATACAGGCTTTTTTACATACAATTTAAGCAAGGTATCCCAAGGTGACCTGCCGCTAAAAGTATTTCAAACCCATTTTGTTAGAGTTACATCACCGCGATACCTACGTAGTGAGATGTAAAATGGAACACAGATCTTGTGGTGATGGTCAAGTTCAAACCGATGTCTTATAATAGAATAACAACATGTCACTGATAAAGACCATAAGTATTGATAAAAAAACTAAATTATAACTAATCTTCTGCATTTGTAGGACGGTACGTCACCTACTTCCTACACCATGCAGTTTTCATCACTGTTCCGGTTTTTGGTTTGACGGGTGAGTTTAATGATATTATTGACGGCGGGAGTTCAGGAATAGCATGAAGAATACAATAACACAGTGTGTGATGACTGTTCATTATTATAGACGATATTTACCGCTTTGCAGTTTGATTGCATTTCCACAGTAGGATAAAATTTGAATATTAATATATAATAATACAATAATAAATATCTTTTTAAATTTTTATTATTTTTACTGTACTATAAAATTAAATAAAAAAATATATAACAAATATTCGGTAAACATAACACGCACGCATCTGGTGCAATTTTTTTAATACAATTCAAATATTTATTGTCGAGAGAATAAGTTTTTATTATACTCTTGGTTTAATAAAAATAATTAAACGATGTTATGGTAACTAAGTTCAACCAACTAATTAACCCTCAATATCTATATTAAGATTGCCAATGATTAGTTTCTTTGCCAAAAGTAATAACGATTATTTTCTGCTTTTAAATTTTTGACATTCAGTTCTCTAAACATGAATTCAGAAGTAAAATAATGAATGACTTGCATTTCCATACAATGGTTCATTAATTAAAATGAATACATATACAATAATGTACGTTAAAACCAAAATACAAAAAAATGTTACACATAACATAAGCGTAAAACCACTATTAATTTACTTTTATATAGAGTTATAATTACCGTGTTTTTTTAATGATTATAGTTTTTTAAATATTTTTTTAATGATACAAAAGCGTAATAGTTTTCAATGAAATACCTCGTATTTCCGCGTTTAGTGCGATCTCCGTCACAGGTGGAGTCTCGAGCACGACTGATAGGATTCCACGTTTTATGTACAAAACGTATGACAAATATTAGTGTTATGATACTAACTATACTTTAACGTAATTCCGATCGTAATATCGCCGTCGTAATTGTGTAGATAGATTACAATTCACTTTTACAGTCTTATAGTCTAAGAACCCACACCATTCATCGGTCATGTATTTTTTAAAGCAAAATTACATTTTAATTATACGAAATCGATAAAATTTACGCTAATATAAATATTAAATTATTGAATGTTTCATACATGATTAAAAATAATGTAAATAATAATATTACATGCTAGTCTAAACTCATAATTATAAATTATATATTTTTTTATGGACAAATTAAATAAAAACTAAACCTATTTTGTAATAACCTAAATTATATCGACTGTAGTTTTTTTTTTTTAAATAAAGATCGTTACAATTATTGCACCTGTGCGGTGACAAACTATGTATAGGAAATTAGAAGAATAAGGAGCTACCAATGTAAAAACATAAATAAAAATATTTTATATCAGACCTGTAACTATCTATGACACTTCCTGCGAAGATTCATCAATACCAAAAATAGATGTCACCCTAAACTTTCCTGTTTTCTGTTAGAACACTATTATAATATAGGACCTGTAACAATACTTAATACAACTATATCTACGAAACATTTTACTGGGTTGATTTATGAATCTTATTTAGTAGGTGGAAGGACAATGTTAAGTATTTCATCTGTTATTATACCGCCTAAATATCTGATATGTCACCAAACCTAATTTATATTTATCACTGTTATAAATAGTGTTTTATTGTACATGGTTTTATAAACCACGTCATAAATTACGTTTTATTTCACTACCAAATGTCCGCGTCATCGTTTGCGTGTCATTTGTTTTACTTAACGTAGTAATTATATTTATTATTATAGGTACCGTAGTGAAAAAGTATATCTTAAATATTAACTATCAATTAGGCAGACAATACAGACTAACAAAATTCTATATATATTCCTTTTTCCTGCTTTCAAAATAAACTTACTCTTACATATCCATTCTGTCTTCTCGCCTCTAACCAAAGGTACCTTTAAACCTTATTAGTAACTTATTACTCTAATTTATGAACTTTGAGATATAATTTTGGGGCAATAAAAAAGTAATAAATAAAAATATATATATACTTATATTAATACGGGCAGTGATCATTTTGGAACCCGTTTTATAAAAATTAAGCGGACAGAGCAATATAAATGGAGGAATGCAGGGAGCAAATATTTTTTTATAATATGTATACAATTACAATATTCTCATTGTATGTACTCATACAGATATGTAATCGTATTATTCCTAAGGTGTGAGTTCAATAAAGCCTAATAATCGTAAAAAGGAAAAAAGCATCCGAATTGAGGACCTCCTTTTTAAAGTGGATTAAAAATATAGCGTGCGTGACCATAGCCTAAAATACTGCACTGCACTTTGCACTACAATTAAAAACAAAAAACATTTTTGATATACATAGGTTATCTCGAAACGAATTGGCCACATCAATTTTCGGCAAAGATAACATTTAATGATATATATTTTTTATTTCAATTTAACTATCAAACTGGCTTATCAGCTCTTTAGAGAGAAAAGTCGTGAACTTAGGCCAAGTTTTATTGCTTGATAAATTGAGAGGCTTTGGTTAACCCTATAAATTTATCAAGGCGGAACAACAAATGGATCTGCTTGAACTTTGGAGTTGGATAGAGATTAATCTTAAATTATATTATTCCGTTGACAACAGAATAGTGATTAAAGCATTAAGATAGTATTCGTAAACAAATCAAGAATATTCTATACACAAAAGTAAAGTTATGAACTTAGTTATAAAATAAATTAACATATAATTGTATATTGCAGATTTAATAATAAAATTCATTAACCATAAAAAATACGTTGATCGTTCAGTAGTACATATATCGAAGCATAAGGTGTATTTAAAAATAGAGAAACTAGCTGATAATAGCGTAATCAAAGTAAGAGGGTAATAAATCGGATTTGAATAAAACTTAAAATTTAGTAATCAAATTATATTCGTATTTTGTTATACTAAGCAAAACATTGATATATATAATATGCTATATTTATCATGACAGAAAATAGGTACAGTTAACTAGTAAACTAAACATACTTCTATGTATAAATAATTTGAAAGCAATTTTTCAATACAACCATAGGGTGGTGTTACGAATAATAATATTGACTGAACTTATTTTTGTTATGTAACTAAAAATAAGGATATTAGTCAACAATAAATGTAATTAGGTACAAGAAATGGATTCCACACCCACGTGATAGAACCCATTGTAATAAAAATATAAAAACCTAAAAGTATGCTACTATACCCAAATATAGCGATTTTTATATATATATAAACACCTCTTTGGGCACTTTGTTGATCACGCCACAAGCCAAACACTTGCTGATTCCACCTTTTGCACTGAATAACTTGACTCCTATCGCGTATATCTCAGGCGGTATGGCAACGTCGCATTCTATTTTGCGATGTGGCCATATATATTCGTCGATAGTACGATATACTCGACACATTTTTTACTAATAATTCGTGCATGACTGGCTCCGAACGGCTAAATTTTTGGTATACACAAAGACTTTTTGGCTCTGAATCTATTTCAAAAATCAATTAATTATGTTGATCACTTTATATACTCGTCCTTACTGCGATACTTATTTTCATCCGAATATATATAGATACCGTAACGGTCTATCAATTATGAATTTATTCATTTACTAATCTAGATATTTTATATTCGCAATGCTCCATACATAGTAACTCCACCGTTGCAGGGGGGAGCACCGTACACCGCACCCCGCGCACACAAACAAATTAGATATTTTTTGAATACACAAAGACTTTTTGGCTCTGTATATATATTTCAAAAATCAATTAATTGTGTTGATCACTTTATATACTGGTCCTTACTGCGATACTTATTTTAATCCGAATATATATAGATACCGTAACGGTCTATCAATTATGAATTTACTAATCTAGATATTTTATATTCGCAATGCTCCATACATGCAAGCTCCAGCAACGATGGAGGCAGGGGGCGCACCGTCCACCGCACCCCGCGCACACAAACAAATTAGAATAAATTAAATTCATAAGATTATTTATATATTTCGACTGCCTCGGTGGTCACACCGCTTTACATCCGATGGTCGCGGGTTCGATTTCTCGCACGGTGCAAACAATTGTACTCATCGGTCATCGATTGTTTTCATCGGTCTGGGTGTTTTATATGTATATTATATATGTATTTACAAAATAAAAATATCTATTTATATCAGTTCAGTATCAGTCTGTGTTAATTGTCCAGGGCTATTTATTATATTTTTTATAAACAGTTATCTTTTTCCATCGCACCGCTCGCTATCGACAGTGAATTCATAGAAATGTCACTCTAAAAACAAAAATAGTTTTGTGTTTTGTATTTCAAATACTAAATGCAAAATAGGTATTTTCAAAATACTTTTTCAAAATAAAGTACCTTTTGAATTTTTGTCCAAACCTCAGATATTTTATTTATTTTAGGTATATCAATCATTACATAGTGTAGTATAAAACAAAGTCGCTGTCGCATCTAACAGTACATAAATAAAGAAAGAAGACTTTTTGGCTCTGATACCGTAACGGTCTATCAATTATGAACTAAATAGTTGAATAAAACTGAATAAGCAGTTGCTCCACTCTATAGGTACTGCGTCGTCGTCGTATGCTGTTCATTTTTTCACTCGTTTTGGCGCCAAGAGAGGGTCACATAGTCGTGGTCGAGTTAAGAACTTATAATTTAATTTTGATAACAATAGATACAAGTAAAAAGTAGGTATTATATTAATGTACGTAAGTACTGTACTTAAAAATATTTATTCTTTATTGTACATTTGAAAAACTTAACACTTAAGGACTTGTACATATACACGTACATATATTTTCTCTTAAAGACATCCAGAGAAGCACTATTTATCAAATACGCGGGGTGCACCGACCTTTGACCTTATAACAGCTGATTCGCGCGTAACGAATTACATTGCTATTTTTTGGTATTTTATAGTGGATATTTCACTATAAAATATTATTATTTCTTTAGATTATGACGTAATAACATAGTTTACATGATTTTAAGGGAAACATACGATAAAAAAAATTCCCGTAAAATGTAAAAGATAAAAAATGGTTATTGTTGGTTATCCTTAAGAGATAGACATATACCATCACGGACTTTTTTGTTGACCTTATATTGATACATCTCAAAGCACTAGACAATACGCATTTTCATTAACAGTAGTGTATTTTTATTTATTTATTTAACTTTAATGCACAAAAAAAATTGTACATGTGGTGGACGTAATATCTTGCCGCGTTAATTACCAGGCAACTATGAGTGCAAATAAGAAATGTCAAAAAAAGATATATAAATACAAAGCAATATAAATTTTTATAAAAAAATAACAATATATATACATAAATATATATGTAAATATAACCCATAAATGTATAAATATTCTATATAAATAAATACATAATGATCCGATAATCAAATTATAAGTACAGTCTCAAATTGAAAGTAAGAAAAACAGAAAATATAGACAGAACTATAGGGATATAACAGAAAGATGTGAAAAAAGGAGAAGGACAGTAAAAAAGTTAGAAATTTAAATAATGTTCCCGCAATTTCTGTTTAAATGAATTTATTACATTATTATATATATTAGGCATACGACTAGCCTTGTGACTGTTACTTTTTTTTTAATCTATACATCTATACATGTAAATAAAATTGGAGTGTCTGTTTGTAATATTGAAATAACCGTTTTTTACTACTTGCATATGAATATAAATACGGTATATTTTACAAGTTTTGTCTGTCTGTCTGTCTGTTTGTTCCGGCTAATCTCTGAAATAGCTGGACCGATTTTGACGGGACTTTTTTTGCCAAGTAGCTGATGTAATAAGGAGTAACTTACGCTACTATTATTTTAGAAAAATAAAATAAAATTTCACGCGGACGAAGTCGCTGGGGCCAACTAGTCTATAGATATACCGAGATTTAATGTTTAAGTTGCTATTATGTTGTTGACAAAATTTTACTGTAATGTTACTATTACGTTATCCTACACAATTTGTATTATTTTGGATGAATAAATAAATAAATAAATAATAATCTATACATATAAATAAAATTGGAGTGTCTGTTTGTAATATTGAAATAACCGTTTTTTACTACATGCATATGAATATATATAAGGTACATATACCAAATTAACAATTTTTATAATTTTTGTCTGTCTGTCTGTCGGTCTGTTTGTTCCGGCTAATCTCTGAAATGGCTGGACCGATTTTGACGGTACTTTTTTTGGCAGGTAGCTGATTTATAAGGAGTAACTTAGGCTACTTTTATTTTAGAAAAATAAAGTTAAATTCCACGCGGACGAAGTCGCGGGAACAGCTTGTTTTTAATAAAAACGGTTTATTTGATAGAAAAAACATCTTTTTTGTGGTACTTGAGAATGTTGAAGCCTGTTGTTTGTAATATTGAAATAACCGTTTTTTACTACTTGCATATGAATATAAATACGGTACATACACCAAAATAACATATTTTACAATTTTTGTCTGTCTGTCTGTTTGTTCCGGCTAATCTCTGAAATGGCTGGACCGATTTTGACGGGACTTTTTTTGGCAGGTAGCTGATGTAACAAGGAGTAACTTAGGCTACTTTTATTTTAGAAAAATAAAGTTAAAAACCATGTGGACGAAGTCGCGGGAACAGCTAGTGTATAATATATTAGAGATACCTACGTGTTTTTTATTGATGATTTTTTGGCTCTGAATATATTTAAAAATCATTTACTTGTGTGTTGATGAATTTATATACTAGTACATGAAGTACCTAATACCTGTTTTGATTTGAATAGGTAGCGATATTATGAATTTATTACACGTAATCTAAAAATTTTGACGAAATAAAAGTAATTAGTTATCTGTTAACCTTGACTTCATGCTGGCACCAGTATTATCAGATGATGAACATACTCTTCGAAAACTTACAGCAGAAATATCGTGTTTGGACTCATTAGATAGGTCTCGATGAATAGAGTTTAAAAAACTTAAAATAAATGGTAAATTAGAAATAACGTATAAAAACACTCTACGTAAAATTCAACCACTTTATAACTTAATAATAATAATTAGGAAAAGAGCAAAGCTATAAATGCACTGAAAGTAATTGGTGCCTTCCACACAATATTTTTAGTATTAAACAACTCTGTTTGTTCAGTAAAAGTGTAAATACACTGGTAACCTTTAATTATATTTTATATGCAAACATTACATATGCAAACCCTAAAGTTTTATTTCAGAATGGCCAGTAGTTTTGAAGAAATAAGTCTTTGAAATTGTATGTAACTTATATATATACTAGTTTTTTTCACCTTAACAAGCAACACCAATATGGCCTAGTTAGTAGTGTACCTGTGTACCAATACCACATTACCACACAGACACTCCGAGTTCGAATTTCTTTCCGTCCGTTTACTTTTATTATTTATTTTTTTGTTTTTTTTTTTAATTTAATATTTTAATAATCAATTTAATTTATACGACTATTAATTTATAATAAAAACGTAGTTAAGCATTAAATTAATTTTACTAGTTAGGAATGTACCTGTGTACCAACTTACCACACAGCCATCCCGGGTTCGATTCCTACCATTGGCTTTTTTTTGTTTTTTTTTTAAAGTAATATTTAAAATTAACTATTTTAATAATTAAATGAATTTAATCGATAAAAACGTCGTTAAGTATTAAATTAATTTTAAGTGATATTAACTATTATATTATGCATAAAAAATATTTTGTGATAATAAAGAAAATACATTTAAAATGTTTTACTTGTTGTGTTAATTATTTATAAGATCTTACTATAATTGTTAGCTGCTTTACAATTTAGAAAGTATAATAGGTAATGTAAATTAAAATTAATTTAATACTTAACAACGTTTTGTTCGATTAAATTCATTTCATTATTAAAATAGTTCATTTAAAATATAAAATAAAGACAAAACAAAAAAAAAATAACAAAAAAAAAATCGGTGGCGGAATCGAACCTTGAGCGTCCGTTTGGTAAGTTGATTTGAAATTCAAAGGCCTATTTCTTCGAAATTACTGGTCATTTTGAAATAATACTTAGGGTTCGCATACCCTTATCGGATACTACTACTACACGGAGTCTCGTCAAAATAAAATATCTAGGTTAGGTATAATAAATTCATAATTAATAGACTGTTACGGTATCTGTATACATTCGGATCAAAACAAGTACTATGAAATAAGAACGAGTATATAAATTGATTAACACAAGTAATTGACTTTTGAAATATATTCAGAGCCAAAAAGTCTTCTTTCTTTATTTATGTACTTGTTAGATGCGACAGCGACTTTGTTTTATACTATACTATGTAATGATTGATATACCTAAAATAAATAAAATATCTGAGGTTTGGACAAAAACTCAAAAGGTAATTTATTCTGTAAAAGTATTTTGAAAATACTTATTTTGCTTTTAGTGTTATAGTACTTTAAGTGTTATATTTTAAGTAACAATGTTTAATTATAATTAATACTACTGCACCAACACTCCGATCGTGCAAAAAATTTTGCTGTTTCATTATTTTTTAGTTCAATTAGTGGTCTACCTAAGTCCTGGGCTAAGCGGGGGGAGAGTCATGACCCCCCATGACTCCCAAGACCTCCATAACGCTCCCCCTAGATCCGCTGTTGCGTCTTCTCTTCATTCGCTCAGTACGTTGTTACAAAAGGAAAAATTCCCGTCCAAAAAATAACAAGTATTGAGTTTTGATCTGGAGTCACGTTACTCCAGACTGATTTCTATAAATATTTAGATTAGATAGACTATTATTCTTGAAATACTAGCTAGACATTATTAAGTTACTGTAGCCATAATGTATGTAGCCCAAACGTGCCAATGAGGAAGCCCTTGGCAAATGCTGCACCCTGATTGGCCCGTTTGAATTGGATCAAGAAGTGGTCGTATGCCAAAAAGGTGGATTTGTATAAAATCGTGTATAAATCGCTTAATTATTATTATTACTCGTCGTGACAGTTGTGGCTCAAAACGGATCAACATTTATATATGGTCAGCTGGCATTAGATCAACAAAAGGCCTCCGGATCAACAAGTGAAAATGGATCAACAAAAAACTACCTATACGGCACGTCTGAGCCACAAAGTGCCCAAGGGATATTATATATATATATATATATATATATATATATATATATATATATATATATATATATATATATATATATAATGTTTAAAATATATACATAAACATATATTTTATTTCATTTTCACATTGCAAACTCTTCAAAGACGTTACTTATCTATAATTTATTTTAATATATTAACCTCTTTAGATAAAACCGACGTGCAATAAAAAGCACCTAATCTCTTATTTAACTGAAGTGTAAATGCCGGATCTAGTTAGCAATTATCCAATTTTATTTTTTATGTAATTACTTTTATGTAAATTGCCTTATAATAAAGTTTTTGTTTTGTTTTTCAGAATAAATGTTAAATACCTATATTAAATATTTAGATATTACTTATTTCTTTTTTATTAAAGTTTCTGGCGCAGTTAACACTACATACTTTATTCAGTAGACTTTTTCTTCAGTCGCTTTTAGTTTAGAATTTAAAATTGTTCTTTCTTGTTACAGTTACAGCTGTATTTGCCTCATAAGCATTTTGGCATCAGTCTTTTGTTTGAAACAAAATATGTTGTCATCGCCTCACAGTTTATGACTTCCTTATAAACAATGCCATGTCTCTATTAAAAATATAGTATGTAGTAATTTACATAGAGTAGTTTGTACATCTAACAATTAATTTTAACAGATTTTAGCATATCAGGTGTACTCATACATATGTACCTACTATGGCAGTTATAATTTTAGAATTACTGGCTGCGATCCTTACAAATGACATGTTTGATTACACAAAATTCGGTCATATATTGTAATTGTTCAATATGCATGTACTAAGTTCACAATTAGATCTTTATAATCTTTAGGTACTGTCAAGCTTCACTCGGCTGGCCGTGACTTTTCTAACATAGCTTCATTAGCCTTTGCAATTTACTTGACTTTTAAATATTTCATCGTACCTATTCAATCTAATTATTTATTGAGTAAGTACATTTTTACATTCCTATGACAACCATAACGACATCTATGTATGTATTTACAAATAGAATGAAATGAGTATTTCTATTAATTCTTGGTATCCATTACAGTAGCACATACCCACGCTAAGAAACATGGGTACTAGGTGACGCTGTGTCAGTTTTGTTATGAGATTATTGAACCTTACCGCCTATTGTTTTTAGTGTGGTCGCCACTATCCTTCCTGGTTACATACACAACACTGCAGTAGAAATTTGTGAAGGGACTGTTTTAATTTCTTTTCAGACTTTCTTTGGTTGTTTAACGTTGTCAATTTCTAAGCAAGAATTCTTTGTTACTGTTACGATAGATCAGAACAGTATATCAAATATTCTTCTGACATCGTAACCTAGTAAGGCGGCATATATGAATACACTGATAGCGGTTGATGCTTCAAAGAAAAGATAGAGTCCAAAGTTTGCGAATATCTATTTCAGTGTTATTCTATCTGTGGGTCGTAAGCTGCGAGTTGCGGTCGCAGGAAAATAGTAAAAGGTATTATATTTCTTTTTAATGAAACGGTAATTCTAAAGTAGGTATAGTTGAGCGTCAGGAAATATATCACGTTTAAAAAAGAGTGAAAATACTAACCTACATATATTTATTTATTATTATAAATGAGAAAGTGTGACTGTCTTTCTGTTAGTTATTTTTTCGCAACTACACGGCTGGACGAAATTTAGACAAAATTAAATTACCTGTATCACTAGGAGAAATATGTTATCTCAAAAAGGCAGACAAAGTTGCGGATAACGGTTAGTAAGATTCTTATAAGGATAAAAACCTAAAATGCCTACCACTAACGTTTTTGGACAACGTTACAAGCAATACTAAACGTGTTTTTTAAACAAACGCTACAACCAAGCAGTATATTTAAAGTTAAATTTGAATCGTATGTTTAATCAACTCCCAACCTTTTGGGTTTGTAATTATTTTTAAAGCACTTGCTTCCAATAATTGAAACAGGAAAGAAGTAGAAATTCAATGGCATTGTAATATTATGACAAGAACTGGTCTGATAGAAATTATTACTCAAAGAAACCTCTGTAAACAGTTCTATCGATCGGTTGCGCCCATTTAATTTGTCTGGATGTTCAATTTATTGGCAATCAATGTTTGATATAGATAATAAACATAAATTAATACGTACACATATAAAAATTATACATATGTATAAATTATATATTTATTATAAACCATAATATTTTACTTCAATTCTTCGAATATGTTGACAATACCTACCCGTTAAAGTGAGTTGTTTAGATAAGACTAATACCCTAAGGATTTGGATAAATGATAGGTCGACCTTGACGCGGACCTGGAAACCACCGCGGTTAATTCCTGATTAATCTGCTACAATGGGCTACCTAACTTGACAATATGCCCATACTGTCATCCTCCATACGTGACCTTTTACATTATTTACCTGTTGAAGTTTAACGTTACTTTATTATTTCTTTTGCAACGTATTTTTTGAACTATATAATATAGAATGCTGAATTTTTGGTTTCACAAAATTTTGCTATTTTCAATAATCCAATTTACTATTACGTTTTTCTATATATTTATTTCTTTCTAAAACGAACCGTCCACAATATGGCAGAGGCTGCACCATTCCATTATCGTCCATTAAAAAATCAATACCCTGCCATAATACGAATTGCTATTGCATTTTCAAAACGAGGGATGTAAGCTAAGTAAGGTTCGACTGTATTTTTGTGTTTTATTCTCACCGAACCAATTTTGATAATTCTTTAATTTAATAGATATATTCCACTGAAAGGGATTTACATTCGGGTAGATGATGATTTTCTCTAATTACAATGACCGTAATATAAATTCTGATAACACATTTTCTTGACAAAGAAACAGTAATGCTCTATTGGAAATAGATCAAATACCAAAACTTGTTTGTAAATTGTTATTGTTCATCGTAATGTTTTAGTACATATATTTAATTACTGTATAAATTTAATTATATTTAAATACTGACTGAACTGTCTGCATATCGTCTGATTACATATGAATGAGAGAGATGATGAGAGATATGTGAATAGAAAATATGTCCAGCAGTCACACACATTTGTGCAGCTGTGTTAAGGTACGAAAATTTTAAATAAAATCCTATATCTAAACTCTTGGCTAGTTTGTTGTAAACCTTCAATCGTCGATAGAGGCCGTGGCAGCATTATGCGAATAATCTGTGCTATTATTTTCTACAATCACGTAATCCCTAGAAACTTTTTAAATGTAATAAATAATAGTTTTGGCTCTTGTTATACCTTTTTAACATACAAAAATAGTGTTTTATTTATGTTTCGCATCATTTATAAATCTGAATGTGATGAATACTTAAAATGATTTAAAGATGTTTTATTCATCTATTATACAACATGTTTTAGTGGAAATGCGGAGTTTATCTCCTATAATATTCTTCATTATTTTGTATTATGAAAATGAAGTCAGTAATAGAATTTCTTACAAACCATGCATTATGCATGTGCATTATTATTACAAATTTGTATCTTAGCACAAATTTGGTTAGTACATTTTCAGTCAATTAACTTAATATACAATAATGGGGGAAAGGCGATCGTTAGTAATGTAGATTGATGACCCCATTGCTAGCAATGTACCTTGTCAAGTCGACCACCACGCGGTTCCCCCTGGAAACCATCGTGTTAAATTCCTGGTGAATTTGTCACGATGGGCTAACTGACCTGACCTCATGTTCATCTTATCATCCTCCACTGGTGCCCCGCCAGCGTAAACCGTTAGCGTAGGCGGGTGCAGTATTCTATTATCATCCACAAAAAAAAATACAATAATGTGCCCTAACTGCATATACTCGTATGTATATTCGCTCTGAAAATCTATCTTATTTTTTCAAAAGTCGATGCAATTTGAAAAATTGTAGAAAAACGACAGACAGCTGTTAATATTATGAGTCATAACTACTGGTAACATACTACTGGTGTATTAGGTTTGTCATAAGTTAGAAGATTGCTGACTGTGCTGTACATAATACACAACTTATGATCGGGACTACGTACAAAATTTGCTATTGGGTAATCGTTAATTAAGTACTTGATGGTTAAACAGAATTTACTGGCAGAAACTGATACTCAGTATAACCGATTCTTAATGAAACAATCTTGAATATTTACGAAAAAGTATATTTTAATTGTTAAAGGACGAGCAGGTGAGCACGACTACAAGACAACAGCGTTCCAAAAAGTTTGAAGTAAATATATTTACTGACTGTGAATATACTTACTGACTGAACTGGAACAATGGTGAGCCATTGGCCGTCAGTACTTCATTGAATTATTGGAATTGAATCGCTCCAAAACATATCTTCAATATTTATAGTTCAAGTAGTTGAGATCATGTTAATATAAACTTAGGTTTTTACGAATTTTGCATGTCAACAGTTACATAGATTAGGGGTCTTCCCTATAGGTGCAAGTTACGTTTACATACATATAGTATTATTTAATATATAATGTAACCTATAGGTATATGACGTATCTAGATTATATCTGCACGAGTTTGGTAGTGATGTTGTTTGCGGTGGTGACCGAATCCATTGTCGCATTTCACCTAAATAAACTGTTTAGCTTTCTCATATAAACAGACTGCTTTGTTGGAGATTTTATTTAATTTCTGATGAGATTCTAAGGGATTCTAAGGGTATAGTAGTTATTTTACTCAATCGGAAAGAAATTATAAGTACCTACTACTACTTACTCCATACCTACTATTATTTACAATGTGTCAAAAGGTCAATGTCTGATATCGATCAGATAATCTGATAAGAATATAACGGACTTCAAATACTATATTTTCTATCCAATGCATAATTTAGGAGAAATAATTAGTATTACTGCTTAAACTTAGTTACTTAGATTAGATCTAGCATCTAATTTAAATACTAATTTCTTATTTTTAAACATGTACTTGCTATTAATACCCACATAAATCAAGCCAGTTATTCCAATGAATGTGCTGCTTTTTCAATAATTCAACTCGTAATGTATCTTTCATCACCTGATTCGGGCCACAATGTAAACAGTAAACTTATTACATAAATGCCTGTATATAATCACGCGTCGAGTGAAAACATAAGAGTGAGAAGGTGATATCAGCTATAAAATGAATTGGAAAGGGATAGGAGTGTTGTGCTTGGCCCAAATTCGCGGTGGAGCAATCGCCCGCGGCGCAAAAGAGCGCATTGAAAGAGGCAACCGGGTAGCGTCCGACTCACATCGCTACCAAGTTGTGACTACTTACTGCGATTATTATTGAAGTCAAGCGCCACGCTAGTAGGGCAATTCGTGAGATGGTGCCCAAAATGTTAAAACCATTATTTTACTTCATGGAATAAGTGTTTGATGACATTTTCTTCTTTATTGTTGAGTATTTTGTACTGCTACTACCATACTTTTACTGCCTTGTACGTAATTAGATGTATTATAGAAATAGGTTGCATACAATTATTTCAAATTATTATTTTCGAATGAAATAATTATGTATCTACTAATTCTAATCATTGTTTCAAATAAAAAAAAAACTATAAATCTTCGGAAAACTACTATTACATTTCTTATCTACGTAATCTACTTTTACATTTCTCTATATCTAGAATTAGAAATAATATTTGAAAAAGGTCGATCATCTATTTCCTTGTAAATGCCATGCCAAAAACCTAAATATAGAGCTGTGGCGAAAATAATAGTCTCACAACAGCAAAATGCTGTCCAAACGTTATATAACTAACTATTTATATATATCTACACTACCTGTCTGTATCTACTCTATCTGTAAAAATATCGTATTCGTATTCAGTTAGTGCTGAATATCCCTACTAAGCTTCTGACGGCAAAGAAAGAACTCATTGATCTATATGCATATACAACTATACTAAAACAGCTGACGCTTGTATACTACGGTGACGTCACGTCATTCAGAAATCGAGTTTTGCGAAACCTTCATTGGACACAACTACGTAACGTATTACCTACGTACCACTTTATCTTATGAATTATGGTTATGAACTAAAGTGACATTGATATTATATAATGTAATTAGAAACGAAATTAAACAACTATTATTTATACAAACATTGACTTTAGGCTGTCTAGATATGTTGTTGTTGCATGAATGAAGAGAAATTAACAAGAACTTAGTACATAGGTACTAAGTATCATGAAACAGGAAGGCGACTATCTAAATCGAAATAAAATGAGTGAAAACCGTAATCCCATATAACAAAATGGTAGAACCTATACGTCTGAGAAACTCCATCAATGTATCCATAACATTGATGCATTAAATGAGATTGCTTTAAAGTCGTTTTCTGTTTCTCGAACCAATTCAGTCGTATTCAGTCGTCAAAATATAACTTATATATCGAAATACCTATATTGAAATGAACAATGCCCTCGTGTGTTTTCATTTCTCAGGTTTTGTTATGTTTCTCGTATATCTCGGGTATTCGATAGTCCGTACTTTCTACTGGTATATCAACCACCCTTCAAACCAGACTACAGTTACGCGGCGCCACTTTGGCGGCAGAAATAGAGTCAGATTTTCATGCATCTATATCTACATCTAGACAGTAATGATTATACGTAGAACTGAACTAATTACACAAAGATATGTATATAGACCGAACATACATACGCATAGATATATTTTATGAACATCGCCTACAAACTGGCCAATTTTATAGCTATTATCAAATCAAGTGTGATTTAAAGAGATCAGAGTGAACGAAAATTTCAAATAACTTTGTTTTTAATGTATACGGTTATACTTCTTTCTGAAGGATTTTAAAGATATTTCGAAATATATCCCTGAAACTTATTAATTAAACATAACATCTATAAGATAAGTAAAAAAAAAAATAGAAAGTGGAACCGGTTTTTAAGTGTAATTAACTAACAATTATCATAGTTGCTTTAGAAGAGTTACCTTTTTCATTAAGAATTTTAAAATCATTAAAGTGAAATAAATAAATTAGATACAGTTTTCTTAACATTGTTCATTATCGCAAAATTTTAAATCACTGGTTTAAATGGTTTTAGGTACACAGAATATTCTAATGACATACTATTAGAAATGATAAATTACCTACCTGGTTCGCCTGATAAAGTAGTAATCTTTGCTCCTGCAAAGAATTAGTCATTATTATTCCGTCATTCAGTATTGTTATGTGGGTAATTATGTGGCTTGGTGCATTGTAGTTTTTTCACGAACTTGTTCGACAATGAATGAAGCCGCAAGAATGACTTCATTAACTTTACAATAGATGATAATCACTACAAAATACTACTCTATATACTAATTGTTATTCCTTTTATCTAATTGCATGCTATTAATGGCATATGATAATGATGAAATTAATTCAACAGTGCATCAACAGATGGCGTTACTTGTAGTCTGCTTGCGTTCACTACAAAATTATCTTTGTTTCTTGGTATTTGACTGGGCCGCTATCGCTTCCAAGAGCGAACAGTTGTGATACGAGTCACAACTGACTGACCTTGAGGCAAAAAGGAGAATTCAATTTCCCGCCGCGGCGTTTTTCTTATAGTTACGAGAATACTAATAAGTCGGGACTGGTTCTTAGAACTTATTTTGAATTTTAGAACATCGGTTCATGATGATTAATATTTGTAATACTAATAAAGAGTACAGTTACTTAGATAAATTAATTAGTTTTTTTTATACTTTGCTAAATTTGAAATGAAACCTAACGTTATAAACATTAATCAATAATAATTTTTAAGGTATATATTTATTAATGTCATAAGGTATCAATTTATATTTGCCTAATTGATAATGAATACATCGAACAACAAACCAAATTAATCCTATAGACGGCAGTTGGTCCACTGTTGGGTACCTATTCAAAATATATTTGGAAAAATGTGGACATGGCAAAAATCACGTTCACCATGCGACATCGATAGTTGACAATGCCTCTTGCTACGCGATCTGGGTTTTATATTAATTTACTTATTTTTAATAATAAATAAAATACAAGGTTTATATCTACTATAATAAGTGATAAAACTTTTCATTTTTGTACTCGTATAAAAGGGTATACGTGTTTGATCAGTTTAATTTTATGTAACGAGTAACCCATATCTAAATGGTACTTATTACCTCGTGATTGCATATTATAAAATATATATATACGTCGCGAATATTATATTATAACTATTTATAGATGCGGGCCGCAGATAGAGGCGTCCTGGTTTCACGATCAAAGAAGTTAATCTATATTAATTGCAATCACCCTTAAGCTAGAATGCTAATTTGGTTTTCGAATTTAAATTTATCTGATTTGGCAAGGACTAATAAATCCTAATGGTAAATGGCAACTATGGCCTATATAACTATAAACAGCAATACGGACATCAAGTATATAATACTCGTGTCATTCCGGAGAATTAAGATGTCAAGCTCCCGTAACCTCTAAAAAATATGTTATAAACGAACATTGCAATCTAAATTCCCTAAACGACAAAAATACCCGGTTCATTCTTACGGTAGAAGCAATGAAGCTATATAAATGTGTAGTAAAGTAAAAACCATAGAATTAATGGGTGTTTTAAAAATTTACCCAACTTCCAGGAATCACAGTCTACCTGGAAATTGTATTAAGTTCTAAATACTGGTCGTTCTATTAGAAAATTGTTTTTAGACCTTTATCATCATCATTAGGATCATGCCTATCTAATAATATCCAGCTCAGAATCCTGCTTATCACCGCCTTTAGTGTTTGGGACCTGCAATCTTTATAGTTTTCTTATATTTTTAAACAATATTATATTAAAAGTAGACACAATACATATGGAAATAATTATTAATACTTATAAATCACTTGGATATTCATATTATCCACTAACTAAAATATAATAATTAATATAGTGTGCCGCAATATTCTGCCTCCATATGGATGCTTTACCTACGGTTTGAAACAGCCATTCTATTCAAATTTCTAAAGAATATAGACTTTACATGTTGAATACAAAGTTGATTATTGCTCGTTGTTACACAAGAAACTCCAACAAACACGATCACTATCGTAAAAATAACTCTGCCTTCCAATACTGATCTTTCAACCAATGAATGATGGTTGATTTTTGTGTGAACACGACAACTGTTAAATTCCACGTCTGCCGTTGTGAAACAATCCTTATCGTGCGATGAGCTTACATTCTGACAGTATAAAAAATTAAAGCCCGTCAAAACCCTCGGCAACATTTGTTCCCTTGCTTTTTGTGCGAGTGTCCCGGGGCCCGGTCGTACCCTACGCTTTCTTCTTTTAGGGCTGCCTGGCGGCTGTTATAACCCTGCTTTCAAACGGCTTCCCATTATAGTTATATTTTGTTGAATTTGAATTCACTACGATCGGTTGTACTGGTTCGTTATCGTATTTGCGTTATGCAGGGCCCTTATCTGTTTTGTACGTACAATCTATTGTCGTACAGTACGGTTGAAATAAAAACAAGGTCTGTACATATAAACGAATAGTTTTACAACTCATTTACATTGTACTGTACTATGAATATCTATCTGTTGTACCGTAAATGTACCTATATACGTTATTTATGTGTTACTTTGGAGCATAAATAATGGAATGAAAAGAAGAAGATATTATATTTTTTGTACATCGATTGATTGTTACATCTACACGGGACATCTTGATTAATATTTTGATAACCATGTCCCAAATTACTTATTTTCTATGTATACTTAACGCATACCTACTAAAATTACGAATTAATTGTATTGTCGAGATAAATATTGGAGGGATTTACAATATATCCTATTTTATTTAGAATAGTGTGTGTCAACTAATGTTTGTCCCAATGTGTCACTAGTTAACAGATTTTATATCTATAAAATCTAGATGTATTTGATATCATATGATCGGAATCGTAATGTATCATTGTCGAGAAACATATGCTAGATGTGGTCACCGATGAGGAAGAAATGTCGGCAAAACCGTGATTTGTTAACTCTGATATCTTAACATCTCTACGTCCCAGACGGGCGCCACTTTGGAAGTATATTTCTCTTTATTACTTATACATAATAGTATAAATGCGATAGTATGTCTGTTTAGCTGTCTGTTCACTACCTTTTCGCGGGTAAACGACTGAATGTATTATATTTTATTCAAATGTGACATGCAGATACATTTTCTCAGGAACTGGAACTTAGGCTATCTTTTATTCCAAAAACAGAGAACGTAAAGCTAAAAAAAATTTTTTTTTAATATATGAAATAAGTGACACACTGTTTCAATAAATTCAATTCCAAATTCAAATTACAAGATGCCTACGACATTGAAAACAAAAAAGTTTAGTAAAGAGGTTATATATAGTATAACTTTTTACTCTACTTACAAAACATTAATTTCCCTTTATATAATATAAAAATATGTGAGTTAAAATATGGCAATGAAATTATTGTATCGAATAAATACTACGCCTACTATATGTTTATGTCACAACATAAAACAAAAAACAGCAACCCGCGAGCTATGTTTATGGTGTTGCAAGTGTTCATGGACGGAGGTTTACCGTTGGAATGAGGTGAACCATAGTATGCTTACCTTGTTACGTTTGTCACTCTCGTGGTATAAAAAGGTAAAGAATACCATAGCGAATTCGTTCTGAGGTACTGTAATTATCTAAATAATACACATATTAAAAGGAAAACAATTATTATAAATAGTTATAATAATAAGTGTGCAAAACTATATAAAATAAGAAAGTATAATAAAGGATACTTATTACTGAATTAAGATAAAAAAAGTAGCTTTAGTGAAAGAATTAAAAACATATATGCTGTGTTTCCTGACAATACTTCTACTTAATAGTGCACATAATGCAATTGTTGTAGTTTTAATTTATATGTACATAGTAAAAAAGAAAATAGAAAAAAAGACTAGGAATACTGAGATATTTATATAGGAACGATTGAGTACAAAAAAAATGTATAAAAACAGAACTATAAATTTAAAATGGAAAAGACATTTCTGATTAGCAAGTACAGTAGTAATATATATAAATACCTACATAGTGATGACAATAAGCGTCATAACATGACGCTACAGTATAATATATAGTCCCTAACTAGTAATCACGTTTGATAGGTCACGGTTGCTTGCAAATCACACACGGAACATGTACCTAGTTCTCGTCACAATCCGCTATATAAAGTATATCGCTATGTAAGTATATCCGCTATATAAAAAAATATATATATGTATAAATGAAAAACATTTACAAAAGACATATTATAAAGACATCAATTATCTTAATTGTGTAACCGAACCCAAAACGATAAATTGTTAGAATTTTCGTCTATAAGTTCTTTGACGGAATATGTTCGCGGCTATGCCAGAAACGGCCAAACTTTTCATTATTAGTACAATACGTGCTAACTTAAACTTTAGTACTTGTTTTACTCCAATCGCTTTACAAACTAAAAAATATATACATACCTGGTCTACAAAAATGATGGTAACATGAGAGAGTCTCAGTTCAGCTATACCATTATCTCAAAAGTCACTATGTGGACACTTGTATAAATTACCCGAACACGCCACGATATCATTGCAATTACCGTCACGACATAACAGCGAAGAACAATGTATGTAAAAAGTAATAAAATTTATTTTTTTAAACAAATGAAAGACACAAAAACTGTGTGTAGTATAGTTTAGTGTACTTTTTTTTATGTTGCATATTATTGTTTTAATATGAAAAATCACAAAGTGTCATGTCACTGAGCCATTAACTTGACATTGTTTGATGATTACCACGGATTGTATGAAGAGTTACATGATGACGTGATAGCCATCGTGTTATTCGTTTGACGATTATAAGTTACTAACGTGGTGGACCATCAGCTTTTGACATTCCAATCACCTAAAAACAATTCGCTAATAGTGTACTAATGGTAAGCATTTTGATGCAAGTTTTTTAGTGTGTGTCAAGCTAACAGCTTAAAAAATGGTGTTATGATTCGCCATAAAACACGAACTAATGAAGTAACTCATAATAAAAGATTTTGTGTAAGTTATTTTGTGTGATCCATTCGCTTTTCAAAAGGATGTCGATGATCTGGATGTGATTATGTTTCGTTTTAATTAATTTGATCAGGGTTGAATTCATGGAATTGAGGACAATATTAAGCACATTAAATTAATAATAATCTAATAATGAGTGACGAAGTTTATGACTAACTACACTTATTCTGAGGAAATAATATTAATAAATATGCATATTAATTGAGGCTGTTAAGCTCAGCTGGTTAGAACGCCCAATTTAAAATATAATGAGGTGGTCGGGAGTTCAAATCTCTCATAAGCTGCTTAATTAATATTTCTTTTTAACCTTAATATATATATATATTTACAATAAATAGATCAACTCATACATAATTTCTTCTTACCTGGAATGCACTCAGAACTGGCGGCAGTTTTAGACATATAATAAGAGTCTTTAAAAGATCTACATAAATAAAGATATTTTGTTTTGATTTGATTTGAATTAGGTAAGTGTGAGTAACTCAAAACGTAAATTTTAGACGAAAAACCTTATATTGGATAGAATATCATAGCAATAAGAATAACAATATACAATAGTCGAATTGATAATTTATTCTTTTCTCAAGTTAGTTGAGAGGATACGCTAATACATAGGGTTATATTTAGAAACTTACCCGATTTGCAACCGGCTTTACTTCCGTGTTATTAGGATGATGATCATAACTGTGGAGACAAATCCTGTAACAATGAGTTAAATAGTATTAATATACCGTGACACTGAGAATCCATTTTATATTAACACTATATAGCAGTTTCCCGCGACTTCGTCTCCTTTTAAAGATAAAAGCAGCATATGTCCATCCTAGTGCTATAATTCTATCTTTACGTCAAATTTCATTAAGATCGGTTTAGTAGTTGTGAAAAGGTAAAAATAATATCTAATTTATATTATTAGTGTGAATAATATCATTATTATCAATGATATCCTCAGGAAATGCAGTGAATAAGATATGTAACCACATAGGACTCTCCTAATATCGTGATGTCCATATTGTTGTTCATGTAAGTACCTACATAAAAATATAAGCTACGGTTGGTTGACACTTTTCATTAAGTTGTTTGTTTCTTTGTTTATGTAACAGAATCGTAAAGCTACTTAAAAGCATGAACTAAATTTGGAACATATTGCGATGGAAATATAAACATTGTGGTAACATCAAATGAAACAATAATGGAAATGGTTGGCAGCTTAGGAACCATTAACAGTCATTCGCGACGCTTAAAGTACTAAAGTGTTTATTCTACAAAGTAATTAATACAATGACATTACTTCTTTAGGCTCTTAATGAATGTTTTTTTGTCATTATTAAATTTAATTACTATTTTGTATGAATAATGTCTAAACGGATTTTGGAGACTTTTGGAATGGAATATGTGAACTTTTTTTTTTATTTTATGGCCTTAATGGTTTAATATACTCATACTGTCTCGCCATCAGATGGCCGTAGATACGATTCCTGCACAATGTTAACCTTTATATTCGTTTTAGTGATTTCAACTTCATTATGTTGCTGTCAGTTGTTTAATAGTCAGTTTGAGATGAGGATGGTGATGGGTTATATATATAAATGATATCTATAGGTATTTACTTATTTCATTTGTGTTACTCCTTACCACAAAACAACCAAATTACCAGTAATTATAGTATTTTCATACTACTAGTACCAAATACATATTAAGAAATCTAGACTGAGTCATGTTGGCTCGTTAGCTCAGCTGGTAAGAGCGCCCATTTAATTTTAATAGAGGTGGTCGGGGGTTCAAATCCCTCACGAGCTGGTGAATTAGTTTTTCCTTTGTTTTTTTCCGATTCTAATTAACAATGATCAATACACACTAGATAAAGTACAAATACATTATAATAAAAAAATTATATAAGTGTGGTCAAGTTGGATAAATTTATATTTCTGTTTCTTTGTTTTTACGAGTGAGTCCAACATTTAAGTATGATTGTTTCTATTAATTATTAACCGACTTATAAATTAAAGATGAGTGTAAACCTTTCCTTTTCACATGTTTTTTTTCATAGTCTTTATAATTCAGTTATATTAAGCTACTAATTAAACCCTGCGACTGTGCTTACGGTACTTACATAGTAAATAATAAACATAGTAATTGCATGTACGTAAAAATAAGACAAATATAACTGAAAATGTAAGTACCTAAAATATAAGACTCATCTCGAGTAATGTACCTTATTTTTACCTATAAGAACTAATACTATGTACATTTTATTGGAAGAACAATGTAATACAAAACTCTACTAGAAATTGTTTTACGTAAAATAATGTATTTGATGAATTATTGATTACCAATTTACAATATTAAAGCAGGTAACAGTTTTAGGTGCAAAATGTTTGAGTTACGATAAGTAATAAAAAATGAAGTCACCATGACGATGTTGTCATTGATGATGTTTAAACGATAACTTCAAAGCTGAATCGATTTTGATGATTATTTTCGTAATCGACATATTCTATTGCTCTTATAGTTAGGTACTTTTGCTTGGTTTGGTAGACTTTTATATGCCTGTTTAAATTTATAATAATAATAATGATGACGTCATGTACCTAAGTGCAAAATATGTAAGTTCCTACATATTTTTTTGCACTTATGTTTCGTAGAGTTCTTACTTATTCTATGTAATCGGAGGGACGACTACTATAACGACTTCAATGAAATTTCTATACTAGACAGATTTAGGATCGACAATCTGCGCAACCATATAAATTCAACAATTAATCGCAATTTGTTGCATTTTAATGTTTGAATGAATTACCTACCTACACAACGTACACATATGGTATACATCTACTTGACAATAGTTACAAAAGTGGACCTCGGTCCATCACATTTAGTCTAAAGTAAATAATTAATCATAAATACATATTTATGATTAATTTACTCATTACCC
Organism: Achroia grisella; assembly: GCF_030625045.1. NCBI lineage: Eukaryota > Metazoa > Arthropoda > Insecta > Lepidoptera > Pyralidae > Achroia > Achroia grisella. Next base: position 1,605,379 of record NW_026712655.1, on the reverse strand, counting down.
AATATAAATTGTTCAATCTATTCATAATCATATTGGTATTTATTTAAAATGGATTGTTATTTTTTCTGCATGACAGAGTAGTCCTTAGGTACATACTCCAGAATAGACTATTGAATCATTCAACTGATGGTCTGATTCTGACGAATGAAATTAATAGCTTCATTATTTAATTATTACAAATATCAAATAATAAGCAGATAGCTGAGTACATGTATGTAACAAATACGAAAATTAAAGAGGGAGCAGAGCACATGGCGATCTATCAAAACAACAAAGCCGATTGGTTTGGTGACGTTCCACCCCGGTGATATGTACGTCCTACTACCTAAATGCCTTATGTACACCGCTAGTTACTACTTCATGACTACTCCGAGCTCAGTGTGTACTGCAATGCAACGGAAAATATGCGTGTTTACCAAAGTCGTTTCGGTAGAACGGTGTCGTGTGTTGCGTCACGTTAAGGAAATTGATATTACTCCGAGGTCGCCGTGACTAACATGAAAGTGATTATTGTGTTCATATTGTGAATTTCTCTTATCATACTAACATTCAAATGTTACATTGTGATTTAGTAAAAGAAATGGGATTTATTTTTTCTATCCTGTTATTCCCAGTGGGTGGATGCCAGACAAATGTCCGACGCCACGAATCAAGGCACGTCCGATATAACCTTGTGATGTTGAGTAAGTACATTTTTTGTTTTCTGTACACTTAATTAGTAAAAATAAGCAAATAAATCTATATAAAATACAAAATAAGACATATTACAATGAATATAAAGCCTATTTAATTGAATTATAACCAAAAATCCGGGAGAAAATAACACATTTCAAATATTATTATTGAACGTCACTGCGAGGTTTAGTCAACAAGATGGCGTCGAGTGGGGAGAGGGCGCCCAGTTGGCCAGGTGCTGCCGCCGCGTCGAGTTCGGCGCTATAGCTAAACTAAATACGCAGTGTTGTACATTTAGAACGTTCACAATGGCTACCGCGAAAGACACGTCTACTTTCTTTCTGGAGGCAGATGCAAAAGAATTCGACAGTGTATTGAAGTTATATCCACAAGCGCTTAAACTTAAAGCTGAACAGAAAACAAAGAAACCAGAAGAGCTTGTAAAATTGGACAATTGGTAAGTACGAACGTCTTTGAAAGGAGAAAATGCGGCCGTGGCGTGTCAATGAACTTGTATTGTGTGTGTATCCGTGCAAACTGATTTGATAGCTACCTCCCTCGCGGACTGCATCTCTAGTCCGCGGACTGCTCATTAAAATCACTGCGTCACGTGGGATCGATGTCAAATTGACACGATCGTTTTTCCTGAAGCCAGTGTGGGGAAAAATATCGCATCGCTCAGGCGTTATAAAATGGTGGCTGTCCTTAATGATACGACTCGTTTAAATGCATTTATGTGCATGTTTAACTGTAAATGGCGGTTAATTCCGACGATTTCTTAAATAAACATAATACTAAATGACACACATGATGTGTTTTTGTATTTGTAGCCACATAGTTTACAATACAATGCTTTGTTAAGTGCCACTACGGTTCACATCCGTTCAAAATGGTGACTTGCTCTTTAGATTTTGCTTACAATCTAAATAATATTTCAAAATTCAGAACATGTAAAAATAAAATTTTATCTGTATTCACCATAGTATCCGTTGTAAAATATTTTTTATTATTAATTTTATTATTTTTATTAGTTACTAAATGAGTCACTAAGTTGGAGGTTATGTCAGCATTTATAACATTTTTTTTAACTAATTGTCTGTCTATAGTACCGTATTTAATGTTATGTGTTTGTGAGAATATTATTATTTTAAGATTTATTGAAAAAAACAGAATACTTAAATTATTATATTTTATAAACACATGTATATGAAATAGAATAATTTAATTTATGATGACCTACTTTCATCAGAGCTCTTGTACTTTTTTGCTTTCTTAAATTTTATCAACTCTTTGTGGATAAAAGCGTTTCTTAATATTTTCAAATATAAATAATATAATTTACATAATTAATTTAAAAATATACTTTATATTTTAATATGCAGTAATAATAAAATATGTTAGCGAAATGTAAAATAAAGAATAGAACAAAATATAAACCTACATGATACACAATATAAATTATATATAAGAAAAATAAAATTACATATTATTTACATAATCATTACTTTGGAATAAAACATTCGTGCACCCAACTATGAAAAGAACATAAGTATAGGTGGTTTGAAGACTTACTTATTGTAGCTAGGTAATTACGATTATTTTTAAAGGGAAATATATTATGTTTTATCTACGCTAATAATAATATTTAAAGGGGAAAGTTTTGATTGTTTGTAATGCATAACTAAAAAAACTACTTGACGGATTTTAAAATACTTTTAAAGTCCGTCAAGTGCCTTTAGTATTATAAAGTAGTTATCCGAGTACAATGTTAACTAGTGATTAAAAAAAATAGAATTATCATGATATAGTAATAACATAACCAACACTTCGAAAGTATAAATCTTTATATATTACTTATATAGTAATAACTCTAAGGTCTATGTACCTACTTAGATACATTTCGTAGCTTAATACATTTTATTTTATAATTCCATAGAAACTATTTGTATTCTATATAGTTTTCTTACATTAATAAATGATACTACTTACTATTAATATATAATGGGTAGGTATAATTAAAAAAGCAGAAGCTGGCAAACACATGTTGTTTCAATATAACAAAATAAGCAATGAACATACTCAGCAAGCGCCTGTTACGGTAGTTAAAAATTCCCTCCTCTATCTTTGGCGTCCTCAAAATATTAAAAATTCTGTTAAGATATTTGATAAACATTTTCTTAATTATGTTATTGTTAAAGTTAAATATTAGACAAATAAATACTTTTACTTTTAAGATATAATTGAAGATGTCAATTTCAGCGTGAATTATAAAAGGATTAAGCGACAAGTATTTTTATTTTTGACCATTTAAAAGTTCATTCAAGAACTAATTAATGTATCTTAATATTTAACTTTATATGGGGATTGCCTTTGCATTTGTAGTAAAATGAAATCATTAAAAATGAAATCAATCTGTTGTTAGAATAGAACACACCAGCAGCAATTAAAAAACATATTAGTCATTTGCCAACGGAAAAAATATTTTTATCGACGAAATGATTTTCTCCCGTCCTTTTCAAGTTTACATTACATTAATATGTTTAGTTAGTTACCAACAGTTTGTACTTGATAACTTTATTAGGTACGCTTAACTATGTTATAACTATGATATTTTGCTCCTATTAACTACTTCCGTTTGTGTAAGTTATTATTCTTCATGTAATATTATTATTTTCCCCTTTTGCATATAACTTTATAATCATACAAATGGTATGTAACTAACCGTGTCTGTGGACAATGTAAAGGATCGACAATAAAACATTTTCTCTGTGTATTTATGCACGCAAATTTCAGAAAAGCCTTAATTAATTTGAAAATGGTATTTGCTTCATTTCATCGGTTCATAAATTTATACCATATATTTATGCTAAATATCGCAAGTAGTCGCGGGCACAGCTAGTTAATCACATTTAGCTGCTTGAGTTACGTTTTTCGTTGGGTCCTTCAAGTCCACGTCTAAATTTAACGTATATCGTTGTGTCCCGTTAATTGGTCCGTTATTAAATGAATTATATGGATGAAATAAATTTAAATAAATAGGTGAGCATATAAGGAAAAATGTACTGTTTTCAGGTACTTAGTATTTTAATTAGCTGTGTTAAATATAGATGTATCCTTTCCGATATAACAATGCACTAGAACCCTAAAATACGTATTCATGTTACTTATTGAATAGAGATTATTTACTTACGATTCAAATACTGCATTAGATTAAACTACATTATGCAGAGTTAATAAAACTCATCACTCACTCGTTAAAAAGACGTGGATCGAAATTCAGCCGTAATTTTTATGTCATTATGTAGCTACATGACATATTCGTCAATTATACTAATTTTGTTGGTTGTTGTAATCGGTCGGGAACCCTTTACTGCATTGAGTATTTATTATAAGTAGCTTTCTTTGTAAATCCTTTAAATTTGCTGCCTTAAACGAATGTTAACTACAATTAATTTATTAATTTTGTATTGATTAATTATATTATGCATATTATCCTTAAGACAGTATAAATCTAGTTATCAACATATAATAATGCGAGCATCAAGTTAGTACTCACTTAAAACCTCGAATAGCAATCTTATTTCGTTATATATAGTAAATCAAGTAATCCAAAAGGAAAGACTAATTTTGTAACAGTAAGAACTCCATACAGCAGGTGCATACAAACAATACGAAAAACTAAACAACAATAAAAAAAGAACTACTATTATTTAAAAAACTTGGAGACATACACAAAACAATTTAAAAATAAGTAGTAGCTTATAATTATATACACAATAGAAGAGAATAAGAAAAAACCATTGCAAAATTACAACTAAACAACAATATTTAAAATTTTAAATCGTATGTGCCAATATTCGTGGAACCCCGGCCAAAACGGATTACGTTGTTTTCGTACGTAAACCACTACGTAATTTTGCTGTATTTGTAGTAGAACTTAGTAGGTATCAAAGCTGTGAGAACGATCGAAATCACGTTAGCATTTTATCTTATCAATACCACAGATTAAATAATAGTTCAATACGATCGAGTTCAGCCATTCCAGTTATATAAGATCGATAAAAATATTCGAATAAACTTAAATATACTAGAGTACAACGAGAATAATTGATGTATACACCAATTTAAGATTATTATAAATGTAAAAGAGATTTAGGCTTACATTTCAAATTACAAGTTTACTTAGAAATCAGGCTATACAACTACATATTAAGTTTGCTTTTAAATTTGAGGAATTAATAACGACATATTTTTTAAATATAGGTACTACAACTGCTATTACTACATCCGCTATATATCTACGTAGAAAAAAAAGACTTTATAAATTTAACACATAAATACTTTGTGTAGATGTTATTTGTAGGAATCTTACCGATTCCTACAAATAACATCTACACAAAACAATATGTGGGGAAAATCATTAGAATGATCTCACATCTTATAAATGTGGTTGTTGATATACTTCGTTTATGCATGGGTGGGCTACCCATGCATAAACGAAGTATATCCATTGCAAACCACACAATCTACCCTTCGGAAATAAAAACCACAGCTCCTAAGAACGCTTCATTTCTATAAAGTACAATATACCTATATCCATAGGTCGTAGTGCTACAAGTCTAAACACGTAGTAATAGTCTAACAAATACTATACAAGACTTGCAGTATATTTTTAATTTCGTTGCAATACATTTAATTATGTTCAACCAATTATCGAAACAAGGAGTTTTCTTTTAATATATGATAATTAAACTGTGATAACAGCTGGGCTAATGGTAAAGAAAAGAAGTTATCCTCAAAACTAATCTTCTCTAATATTGATTACCTCCCCCCCCCCCCCCATCTAACGGTGGTAAACAGTTCTTGATTATATTGTTTACAGGTACCAGAATGAACTACCAAAGAAGATTAAGTCCCGCGGCAAAGATGCCCACATGATACACGAAGAGTTGGTGCAACTTATGAAATGGAAACAAGCGGTAAGTTAAGTTTATAACTTTAACTTTTAATTAATAATATATGGTTTCAATGGTTTCAAAGTCGAATAAAAATTAACAACTTCTAATTTTCCTTTCCTTTACTACGGTTGGTTTTACGTTTCTTATCTCCCCTAATGACATGAACAGTACCACACTACGTAATGCTTGGTCTCCGTATATATTACCGAGGCTAGAGTTGCCTCCATACCCAGTCATTTCCCTTCAAACCGGAACACAGCTTGCAAGCAAGCTGCGCGCGCAGCCGTACAAGTTTATAAAGTCACAAGCAATAATTTGTAAACACTAGTATTTTATTACAGTGACATTATTGATAACATCAAACAGTATGACATATTGTCAATAAATTGTTATTATGTGTGTATAAGGTTTGTTAATTAACCATTTATAAATTTACTGCAACTTCATTCGCATCTGTACCCAAGTCATATTAAACGTATACACGTTTGTAAGCACGCAAGTATATTTCATGAAACTCAGCTTCAATTTGGAAAATGAATTAATTCTGATGTAGGTGTTAATTTAGAAATTCAATTAATTAGCATCTAGTTGTCAATTTAGACGAATAGTTCGTTTTGATATTTCAAAGTCACACAATTACTATGATAATGCCTACATCAGTATAACAACCCTTCCAATCGTCTCTCAACTGTGCACTGATCTCTTATTTGACAAGGATTCATACTACTAACACAACTCTATCTTTCGAGCTTGATATTAATATTATTTTAAAAAAATATTTTCCTGAACATATGTATTTACTTTGATGCCTCTGTGTTCCATATTCGTTATTATACCCCTTTTGCCTCAAACATTCTGGAAATAAAAGAAATGGGGACAATAATCCTACTCCGTCATATAGTATGATTGTATAGCACTTATTCAGTATTATTTCAATACAGCGACAGACATACGTCGAGTAAATATTTATCAGTTGTATGATTATAATATGAACTAATAAAAAGACATTCTGATATCAGAGACACTTCAGTGTTGTTATTACAGACATAGTTTTATCAGTAGTACCATAACAAATAGTTCAGCTTATTCGTCTAATAATTTTTGTCTTAAGGTACGGGAAACATTTGTCTCTAGTAATGAGCCTATCCTATAACTTCTAGCCACAGTGCTCACTATCAACTGTTTCATAGTTTAGAGCCACTTATGATGATAATGTGACTATCTGTCCATCTATCCGTTCGTCTGTCACAGCTCATTTTTCAGAAACTACTGTCTGCTGTCGATTGTAATCAGAAATTGTCATAAGTACTAACGCCTGAATCAATATTTTTTTAAAGACAGAATGGATATTAATGAAATTTTATAATCGAGTAGATAACGCCCAACTTGAAAATAACTATAGCTAGGAAGTTTAACAAACTATAAGAACACATATTAGCCAAAGAGTTCCAAGTTCCAAGTAACATTTCCCACAACTGTAAGTAAGTTTTGCATATCTTGTTTCAGAGAGGAAGATTTTATCCACAATTATCATATCTTATAAAAGTAAATACACCAAGAGCCGTGATGCAAGAGACAAAGAAAGCTTTCCGCAAATTGCCTAACATTGAATCAGCCATGACTGCACTGAGTAATTTGAAGGGAGTCGGTACAGCAACGGCATCAGCGTTATTAGCGGCTGCCAGTCCCGACATAGCACCGTTTATGGCTGACGAGTGCTTACAAGCGATCCCAGAGATGGAGGGGAGCGATTTTACTGCCAAGGAATACCTCAATTTTGTAAACCACATTAAGAGTGTCTGTGATAGATTAAATCTGGTAAGTATCTAGACGATTCAAAACATTAATCAAACTGACTGTACCTCCGCTTTATGTTGAGTGGTAACAGTTGCTTGAATATGTAAAGTACTAAAGTGTTATTTCTCATTATTAGATGGTACTAGATATTACCATTTTAGAAACAAAATAGATCAACGCAGGCATTGTCAGTAGTAAAATAAATTTAGCGAAGACGTGTCTAGACGGGACACATAACAACTAATATTTTTCGGAATATCGACACAATCTCATTTCACATTTACGTCATCGTGAATAAGCTTAGAATATACAATAGAATTGGTTTGAAATACATCCAGGTTGAACGGCTATAAACTAATAATGCCTTTGAATTAACAAAGAAATTCATTTTAAAAGTCTTTTTAATAAAATATTACGAATTATATTAAAATAGCGCACAAAATGAGGCAAACATCAAGACACAAATAGATAACCATAAACACTTAGGTCTTAGTAAAACAATAATGAAGTAGACTTAGTATTCACAGAAAAAAGTACCTGTTATACTAAATAGGACATTAAGAAAAATAATCAAAGTTTTTACTATTCGTTGATCTATGATTGTTTATTTATTAACCTCTGTGTCCATGTTTATGTTAAAATTATTATTATAATTTATTTATAGGAACAAAATGGCTGTGGCAAAAAATGGTCACCACACATGGTGGAATTGGCGTTATGGACACATAACATAGTATCAGATTTACAGCCAGAGCTTCTCGGAAAACAGCCAAGTCTGACTGCACCTGCAAACGGTGGCTCGCCGCTACCCAGTGACGAAAGTAACCTTGAACCACCATCCACAAATGGAAACGGTAAGTTTATAACAAAATAAACATATATTTATATCACGTTTTTACTTTGTTTTTATGTATATTTGTTACAGTGCCTAAAATTGGTCTATAGAACTCAAATGAACACTTCTAGAAATAATTACTATTTGTTAAGATACTAAATACCACATCATTCAGAATATCAGAACAGCTTTCTAAGATACAACAGTTAAGCTATGCCAAGGTCTTATTATTTATCTGTAGGTCTTTTACATTATAAAATATTGTATGACAAAATTAACGATTTGTATCATGTACGTATTTTTTTATTTATTTAAAGTAATACTTGCAGCTTCCTTTGTGGCGACATCCTTTTGGCGTATTTTTTTTTCTTTTCAATTATCCTGTACATGTATTCCTTTGTTTTTCCCATGTACGTCATTAATAATTTCTTAAAAAGATAACTTCATTGCGTTAAATTATTAAAACTATTTGAAGGTATTTTTATAATTAAGTATGTAGATATAGAATATTGTATACTTTATCAGAATCAATAGAGCAAATTATAAGATACAGTTTGGCCCCTCCACTGTATGGATATAAAGACCTTTCTTAAATAAATAGTTTTGAACCATGTTTTTATAATAATAATAATATTTACAAGTTGACGGTATTTTTCTTTTTAAAGAAACTTTAATTCGACTCTGATTCAACTCAGATGAACGATGAACCAAAAATACTATAATAGCTTAACACACACTCAATAAAAATTTCTTTTATAAAATATAGGTAGGAAATATAACATATGAAAAAAGTGCAGTGAGTCATCATGGAGCACTGAATCAGTCAACAGCGTACTTGTTAACGCATGATTCTCTCCCAAAGTAGATCTGATGAATTTAATCTGCCTGCATATGATTACATTAGAATTCAACATAGCAGAGGAGGCTATTGTTATTGGTGTTACCTAATCATCAAATAGTAAATTTAAAATACACATACTTTAATAAAGTCGAAATTCAATAGAATAGATAACATCTATTTGAAGTTATCTGTCCTTTTATGACCTTATTTACACCCTTACACACGAAATCGTTATCTCCCTTTCCCTTTTTTGTATCATGGGTTTCATTGCTAATGCGTTTTTATTTTTTAAGTAATCATGTATTTTATTTAAGTATGGAAAAAATGCTTAGACACTGCCTGAGTATCAGCAGTACAGCAATTTTATAAATACATACTTAATTGAAAAAAATTGTCATGTCTGTCGGTCTGCGACTGGTGTATACGTATTTCCAATGACCTAGACAGCTATACGTAGACAATTTCGTAAAACAATATAACAATGGAACCACAAGTCAGCACACAGAAGGCTATTTAGACGGCGGTAGTATTGTACTAGGCAGCATTGTATTACACACCTATACTCATATTTATTATATTCCTTTTCTATCGCTTTCAAAAACAGACTCTTAGTTCAAATATATATTTTGTGCTTTTGTCCATTTTTATCTTCGCCAATAACATCAATTTTGTCTAAACGTAAATCAGTTTTATGTCAGTTGTTTACTCATTAGTTCCGCATTCACCCAGCATATAAAAAAGGAACTACCCTTCTTATTTTTATACTAGCTGTTCCCGCGACTTCGTTCGCGTAGAATATATTTTTATACCTTGTTTTTTTTCTAAAATAAAAGTAGTCTAAGTTACTCCTTATTTCATCAGCTACCTGCTAAAAAAAGTCCCGTCAAAATCGTTCCAGCCATTTCAAAGATTAGCCAGAACAACAGACCGACAGACAAAAATTATAAAAAAAAATATTTTGGTATACATATATGTACCGTATATATTCATATGTATTAAATACATACATGTAGTAAAAAACGGTTATTTCAATATTACAAACAGACACTAGAATTTTATTTATTAATCATTATACTTATAAATATTATAGATTACTAACAACTGGCGTCACTTGATATTAAATTTGTTAACGATGTTTACCATGACCCATTCCGAAAATTTTAAAGGGGTAATAAAATTGATGCCGCCACCATACACAATACGTTTTCAGTATATTATGATATTCAGTACTACATCAAAAATACATAATATTAAATTTAAATATCAAAAATATATGTTTATGATATTTTATAAGATTTTCTATAAAAACGATTGTTCCGACTTAGCAAGTTGTAGAGAAAAATATTTATAATCTATGGCCTATTGTTATCTGCAATATTGTATCATTCAAATGATGTCAGTTTTTTTTTTCAAATACCGCGACTCCGTATCCGTGCCCGTGACCGAGACATATTGGTTGACCAGACCTAAAAAACATAATATCATATACTACGTACCTATTGTACATGGTCATGAAAATTGATTCCTTAAGCTGTCAAAGAAACTCTCATCAAATGTACGACATTAGTAAAGATGTTTAATCATTGCAGGCAAATTAGGAGCAGATTCAGTAAATGAGGATACGACGACGTCATGTACAGAAGACTCGATGGACGCGAAAGCCGTGTCGCCCGCAACTCCCGCCTCACCCTCTGACAACTCGGACTCCGCCTTCAGTACGCCGCGCGCCAAACGGTAATTTTTATACGTCTTTAATAGCAATAAGCAGACATGACGCTGATAATAACAATTTTATTTATTTCAAACAGACTAAAACTGACAGTTTTGTAATTATGAATGCATGACCATTTAAATTACAAACCTTGTAACTCGACTTGTAACTGCAATTTTAAAATAGTACTTACATTATCGCGAACAATTTCACTCTTTAACACTACACGTTACTAGTTAAGCTTGTGATATATAGTTATAGTATTATTATGATTAATGTGCATTTTTATTTTAAGTAACTTAAATTTAAATATTCTTCATTTCGCTACAGACAATTAGAGGAGGCGAGTTCTGCAGAGGAAAACTCACTGGGCGACTCAACGGACGCGCCAGTGCCTGTCGCAAAAAAACTTCGAGAAGCTACCCACTGACATTCGCGCACTCCCACCAAACATCCCTCGTGCGCCTATAAATAGCTTTTTAGACTAAAATATTGTACCTAGGTAATTTATTTTCAATTCCGTTTAATTTTAACTTAGTATTAAGTTTTAAGTACCGGACGATTTTGTAAGTTTTATAGGGTATTAATTAATAATTTTGGATGCGTTGAATGGACTTACCGGGCGCGCTCCTCGAGAGTATATGATTGTACAATATTTCAATGTGAGTGTATCGGCGGAGTGGCCCGCGATAGGGCCTAGTTTTAGGTTTCGTTTGTAATAATTTTAACAGTTTACTCTTAGAACATCCAAGTTGCAAAATAATACATGAAATACATAACGTCCATACCTTATAATAATAAAGTATTACAAATTTCATGTCTCATAATGCACATTTTTTTTACAATATAATTTTTGATAACTTGTATTAAAATTAGATTTAATTCGCTTGGAGAAATGAGAAATAGAACTATGTAGTATAATAAAAATACACTATTTTTCTAGAAATGGTAAGAACCGCAAAAGCGCCACTTCTACACCATCCTCGCTTCTCCTAGACATTCAATGATACAAAAAAAATGTACAATATGAAACATGGATGTTGCATTCTAACTTTAATATCCGTAGACTTTTACTTTGCTATTGTAAGATATGGAGATGTTGAACGTCATGTGATATATTATAAGTTGAATGTTTTGAGACTAAACAATTTTTAACGTTTGAACGTTCGCATCCCGCGTGACATTCCAATAATTTGTAACAAGTAAATTTGGGCGGCGAGGGAGGCTCAGAGTCGCCGCAGTGAGATCCGGACCAGATGCCTTGACGAGGCCGCACAGGCCGTCAACGTCACACTCACCCATTGCCTTATGACACAGTCTGCCCGCAGAGTTTATATGCAACAAGATAATACAAAGGTCGTGTTACCCGGGCGCCGGGCACACGGGCCCACATGTAGTTTTATTGAACAAATATAAGATATTAATTTTATAATGTAGCATTTTTCATTTATATATATAACTGTCCCTTTTCCTCGATAATTATTTATTAATGCAATGAGTGTACAAACTTATTGGTAATAAGAGTTGATGGATTAAAAATATATTTATAAAACATATCTATTTATTTATATCACTTATTACATAAAATTAGTGTGTCGTTTCCACATCTTGTTGTAAATGTGTATATAAAGTAGCGACCCTGGTACCGGCGGCCATTCGTCCGGCGAAGTCGGGCCTTCTTGGCGGTCGCGGGGGTCCAAGCAGGGCGTCTAGGACGTTTCTGGGGGCCCAGACATCCCCTGTAGCGCTGGAAGATCCATTACCCGCTCCCACTGGCGACAGCGGAGAGTCAGTAGTAGCTCGTATCACAGTAGCACGAGATTCACCTGTAATGTAAACTCACAATACTGTATATCTATATGCAGCATATATTACAGTCAAATCAATAGTCATAGTACTTTAACATATCGAGATAACATTTTTATATAAATATACATGATATCTTTAAAGAGGTAGAATTTATAAAAAGTAATTTAAATGGGTACTTCAGTCTTTCAATGTATTTAAGTATTTATATCTGATGTCTAGTACCCATAACAGAAGCACTGTTTAGCTTGGGACTAGATGCTTCGTGTGAATGGTCCTAAGGTCCTAGGTTTAATATTATAATTATTATTCTAAATAAAAAAAACAGCCCTACATACAATTATAATTTTAAACTTACCTTAAAAAAACGAATGCTTAGTTCTGAATACATTTAAATGTCTATGCAAAAGAAATAATCTACGAATATTAGCTTTTTTGTTAAGAGGTCACTGAATTTGCTGACTTGAGGCTTTCTAAAAGAAAATCTATATATTTTATCGATTGTTTAAGACCTGTTTCTTTGAAAAATAAATCAATAAACTTCATATGCGTCTTCCATTCATGAACTTACTATAAAATTTAACACAGTTAAGATTGTTTGAAATATTGGAGTAAAAGTAATTCTAATACACGTTGGAGAACTCTTCTTATACCCAATAATTTCAATATATTTGTTAAAAACGTGTTGAGTATTGGATATCTTCCATGTTTCATTTTAAAGTATAAATATAGATAATACAGTCAACCATGATGTCTATAATAGAAATTACAACATCATTATTGTGCAAATGGATTCTTATATGGAAATATTGTTTTCGAAATGTAGAAACAAAGTCCATACGGACATACGCCAAACTGACGAAACAGTTGCTTTGCGTTCACACATTGACGTACATATAAAAGATTCCATTATCGTATCTAAAATCTGTCCCCAATTGTAAAAAAAAAATTTGGTTATCGTAGAACAAAACATGTGTGGAGTCGTCTATATATTTTTATATAGTCTACCATACTGATTGTAACTCTGTAGAAATTCAATTAAGGAAATGTCACCATTATCATAAAGTGACTGTAAGTTAAAATTGCAAATATAGTAACTTTAATAAGAACAAAATTAGTATCTATGACTAGAAATATGTGCACAGGATCATTTGGGTAACAATCAGTAGTATTTTATTGATTAAATTTACTTCAATAATAATAGTAGTTCTGTATCTATCCCTTCAATTGGAAATGAATTATAAATTGGTGGATGTTTATTTTAACAGGCTACACTTTAGAAATGCAATACACTATAGACAACAATACAACGCTTCATAAAATATAATAACATAGAGTATTCAAAATTCATATCCTTGTTTTCTGATCTTCACGGCTTGAATCCCCGGACAATATAACCATTTCTATTTATGAGTACGTATTTTTTTAAGTACTAAATCAGTTGGGTATATCTATAAATCGCCTATAATATAATAACATATTATTAACCTATATTACAATCGCTGCTTCGTTTGAAACTATAGTCTGTTCTTTTATCCCTGATAAAAAATATTACGAGTCTTAAATATGTGCCACTATCGGAAATTAATTATTAATTTAACACGTAATAACTAAAAAAATAATAAAGTATAGATATTGATAAATATAGAGTTGTATCAAAGCTACTTTTTCTTACTTGAAATATATTCTACTAAAAGCTAACTGCTTCTTTTCTTAAATAGATAATGTCTATATGGTATCATATTTTATAAAACATACACTTCTTTAAAATATTTAACTGTCCGAAAGAAAAAATATTTGGTTTGTAGTTTAATATCGATATTTACGAACAACACATAAATGTACTTCTGTGTTGTTTAATTCAAATACAGTAAAGGAAACACTAAGTAAATTTAAAAATTTGTTGCGGAAACAACAGAAAAGTTAACCATCTAAAATAAAAATACGATTACGATACAAATCAGTATTGAAGGTACTGCACTATTCGAAAATTTGCCATTGTATCCTGTCCATTTTATTTCCCGGAAAAAAAACAGACTACAGCTGGCACTTTGTAAAATATACACATTAAACTATTGAAAGTCAATTTAAAATTAAAATGTGACACTTACTATCAGCGTTAGGATTGTTATGTGCGCGGCAGTCAAGCAACACCCGTAACAAGGCGTGATGAGCCGGCGACGCTGAGTACGCTCGAACCAGCGCCTCTAGTTCGCCCCACACTTGCCGCCATTGCTCCTCACGACGTGTGCTTGACTTGCCCCTGCACAATTAGATTTTATTATACTACGACACTGGTAAGCTACCAATACAACGGCCCCTCTGATGTGAAACGGTTACCGTAGCATATTAGGGACAATGATTTTAGAATAAAAAGTTATCCATCATATTTAAAATTAGCGTTCTTGTTGCTAATTAACAGTTATGTCTAACGGGCAACTGTGATGAAAATCTGATCAAATTATATTTACTGCTGTATATCCACTGGATATATCCATCATAGCATATGGACGCCTAAACGTCCAGGGATGGTATGATTGGAATGGCATACTAACCGTCAGTTAGTATGCCATTCCAGTCATACCATCCCTTCTAAAGAATCTGATAGTGGCAACCTTCGTCTGTATATGGCACATAAACAGCACCACGGTCAATATGACGTCTCTGTGGTAGCCCTATTGCGTTACCTTTCTGGAGTTAAGACTGTTATACATCCATATCTGTAATTACACTGGTATCTCTCATACAACCGTAACACAACCATTAAAAAAAGGTGTTTGGCTGCTAAAATAGATTAATTAGAGGTACCGATGCTGAGCTGAGTAAATTAATTCCAAACGTCGATTATCCAGCGGATTAATTTAAAAAACTATTAATTATTAAACTTTCGCGTTCACTGTATTACTATAGTTAAACGGGTTATTCGTCAGACAATCTAATAACAGTAGTTGAACAAACTGACGGCACTTTTCAACATTGACATTCGCTTTTACTCACGTGCTCGTGACCATTGCTAGTGAAACCTAATCGAAACGTGGAGAGAGGTAAATACCTATATTGACCATAAGAAAACAATTGTTCGGTGTCTGCAGCTACTACAGCTGACAGCTATATAAACTTAGAAGAGAAGAGGTATATATTATAACACCCAGATTTTTATTCAACTATGTAAATCAGTTTCAAAGACTTTGTAACATCATACCTGATATTGGACGGCAGTTGTGTAGCAGGAAACTCATGGCGCGACTCCATGCCGAGGAGCGACAACAGCACATTCCGACAGGTGTCTACCTCTTCATCAGTCAGGGACTCTTGTACGACTAATCTAGTTAATGGTTCCATGACCTAACAAAATTATAAAGTGTTACACAGTTGTTTATTTATTACTACTTATTTAATTCTCAGAAATCTTAAAATCTCATCAAAAGTAAATTAGAAAAATATATTTCGACTTATATAATTCAAATAAGAATGTTAAACTGACTTCTTTGCTTTTATCTTTTCTACTAATAATATCACCTTCACGATTGTAATCCCTATTTACCTATGTGACGTAAAATTGTAGGTTTGTCCGTTCCCACCACTGTCCATCAACAGCTTCCTGTTCCTAAGCTCGCCAAATTGTACAATTTTTAAAATGCAATAAAAGAATAAATGATATGAAAAAATGAATCCACTATGTCGTAGACAGTAGCATTATCTACTATCCCTCGGTATATTTGAATCCGAAATTTGCATCCAGCAAAGCCTACTGCCGTATCTACTGCCGGATTAGTTTATATTATTATTACTGTTTACATACCCAGAAAGTTAATATATATACTAGCACACAAAGATTTTTGGGTATCGCATCAGCTCGATTTGAATTTCTTCCGGTTTAAGTAAAGTACAGACCACGACGCTCTTGAATAATATAATAAGGAATAATCACTTGCCATCATGTGTGTCGCAGCTTGTTTGCTCCCCATGCTATAAAAAATATATAATGTAGACTCACTGATCCCAAATTAAATATGAGTGTAGACGATATTGTGAGTGGCCAGTAGGTTGTGTGGCGTTGAAGACGAGCCCTGGCTCGTCCATTCGCGCCGCTGCCTCGCAATGGATTCAATTTATTCTGTTGCATTAAAGCACCGAATTCTTTTATCCTGAAAATAATTGTCCGTTCCGTAAATAATCATCCGCTTTTTCATGTCTTTTAGGTCTGAATTATTCGCTATTCATTTATTAATTTATTCTTAACAGTGAAATATTGTGTCTAATTTAGGATTAATTTAGTTACATACAATATTAATAAGAACCTAGGACAATTCACGCTGCCTCATCTAGTCCCATTCAGCAGAGCTTGTGTTATGGGTACTGGACACAAATACTTAAATGCTTTTCTTTAATAGATACATAGAAACATCGTCTATGTGGGTAATTCACTTAAATAAACCCATTTTTATTACATATATACATATGTAATAAAGGTTTTTTTTAATAATATTAGGATTACTTATGACAACCTCGTGATTCTATTAAAGTTCACGGTACCTGTAGTCTGTAATACGTCCTCCGGTACCCTCCGAGAGCGCGGGTGGGTCATCGTAGGGAGTGCGACCGCCCAATGCGCCGATCCACAACTCGCCCCCTTGCGCCGCCAAAACGTGGGAGGCTGACCGCCCGCCGCCTTTCCTGATTTAATTCTTCATTTTTACATATTATACTATGTTTTTACAACACATTGAGTAGCGAATTTATGAAATTTAAGAATTTTTTTTACATAAGTAATTAAAATACAATATATTTCATAACAAATAAATTAATCGCCGATGATGAGTTACACACATTCTCTAAATATTTCACAGTTACGTGAAGGACTTATTAATTATGATGCTGTAGAGCCCCACAGTGCTTGCTAGCAATTTACTATGTTAGGTTGACTTCCATCTGCTCCACCCTGAAAACCATCATTGTTAATTTCTGTTAAATTCACCATGTTGCCCTAAATGACCTAACTACATGCTAATTCTATATTCCTCATGAGTGTTCATGTATATAGACGGCGGTTACTGTCTACCATCAGATAGGCAATAAGATTTTTCCCTTTATAATTTCATAAAAAAATAGAATTTATTTTATAATTTTTCTTGACTACGGATGTAAATATTAATGTAACCAAATAATAAATTGTGTTATATACATATACCTAAACAATTCTTAATAATTCTTATAACAATCTTATTAACGTTATTAAGATTGTAATGGACGGAAAATCCATATTTATATAGCACAGTGGACGGTACCTGGGCACTTCAAGAGTGACAGAACGTCCATTCAGCAGGAAGTTGACGAGGCAGGCCGAAGGACGGCTGGCGACGTCCGCTGGCGTCACTCGCCACAATGGGCCGCTGCAGCTACTCGCACCGCCCTCGGCACCTCGCGGTGTCCACCAACGAAGCACCACCTTACAATATAAACATTATATAGACCTCTAACTGCCGAAATCTCAATATCAAACCCAATTCTTCACTATCAGCCGGTAATCTATGCTGTCCATAGAGTTATAGCTTATTGAAAAACGAAAATACTTAAAATAATATTTGACTAATTCCTCATACAACAAATTCCTTCACCAAGAAAATTGTCTTATATGTACATACAATAAATACATATAATAAGTAAAAGAAAACATTAGTTATATATACACATTCAATATCTCTTTCAGTTTCCCTTACTTTTACTACCGCAGATATATAAATAAACAGTATAAAAAAATGGTGCTCAAACACACACACACGGTGTTGTTCCTTGGACATAAATATTACATACATATCTTGTTTGAAAAACTTACCGATTCTAAAGCTTCAGCAGCCGTTTGTGCTGCTCTGAGACCAGCGTGAGCTTCCGCTGAGTGTATAATTTCCACATCATAGTTAGCACTAGAACTTGCATTTTGTTCTTCCTGAAAAAGTCATATTATTATGTTTACACAATGAAGCAATTGTACAGATTATATACATATATCCATTATCATGCATAAAAATATAACAATCTTCTGTTGGGATCCAGATAGAGGTGCAACAGAAAGCTAAATTATACATATATGCATACAAAATAGCTATTAAAATTGTATACCTTCATAGGAATGCCAGTCACTGTGGTTGTGGCGAGCCTGTAGTGCGGCAGCACTAACCGACCGAGCAGGTTAGCTAATTGGCTCGCCCGAGAGACTATCACCTCACATCCCATTTGTCCTCCACCCATCTGTACATTATATTCTACTGTATCGTGTTTCTAAACGAATTCGATATTTGTAGGGTTCAACAATATTTATCGAACATTTTAAACAGAACAAAACCCGGAACGGCGTATAGAGATGTTGAAGGAGGCGTAATTTATTTGCAATTTTTGGAAGAAAATCTAATGCGTAAATTAGTTTAATGAAATATCTATTTTCTGCATTGACAAAGTTCGAATCGAGCATGAAAATTTATATATCATCAGGGATGGCTAAATATAAGTAAGATTGGGAAATCCTGTCTTAACAGTTCTTATCATTTCATGGTAATTCCATATTATATCTCTGAAGTTAAATCATAAATACTAAAAGTGGGACTATTCAAATACTATATACAAAAGAAAACAAATATAATTAATATTTAAAATTAGTTTCAAATCCAATACTACATTACCTCAGTAAGTTGTTGCTGGCTAACTCTAGTTTCTGCTTTTTCTGGTGTTACATTTATAATCACGAGATGACAGTAGTGTACAATTTGAGGTCTAAAAACCGAAACATAATCTGTTTTCAATATTACAAAGAGTAAAATTACACTAAATCACAAATATTTAACTCTGCTGTAATAGTATCATTAGTAAAAGTAAACAATTAAACACATTTTTCAATATTTGTTTGAAGTATGTAGTGCCACATATGTGGACTCTTAAAATAAATATTTTAATATCGAAACAACTTATCGTAACAAATTTGATTTACCTTTCTACTTCATTTGGCTTTTTTTATATATATAATGCCTTTTTAATATTTTTGCTTTTTGAATAAAAATAATCTACAGTAAATTACAGGATAAAATGCATGCAAAGATATAATGATTCTTATCCTGTATTTTGACTGCTTCACTGCTGATTTTTAGATGTCACTAATTGAGTAGATGTTAAATATGTTATGAGGTTTAATACATACTGTGTAGAAGTTCCAGAATCGGCACTAGTTGTATTTTGCGCTTTCTTATTTTGTTGTATTAATGTGTTTAAAGCTATTTCTGCTAGGCTCCTAATGGAGTCATCATCTCTTGCACTTGTGATACATATAATGCGACCTCTGGAAAAATAAAAACATTATTATAAAGATTTTTATTTATTTATTTTAATAGTTTAAGTTATAATTTTTATGAGCTTTAAATACATTTTTGACATATTTAATTTGCATAAGTAAACTTTCAAACTATGAAAGTTATGACAATGAGAATAAACAGGCTGGAGTTTGTGATCCAAATGCCAGTAGCTCTTCTGCTAATTGTTAGGTCATAGTAACTAATATAAAAATATAAAGCTGTTACCCAATGAATTCTTGCAGGATGTAGCAGATCTTTTCTATAAACATATCCAGACTCTCCTTAATAGACAATAAATATTTCACAATAGAACACAACTATTACCTATTTTGATAATGCCGTTCAGTGGGAGGTCGTGAAGTCTGTGTAGGTGAAGGCTCACCAAGAGCCTCTATTGCAGCACATAGTCCAACCACATCACCCCCAGCCCCACGACGGACTGGTCCAACTAAACAAAGCCCGTTCAGTATCTACAACAACAGAAAATGCACAAGTTCAGTAATTTGTAATCATCAAAATACTATTGAGAGATAGATATACTGTTATTATATGTTAGATATACTGATATAATATAATTTCTATACTTGCTTTATTTCATATTTCCAAGGACAATTGAAAGACATAAAAATATTTTAATTTAAAATTTAACACTTACTATGCAAAGATTCTGCAATTATATTATACAACTATTTTGTTATCTACATAAATAGTTTCACATGTCTATTGTAATAATAGCATATAACTATATTTTTGGATAATATTACAAGATGTCATTAGATTCTGCTGTGTTTGTAAATTTATTTAATAAATCTATTGGGATTTGATTTGTAACTGTAACATTTTTATTGCAATTTTTATAGAAATTTAAAAAGCAGGTAAGTGCATAGTTATTTTAAATCAAACTAATATTGGGCATTATCATTTAATTAAACAGTTAATACTCACATGTGTTAAGTTTTGTTGGGAAACTGCCCATGTATTTAATATATGTGCCGCTGAATCACTAACAACAAAACGGACCTGAAAAATATTACACAAAACATTTAACACTTTTGAACAGTCAAATAATATTTTTTTTATTCAACAACTCACTTGGTATGCATGCATATGTTTCACAGGAAACTACTTTGTTGCTAGTTTAAATAAATATTGCTCAGCTTTATATATTTAAGATTTTGAGTACAAATAGAAGTGAGTAGTAATAGTATTTTGTATACAACTGGTCAAATAGAGTAACAAAATAAATCAGATCTAGTTATCAGAGCAGACCAGTTCCTACTAGCAGCACCTGTTCACCTATTGTACATAGGTGAGCCAGAGCCACAGCATTCAACTGTATTTTTTTAAGGGAACCCAAAGACTTTCCTCTCTCCCACCACGACATAAACGGTCTGCATATTTCAGTGAGAATGACTGACCACGTCAGAACTAATATTAATAATCAGACTTAAAAAAAACAAATAAACATCGCAATAATGAATCGCCAATAGATGATAACAATATTAACTCCGGCAGCGGACGAGGAAATAACAGTGCATTTTTGGTCAGTCAAAATTGAAATGCCGGTAAACAAAAGCTATAATAATGTAAGATCACTAACCAATTTTCCTTCAGGGAATAAATCCCACACTATCCGACAATATTCAACGGCAGCTTCTACGCTACAAGTCCATAATGATTTATAGATAGAAGGTAAGGGAACGTAACCTGGACCCCTGCTCTTGGAATTATCAAAATCTATAGGGAAATCAGATGATATACCAAAATAGGGTGTATGATCCAAAACGAATATTGTTTTGTGATTTGTGGGAAACATTCTTTATGTGATAGAATTACATAGGCAATTCAATTAATTTTAGATAAATATTTATTATCATTAAAATAATAATAAAATTGCAGCGATTACAGAGTAATGAAAATAGTAAAATCAAAACATTTTTGACGTTAAATGACGTATGACCTTTGCGTCAAATTTGACATAATAGTGTTCTCCGTATCGTGTGGAATATTTAAAAAAAAATTACCGAGTATATTTTGTAATTAATTATTTTTTAAAATTTTAAACATTAAATTCTAAAAACAATATTAGTCAATATTGTTCTATAAATAGTACCAAAACATATATACATGGGTTTTTTTAAATATACAAACTACAAAGATGCAAGTAGGGTCTAACGTAAAAGTTAAATAACCCTACTTCTAAAATTCCTATTTCATTAAGACACGTGACCATTTCACATGAGATCAGAAGCTAAAATAGTTTTACAGACTATTTAGAAAATTACGTTTATGATTTATTCCCCGATACCACAACGTTCACTAACTACTAACGTCATCGAAAAAAAGCTATAATGAGTATCAATTGCAGTTTTTACTAAAATATTACATGATATAAATATCAGGGTTTAATTTGTAAATATGTATAACATTTACCGCATGACACATTTATTAAATACAACTGTAAGTCTATCTTTTCGACTTATAAAGGCTATGCTACATTTACTGTACAAATTTGTTTCGATAAATTAGACGATTATGACAAAGCACAATTTATATAATCGAGACATAATAGTGATATTTCACATCGAGGTACATCACTAACAGAGTGAGTGAATGTTGAAAAATGAATTCTGGGTTTGTTTCATTTAGACACACTTATGCGTATTTTCTAAGAAAATAAATTTCATTATAGTTATTACTATAGAAATATTAGGAAAAGGTACAACAAATCGGCGTTGTTATTAGAAAATTATTGAAGTGGAATTAACTGTTACAAATGGTGCATTCGTATACCAAACCGGGCCACAGCCACACTAGAAATTAAATTATCATCCACCATTTTGTTTATTTTCGAGAGAATAACTCTCTACCCGGATACGTTAGCGAATTTTTGTACTATTACTCCGCAACAAAGTGTATATGTAAATCAGGCAGTGATTTAAAGATTAAGGAATGTGCTATTAGCGTACCTATCATCCTCGGTTCCTTGTGTTGAAATTTGCAGACATCGGCCGATCCGCTAGTAAACACTCATTGAAAATTAATACTTTATCCGCCAAGAAATCTAGAAACCCGGGTGCGCAGGGTGTCAGAGTCGATGAGAAAAGTTCGTTGAAATTTATTCAACGAATTTTTCGCAAGTCTAAAGGGAGCAATCCCCTGGCGCTAAAGGTAGGTGAAGTGCAATAATGGGAACGTTGTGCAACCGCGCGGTTAGTTAAGGTTGTAAAGTGTGACATTTGTTCAGGAAATATCAAAAAGTTGCGGGCGAGAGTCCCCCGTGGCGCGCCCGGCTAACATGAACCACACGCCTGCACCAGACAGGCAACAGCAAGACTCCAATGTGAACCAGGTCGAGGAGATGGAAACCCAGGATGGTTAGTGTTATCTAAGCTTTTTATTAGTATAAATATTAGTTCATGAGTTGTGCTTTGTGTTGTTTTGCAAATAACATGATTTGACATTGAATTCACAATGAATTTGAGGGATGCTAAATCTGTCAATGTTATGATATAATGTTTAATAAGAAAGTAAATCTTTTAGACTTATTCAGTGTTTTACTTTGAATATTTTTTAATTATATCTACCTATTGGTCAATTATTTGATAATTATTTTCTGTTAACCTCAAAATAAAGTGTTTGCATCTATCTCTTGGTAAGACACTCTATCCCATGACTATGAGTGTTATTAATATTGATAGACTAGAGACAATAGAAATATTATATTGTATGTTTGCATTTAATTTAAATTGTAAACTGAAATGAATAAGTATCCTTTGTTTAAAAAGTGCAAGTCGCTTTTCATTGAAATTCTAAATATAGCTTCATTGTTTGAATACTGTTTTGGAAATATTATTTACTATCAAAAATTGTTAAGGACATAATTACTAATTAATTAATATGTTGTCTGGATATTTATTAAACTGTGAATTCCTAAATAATATCATTCTTGTAGGGTTTAGTTTAATTGTGTATAGTTTGTACAGCTGTAAAGCAAATAAATAAAGAGAACATTTGTATTGAATAACATTGTAGTATAATCACAATTGAATGTAATAAAAATTTATTGACTTCACTCTAATCAATCACTTTTAATCTGGATAGCTGTTAAGTAATTTGGACACTGTAAATGATATAAGTTGATTCGCTGTAGATAATTATGTTATATTGCCAGTAAGAAAAATAGAATTATGATGCTAAAAATTGTATGTATTTTCTTGATACAATGGAATTAAAATTATGCTCTACAACTATAGGCTAACTGATAGGGTTGTACCTTATATCTAGAATAATGAAGATGTTTTCAGATGCTGAAAAGGTATATATATATATATATGATGTTAGGCCTACTGATTTTAGAAAACTCCTTATAGATGCAATTTCACAAAATTCATACTCTGTGTAATATTAGTATGAAGTAGATAGTTGATTGTTAGTTACTTTAATGTTTTTAATTCCTATTAACACTGTTCACAAAAAAATTAGCATAGTAGTTATTTTCAATGGATTAGATTAAGCAGCTGCCTTTTTGTGGTTAATCAATATATCACCTTTTCATATAAAGGTTCAGTTCTACATATTGAAAAGAAAGATTTCAAATTATATACATTTAATAGAAGGACCTTAGTGATCTAGCGGTTTAGCATACCACCTTACTTCCAATAGCTGCGGGTATGATCTCGTATAGTACAAATGTTTGTATTTATATGATTATTTGTATTGGTCTGTTACTTTTCGATGTCCTTCTGTACAAAAAAGAAAAAAAACATTTGCGTGTTTGTATCAGTTGTGTATTACCTTACATAAATTCTGCCTACAACTTAAACTGCATAATATGTATAAGAATAAGCAGTTTCAGAGTATAAAAATTATTATCACCAGTGCACTGTGGTACACTCATACACATAGATTAAATAAGGTAATTCATTTTTATATTCCAGTTAATCTCATATTTCTAATAACAAATGTTAATTGAAACCTTTATTATTGATTCTTATTTGTTGGTTACAATTTAGAAACTGCATAGTGTTATTTTTATTTTTAAATGTCATTAAATTAGACAATGTCAAGTTTAATAAGTGTAAAACAATGGAGAGATTGTTACATTGTGAGTAGATTTAGAATCTATAAAGAACTGTAGGAAAAAGTAGAAATTATTTTGCATGAAATGATGTGTAGGGTGATAACTAATTGCTGACTATTTTTTTATTTATTGAAACAATATTAATATCTATAAAGTAGGTATCAATTAATCTTTTAGGTTACCAAACCAAAATGTCCTATAATAATTAAAGTATAAGTCTGGCCATCTATTTGACTATGATATTAATGTATTTAAGTACTAATGGTACAAATTCATATAAGATTTGGAAGTAAAAATGATTTTATATTTAGTTTTATGCACACCTAAACTTCAAAATAACATGGATTTGTGAAATAAAATGCGTATTTTTACAGTGGAAACCGTAGACACAGCCACAGACAAAAACTGGGACGATCTTATGAAAGGACCTGGTGATGTTGTGCTGTGTGATGCTATCGATATGAAGAACGAAGAAGCTACATCCTCTGACATACCAGTGAGTGAAATTTCATCTATACATATAAATGAAATTGGAGTGTCTGTTTGTAATATTGAAATAACAGTTTTTCACCACATGCATATGAATACGGTACATATACCAAAATATTTTTTTTATATAATTTTGGCCTGTATGTCTGTCTGTTTGTTCTGGCTAATCTCTGAAACGGCTGGACCGATTTTGCCGGGATTTTTATTGGCAGATAACTGATGTAATAAGGAGTAACTTAAGCTACTTTTATCATTGGTAAATTCTTTTAATTTAGAATAATTAAATTAGATACCACGCGGACGAAGTCGCGGGTACAGCTAGTATAAAAGTAAATAGGACAGTATAAAATACCATTTTACAGTTTATGTTTACATTGGTTGTCAACTGTTTCAAAAATTGAAGCAGTGTTAAACGTAAACACATCTATATTCTATCCGTTTGTTTCTTCTAGGTATTTTAAGCCTTTTTTATACTTGTTTTTTTTTTTCACAGTTGACGTGTATTGACACTGAAATGGAGGATGATGAGGCAAGGTCGGAAGCAAGGTTCCGTTTCACGGTACCAAACTTCCGAAGTCTAAAGGACTCCGTTCTGTCTCCTCCATGTTACGTCCGTAATCTTCCCTGGAAAATCATGGTGATGCCACGGCAAGCTCCATCTCCTGATCGACAACAACAGAAGTCGCTTGGGTTCTTTCTTCAGTGCAATGGAGAGAGTGAATCTTCGAGCTGGTCATGTTATGCAATGGCTGAGCTAAGGCTCATCTCTCACAAACCTGATGCAGAACCCTTTTACAGAAAAATTCAGCATTTGTTTTACAGGTTTGTTTTGCAATGGTACAATTGTATTTTTTAGAAAATATGTATATTATATTGAATTTGTTTAAATCACTTAATACTAGATTATGTTGTTATTTATAGGTGTGTAAAGTAGTATTATAAGTATATATATGATGTACCAAAATATGCAGAGTTCTGGTATTTTTGTAATGGACTTTCATACATTTGTATCTGTATCTTGTATCTTTACACCTTTTTTTTTATTATCTTTAAAAACACATGATGAAGTGGAAAATGTCTGGTTATACGGCCGATTATACGGCTAGAAGAAGTAAGTGTAAGAGGATGAATCTTTTAAAGAACGTTAAGTACAGGTCAACATATAGGCTAAACAAAACTTAGAAAAGTAATTCCTTAAGGTTTATTTTTGTCCTTTGATTTCATCAATAGACGCCGTTTTCAAATATATCCACACGCGAAGACGCGAGCACCACTACTGATTTTAATAATTTGCCAATGTTTGATAAAATTGAAATTGTTTTTGCAGCAAAGAAAATGATTGGGGTTTCTCTCACTTTATGAGTTGGAGTGATGTATTAGATCCAAACAAAAATAACAAGGGTCTATATCTAGACACGGATGATAGCATCATAAACTGGAGGTGTATATTTACACGAACCATGAGCTTTTGACCCCCTCATAACAAAAACTCTTTCACACAAACCTGTCATTTGGTTCATATATTGAGACTTGGAGATAAATATGTGTTCCAAATTTCATAAACATATCTCAAACGGTTATTTAGATATTAATGTCCAAAAATCGTCATTTTTATCACTGATCAACTATAGATCAAAATTATAACCCACTTCCAGATGACCTAGGAAGTTCAAATTTGGTATGCAGATAGGTAATTAGGTGAATATAAAGGAAAAAATAAATGGTAAATTGTTATCATTTTACTACAATTTTTCACTTTAATTGATTCTATTTCAACTTATACTGGACGAATACTAAAATTCTATGAAAACGTCGATAGCCACCAATTGACATTGATCCCTGGCGAAAAATCTCATCTTGTACTGGACCGAAAGTAATATTGTATGAAAACGTCGATCATTACCAATTTACGTTGACCCCTTCACATCAGTGTCGATAACTAGCAAACTTCAAATATTGCATTGAGCGGTAAACATACAAAATATACTCGTACTTATAACTACTAGTATAGTCGAATTTCGTATTTATTATGTTATTAACTAAGATTTGGTATTAATTATTGTTTCAATATTTAGATATGTTTCGGTATGGTGGGAGCGGTGCGACAAAACTCAATGTTTTGTTTCTGGATATCTAACCTATAAGGTATTTAAAAATAAATATTGTGGTAAATCAAATGTTTAAACCAAAAATTAATAACAATTTTAGTGACTAATGTCTAATAGCTGTTAATCTACAATATCCCATTTATAATTTTGTATACAGCTTGTAAACATACAAGTGGTACAAGTTACTATGTATGCCTATCTTCTTACAGTTGAATTTTAAACCATACAACTGACTATCAAGCATTTAAAAGTTACAAGAAAATAAAATACTATAAAAATACAGTAATTTATCAAAAATAATTTGGTATTAATTTAGTTATAAATAAGTACCTCGTATAATTTATGTACAAAAAGTTGATATCCCATCAAAAACATAAATGGAAATGAGTATTAATCTATTAGAAAAAAAACAAAAATAACAATAATTTGTCTATTATATTAGTATACATATATTAATATTAAATTTACTGTTACATTCGGGTCAACAGTTAATTTACTTGAATAAAAATTTATTTCAGGACTCAAGAATCAAGGTGCAACATGTTACATGAATTCTCTTTTACAAACACTTTATTTTACGAATCAATTACGGAAGGCAGTTTATAAAATGCCCACAGAATCTGATGACAGTACCAGGTACATATATCACACTTATCTCTTAATTGTATAGCCTTAGCTTATATATTTTAGGTTTCTAACTTTAGAAACTTTGCAAGTTAGTAATCTGAAATATATAGGTATGTTACAGGTATAGGTAAGTTTATGAAGTGATATTATTATGTCAACACTACAAAAAAGTATTATTTATATTATTTAAATTGTAGTATGTAATGTTCTATATTTCTCAAAAACCAATCATGAAAATCCGCAAAGAAATATAATTATATAGTCCAATATTGTAACTACATTTGATAAAAAAGGATTGAAATGTTAATCCTATTTATGTGTCGATTATATTAATTGTTATAGTTGCTTTTTATATTTAAATTTGTGTTACTTTTTTTCTTATTCAGGTAGTTATAATGAAAATACCTGTTTGTCTAATTTCTATATTTCTTCAAATTTCTCGATTTGTAGTTTTCTGGTTTTTTCTACATAGTCTCAAATTATTCCTGAATATTAGAATTCAGTTTAATTAAATATATTACTGCAATTCCTACGAAATTATGTCAAATTTTACCTTTACGTTAATGTAAATAAGTGAGTAATTGCTGTTTCGATTCATGAAAAATAGCAATTCTATAATTTAATTCTAGAGTTTTATAAGATTTGTTGTATACTCTAGTATTGATGACCTGATGATACCTGTTTCAGATCAGTAGCATTGGCACTGCAAAGAGTATTTTTTGAACTACAGTTCTCAGACAAACCTGTTGGCACGAAGAAACTAACCAAGAGTTTTGGTTGGGAAACACTTGACTCGTTTATGCAGCATGATGTGCAAGAATTTTTGAGGGTATCTTACAGCTTTTCATATGTTTATTTGTCCCTTCCAAATGATTTTTTGAGATAAAAGATATCTTTTTCGTCATACTTTTGGAAATTTTATTAATTATTTTTTATAAATTACAAAATCGAATAATTCTGTCATTATTTGTTTAACATAATTGTATTTCTGTTTCGTTGCCCTAAACGAAACTTACAAAAACAAAAAAGTTATGAAAATGAGACACCTTATACATTGTCAGTACATAAAAAGAGATTAACAACAAAACACATATAAACAATACAGAACAATATAATTTTAATCCTGACATATATTTATATACATAGCCTATCTATATAATCTCCATCACAAACCAATATAAACATAGAGAAAGGAACTTGCGGAACACTCGATTTTTTGCAGAAAATTTTAACTGCGCGTGTTATTGTGGCCCGGTATCTACATTTAAATTTATAACTTCATTTCTTTATTTATATTAACATTTTCAGGTACTTCTTGATAAATTGGAGAGCAAAATGAAAGGTACATGTGTAGAAGGCACTGTGCCAAGACTTTTCGAGGGCAAGATGACTTCATACATTAAGTGCAAGAATGTTAATGTTTCCAGTACACGTGTCGAGACATTTTATGATATACAACTTAATATAAAGGGAAAGAAAAACAGTAAGTTTTATATTTTTGTTTTTTTAGAAATTTTGTGTACAGGGTTAGTATTAAAGTTCTAAGCCAAAAGCCATATTATTTTCATGACATTCATCAAGAAGAAAGATTTCTCAAGAGAAGAAAAATGGGAAGAGAATTATTTTTAAACCTTCACATAAACTGCGCGCTAATAGGATGGAAAATAAAAAGTTCAAACATTAATATTAACTTTATTTTCATGAATGGCAAACAAGCTGATAGACTGCCTGATGGAAAGTGGTTGTTTATGCAGTGCCTTCATGATCCTGACTTAGGTTTGGTTTATGAATCTCATCTGATTGAGTGATATAGACCAGTTTAGCACAACTGGTAAGTGGTTGCCGTCGCCTATATGCATGAATAGCACTACGAAATACTACTACTACACTTCACGTTATTATATTTCTTCGATGCGTGATACCACTTAATTATTCTACCTGACTTTTAGCTTGATATGCTGTTTAGGACTAACCTTATATAGTAGTAGTATATTGGAAATCCTTCATGAAATGACTGGTTTTACCTGGAAACATGTGTATGATTCTACATATGTAGGGTTGCGGGTAAAATCTGGAAGAGAAGGGCTGAAGATCGTGCCTAGTGGCGTGTCTTGGGAGAGGCCTATGTCCAGCAGTGGACTGCAGTGGGCTGATGATGATGATGATGTTTATGATAGCATGTCATGTTTTATATGAATCCATTACATATTCTTGTCTTGAAAAAGTAGTAAGTATTCATCCATACATCAGAAAATTTTGCGTTTACCGCGTAATCGGATAAAGGCTACATGTTGTATATAATAATATTATTATATATATAAATTAAAATGGTTATAAAATTAAAAATTGAGATATTACTTTTTTTGTTACTGTGACATGTACACTTGTTTTAGTTGATGAATCATTTAAAGACTATATTAGCACTGAGACACTGGACGGTGAGAATAAGTATGACGCCGGCGAGCATGGTCTGCAAGAGGCAGAGAAGGGTGTCATCTTCGCTTCTTTTCCTCCGGTCCTACACTTGCACCTCATGAGGTTCCAATATGATCCCATAACCGATAGCTCGGTCAAGTTTAACGATAGGTAAGCTCGCTGTATGAATTTAATATTTAAGGCAGTATATGTTTTATATATCTGAAAGATTTTGGATGAATATTAATGTTGAATATGTTGCTCCACTAAATCACATCAGAATCGTATTTATCGTATTCTAACTTACACTTAAGAACAGACAAGCCATAAATTGCTATTGTTTTTATTGACTGATATAAGTTAGTCAATAAACAAGTTTAATTGAATTTTAACAAAAACATAGATTTCTAAATCTATTGTTGTGTAGAAGGTTGTAAGCAATGTTAGCCTAATACTATGCAATGTTGAAAACCCTTATTTAATTATTGCAGCATTTATATCTCTATTATTAGTTTTCTTATTACATTGCTTAGATTAGTTTCATTTAATATTACACAATCTTTATCCCAGGATGCCCTAAAGTCGCTGATATCTTGCTATTTTTAAATGAGTATAAATTTTTAAAATTTATCAACTACAAACTAGAAATAGAACTGTAAAGTGGAAGACAGTCTTCCACTTTAAGTTCTACTATAGATGTTTATAATTAATTTACTATTCCAATGTAACATTAAATGAAATTAAACTATATGTTAATATTCTTAGGTTCGAATTTTATGAGCACATCAACTTAGATGCATACTTGCAAGAAAAACCTGAAACGCCTGCCGATTATACACTACACGCTGTTCTGGTTCACTCTGGTGATAATCACGGAGGACATTACGTTGTTTTCATTAATCCAAAAGGCGATGGAAAGGTAGGTGTCTGAATAATATCTTTTATTATAGCACTGTATAATTAGTAGCACACTGAGTATGGACAAATTCAAGTCTATCTTTCGGGTGATATATACTGCTACTATATATAGAAGAGAGTAATGGAATTTAAAAAAAATGTTTATTAAAATTTGTTACGTCATTTATTCGGTTACATTGTTTCTTCTGACTGCTAACTGTTCTTAGAATTTTTCTTCTTGTTCTGTTCTTCTTACACAAGTAACCGTATTTTTTGGAGAAAATTTAAATCTCTTAGTATTAATTTTAATTCCAAATTGACTAGGTATGATGTTTCTACTGTATATCTCCGAATACACATCGATTATGCTCTGTAACAGTGGTGTAAGTTCGACGACGACGTGGTGTCACGTTGCACCAAGCAGGAGGCGATCGAGTACAACTACGGAGGCCACGACGAAGATATGGCACTCACAGTACGGCACTGCACTAATGCATACATGTTGGTGTATATTAGGTGAGAGATGTTTTGAATTTATAGTATAAATCGATACTCTTTGGCAACTACAAGGCTGATATAGACAAGTAGGATGTTTAATAAAAATATTTATTCATGATACACATTTACATTTTAATTTACTGTAGTTCTACACTAGGCTCGCAGGCCTGTATTGTAGAGACTGGAGTGACTTATTATTGTGTACATTTTACATGTTTATCCTTTTTGTATTAATAGCTATTTGAAAAATGGAACTTGTGTGTAAAATGTAGGAAATGAATTTGTGGATGTATGATGTTTAGTACTGGTTATCTTATTCTATAACTGGTGGATGACAGTTTGCACTAATCCGACTGATATAATGTCATGCGTATCAATAACATGTAGGCAAAGTTTCAGTTACGCTGTAACTAGTTTGAATGTGCTAACGCCAGTGAATGCTAAGTTGTACATTTTTTTAGGGATTGCCTCCACACTATAGTAATATCTTTTTGGACAGAGCCCAATCTCATTTCTGTTGTATATGAATACTATCATTGGAACTACATTTTAAAATCATAAGTTTACAGTAGATTTCCTGAATTTGTAATTTTTTGATCAAATAATTGAATACAACATTATTACATTCGACTAAGTCGATAAATAGTCAATCAATCCTATTATTCTTATTCACAGAGATTCACAATTAAAAACTGTATTACAAGAAGTTACACAAGCAGATATACCCACGGAACTAAGTGAGAGACTGGCTGAAGAGAAGAGAATTGAAACAGTATGTTTTCTATTATTCTAATATAAACCATTTAAAAAGAAACAGAAATAATAATAAAAATGTATATACTTATTATAATTAAAACAATAATCATAAGTAGAAAAGAATTTAATACTAAACAATATAATGTTGAGAATGATAACAGCGATTGTCATCAAATTTGAAAATTGCATTGCCTAGCGTTCAGTCAGTTATTCTCATATTTCTATCATGTGCAGAAAACTAAATTATATTTTATAGGTTATGTTTTATTATGGGGCCACTAGTTCCCATTACCGACCATCACGTCCCCCGATGTAATGTTCTGCAATTTTTATCATTACCATTATCACCAGATACGTCGTAAAGAGCGGAACGAGGCACATCTGTATATGAACGTGAACGTAGTATTAGAGGAAGCCTTCGACGGCCATCAAGGCAACGACCTCTATGACCCGGAACGCGCCCACTACCGCGTATTCCGCGTCAGAAAGCAAGCTACCGTCGCGGAGCTAATGGAGATGTTGGCGGAAAACTTCCGTTACCCTTTGAAACATCTTCGTCCGTGGCCGTTCAGTGCGCGTTCTAACCAGGTAATTTCTTTCCGATCCTTTTTCTTTTCCGATAATTTTTGTATGTAACAGGAAGGACAATCAAACTGATAAAAAGTGGGAACCGTATGAATCACCATATCACGTTTTGATAGCACGCACTTAGTGTACCTGTCATGCATTGTCATTCCCGAGGACTAGTTATTTGGCTTCATTGATTTTACTAAGAAGTAGAGCAGTGTACGTGGTAGCGAGTATTTACATAAGTCACTTTGTTTGGTATTTCGGCCATGCACGAATAATATTTCATTTCTATTTTAATTTTTTTACCTATGAGTTTAGTGTAAGCTATGTAGCGACAAAAAGTCGATTTCACATTTCATAAAAAAAATGGCTGTATATTTTTATCTTACTTCACGCAATCAGACTGCCTGTGTATAAGCAAATTTTTTAATAATAAAAATAGACTAAAAAACTTATTTTAATATCTTCTTTGCAGACATGTAGACCAACATGCTTAGACATTGTCAATGATCAACATAAGACGGTTGCGGACGTATCAGAAAATATGAATCCCTGGAACATTTTCCTGGAGATGCTACCTCCTGACTCGGGTTTGAGCGCACTCCCGAACTTCGATAAAGAGAATGATGTAGTATTGTTCTTCAAGTTCTATGATCCCAAACAAAAGCGCATACACTACTGCGGTCACCACTACAGGCCTATCGCAAGCAAGCTAGCTGACCTTATACCAATACTCAACAAGCGTGCCGGTTATTATCACTTTTTATGTTTATTTTATTTTCTATTCTATATCTAATTTCAAAATGCAAAAGTAATCTAAGATTTGATAATATTCACGTTGTATTGAAATAAACCAATGCAAAATATGAGCGTATTGTTGTGTTTGTCACTACATCAACAGTTGAAAATACATTTACTACGATTATATATATGGCTACTTTATCGTGAGTGTATAATTTTTAATATTCTTATTAAAAAAAAAGATATATAGCCGAGGAAATTGTAAACGATTGGTATTTTAATAAATTTTTTCTCAGTCACACGGCGATGTTTCAAAGATAATAACATATGTTATAAATTATATGTTTTTATAGGTTTCCCACCGGACACTCCTCTTGTCTTGTACGAAGAGATCAAACCAGACTTTGTGGAGAAGATCAACAATTACAATGATCCTCTTGAAAAGGTATTATTTATCAGTTTTACTCTATCACACCTTTCATTAATTATAAGTAATTAGATACGCTATTGTATTGCAGAACTTATGTGTATTATATTTATAACAATTTAAATTGGGGCAAATAATAGTTTATTTTATAGAATCACTGTGGTAGTATTTGTTTGATATTTGTATTATTGGGATTTTTACAGCAGCAAAAATATTGACAAGATTGTCTTTGAATTCGCCATTCTTTATACTTTAGAGACAGCTTAAATAATATATATTCAACCTGGAATACAAATCGGCAAATGGCAGTATACTTATTTACCTTATGTACTATATTGTTTATAAATATTAACTTTATACCCCTTAATGATATCGAGTACAGTATAAATTTATATAGAAAGTATGTTATGGAAATTGTGTATTAGAATGTAATGTTATTTTTATAAACAAATGGATATGTCTGTACTAACATTTTAGTTACCAGCTCCCATTTGTAATGCCGATGGAGTCTTTATATTCAATTGATCCCTTTAGATCCTTAAAGTGTAAAGGCCACAGTTTAATAATAAAAACTTGTACCCATGAATGACTAAAAGCCTAGTACAAAGTGCTTATACCGAACAAAATTAAAAAATATCTTACAAAAAATGATACAATCAACCAAAATATTTCACTTATAATTCTTTACTAGTAAAGGACTTACATCAGAATTTGTACTTATAATTATTATTAATTATCACATCCTTGACATTAGAGAACAACTAGTGTATTTCTGTTTCATACCTACTAGAAATAGGTAAGACATAAATACACACCTAGGTTAGTTCAAAATTTTATAAAAACTGTTTGGTTTGACTGCTGTTTCATTCAATAACATAATAAAACATCCTCCTATATAAACATGTATTACTAAAACGGATGTTTTAGAATTCTGTATCAGTTCGTTAAAAATAACTAAACATCTGTTAAGATATAAAATATCGCTAATATTACACTTTAAAATTACACATGTATACATTAATTTTTAAGAATACTACATAGACTTTAATTGTATTGTTTATTGCAATTTTATTACTTTTTTTTGGAGTTCAATCTGAAGGTATCAATTGTATATTAATTCAAATGACAGGTATGGTACTAACATCACCGGCTTGTTCATTTCATGCTTACTAGCTGTGCAGACTATATTGCTATGTTATCATTATGCTGTACATAGCTCCTAATCATCACGCCATTATTTTGTGTCAGTTTGATGTATATATGTTGTTGACCTTCAATTCAATTTTGATTTAATGCCGGAAAAGTGTCTCCACTAATATGTATAATTGTTTAATATTAACTGTTGTAGAGTCTAAAATATTAGATGCAAATTGACACAAAAAATATTTCAACAATATATCGTTTTGTGTCGATATTGGTTAGCCCGTTTGTCCAGATCCGAAGTATCTAATTCACACTACGAATTGTCCTTAAAGTCCTATACAGCTAAGTCGCAGTTAGAATATAAATAATTAGAATATCGTGAGCAGTAGTAGTAGTAGAGTTTGTGAATTGGATACTAGTCCTTTATGGATGAACGGCGCAAACCCGTTACCCCTTGGATTGAGTCGTGTGCACGCGGCCAGGTATTGGACGAGCTGATGGACGGCGATATCATCGTGTTCGAGCGTGCTGATCACCGGCACGACGACCTGGAACTGCCCACGTGCCAGGACTACTTCAAGTACATATTCCACAAGGTGGAAGTGCAGTTTGTGGACAAGACCGTGCCTAATGATCCCGGGTGAGTTTCTTATACCTGTGTATATATATTTATGTAGATTTTCGTATCTCTTTATATAATGAGTAATAGATGGGATTTCAAATACAATATACCTATATACTATGCAGATTGCATTTTATGTTAGACACAATGTTAACGCAACAATTTATTTTTACTGGATTTTTGTATGTGTTTCGAAACATTCAGATTAATATTCAGATTTATATTAGACTATCAAATATACTGTAAATACTATAAAAAAAAATATGTTAGTTGTCAAAAGTAAAAAGTCTATTTGAATACTCATAGAATCAAACTGAACCATTTTCACCAAGAAACAAAGTGGAAACCTAGAAATTTCCATTTTGTATCAAATGAAAATTTTCAACCTTAACTTCACTACTATAGTTGTAACATCAAAATAATTAAAATTATTTTGCATTTACCAATATAGTAGTGATTTTACCAGTATAGTAGTGAATACTACAAGATAAATATATTTTACTGTACAAGCATGACTCATCTTTAATCTTATCATCAATTAGGTTCACGATGGAGCTGTCAATGCAAATGCGGTATGATCAGATGGCGCGGGCGGTCGGACAGCGGCTCAATGTAGATCCGTACTTAATACAATTCTTCAAATGTCAAAAGTAAGTATTTGAATTTCTATTGAAGAGATAATGAGCTTTACTGTGCAAACAAAGATTAAAGTCTTAGACATTGTATTAAGAAAGATAACGAATAAACTTGGTATAAAAAAGATAACTAAATGTAAACACAGAATTTTAGACGGCCGTTGTGTATAGCAATAGTTTAAGCCTTATTTACATTTAGAAACCATTTTGTAAATTTCAACATTGACTAAAGAAGCGAGTAATTAGTATGAAAATTGCCTATAGTATTACTAGTTCAGACTTCGCGCAATGTAAACACCGTTTTATCGTGCAGGATAATTAAAATATGACGTTATAAGAACCAATATTTAGTTACCAAGTCAGAACCAATAGTTATGAGAACCAACGGCGAGTTGTAAAGAATATTATATTTCATCCAAACTGAACCATGGAAGTTATAAAGAATCCCCTGAAACTCTATACCGCTTTATTTTTCGTATATACCAGAGACAACAATATTGTCATAAATATTTATAATCTATTTTTTAATCTTATAGATTGAATTGACAGGTATAAAATAAAATTTTGTTGTACAATACTGTATTGAACAAGACAACAATATATTGACAGCCTCGATGGTCAATGGTTTAGCACAATGCTTTACTTCCGGTGGTCGTGGGTCTGATTCCTCGTATGGTGCAAACGTTTGTATTCATGCTTGTTTTTATCGGTCTGGTTTTCTATGTATATTATGTATGTATATAGAAAAAAACTCAGTATTTATATCAGTTGTCTAGTACCCATAACACAAGATCTAGCTTAGTTTAGGAATATATAGAACTATGTATAGAAATTTTGACATTAGTAAACTATAATATAAAGCAACATCTTTTTTCATTCAAGAGCTAAATATTTTAAATAGATGTATGTTTTATGAAATATGATAGCATACCGAAGGACATTATTATTTTTATAAAAGGTGCAGTTTTTCTTAGTTTAATAAATATATGTAAATTTAAAAATAATATTTTCTTAAAACAACCTTATACTGATTAATACCTTTACTTTATAAATTTCGGAGTAACCTATAAAAATCGGTTATTAATATTAATTTCCGATAGTGCCCAACACTATTTAAGATTCGCATAAAGCTGGCAACATGTAAAATAATATTAAGAATATTGGTTATTGTTTTAAATTAGATTACAAAATTTGGTCAATGTTAAAATTTATGATTTCAGCTCACTCATACGACACTATATTAATGTTTATTTTTAATTGATCTGTTGGCCAGCATTTTACTGTCCTAATAATGTTCCTGATTTATATTTATGTTTAAGGTCTGATTCACATGATTTGGGGTACAATCAATTTATTATTTTTGTTTGTTTTTTTGTTATAGTTACAAGGATACACCTGGAGTACCATTGAGATATTCCTATGATGGAATACTCAAGGATTTACTTGTTTACTGTAAACCAAAGTGCCCTAAAAAATTATTCTATCAGATATTATCTATTAAAGTTAATGAATTGGACAACAAGAAACAGTTTAAATGTTTATGGGTGAGTATTGTTAGATACTATTACATACTTCGATGTCAAATGTATTTATCTGTAATCAAATTCAAATACATTAGTTATAGAGTCTATTATTATATATTTTATATTCCAGTACAAAGTATGCCTTTACTTTTTTTTATAGGTCGGTCCAAATTACAAAGAAGATAAAGAATTAATTTTATACCCAAATAAAGGTGGTAAAGTGGCAGATATTTTAGAAGAGGCAGCAAAAGTAGTTGAATTGTCACCTGAAGGATCCGGCAGGTGAGTTTGTATTCATTTCACTGATTATGTATTTTCTTAACAATGTAAATGTTATAGTGATGAGCTGACAGTTATATAGTCACACATTTTTGGTATCAACAATCTAGATTATATTCTATTCTTTGTTTTTTCATTGGGTGATAATGGAGGATGATAGACCTGATGAGCATGAACTTAGCTTAGCTCATGGTTAATTCATCAGGAATACGACGATTTCCAGTTAGAATCTTGTGGAGGTCAACCTGATTTTTACATTGCTAGTAATGGGTCACAAGTCCCATTACTTACAATCTCCTCCACCCCAAGGATAGTATGTTTAACAAACTTCAAATCTGTACACAATAAAGTCTAACTAAAACAGTCAACTGGTATGGTATAGAAATAAATAAAAAAAATCACCCACAATTGAAAATTAAAGAAATACTCTTTATGTATTCTGGTCAGTTTTTAGTAAATAAAACACTATTCAGAAAGAAGCTCTAAATTATGTTTTTCTGATATAATTTCAGATTAAGAATTGTCGAGGTGGCGTGTCATAAAGTATTACCCGGACCTGACCTAGAGCTCACGTTGGACCAAGTGACTATATCGCCACCAAGATTGTACAGAATAGAGGAGATACCCAGAGATGAAATGCACCTGCAGGTAATATTATTTTCAAATTCAACTTACTGTGTTTTGGTTTAAAAATAAATTATATGAAAAATCATAGCACCTTTGTCTTGTAATATAAATGAGATCTGTATAAAATGTTACATTACTTTTTATAGAGATTCCTTAATCTTCATTATGTTTATTAGGGTCATATGGGTCATAAACCTGTTGCAATTCTGGATTTTCTAATTAATACTACAGATGTTAGTTTCATTAAATGGCGAAAACTTTTTGGATGTTTGGGCGAAACATATTTTTGACTAGCTGCCCGCGGTTTCCCCTCGTGAAATTTATAGCCTATGAGTGTTATTCTTGATGTATAAGCTTATTGTAAAATTGCATTAAAATCCATTCCGTAGTTTTTGTGAGAGTAACTAACATCTAGCCATTTATTATAAAGGCAGAAGTTTGTGAGTGTGGATGGAATATTCAAAAACTTTTGCTTTCATAATATTAGTACGATAACTTGAATATTTATAAGCATACAAATACGTGTATTTATCTATTCATTAGGATGATGAGACGTTGGTCCCGTGTGCACATTTCCACAAGCAGGTGTACTCCACTTTTGGTATCCCGTTTTATGCACGCGTCAAACACAACGAGCCCTTCCAAGCGCTCAAGGATCGCTTGCAAAAGAAACTCGATATACCAGATAAGGAGTGGGAAAAGGTACTGAAAATAGTTTAATATAATATTAATAATTACATGTCTATCCTCATTTCATTTAAGTTTCATAGTGATTCATGAAACTAGTTTTGTAATATAAATAAGTGAAATCAAATCAAAACAAATTTATTTTGCTATAAATATAGGTAATTTATATAGGTTATGATTCTGAAATATAATATTCCCTTATGTTATGTTTAATTGGGCATGTATATAGATATATATTTAAAAATGAATTCGTTAACAAAAAACTTTTAGCGTAATTCAACGCATTAACGGTAAAGTTGGAAAGTATATGTATATAAACTTTACAGGTTTATATAAGTTGATATGTTTGTTTAGCCACATTTTTATATGTTTACGATGAAAGGACTGATTTGTTATGTAAATTTTGTTTCAGTACAATTTTGCTATAGTGTCAAATGGCAGACCTAATTACATAAGTGAAGGAGTGACAATAAATATTTATGACTTCAGGCCAAGTAGTAATGCAAGTGAGTATTATATTGAAAATTTTTTTAAACTGAAATCTTATAGAAATCAATTTTTTATTAACAACTATTGGAGTGTTTTCTTACTCTCTTTCTAATAAAGTAAGAAGCTTGAGAGAAAGGAATGAAGTTATTTAATGGCTGAAATACACTTAATATTTCCCTAAATATAATAATCAACGACTGTACACAAAGCTAAAAACGTTATAGTTTATAAAAGCTAAAAACGTTATAGGAGAGTCTATTTATAGGGCTCTTCAATATATCAATCTTGCTAATTTTACTTAATTTCTTAATAGTGCTGACTCTTAACTTTGAGTATGACGCACAATATAATAGATTGTTTATTACACAAATAAGAGAACTGAGAAATTATTGACAATGGTTAATGCTATTCGTACCGATTCGATTCTTAAAAGAATACGTGCTAAAATTTAATAAAGATCTGCCCCTCCCAGACGCGACGGGCCGGCCCTGGCTCGGCCTTGAGCACATCAACAAAACGCCGAAGCGGTCCCGCGTCAACTACTTAGAGAAGGCGATCAAGATCTACAACTGAGCCATATTGTGCGCGCCTTGGTTCGCTTGACGTCACACCGGCCGTGCTGACGGGCGATTCACAC
Organism: Achroia grisella; assembly: GCF_030625045.1. Taxonomy (NCBI): domain Eukaryota; kingdom Metazoa; phylum Arthropoda; class Insecta; order Lepidoptera; family Pyralidae; genus Achroia; species Achroia grisella. The sequence goes on along the minus strand of NW_026712655.1, from coordinate 1,564,163 downwards.
AGACACACACAGACGCGCCGCGTTCCTCCTTGCGGTAGTAACTGCTACGGACATCCCTATACCATTACCAATCTAAATCTTCCCATGAAATTTACCGAGAACGGCAATTGATATTGACTTCACATATCTAAACAAGATCAACATAATTTAAGATTAGAAACGTCAAAAACCTTCAGCTATGAGGTCGATTTGTATATTTTCCTATGTAAACTTGTTTATGCGCAGGTCATACGATAAAATAACAATATTCAAATTAATTGAAGACACTGGTAAATAATATTGTACTATAAGATACATTCGTCATAGTATTTATCGGTGGAGGCTTTTAAAAATAATTAAATGTTGTCGTTCACGGTAATATGTTTTGTTTTAATTAAATATTTCATTTCAACTTTCTATTATATTCGTCACGTGCTGTTTTACTATTGCATGGATACGCAAAATAGCCTTACACATATTTATAATAATAATGTACATCGCAAACACCAATGTTTGACTTCCTTACCAAGCTGTTTGAAATATAGTGAACCGAACATATTACGGACCCGTGTTACGTCAAATTATCTCTTGTAGTTCAGAATAATATCTGCTGCTCCTATTATGCAGTATCCCCTATGAACTGTAAAGAGAATATTTGATAAAATCGTTACAGCTAGATGAATAGAATTTAGAAAGTTATAGTTAAAAAAATACCATTTGTCTATGCATAAGAACATAACAGGGCTGTGTATGTGCGAATCATTATCTTCTGATGGCCAAATTTTACTAACAACATTATAGTGAATAGTGTCTTATTCATAAAAATTCTTTGTTTAAAAGCTCAAACGTCAATATTTTAAATCACGCATTATTCATAACGAATAAAACATCTGTAACCAAATGTTTCATGCAGTTATGTTGAAATTTTTATTTGGTTTAACTTAGGCTGCAAATTAACTATAAAATATTTTAATAGAGTAATACTATTTATTATATTTGGACTTCCTATAGATCAGTGTTTCCCAACCTTTTTTGTCACATTTCATGATGACATGTCTCATTTTAGCATTTCTAAAATACCCTATTTAACGTACATATTTTTTACTATTAACAAATTAAATTGTTCACCTAACAAATTTAAATGATATACATATGTATTAGCACTCGCTAGGAAATTGTTAATGCAACACAGTAAGTAAATTTTCAATGCATAATGAAAACCAGAAATTGAAATTGCAAATCATTTTAAAAAAGATATTTCTATATTGATTTAATATTTTAATTTAGTGATAAAATAATTATTTAAGACTAGTTAAATTTGGCACTGAAATATTGCATTGCATTTAATGGCCTGAAGTGAAAGGTTAAACACATGACAAGTCCACTTCATATTAGGGTCTGGGCTCCACGTTGGGTAACACTGCTATAGATTAGTTTTAATTTGTCACTTTGAGTAATTTAATTTCTTGCTGAAAGCAGTACACAGCCCATATTATATCCAACCATATACCATTAACCATATATATGATTCTGTACAACCTGTTTAATCAATATTAGTGTCAGCTTTTAAATTTCAATTATTTGAAATTTGAATATAAAGTTTTTGAGTTAGGAGCCTTTTTGACTTAGTACACTTAAAAATAATATATTTTTCGTAAAGGCTATTTTACGATTAGCAACTATCAGGTTTATTATGTGAATTGGGTTCTTTTTATAAGCTGTAATATGTTTATGAAAGCTGTTTATTGAATTGACGATTTATTATAAAGAGCTTCAAACGGGTTATAATTTTTATGAATAAGATTTAATATTTATTGTATAGATAGTTTATTGTTTTAACAATGAGAACAGTCTTTGTCGGTTACGTTTTTACTACGTTTATTTTATAGCCTTATAGCGTTTGCAGTGTTGAAATCGTTTAGTTAATTTATTGATCAAATTGCTGTATGTCAATATATATATATATATATATTTTAAATTTAAAACTGCTTGGTTGGGAATACGTTGGGAAGATCGTCACTAACAATGTTTTCTCGATACAATCGAAGAGGTTTTTGGTGATTCGACAAAATTGGACAATTGGACATCGTTACCGGTACAGGAGTAGTCTGCGCAGACGAGGCAGCATTAGAAACTCGTTTTTTCCCGTCAAAATAGAACACGCATATAACTTATTTTTTAATATAATAGGAAACTAGTTCTGTCATTTCTAATAGTATGTATTCTTTTCCGCCATATGTCTAGAATTTTTAGACCCTTTTTATAGCAACTGCCGACTACTTATATAACACAGTTCTCTAAAAATACTTTTAAAGAAACAAATTGACAGTTTTAGGATTATGTATGAGCCACTTTACAGCTACGGACACTGTCTAATGGTATATAAATAATTCAATATCTATGTCAATGTGTTTTTAACGAGAATTAGTAACAACGGAGTATGCATATAATTACGCCTCAGGTCATCAGTTTCTTGGTTTTATTGTCTAAACGTGACGTAAAACCAGTTTAGTAAAACCTATGCTAGCGCGGCTATGGAGATTTTGATATAATTAATTATTCTGCACTGTACTTTAATTAAATTAAATTAATTTCAACAATGTACTTAATCAGTTTTGTCACAAATAAATAGGCTAATTAATATGTACTAGTACGTGGGAGCACGTCTTTGAACCAACAAATGATCGCGGACAAAAAGGTCGTCGTCTACGCAGACTCCTGTCGAGTATTATGAGTTTGTAATATATATAATTGTACATGTGTTTTAAGATATATATAAATATAGACGTCAAATGTGCCTGTGTGAACGCTTGCCGGTCGATTTATACAGCTATACTTGACCTGTGCAGTGAAAGTGTCCTCAATAAAGAAGTTATAAGTACTTTATTATCAAATTTGTTAACCATTATGGTTATAATCAGATATTTTTTATAATCAGATGGATAGTCAATTCTCTAATTGGCTCGCCGCAGTTCACTGTTTGTTTTGGGCTGTATAACAAATGCCAAGGGGCGTAATATTTGTTGTAGTACTCAATTATATTACATGGCTACTAACCAATAACAATATTTTCAATAACATGTAAAGAATGTTGTAGTATTCTCATTCGGCTTGTCGGGAGAGTGAGACCGATAGAAAGAAAATGATTAGAATTGTTTTGTAAATATAAAATGAAACGTGAGATTAATTTTTCTTATATTGTATTGCCTAAATTTAAAATTTGAAGATGTTCGCTAAATACATCTTTTCTTTTTTTATATTCAATTTGTGGTAGCTTTTTGGGAATTGCACTTTATGTAATATTTTTGCTACTAATAACTTTTATATTGATGTTTCAATTAGGTAGGTATACGCCTCGCGTTAAGGTTACAAGAAATAATATATAAAGACTAATCTTAAATCTCTCAAAGATTGGTTTATAATCTGTAAACATCATGTCACTTCTTAATTTTTATATTTAATGTAATCTTTTTAAACCAATATTTTTCGAGCAAGTTCAAATATAACGTCTCATACGTTTGTAAAAATAAAAGTCAATTGAGAAGATTAATTATCGTCAGAGTTTCTAATACGGTTCGCTAAGTAATATGTCTAAACGAAATTATGTTTTTAGATTTGTTTTGAATTTCTATAGTATTGTGATAATAATAGGCTTGTATATAGCTGTTGCACACATCGTAATATAAAACAAAAATTGTAGTATTGTGCCGGGTTTGCGCTGATGCCGCCAATGTTGAATTAGTAGGAATATTTTCTTAAGTTTAAATCGTTCATCGGTGTTTTACCGTTCAGTGCTCACAGTTATCTATTTGAGCTTAAGAGAGAATTCCAGGCGGCTCTAAATTTTACTGACAAGAGTCGAAATGCAGAGTTTTTATAGAATGTATAAATGCGTTTTGAATATTGTCGAATTACCAAAAACAGTGTACATTTGTGGTCGGCTGGCTAGCATCGGTGTAAGGGTCACGCAACGCCGGCAGCGATGTCCTCGCGTTGACTCACGTTAACTTGTAACTGCACATAGGTGACAACTTTATAGATACTAGCGCTATATTGTTAATTCTGGCTGAAAGCCTAATGGACATCCAAAACATGTATATGTAATTATTTAATTTTTTTACTTGAGCTACCGACAAGATGTTACGTTATTAATAAAAATGATTATGTCGAAATTATGTATATATATGATATAATAAATTAAGAAAAAATACAATAAGTTTTCGTAACGATGCCTTAGACGTTTCATGATATTTTGTTTCTTAACTTATAAATTAATTAATAATTTGAATCGAAACCCATTTAGTTTGTTTTACATTATAATAGTAACTTATTCTCATTGTGCGACAGAGTCTTTCTATGTCACTCGTGTAGCTTGATTTTGAAATGATTCAAGAATATATTTTTATCATAACAATGTGTGTTGGTTGCGCTATTTTCATTAACATGGTTTTGAGGTATTGCGACAAACTTAGAAACATAGTGGCTTAGAATACATATGCCAATAAATTATAAAGGCAAATGGGATTATAGTCTAATATTTAATTTAAAAGTTCTACAAGTATCAATACACCTGTAAAGGAACCTGTACACGGCTTGTACAAACGATTGGGACGAGTTCCAATGTTTGTTATGTTGGATTTGAATGTTTCACTGAATATAATCCTATATTTGTTTACACTGGTTTGTTTTGGACGAAAGTACTAATACACATATCCTTATATATAGCGAGAAACAAGGGAAGTATGCGACATCTTTTATACTCTTCGATTTATTTAGATTTGTTTATTGTCACTTAGAATCCTTATGTTAGTAATACAATCCTATTCTCTTGTTCATAACATAAACAAGGAGACAATACCATTTACTGTAACTGTTTTATTCAAAGCTTCAAATAAGCATCAAAATACTGTTGATTGGGTGTCTAAATTCTGAAGCTTAGATCCAGTAATGGTAATTCTTATTTTAATTACCTATCGATGTCTTTGAGTAATAAATACATTCTTATTTATTACTCAAAGGCGCATTTATTTGTGTATGGATCCTTATTCTTAGAACTAGATATTTCGTTTTATGTATCCGAATGGCATTGTCAGGCATTTCAGGATGTACCTTGAAATGCCTGACAATGGCAACCGCTGTCATATACATGAATAGCATAGTGAACAGCACGTCAAGATGTGACACCCATGGACTCCTCATGCATTACAATTCCGGCAGAACTAAAATTCCACGGGAACAGACTTCGAAGAAAACTACTTGCAGACTTAAGTAGACAGAGATCGTCTGTATAATCTACGCGTTTTGTACAAACTACAGTGGTAGGTACTTTTATCCAAATTTATGTAGACAATATCGCGGCTTAAAGCTAGTGTTCTGTAACAGAAAGTCTAAAGTTCTATTTCCCATTTCCGTCATCTCTGAACTTTTGATATTATGTCAATACAAAATGCATTGAATATGTTATTACCGGACCTGTCTGCTCGATATTTCCTCTCCGCCAAAATACGATGTAATCTCTGCGGTAATATAATATTTTGGATGACGGTCTGTTGTGTATACCAAGTTTCTCTATGACTAATTATATATATTGTAAGTAAAGTCGCTAATAGAAAAGTACAAAATGTCTCGTTAAATGTTGTGCTTCTTATTAAAATGCCCACAATAATCAGCATTATTTTGAGTGGACACAAAATACTATTAGAATAATCATATTTTTCTTATCATACTAACTTGTCAATTCCATAACGCCATATCTGTTTAACACACTATGTGCGATTTTGTTATGTGTACAGGGCATGAGATGACGTTTATCTTTATGAACATTGAAGAAATAAAAATAGTATAATGTTTATTCCAATAAACTCGATACAAGCACGTTTGAAATGTGAATAGTTATATTTTTTTTTATTCTACCGCTCATTCGGAGGCCCATAGACGCAAGGTTACTACGTTATGTACTATGTATAATAATTTATAATTTTTGCTTGGATTATATTAGATTGAACCACAGCTTTTTTTTATTAATATGTGTGGATTTAGATCCAGTCTAAAGAAGAATTGCTATGTAGGTATAGAATTAGATTGCAGTATATTTCTATTTATTTATTCACATCTATGAATTTTAAAGTATCTTCTTTTAGTATGTATTGCGGAGTCCTGAAATTATTGGCAACCTATTTATATATTCATAACTTTATGACTGTGATAAAATTTGACGTATATTTTGCATTGCGTAGAATTACGCCTACGTAGCTACGAGTACATCTCTACCCAAATATCTGCACAAACCAGCCCGAGTGTGTTGCCGTGGGAACAATACCGTAATATCATTTAAATCCTCTCTGTCCTACAAATCTTTGTGAAGCTTTCGAAATGATTGAATTTTTACGCAGCCTAAAGGATTTTCGTTCAAATTTCGTATTTCTATTTATGTAAACCATTTTTTGTTCATATTGATATATATACAATATACATATATATTAATATTTTTCAATTGTGTTCCTTGATGTCACCCACAATACATAAATGTGTAGGTACATACCTATGTTTGCATGCTATGTATTACGCTGCTATGTTCTATTGACTATCTTTATTTTTTTAATTATCCGATAAAGCCTTTCAGTGGTTTTTTTATGTTCATAATCTCGAGTGCATCTGCTTGATGCACTTTACTCAGTCCGATCCAGTGATTGTCACGGAGTGACTGCGGAGTGATAGTGAATAGAATATGCGAATGGATGCGGAGTGATACTTTATACTCTTTAATTATATACTAGCAACGTATTAATTTAATATTTTTGTGTGCATTGAAATAACTGCCATAGTTATCGATTTATTCCGTTAAATTTAGATTAAGTTTTAAAATAACAACAAAAATGGGTTGTATTTATATCTGTATTCATGTTAGACTACAAAGTAGACTTGCTGATTAATTATCACTCTGAATTAACCAAGATGGTATCCAGAGACCTCTGTTAGGAGGTCGACTTAACTTGATTGTTAGCAAAAGGGTCAATAGCGTGCATCAGTCACAGGTTCATCTCTCCTTATTCGCCTGGGTCAGATGATAGTTCGTTCCAACTCGTTTACGCTAATTGTGCTGCGCTACACTATTTATGAATCATATATAATCCGGCACACTTTAGTATATAGTAGGCGGGATGGGAACTAGTAAAGTATCTACGAAAATCGGGCAATATTATACAGTAGGCAAACGACAAATAATAATAATAATAGGAAATACTTGTAAATAAATGTGGAGATAGAAACAACAACCTTTCCAAAAATCCCTCCCAATCTTTGGATTAAATAACTAAGTAGCATGAAAAGTCGATAGGTTTTGTTGCGTTGTTGCAATGACAATTAATTATTAACGTCGCCGGCGGAATCTGTCGTAATCTCATCTCCTTCCACCGACTGGTGGCTGCGAGACGAAATGAAAAAACTACAGCAATTAATCCCGCAGCTTGGAATTGTACATTTTAAAAAGCTTTGTGAAGAGCTATCTGGAAATTACATTTTTCTTAATGATTTGCCGAGAGGCAGATAAGTAATCTTACTTTTTAATACGAGTAGCAGTTGGATGCATATTTTTACAAAAAAAGGAGATTAGGTAATAATAACTATTAGGTATAGGTATTTAGTTTTCTTTGTACCTAATATTAGTTTAGAAAAAATTGCAAACAATAATCTACATACTTATGGCATGACTTCGTGATGCTGTTTATTATTAACAGTGTTATATGATAATAAAGAATATAGACATCAGAGAATTTGTACCGACAAAATTTTGTCTTATAGACTGCTATTAAAATGGTAATAAAGTACTAAAGCAGTTTATCAGTGTCGAGCTGGACACGCTGCGAGAATGCCACCCACTGCGGCGGCATACAGAATGGTGCGTCGTTAGCGATAATCCGATTCGGGCACCGGAGCATTCGGTAGGCGCCTACCCCGAGTTTCGACATTCAACCAGCCATCCCCGCCCCGTTCGCACAGCTCAGCAATGCGGGATCAGGAATTTGTATGCAAATTGAAAATGCCATTAGATCAGCAAACATCTGCTTCAAAATCCAACGATGCATTGTGCTAGTAAACGGGAAATTATCGCGTTTTGCTCAGCTAAGAGAGTCGAGTGCACTAGTATGCAGAGCATAGGTACATACAAGGAATTCCTTGTAATTGGCTAACCATGTATCTAGGCGTAAACGTAGAATACTACGTTTACGCCTAGGTACATGATTAGCCCAATTCAAAGGAAGAGTGGTTGAGTATTCCGAAATAAAATATTTTGCGGTATCTCTGAAGTTCAAAATAATTTACCAAGTCTTACTTTTACATAATAATATACATATATATATATATATATATATATATATATATATAAATATCCCCTTGGGCACTTTGTGGCTCAGACGTGCCGTATAGGTAGTTTTTTGTTGATCCTTTTTCACTTGTTGATCCGGAGGCCTTTTGTTGATCTAATGCCAGATGACCATATATAAATGTTAATATAAATGTTAATATATTAAGCGATTTATACACGATTTTATACAAATCCACCTTTTTGGCATACGAGCAGTTCTTGATCCAATTCAAACGGGCCAATCAGGGTGCAGCATTTGCCAAGGGCTTCCTCATTGGCACGTTTGGGCTATACATTATGGCTACAGTAACTTATATATAGTATTTCAAAAATAATAGTCTACCTAATCTAAATATTTATAGAAATCAGTCTGGAGTAACGTGACTCCAGATCAAATTACTTGTTATTTTTTGGACGGAATTTTCCTTTTGTAACAACGTTACTGAGCGAATGAAGAAAGACGTAACGGCGGATCCAGGGGGGAGCGTCATGGAGGTCTTGGGAGTCATGGGGGGTCATGACTCTCCCCCCCTTAGCCCAGGACTTAGGTAGACCACTAATTGAACTAAAAAATAATGAAACAGCTAAATTTTTTGCACGATCGGAGTGTTGGTGCAGTAGTATTAATTATAATTAAACATTGTTACTTAAAACATAACAGTTAAAGTACTATAACACTAAAAGCAAAATAGGTATTTTCAAAATACTTTTTCAAAATAAATTACCCTTTGAGTTTTTGTTCAAACCTCAGATATTATATTTATTTTAGGTATATCAATCAATACATAGTATAGCATAGTACAGTCTGTCTGTCTGTCTGTTTGTTGCGGCTAATCTCTGAAATAGCTGGACCGATTTTGACGGGACTTTTTTTGGCAAGTAGCTGATGTAATAAGGAGTAACTTACGCTACTGTTATTTTAGAAAAATAAAATAAAATTTCACGCGGACGAAGTCGCTGGGGCCAGCTAGTCTATAGATATACCGAGATTTAATGTTTAAGTTGCTATTATGTTATTGACAAAATTTTACTGTAATGTTACTATTACGTTATCCTACACAATTTGTATTATTTTTATGAATAAATAAATAATAATCTATACATCTATACATTTAATAAAAATTGGAGTGTCTGTTTGTAATATTGAAAAAACCGTTTTTTACTACATGCATATGAATATATATAAGGTACATATACCAAAATAACTATTTTTATAATTTTAGTCTGTCTGTCTGTCTGTCTGTTTGTTCCGGCTAATCTCTGAAATGGCTGGACCGATTTTGACGGTACTTTTTTTTGTTAGCTGATTTATAAGGAGTAACTTAGGTTACTTTTATTTTAGAAAAATAAAGTTAAATTCCACGCGGACGAAGTCGCGGGAACACCTTGTTTTTAATAAAAACATCTTTTTTGTGGTACTTGAGAATGTTGAAGCCTGTTGTTTGTAATATTGAAATAACCATTTTTTACTACTTGCATATGAATATAAATACGGTACATACACCAAAATAACATATTTTACAATTTTTGTCTGTCTATTTGTTCCGGCTAATCTCTGAAATGGCTGCACCGATTTTGACGGGACTTTTTTTTGGCAGGTAGCTGATGCTACTTTTATTTTAGAAAAATAAAGTTAAAAACCACGTGGACGAAGTCGCGGGAACAGCTAGTGTATAATATATTAGAGATACCTACGTGTTTTTTTATTGATGACTAGTGTACAAGAGATTTCGTCCGTGTTGAAGTAAAGAGAAAAATAAAATGGAATTCCACGCGGACGAAGTCGCGTGTACAGCTAGTTGTCGGTAGTCTAGCGATTTAGCTAGCACACTGCTTTGATTCCTGCTTGGTGGTCGAGGGTTCGATTCCTCGCACGCTGCAAACATTTGTATTCATGAGTATGATTGTTTGTAACGGTCTGGGTGTTTTCTATGTATAGATAATATATATGTATTTACGAAAAAAAATCTTTGTATTTATATCAGTACCCATAACATAATCTTCAGCTAGCTTAACTTTGGTCTAGATGAAGCTGTGTGAATTGTCCTGAGATTACTATTATTACTATAATAAATCTTTTCAAATCAGCCGATGTTTATTTTTGCCATAATACGTGCTGTTACCATGTGATAATATTACGTACGTACTTATTAAACTATTAACTTATTATTAAATTATTAACTATTTATACTGTTTTAAATGTGATGCGTTCATTATTTATATTTCCTTTGAATTAAAGACAAATGTATATATATATATATATTTATATACACTTGCACACTTAGTTGATCCAGCCACGATCCGTAGATATTGCTGATCCACTGTCTCTCTCTTTCTATCACTATCTTTGTATTCTAATATGCGATGTTGCCGTTCCGGCCGAGACCATGTGTTGTTGCCAAATGTATTCGTCGATAGTAGTAGATACCTATACTCGATATATATTTTTTCAACAATTTCCTGCAATAGTGAATCCGAATCGGCAATTTTTTTTAAATGCACAAAGATTTTTTGGCTCTGAATATATTTAAAAATCATTTACTTGTGTGTTGATGAATTTATATACTAGTACATGAAGTACCTAATACTTGTTTTGATTTGAATATAATATTATGAATTTATTATACGTAATCTAAAGATTTTGACGAAATAAAAGTAATTAGTTATCTGTTAACCTTGACTTCATGCTGGCACCAGTATTATCAGATGATGAACATACTTTCGAAAACTTACAGCAGAAATATCGTGTTTGGACTCATTAGATAGGTCTCGATGAATAGAGTTTAAAAAACTTAAAATAAATGGTACATTAGAAATAATGTATAAAAACCCCTTACGTAAAATTCAACCACTTTAAACTTAATAATAATAATAATTAGGAAAAGAGAAAAATACATGCACTGAAAGTAATTGATGCCTTCCACACAATATTTTCAGTATTAAACAACTCTGTTTGTTCAGTAAAAGTGTAAATACACTGGTAACCTTTAATCATATTTTATATGCAAACATTACATATACAAACACTAAAGTTTTATTTCAGAATAGCCAGTAGTTTTCAAGAAATAAGTCTTTGAAATTGTACGTGTAACTTATATATATACCTACTAGTTTTTTCACCATAACAAACAACACCAATATGGCCTAGTTAGTAGTTTACCTGTGTAAATTAATAATAATAGTAATCTCAGGACAATTCATACAGCTTCATCTAGACCCAAGTTAAGCTAGCTGAAGATTATGTTATGGGTACTGATATAAATACAAAGATTTTTTCGTAAATACATATATATTATCTATACATAGAAAACACCCAGACCGTTACAAACAATTTAATAATAAGTTAATAGTTTAATAAGTACGTACGTAATATTATCACATGGTAACAGCACGTATTATGGCAAAAATAAACATCGGCTGATTTGAAAAGATTTATTATAGTAATAATAGTAATCTCAGGACAATTCACACAGCTTCATCTAGACCAAAGTTAAGCTAGCTGAAGATTACGTTATGGGTACTGATATAAATACAAAGATTTTTTTTCGTAAATACATATATATTATCTATACATAGAAAACACCCAGACCGTTACAAACAATCATACTCATGAATACAAATGTTTGCAGCGTGCGAGGAATCGAACCCTCGACCACCAAGCAGGAATCAAAGCAGTGTGCTAGCTAAATCGCTAGACTACCGACAACTAGCTGTACACCCGACTTCGTCCGCGTGGAATTTAACTTCTTATATTTTAGAAAAATAAAGTTAAATTCAACACGGACGAAATCCCGTGTACAGCTAGTCATCAATAAAAAAACACGTAGGTATCTCTAATATATTATACACTAGCTGTTCCCGCGACTTCGTCCACGTGGTTTTTAACTTTATTTTTCTAAAATAAAAGTAGCCTAAGTTACTCCTTATTACATCAGCTACCTGCCAAAAAAAGTCCCGTCAAAATCGGTCCAGCCATTTCAGAGATTAGCATTGAACAAACAGACAGACAGACAAAAATTGTAAAATATGTTATTTTGGTGTATGTACCGTATTTATATTCATATGCAAGTAGTAAAAAACGGTTATTTCAATATTACAAACAACAGGCTTCAACATTCTCAAGTACCACAAAAAAGATGTTTTTTTATCAAATAAACAGTTTTTATTAAAAACAAGCTGTCCCCGCGACTTCGACCGCGTGGAATTAACTTTATTTTTCTAAAATAAAAGTAGCCTAAGTTACTCCTTATAAATCAGCTACCTGCCAAAAAAAGTACCGTCAAAATCGGTCCAGCCATTTCAGAGATTAGCCGGAACAAACAGACCGACAGACAGACAGACAAAAATTATAAAAATTGTTATTTTGGTATATGTACCTTATATATATTCATATGCATGTAGTAAAAAACGGTTTTTTCTATATTACAAACAGACACTCCAATTTTTATTAAATGTATAGATGTATAGATTATTATTTATTTATTTATTTATTCATCCAAAATAATACAAATTGTGTAGGATAACGTAATAGTAACATTACAGTAAAATTTTGTCAACAACATAATAGCAACTTAAACATTAAATCTCGGTATATCTATAGACTAGTGGCCCCAGCGACTTCGTCCGCGTGAAATTTTATTTTATTTTTCTAAAATAACAGTAGCGTAAGTTACTCCTTATTACATCAGCTACTTGCCAAAAAAAGTTGTCAAAATCGGTCCAGCTATTTCAGAGATTAGCCGGAACAAACAGACAGACAGACAGACAAAACTTGTAAAATATGTTATTTTGGTGTATGTACCGTATTTATATTCATATGCAAGTAGTAAAAAACGGTTATTTCAATATTACAAACAGACACTCCAATTTTATTTACATGTATAGATGTATAGATTAAAAAAAAAGTAACAGTCATAAGGCTAGTCGTATGCCTAATATATATAATAATGTAATAAATTCATTTAAACAGAAATTGCGGGAACATTATTTAAATTTGTAACTTTTTTACTGTCCTTCTCCTTTTTTCACATCTTTCTGTTATATCCATATAGTTCTCTCTATATTTTCTGATTTTCTTACTTTCAATTTGAGACTGTACTTATAATTTGATTATCGGATCATTATGTATTTACTTATATATAATATTTATACTTTACGTTTATTATATATATTTATGTATGTATATTGTTATTTTTTTATAGAAATGTATATTTTGCTTATCTTTATTATCTTTATAAATCTTTTTTTGACATTTCTTATTTATATTAGTGCACCGCCAATAATCTTTCGCTGCACCACTCATGGTTGCCTGGTAAATAACGCGGCAAAATATTAAGTCCGCCACATGTACAAATTTTTTTGTGCATTAAAGTTAAAGAAATAAAAAAATACAATACTGTTTAATGAAAATGCGTGTTGTCTAGTGCTTTGAGATGTATCAAAATAAGGTCAACAAAAAAGTCCGTGATGGTATATGTCTATCTCTTAAGGATAACCAACAATAACCATTTTTTATCTTTTACATTTTATTTTTTTTATCGTATGTTTCCCTTAAAATCATGTAAACTATGTTATTATGTCATAATCTAAAGAAATAATAATATTTTATAGTGACATATCCACTATAAAATACCAAAAAGTATGTAATTCGTTACGCGCGAATCAGGTGTTATAAGGTCAAAGGTCGGTGCACCCTCGTATTTGATAAATAGTGCTTCTCTGGACGTCTTTAAGAGAAAATGGCAGTATGTACGTGTATATGTACAAGTCCTTAAGTGTTAAGTTTTTCAAATGTACATACAGTAAAGAATAAATATTTTTAAGTACAGTACTTACGTACATTAATATAATACCTACTTTTTACTTGTATCTATTGTTATCAAAATTAAATTATAAGTTCTTAACTTGACCACGACTATGTGACCCTCTCTTGGCCAAAACGAGTGAAAAAATGAACAGCATACGACGACGACGCAGTACCTATAGAGTGGAGCAACTGCTTATTCAGTTTTATTCAACTATTTAGTCCCTCCACCGTTACAATGAATGGAGGCGGATATTACAATGTACGTAGCATTGCGAATATAAAATATCTAGATTAGGTATAATAAATTCATAATTCATAGGCCGTTACGGTATCAGAGCCAAAGTCTTTTTCTTTGTTTATGTACTGTTAGATGCGACAGCGACTTTGTTTTTATATTACTATGTAATGATTGATATACCTAAAATAAATGAAATATCTGAGGTTTGGACAAAAATTCAAAAGGTACTTAATTTTTAAAAAGTATTTTGAAAATACCTATTTTGCATTTACAAAACAATACAAAATAGCAATACAAAACACAAAACTATTTTTGTTTTTAGAGTGACATTTCTATGAATTCACTGTCGATAGCGAGCGGTGCGATGAAAAAAAATAACCGTTTATAAAAATATAATAAATAACCCTGGACAATTAACACAGACTGATACTGAACTGATATAAATAGATATTTTTATTTTGTAAATACATATATAATATACATATAAAACACCCAGACCGATACAAACAATCATACTCATGAATACAAATGTTTGTGCCGTGCGAGGAATCGAACCCGCGACCATCGGATGTAAAGCGGTGTGACCACCGAGGCAGTCGAAATATATAAATAATCTTATGAATTTAATTTATTCTAATTTGTTTATGTGCGCGGGGTGCGGTGTACGGTGCTCCCCCTGCCTCCACCGTTGCTGGAGCTTGCATGTATGGAGCATTGCGAATATAAAATATGTAGATTAGTAAATTCATAATTGATAGACCGTTACGGTATCTATATATATTCGGATTAAAATAAGTATCGCAAAGGACCAGTATATAAAGTATCAACACAATTAACTGATTTTTGAAATATATATACAGAGCCAAAAAAGTCTTTGTGTATTCAAAAAATATCTAATTTGTTTGTGTGCGCGGGGTGCATAACAGGGGGGACCCTGCCTCCACCGTTGCTGGAGCTTGCATGTATGGAGCATTGCGAATATAAAATATCTACATTAGTAAATGAATAAATTAATAATTGATAGACCGTTACGGTATTTATATATATTCGGATGAAAGTAATTATCGAAGTAAGGACGATTATATAAATTGAACAACATAATTAATTGATTTTTGGAATATATTCAGAGCCAAAAAGTCTTTGTGTATACCAAAAATTTAGCCGTTCGGAGCCATTCAGTCACGAATTATTAGTAAAAAAGTGTCGAGTATATCGTACTATCGACGAATATATATGGCCGCATCGCAAAATAGAATGCGACGTTGCCATACCGCCTGAGATATACGCGATAGAGGTCAAGTTATTCAGTGCAAAAGGTGGAATCAGCAAGTGTGTAGGTTGTGGCGTGATCAACAAAGTGCCCAAAGAGGTGTTTATATATATATATATATATATATATATATATATATATATAAAGGATATTGTTTTTTATAATAGATAGATCGAATAGGTATATTTGCTTTATTTGCAATATACAGTAAGGAAAAGATATAAATTATATATTAATTTAAATTGGATAACTATATGGGTATATACTGGGTACTATATATCATTTAAGTGACATGAAATAGATATATACATAGTACACATATATAGTTTAGTTGTCCTTATGTGTATGTTAGTCCGTAAAGTATATATTATATGATCCATAAAGTTACTCGATATTAATAAATAAAACATAGTATATCCCTACTACTTACGTACTTATGTAAGACGAAAATGATTTCAAATATTGAGTAAGTTTACTTGTCGTTTGTAAATGTCAATGGACTTCTCATTTCTGATAGTCACAGGTATCTAACGAATTCTATAAAATGATAGCATTGTAATTACAATTTTTATGGGTATCAAGCTGTTTGCAAAGATTAGTTTAAAATAAGGTACAAAAACTTGGAGCAATGTGAATTGGTATTTGTGAACAATGCGTAAATCTGCGGGCAAATGGATTTTCTACACAATTTCAAGCCAGCTTATATCAGTTTATTTACGACTGCTATAATATTTTTATGACAATATAAATTTTGGCTACCTTTGTTTTTATAGCTGTTGTGGTCAATGAAATGGCGACAAATGTTTCCATGTTACGTACGTCACCTGCTCACTTTAAACGAAAATGTTTATATGTTATGGGTATTTGATTTTATTGGGGAGTTTAAATGTAAACAGCGACATGGATATAACATTGACTACAGCTACAATACGTGACTATACATCACCAAAACCATCGACAATAGTCCGGAGACTCAATGTGGAGTGGAAAGAGATGGAAAGTAAAGAGAAAAATAAAATGGATGTCTTACGAAATCTGTTTCTACTGCAGAATGTGGAATTACGAAGGAGTACGTAATCAATATTACTTATATTAACTTAATTCCTAAATAATCTGCAAATTTGTTTCAAATTGGGCAGGTCGTAATGATGTGTGGAACTGGGATTATTGGTGTCAACTGCAACCCAAAAAAGGCAATTGCCCCGGAGACATGCAGAAGTTTGTATTAATTTACATTTTCTGTAATAAGGAGAAAATTTGAAGTAGCTATTTATCCAGTTTCAGCGTTGCTGTAGAGAGTATTTAATAAGCCTGGGACGAATCCAGAGTGGCGGTAGCACACCTGTAGAGTTAGGACATATCTACATATTTTTTGATAATTTTGTAATACTAATTATTGTATAAAACCAATTTGTGATATATTTTTTATGACTATTATAAAATTTATTTTTGGTTTACATGAATTAAAAAATATAATTTAATTTAATTTATAGCGTTTACACTTACAACAACACAACTACAATTATTAATTTTGCAGTCGCAACCGAATTTTAGTAGGTATATGTTTTTTATGGAAATTCCATGTAATTAGTGTGGAGATAAAAATAGCGAGAGAAACTACATTCATATTAATCTAATAAACAAATAAACGACAAATCGAAAAATTTATTAAAACTTTGGTTGCATCGTCATAATCCACTATATCATTAACTAAAAACTAACTTCAACTTATAATTAATATGATTATTTTCAGGTATTACTATAATGCACAATTGGATCGATGTCTATTGTTTGATTATTCAGGGTGTGCAGGAAATAAGAATAATTTTAAATCGTTAATAGATTGTGAACGATATTGCAAAGGTAAATAATTATATTAGTGAGGAAAGATCCTATTTGTATTTTAACAAATAAAAATAACCTTGGGTAATTAACACAGCGCTATCAAGTCTCTTGGTAAGGAGAACTTGTGTTATGGGTACCAGACAACTGATATAAATACCGACTTAGTTTTTTTTTCTGTAAATACATACATAATATAGATACATGCTTAACAACTCCTATTCATGCCAACAAATGTTTGCATAGTGCAAGTATCCAACCCGCGATCATTGTAAGCAAAGCGGTGTGCTAAACCATGCGTGATCATATTTTTATCTTCAATAGGTATACAATGTTATCTTACAGCATATTTTTTCAGGAGCAAATTATTTCGATTTAAAGAATATTAAACCACCAACCTTTTGTTCGTTACAACCCGACTCAGGACTTTGTTTGGCTCTTATCACGAAGTAAGTACCTACTTATAGTTAACACATAATAAACATAATCAATACTTTGCATGAAAACTCAGCCGATTCACTGTGTGTAAGTTATCTAGCGTAACGGTTGTTACTGTAGTACCTACTACATTAATATGTGGGTTGTTTTAAAGTATAATTTGATTTAATTGTTATTTTGTATATTCAGGTATTACTACGATGTAAATGAAGGTCGTTGCAAAAGCTTCAAGTATGGAGGCTGCGGTGGTAATCAGAATAGATTTGATACGATGGCGGCCTGTCGTAGGCATTGTTTTGTATCTACTTCTTAAATATATAATAAATTATAATTAAAAATTCTCTTCAAAGATAACCTATTTTAATATAAATTACACTCAATGTAGGTATTATTTACCTAGACATGTTTAAAATAAGCACAGTAGGATTTATGCATAATATAACATTATATTTATGCAATATAATGTTCTAATGTTATATTATCGTTAGAAGTAATTTTAGATGACAATGGGATGGAATTCCTCTCTGAGCTAACGGTTTTGGTTGGCGTGGTACCAGTGAAGGATGATAAAATAGATGAGGTCAGGTTAATTAACCTATTGTGATAATTTGTCCAATAATATAACACGGTGGTTTCCAGGGGGAACCACGTGGAAGTCAAGGTGATATGGTTCTAGGTAAGGTATGATTAGTCCACATTATTAACAATTCCCTTCCAACACTCACCGTATTTAGGAATCTGTAAAGTTAGACTTGTAAAAAATTAAAAAGAACTTTATGTAAAAAAGGATTTGTAAGTAATATTTCGTCTATATATCAGTAGTTGAAAATTATATATGTTTATAAATAACATAACGATAAATCGTTGTGTTAAAAGTCTAACAAATAGGTAATTGTATAACGTGAATAACATTATTTAAAAATTATAAATCAAATTTAAAATCAACCAGACGCGTTTTATTCACGAATAATTTTTGTATTCACATTTTAAGTATTCCGTACCGGCAAGGTTCGTTAGAGAAAGATGGAAATTGACCAGATATTAAAATACAACGAATAGATAAAACATTGATCTTAAGATCAGGCTACAATATCTATGTTATGGAAAAAGTTGCCAATAAGCATAACAATAATTGATGAGTAGAAACATTTATCTATAATGTAAACGAAATTAACAATTTATAAATTTGAATAGGAGGTAACTAATTAGAGTATATAACGATTTATATACCTAATTAAATGTTGTTACTTCCTAAATAAAACAAAGCAATTATCGAAATTGGCAATTCTTCAAAGGGATACCTACAGTGAAACTCACTTACTCACTTGATAAATTAGTAGCTTCATTAATGGCTTAAGCCGTTTAAATAAAAACATAAGCTTCGACGGGAACGGCCAGCGGTAATCCGGTCCGACGAAGAAAAAGTCCTCTAATTAATAGTAGAGCTTCCGGATTAATTAGCGAATATCTGAGCACTCGGCTCAGTGCTGCTCGTGAAGTATGTCCTTCGTTACATTCACTTTGTAAATAAGCAAAAGACCTATTCGTATTTTAAATTTTAATTCCACGGTAATATAACGACATTTTAAAGGATCTTAGTGTTTGCGATCGTAAAGAGCCATTAGATATATTTTAAAATAAGAATTGATTTGAAAATGGAACATTCAATAAAGAACATCGATATAATTTTGTTTTATTTTTGTAAAATAAAATAAATTATTGTCGTATAATCCACAGCGTCACCAATAAAGACATCAAGTGCGCAAAACAATTTTTGCTTTTATTATTACAACCTGCAATATTTCTCCATCGCACAAAGAAAGAATACAATTGAGTGTCTACTTTATTTTTGACTAGCTGTTCCCGCGACTTCATTCGCGTGGAATTTAACTTAATTTTTCTAAATCTATATCTATATATATCTACTGTGTATATATAAAAACTGTTTAGAATAAAATAAAAGTAGCTTAAGTTACTCCTTATTACATCAGACTTGTCAAAAAAGTCTCGTCAAAATCGGTCCAGCCATTTCAGATATTAGCCGGAACAAACAGACAGACAAAAATTGTAAAAAATGTTATTTTGGTGTATGTACCGTATTTATATTCATATGCATGTAGTAAAAAGAAATAGAAATAATCTTTATTCAAATAAATTCATTACAATCACTTTTGAATAGTCATATTTTGATTCTACCACTTATTCGGAATGCAGATTCGTCACAAGAAGAATGAGCAAGAAACTTGTGTGTTGATCTTTCTAATAGATATTTTTTTTATATAAATAAAAAAGTAAAAACCGATTATTCCAATATTAAAAACAGACACTCCAATTTTATTTATATGTATAGATAATAATATTTTGGCTCCATATGGTAGTAAGGAATAATCCAATATGCGATCTTTTAGGTTTAACTTTGCATTTAAACTTATTAAATGTAAAATATTAAATATAATGTATGTATATATTTCTATTAGTTGCCTAGAAGCCATAACACAGCTTTGCTTAGCTTGGGACTACATGGCGTTGTGTGAGTTGTACTGTGATATTTTTATTATTATATATATCTAGTGTGTACCTATATATAAAAACGTAAAGTAGATTATATTAAAGTTTTTTGTTGTCAATTATGAGTACCTAAATAAGTAAATATAAAAGTAGGTAATTGTCTTGCGTAGACGGAAGGCGTGGTGGCAGCCCGTTGATTGATGTCTAGCGGAGATGTTTAATTACCGAGAATAAAGTCAATCGTGAAATATATTACTTCTTGTCCTTTGATGGAAACGAAAATTCCGTTATTCACGGCGCCAATTTATCTATCTCGTCCATTTATTTGATTGGGGGAAAGAAATCCGATTCAGTATATTGTTTCTTAGATTGTAGGTAACTATATATAGTACCTAATTCGGAATTATACCTGGGTATATATGAGGAAAGAATTGTTTCCTACATCTTATTATGTATAAACTAACATTTTTAGTTAGTATAGTTTCATTTTATAAAAAAAAAATCTTATCATACATAATAATAAGTAATAAAATAAGGCATAAGTACATTAGCAGTAGGTTGGTTTCAAAGAAGCAGAAGGCGTGAGGGCTCATACATTACATGATATCTTCGCCTTCAAATGATAAACAAGATGCTTAAAACAGATGAGAGAGATGAGAACAAAAAAACATTGCGGTATCCACGTAGACGATTTTTACGGGGCAGATGGAGCACATTAAAAGGATAATTAGGATTATAACTGAAATTATCTATATTTTTTTATTTATGTATATTAAACATAAGGTCAGGAAAGTTAGCCCATAGTGGTAAATTTATCACGATAGTTCCAGGGGTAACCACGTCCGGAGGAACATTGCTAGCAATGGGGCCATCAGTACACGATACTCACAATCCCCTTCCTCCCAATATTCATATTATCTACTCTCGTGATACCACCACTCATGCGTTGCCATTCCGGACTTTGATGCCATGTGTTATCCTGTAATTTAGCTGCCTTATCTCAACTGAAACACTACTTACAAAGCAAACAACTTGTCGGCTGAAATAGGTAAGTAAGATGTGATGTGTAAGTGAGATACCAGATCAGGCCTGGCCATGCAGACAACTTTTTAAGACTATCTTGATAAAATCAAACAGTTTGATAAGTAGTGATTTCATTTTATTTCTTATTTTCCATTACCGGAATGTACCTAACATTCCGATAATGGAAAATAAGAGCCCAGTTGTCTATGTGTAAACACGAGAGTGGAGTTTATGACTAAGTCGTAAAAGTTCGTACTCGTTCACACTGTAAAAAACTCCAATTAAACTGTGTGCGTGTGATTGCGAGACAAAATCACGAAATGCGAAACAAAATCATGTTTTTATATTGGCAGTAGAGGACTAAAGAAACCAAAATAAAGTGCTTTTAAAGCAAGTATACCATAGCATATATTTGATAGCAAGTATATCAAAGAAAGCATATTTAGTTTCTGTGAGAGAAATAGAGATTCAATATTGCAATCTTTAGTTATGTAAATTATCCATTATGTCAATATAAAGAGAATAAATGAGAATTAATAAATGTGTGTACATATAAATACAAACAATAGGAAATGCATGTACCTACTTATCTAAACTCTCTTCAAGAGCTGACTGTAATAATCTGAGAGTCTCTTCTCCACTAGTGCTACCTACATTCCAATAGTTTTATTACAAATTCAAGTTTAAACACTCGGCTATAAGGTACAACTGTGGCAAATAAATAATAATTTCCTGTCTATGTTTGTTTTCTTCATGAATAATATTATTCGTTAATTGTATGTAACGACAGAGAACAAGACTTATGATGGTATAATGAATATGTTATTTAAAAGATCACTTCAGGAGTAACTTAGAAAGTACCCGAGTAATTGTTATATAGGTAAGTGGGTATTCTTTTCGAGGGGTTGTTATTATCTACTTTTTAGGATTCCTAATAAAAACTAAGTAACTAGTTAACATAACTTTAATTTTCACTTGACTACAAGTATTTAAAATCTTTACAAAAACATATAATGAGAATATACGTTATAATGAGAAATTTGTAGGTACTTGAGAATACAAGACTGAGTAAAATTTAATATTTTATTCGCAACAAATTTTATTGACAGCGGTACATAAATTACAACAAAATATTCACAAAGTAAATATAAAGCTTAATTACCTAACTGATGAATTTATGTTTATCGCCATCGGCATAAAACGATAAAAATTATAATTTGTATGAAATTTTATAAAAATATCAACTAAGCTTCGTTTCGATCTATCTTCCTTTATATTTAGAGCCGGCTAGGGCCTGCAAAGTGAAGAACTGTTTTAGTGCCGTCAATATCTTCGCGTAGTACTTCGCGGAGCTGACTGACGTATCAGATTTATATTTTCTGCACCTTATTTTTCTGCCGCCTGAAACGAGGCATATTCGTCTGCTTATATAAAACAAAAAAAAAAGAAAATTAACTACTGTATCGTGCAGAAGTGCGATATTTACATGTTCTTACCATCTCGAATCGCATCTCTTCGTTGATGCGCTCGGAAAGGTCACTTGGTATGTCGCTTTCTGTCACCTCTTGTATGACGTATTTTAGTTGTGATGTCCTACAATAAACATTACAATGTTATTTTTTAGTAATAACTGTTACTAATTTGTTTTACGTTTTGAAACGCCAAGAAAAAAAGCTTTTTTTTAGTCAGAGATTATTAGTTTCAAAATAGTTGAAGTAATAAACGGCGCGGTGCATTTTTTGGTTTGAATTTTTGTTGCAGACGGTTAGCCATGAAATGGGCTGTGACATCATAAGACCAGTGACCAAAATTTCACAAAATTTAAGGATGTATATTTTCTTTGTTGTTTCTAAGAAAGTTTAAAAACAAATAAAAGCGCCTGCTTCGTTCATTGTTTATTAAATATTGTTAGCTAATAAAAATACTCAACTTATACACCTTAGAAGAAACCCATATATACTTTAGTAGGTTAATTTCAACTGCTACATTTAAAATTAAGGACAATGGAGCAACTACTACAAGCGTTGTGAATATTTTACTACATTTGTCTACAGTTTTTAAAACCGGAAACCAGAAATGTGTATAATTTAGTGCATATTGAGTGAGAATGAATGTAATTTTATGCATATGAAAATTTAAACAGTAGTGCCAAGTATATGTACCTATATTAATTATATATATATATAAAGATAATACATACATATATATATACGTTATAAAACATGTAACGCAGTATTTCAGCGCGGTTACTTATGACCCGAGAGCTGGTAGCTACTTCGCCCAGAGCTTCTTTGAATGGTCATACTTAAGTATGGCCATTCAATTGTTCATTTTAATTTAATTCATTCAATGCTGCCGGTATCTTGGGTATGACACCTCGATGTGACGCGTTGGATTACAATGATTGTTTAATAATATGCCTATAATATTTTTGTAAATAAAAGAATATAAAGATTATTTACAGGAGATCAATAACTAAATGCACCCTTACTGAATGTAGATAAGCATATACGCGCTGGTTGCTCGCCGGGCGAGGTGTGGCGCGTCCTCTTTGCCTCCATAATTGTATTCGATAGCCTCCTGCTTACTGCATCGTGATACAACATCGTCATCGAACTTGCACCACTAATGAAGCAGATAACATAATAAAGGGCTGAAATCTAGATGCATGAAAATATGGATAATATTTTGAAGCTAAGTTTTTGGGTATCTACACCAAGTCGTTTTGTTTATTTTAAATGACAAACAAGCTGACGCCCACCTGATGGTATATAGTAACTGTCACCTAGTTACATGAACATGACTGTGATACATTCATGCTTTGCCCCACTCCAGAGGATTAAGATATTATGTCTCTAATCCTGTAATTTCACTGCATAATCGCACCCTACAACTTCAATACAGCTTACAAAGCAAGCTTTATTTGGGGCGGATGGAACACAAAAAAAAATCATTAAAATTATTTACTTTGAAAATAAATGTTATAATAGTGCAAATTACACGTCTAGTTAACAATACTATTAGTCTTATACATTTGCTTTTTATTTACTTTTATGAACATGAATAATCTTTGACTAACTCCTTAGAAATCGGTCTATTAGATCATTATAGATTAACGAAGCATAGCAGAGAGGCAGTAAATTTAGCTTTTTTTCAAATAGAGAATTCGTTTTATTATTTTTGCCAACGAAATTAATAGTACCAGTTGTTCTTGTAATTCACCCTTGTCCTTACTTTACGTTTAAACTCCGCCACACATTACGCCTCTGGCAGACTTTTGAATGTTAAGATTTGTATATATTTAGTAAATTAATATTTAATAGGCCTAAAAAGTAAAGAGACACCAATTATAATAAATCTTTTTTATTGTAATTGGTTATGTCATTGAAATTTATTAGCTTTATAAATAACCCAAGATTAGGATTTCTCCCATGTAAATTCCGACCATATAAATTTTAAAACATTTTTTGTTATACGAATACCACAGTTGACTTTCATCTATATGATGTATGTTATCGAAAAATTTGGCTCATATAATTTTATAGACTACGAGTAATGAATAAATAAAATGTATTTAGATCGATCTTTTTATACGTATAGATACGATGACGTAATTGAAACTTGTATATTGTATTTACCTTGCCATCTCCTTTGGGGTTAATGAATACCACATAATGCCCTCCGTGGTTGTCCCCTGAATGTACAAGTACCGCATGCAGTGTGTAATGTGCTGGCGAAGTTGGTATATCACGTAAATAAGGGTCCAGGTTTATTTCTTCGTAGAATTCAAATCTAAATAGTATAAAACAAATATCATTGAAGGAACATTTCCATTGGAATTTATAAATATTGCAGAATCTATGAGACAACGATATGGTAAAAAACATAGGAGAGTGTAATTTCAAATGTGAAAATACGGTAATATATTTTTAATCAACCTCATAAATGTTCGATTCTAATATATTTTTGCAACAAGAACCAACTTTAATAAACACAAAAAATATATAGCTGCTAATTATACGTCAAATGAAAGGTATAGGTAGTCACTTTCTACCTACATTTGTATGTATACAATTCTTACTTGTCATTAAATTTTATTGACGCGTCGCTCTGGGGGTCATATTGGAACCTCATAAGATGTAAATGGAGTATTGGGGGGAATACATCGAATCTCACTCCTTTTTCAGCTTCCTGTAACCCATGTTCCCCCGCATCGTACTTATTCTCGCCTTCAAGTAGCTCTGTACTTATGTAGTCCTTGAATGATTCATATACTGAAATATTAATTCACTTTGTACTCCAAGAAAATTTTACGTTGCAGGAAAATATTTGGCGCAACTACTAAATTGTGCGGAGATTTAAGCATACAAACTTATATACTACATTTTCCTCCGAATAATGTAGTATCTGTTGTGTTAGATATCTTGTTGATTAAATATTGTATTTAAAAATGTATTAGGTTTTTGCTTTATACTACAAATCTGTTATTATGGAAACAGGTCATTAGGTGAGTTTAGAATATTTAATTATCTAGTAATGTACATGTATATCTATTATATCAGCTATATTATACGTATAATGATCTCCGAGTTGTGAAATACTACAATAGTGAAATAGTATAAAACAGTCTAAAAATGAAATTATATAAAAACTTTATTTAAATAAATAAATTAGTTAACTGGAAAAATGCATAATGCATGCTCTTTTTTTAATTTTGTAAAGATCATGGCAACACCAGGATATCTAAATATTTTTCACATTTAAAAGTTACAACACACAGATACATTTAATTCATTAGTCAGTTGAGTTTCTCTGCTTGGTTCAAGCCTTTTAAATTTACAGTACAGTAAGTATACTTTGATACATTACTTTACACAGATCAGTATCAAAAGCAAGTGACATAAGGCTGTAATTTGTTCAGATAAGTCTCCTTTCCTACATTATAGGGTGGAACAACAGTAATGACGTTGTAACTCACTATTATTTTTTTCCTTAACGCTAAGTTGTATATCGTAGAACGTCTCGACACGGGTGCTGGTGCAATTAACATTCTTACACTTGATAAACGATGTCATTTTTCCTTCGAATAATTTCGGCACAGTGCCCTCTACGACCGTTCCTTTCATTTTGTTTTCGAGCTTATCTAATAGCACCTGCGTAATAAAATCTCAGGTAAAATGATTGTACTATTAGGTATTTTATTAAGGTACGCTTAGTGTTGGTTATTTCTTATCCGACTATTTTCTTTTCCAGCTCTACCGGAAGACACTCTAGTAAGATGAATTAAAATCAGAAATTTTCGCCGTTGAAATTATTGAAGAGTTAAGAACTTTTCTTAGTAAGCTATTGGAGTACAATAATTAGCAAGAAAGATATTTCTGTAATGATATTACATAAGAGAGAAAAAAGATAGAAATTTTTAAATCGCAATTCTAATATTTACAATCTTAGTCAAAGTCAATTTTGGTGTTTCTTTTTTTACTTTTATATTATCAATCTGTTTAACAAAATATACTCTATCGTAAAATTTTTTCCTAATCCAAATAATGAGTATACGATGTACCTAAAATGTCTGGCAACGTTTTCATTCTACCCTAACAGACATTTGATTGTGCGTCCGTATTGTTGCAAAAATAATAACTCAGTCAGTCAGCCTATGGTATCCACAGACGCATAAATGATTATTTGTAACGTCTCTAAAAAAAATGGTCCATTTCTGTTACTGTTTTTGTGAAAACGACATCTACCGAATTCTTTTAAACAAAAAAGGAGAAAAAATGTATACATTTCAGTTTTTGTTATAGATAAATATGGAATGTGCCTAATAAATTTTATGTTCAAGAACTTATGATTAGCTTACACGAAGAAATTCTTGTACATCATGTTGCATAAATGAATCCATAGTCTCCCATCCAAAGCTTTTCGTTAACCTCTTAGTCGCTACAGGTTTGTCGGTAAATTGTAAGTCATAAAACACGCGTTGTAGTGCAAACGCTACGGAGCGACTGCTGTCATCACCCACTGTTGGTATCTTATACACGGCCTTACGGAGTACATTTGTGAAGAACAGAGTTTGTAAGAGGGAGTTCATGTAACAAGTCGCTCCTTGATTCTTCAATCCTGTGACATAGGACAATTACTAAAGTATTATCTAAAAAAAAAGGAGCGCTAGCTACTTACGTCAATCAACTATTACCAATTTATATTTATATATTGTGTCTATTCTGTTTGAAACACGAATATGTTATTATTTATACATTTATTCATTACAAATAATTTGGGAATTCAATAATTTGTTCTGTTACATTTTTATTTTCATTCAGTCTTTTCTGTTAATGTCTCGGTAGATATACAATCTAGACTGTTTCATATATTTTGTTTTACATATACTCTTACAAATTATATTGTTTACTTTTAAGTATGTACGTAATATGATAAAAAGTCGACAATTTTACCAACAAATCCAGTATGTTTTTTGGAATCCCAAGAGATACCGTGTGGAGCCTCCGCTACTATATGTGCCTCTATGGTGATAGAATCATCTTTAATAAAACCATTGTCTGGATCCAATAAGTCATCCCAAGAAACAAAGTGAGCGAAACCCCAATCATCTTCTTTGCTGTAAAGAAATGATATGATAATATAGAGTCAAGAATTGTATTATAGATGTGTTTATTGATATATCTAGGAGTATAGTAGTATCTGTAGATTATTTTTGGTAACATCCACTGGCATACACTAAAACACGATTTCTGAGACAATGTGCCATAGTTTCCTAGCAAAAGCCAAGCCTATCTCTAACTTTTACACAATCAGGAAGATAATCTTTTATAAAGAATAATTATATATTTTTACTACACTGATTAACAAGCCTATCTGATGATACCTGAAACACC
This sequence comes from Achroia grisella, assembly GCF_030625045.1. NCBI lineage: Eukaryota > Metazoa > Arthropoda > Insecta > Lepidoptera > Pyralidae > Achroia > Achroia grisella. The sequence continues at coordinate 1,535,798 of NW_026712655.1, read as the reverse complement.
AAATAATTTTCAAATACTTTACTCACCAATGATACATATGGTGGAGTTTCCTGCATAAATGTTCACCATCTGATTTGTAAGAGAGAAGTTTGAGTTCTCCTAAACCATAGCATGACCAGCCGGGGGTATCACAATCTCCATTGCACTGTAAGAAAATGCCTAGAGCCCTTTGTTGCTGTCGTTCCGGTGTCGACGTATGACGCAACAGGACCAAGATCTTCCACGGTAGACATCGCACGTAGCAAGGTGGTGATAACACCTGCTCTTTTAACTGACTGATGTTCTGGACTGTGAAACGAAACGTCGCTTCGGGGCGCGCGATGTCATCGTCTTCTATAGCACCGACCTAGCGCATTAAAGATACTGATTGTAAGTATATTAATAAGATTAAATGTTGAGTTTGGACTATTGGCTTATTACCCCGAATTACTTCCGAGAATCCCGATAGTTAATATCTATCCGATAACAAAATTAAAAAAAAAATCGCGTGTCAATCTATATAGCTAACGGACTCTCCAGTGAAAATTATATTGATACGATATTAAAACTTAGTCGGAGAGAAAGTATTAGCCGCCTGCTGGGTTGTATTCACATATACCAAGCGTATTGCGGGCATGTCAAGTCTTCTGACTAGTAAATAAAGTGTAAAGGACCTAATTACGTATTATAACGAAGAAAGGTAACAAACCGGATTGGCCGGCAGTTTCTCGACAGTTGAATTTTCCTCGCTGCCCGCTTCAATCATTTTCAGAGGCAGTCATGTAAATCTACAGGAAAATAGAAAATAAAAATAAAAACTTCTGTCATAATTTTATGGTAATTGAAATATAAAATAGTTTTAGCGGTAAAGAAAATACTTTGACTATAATGTGAAAATTACAACTGATTTATAAAATACTAAATCAGCTGAAATTCCACACTACAGTCGATATACACGTACTTAAAGAGGGGGAAATATTATGTAGTACCTAAATGAGTAGTTACAGTAATTTAAATTTATTATTATTTATTGAAAACTTATCACTGTTATGTACACATGTGTATGTAATTTTTACATCGAGTTGCAGGTTGGTCGGGTAGTGATATCTCTAAATAATAATAATCAAAGCCACTATCCACGTATTTGTCTCTTCACTTATTTCTAAACCATACAATGGATTTTAATATGAGTATTACAGTCTATGAGATCTTTTTTATAAATATATATATATATATTTTATGAAAGGTTTGTAGATGAAATACATTCGAATATTATTTGTATTAAAATTGTTTAAATCGTGTGAAATCGAAATTGATCGTCTGTAGGTATCTATTAATTAAGTGAAAAATATCTTGCTTTACCTTGTTCCAAAATATACATAATGGTTGTTATCAAAAAATATAAACTAATTTTGTAATTTTTTTATGGCCGATGACATGCGTCACTTTAGCATTTTATAGTTTTCACATTTTGACATTTTCTAAATTTAAATAAAGCCAGTTAGAGAGAGTGTTATCATTAAAATTATATATTAAAATACATAAAGTTTCTTATAGTAATCTATGTATAGGAATACAGACTTTTATTTGTTGGAAGAATTGAAATGATAAAATAAGTCTTCATTAAATTTACAATCTGTGGTAAAACTAAGAACAGACAAATAAATTCAATATTTCAATGAGTGAGCGATCGCTTACTGTGGTCTACGTAATCGGATTTATAGGTATAATGATAAGCATTAATCTTGAGAAATGGATAAGGACAAATCTTCAGAGACCTTATTTAACAATGCCTTTACTGTATTTGTATAATGATTTATGAAATTGAAATTCTGGGTTGCCTCATTCCAGGGGGCTATAGTTACTGCTTAATTGAGTCGGCTACTGGATACCGGAAATTAATTAAAACCAGTCATCTTGCGACGACATTATTCTCCATTGGTTAGTAGATTGACAGTTAGAAGCTGAACGGTTTAATTAGAATTTGTGAATCAACCTTGTCATTAATTTATCAATTTATTACTTAACCGTGGTGGTGGCTTTACATTATATTTATTATGTATGTTTATTATCATATATATTTTTATCGCATAGACATATTAACATATTAACATCATATAGACTCAGTAAAAAGTCATCTTATTGATGGTCATCCTATTTCAGTTGTCAAACTGTTCGTTATTTAAGCTCAGTTTCGGATGATGAGTCTAGATAAGACAGTGAAATTACGGAATGCGAGGCATAATATCATTGTTCCCTGGAATGGCAACGTATGAGTAATATGTATGTATATAGGCGACGATAACATACCAATCGGTGAGCCGTCAGGTTGTTTGCTATTCTAATTACATCAATAAATAAAACATTATGACGTAGAAATATAACAGCAATAAGGCGAACTACCAACATTAATTTCCTTTCATGAAGTCAGGGCATATGGTAGGACGGACAGTCAGTTAAGGACAGAGTGCCTGGATGGGTTGCTAGCAATGGATACATTGTTAATCCCCAATATAAACAATTCATTTCTCCATTGCGTTCCTGTTACAAGGCCTTATCTTGAAGTGGTTAGTTGAATCTGACGGTCGCAACGCAATTTATTGATGTTGTTTCATAGAAAAAGAAAAAGACTTATAAAGTATAGTCTGATAGCTGTAAAAGATAAACGTTACAAATGCGCACGGTATAACGAGAAAGTAGCACAACTTTTAATTAAAATTCGTATGTTATCTGAATATATCTGTTATCTGAATTTTTTTTTATCTTAGATGTGACTAAGGCACGAAGAGGTAAGTGATGCTTGGCCAGCGAAGTAAAATGTCCTTTCACTGAATGTTCGGTGCCCAAGAGTGGCACTTTAAGAGTTCTAACTACTATAATGATGACTATAGATCTCGTGTTGGTTATCTATCTAGCAATACTAATACATGTATAATCAAGTTTCTGATAGTAATAGAACAAATGTAATCGGTTAATACTATTGTCTATTTTCGATTCTATATATTATTATTATAATATCTATAATCGTTTATATAGTGACCTTTACTATCATAGTTTTTTTATAAAAAAAGTATTATGTTGTGTTGCAAAATAGTAGCTCACATAAATATATGTTTTATTTTTACTTACTAGATATTACTGAGATAGGTAAAGTATAATTTACAACAATTATTTTTATTAGCATTTTATAAAGGACATGATGCGTGATGTAATATCTGCTGCATTATATTCGATAAAGGTTTTTGTAGTTATTTTGTTGCTTAAATATTATTGGTTGCTATCGAAAAATAAAATCAAGATTATCCTTAACAGCTAAAAGGGTCAGGTAAAGTAGGTAATACTGTTATACCCAACTTGGGTTTTCCGTTTTTCTCACTATACGCACCGAACGTCAAACAATTTTGAACAGTTTTCTTTCGACAAGCAAATGGACTATGGCGACTCCGTAAACTTTTCAAATCGAAAGGCCATTAAGGATCTCATAGGAAGGTAAGTTAACCGGCATTACGTTTAATATCTGCAGAATTAGGGAACTTTTTACATTATCCCGATGTTTAAGTAAATATTTGTGTCGCGATAAATTGAGCGTAACGAAATCTTTAACGGTTATTTAGGAAAACATTGTATCTTTATCTGATTTATTATTTACTGTTGAGAAGCGTTTGTTAAATTATACAGATTTATTGATATATATATAAATATTAAAGAATGAAGGATAAGTAACAAATACTTTTTGGTACATTTTGGGGCTTCATATAATGAAACTATTTATATTGAAATTTGGGATACAAGTACAAAAGTACAGAAGTACGTGTATTTGTCACATGAACTATATATATATAGTAAGACATTTATGTACATACGGTATAATTAAGAAAGTGTACCGAACCGTATTAGGAGCGAATTATTTGGATTTGGATTATGTGGAAACTGCGGGACCCAATCACCCATTAGAACCGTGGCGATTAACTCCATTAACCTTAATGTAACCATCCAGTCCCACTGCAACGAATCATTAGCGGGGAATAATTGTGACAAAATTGGGCTAATCGTTCGGAAATAATACAGTAAATATACAATTTGATACATTATTGCTGTTTAAGATATCTTTTAAATTCGTTTAACAACATTTTTACTTAGTGTTTCGAAGGAATAAATGTAATTCGTAATTCTTATGTTGCGTCAAGCATCCTCAAAATTTGTATGCAGTTTAATTTTAAATATATTTTATTTTTTTACATCATTTGTAAAGAAAAAATTCAAGTGCCACTTAAGCTCGCATTTAACTGATTTTCTTAAGGTATTATTTTCTATTTTTCCCTCAAGCAACCCATTCGCAAGTTAGCTTCCGGCTTAAATGCTGAAATATGGTATAATTATCCGGTGCAAAAGAGCGCGTAACAATTTCGTCCCCCACAGTAATGACTACGTATTAAGTGTAAGTGTAAAGTTATTTATCATATACTTATATATATATGAATTTATATATCCCAAAAAAAAAAACTTTATACAATACAACTTAAGTTTTTAAAATTGATAAAATTAACATTGAATATGTATTAGTACCTACGTGTAAAATAATTCAGTCTATATTCATCTTTAGTATTTTAGAAAAATATGTGTAATATTTGAATTTAAGGCCTATTAGCAAAGACTTGAGAACAGTAACAAAAAATATATAATTAGAAATATTTGAAAATTTTTACTTAATAAGTCAGTTGACATATTATATGTTCGTCCTTTAAAAATTACCAGTATCGTTGCTAAACCTGACTTCTGCTAATAATATGATGAAACTATATTTAAACATTGCGAAATAATTAGTAGGTGGAACCTATCAGCCATCTATTGAGCGTGTAGAGGATTACGTTTGAGATTCCATAATTAATGGAAGTGAAACAAGGGCCGGATGATGAGATTCAATTAACTGTAATCGATACCAATGTGTACTATTGACGAGAAATACTTATATACCTACGAATGCGACGCGATTGTTAAATAAATTATTAGTGTAACAACACGGTGAATTCACTCAGGAACTAATGAGAATAGGTATTAAGTAATCATTACGTAGTAGTAAAATGTGAAATGTACTTAATTTTTCATATTTATGTCAATATTAAAATATTTTATCAATACATGTTGAATTCCCCAAAATATGATATGATTTCCTAGAATGGAGTCAACATAATGTGCCAATGTGTATGACATGATAAAAGAGCCGTCGATGCAGTTACAATAATAGGTATTACGGAATAATTTAGGAGGTAAATAAAACATAGTAGTTTAATTTATACATATAGATTGTTCAATACTATATGTAGTAATAGTTATTCTTTGCTAGAAGTATTGAATAATTAAAATCTATTCTGTGACCATAATCGCCGGTACCGCAACTAAACACAATAATGGCTTGTAATAAATGGACTTCGACTACGGAAAATTGCTTCGCTCCGATATCTCGGTGTTCTCAGATTGACGGCTACTTGGAAAGGGGCAAAAAATCTCATCCCATCGGATTCCAATCAGACTCGCTCATTTATTGCAATTGGCTGATGGAACAGGATTTTTCTAGAAATAAGAAGCAATTCCGCCAATTCTGTCGATAGATTCTATATGTTTCCTCGTCGATCATATGTCGCTGGGGTGGATAAAAGTTGTTAGCTATGTCATTTAATATTTCAGGTAACTTTCATCAATGACGATTTACGGAAGTATCCACATCCTCCAAATAGATTGTAATAAACGTTTATTATTCATTTATGACGGCCGCGGTGGTCTAGTGCTTTAGTACATTACCATACTTCTAATGGTTGTGGGTTCAATTCTCTCACAATTTACACATTTGGATACATTTATATGATTGTGTGTGTTAGTCTGGTGTTATCTACGTATATTGTGTATGTATTTGTAATAAAAATGTATTTAAGGATTTCTATCTGTTGTTCAGTAAACACAGTACAAGCTTAGCTTAATTTGTAACTAGATGGCGCTATGTGAATAATCCTGGATTATTATTATTATGTAACTAGCGACTTGCTGAATTGTATGGCTGAAATAATTATAGAGATATCTAGTGTATTTGTGAAATAAAATATAGCCCATGATATTTACTGATAAATGAGTTTACGGTAATATGTGATTATTTTAAATCACTTAAGTAGAATTTCCCATTATCTTATTTATTTATAAAATAACTTTAGATTGGGTTGTACCCTAGCCTAACATAAATATATTAATTTTTTTTTTATTGTTGTATAGTTGAATCAAATGTTCCAAGTTTATTCAAATAAAAAAATATTTCTATTTATAAATATCATTGCGGAGTAAATATTAACTCTTTTTTCTTTATATATAACTAGTGGTCCCCCATGGTTGGGTCCAGCTTTGTGTATGTTAATAAACACAAAGTTATAAGTACTCGGGCATATAGTGGGTATATGGATAGAAATATAGTAAATAAAAGTAATGTACTGTTTTGTGAAAGAATATCTCAAATCATTGCAGTAGGTATATAGTTCCGGAGTTTGCATTCCTCAATCCTCTTTTTTTCCTCGACTGGCAACATTACCGATAACTGTCTTTGTCAGCTGGCCCTAATAATTAAATACTTTTATCTAATTTATTATTCAATTTTTTTAGTGTAATTGATATAATTAGTGAGTTTAAGCTATAAAAAGTATCGATTGTTGTTTGTGTTCATTTTTATATAGTATTCGTGTACAAAAATCGACACATAAATATTTCTTACCGGTCAACTGTCAAAGTTCGTAATAAACTTATATTTACATCAATCTTGTATATGTTATCGCGTAATTCAATTTAAATTATTGTAACATTCCTTTATTATTACTTATTTTGTAATACATGTTAATTTTGTGGTAACTTTAAAAGTGAATTACAGTTGTGCGTCGAGGAAAAAAAAAATTACCCACTAACCAAATATTGTAAGTACTAACTGAAATATAATTAATTCTTACATTAAAATACTCAACAAGAGAGTGAAACTTTCACTAATTTAAATAGTTATTTATATATATTTCAATAACAATACTGAATCTTCTAGAATTGGTTGTTTTTAATTCTATTATTTGAGCTTGTTAGTACCCCAAGAAACCCATTCTTACAAGTAATAATATTTAGTATTGTTATTTATAATTAACAAATTTACTAAAATTACTTACATATTACATATTACATAGGTATTATATATTTATAAATAAATATATTGTAAGGAAATAGCACACATTCTAAATTCCATTAAGTTCCTTTATATTTAAATTAATTACTCAGCATATTTAATAATGATGTCCCGAAGAGCCTGTGATCTTGATGCTAAACTTAAGGTGGCACTCGTTGAATTAAAGAAAACCCAAGACTTGAATAAAGTGTTGTTACAGGAACGGGATGATAGTGAAATAGAGATGAAATCTCTATTTGACAAATATGTGGCCCTGAAGGGGGAACTTGTAGACATTAATGTGTTCTGTGAGGACCTACGCGTTGACAGGGATAGACTTCAGGAACTTGTTAATGAATATGATCACTGCAGGGACACATATGAGTCAAATTTACAGCGTATCACTCACCTCGAGAGACACCTTGAGGAAGCACAAGCACATAGTGAATCTATGTTGGAACACAAACGGGTGAGTAGCTACAATAACACCTTAGATCTGTATACAGAATTGTTAAATGTCACTTGTGATCAAAAGTCTACTCAGCCGTTGGTGACCATAGATTTAACTAATACACCCAGCTCAAACAGTTGTATTAGTCAATTTAATAGTGTCAATAAATTAAAAAAATATATAAAAATAAACAAATTTATTAAAAAGTCAGAAAAGTTAGTGAGAACTCATACTAAATGTTTAAAATCTATAAATATTAGAAGACAAAAATTAGACCTGTTACAAGAACTTAAAAATTGTAAAACAAATTTACATGATAAGGATTTAGAACAAAATAAATTAAAGAGTAAAATTCAAGAGTTAGAATCTTCATTATCTAATTTAACAAAAAAATATGAGTGTGCTCAACTTGAAATTAATAATTATAGTAAATCGCTGGATAAATTAATTGAGTTGGGAAATTACAACATGGAGCGGTTCACCTCATTGACAGAGAAATGTTGTTGTGAGACACCTGAATCTCCTAAATCTTGTCAGTATAGCCCTAATGGAAATAACAATAAGTCAATCACATCGGTTTTGACTGAGTCAATCACTCCTTGTTCTAGTTTACTCAATTCTAACTTGTCTTTAAAAACTGATAATTGTAATGTTGCACCAGTACGAAGGACAATTATTTATTCAGATGAATATGGTAAGGGTCTGGGCCGTTCATTATCAGAAAGTCTATATCAACATGTCATAAATAATTGTCTTCCTGGTGCTTCATTGCCTAATATTTTAAATAAGGTGGTTAATGGTAGGTATGATAAGTTAACCACATTAGTCATTGCTTTAGGCAACTGTTTATATGTAAAAAAAAGTCATGTAATTAAACTTGTAAACTCTTTGCTTAATATTGCTGAGCTGGGCATAGGTAAAATAATATTATGTGCATTTCCTTACTGTCGTTCTCTGACCATTGAACAAAATAAGTTCATATATTATATTAATAATTTAATTTATAATATGACATGTCGTCATAATGACTTTTTATTTTTTGATAGTAACAAATTTGTTACAAACTTTTGTATGACTGGAGATAGATTTTATCTGCCTAAAAAACAAATAACAAATATAGCTAGTTTACTAGCTTATAATATAAATGACCCCATTATAAGTAATATAATGGGTTGCATTAATCCAATTAGTAGTACTTGTACTAATGTTAATACTAAACATACTGAAAATATTGACATAAATATTGATTCTAGTAAGAATCCTTTTATTTACAAAAATTTTAATATGACTGCAGATTTAAACTGCTGAAAAAGACAAAGGGAAAGCTATCAGAATTGAAAATTGTTCACCAGAACATACAAAGTTTTCTCGGCTGTGAATTAATTATTCAATTGTTCTTAGAAAAAAATAATATAGATGTTCTATGTTTAACTGAACATTGGCTCAAAGTGAGCAATATGATGTTCAGCTTAAACAATTATAATATTGTCAGCTGCTTTAATAGAAAAATAGTAAATAGAGGAGGTTCTATGATATTGGTGAAAAATAATATAAAAGTAAAAGAACGTAGTGATATTGGCAATCTTTCTGTTGAATGTTGTATTGAAATTTCCTGTGTGGAACTAGACAATTATATAGTTATATGCGTATATAGACCTCCAAATAGTGATTATAATTTATTTGAAGAGGTAATGGAGGATATTTTAAAAAGAGTATTTAATATTAACAAAAAAATTATAGTATGTGGTGATTTCAATGTTGACATTTTATCACATAATACCACAAAAACTAAATTAATGAGTTTATTTCAATCTTTTGACTTGAGTAATGTCTTCCACGAACCCACTCGTATCACTGCCACGTCTGCTACTTGCTTGGATAACATATTTAGCAACAGTGAGTATTTAGATAAAATAATAATAAACAACCTTCCTTCTGATCACTGTGGTCAAATAGTTATTTTTCCAAATCACTTAAACAAAATTGGGAAAATTAATTTATTAAAAAGAGACTTGACTAGTTATAAGATAAATAAATTTAAAATATCAGTTCGTAGTAAATTAGATTTTTATCTTCCATCTAATGAACCTAACAAACTTTATACAGATTTCTTCAATATTGTTTCTAACGAATATAATAAGGCTTTTAACAAAAAAACTATCAGTATTATTAACAAAACAAAATTTTCAGAATGGGCTACAAAGGGAATTCTTAAAAGTAAAAATATATTATTTGATTTATATGCTCAAAAAAAATACCGTTTCGATAGTACATTCGTAAATTATGTAAAAAGATACTCAAAAACTTTTAAAAAGGTATGTAATGTAGCAAAGTCTAATTATCTAAATAAAAAAATTAAAGAGTCCAAGGATAAGATAAGGACAGTGTGGAATATTATTAACAAAGAAACTGGCAAAGTTAAAAGTCCATATAACGATTTTACGTTAAATTATAATGATAAACTAGTAACGTCCACAAAAGAAATTGTCAATATTTTTGAAAATTTTTTCGCTAATATTCCAACTGATATTACTTCCTCTTTGGACTCTTCTCCTAGTACAGCTAAATCATTCCTTATTGACAATGTTGTTTCTTGTCCGGTTACATTTAAATTTACATTTATTGACATTGCTACAATTACTAAAACATTTAAACAATTAAATTTAAAAAATACTGAAGACCATTGGGGCATGTCTGTTAAAGTTATTAACACCGCTATAGATGTTATTGCTCCATATTTAGTAATTATTTTCAATAAATGTATTTCTGATGGTGTTTTTCCCAATTTAATGAAACATAGCAAAATAACTCCACTCTTTAAGTCAGGAGAAAAAACTGTGGTAGGTAATTATAGGCCTATATCTATCTTACCAGTATTGAGTAAGGTGTTTGAAAAAATTATGCTCAATCAAATGCTGCAACACTTTAAAGTAAATAAACTGCTTCACAGTCGACAATTTGGTTTCACGGCCGGTAAATCAACTACTGATGCCGGTGTAGCTCTCATTAAATATATATTTGATTCTTGGGAGAGGTCTCAGGATGCAGTCGGTGTATTTTGTGATCTTTCAAAAGCATTTGATTGCGTTGAACATGAAACACTTTTGCTCAAACTTGAACATTACGGTATTAGATATGAAGCACAAAGCATGATGAAATCCTATCTAAATAATAGAATGCAAGTTGTCGAAATAAATGGTGTAAAGTCTGAGGGAACTAGCATTAAAATGGGTGTTCCTCAGGGCTCTATTTTAGGTCCTTTCTTATTTTTAGTTTACATAAATGATCTTCCTTATATGGTAGAAAAGATAGCTGACATAGTTCTGTTTGCTGATGATACTTCATTAGTATTCAAAGTCAATCGACATATTGATGATTTGGACGAAGTAAACGGTGCTCTTTCTTATGTTTTAAAATGGTTTACGGCTAATAACATGTTACTAAATGCAAATAAAACTAAATGTATCAAATTTACTCTCCCCAATGTAAGGCCGGTAGATTCAAAAATCACGTTGGACAATAAACCTATTAATTTTGTGGATGATACTGTATTTCTAGGTATCACATTAGATTCCAAGTTGCAATGGGGCGCTCATATTACTAAATTAGCGAGTCGACTTAGTTCCGCCGCTTATGCGGTAAGAAGAATTAAACAATTAACAGACGTGGCAACGGCTAAACTTGTGTACTTTAGCTATTTCCATAGCATTATGTCGTATGGTATTTTGTTATGGGGCAAAGCAGCTGATATAAATACAATATTTATTTTACAAAAGAGGGCCATTCGCTCCATTTATAGCATGGGTTCCAGGGAGTCTTTGCGAGAGTGCTTTAAGGAATCAAATATCCTCACCGTTGCTTCTCAATATATTTATGAAAATATCATGTATGCCAGGAAGAATATAGACAGTTTCAAAAGAGTTAGTGATTGCACTAATAAAAGCTTACGTAACAATAACAAACTGATTTTACCTAAATGTCGTTTGGCTAAAGTTAGTAATTCGTTTTATGGCAATTGCGTAAGGTTTTACAATAAAATACCAGAGTCTGTTATAAATCTGCCAGAAAAAAGATTTAAATGTCAAATAAAACACTTCCTTTGCAAAAAAGCTTACTATAAAATTGAAGAATTCGTTAACGATAATAATGTTTTTGTAGAAAAATTTTAAATACATAGCACTGACAATATTATCTGATTACACTAATAATGAGTGCGTAGCGATTTCTATGTTGATTGTCGCATGCCTCTTACTTGTTACACTGTAATTATTTATATAAAAAAAAAACATCTATTAAAAGGAGCAACACACAAGTTTCTTGCTCATTCTTCTTGTGATGAATCTGCATTCCGAATGAGTGGTAGAATCAAAATATGACTATTCAAAAGTGCTTGTAATGAGTTTATTTGAATAAAGATTATTTCTATTTCTATTTCTATTTCTATTTCAATATAAAATTTCTCTTTATAATAGTGATATAGATAAGAACACAGTGTTATCCCAATATTCAAGTACATTACAAACTACTATAGAAGTAACACTCAATATAAATGATGAACAGTCGCGTGGAATGTATAATATTAATACAAATATACGAGTATGTCTCAACTTATATCATGTATGTAGGGATAATGGTGATATCACCCTTGCTAATGAAGTTCGACTGTACCACTAATTGGCTCAGCTCTGATACGAAAGTTCAGCTTTCAACGGTTAATGGCTTGCGACTCCGTCCTCAGATTTAGTTGAACTAATATTGTGGAGCGAACTTCCTTAATCTCTAGGGTGCCCTGTTCGTGTTTGGTACGAGTAATTAGCAAAATATATTTATATGCACTGGGACGTTATTTAAAAGCGTGTTAATTACGTTCATAAATAACTTCTACATCACCTTCTTGGATTCATATAATTTTATTTGTCTTGCCCTTTATATGTAAATATATATTCTGTGAGATGACTAAAAATGACTTTACTTTTTATAACTTCAACTTTAGAGTATAAAACTCTAATATATAGAATAAAAAAAAAGAATTATAAAGTATTGTTATTTGAAATAAATTTATTATTGAATACTTTCGTGTAATAACATAAATAGTTTTACAATTTATAAGATGTTTCCCAGAACGAAATATAAGAATTGCATAATTAATAATGGAATCTAATCCTAATGAAACACATGAAGACATCCATTATAATCTATAATTGTAGTATAAATTAAAAATATTTTCTGTGCCACAATATAGCAATAAATAAATACTTTTAGTTTTATATTATAAACACGAAGTTAATTTCCTCTGAGGATTCTTAGAGATACGATTCTGTAGACAGAAGTATTGATGTTTGGTGGGAAAAGTGCAGTATGAATAAATAAATGGCATAGGAAATTCATGCATATGAATATCAACGTACGTACGTACGTTTTGTTAACGGAAATGTTAACAAAAGCCTGTTTTACAAAAAAATCTAGAATTAAAAGAAGATAGTTGGAGTATATCTTAAAAATTAAATTACATGTGGACAGTATTAGTTGAAAATTACCATACATAGAAAATCCTATTAGAATTAATTAACTAGCACAGTAGATTGAAACTCTTGTAATGAATAAAAGATTGTTATCTTATTATCGGTTTTGAGATGCATATTGACATAATCCAGATTAATATATGAATAAATCAGATTATACAATCTAATAAATCTCTATATCTTTAACATTCACTTAAATAAACTTTTTATTCTGAAAATTAATCTAGGATACATATATTTTGTTAGCTATTACCAATAATGCAAGTGGTATTTCTTATCAAATACAGAAAGAATCTAATATTATTCTCGTTTATCATGTTTTATGAAAATTTGGGTATAAAGGCCCTGGTACACGTTTGGCTTTTGTGTATGTATAGATGGCGGAAAATAGAACGAGTATTGTCGATTTCCAAATTCGAGTATTAAATCAAAGGATTGTGGCGTTATCCACTAACAGTGTTCACAAATCTCTTATTCTATTTTCCAATGAATAGTCAGCGTTTAATAATAGAACGTGCTGTGTAAATAATTTGTTAGAGCTACAATAGTTTCGACATTAATCCATAAACTTAAATATATGAACAATGCAATCATTGTCAAAATTTTATTAGTTCAACGCGGAGACCTAACGACCCTTATTATAATCCCATATTATAAGCTATTTAGTATAAAAATGCAGTCATATACGCTTAGGCATGCTGGAAGAAATTTTCTTGTATGAGGGAAATGTAGTGCCTTTAATAATCATTAGATCCAACAGGCTGTAAATTCTTTTACATTATCAGTAGATTTGAGTTATCATTAAGCGTATCAATATATATATACTCATAAAAACTTTATGACAAAATATATCGAACCAGCTTAATATAAAGCAGCTTGCTCAATTTTTCGACGCTAGTAGCAGCCATTATTATATGGTATGGATATTTAAATAATCAGATTCGAATAATAATAAATTATTTAGTGTGATTTAATACATTTTTAAATCGGAATAGTAATATATTACCATATTATTATAAATTTTAATTATATTACCATACGCTCTATTATTTTGCAATTTAAAATGCGTGCCGAATAAAAATATAAATAAGAATGAGCTAAAATGAATAATAAAATGAATCTTCCATTCTATCAAATGGAACGTCAAATGCAAAGAATGATTTCCAGCGAGAGGGTCCCACAATAAAATGGTTAGGGAGCTATATTTGAAGGCACTTACAGCGAGTCGCCATCAGAGGCTTGTTCATTTCTTGTGAATGAGTTTCGCCGGTACGTCACGAACACTGCACCATGGCGATATAGAGTGATTAAAAGTGACATTTTATGATTTAATTTCTAATAAACAATGCGAATGATATATGAATATATGTATGTGGTACACTGTAAACCAGTTTAGTTGTGCTTTATGAAACATAATATGTAAAAAGTAAAGGTGTTTATACGGATTGAACTGAAATATTAGATATTGAACTCAGTGTTTTTCTTTATTACTTTTAAATGTCTATATAATAAATGTAGGTATGGATAGGAAAAAGTACTGTTTTATGAACATGAAATTATAATAAATTCTTGAAAGTACATGAAATATGCCTATAAAAATATGTAGGTACATTAGAATTTTTTTTACACGTAATCTTTATTATTTAATTAAATATTATAAAAATGTAATTACTTATTAAATAGTAATTTCCTGCCATCATAAATAAAAATAATCTTTATTTAAATAAACTTATTATGAAAGCACTTTAGAATATTAATATTTTTTTATTATACAACTCATTCGGTACGCAGACTCATCACAAGAAGAAAATAGCGAGAAACTTGCGTTTTTAATGGTCTGTTCGGGTTGCGATTAGATTTTTTGTTTTTCGCAATAGCATATTCTCCCAAATTTGAATTTTAATGACTGTGTATTATTGTAAACATGTTCAACATTTATTTGAAAAGAATACGAGCTGAATTTCTTGTCAGTTCTTCTCATCTCGAAATCATTCCGAACTGACGGTAGATTTGACATATCATAAGATTCTGTAAAAGATCTACATGAATAAAGATATTTTTAATTTTAATTTCAATTAATAAATGTTCTTTTATGTAAATACACATCAACAAGGATTAGGCATGTGACAGTCAATAGAGAAACCGTTATGCAATCTTTGTTCAATCAAATAACGGTGTCAGCGCTATGAATCATAAGTTACATTTTTTCTATAAAAACGTTATATTTATAAATTCTTCAATTTTATAATAAGCTTTTTGCATAGTTTTGAAAAATCAGATATGTTGAATAGTGCCAAATATAAAATTGTATATTACATGCAACGAAACGCAAGCTTTAACCATAGATACTCAAAAGGATTTCAGACAATACGCAAATGTTATTGATGGAATTAACATGGGTTTATGGGCCGGAATTGGATTTATAAAGGTCACATTTTCTGGGAAACTCGTTATCGTTAAACTGAATAATTAATATGGCAATGCAGATACTTTAAAACAAAATGCAAATTATCCATTTATTCGGAGAGCTATATAAAAATGGAAAACTCTGATTATTCTTACGTAAAATAACATCTATTGCTTCATTCGATGTTTAATTTATATTCTTCTAAAACAAAACTGTACTTCAGTGAACTAGTCGTAGTAAAATTTGAGTTTATTACGTTTATCGAATTATCATTTATTATATTATATGCATTAATATATACACGTATAGAAGCATAGATTTGTTCATTTAAAGGGCAAGTATCTGCTTTGCTTACTCATTATTAATGCTAATACAAATGGATTTAGCTTTGATGTGATTAGATACCCTTTTTTGTTAATTGTAAATAATATTACTATTTAATAGAATTAAATACTAAGCCATTCAAAAATTTTTAAAATGAACTAAATAATTCCTAAGAAAGGTATGCAATAACGTAATAGTTTAGACACATTTTATGAATTGGGGGTGTAGTAATAAACTTGTGTCTTTTCCAGAATATTTTCTGGCGTCTGTGACAGTAACTCAATCCCGTGCAAATGGCTGGCCGGAGCCACGGTATTGCGTTACACTGGCGACAGCGGACGTCCATTTCCTAAGGGCGAGGCGCTAACTCAATCACCGGTCCACAGGATTTTTGCCCTGCGCGAATTCTCCTCAACGTCGTCGGCCGGAACGTGACCGAAGTACTACCCCTGATGAGCCTATAACAAAGTTCGATCCTATTTCCTGCCACTTTCTTTCTTGAGTGCTTCATTTTGCTTATCTATTGCTATATTTATATAGAAACTAGCATTTCTTAACTTATTATTGATCGTGAAAATTCTTTATCTCCAATGTACGGTATTATTTATACAAATAATTACAGACTGAAAATCAACGCGTACGTGTAAACGTTACGTTCACAGCATTAGCTGAGTCAGCGCCTTATGCCGAGAATAAACAGTGTGAGGTACTACTGTTGCTATTTTATACGTAGTTTAAGAGGTTCTTTTTTTATTGCTCAACAAACAGTGTACGAACTCAAATGCATCTTAAATTCTGGCAATAAATAAATACTATTATTATTACAGTAAAATAATGTATATAAATGTATTTATTGGTTGTAAACAATTCCTAATGCTTACTAAAGAACTTCATATTTAAAAAGTTATGTAAAATATATTATATTAAGATACCAAAGGATATGTTGGAATTACCCTTAAATAAATTCAAAACATCTGTTAAATCATATTTACTGAGCAAAGCCTATTACTCACTAAACGATTACTTGAATGACGAGTGTGCATGGCAATAGTTGTTCATGCACTGAATTTTCATTTAATGTTAGACATAGACACCTATATAAATATACATTGTAAATAAACTGGCTTTAAAAAAAAAGTAATTCAATTGAGTTTCTTGCCAGTTCTTCTCAATTGGATCTATATACCGAACTGGACGTAGGGAAAAAATAAAATTATAATGTAAAAATTTGACGTTCATAGGCGGCTAAAATGTCCTACATGAATAAATGATTTTTGAATTTGAATTGAATTTGAATTTGAATTATAAACAAATATTTCTTGCAATACATGTTATTTAAAATTAAGTTAGATGCATTTTGGAGAGAGACATTACTAAAAATTTTAAATAGATTGATGACGAATAACCATCGGGAATTTGCCGTCATCATAAATTTTACTCAAAGAAAAAGCCACGGGAGGTAAAAAATTAACTTTTACAACAGTGCTTCACTAAAATATAATAAAATGTTTCTTTTGTATACCATTCTGTTGAGTAATAACATTGGCCGACATTTCAAAGCGTAAAAGATTTCAATAAGAAAAAAAATCATAGTAGAACATAAAAGGAAACCAAACGAACTAGGTAAATTGTTTCTTTTTGTATATAACAAACGACGGAAAACTCAAATAAAGGTGGTTTATTGTTACGATTTAAGATTAACAATCGAACGATGTGGCGAAAATAAAAATAAAGGAAACAACGTGTAATAAATGTAAAGTGCAATATATTTTGGATAGTCCTTTGATATTCTTACAGCGATAATACAATCTGAGTTATAGTTAGTTTAGAAATTTAAACAAATTAATAAAATGCACTATGAAATCTAGATAGACTAGCTAAAGATGAGAAGAAAAAACAACAAACATAACTGGAATAAATGTTTTATTGAATTTTACTTTTAACATATTTTTTATATAGTAACTAGTAATATGGTATTTATTGTGTTTAAAATGCCTTGAATACATAATTAATAGAAGGCATTAATTTCTGCGGCATATATCTATGGATGTTTCTGAACTTCAGACCACATATGCAAGATACTGAGTTTTATAAAGAAGTTAATACAAAATGTACGTTTTTTTTCTGTCTCTGACAATTATTACGTGAAGGGTGCTTTATAAAGGCAGTTGGATATTTATATTAGCTGGATGTATTTTTACTCAAAGCGTGTAGTTAGTGCAGCCAGCGTGCGTTTCGTAAATAATATTGCAATGACAAAGCGAGTAACGCTACGCAGGGTACTGACGCAATGCAAAGTACAAAGCTTCTCGAACATTGCTAATTAGAAGCACAGGAACAGCAGTGCCGGAGCGCACAAAGTTCTACACTTTTCACAGTGCTGGTGCACTTTTAGAGCATTTTTACGCTGCGACTGAGGGCAACGCTGTTTCAGCATTTTTTTGTTTAAGTTATATCTCTGACATACAGTCGTTGTAGAATGTCAACACAAAAAAATATTTTCTCTACCTCCAATAATTAATTTTGTTCGTTATATACATATAAGATTAATTAGAGGTATTTAAAAAAAATATACTCATAGTAGGTAGTTAATTTAGATTACTGTAATACAATTTAATAGAAGTTAAAAAATATCTACAAACATAATTCTACATTTGTTTTTATAACATTTTATTATAGTAAACTATACAGTAAGAAGTTTTACTAAGAACTAAAATAAAAAGCTTAAAATTCAGCAACAGGACTCTTGATTTCTTATTATTTATTAAACAATAAATTGCCACTTACTATGCAGTGTATTATTTCTACCGAAATGTATTGTATCTTGTAATATAGACATATAAAACATTAAGGGGGTCTACCTATGTGACGGCCTGTTTTTTAGGGATATTTTAGGATTTTTTTCTACGACCAGTAAATATTTAGAGCTTCAAGTTTTTTATCATTTATTAACACATATTTGGACAGTATAAATATAAAATTTCAGCTAAAAATATTCAGTCAAACTAGAGTTACAGCGCTCTGAACACCCCCGCCTCGAAAAAAAGAGCTCCCACTTCCTCCACGATTCCGGCTGATCGGCTTATCTGAAAAAAAAAAAAACGGCGTTTTAATTTGTAGGCTTAAAAGCACGGAATGACCTATAATCAAATGAATATAAAAAAAATTGGATTTTTGATAGACATTTGAAATAAAAGTTGCAAATTAGGCGTTTTTTTTTTTTGTTTTTTGCTATAAAAAAATCGAAGTTTTGAAAATTTTCGATTGATAATAGTCCATTCCATGCGTTTACATATATTGAGTGTGCCCTGTAAATTTCAAGTAATTCGGTCCAGCCGTTTCTGAGATACAATGGAGGAAAGTTTGAAAAACACAGTTTTGAGAAAAACGCGTTTAAAGTTTCAAGTCCGTTAAAAACTATTAAAATATCAACTTACTCTCAATCGGCGATGCCTGGTCCATAGAGTATTCCTTCCTCTTCCTCGTGAAACTCTTTTAAAGCAGATTGTTCAGCTCTTGAGTCAATCCTGGCTTGTTTAACGACATCACTTACGCGCCGCTCAGAGCGTAAGATTCGCTTTTCATCCCGTTTCTCAACATACGCTTGGGCTTCACGACCAACAGGGCATCCCATAATCGACATAACTTTTAAAATACCTTGAAAACCTTCATTAAAGATAATAACTGCTAAGTAGCTAGCAATTTCAACAACTTTGGGACCAGAATGAAGATGTTTAGGAGCGAAAGTCCAAATCAAAGAATTCAAAGATTCGTTATTGTTTTGTGTCTCTGCTCCTAAACAACGAATTAATAATTCGTCTTTCGATAAATCTTCGAAAACCGGTTTGATAGCTTCTTGGACTTGCGGAATTAGAGGTGGTTTATCGTGATGAAATTGGTCCAGTTCATTATTAGCTTCAGCCTTACGCCATTTACACCAACTGTCTTCGCCTTCTGGACAAAATTGATGCTGAGGGTTTTCATCAGAAGAACATTTGTGATAGTACGTTGCCCAAACTTCCTTTCTCATATCTTCAAGCGAATCTGGATGGCGTCGAATTGCTAATCCGTAGAATTTTGTAATTTCTTGGATAACTTTATCAGTAAGTATAACTTCGGTAAAATATTATAACAATAGAAATTTCTGTTTAAGTCTGTAGAAACGTGTCTAAACTTGTATAAACAAATATATTAATAAAAGGGAGGCCAGGTATAAAGCCGACGGTACACAATAGGCCCGGTCTCTAACTGCCAACTCACCGCTCCGAACCGCTCTTTCTTTTACCTGCTGTATCTTTAAAACGACTTCGAATTTTCTAAAATCGCTTTACTACCGTATTCTAGACATGTTAAGGGAGCAATTTATGAAAAAAAAAAAATCGATTTTTTCAACCCATCACATAGGAAGACCCCCTTAATAGAAATATATTATACAATAGTGATACCATGTAAGAGATAGTGAATAAAAACATACTGAATATTTATGCTAAAACGAATTAAATTTCGTACTATTTGATTCAGTAAGCAAATTCGTCTAACTATGTTATTGTATGTATTGTACCCAGTTTTTGTAGAGAATGTAGGTATATAGATAGTAACTGCTACACATATATGAATATATATTTCCTAGACAATTTATTTTATAATTGATATTACTTGCTTTGAGAGAGTTGTTTCCTATTGCTTTTAACGAGGAATTTCGTATCTAGGCATTTATACCTAATACCGAATTTCGAGTAATAAATAAACAATAATTAACATCTAAATACATTTTATGTATTTGTTACAACTCCCATATATGCTGGCTATACAGATTTGCTAACTTATTATCTATTTTTCTTATATGAATTTGTTGGAAAGAAATGAATATAAATACAGAAAAAAAACTCGAAAGATTAAAATGTAGACACATTTTTATTCAAGAAAACAGCAATGTCAGTAAACCTACAATGTGTTACCCATTTCATTACGTTGTAATAACGGGGTCGCATCTAAACTATCTGTAATAAAACGAAGCGACATTATCGCTATGTACTGTTACATTGCGGCACGGTGCCCAAACATATCAACTCTCAGTAACGAGACCACTTAATAGATTTCTTGCTGTATTTTACGCGCGCGACATTGTATAACGCTCAATTTTGTCATAAACGTTGTGTACTTATTTAGTTTTTAGGGTTGCAATTTTCTTTCTATGATCGTTATTTTGAATGTTATAGTACTATAAAATGGGAACTTAATTCTTTTGGAAGTCCGTTTAAAACTGTTATTTTTAATGTCTTTTATTACACTAAATCTGAGTATGGAACATGTAACTATTTCGTTGAAAACTTATCTTGACTTATGATAAATATATGAATTAAATATTTGTATACAATTCATAAAATTAAGAGTTCCCAGAAAACTATAATTAACATATTCAATTATATTCAAAGAGAAAGTATAATTTATCTGTAATTAATATACATACAAAATATAGAATGTAGAACATTCTTCGATAGAAGTATATATAGATTTCAATTACCTAAAATTACCGAAAACTATAATGTTAAATAATCTATTCCTCGAGAAATGACTAAAAGAAAATCAGAATTTTAACTCAATAATGGGGTTTTCAATAAATTTAATTAATATATAAGGAAATATACATTTATTATTTTAAATAGTATAATAAATTATTTAAACAAAATACTACTACTGATTACAATACTGTAATTATCTAAAATATATTAGTAATGTGTAATAATTAGATAATTAAGGTTTATCAACATGCATAATTTGCTCTTGCGTTCATTCTATGATTAAAGTGTAAAATAGAACAAAAGTGTAACATATTAAATTTTAATATTGGAGTAATCTCGCTAGCATAGTTTATAAGAGCTATGCAGCTTCAGATCTTCATGAATTTAATTAATACAGAATTAAAGAATGTAGGCGGCAATCATGTCTGTTTTACGCTTATGATACCTGTAGTATAGTGAATACTAATGGTCACAAGTTCAATTCTTGATTAGACCAATTGCCTATAAAGTATAGTTTCTAGATAAGTTATTTTATACTACTGTAATATATAGACTAGTCTATATACTCGCAATATTAAATAGAGGACCACATGATAGGAAATTGACAAGTGATTTACCTGGCATTCGCAAAACCTCAAGCTTGTTTTTAAAATATAATAAATTCACTAACACATAGGCACGGATATTTTAGAATAAATTATTTGGTCATTATTACAAATAAATACAGTAACAAAGGATTTTATATAATATATACATTAAATTTATATTCTATATAATATGAACCGTAATGGTTGAGGATTGACCTCATTTTCGCAGCCTCTCAGTCATGTCATTGCATATCACTGAGCAAATAATCACTAGATTGTATGTTGCAATATTAAGTTAAGCTTTCCATATAATTCAAAGACAAAATTATAAAAGTGTTCGATCGACGTACGATCAAATTTCAAGCCGAGATCACGTGCTATCTCAATTGTCTGTCTGTTTGTAAAATGTAAGGGTATGGTAAAAAATAAAAATTGATCTAAATAAAAAAATCCTTACAAATATACTTATTTAAAACTATATCATAAACGTAATACATATTAAAGAAGTAGTATGAAAGGTATTCAACTGCTGCTCTACATTCAGCAGTTCTCACGCCGGCTGTGTATACCCCCAATGTACAGTGATACAACATGTAATGAAAAATGTTTTCATAAAAATCCCGTTGAGTTCGCTCCGCCCGCACGCTGATCTTTTAATCTCTTAATTACATGAGAGCAGGATACGCGGGGATTTCACCAAAATAACCATGCAAAATGGATGGCCACCCACTCGCCTCCTGAATATGAATTATTCTTTCGTGCTACAGTTTGGTCGCATATTTACATTTTATATGAGAGCCGCACCGACGTGCCCGACCCCGGTTACCATTTTCGTTCCGTCACAATCGCCTCCGAGTTTTGTTAGTTCGCTTTTTTCTATATACCTATGCAGATTTGTTATAATGTAGCTGTATCTCGTGGCATCACATGCATATGTTACTATAAAAGTTTATAAATTATAAACGATTATTATTGGTTTTTGGTATTCATCAACAGATATGTAAATCGACACAGATTTAAATGACCGACACATAAATTAAACACGTCTAGTGATTCTCAATCATCTACTAAACTAGTATATGAATTACAAATAAGTAAAAAAGACTTAAGACGTAAGAAGTAATTAAATTATTGTAATCAGTCAATCGTAAACTCTTTGTTTTAAAGTAGAATAATAAATATTGTATAAAGTCAATTTTATGCAGTACGAATCTCATATGATAATAATTTATCTGAACTATTTAGTTTTTGTTAAAAGTGTCCTGAACAATTATACCACTGTGGTCTTGATTCTCTAATGAAAAAGCATATTTAGTATATACTTATATAGGTATAAGTAGTAAATAAATATAGGTACTCATCCGAAAATACGTACCTTA
This sequence comes from Achroia grisella, assembly GCF_030625045.1. Taxonomy (NCBI): domain Eukaryota; kingdom Metazoa; phylum Arthropoda; class Insecta; order Lepidoptera; family Pyralidae; genus Achroia; species Achroia grisella. The sequence goes on along the minus strand of NW_026712655.1, from coordinate 1,512,447 downwards.
GTTATTAATCGGATTAGCAACGCAACTGTTTTCACGCGTCATTTCCGCTTTCAAAGTGATTTCGGGTTATGGCTGTATCGTTTTATAGCAATTCCGTCGCTGAAGACTGACACTTTCCGCGCCGTTGGTTTACGTCGCTTCTACTCATGATTTCTCTCCGCTTTTGCGCCAGCACCAGGGTTTTACGACTGTTCTCGCGTGAGGCTCGCAGTAAAATTTCAATATCCACAAAATATGGTATTTCATTTCGGCTGCTTATTGGGATACCCAAATGGTACCTAAAAACATAAAGTATATATAATTACATTAGTACCTCCATAAAGTATATTGCTACCACAGATAAAAAAATAATATATACTTGCTACTTAGACGTTTTATAGGAAAAACTTTTATTTTACATATTTGTCTCATTTAAGAAGCAGTCCTGATGCCGATTTAAATAAAACATCTTTTGTTCTAACTATTTTTTAATACATATAAAATATCATAAGCAGTAGGTATGAAGGTTTGTCAATTGCTGATCTGATTCATAATATTTATTTAATACTAGATTTAAGGACAAACTTGCTGTCCCCAAGTATCGTTTAGAAAAAGTCAATAGGTCTTTTATGGGAATAGGTATAAAATTTTACAATAAGATACCAAAGGATATATTGGAATTACCCTTAAATAAATTCAAAACATCTGTTAAATCATATTTACTGAGCATACTCACTAAACGATTACTTGAATGACGAGCGTGCATGGCAATAGTTTTTATGTTCGGGATTTTCATTTAATGTTAGACTTAGACACCTATATAAATACCTATGTATTGTAAATAAACTGGATTTAAAAAAAAAGTAATTCAATTAAGTTTCTTGCCAGTTCTTCTCAATTGGATCTATATACCGAACTGGACGGTAGGGAAAAAAATTATAATGTAAAAACTTGATGTTCATAAGAGGCTAAAATGTTCTATGAATAAATGATTTTTGAATTTGAATTTGTATTTGAATTTGATTACGTCTTGCTGACATTTCGATAATCTAATAGAAAAATGATTCAAATTCTTCAACTGTTAAGTGTAAAGACAGTACGCGATAGTATTGTAAGCGGTACATGGGAAAGGCTCGATGTCTGCTCGATTTTCAGAAACTTTACCAGTACTATTTAAAGGTGAACTTGTATTTTCCACCCCTAACTGTAGCATCATCAATTTTTATTTTCGCTGGACATTAATAACATTTAAGCCGTCTGACAATCTTAGAAAACTGTGAAACGAAATCATGTGGTTCCGCAACTGCAATTTTTTATGTAAAAGCTAATATTTCTATAGCTTATCTTCCGTCTTCGTGATATTTTCAGTGAAAATGCAGATAGACAGACAGACACATCTTTCCATTTATAATATTAATATGAATACTAACTAAATTTAAAGTTGGAATAAACTTACTAAATTCTACGGTATCCTACCAAACATCAAAAATAACAAGAGGGCTATGATTTGATTATTAAGAAAAATAATCTATTTCTGATGAACCTAAATAATTGTAGAAATATTTTTATTTAGTTAAATAATATAAAAATAATTACAACATGCTTAGAAGTGTCAGTGAGCCATCCTTGGGGACCATCGGAAATAGGTATTAAACATCAAGTAATTTCTATACAAATATTTACCATCTAAGATTTTTCTATTACCGATCATAACATAAAAACATTTTGAAGATGTAGCTGATATAAGTACTTCGATGACCGAATGATGGGTGCCCAAATTTTACGTAATAATCATAGTTTCGGACAATTCGCACAGCGCCACGTAGTCCCAAACTAAGCAGAGCTTGTGTTATAGGTACAATACAACTGACAGAAATATATGAAAACATTATTTTTGTAAACACACCCAAATCGATTCAAACAACCATACTCATGAATACAAATGCTTGTATCGGCCAAGGAATCCAACCCGCGACCATCGGAAGTACCACCGTGTGCTAAAGTATATTAAAGTTACAGTTCCCGGTATAGCCAAATAAAGGAATAAGACTTATTAATATTTATGATTCATTTATTAATAGCAAAAGGTATAAAGGTTTTATAAACAAAATATATATTTTTAATATAAATATTTATTATAGAGCGACTTCCATTTATGAAACATTTCCATTAGATATCTGTATGTCCAATAAAAATGTCTTTACCAAACCGATTTTGTGTACAAATGACACAATTTATATCCACACCATCTCCCCGCGTCGCGGATACGCGGTCACGCAGTACCTAGTACTTTGTCCTCTCGGGAACCGAAACAATGGATATAATTTAATTCATGTCGTTCATAAAGAATGAAATTGGGCAAAATCCGTTACGGTATCGACGCGCGTGTACTACACGACAAATAATGTACCTAACATGTTATGGGATGTAAGTAACATGAGATAAGGGCGGGTTTTATTAGGTAAATCGTGATTTACGACTCTGTTATGTAGCTTATGTTACGAACCTACTTATATTATATATGTATATGTATATATATTTTAATTTGACGTGATTAATATTTACATGTAATATTAATATATTAGAAATAAATCTTGGACCTTATTTGTTATTTTCTTTTAATGGAATACTGTTATATTGGTAGATATACACCATTGTAATATTATAAGTTGAAGGTGAATTACGTGAGTTTATTTATTGTGAAACAACTAGAAATTAAGAACAATGATTTCCAGTGATGCTGCTTAGAGGTCATCCAGATATGGTGCTACATAGAGCCACCATTCTCAATTGCTAGCTATTTCCTCCCTCCGTATTATTGTTTTTCCTATATTTCTGTATCGTTACATCGACCTTGATCATGGGTAAACTTAAGAAAAGCGGGTTAATGTAAATTATGGGCGGACCAGTTTGTTACTATTATCGAAACGCGCTCGATAATAGTATCTATAACAACTATATCATAATGTACACACTCTCACACCGTAATTTTTATTTAGTTAACCCAATTTAGAAATCAGATGAACATTTGATATTTCTGGATTTATTTTTATTTAGGAAAATAAATTAATTGTCATATTAGCGTCATTAGGTAGTAATACGAGATTCTTTAAGTTTACAGTTCTAGAAGTTTAACAGTTCGCACAATTTTAATTGTTTTAGTTTTTTTTTTATTATTTTGTTTAAATTAAAATGACTGCAAATTTTAGTTAGAAGAATTACTGCTTCTTTAGTATTATATATATAACGAATACATAAATAATAACGAAGAAGGTTTATAGGATGAGAACTGCTTTGTATAACTGTACAGTCGTGGTAAGTCGTAAAGCCAGGCTTACCCTAATAAAGTTGAGAATTGCAAATTATGCTATACATCATGTCAATATTTTATATAGGTAATTGTTTATTACTAACATCACTTTGATCAATGTTTAGACGTAATTTTTTTTTTTGCGGTACAGTCAAACTAATTCTACTATCATAAAATATGGCTCCATGTTATACATTATTGTACTAACCACAATGATTGTCTGTCTTTGAAGATCTGATCTGATATACATGTTTTATAAATTTTACATGATGTTGATTCGGTGATTTATTCAAAGTCAGTAGACAATTTTTTTAGTAATCCCTCTTGCTAATATCATCTTGGTTTTGAGTATTTTATGTACATAGATATATAAGTTCTATCTTAAACTCCAGTTGGTATATGTGAATACTAATTGAATAATATTTTTAAATCATAGCACAATGGGAACAAATGCTGCTAGCCGCCTGAATTTGCCTCAGATTGGACAGAGAACAGGTGGATTTCGGGGAAAATTCCTGTGGGAAGGTAAAATGAGGGAAATCACGTTAGCCGTCATGTTACTGCCGTGGAATATGTGGTTTCAGGTCAGTTCATATTCGTTGAAAATACGCCTAATTACCGTACATAATATTTGTACAAAGTTAAAGTGTATACTCCGTGTATATCCATTCATTTTAATAAGTAAATATGTATTTTCTTACTGTGAACTATTGATGAAGTCAATTTAAACAAAAGCTTACAGACAAAAAATAGACAACTGACTAATAATAAGCATATTATTATAGGTATTTTCACTTTTGTCTCACCTTTTCAGGTTCTAATTAGCTTGCTTTGCAAGATATGTTTCGGTTAAATGGTTAGATACGATAGTGAATTTACAGGGTAAGAAGACATGACATCGTTGTACTCCAATGGCAACGCATGATACGTGATATCCGTGGTGTTGTTTTTGCGTATAAACGTTTATCACCACTTACCATCCGACGGACCACTTCTTGTTTATGATCTTAGGCAGTAATTTACAATAAATTACGTTATGAGAAATATGCAACTATCCACGATGGTGAATACAATAAAAATGAATCAACATTGAAAGTAATACGGAATCCTTTAGAATACCAATAATAGTCAACCGCCATTGTGAGGCCTGATTCGGGGATATAAAGATCCGATTAGACACACTTGATAGCATATCCAGTATGAATATAATATATGGAATAAAATGATAATAGGATGAGATATATTTTAATCCCCTCCACTCCAAGCAAGGAAATATAATGCTCCTTTTCAATTCCCGGTATTTTGAATCTTGTTTGTCTTCATAATCTAAGAATTTGAATATATTTAAGTACGTTTTATAATGTTAATATTTTATAAAAAAAATAGTCAATAAAACATTAAGAAGAGATATAATTTGAACAATCTACGTGATTAGATCATACATAAGTACTTGTAATTTATTTTATTATGATTTATATGTATGCATATGCGACCTATTTCGATATACTCATATAGTCTTTATGTGAAAAGGTATTCATATTACTATACATATATTACTATATATATGTCTCCTTTACAAACAATGGAATAAGACCATTTTTTTCTGAAAATTTACAGATTATGGCTTTGCTAATATCACGAATTAACTTCAGTATTTATACATTAAATGTGTATCTGTAAATAGTTTAGTTATCTTAAATACAATTTTATAAGTCGATATTATAATCAAATTACTATATTTTTAGACAATAGTATGTTTAATAATAGTCTACAAGTTCGTATTGCACTTGCTACTTGGATATTATTTCGATAAATCATACATTTTCCTAAATGCAACAATCATTCTGACCGAACTGTTCTTCATTGCTGATGTGTTGGTACACTGCCTTCATGCATTTTGGCCAGTGGTGCGGATATATATACGAAGTTATAGAAGAAATTATATACTATTGGTTTACGATATACTAAGTTGTTTACCACTGTCTACGACATGTAAGTTATTTGACATTTTTAATTTTTTTATATATAAAATTCTTGTGTCACAATGTTAGTTACCATACTCCTCCCAAATGGCTTGATAGATTTTTTTGAAATTTTACATGCATATTCAGTAGGTCTGAGAATCGGCTACTATCTATTTTTCATACCCCTATGCGGTAAGCAATATCCACCCCTAATAATAATATTTAATCTTATTTTTTAGATATAATATTTTATTTTCATTTTATTAATATTTAGGATTGAAATAGAAATAGAAATATAAATAGAAATAATCTTTATTCAAATAAACTCATTACAAGCACTTTTGAATAGTCATATTTTGATTCTACCACTCATTCGGAATGCAGATTCATCACAAGAAGAATAAGCAAGAAACTTGTGTGTTGCTCTTTTTAATAGATGTTTTTTTTTTATATAAATAATTACAGTGTAACAAGTAAGAGGCATGCGACAATCAACATAGAAATCGCTACGCACTCATTATTAGTGTAATCAGATAATATTGTCAGTGCTATGTATTTAAAATTTTTCTACAAAAACATTATTATCGTTAACGAATTCTTCAATTTTATAGTAAGCTTTTCTGCAAAGGAAGTGTTTTATTTGACATTTAAATCTTTTTTCTGGCAGATTTAAAACAGACTCTGGTATTTTATTGTAAAACCTTACGCAATGGCCATAAAACGAATTACTAACTTTAGCCAAACGACATTTAGGTAAAATCAGTTTGTTATTGTTACGTAAGCTTTTATTAGTGCAATCACTAACTCTTTTGAAACTGTCTATATTCCTTCTGGCATACATGATGTTTTCATAAATATATTGAGAAGCAACGGTGAGGATATTTGATTCCTTAAAGCACTCTCGCAAAGACTCCCTGGAACCCATGCTATAAATGGAGCGAATGGCCCTCTTTTGTAAAATAAATATTGTATTTATATCAGCTGCTTTGCCCCATAACAAAATACCATACGACATAATGCTATGGAAATAGCTAAAGTACACAAGTTTAGCCGTTGCCACGTCTGTTAATTGTCTAATTCTTCTTACCGCATAAGCGGCAGAACTAAGTCGACTCGCTAATTTAGTAATATGAGCACCCCATTGCAACTTGAAATCTAATGTGATACCTAGAAATACAGTATCATCCACAAAATTAATAGGTTTATTGTCCAACGTGATTTTTGAATCTACCGGCCTTACATTGGGGAGAGTAAATTTGATACATTTAGTTTTATTTGCATTTAGTAACATATTATTAGCCGTAAACCATTTTAAAACATAAGAAAGAGTACCGTTTACTTCGTCCAAATCATCAATATGTCGATTGACTTTGAATACTAATGAAGTATCATCAGCAAACAGAACTATGTCAGCTATCTTTTCTACCATATAAGGAAGATCATTTATGTAAACTAAAAATAAGAAAGGACCTAAAATAGAGCCCTGAGGAACACCCATTTTAATACTAGTTCCCTCAGACTTTACACCATTTATTTCGACAACTTGCATTCTATTATTTAGATAGGATTTCAAAAAATACATACAACCCTAAATTTTTACCCTTCTAGCATCAACCCCTATTTTTTAATAGCGATTTTAATTTATAAGGCAAAACAACGTTTGCTGGGACAGCTAGTATAATAATAATAATAACTCTCTATTGCATACCGAAAATAGCTTGTTGAACGGAACGGAAGAACGACGAAACGAAAATTAAATAATAATAGCAAATCGTTGCTAACAGTGATTTGTTTATTAGTCATTTATTTAATTACATTAGGATGAATGATGATGAATGTACTTGCTGCAAATTTTCGGTCCTGCAAGTTGCGGTTTTAGATTTTTATTATTATTAAAATAATTTGTTAATTCAAGTCTTTTGCAGTATTTTGTGTATGCTTACTTATCTTTCACTATACTCTAATACGATTCATACTCTTTATACAGTTAAATTATATTGTATGTGTGTTAAAAAGTGCTAAATATACACTGATAGGTTTAAGGTTATTGCTTGAATATCATTGCACAAATTCGCACCACCTTCGAATAGCTACTGAAAATCAATGTTTTGCTCGTTTGAGGAAATTAATCATTGATTCTCCCTCTGGTACATAATATGTTTATATTTATTACTTGAATGCATGAAACATGAAATGTGGCTGAATTGATGTGAATAAAGATTTTATCTATTTATACACATATCTGTAATTCTATTTAGTAAATCGTTATAATGTACTTTGTTTTGAAAAAAAAACTTAATTTTGTTGATATTAAATATATTCTGTTGAACAAAACTAAAATGTGAATTAAACAGTACATTAATTACAGTTAACAACAGAGTGGGCTGTGAGCATTATGTACTACTCGGCCGTTGGTTGGGCATATGTCGCATTTACAGACTATTCACGTATTTTCAGCTGATTAATGAAACTGTAAGTTTAATGATAGTAATGTATCTCAATCTAAATGCATTTATCCCTGATTGTGGTGGTTTGAAATTATATATTTATGTAATTACCTCGAACAAGTTATTATTTAAATTAATGAAATTAATTTAAGCGCAATGCGTTTAGTAACAATTATTATATCGCTTATGGTACTAACATTTTTTATGCGACTGTAAGAACAAACATCTTTCATTTTTATCAGATGAATATATTTGAAGTCATCCTTCATTCATTACATTCATCATCATCCTGGGTGGATGCTGAAAACATTACAAATTATCTTCAAATTAACGCTTTAAAAATAACTATTTATATTTAAATTTAGATTTAGATTTGATGATTAAAAATAGAATACAAAATGCGACACCAATTCTTATTTTTTTTAATACTTTATTTATGACATACATTCACAATTAATCCTTTCAATGAAATTTACAGATTAGAAGTACTAGAAAAACATTATATGTGGTCGAACATATTACTGTTGTCTTACTGGTATTGCATGCCAGTACTTGTATGTGGTATTCTATACACAGATCTGTAGAGTGGAGCAAGAAATGGTACCACTTAGGATATCCAGATCATGTCAACTCGCATAAATTGAAATTTGATAAGTATGTTGTATTAATATCTCTATCTCTATCTTTCCACTGACTTCAGTCCAAATGATTTATTTGAATATTATTTTAAAGAACAAGCAAAATAAAAAGAAATGAAGACATTTTGACTTATTTTTATGCATAAGAGTATGTTTTTTTACTTGCAGTGTAAGTTTCAGTAGATAATAATCTGAATATTGCAATGAGAATAAGTACAACATTTGCTATTTATTTACAGTTATATTTCCTGTTGGTACTATAGTGCTTGTCGCTTCTTTAATGTTATATTTGGAGATACCTTTCCTTTAGTAAGTATCATTTATAAAAGTAGCGTTATATGACCCTGGATAATTCACACTATCTTAAGCTGAGCAGATCTTGTTATAAATTTTGTAATATATAAGTCATACATGTACAAAATGAGGAAGGTTGAAAAAAGATGTGAAAGATGGCAAGAAAGGAAGTAAATAACGAGATGATTGCGGACACGAATGAATGGAAGACAAAAACATATTACGCCGACCCCAAATAAATGGGATAAGGAAGAAGCAGATGATGATGATATACATATATATAAAACAGCCAGTCCAATATAAACAATCATACATAGAAATGTTTATATGATGCGAGGAATCGAATTATCATTATTTGGTTCGACAAATGTAACTGTAACGGATCGGTGGACTGTATGGGTGTCTAAATGATGAAAACACGTAGTTTGCAATAATAATATATTAATATGTGCAATTGCGAACTATACGAAAGACAATGATAGAAAGATTGAAGTATATCAAATAACATGACGTATAAAAAGAACTCTTCAAAAATATAAATTTAAAAATAATAAAAATATCAAAAGAGTTCGGCGGTCGGTCGCCAACATACCGGGCCCCCAGTGGAACACTAACTACCGGTGGTGACCGGCCGCGCTTCTATTGTAATTAAAATTAACCTAGCTATAAGCACCACATCGCCCTCTATTGCAGTCGACGACGTCACTTTGTGTAGTCCTCTTGGGCGAGATATTGGCAAGTATTTGTGCGGCTACCGTGCCCAGAAGTCAGCTAAGTCAGCCAGCCGGGCGCAACACCCTTATTTGGTCGTGTACCAGCCAGTCGCAACAAACAACAAAAAAAAGTCGCTGGTTTCGTACTGAGGTAACGTTGATGTACGGTGATAGCGATAGCATCAACGTAACTGAGTTATACGTGTGTTGCCTTTTGCTGTGATCAAGCTGTAGGGCTAGGTAAACTAAAGCTGTTGGCTTGATAAACCCGCCTTTCCATCGTCGGCGCTGTATAATCGTGTCACACGTTGACACTGGTTACTGTGTAGACTAAGGGCAGTGCAGTATGAGTAATGGTGTATTCGTAATAATTTACTTGTGATAGCCCGCTTTCCTCCAGTACTGGTGCGTGTTGTAATTTAACTGTTGCTGGGCACGGGCTGCGGCTTTCAGCTCTTCAGGATAGGTGTCTATTCCAGCTCGTTGAGGCAGCATCTTCTCGGCTTCTGTGACGTCTCTTGCACAAAGTCGTGAGGGAAATGTGGTGCCATCTAAAAACAATTTAGAATTTAAGGCTATTGGCCGAGACAGTTTAAGCCGAAATAGACCTACACCTTGGAGAACGCGGAGCCATGGAGGATCCTGTAAGGGGACGCAGGAGAACAACCCCACTAGTTCCGGTTTTAATCCTAGCGCGGTCTCCTCTGCGTTGCTGGCGTTTTCAGTCAACCCAAAAAGTGATGGTACTAAAAAGAATAGTGCGCCAGCCAACCATCTCAATTGAGGTATAAAATGTGGTTGTTGTAGTACGATGCATACCTCAGTACTTACAAGGGAGGTACAGTCAAAACCATAGTCATAAGTCATAAGCAACGCAGGTTTGTAATTTGTAACCAATGCTTGTATAATTTGTAACCAACGCGGAATTATACTGGCACGCGGAATGTTGGTGGCACTTTGTGATTGAGTGAACCAGTTCTCTTTGTTCTCAAAATTATAATTATGAGATATCTTAGAAGAGTCCCTGTAAATACTTATTTCACACATTTTCTGCAATACAATACGACCCGAAATGACAATTAGCTTTAATAAGCCATATGGGTCATATAGTTTTAAGGCATTGAAATATAAGTATTTTGTCCAATGCATGCTATCTTTGTGGCAAAGCTCATGGGTTGGTCTGACAGTACTGTGAGACTTAATAAGGTAATCTTGTACAACATTATAAAGTAGTTGCTTGTTTTCATTTAGTAATGAAAGTTGAGATAGCAACTTTATTTTTGTCACAGATTGAAAATTACGTGATTCAGGAGAACTTAACTCAGGGGTTTTGCGTAACTTCCCGATCACGCGGATGGTGATATCTTCTGATCGGACGTATGCCTGCTCCAATGCGCTCATGACGACCCAAGGCTCTCGGGAGGTCCGCAGGAGTGACGCCACGATCTCGTACGCCGGTCCCCGAAAAGCGTTGTATAAACGTATTAAGTTTTCGGCTGTGGAATAATTACGTTTAATTGTCTCGTAACTACTCTGGTTGGGCTTTTTTGAATAGTTAGAACTACTACTAATTTTGTGAGTAAGCTGTGGTGCCGGGTTCGCTAGTGGATGCTCAACTGATGGAAGTCGCACTAAGGTTGCGCAGTTATCGTCATCAACGATACGTGTAGGTTTCAGTTCGTTTGCATGGTTGACATGTGGTACATGTGACGGGACCGTGTTGGAAAGGATGGCCGGCTGTAATGGGGTGCCTTGGATATCATCCAAGGTGACAGTCGGTTCCTTACCAGGTATGTTCACATGCGTTACCATGGTCATGGTTGCATTGTGTTCCGAAACCCATGTCGCGGTACGTTTTTTAGTATCGCGAATAGAAGGACGAGAACTACGATGTGCAGACTTATCTTTGGCATCCAGTGCGGCGAGCTTCGCTTCCAACTCTCTCTGCTCAGCCTCGAACTCCAAACGCGCTAGTTTCTGCTCGCGTTCTGCCTGTAGACGTACGAGTTCACGTTGCCGTGCCACTCTGCATCGCAGGAGTTCTGCTTCGACGGCGAGCTTCTGAGCGCGGACAATCGCGGACGACCGCGAAATTCGCGATCGCTCGTTTCTGTAACAGCTTTTTGTCTTATGAGAGAGAGATATATCGGCATCGACTCGACATGAGCTAGTGGTGTCGCTAGAACGCTTGGTACAGCAAGAAGATGCTTGTACCGAAATGGAGGCGTCCGCCGTATGTGCAACTGTTCTAGCCAATGATGCCGAAACATCCTCAACTGTGGTTGTAGAAGCCGGCCATACGCGGCGCGATTGTTCGGAACGATCGTAATACGGCCGTCCGACTTCTACAGCCATTAGGTTCGCAACTGAATTGGTTTTGCTACGTGTTTCCACCATATTAAACAATGAAAATTTATGACGGAAAATAGAAATGATAGAAGATAGAATGTAATGCAATATGAAAGTGAAAACTTGGAAAATAATTTAGGTCGATAAATTTCAACTTACGGCAGCGAAAACAACCAAAAGTATGAAATTTCAGTATTACGGCGACGAAAGGACCAAAATATATGAATGATGAAAACACGTAGTTTGCAATAATAATATATTAATACGTGCAATTGCGAACTATAAGAAAGACAATGATAGAAAGATTGAAGTATATCAAATAACATGACGTATAAAAAGAACTCTTCAAAAATATAAATTTAAAAATAATAAAAATATCAAAAGAGTTCGGCGGTCGGTCGCCAACAGTAACAGTACTATTTTTTTTTACCTTTGGCTGTTAAATATGTGCAATAGTAAAATCAAAATTTATTGCATCCCACAGTGTTGTAATGTCACTATAAAATTGGTGTAATATGTTACTGCTACAGAAACCCCAAAGCCAGTGCATAAATACACCAAGCGCCGTCGTAACGTCCTACTGTCACTTGTAATATTTATGGTTCTGTCAGCGTTGCGATTTATATACTTACTTCCTTATATACCCATAAATACAACTACATGTTATTTAAGTCCCTGAATTCGTCTGCACAAACATAATTAAAATTCATTTCACTCGATCCTAAATAAAAGATTAGCATATCTTTATCTTCGTAACAGGCATATTTCGTTAAAATTCGTTCAGCGCTTTAGTTGTGAAAAGGTTATAAACAGACAGACAGATGTCTGTCTGTGTATAATCTGTTATTTATTTATATTATTAGAATGGATTACAGTCAATTATTTTGTAATTCTAGTATATAATAAATCATCATATATATAACATATATATATCATATAGACATAGAATACAAGAAAGATAGTAAATACCTTTTGTATAAAAAAAATTAACTAATAAGTATGATTTCAAACTTTGTGTTCTTTTATCGATATAATTTCAGCCTAATATGTATTTTCTGTCATATATAAATTAAATATATTATTATTATGCTTGTAGCGTGACCTAGAAAAGTGGTTGACATCAGTATTGATGTTTATTGGTTTCGTGTTTATAAGATACCAATTCATAGGAACATTGGCGTGGGAGTTAGTACTGGACAATAGTCGTAAGTCGGTGTTTGTCGATCAGGTAAATAAATACACATTTATGAATAAAATTACTAAAAAAATCAATATTTACCTTTTAAAATTACTGACATCTTCAGACTTTTTATTAGAATGATAAACAACTTGACCGTTTATCACAATATCATGGACATCACGTTATTATTGGACGCCCGTAATGTCCATATGCGTTCCTATTTCAGGGGATTATATCATCATTCACTTTATCCTGTAATTTCATTGAATCATCTCAACCTTCAACCGAAACACATCTAATAAAACAAGTTGCTTGGCGGCTGACAATGACGAGACTAAGGTATCCATGCAGAAAATTAATTTAAAGTCAACTTCTAGAAAAAGGAATTGGAGTAGAATAATCAAAATTGTAGTAAAAAAGGATTTGGTTGATGTAAACTGTAGGTACATAACTGTAGAGACAAATATAGTGATTACAGGTTATTTTTTTATTGTGATTCCAGTCCTACTGACAAAGTAGCATGTTTAAGTTCAGTTTGTATAGTCCTCTATACAAACTGAATTTAATTACTAAAATTTTAATTAACTAAATAAGAATAGGTATTTCAGACTTTTATCTTGTAATCATAATAGAGATTTCGTTACAGGACCCATTCATATATTTTTTATACCACATAGGTGGCAAACAAATATAAATTACGGTGTGTACTTATAATCAAATGAATTGTAGATAGTTATTTATAACCATTCTCATTATACAATAAATATATTATTTGTTTATTTTGGAGTATCATCATATGATCGCTTACCTCAAGAACCGCGGAGCGCCATCTTTATTAATTGAGCAAGCCAAAAATTATAAGCGACAACTATGGTTAATGAAAGACGGTATTCTGACTTCTACTCATTTACAAAAATTACCACTTCCGTTACAAATGGAGCTGATTTTCGATATTAATGTTAGATACTTTCAAAAATCATTGCTATTCAGAAATACGGGTAAGTAAGTATTTGTGAATTCAGATTGTTGAAAGATTTATTTAATCCGACTACCTTGTTTTACTAGTAGTTATTTATTGTAGTGAAATCTTTCAATAACTTTCTGTTTTTTATAAATAATATCAGTATTTAATATTTATAATTTTTATTAGATGAAGCATTTATGCGTCAAATATCACTTTTAATGAGACATGAGTTGTACCTGGCCGGACAGAATGTATGGAGCCAGGATGTAGTAAAGACTGGCATGATCTTCATAAAACAAGGAGTTATAGAAATGTTATCGGACGAGGATGACGAGAGTCCAATGATTGCTTTAAAAGAGGGAACAGTTAGTATTGCATTCTTAAATTGTATTTAATTTTAGTTAGGTCAACCCAAAGGCTACAGTTTCCTCCAAAGATAGCCTCTTCGGTCATTGTGTACACCATCTATTGAATTAATGTTACTTGGCAATAGATGAACCGTTGAAAAGTTATTAGATTAATACTAAGTTTATTGTTTGTTTTTATACTCAGTCCAGTTTCATCATTTTTATGGAATCTGGAGATAAGGACATACTGTTAGTTTGTAAAATGTAAGGTCTACATTTTAGGTAACAATACCTTTTGTGTACATGTACAGTTTATACAGAGTTGCGTAAATGAGATTCATTCCATTTCAAAATATAAATATAATTATATTTGGAAGTGGAAATGCACCCTCTCCAAATGAGGTTCACGAACTTCAAATAAATAACCGAGGCAAAATGCTCTGTGAAGCATGATGACCAGTAATAAATAGCCAACTTGCAGAAAGATTTATTTGGAAATACGCTACGTAGTTGATAAATTATTACGAATAACTATATATACGAGAACGTATGTCTCTTATTTATATCAAAATATTTGATATAATTACATTATTCCATAAATAATAGCGTGTTATATGCGATGATTTGTAAAAATATAGGATTTTCATTACAATAGGTCCTTATTTTGCTAAGAATCATATAAAATAGCGTATATAAGTATATAAATGGAATTGGAACTGAATAAAAGAACTTTTGTTTTTAAAGTTAGTAGTAATCTGACTTTTAACAAAGTAGGTTGGTCCCTAATTATATAAGTAGTTGTTATTAACTAAAAATAAAGTGATATGCAAAATTCATGAAAAAATGTTGAGTCAAAATTCATTTATGTAGTGAGCTGAAATTAAAATTATTTCCAGGTACTAGGGGAATTAAGTCTATTTTATTCAATACCATCAAAGGTAACGGTAAAAGCAGCTACTTACGTGGAGCTTCAGGTGAAAACCATTAATTATATTAAAAAATTGATACAGATTCATATTCATATTGGATCTGAATATTAATATCCATTATAGGTGTTACATAGAACGGATTTCATGCGAGTTGTGGAAGAGCATCCTTTTATGCTACAGCGTATACGTGAAATAATCGAGGACAGGCTTTGGAAATCTCGTCGTAAAGAGGTATATTTTCGGTTTACGTATTTCATTATACTTAAACATACGTATATAACAAACATACTGTTACGATCTTTATCCCAGATGTGGGCTAGTCAGAGGAATTGTCAACCGTCGATGTTTATGTGTACATTTAACACAACTTGATATGCTCAATGCTCATATTTCGTTCGGCATATTTTGGATCCAACGAGACAGGAGCGAGCCTACGTATTTCGGAATAATTTTTGCTCTGATATCGGTATTTCCTTGACCGGAGAGTTAATCGCGTATATCATAGGTCTTTTTTGGTATAGTGTAAGAAGCACTAATTATGATGGACGACTTAGGCTATGAAGCCGGCTACCGCAAAGTAGCGTCCGTGACTTGTGACACGGGTGTAGGTTTAAAAGGCCCTTTTTGGAATGCATTAACACTCACCTTCACTACCTGCAGCTTCCCCCCAGGCCCAACTAAGACCGGGATAAACCCATTGCTAATACAATTCACTTTAATATCCAAAACACAACTGGCACGCTCTGCGCTCGTCGACTGAATACCGAAACGCAACGAAAGAGGATTATTCAACTACCGACCTCCGTATTTATAGACCAAAGTCAGTGTAGTAGGTTGGTCTATAAATACTAGATGGCGCTATTTACAATATTCGTAATAATCCTTACATTGGGTACTTCATTAGTACTAAAAACAAACTACCTTCTTTTAATATATTTTTAAAATATCGGATTTTTTCTACAATAATGATGTGAATTCTAACAATAGGCCAGATGTAATATATCGGCCAGTAGGGTTGCACTTTTAAACTTCTTCAATATATTAAAACACTCTGTGTTTTCGCAGAATAATATATATATTATTTATTAATAGTGATCTTAAACGATCAATTATTATTCTGGCTTCATACGAGTACATTTAAAGGTTGTCAGAATTTGAATAAAATATCAATGTAACATTATATTTGGGGTGTAGTATATTTATTTTTAGATCGGACAAACTCAGTATAATGTTACGAGAGTTACGAAAGTAATAATGTAGGTATGATGTGGAAATCTCAAAACGAACATAATAAATTTATATATAAAATTATAGTCACTTGTTAAACTTTTCAAAGCTTTACCTTTTTTTGCAGGTTATATATTCACTTTATATATACATTAAACCAAAATGACCCGTCGGTTTTGTTAACAGAGACTTAATTTGCACTTCAATTTTAGAGAGCTATAGCGCAATATGATAAGGGTGATTCAAGACTAATTCGAACTCGTTATAGACCTATGAAAGTGCTTAAGGATAATTTAGCCGGCATCGAGGAAGAAGACCCGACATTTGTAGATGATTCTCACATGTATTACAGGGGTAATAAGTCCTATAATGCCTTGTTCATTTGTACGAATTTCAGTTTAGGTAATAATATTTGAATAATTTGTTACAGACGAGAATAATCTTCGACAACACAAATTTACGAGTGAATACTTAGAACTCTATCAAATGTCAAGTAATGTAACCACCATTGACAAGCCTAAAATATGTATAAGAGCTAATTTTCCTTTTATATTAGAACCAAATACAAGTTTTGTAAGTATCGTTCAGAAGTATTCATTATTATTTGTATACTATATAAATAATATTCTCAGTTACTTACTATACTACTATAATATAGAGTTAAATTAGAAGAATCTTTTTCATACCCAAGAAATGAATTTATAACTCATAAACAAATATATATGTACATATATTTTAACTTTTATAGGTAGCTATTAATGTATACCCAACATAGTCTTTATTATTATATTAAAGATATTTTTCATTAACCAAAACTCAATCTAAATATATTTATTATACTGAATTTTGGTTAATGTAAAATAATAAATATATCTATAATATAATTATGTCTAATGATTTACAAATCTTCCTAACAAGAATTAAGAATACGTTAAATAGAAATAATAATAAATATGATGTACTACAAAATATTTTTCGTAATTGTGATAAATTACCACTAGTAAACTTCTCTTTTTCAGACCAACATGTTTGATATTGGACATTTTATAATAATTCTATATTTGTGTTTTTTATCTCCACACTATGCTATACAGACAGATAAGTCGAATTTGGAAATAGTTTTTAATATTATTGTTTTAACTTGTCTATTGTTAAATATATACATACAACTTACAACGGCGATAGTGGATAAGGTACGTTTGGAATTAACATTTGAATTTATTGAGCGGAGCGTGAAGCGCAAGCGATTGATTTACACTCTTTGTAACGATACTCCTTTGAAATGACTTAATCGATCGAGACCAAATTTCATCAAAGGTCACCCTCGTTTACCACTCAAAAAAATTCCGTTTGGTCGAATTTTTAAGAAAAAACGCGATTGAAATGTGATCTGGTGTATTAACAACACATTGATTACAACTTCAAACTTAGTTGTATACATTGAAGAGATTCATTCAATGAATATAATTATGTATAATTGCATTTGTCTTTTTTGAGATGAAAATTAGTCTTTGTCTGACCTCGTGATATAATCTATCTTCCTCTCAAACTTCATTAAGATTCGTTCAGACTTTTAGTAGCGACAAGGCAACGATCAGATAGACAAACTTTTGTATTAATATTAGTATAGAAGCATGAATATACCCATTAAGTAGAATAAGAAATAAAAACCTTCTATACTTTAACCTCGATGTTTTTACGTTATATTAAAATGTATCTTAATTTAATTGACGGTAAAATATATTTATAACTGACCTAAGTATACTTAAGACTAAAATAACATAAAAACGTACTAAATATCTTGAATTGCGCCACATAATTTATGAGAACTTGTTTATTTACCACTCGGGATTCTACATAACGAAAACATTCTAAAAGAAATTTAATTTCTAGAATTGAAGGCAGACAGAATATTAAAATTGTTCGTTGCTGTGTACAAAAACGGCGAAAAGTATAAAGTAAAAAGATTTTTTAAGTAAATACTACTTTCGGCAGCTTTAGTTACCCTTTTAGTGAATTGGCTGAAACCCCAAACTGGATTTCAAATAATGTAGAAAGGAAAATACATCGGCTTAAGAATTCGGTATAAAATATAGCTAGGTCTACCTGTTTAGGTGCAGAAGTCTTTAATTATCTATATCATTACGTATTTTTTTTGTGTACAAATAAATTAATTGAGGTTAGGAAGAAGACACATCACTTGATCACTCAGATCAATTGAGAAGAAAGACGAATTGAAGACTACAGATAGGATAATATGTGTCAATAAAACACCCACTGAATTACATTATTACTATATTCGAGTCGTACTTCCTACCAATTTTAAAGCATGAGATCAGGAAAAGGTTTTCCTTACTCTTTCAAGCAAACGCTACTGGCCGGATTAGAATGAAATTTCATTAATTGATCTTATATCAAATTACCACAAGTAATAGTTGTTAATATTAAAATTCACACATGCAACGCTACAGGATACAGTTATTACTTTAATTTGTAGAATATACGAAAAGAAACTATTAAAGAGATAGCGGAAGTCAAAATGGCGACTGTAGGTTTTTACTTAGACATATTATCGGTGTTCCCTGTATATATATTTGTTAATACTTTGGATCCTCAAGCCGATTCTATTGCTGGACAAGTTGTTAAACTACTCCCTACGCTTCAAGTTTGGCACATTTGGAACTACGTCAGTAGATGGGAGAAAAATTTTAATAGCAATGCTAAGGTAACTGTTGACTTATTCTCGTTGCACTTATTGTACATTTGCTGCATTACTATATATATATCACTTGAGGTAGTAACTAGCAATATTTTCAGATTTTTTGTTCGAGCTTACAGTAGTCTAGCGGTTTAGCAAGCAGCCCTGATGGTCACGTGTTCGATTCTTCACAAATTACAAACATTTGTATTTATGAATATACTTGTTTGTGTTGTTTTTGTATGAATTTCAAAAAAAATAAAAATAGTATTTCCTTCAATTGTGTTTCCGTTACTTGGTTTAGCTTGGGATTAGATGGCACTGTGTGAATTGTCGTGGGTATTATTGTGATTATCTATTATACATACACTGAATATAAAGTATACATATATACGCGTATGCTATATTGTAATTATTTTCAGATGCTATGTTTGTTAAAATACTGTTTAATAGTAATCATACTCTGCTATTGGTCCGGATGTTTACTGTATATATTCGCTTGCCCAAGAAAATTATGTCATGAAGTAAGTACTAACTTTTGTCACATTTTATTAGAGTTTTAAATGGCTTCTGATCTCATCTTACAAACAATGATAAAATCAAAAGTGTTTATCGAAGGTATTATAATAAACTATTGTTATTTCTGTGTAACCTATAGAAATAATATAAATATTAATTATTGTACTTATTTCTATTACATTCTGCTCTGTCTAACACGAGAGGAAAGTGGAGGAAACATATTTGAAGTTTATAAGTACTATTTAAAAGTGCTTACTAATGTTATGTTATTGACCTTTCTGATTCTTAGTTTTCAGCAATGATTCTTTTCTAAGATCAATGGCTTAGCAATTATTTCATTGAACGATATTAAATGTGGTCTTAATGAATGAATTATCAATTAAGTTCTTTTTAAATTTAAGTTCATGATTACAATAGTTTATGAAAATAATGTTTTTGACTGTACACGTAATATGGGGTAGATAGTTTTGAGGAATGAACTTTTGTCATTGTGATGTAGGCACATGTTATACAATATCCAACATCGTCACATTTCGCTGTGAATATTACATATAGACACGACCACTAAACCATGCCCCTCTCTGCAAATAATACAAGTTATGTGTAACTGCAAATCCATAATGTAAATCAGAATACGGCTCACACACTATTCACGAAAAAATCGTAACCGTAAATTAACCAATGGTTCCGCTTCTTAAATTTGGCCAATGAAAACCACTTGAGGTATATATTTTTTTGTAGTACTATACTCATTGATACAGGTAGAAATAGACGAAGCGTGAATGTATACTAACTAAACTATTGTCTTAATATATTTACTGTACTTGAAAGATGCACAAGCTATTGAATCATTGCAAGCTTACTCCTATATCAATCGATCCTTCAAACTTTTCGATGTCAATTTCATGTAGGAGTTCTAAATCATTTAGTAAGATTAGATAGGATTTAGTACGGAAATTAGGTTGATAAAATCACAGATAAGATAATATTAAATAATAAAATCTACATATGATACAGCATAAACAACATACAGCCATGATGACGACTCACTGCGCTAATTTTAATACTCTGTGCCGATGTTTTGGGCGGGAAAACAGAAATCGCGTCGTGTTATTCAGACAAAAATTAATTTCTTTGTATTAAAATTATATTGCAATAAATACATATTTAACCTAGTTGGTAAAAATAATAAACTATTTGAAGCTATAGCAGCCTGAGTTTATTATTATCGTCCATAACAAAGCGGTATTTGTGTATGCAGTTGGGACACTAATACTTACCACCATATCTGTGTTTACACATGACTGTACGTTGCCGCAGCCCAATGTGAATGTATTTCTAACAATCACAGATTAATCTGTTTATAGACACTAAATAATTAGATTTAAACTATAAATTCACTGGACGTATTAACTAGCATTATTCTAGTATGATTTTGTATACACTGATGATTTTATTTAAAGAGAAAAAAATATAGCGTAACAGGCATATGTACGACTCTCTCTCTCTCTCCCTCTATATCTCTATAATATTTTTGTTTGTTGCTGTTTTATTATTTGAAAAGTTTTTAACATTAGCTTTAGTACATACTTCATTGAATATCTTTAATATAGAAAGTGATTGAAACATTTATATTGCAGAAGTCATGGCTAACCCAGTTGATATTCTGGGAGACGAAAGTGTTCATGACGAATGATGCTAGGCACGAGAAACCAATTTTATCATCATTTTCGTTCGGTACATCTGTGTTCACTGGCACAGGTACTTCTGATTTAGCGCCAGGCACTGCCGACTTGTTAGTGGTATGTACGCTTGCTACTCTTACTAATATTATAAACACGAAAATTTGTGAGAATGGCTGCATATATGGATAGATGGATATTTGTTACTCTTTTACACAAAAACTACTGAACGGATTTACAGTAATATAGGTTATACACCAGAAAAACACATAGACTATAAATTTAATGTGGTTGAAACTGCAGGCACAGTAGGTTCTATTATATTGTAGACTGGTTGATTCTGTTGCTCATGTCAACAAACAGTAAGGTAAACAATGTAGCATTGTTTATGTATTATGCTTACATAACAATCAGAGACGGTCATGAATATACATTATTGATTCAAATCTTTTAGAATATAATATAGATGTATGAGAAATTTAGGTTAAATTTTGATAATGAATTTGTGGTGGAATGTGATGGAATAAGCAGAATCGACCATTTCTATCAATAGATAGAAATGGTCCTCGTCTTTACAATACTAAAAATTAATTAATCGTTTCAATATACTTGATTATTATTGGTTGTTATTAGGAATTTTATATTATGATTTAAATATTTTTATTTATTTTTTGTTTTAGAATTCCCGTGGTAGTTGTTGCAAGAATGAGTTAATTGGATACCTGTCTACTTTTTTCAGCTGCTGTGTGTGTGTGTGTTTTGATTGAAAGGTGAGTGAAATTACAGGATAAGAGGCGTGATATCTTAGTTCTCCGGAATGGCAACGCATGGTTGGTATCACGGGCGTTGCATAACTTAATGTCGTAGTGTTGTCCCTGTCTAGAGTGAACAGTTACCACTTATCTTTAGGTGAATCGTCAGTTTATTTGGTATGTTGCATAACTTAATGTAGTGTTGCTGTCCCTGTAAAGAGTGAACAGTTATCACTTATCTTTAGGTGAATCATCAGTTTATTTGGTATTACAATTTAATAATAAAATTGTTATTGTACAATTGTAGGATTCTTATATTGAGCAATTACATGTTTAAAATCCTAAAGATTTATGGTCTCTTCTTAAGTGGGTATTAATGTACCTATACAACTTATAACTTAAAGTAGTAATTATTTATTTTTACTTATATTATAAAAACGTAGGTATTACTATTGTAAAAAATGTGTCGTCAAGGGCAAAGCTTATGGTGCTATATTATGTACCTATCGCTCTCTAGGGCGAGTTAAATATTTAAAGCGGGTGGTTTTAAGAAGGCTTATGTCGCTCCTTGAATAGGGCTGCCACATGTTTGGACTAATATGTGAGAAAATCAGATTCAGGCTAAGTATAAAATGAGATATTTTGCTTTAAAGGTTGTTTTATTATTATAATAATGAACAAACGACTATTTATATTATTTTATCAATATTACCATCCATTTAAATCTTGATATGAGAATTCGTGGAGAAAATTGGAAAAGGTTTACTCGGTTTCTGTGGATGTATTTAGTATTCTGATATTACGTATACAAAATGACAACCCTATATTTAAATTAGTACGAATTCGGTAATGGCGCATCGGATAATGTTATTTTTTTTCCGGAAAATTACCGGTTATAAGTTTTACTTAAGGAACTAGTAATAACAAATTGTATTTATCTTTAGGTGGTGGTTCTATTTGTCTTGGGAACTTATTTATGTTGCTTTTACACGGCAAAAATGTGTAGTATCTATTTACTAGCAACTCAAAGGAAATTAAAATTTAAGGTAAGTAGGTATTACCTACGATACTTCGAAGTGTGTTTCAAAATTTAAATAAATAGTTATTGATTTGAATAAAACCTGTTCAGGATACTCTAACTACACCGTTAATTTCTGTTATAATCAAGATACGTGTTTAGGGCCTGACGAGGATCCTTGTATATAAATGTCATTTTTGATACGAGGACATTTTCAATCACGTAGAAGTTTATACGAGATTTTGACCAACAAAAATCGGTTTATGTACGAGGTTAGAGAGCGATAGGAAATTTTAACAGATTTTATATTTCTTTGTTTCGTACAAGTATTTTAAGGTTGGCAACCCTCTACAGGTCATGTCTATTACTGACGTTGTAGTATCTTTTTCCGCAGTTTTGTCTGCGGTTCCCTTTTCCTATGTTTCTTTTTTTCATTTTAGTCGTAATAATTAGATTGTATGAGTAATTCCATGCGCAAGTCCTAATATATCTATAATTATATCTGAACTGGCAATTAAGTAAAACAACAGTTATACCTTTGAGACTCTGGATTCTGAACTGGGTCTAAATCTTATACTATAGATCTACAAACATATCATATACATTTTTATAATCAAAAGTTTCGGCAGTCTATTTATTAATCAGTCAGATCAATCATTACTAACCTCGAGTACCACTCATTCATAGACGAATTTAAACTGTCACTCATAAATTGTGATACAACGTATATTTTATAACAATTTATGTTGTATACAATTTATTAATTTTATGCCATTATAATTTTGATGAAATACGTTCTGTCATTACCTTTTGATGACATAACCGATAAACAAACATAAATTACTTTGCTTTTGTGCCAATAAATTCTATCAATTTTCCTTCTCCTTATCATGGGCAGGAAATAATTTTCCAAATCCAATCTACCTTAACCTAACAACAACATACAGTACCTACAAGCCTACCTACGCACATACTGAATATAAAAACTCTTGTACCTATTCACAGATTATTAAGTACATAAATACTTAATTTAAAATTTTTCGGTATTTTGAGTGTAGATACTAAGTAGGTCTTTAACAACGACTTCTGGAAGAAAGTACTTGTAAATTCAGTATTAATGAACCCAAAATCAATCAAAACAACGACGTTCTTCAATGACAACACAATTATTTGCGTTCAATTCCTTAATTTGTATTTAGGTACGAGTACTGTACAAATAAAACAAGTAAATTTAAATTATATTTTTATTAAAGATATGTCCGTAATAAATAATATTCCTAATTAATTTCCCGATGTTACAGCAGTAGTTACAACTAGAATCGTAAATAGGATAATTCATCATTTTGTTTGTGCATTTTCACAGGGATCTATGAGAGAACTGTTTTACTTTTTGACAGTTAACCATGTTAGTGGCAAAATAAAGGCCCGAGTGAAAAAGTTTTTCTGTGTACAATGGTGAGTTCATTAATGCAAAATTATACCGAATTTTATAAATACAATTCATGTATTTACTTGTATATAATATTTATATATTTACTTGTAATAATATGTCAGAAGAGATTCTACTGATATTTGAACATTTAGTTGATAAATTATATTTTGCTTTTCAAATATAGGTTTTGAAAAGCAAAACACAACGCGCAAATAAATACAAGACGTCAAGCGTAGTCCTATAGATAATGTACTCTATGCAAGCAGTTACAGCAGAGATCGATATTCAAAATTACTTAATACTATGGCAACATGGTATTTTGAATGCCTACTAGATATTCCTAGTCACAAAATTACTTAATGCTATGGCATCATGGTATTTTAAATGCCTACTAGATATTCCTAGTCACAAAATTACTTAATGCTATGGCATCATGGTATTTTGAATGCCTACTAGATATTCCTAGTCACAAAATTACTTAATGCTATGGCATCATGGTATTTTGAATGCCTACTAGATATTCCTAGTCACAAAATTACTTAATGCTATGCCATCATGGTATTTTGAATGCCTACTAGATATTCCTAGTCACAAAATTACTTAATGCTATGGCATCATGGTATTTTGAATGCCTACTAGATATTCCTAGTCACAAAATTACTTAATGCTATGGCATCATGGTATTTTGAATGCCTACTAGATATTCCTAGTCACAAAATTACTTAATGCTATGGCATCATGGTATTTTGAATGCCTACTAGATATTCCTAGTCATAAAATTACTTAATGCTATGGCATCATGGTATTTTGAATGCCTACTAGATATTCCTAGTCACAAAATTACTTAATGCTATGGCATCATGGTATTTTGAATGCCTACTAGATATTCCTAGTCACAAAATTACTTAATGCTATGGCATTATGGTATTTTGAATGCCTACTAGATATTCCTAGTCACAAAATTACTTAATGCTATGGCAACATGGTATTTTGAATGCCTACTAGATATTCCTAGTCACAAAATTACTTAATGCTATGGCAACATGGTATTTTGAATGCCTACTAGATATTCCTAGTCACAAAATTACTTAATGCTATGGCATCATGGTATTTTGAATGCCTACTAGATATTCCTAGTCATAAAATTACTTAATGCTATGGCATCATGGTATTTTGAATGCCTACTAGATATTCCTAGTCACAAAATTACTTAATGCTATGGCATCATGGTATTTTGAATGCCTACTAGATATTCCTAGTCACAAAATTACTTAATGCTATGGCATCATGGTATTTTGAATGCCTACTAGATATTCCTAGTCATAAAATTACTTAATGCTATGGCATCATGGTATTTTGAATGCCTACTAGATATTCCTAGTCACAAAATTACTTAATGCTATGGCATCATGGTATTTTGAATGCCTACTAGATATTCCTAGTCACAAAATTACTTAATGCTATGGCAACATGGTATTTTGAATGCCTACTAGATATTCATAGTCACAAAATTACTTAATGCTATGGCATCATGGTATTTTGAATGCCTACTAGATATTCCTAGTCACAAAATTACTTAATGCTATGGCATCATGGTATTTTGAATGCCTACTAGATATTCCTAGTCACAAAATTACTTAATGCTATGGCATCATGGTATTTTGAATGCCTACTAGATATTCCTAGTCATAAAATTACTTAATGCTATGGCATCATGGTATTTTGAATGCCTACTAGATATTCCTAGTCACAAAATTACTTAATGCTATGGCATCATGGTATTTTGAATGCCTACTAGATATTCCTAGTCACAAAATTACTTAATGCTATGGCAACATGGTATTTTGAATGCCTACTAGATATTCCTAGTCACAAAATTACTTAATGCTATGGCATCATGGTATTTTGAATGCCTACTAGATATTCCTAGTCATAAAATTACTTAATGCTATGGCATCATGGTATTTTGAATGCCTACTAGATATTCCTAGTCATAAAATTACTTAATGCTATGGCATCATGGTATTTTGAATGCCTACTAGATATTGTTGATTCTCCAAACAGATAGTTGGTTGAAGTGATGATATAGTATACACTACAAACCTAGTAATTTGCAAAATTGCAGTTGACTCATCACATACAACGTTAATTCAAACAACAACTAACTAGTGTTTCTCTGCAGGATGCGGGTTCATATTAGGAGGATTCTATCCTACATATTACGTAGTCTAATGTACTCTTTCATCCTTTATAATATTAACTATTATAAAGAAAGGAGATAGTAAAGCCATTAGTAGAGTAGTAATTAAAGTACATTAGTAGAGGTTATTCGATTCTTGTTTCTTTTAATCTCTAAATAATAGACTATTTATTGACATTACTGAAAAATTATCATAAATACTTTAATATGTTTTCCTCAATTTTGTTTTGTTATGTATTGAATTGTTAGTGATAATATTGCATGTTTAAGCCCAAAACCTTTCCGAGGAAATCTAATTTATTTAAATGTAACATGAATGATTAGGTATTAAAATTTTAACATTTTTTAGGTATTACAATAATGCCGTATCAGCAGATGAAATATTCAAAGACGTGTCTTCAAATATCCAGCAAGAGGTTTTGTGTATTGAAATGGTTGAAACTTTATTATTCTGTCCTATATTTCAGGTATTAAATATGTGATACACTTATCCTACTGCAGTAGATATCGATAAATATATTTGGTCACTCACTGGCACTCGTTTTTGTACATATACCTATCTAAAAGTATAACAATACTTCACCTAGTTGTGTGTTGTTGTTTAAGGGCTGCAACCGCGATTTTTTACAAACTGTGGCATCAAATAGTAAAACAATAGTGTTACCCGACAATGAAATAGTGCAGCACGCTGGCGATATTGGACGCGATATGTATATTTTGCAAAAGGTACCGTCTTAATAGTATTGTTGTGTAATGTAAATTTATATTTCAATAGAACCCACTATAAAGTAACTTTGTAATGAAACGTCCCAAGAGGATTTTGGTATTATTCTCGGAAATCAATATCACTAAGGCAATGAATATTATGTTTCAAAAGTTCCCCTGCTTTTATGAAAAAGTAGCAACTTTTTGAACATATACGATGGCTTGTACTCGTCTCTTATCCTCATCATGCAAACTATGTTCATGTCTTACATTGAAATCCGTTTTATCGTTTCAAGTTAAGAAACAGACAGACAAACGTACTTTCGTATTTATAATATAAATATTTAATATTTTGCCCTTAGCACATGTAAGAGAATATTGTATAATTACATAATATTTATATATATAAATACTATAACGATTAACGCGGGATGATCAAACCGTAGGTCTCACTTAATATACCTACTATTAAATTAAAATGTAGAAGCACAGCTCTAAAAGTTGTTACTTGTTAGCTTATAAATAATTAAGAGTAATTTATTACTAAAGTGAGTGAAATATTATAGGGACACTGCAATTTACTGAATCACCGAGCGAAAATAGATAAGTTTATAGGTCCCGGAAGTCACTTTGGCGTTGTGGAAATGCTCTTCGGTTTGCCCAAAGTAAGCATTTTAAATTATGTATTTTCAGAACAAAATGTATTTTAGTATATTGTCAGTTACTCACATAGCTAGTTTTACAGTTAGTTGCTTACTTAGGACTGGGTGGTGCTTTCTATATTGCACTGCTATTGTGAGAGCTACAAATTTTATGATTTAAATAACGACAGTACAATAACATTAATTGTTATTAATTACGAAAAAAGTTTAAAGATTTTTAATATATTAATTAAACACAAATCTTATTCTTACTTAAATTTAATTTGAATTTTAGACTTACTTATTAATATTATTATTATTCCATATTAATCGTATCAGTAAGAATAGTTTTGTTAGTACGTTTTTAAAATGTAATTTCGTTTGAATACTTTGTGTAAAAACTTCTACTTTTCACTCGCAGCAGTATTAATAGTCTTAATTAAATTGATTATGAGATGTAGCTCTCTGTATGAAATATAATTATAGTGTGTACCTACTTTACATTTATTCTGCAGGTATACACTGTGGTGACAACGACAAATTGTATATTACTGCACGTAGAATACAGTGCACTGGTGCAGTGCTGGGGCACCTTCCCAGATATTAGTCATCCCATTATCAAGGTGATTCATGCATTTAATATTGCTGTAGCCGACGTAACTAATGCGCGTACAGAGCAAACACATTAGCTAAAATATTTGTGGCAAAATAAGCAACGACAAAGATAGTTAGTTACATACTCAAAATATATTTAAATAAAATTTAATTATGTACCGATGTAAATCCACTTAGATTTTACAAAAAGTTACTCAATCTCACCTAGTTCAAGCGCAGCTTTCTGTGAGATATGTTTTGATTGAAAGGTGAGATAAGGTGGTGTTATACTATATGAATCTCTTCCCTGTTCCTTCAGCCCTCTGAAATGGCAAAACTATATGATATATAATAGATAATGAGAAGTCCGCCGTGCTGTCCATTTTAGGCGACGGTTACCAATTATCATCAGGTAGGTCATCAGTACTTGCTATTCTAGCTATAAATATAACTAAGTAACATGGTTTTTACGGTATAACAGGTAATATTAACAATTAATTACAAGTTTCAAAATAAATAAATAAATGTTTCTTCCTCAATCCATTTGATTAATAAACCCATATGTTGATTACAATATCAAATCTATTTGTAATATTATGTACCTTTGATGCGCTTGTAATAATTTTGTACAATTCTACAATGTCTTGTATAGTTTAGATTAGTAATAATACAATAACTCCCTAAATTGGTGTTATACGTAGGTAAAAATAAAAATTCAATAATACTACCATTCTATCGTATAATTATTTTGTATATGATACAAATATACCTAATTATATACTTAATATCACTTAAAAGTCTGCGACAATCAAAATATATTTCGTATATTGTTTTATAATAAAACAGTTTGCTTTTTGTAGGTGTTAGAGGATCCCGTACTTCGCAATAACGCTGAACGGTACGAGGACGCGAAGCCGCTAACGGGTCGGATGGACGCCAAAATAAACAGAATTG
This sequence comes from Achroia grisella, assembly GCF_030625045.1. Classification (NCBI taxonomy): domain Eukaryota; kingdom Metazoa; phylum Arthropoda; class Insecta; order Lepidoptera; family Pyralidae; genus Achroia; species Achroia grisella. The sequence goes on along the minus strand of NW_026712655.1, from coordinate 1,482,911 downwards.
CGGTAAATGGTGATCAAATTAATACTTTGCTAAGTTTTGTTAGCCGACTTGTTTCAAAACTCTGTGTTGTTGTAGCAAGAGATAAAGGAAAGTTTTGTGGTGTTAAGCGGCCGCGACGAGAAGGCGCAGTATGTGAAGACATTCGAAAAGTTGGGAGTCATGAGGTAAATAATGGATAAGAAAATGATCAAACTTATGTAAACACGATGAAGGGCTTTATTGTTGTTCGTGACTAGGTATTAGTTTGGCGTTGAGGCGAATACTACGCAGATAAAATTGAGACTCGCTATTGTTTGATATAAATCTCATTCAGCCTAAACAGTGGGAATATGAATAGACTAGTCAAATCAAATCATATCAAATCAAAAATATTTTAGTAGGATTTTAGTCGCTTATAAACGTTAACGTACATATATATATATTATTATGTAACATGTTGTTGATCAGAGTTGTATTATACAATAAAAAAGCTATGATATCGACTTACTAATGATAATGATGATAAGGATGATTGTGTTTCTTTTTTAGAATGGCAGAATAAACCGAATAAATGATAACTATATTAGATATGTTGGTGTCGATATTACATAAGAACAACACCATGCACATTAGTTGTCACTACGTAGGAATATTATATCTTCATACGCTGTAATTTTATTGCCATATATCAGCTTACAACAGAAACACACCTTACAAAGCAAGTTTCTTAACATCTAAAATAAGTGAGATTTATTTTGTATAATTAAGATACAGTTATTACTAAATATTTAATTAAATTTTTCAGTACAATTTCATTGCTACAAAGTTCTCTCTCCCAATTATAGTCTAGCTGTACTCTATGAATTATTTGAGCGGTAAAATATATAAGCGGTATACGTAAGCGGATAAAATTCAATTTACCTAGAAATATGAAAACAAATGTTATATTTCATTTCATAACTTTTTAAACATTACAATTGAAATAAACGAATTTGCATATCAGAGAAATAAACAATTTTTAACTTTACTTAAATATTTTTGCTCAAAATATGATGTGCAAGGTACGATTAAAATAAAAACAACTACTGTATTCTTTTGGGTAATTAAAAATTTGTTTGTCTATTAATTTTTAATACTTCGTTTAAAATTTTACTGTTATTTTAGCTATTCTAAGTTTAAATACGCAGTTTGTATTCTCATTTCATTTCTATTATCTTTGAGGTTTAGATTTCGTAATTGAAGTGTCAGATTTTTAGCCCGTAATAGATGGCAATGAAAGTTAAACATTGAAAAAAAAAGAATACTGGTTTTAAGAAAATTGGCTTAGTAGATAATAAATTACAAGCTTTTCTTTTATATTACGGTGTAAGCTCAGACTTTATCTAAGGAAATAAAATGGAATTCATTTTGAGGCAGTTTGCTATTAATATTCATATAACTGTATTACAATAATTGTGATAAGATTAATTTTATATTCTTAGCTTATAACTTTTTAACTAAAAACAAATTACCAAGTTTGTATGTAGTAAAATTATAAAGAAAAACAGTATACAAATGATCAAAGAAATACCTAAAATATTATTATTGCAGAATTTTTATATATCTTAATTATATAGAAATGTGGTACCTGGAGAAATAAATTATAATGAAATGGAAACTAAATATTCTCTAGATTTTATCATGTACATTATAAAATTTATATACTTATCTTAAAACAACACTGACAGCATACACAAAACCACATAAAGACATTCACGCATGCTTGTTATATACATACTGTGTATGTAAGCGTACTTTTGTTCGCAATGCCGGCATCATCTTTATTTAATTTTGTGAAGTATAATCATTTGTTGTACAAGGAGTTTTGCTTTGCTTTTACATCACCAGAAATACAGCACAAAATATTGTCGATCATATGACATGGTGGAATTCATACATACTAGTTACTAATATTGTTATAATATTATAAAGTGTGTATGTCTATCTATTTGTTAATGTTTCACTACAGTTGACATTTGACGATCTTGATTCAAGCCATGAAAACATTGTAAGCAACAAACATTTCTAAAATAAGCATATATTTAAGATAGATAAAGAATACATAAGTTATATGTAATTAATTACATGCTATTATACACAGTTATAATACTGATTTAAGTTATGGAGGAGTAAAGACTCATGGTACAGGGTTTTTATGTTTAAAATGACGAGTAGAATTTGATGAATATTTTATTAATTGAATTAATATTAAATCTTATTATATAATATAATAATTAATATTAATTAATATAATGTTTCAGGTACATTCGATATTTTTTTATACCTGGATGTATTACTCCACATGGCATTTTTCTGAAACTTTGGTGTACAGTGCGTTTTATAATGGCTGTATTGTATGTCATCATTATACCATATAATATGGCTGTGAGTATATTTATAATTTATAATAATAATTTATTTCATTGACATAGATGTTTTACAATTATTTTTTTTTTTTACATTACAACGATCACTTATTCTTATTTATATATTTCCTTAAGCCGGGGCTGGGATCTCCTTGTAAGCATAATTAAACACTTGTGATAGGAGATCACGCTCTTCTAGGGTTATTTATTATTATATTAAGAATTTGTTTCTGTTTGTACTGTAAAAGACTGTGTGTGTGTGTGTGTGTGTGGGTGTGTGTGTGTGTGTGTGTGTATATGTAAGTGTGGAAGGGTGTTGGGTGCAAATGTATGTTTATTAAAATATTATAATCATTGTATATATATATTTGCAATAAATTATTGTATATCTAAAATAATATTACTAGTTCCTTTCATATGTTGCTTTGACTAGTTTAATTTCACTACTTAACATATCGATCAAATAGTGTCATTAATTTCTTCTTTTTCTTGCATTTGGGTGGCAGAACAAAATTAACAAAATAACTTTAATTGAATTATACACTAAATTATTCTAAATAAAAGAATGATGAATTAAAATAATAGTATAATAAAATTATTTTTATGTTTTTTAACTTGTTACTCTATTGGAACGTAGGTTACATACGTATATATATATTCTAATTATTTAGAATTTTTTGTTGTCTACTTGTCTTAGGATAGATAAGTCATGGGTTTGAGATGTGTTGTTTTTATGCCCACAATTACAATATGTGTGTGGTCTTTTATTTTTATTTATTATATGTATAGTAGCTTTTGCCCGCGGCTTTGCTCGCGTTAATTTATCCCTTTAGGGGTGGAAGATGCCTATGTCATAGTAGTAGCTTTATGCATGCAAAGTCTCAGACCGATCGATTTAAACTTGACAAAGTTTCATACAAACTTTCATCCCCTAATTTATCCCCTTAGGGGTGGAATTTATCAAAATCCTTTCATAGGGGACTACGTCTACGGCCTACGTCATAGTACCTTTATGCATGCAAAATCTCAGCCCAATCGGTTTAAAATTGACAAAGTTTCATCACTTATTTTAGATCCTTGAGGGTTGATTTAATCAAAATCCTTTCTTAGCGGATGCCTACGTCATAACATCTACCTGCATGCTAAATTTCAGCCCGATTCGTCCAGCGGTTTGGGCTGTGCGTTGATAGATCACTATGTCAGTCACCTTTTCGTTATACATATTTAGATATTTATCCTGTATTCTACCTAATAACATACAATCATTAATTTTCGTAAATTCCTTTAAAGAGTTTTCGTCATCGTTGGTATTTATTTTTACAGACGAAACAGAACAAGCACGGAGGTGGATACAATTGGACTGATATAGTACTCTACATAGACGTAGTAGTAATGGGATACGTAGCATACTACAACGAGCATTCTTTGTTGGTCACCCACCCCCTACTCACCGCCTCTCGATATTTGAAACATGCTTTTTTTCTCGATGCTATCAGCATTTTTCCGTTCGAACAATTGGTAATAATAGCCTTTTCTCTATTGTAACGTTGGACTTGCACTTTTCTATTTCTATCTCATATTACCATATATTTTGCCCTATTTGTTGTGGTTGAACCTGAAATAAATGTATTGACATTTTAACTGTTTTGTAGAGCGAAGCATTATGTATTTTTTTCACCTTTCAATCTAAATAGCTTATAAAGTAAGCTGATTGGCATTTCAAATTGGTGGGACTGAGCTATCCACACTGTTTACTATGTCTACTTCGTTTCCACAACTCATCAAAAACGATAACAGATGATTGCGGAAATAAACAAGCACACAGCACTGTGCAAAGGGTTGCCTGAAAGAGATCGCTTCTAGTGATTAAATGTCCATTATTTTTTCTGTGTAATGTGTTTACGTGCCGTTTTATTTATTTTAATGCTACCTTTGATTTATAAATAAAGAGGGAACCATACAAGATATGGCATATATGCACATAGGTATCATGTAGGTATGTACTGATTATCTTCAATTTTAAATATAAGAATATATACTTACCAATGAACTATACAACCTATGTATTCGCATATGCCATCGCTTCATTAATACAATATGATAATTTTGTTAATTACATTAAACTAATTTCCACATTTATGTTAGTAAGGACTTGTATACTCAGTTTATTAGAATTACTAACGCTTGTTGACTTGTTAAGTCTTTCGTAAAGGTTAATCTGACTATGTTTGGTGTATATTAAATAAATGCCTAATATATTAAGACGATCTCGCTGGTCTAGCATATCGCTTTAAATTCGATAGTCGTGGGTTTTGATTCCTCGCAAGATGTCAACATTTGTATTAATGAGTATGAATGTTTATATCGATTTATTTTTATTTCTTTTATGTATTTACAAAAAAGTATATTTCGTTCTATATTACTTGTCTAGTACCTTTAACACAAGCTCTGGTTAGCTTGGGACTAGATGGCGCTGTGTGATTTATTAAGGCTTATTATTATTTTTTATAGGTTAAAATCATAAATGATAATACTGACTTGGACTTGTATAGAATGAATCGTATGTTGTTGGTAAGTCTTGGTAAAATATAAAATACATTTCCTTTTGCTTGGCAAGAGTTGTTTAAGAAAATTACTGTGTTTTTTTTATATCATCGGAATGGTTAACAAACTGATGGTTTATCACATTGTAAGCAGTAACCTTAGCCTATATGCATGAATAACACTAGGGACATCACGTTATCATGTTACACTAGCGATAATACTCATGCGTTGCCATTCCACAGGATTGTTATCACCACCCTACAACTGAAATACTGTTCCTAGAACCTGATATAGGTAAGATATAAGTTCCTTCATAACACATAAGTTCCTTCGATTTATTCCTCGCAAAGGTATTTTTTTTATATTTTAGATAGATAGATAGAATATACTTTATTTGTAACACACAGTAAAGAAAAAGGCATAAACAATGTATTAAAGGACAACATGTATAGTTACAATAAGGTGGCTTTATTGCTGAAAGCAATTTTTTCAAGGCAACCTTAGGGAAACGGATTGAAAAATGAACAGATAGATAATATGCATACAGGAGAAAACTAAAAAAAAAAACAAACATATATTGAAGAAGGAAAATAATAATAAGTATAATATGAATCAATAACAATTATATGTGTATTAAACTACTGATACAGTTACATGAACTAATTTACATTTACAATTAAAAATTAAAATTTTAATTACAATTAAAACTATTTTAATACAACATACAGCTCGTTTAATATAATATAAATTGGTTTGCGGTAAACATAAACAGTATCAGGGACAGCAAAAATAGATTAAGACGTATATGATACCCCCTCATGCATTGCTGTTAAGTCTCTAAACTGCCTATTGCAATTTTACTTCATTACAATCGAAACGCTGCTTTCAAAGCAATCTGCTTGACAACAGAAAGAGGCACGGCGTCCAGAATGTTTTATATATTTAATTAACATAATTATATTTCAGGTTACTAGAATAATAGGAGCTTTTTCATACTGGGAGAGTGATATAATGCGTTTAAATACAATGATGGTATTATTAAAGTTCTTGCCGATTGCAATAACGATAGTTAATATCGCCACTTCGATCATATTTACTCACTCTTGTATGCCATATTTGACCACAGATTATAATTTTATTCTTGTTAATTGTTCGAGAGTTTTAATAGTTTCGAGGAGCAAATATGAAGTTAGATGTAAGTTTGTCTCTAATTTTAAAACGTTTCTCTATATTATCTTATAATTAACGTTAATCTATAAGTTGTTTTTTAATAAAAGAAACAGCGTTATTAAAACTATAACTAATCCAAAAGACTTCGACAGACTCGCCATCTGTCACGTTGAATTAAAATGTACTGACTAGGTGAAATGTGGACAAATCAAGTGTTGCATTTACTATGACATCGACAGTTGATATTGCAACTGACTGTCCCGTCTAGGATAACAGTCATGGTGGTATATTTATTTATTTTATTTTCTGTTTTAAATTTCATTTGGATTATTTCTTTTTTATTCATTACTTGCTATAACTTGTGGTTATACTGTACGTTGATATATCTCAATCACGCCAAAGCTATAATATTCGGTTGACAATAAATTTAATAATCAAATTACTCTTGAATTTTAATAGTAAAAATATGACTTTTTGTTTATTATATATTTTATAGTTCTGTGTCATTTTGTACCTTATTTATATTAAGACAAAATTGTGCTTGTAATATAAAGTTTATGTCTGATATGTTAGTTTAGGTTTGATAACCGCTGAATATCGTTCCCAGTAGACTGTAAAATGGCATAGAATTAATTATAAAAAATTCCGTACTCAAAATGGCTTATAGTTAAATGGTTTGTATTCTATATGATATTGTTCTATAATACAATGCTCGTAAATGACTACCTTATTGTATTGTAGCTGAACATTTACTTCATACCATAATAATAAACGGAAAGCCTGATCTTAATAAGGATGTTGATTGATGTTGCTATTGAAAATTTTCAGATGCGGTAACAGAATATGCTCATACATTTTACTGGGTATTCGAAATGTTTGTTGGTAATAATAATTAATTATTATAACTATATCTGACATATAATATATCCTAATGTTCAAATAGAATACAGCTGTTTATAGCAACTTACCGACTCGTAATTATATTAGAATATTACATGACAGTTTCTGATGGATGTTATAATGGAGTATCGCTGTATATTATCAAGTAATTATACCTATATCCAGCGATATTCAATTACTAGTTCATATACATATTATAATATTGAGCAAACAGGGTTTTCATAAATTATCGACTGTAATTAGATGTGTTTAATAATGACAAAGTGATTGATTTATTAAATTATATAATGACACATATCATACTCTATATATTGAGTCTAAGTACGAATCCTAAGAAAAATAAATCTTCTTTGATCACGAGCCTATGTGAGTTATCTTAATACAATAATAATTTGCCTTTCTATTCGACGCCATGCGAAGCATCGGTTACAATTTTACGTCTTTCAATAGGCATTATTTATATAACATCAGATAGAGAAGTTAAAATTAGTCTTCCTTTGCTCATTATATCTACATTTATTGTATCATTATGTAAGGTACCGTAATTTTTTATTTGCTAAAATGGTAAAAAAATATATTGTACTACTCTGTAAGGTTTCAGGGAAAAATCCTAAATTTCTGTCTATCTATACCTATATTATTATTAATACTGAAAGTAAACTTTGTCCATTATCATCTGTACAGGATGCGGCTGTACTCCTGTGGGAATGTCGAATACTGTGGATGTATGGCTGACTATGATTCTTCAAATCACAGGCTTCCTGTATTTTGCATTAATGTTTGGTTATGTATCATCCACTCGGTCAGCTGCCGCACATGCGATGTTAGAGCATACTGTGAGTATAAAGTACACAAACCAAAATATCTTTATTCATTGTCTACTAAAGATTCTTGTGATATGACAAAATATGTGAGTTTGGAGTACTTTCGACCTTAGAAATATTGACAAGAAACTAAACTTTTATTATTATCAAATGAGCTTGTACACGATTACAAAAACTCTGATTCATATTTAAATATGAATCTATATTTTTGAATTTAAATTCAATTAGGGAAAATCTAGTGACACCAGCATATTCTATTGCATTTTTGTCAAATATAGTCAGTCAGTAGCCGTCAATGTGAGCAAAGATCGATATTTCCATAGAAGAGATCTCTTCCAATAACATTATATGAACTAAAAGGGTAACAGGACAACTAATGTGAGGTATGTTTACTGTTAGGTCTATCTCCTCGGTAAATTTCTGGAGAATTCATCACGATGAGCTAACTGACTAGATTTCATGGTCATCCTACCTTCCTCAAATAGTGTACGGCCAGGGTATATCATCAGCGCGGGCGAGAGCACCTTCCATAAAAAAAAATCAACATTATGTAATAATTAGACGAGAATATGCAGAATATGAAGAAGTAACTAAAAAAGTAGCAAGTATTTATAACATAAATACCTTCTTCGGATGGAAAAACTTTCGCCATTTCAAATATTACGGCTGCTGCAGTAATTAGTTTAGTTTTAATGAGCACTGTTCCTATATATTTCATAGGAAAAAACAAGAGATTTGGCGAACTTTCTGTACCAAGAGAATGTTGACCCCATCCTAACGGCGAAAACTCTGAAGTATTTTGAATATGTGTGGAAAAGGACTAATGGAAGCAATGCTCAGGTTTTTAAATAATTGTAATACACTTTACGAAATTCTTATGTATAAGAGGATTGGAAAAAAACATTTTTATATCATTGGAAGTGGGAAATAATGAGGAACATAACATGACTGCATAGTGAAGACTGATCTTTATAGAGTTTTTTATGTACTAATGAACGAACGACCGTGTCCTGTCCGTTCGGTTTTTTCGGGTTTGTGTTGGCTGCAACTGGCCTTTACATTTTCACCGGACAATAGGGTAGGGTAAGCTATAACCGTAGCCTATATACATAAATAGCACCAACATACTATCACGTTATCATGTGATGACTCATGAGTTGACATTTCAGTGTACTATAAGTATAATATAGTAGCTTTCTCTGTATATATATGATATCTGACGTATATACTCATAGTTTGCTATGCACCATCATTAGCCTGAGAAGTTTGTGCAATACCTATTACTGCAGACAAATATACATATTTTTTATATTAAAACAACTTTGTTACAACTCCATGCTTCGATGTAATTCAAATAATACCACAAGAACCGCCTAGCCCTTTTCGCCGCCCAACCCCGGACCGGCGTCTGTGTCAGAATATTTGATAAACGTAACACCTAATCAACGTAATTCGTTGAGGGGACTGTTAGTTTATGAGGTTGTTAATAAATTATAACCCGGATTGTACATTATTCAGTTCTTCGAATGTTATACAACCGTTTCTGACTTTCTGTCTAAATTATGATAAGCCATGGCAGTTACTTTCTGCAAAATCCAAAGATTTGCTTTTAGACAATATTACCAAAAGTGATTACTATAGCAGTATTTCTAAGTAAGATTGATATTCTATCACAATTTATAAGAAATAATATATTTATTCTTAATTGCATGTCTGTTTGGGCAAAAAAGAGGAATCTTACACCCAACTAATTACTACTATTTAAAAATAAAAGAACAGCAGTGTTTCTCCAATGTAGCACACTCTGTGTCACGAGAATATTAGTACATACATAATATTATGAACAGCAACTATGAACCGTTCTCGCTCTTTGCTCCCGCATTATTCACCTTCCTTTTATATATGTAGTGTGTCCCGTGTAGTTTTTTATGTCCTTTTGAAACCATGTATATTGTGTTCTTCTAGTACATATGTTGCATCCAGAATTAAATATAAAGATAGGGGATTGTTAGTAACAGGGATAGTGATGTACCATATATGATCGATCATGCAACCCTCCTGTACAACAATCGCGGTATTTTTTTATAAATTCACTACCATGGGCTAACTCCATGTTCATCGTGGTATTCTAATGCTGATACCCCGCTAGCATATATAGCACATGTGGGTGCACTAACCTATCACTATCTATATAAAAAACACATGTACTACATTCATGAAAATTTAAAAGAGGTCTTTCATTACATTTAAATATATGTTAATAATATTATGATTTGCTTTAATATATGTACACCCGGGCGAAGCCGGGGCGAGTAGCTAGTTATATAATATAATAATAATTTTATTTATTAAATTTTTGATATGAGTGAGAAAGATAAATCTACAGCGATTTGCAGAATCTTTCGTACTTAACGCTCAAATCCGTTCAGGCGTGTTTAATAAACACATGTGGTGTTCTAACAGAGTATATCTTTTACAAAATACCGTATCTATATTTACTAACTAACCTATCACTATCTATATAAAAAACACATGTGCTATATTCGTGAAAATTTAATAAATAATATACAATAAACAGAAAGAGGTCATTCATTACATTTAAATTTATGTTAATAATATTATGATTTGCTTTAGCAAATTTGTCGCTGTCTAAACTCTGCTCTTATGGAAGATACGTTAGTGTTCATGTACGAGAGAGCATTACGCGAAGTGCCCCTTTTTGGGAAAGTGGAGCGATCCTTCATCAGGGTTATCACACAGCATCTACATGAAATGTACTTTCTTAAAGGCGAAACTGTCATACAAGTTTTGGATGTACAGCCCTATATTTACATCATATATAGGGGAAAGGTAATAAAAAATTATCATATTACCTAATGCAAACATTAGCCAAGTGTGTTTTATATATTTTTATATTAAAATGGATATTATAAAGAAGGCTGACTTTAGTTCGGATTGTGAATTTTATAGTTTATATATATTTTATGTGGATAAAATAAATGAGTAACTCTGGACAATTAATATAGCGCTATCTAGTCCTATGTACCCATAACTCAAGCTTGTGTTATGGGTACTAGACAACTGATATAAATACTAATAACTACTTTAATTTGTAAATACATGTATACATAGGATACAAATGTTTGCACTGTGCGAGGACTCGGACCCGCGACCTTCGGAAGTAAAGCGATGTGCTAAACCGCTTGACCACCGAGGCCGTCAAGGATATATTATTATAATTGTTAATTCATACTGCCCTTAAATTTAATACATTTTTCTTATTTAAGGTGGATGTTTTGACATCTTATAACGAAATGATTACATGTATGGGACCAGGTGGTATGTTTGGTAACTTTAGTGGTGTAAGTATAATATACGAGTAGATTTTTACGAATAACTTAAATAATATATATATCTATTATACATAAGTCTTACTTGTATAGACTTCTACTACTAGAAGTAATTTTTCTTCTTACTTGTTATTCTTTGATATTTCTACAGACATACAGTTTGAAGAAATATCAAAGGATAATAAGTTTTAAAGTTTAAGTAACAGAAGAAATAATATTAATTTATAATTTATTAATTTCCTAACTACTTCTTTCTAGCAACCAGTGTCATGTTCCGCTGTAACCATTTACGCGAGTCGAAGTTTAGATCTTCTGGTCATTCCGGGACAGACGTTCTTCAATCTCATCAAATACTACCCTAAAATACAAGAACCTCTTACCAAAGCGTTTAATGTATCCAAAGATTACATATTACCTATAACGATGGAAGTCGATGACGATAGCTCTTCAGGTTAATGACTGCCTATTTATTTTATATATACTTTGTTGCACAGATAATACATTGATACTATAATTTAGAGACAATGTGAGCAAAGGTAGACTTACATCAAGAAGAGATCTCTTGCAGTCAACCTAAAACAGTGGCGTAGGTGATACTGAGTGGGTAATAACTGGTGCAAAAAAGAAATGTTAAAAAATAATATTACTATGTATGTACTTGTAATGGCGAATAGGCTGACGGCCCTCCCGATGGTAGGCGGTGATAGTTGCCAATATACATGAACAGCACTACGGAAATCGTGTTATCGAATGAGACACGCGATACCACTCATCCGCTGAAGGATATAAAGGATTGCAGGATAAGCGCCATAATATCATGGCTCTTATCCTGAAATTTAATTTTTTATACCGCAGTGACCGCAATCAAATATACGGATTACCTTATGGTAGACGGTTACCGTATCATATAGATGCCTAAAGCACAAAATAAATGTTTCTTAATATTCCCAATAAACTATAATTATTAAAAGGAAATACGATAAATATTTTCTAAGTGAGGTAAATAAATAAAGGTGCTATTTTACTTTTTAATAGGTAATTACGGTTAGTGATAATATTGGAAGCTTTACCAATATATTTAATGATTTATTGTAATTCTTTTAATCTCTTTCAGAAAATTCAGAAGTCGATTTACTTTCTCTAGAATCAGCTGTTGATTCAAGAAGCGGTTCTAGTAGAGTTGATATATCGGGTATTTATCCTTTTATTACTTAAATATAGGTACACTTTGTACAAAGTCGCCCACGTGGTACGGTGTACCTCAATCTTACCTGTTTATGCCACTAACTGTACACTGTGATGTGTGTCTGAAATGTGTCTGTTCATGTAAAAGTGTCGGGATTCATTCCAACAGAAATTGACCTTCAGTCGCTGTATACTATAAATCTTTACGTAGATTTGTAATGCTCTCTGTATTAAATTCCACGTTCGTTCGATGAAGCTGTATTCGTAGAGGCCAGCTACGGCAACGGGTTTAGATTAATCCAAAAAAGAACGTATATTTGTCTGCAATTCTAATTACATTAACATATTTAATTTACTATTAAATTGTAATAAAAATAAAAGTTAATCATCATCATTACATAGTGTAACACAAAGTCGCTGTCGCTGTCTGTCCGTCCCTATGTATGTACACCCGAGCGAAGTAGTAGAAGAGTAGCTAGTTATATAATATAATAATAATTTTATTTATTCAATTTATGATATGAAGTATAAATTTACAGCGATTTGCAAAATCTTTCGTACTTAACGCCCAAATCCGTTCATGCGTATTTATTAGGTGGTGTTCTAACCAAGTATATCTTTTACTAAATACCGTACCTATATTTAAATATTCTTTACATACTAGACACTTGTCAGCATTGTCTTACGATTTTCCATTACTTAAAATAATATTTGTAAGAACAAAAGGTCAAAAGTCCCTTGAAATAATATAAAGGAATAAAAGCTGAATACTAAAAAATAACAGACTATAATTGAAATTCTCTTTCTATTGAAATTTATACTAATTGCTTGAAATTTAGAAGTATTTATTCCAATTAATTTAAGTAATATTATGCTTACGGTAAATAGTGTATATATTTCATTTTGTATACAATTCTATATTGTAACCAAAGATCGAAATATACCAATATACTCATATCTGATAAAAAATTGTGTGATTTGCCTCATAATAATATTGAAATTGGAATTTCGACGACCTCGGTGGTCTAGCGGTTTACCGCTTTGCTTCCGATAATCGCGGGTTCGATTCCTCGCACGACACAATATTTGTGTTTGTGTCGGTATAGGTGTTTTCTATGTATAATATGTTTGTATTTACGAAAAAAAATATCTATGTATTTGTATCAGTTATCTAGGTACTAGAACAAAACACAAAACACACCCAACACGGGCTTTAGCTAGCTTAACTTGGGTATCGATGGTGTTGTGTTAATTTTCTTGAAATTATTATTTAAAACTTTAGTGTGCTGCTGTAGTTATAAATTTCTAATATTAAGAATGAGCTCTGCAATTAATTGACAAAGTTCTTAAAATATTCAAACCGGAATACAGCATACAAACAAGCGACTGGTTGTAGAATTAATAGGTTAAACAGAGGTGCATGCTTATTACCCAGGCGATTTGTCGTAGTCTGCTACCAACGACTTGTTTGTGTACTGTTTTAGGTTCGCTACTTTACACACAATTACAACCTGCAATATAGTCACAGTATTATATATATTATCATAGTATTATTATTATACGTACATGGGCAGATACTAAATCGGCCATACTTACCAACGTAAGTATTAGTAGGTAATAAAATGAAAAATAATATTTTGAACAACATTGATTGGTGAACAGTGATTTACTACAGAAGTCAAAATGAAGAAATAAAATTGTACATAACATAACTCATAACTAATAAAAAGCTTCAATATAAATGAAAAATATTATCTTATTATATATACAACCAAAAGGAAATTTAATTTCGATAAAGACATCGACTGTTATTCACAATTATAACTTTCTTTCCTTTTTACATTCGGTTGTAAAATAATTGTGTCCTACATTTTGAACACAGGTCCAATGACTCTACGTAGCGCACAATCACAATCGAATGTGAGCCAAGCAAAGTCTTCGGCCAGCGTAATGACATACCATGGTTACATGGATGTCTCTAATTTACTACGACCCGGCACGTGGCTGTTCCAGGTAAATACGATGCCATGTTAATTAGTTCTATATTTGTATTTCGGGATAACAGATAACACATATCTGTTTGTGAGGATTGTAATCATAATAAAAGGAAGGCCACGTACAGCGGTTGTGTTCATTCTGTCACCAAGCGCCAGTTATCTAAATACGAGTATTAATAATATTATACGAGTCAATATTTGTTATCTCTTTGTTTATGTTTGTGTTTCTATTGACTCCAAGAAAATATTTTTTATTGTACAGTAAAATAAAAATAAATAATACAATACACGAGTATTCGCTAAGAACACTATAGTTTCTACTGTAAAAACTTCAGCATCGACTGAAGATACTTATAATACTGTATGTCGGCCATCTTATATATATCTGATAGGTAGGTTTAGATTTGATGATGTAAAGATTAATTTATAAGTGATTTATTGAGATGTTTTTAGTAGCATGAAAATGGTTTCTAAATCTGACCATTGGCTTTTTAATGCAATGGATAATTGAGTGTTTCTTGCAGACTTTTGGATATTTCACTTGTTTGATGGCAACTTCTAATTATGTCCTTGGTCTTTATGAACTTGTTACTTTGAATGATTGTTACATAATATTTTGGATTCAAACGATTTTTGACATGTATTTTTACCTAAAAACTTATCTAAACTTGCACCAGGTAATTATATAGTCATTTTTAGTTTCAACAAATTTACTTAGGTAATATACAATGCCATATATAGTAATTATTTATTATAATATACTCCTAGTATATTATAATACTTTATTTTTTTTTTTTGTAATTGGAATGGTATATAAACTTACGGTTTACCTGATAGTTTACCATTGCCTACATACATAAAATTCATTACGGCGTAACGTTATCGTATGACGCCCGCGGTACTCATGCGTTACCATTGAAGAGGACTAATGTTGCATGCCTCTGAACATATCATTTCTACCTTATAACTGTCACATTTCAATCGAAAGTCAGTGCCCAAAACAAGACTCTTTGATGGCTGATATATATCTACCTCTGGAGACATATTTAGCCATAGGTACCACATACTAAGATGATTCCCCTTACTCAAATTTCTTAAAGACCTTCTATTTTAAATTCCTTGTGTCAAAAAAAGATATAGATACTTTATAATTTCAGGGCTATATTAATAAACATGGAGATCTTATACTGGATCCAGTAAAGTGTAGGAGAAGATATTATAAGCACAAATTATGGATTTTGTCAGATATTTTAGTGAACTTGCCATTAGAACTATTCGGATTTTGTTTTTCGTAAGTCTATTCTGTTATTGAATGCCTCAGTGGTCTAGCAGTTAAGCACACCGCTTTACATTTGATGGTTGCGGGTTTGATTTGTTACACGATGCAAACATTTGTAATCGTGAGTACTTTTATTGACCTGAGTTTTATATATGTGTATTGTATATACAAAAAAAAATGTATCTATGTATTTAAATCAGTTTTCTGGGACCCATAACACAAGTTCTGCTTAGCTTGGGATTAGATGGTGCTGTGTGAATTGTTCAGGGTCACTTTTTTATTTTTATATGTGATTTAGGACTTCACTTTTTAGTACATTTAGATACCTATGTTCTGATTTGATGTTGGTAGAAATTCCTTATTAAGTTAAATATTCCAGAATTTAATATTACTTATATTATATATTAAATACTGGGAATTTTCTGTTATATTCTCGAAAACAACTTGAAGAAGAGATCCATTAATCAGAATTGATTAAAATTATGCGGACTGAAATTCGATAATAGTTTGATGTACGTAGCATCTGATCTCAAGACAAATTTAAGTAATGAAGTAGTCTGAGTAGTAGTTAGTAGTCTATGTTTCTCTTATAATAATAAAGAATTAGCTTACCTAATTAACTACGAATAATTTAAGTAACAATATTGAAATAAGAAGTATTTCAGTTCATCAACACAGTTGTCAACAAAAGGTCAAATGGATTTTATTCAGTATTTTCTTAATTATGATACAAAATAATCAATATTGAAACTATTTAATGGTAAAATATTGAAATTTCCAAGGTTTCCTATAACGGCGATGCATTACTTACGAGCTAATAAATTGCTAAGGCTAAAATACCTCGTAGAGTTCTATCATAAAACAGCTTCAGAGCTCACCAATAATCTTACCACTTTGCAGGTATCCTTTTAACTAATACTTAAATTATATTTTAATTTATATTATCTATAGCTTTTATTAAAATAAAAATATTAAATATTTAGTAAAGAGATTGAAGTCTTATTAAACAAATTATTATTATAATTCTTACTTTTTGATAACTTGTCTAGGTGTGCTTGTGTTATGTGTATTTATTTATTGCTCAGACCAGTATATATTTACTTTCATTACATCTGATATTGTTGATTGTGTATATATACTGACATACGAGTACAGTATGTCTATATTAATCTTCTGATGAACAATCTCATCAAAACATCATTTAAATTGTACGCCTAGTTCGCTGGATAAGTAATTTCTGTTATTCAAATATTATTTAAGAACCAATCATACGATACAATAAACACGCATATATTTCAGGCGGTGATGACAATTATAATTGTGATCTTACTGATACATTCGTTCACTTGCTTGTGGTTGATTGCAATGATTGCTACATCGCCTATCAGTATCATCCGACCACTGAAAATGCATCTTATTGACGAGTATGTATAGTTATAGATAATATGATACCGTAATAATAATAATGGCACAGTATGCTAATATCATACTGTGCCATCTAGTCTCAAACAATAAGAGCTTGTACTATGTATATTACATTACTGATGGATTTTTTTTAACATTCAAAACATCCAATATGGTACAAAGGATTGCATTCATAAATACTAAATATCAAAAATTTAACCCGAGTCTATCTCAAGAAGGGTGTGCCAAAACTTTAAACCTCCACGTACCGCGGTCTTGTTATGTAATTAACAAATTAATTCAGAACTTTATTTTGACCAAAATAGTACTAGATTTTGACAATTACTAAAATAATATCTGCAGTTTATGCAGAATTATCAATAACATAAATATTTGTATCATACTTCTGCAGCGGTTCGAAAACAAAAATATTCATTTTTGCCTTTAAAAGAATAATATAATCTGCATTTCAATTTTAAATATTATAAAACACAAAACTTTGTCTAATTTTCGGAATATCTGTACTACTACGTATTACTAATATGGAAGTAGAGAGCATTAATTGATTTGATTATTTTTTTATTATATTTAGAATTATATATTATTTTTTTATTTTGAAAAAGAATCTTAAAACACTAATAACGATGAATAAAAAAAAACTTAATATTATTATATTCACTATACGAACATACATTTATTTTTAATTTTTATTTATTTTTGTGAAAATATATACATGTAGTTTATTTAACGTAAAACAAAAATCTAAAAGAAGAAAGTAAAAGGTAAAAGAAAAATATCTGGCTTCTGAATAATGAAAATACGACAGTACCTGTTTATTCTTTAAGTAAAAGGAATACGTAAATGTGAAGTATTTATTTGTAACAAAAGAAAACTAAAGCTATACAGGATACCTTAAAAAGGTATCGTGCTCAGTTGACAATACTCATTCAACAATAAAACACAGTTTCGACATTCTATAAACCTATCTTAGAAATTCTCGTAATTGTTGACTATCCTATAGCGGTATCTTGGAAATTTAGACCTTTTAAAAAAAGAAGGTTCTCAGTTGAACTCAAGTACTTTTTAAACGTGTACTTAATGTTTTGTTTTGGGATATATTTGTAAATAAAAATGACATGTATTACCTAAGGTTTCCACTTATTTTAACAACACATAAAATAAGTTAAAAAGAAAATTATAAATAGCAACGTAAGACAGTAATTTATGCACAATAAAATAGTTACGGATTATTTTTAAAATATATGTATTTTTAGAACAATAGTTGATATAAGTGGCAAAAGTATCTAGTTTATAAGGAAAGATTACAAAATTCTTGTTGCAGTGTATTGTTTGCGTTATGTTTTCAATATAAATTTATTGAAGTTTTATACTTGTATACAAATACAATATGTGACTTCAATAAATGAGTTGATAAATAATATTTCAACTATTAAATTGATAGTAGCACTAATTGCAGAGAAACGCCGCAAAAACATTGGGACTATACAACATCATTCTACGTGGTCCTCTCAGAACTAACCACTTCTGGTGGTGACGAGTTTGTTATAGATGAAATTTTGCCTACGATTATTTTAGCCATATGCCTGGTGTGTGGCAAGATGCTTGCCGCCGTGGTAGTTGCCACGTCTATACAAATTGCATACTCTACCAAATACGCTTTGAATTGTTATGAAAAAGTAACGCTTGAGCTCATTGATATGTTAAAAAATCAGGGATTATCGGGTATGTTTAATATATAATATGTATTAAATTTCCATCACCTTCTTGACCTGTGACAAAATATCTATAGGTACTAAATGAAATTAAACTAAACTTATCATTAATTAGAATAGGTTGTTCAATAGGTCAACGCATCGAAATGTCATTGTATCAAATCATATGATGGCATAGAATTTTTTGTGTAGTTTTAATAACTATAACATTGATTGTGAATATTTATTTCTAGATTATCAATTAAAGAAATTTTGGAATTATGTATGTCAACTTTGGATAACAGAACGTGGACGTCAGGTGATTGTATTAAATGTTTTTTATATAAAAAAAAATATCTACTCATAGTAATTAGTACGTATTCTCTACACAAAATATTAGTAGGTTGTCAATTAGGTTCAATGTTTTTAGTATGTCACCATAAGATCGTGAACTCCGTTAGTTAATATTCACTCTTGCAAGATTGTGAACTGTCTATAAATTGTGTTCTGTACTATAACGTATTATTGAATTTAATGAAGTGCACAATCTTGTGGTCATATATATAGGTCTACGTGTCCGTGCCACTTCGTCTGCGTCACACTTTTCTCAATTAAGCAACATTTCTCATAGCAGCTCCACTGAGATTAGTAATTTGACTTATATATTTTCTTGTTCTAAATTCCATTTAAATGTATTCAAAAAAGAATCAAAATCGAATCTGTGGTATAGTAAAATGCGTAAAATAGATAGAGGATAAAAGTGTAATATAAAATATAAAATTATTGTAGTATTGTATTGTAGTTATGATAATGAGGCTTCAGAAGAATAGAACAAAACTAATAACTATTATTATTCTTATGGAGTGTTTAAGTCCTCGTAAATTTGCGACGATGTGAGAACTGACTTCATGCTCATCATTTATCGTCCACGGATGCCCCTGGATGATGTCTTTGTATATCGTTAGCACATGATAGCGTGACATGGTGTACCAGGCATCATTCTGTTATCACTCATTTTTAAAGCGTTATCTATGTTTTCTTTAGTTGCCTGTACTCCTGGAACAAATCCCGTACGTGCGACGATGCGATTTAATGTCAGCAATGTTCGGTCACCATTTGAGAAATTGTTATCTCTTCTCAGACACGGGAGAGCCGTTTATACGGCAACTATCTGCTGTATTGGATTATACTATATTCTTTCCCGGTATGTATTTTATGTGGGCTTAACATGTGGTAACAGTTTCAGGTGGCAATGTACGCTATAAATAGAAATCTATAAATTGCTAAACTCCAGCATGGTAAACAGTAGGAAACAGGTCCATTTGTAAAAAGACACTTTGTCCAACACTGAGAAGCTAAAGTTAGTTAAGGAAGAACATCCACATACTGCGTATTTACCTGTGACGCGTGGTGCCGAGTCTAGAAAATTATACTTTTTTATATTATTTCTTGATTTATTTTAATAATTTAATGAGAATTCCAATATATTATATTTAGTTTACGATCAAAGACCTAAAAGCGATTTTAAATGTAGAAATTTAATTGTATTAAGTTAATTAACAATATTACTAAATTGCAGGTAACTACATATTAGTAGCTGGTGACAGTGAGGCCCGTATGTACTGGGTGGCGTCAGGTACAGTATCAGTAGTGTCAGTACGAGCTGACCTAACTGAGACCACTCACGAGTATCTCAACACGGGGGATGTGTTTGGAATACTACAGGGGATGAATAGAGGGGTCGCGCATTGCTTTTCATATAGAGCTGAGACGAAGGTGAGCGGTGTTTGTTATAAACGAATTCAATGGATAGATATTTGTGGGTACATGTCTACCATTACAGCAGATTCTATACTGGAAAATGTAGTACAATGCTGTTCTGGTGTATATCTCTATCTCCCATTAATTCTGCCAATAAGCAAATAGTTTATGTTCTATATTCCTAGATAAATAGATATATCATGGCAGTGATATTATTGAATAACACATTACAAATATCTTAATTCACAGTTTAAGATATTACTGTTAAAAAGGTGTTATTATCTCATAAGTTGCAATGGTCCTTGAGTAGTATTATCTCCTTGCCATTAACAGGAGGCTAAGATCTCTAGTGTCCATAGGCTATGGTCAACTTTTACCTGCAGATGGGGCGTATGCTTGTTTACCGCCATCGCAGTTTAAAAAAACCGGTCTGTATTATTGGTAGGTACTCACATTAAAAAAAACATGTTTAAATAGTGAACTTTTATGCAAGTGGTAACACTAATAAGTGAACAAACATCTTTTTGATATTATGTATAGTCACGGAACTGCAATACAGCTCTAAAATAATAGTAATTTATAGTAATTTGTTTTATATATATTGTATTAAAGGCAATTATTTTCCAGGTTAGTATTTTAACATTAAGTTTGGACTCGTGGATAAATATATTGTCGTATTTTCCGGATGCGAAGAGAATTATCGCAGAAAGGTCCGAAGTTTTGTTTGCTTAAACTACAGTCATTATTTCTACTTTATTAATATAGAAAGTTAATAAAATTGTTCTTTTGTTACTAGGTAATTATAATTTAAGAAAAATAAAACTAGTCTTTATTAACTTACCCTTCTAAAGATATCTTACTAATATTTTAAGCGCGAAAGTTTGTGAGTGTGTTTGGATAGATGGATGTATTCTTTGACGCAAATAAATCTGATCCAATAACATATAAGTTATAATTTCAAAAATATGTTATGTAAATTGAGCGAAATAAAACAATAATGTCAAGTAAGTGTAATACAGACGAAGTTGCGTTGTCAGCTAGTGTTATTATATAAAGGGGATATTATTTCTTGTATATTAGGTTTATCTAATATTTTATGAAGACATAATTACCAAATTTAAAACATTCTTGCACTTATACAATTTTATCATCGAGTAACAAATACTAACAATTCAATATAAACTTCGTTTGACATACCTACTTAAGTACTATGAGTATGTGTATATGACACACAAATGTAGTATGTAGATACTATAACAATATAATATATAGGTAAGTAGAGAGCTGGAGCGCTTTAACGTAGATTGGGAGCCACTTTAAGCCGCTTATGACAGTTTCGATATTCCTGGCCTGTGCGTTATCACGATGGGAGCCTATGAAACTGGGTCTATCATATGTAAGAAATTAATATATATATACGGATACAATAGTAACGAAGAACTCAATGTAGATTAAAATCAACTAATAATATAATAAACTTCCGCGTACAAAGAAGTATATGATAAGTTTTATTCATTTAAGTAGATATGTACTTCATGTAATGTTACATAAAGACCTATTCTTAATATGCTTTAGCATAATAGCATGCCTGTCTAAGAATATGGCTAGTCTTATAATAGTAATCGCAAGCTTGAGATGTGGGTACCTGTGGGCAAATTTCCCTGTAAATGTTAACTTTTTGGGGTGGAAGCATTGCTCACGTACCAGTTTTGTGGCCTACCTGAAATAGCAAGCTCACCAAAAATTTGGTTTTGAAAACGTATTTACAGTAAGTTTGCAAGTAACCGATATAACTCCCTAAAATTATGTAAAAACCGCAAATTATTTAAGAAAATAATTTGCGGTTTTTACATAATTTTACACAATTTTAACTCGTTCACACTATTAAAGATCGACAAAGATGCAAAGTATTTAAACTTGCTAAGTTACTAGTAGAAAAGCTATCAATAATTCTAGTTTGTTTAGAAATGTTTTTTAACTATACAATTGAAATAATATATTTCAAATGATTTTAAAGATATGCGCCACTAATGTATTGATGGGAAAATAAAAATGGAAGTAAGTATAATAAGTTTAAATATTGATATTATTTCATTACAATATTATGACGTCAGTATAAGTGCCTTGCATCACATGCAAATTATTTCACATTACTAATTGTATTCAAATCGCATGGAAACTGTATCATGTTTAGTATTCGAAAATAAATTCAAATATGTACCAATAATGATACCGAAAGCAGCGAGAATAAACACTGTTTTAATTCACAAACGGCTTTGCATTAATTTGACAATAATCTGGTTGCTTCCATACAGCTCGGTGGTAAATACGCGATATTAATTTCAACTTGGTGCTTACCTAGTGTCTGCAATCACGACGCTACAAGACAAAGGCGGCTCTGGGAATTTCAATTCTATACGACGCGACGTTAATATACATATATTACTCTCCTAATAATATAGTAAATATAATTGGCTACAGTTATTGCATAATTTTCGATACTGTCATTTGAATTATGTGTAGTACGATTTTTTTATCTAAATCAGCATAGCTACTAAAACAAACGCTACGACAGCCTTAGTGGTTTGGAGATTAAGCATAGAGCTTGATCCTTGAATGGTCTTGAGTACGATCCACGCATAATACAACGTAATATGAACTCTTATCGAAGAGAATTCATTTCACATTGAAGATAACGTTTTGAAAAATATATGCGAATCTGGCGCTTTTTTTAATTTTATTTAGAACTCAAAAATAACAACTCAAAAATATTAGTCACTAGCTGTGCTCGCGGTTTCACCCGCATGTAATTTATAGCCTATGTATTATACTAATGTATAAAATATGTTATTGTAAACTTTAATAAATCCGCTCCGTAGTTTTTGCATGACAGAGTAACAAATATTCATCCATTCATCAATCATTCCATACACACAAACTTTCGCATTTATAATATTAGTAAGATAAATACAATATAGCTTTTATTGTCACTCTTCTCATAATTTAAGTAACATAGATATTGTCGTAAGTACTTTAATTATAATTCGTGATATAATTAATGTACTTCAAATGTAAATTAGTTTAATACTCCGATGTGTAAACTTTAATGATAATAACCCTATAATAATCTTAAATATACTTTTGGCATTCAAGTGACTTTCGCTCTGATCAATAAATCTCTTAATAACATCAGTAAGTCCATAAATGGCCTATTAACAAGTTGAAATTGTTCATTTAATTGGATTTTGGACTTCGAGTGAACAGCGTTGTGGAGTGAGAACCTTTTTTAAATAATAATATCGAAATTTACTGTAATAATATATATATATATTTATATTAATTATAAATTATTAATTATTATTCACTTTGGACTTCATAATTTGTGATATATATATGAAATTTTTAATACTATAGTTCCTAGGAATGTATCATGAGATCATGTATCTCATGTAACATGGATGTCAAACTGTACTTAGTAATGTTCGTGGTTTTGTTTATGTATATAGGCAATAGTTATCACTTTCCATCAGCTTGTATGCCATTCCAGTAACATACATAAATACTTATTTTTTATTAAAAAATATATGATTTTAGTTAAATAGGTATGTGTTGCGTATACACTAGAATAGGCATTTTTTATTTAAAAGAAGACTTTCTATTGAAGAAGTTCTATTGACACTAAGGAAAGATGCTGCCTAAATATATTCCTAAACAATGGAATTCCAAATAAAACCTATATCTTTAAAGTTTGGGGAAAACAAGTCTTTGGGTATGTTACAAAGTACAATACAGTAATAATAGATTGTGCGAGGGATTAGTATGTATGTAATAGTTGTGATTTTGTTTTAATTATTATCATTAATATTTTAAATAGTGCCCTCTCTCTCCCCCCCTTTTATATATATATTTTTGGTGCCACTGAAAACCAGCTGTATGTTCACCTAGGACATACATTAAAGCTGAGTGGAGCCATTTCAGTGCATTATTGGATGTAAAAAATGTTTATTTTATGTTTATTTTTAATTATGGTAAATTAAGTTTAATTATATGTACATTTTATTTGCTCTTTTTTTTCCGTTTGTTGTTTATATTGTATTTTTTACATTGCACTGAATAAAATATTTTTCTTTCTTTCTTTCTTTCTTTCAAAAATATTATTAGTTTGCATGCGAAATCGGGTTGAACCGCGAGTGTTTTCTAAATTCTCTCACGTGTACCATTTGGGGGTGCAATGAAAAATCTTATTTTCCATATATTGAGGTGGGTGCCCAAATGGAGGCAATATCGAAGTGCTGATTTGTCGCTCCGCTGAATATTGGTCTGGCGTTGATTCAAATCGATCGGAATGTCGACATACTGTTCAAATGTGGCTGAGTACTGTATACTTTATTTAATTGGCCGGTCATTTTTTAAATTGCTTCTCACTGGACCGATTTTATTTTAATAGCAACTAAATGTTTTGCCATTTCGCTGTAATATTCTCTTATCTGAGCCATGACTTACCAATGTTAGATAGTATATTTTTGCATACGCTTTAGTCTTTACTTAATTATAATTTATTTTTTTTACCTATAGAGCACAAGTACAAATTGGATGGTATTTGTTTTACTATAATTTAACTAATTATGTTTTATAAAAACATATTGTTGTTCGTTATTTTATTTCATATATGAAACGAATATAAAAGATCCAAGCTCAGAATAGTGGCCGTTAGTATCACTCATCGTATATAGTATAGTCATCACTGAATATCTTTTAAGAGACCCAGTGCGAATGTAAACATGACACAAAGTAATGTATTCCATATCTTATGAATGCAGAGATTTTTAATGAACAGATTTGTTAAAACTGTAAAATATTCCGCATTTCTCCCTTATTTATCATTATTTTTTTGCGTCATTTGCAACGGCAGATGACATTGAGGCATGTGGAAGATTAATCTGGAAGTAGGGTGTGGGATAGCCGTTGGTAGAAGGAGGCTTGGGGAGAGGGGTGTCCACGTTATTTAGTTGAGCATTATATCAAGCCTGCGACGCTCCGCTTTCTCTGGTGGAATTAAATCAACGTTCATTCAACTAGTTTATTGCAATCGTTGCTCATTAGAGTGCCCAGGTTTTATTTAGAAAGTAATATCTTGCAAGAAAATACTCAGAAATAGGTAAGTATATATTTTTCTATACTTATTCAGGATATTTTTTACAATATACGTGAGACATTATATGGTGGTACTTTAAATAGCCAGTTGTGCAGAAACTGTATAATATTCTTTTATACTACGTAGGTTACAAACAAGCATGCGGTTCATATGATTGTAAACGATTACCGTAGCCTATGGACACTTGAAACACGAGGAGTGTCACCTGCGCGTTGCCAACCCTTAAGAAACCTTAACCGTTCAAAAAATATTTAAGTCTATATGACCCAAGTTAATCTA